>NC_050099.1:239538587-240788587 GCF_902167145.1 Zea mays | reverse complement strand
GATTTAGACCCGCGCGACTCTGGATCTGCCCCAGCCGTGCGGCCCGGCCGGATCGGAGCGAGGGGATGTCCGGATCTCGGTCGCTAAGGCGAGATGCGGATCTAAGGCCCCTTCCCTCGGTGACGTGGTTGCTGCTGCTGCTGTTCTCCGGGCGTTTGATCCCAATATAGCTGAGGTCAAGCTTGATGATCTGCGTACTGTGGATTTGCTAATGAGGGGTGGCCGGATCGGACTGTTGGCGTCCGACCTGATTTGGTTGTTCGCTTGAATAGACTTAGTTACCAGTGGACAGTGGAAGTGATCGTTCAGCAGCACTAGAGCAATTTGTTTTACATGTAAAATTAGAGTGGCTGCTAGAGATGCACCAATGGCCGAGCTGCATGTGTTTATTCCTATATAGCGACAGTTGTGTGATTGATCCAAAACGCAAAATTTTAGTTTTCATCAAATGATGATTTCCTGATGCCACTACCTATGTGTGTGTGAGGCACTTATTAAATGAAAAGTAACTTTCGGTTGGGATCTGGGAATCTGTATTGTGTTCCGTGGTTGGTCACAGCTTGTGGCCTGCATTGTTCCATAGGCCAAATGGCTAGGCAAGGAAAATAAATCATGTAATTTGGAAAAATATCTGTCATAGTCAGTAGTGTACAGCAGTACATGCTTGTTCGGGCCTTTATTTCACCATGGTGTTGTGGTATATGGAGTACTTGGATTGTGTGATGCTTTATACATTTGTTTGTTCTAGCAGAGGTTGAGTTTATATTTCTATTCTTATGTAGGGCGTCATGAGTGTCGTCAATTGTTACATCCTTACATCCTTGTGTTCACAATATGATCCATCAACTTTTTCTTCTGTGGTCTCTTATCCCTGTGTTCTCATGTCCATGTTTCCTGCTTCTTGTTGCAGTTAAAGCCTGAGGAGGTTGCTGGTATCATAAAGGACTTTAATGAACCTGGTACTCTTGCACCAACTGGTCTTTTCGTTGGAGGTACAAAGTACATGGTGATCCAAGGTGAACCTGGAGTTGTCATCCGAGGAAAGAAGGTACAGTGGGGAATAGATTGTCTGATAGAAGAAATGCTTTGATCATTCCCTTTTCGTATGCTTATGTTAATTTTACCGAAAAAACAAACTCAATTCATATCTGTAGTACTCCCTCCGTTCTTTTTTATTTGTTGCGTTTTAGCTCAAAAATGTTCTTTTTTATTTGTTGCGTTTTAGCTCAAAAATGAACTACCGGGCGACAAATATTCGAAAGCGGAGGTAGCACTATATTAGCGTTATGATATCTAAATGGATCAAGCTCTTATAGAATTATTACGCAAGAGGAATACTGTATCAAATATGCCTGGATACATGGTCATGATCACTTTCAGTTAATTAATATTCCTGATGAACTCTGTTAGCTGCATCTGCAAGCTTTTGTAGCATGTATTCAAGATCACTCTACGGAGTGGGCAGTAATTTTTATTGTAGGCCGTATCACCTTGTGGTTTGTGTACGTTGTCATTAAATCATGGTTGCATCCATTAAATAATGAAAACTAACTTGTAACATGGCACACTAACTTGTATTAGTCTACCGTAGTACTGTATTAGTCTACCACAAGCTTAATTCGTGCCACTCAAGATCGGCCTTTGCTATGCGGCTATGTTTGGAGTTCGTTCACCTTCACGATTGCATCTCTGGCACTTAACATTAGCATCTAAATCTGGATGTATGTGGTATGTCTATGAGGATTGAGGAGGAATAACAGCTACATCTGTTCTTGTCCATGTTTCTGTAGCATCAGTAGCGCAGCGTGGTTGTACGTTTGCTGTGTTGCTGTATCACTCTGCGTCTCTGCAAGTGCTAAACCAGTCACTTTATGGACGGTGGTTCCTGTGGTCTCGAGGGAGCGTCGGTAGTGACATCTACTACTAGCGCTGGTATTCAGCTTCTGCCAGAGAAGCACTGCGCCGATGAAGCTTGTGGAGCCATGGCACGCAGTAATGGTCCTGAAGGAGTGCCAGTAGTGACTTCTGCTGATGACCCTCCGACCCGTGCCGATATTCCATTTCTCTGCAATTCAGTTGATGAAACCTGTGAAGCCACAGGGGACGGCAGTGCTCCCTTGGATGCTCAGATATGTACGGGTTTCTCTAAGTTGATCAGCTTGGAGGTGAAGAAAGGCCTCCAGAAGTGCGCGACGTTCCCACCCTCGTCTGGTCAGCCTCAGCAGGAGGATTGTTCATGCTCCCATGTAGGTGATGGCCTCACGGGTGCTCCTGCTTTCTAGCGATCTGTGTCCTTACCTGTGAGTACCTCATGTTAAATTATTTTACCATTTGTCTTAAATGATTGCTATTGTACTTAAAGTTCTACTGATAAGTCGTACGCTCTGTACTTGAATGAGATCTTTTGGTTGCGATCATTATGTATGTTCAAAGTAATAGATGGACTCCATCTTGGTTATTTTAGTGTTCGCTAGCAGCCTTAATACCTAATCAAATCAGGTTCATATTCGCTTTCCAGTTTATCATGCTCATACAAAATTAGCAACCACCTTTTGGAATGCAATAATACTTTGAACTAATTGAAAGACATCCTGGTTTTGTTGTGTTGACCGAGTGTTTTCTGGCTAAAGCTGAACACAAACTCACCATATAAGCATTTCTTTCTTTATTGATTATCTTCAAAAAAACAGAGCTCAGTTCCAATTGTTTAAAGTTGCACATGACCTGACATCCGCTGTCCAAATGTAATTAGTTGTTTGTTCTTACTTTGGCTATATTGGTAAGCTTGCATGTGAATTGACAGCTTGCTCCAATACTGTAATTGGTAATGAAGAAATGTTTAACATTTCAGGTGATAAATACATGTGTGAGCTAAATCTATTGATCTGCTTGTTTATGTAACGGTACTTCAAAACTGTATCACCGGTTATGTCTTGGCATGCTTCTTTACGGATCTGTTATCCATGCATGGCAGACAATAGTTGGCATTTTAGCAGCACAACAATATTTCTAACTATTAAGTGTTAATTATCTAATGTTATTTCTAACTATTAAGTGTTAATTATCTAATGTATTTAATGAAGTAACACAGTTAGACTTGCCTAAAGAGGCCAGTGAAGCTTCACTGGCTGCATAGAGAAGTACATTTTTATTATCATGTAAATGCATGGTTCTTTGGAACCATTTGGCCTATCTGATTAATTATTACTATAACCGGGAATGGGAGCCCGAGGCTATAACCCGGACTCCTCGCCCTCGTACCTCGTTGCTGGCGAAGAGCGTCATCAATGGCGAGTGGAGGTTCACTACACAGTAAGCTCCCTCACTCGTTTCTTCCCCTCCCCCAAACTCTAGAGATTCCATCCGTGATCGAGGCCGGTTATCTGTCCAAGGAGGCCCGCCGGATCTTGGAGCATCATTCGCGGTCTTGGCGCGTCTACGCAACTGTATCCTAAGGGCATCGAAGAGGAGAGACGGTACGCCGGTGGCGACAAGGTACGGTAGATTTGAACTGGAGTGTGGAGGTATCGTCGGCCAGTGCCATGGTAACTGATAAGCTGCTGCTAGCAACTACCGTCGCCTATTTGTTTTGTTTCAGAAAGTTAAGGTGCATGAACCTCTGATATAGCATTTGACACACTGTACTCTGTACTTTACACAGCACCCAGGAGGAACTCTTGTGTGGGTGTGGGCAGGGCTAGAAGGAAGAACCATGCATGCTACTACATTCATATAATCTTTTTCAGAGGTTTAAGATATCAACACTAATCTGACTTTGATTGTCTGAAAGAATTTATCATGTTGTTGCTTACTGTTTTCGGTAGGGGGTCAATGCTTACTTTAGCTGTGCAATAATTCCTCAATATTAAACCGAGTTTGATCAAGTACCTTGAAGCTACAAGTAGCAGTGATTTGACAGGTTTACTGCTGCCTGAAACATGATTGCAAGTGTTCTTAGTATATAGCTCTTCTCCATTTCCTCTCCAACTGTCACATGTGCTCATACGCTTTTGCCTTAGTTTATTACATGTCCAGAACACCAACATAAAGAAAACCTGCCCTCGATTAGCATTATTCAGTACAGAGAGTTGTGGAGAAATAAAGTTAATTTGTTTGTTGGCGCAACTAATTAGACCACGTTTTCATTAACAATAATACTAACATGTTTTTGTTGTAGGGAGGGCACATTTTGGCGGCTACGAGAGACCGATTTTCCTGTGTGGTGGTGACAACAACACCGTGGAGCCAAGTCAATGTCGGCAAGCTGATTTTTCAGATTGGAACCTATGGTTCTTTTTAAAGATCGAATATGTTCTAGCATCTTAAAAAGATTTGTCAGAATGTAAACATTTGTTTTGAGGTCATTTAAGCCTCAAACAAAATTTCTTGGACTTATTTCGTTGGAGGGAACGAGACATCTCGAGATCTAAATGTGTATAGAACATATATTTTTTATGGGTATCAAATATGATTGTGTGTAAAGCACGTACATAGTACTATAATAATGAAACACACATTTGTACATAATTCATCATGGTATTATATGTTGCCGTTGCAACGCACGGGCACTCAACTAGTCAACAAATAATCATACCCTGCTCAAATAGGAACTATTGCAGCTAGCGAACAGGGCAAATAAACATCACCGCAATAGGACAACAGCAGATATTATCAATACATTGGACTAGAGCTCAATCGCTTTTAGAAAAGAGTGTACTAATCAGGTCTGAAAACATGGCATAACGCTCTGAACTTGAGACGACTAACCAAAAAAAGTGTACTCATCAGGACACACATTTCGGTGCAAGACAATCCATGAGAATGCTCTAAGCTACAGCGCTCTTGCCCTTCTTCCTCTGTAGCTTCTTCATGTAGAACTCAAGCTCTTTACCCTCAAGGATGTACCTGTTATATAAAAAGAAAAGGCTACTAAGGAGCTGCAGGTAACGTTATAGGTAGTGAAACAAGGAGATAACTTGAAGCCAAGAAGGATAACATGACAAGATATCTAAAATCAAAACGACCATTATGATTTAAGCAACAAAAGTTTGTAGTACACACACAGATATGCTGCTCTAAAAATACTAAGAAAGTCTGGTGGAAGTCCATTATTTCGTACCCATCAGCACGGCCACACTGTCCAGGGCGGGAAGAAATGCATGCCAGCAACCGTCCACTGCCAAATTGCTCCTCAATGTGTGGGTCAAGGGTACGTCCCTCCTTGCGCTTCTCAAGCTTCCTCGTGACATGGTTGCTCTTTTTCGTTTCCTCAGCTGCTGCCTCAACCTCTTGTCCCTGGATGGATATTATATCAAACAATAAATGAATCACCAGAGGAAACATATGAGCTACTAGAGTAAAGAAAATGAAAAGTAATGAACTATTGACATCTGCTTTCTGGAAATACTTCAAGTAAACAAAATATATTGATAAAAATTATCAACTTCTACATTTTTTCATACAGAAATATAAAATAGGCTAGTGCAGAAACAAGCTATTCAAGTGGTTAAAAAGAAGAGTTATCTAACGAGCTTATATTTGTCAGCTACAAAACAAGATGTATGAACTACGAAGCCAATACCTTACTAAAACATTCAGTGGTAAATAGTGAGAAGCTGTGTTCCAAGAAAGAATACCTCAGCATTATCCTTCTTTGCAGCAGGGGTTTTCTTCTTCCTACCAATGTCAACTCCATAGTGAGTGAGGTACCACTGCTTGAATGGGGCAGCATCAACTTGCACAATGGCACTCTTCACAAGGGTTTGTGTCCTCACAAGCTCATTGTTTGACGCATTGTAGACCACGTCGAGGATACGGGTCTTGCGGGTAACAGCTTCACTTCCCCATGAGTAGTTACCAGTATCAAGGCGAAGAGCCCTCCATTTCACATTACCTCCACGAACACGGACCCTCCTAACTGTCTTATTGCTTGACAACTTGGTGTTGGCTGGCTGGCGACCAAGCTCATACCTTCAAGAGAAATGACAAGCAGAATAAACCTCTGAACGTAAGTCCTAGCATAGTACTGCGACACAACAAAGCCACATCGATAAACAACTCTTTTAAGCAAGCTAATGTCACCAATTCAGTTTGATGAAACTTGCACACAAATGATCTACAATTTTAGTGCTGCCTCAAACACATAGAATGGACAAGTTGTGATAAAAAAAGACTATTCTGAGAAACACCAACTTCACCAAGTGAAATTGGCTAATTGCCTTCAAGAAAATTGAAAAATACATAGAATTGACAGATACAATTGCTTATGAACTGTCAAGGCTCAGGCATTTCATTGGAAGCATCATGGTAAACAATTTTAACAGTCACAGATAATTTTTTATTAGGCAATACTCAGTAACCTCACAATTAAGGGCGACAAGCATAAATCACTGGAGTTCAACGAATAATGTCAAGAGAGAAAAACATTATTTGAATCCTTGATACAACTCGGACCAATTAATACCGCATTACCGCTGCAACCACTACAAGATCCACAGGGAATCGACATGCAAAGTTAACAAGTTAGGACCGGTGATCTAATCAAGCAGCAGCGTACTACAGAACAAAAGCAGAGCTAGGTGAATCCAGCCGTCAATAACATAGGGAAGAGAAACGGTCATTACTTTCGCTTCTTCCTCCAGGCCTTCTGCTTTCCACCGGTGGCTCGGCGCTTGTGCATCGAGTCACGCGAGATACCTGCACGGACACATCCAAACCATCCGCAGAGGCACCCATTAGCATCTCATCGCCCAAACCGAAGAACCACCGCGGCAGCTATGTCAGTACAGACAAAACGAGAAGCGGGTGGATGGAATCTTACCCATTGTGCCTTGGCACAACTCCTCTTCCGCCTGCTCCTTGTCCGTCCGCGCCGCCGCTCTTCTGTTGGGTACAGAAGTGAGAGAAGGAAACCCTAGGTATCGAGTGTGTATATAGGAGGAGGGAAGGTGGGGCGCCTGGGCCGCATAAAATGTGGAAAGGCTCTGAACCGACAAATTTGGATGTTTAACAGACCTGTAAATGGTTCTGTACTCTAAAATATAGTATATAGAGAATACATGCATCTTTTTATCTCCAACAAAAGTCTGTAAAGAATCATCTAAAGTTTAGAGCACGGCATGCATCCGCTAGAAATGAAGGGCGTACGGTTCTACTCTATACACTGTGCTTATTTATTGTGTTTGCTCATTCACATGCACATGACCGGTAAAAATCAATATAGAATGTGAAATATGGTACACTATTGATATAGAGGATGAAATTTAGAGGACATTGCTGGAGATGGAGAAAATATAGAGAACAAAATTTTTTAGAGAGTGCTGTAAAGGACTGAGAATATTCTTTTAGGGGACAAAATTTAGGGGACGTTGCTGGAGACAGTCTGTTTGTTTTAGGGGATGTTTGGTACTACTTCACTTCATAAAATCTAGCTTAGCTCTATAAGGCCTTGTTTGGAAGGCCTCTATTTCAAAAATTATAGTTTTGGTTTTCTAGTTTCATCATGAAACAACTTCAACAGATTGGTAAACTGGTGTTCAAGAATGTTTGGATTGTACATAGACTTCACCTTCTGTAATACAATTATTTTGTGTGAGTTGCTTTAATTATCCTTGATGATTAACGGGTGTAGAAAGAGACATGAATCGGCAGGTTATGTAACCAGTGGCATGGTGGGTGATTTTGGTGCAACTTCATGAGGAGATATAAAAATAGTGTTTTTGAAGCACTCTTTAAGGAGCTTGAAAAATTTCATGAAACTGTCCTCTAGTTTTAGTTTTTTAAGCTATAGCTCGTGGAGCTAGACGTGTTTGGGTAGAAGAAGCTGGAATAGACTTAAAATTCTTAAAGTGAAGCTCTCCCAAATAAGGCCTAAAACTCTAGTCAAACACTCTTAGTTTCACCAACTCAGTTTCACCAAAAAAGGTGAAATTGACCGTAACTTCACTAAGGGTCTATTTAGAAGAGCTTCATTTCAAAAAATTTAAATCTATTTTAGCTTCTTCTATCCAAACGAGTCCAGATCCACGAGCTCTAGTTCCAAAAAAACTGAAACTAGAGACCAGATTCAAGAAATTTTTGAAGCTCCTCGAAGGGTGCTTCAAAAACATTGTTTTCATACCTCCTCATGAAGTTGCACAAAAATTACCAACCATGACATTGGTTACATGACCTATCAATTCATGTCTCTTTCTCCACCCGTTAATCATCAAAGGTAATTAAGAAAACTCGCACAAATTAATTATATTACAGAAGCTAGAGTCTATGTGCAAACCAAACACTTTTGAATCATGTATTACTAATCTGTTGAAGTCGTTTCATGGCGAAGCTACAAAACCGAAGCTGCAATTCTTGAAATGAAGCCCTCCTAAACATGTGACGTGCGCCAGCAAACCTCAGCGCGTAGCTGCTTGAGCTTGCCAACGTCGTTGCGGCGGCCGCAGGGACCTGTGGTGCGGTCCAGCGTTCACTTTCTCAAATCGAAATCAGCGGGTTTCGATGAATTATTCTGTTTTCGTTACTCACCGAAAATCGAATTTCGTTCCAAATTTAAGTAGATTTTGATTTAAAATATAAAAATACAAAATTTAATTTTTAGTCAACAAAACGAAATTCGTATCTATGCAAACGAAATTGTGAACCCTGGTGCGGGCAGCCGGAGCTTAGGCATGCCACCTAGCTGCCTCGACACAACCGGGCATGGGGAACCCGGTAGACGTTAGCATGAGGGCATCGACCTCCACACCCACGCGTCCAATGGTCTGCAAGTCACGGCAGTTATTCAGCTTTTCTTGCATGCCATATGAACTGGTCAGTTGTTTAGTGAACTTTTTTTCCAACTTGGTCATTATGGTTACTATACATTGAGTAGACAAACGATAATCATTTTCATGCTTGGCGCATTTGATTGGCCAGGCGGTGACAAGACCTCTAATACTACCTCTGTTTTCGAATATTTTATCGTCTGTTGGTTCATTTTTAAACTAAACAGTGACAACTAACAAAGAACGGAGGGAGTATTAAACTACAACAACAAAAACAATCCCATACATATTCAAGGGTACAAGAGACTTTTCTAAACAAAATTTCATTTTATTAAAGCTAAAGTTGATCTCCAAGCCAAACATATTTAGAAACTCCGTTAATTTGAAACTGGGATGCTCAACTGTGAAGTTTATTATGAAGTTGAGCTGGTTTATATGAAGTTGAGCTGTGCCAAACACTCCCTTAGCTTATGGAGAGCTTCTGGCGGCCAGAAGCTGCTATTGCTCCCTAGATGCATTAGAGTTGTACATTCGGGTCGGGTCTGGCGGGTTGACATAAGACCGAAAAAAGCACGACACGCACGACACGAAATTATTTCGGGCTAGCCCAAGCCAACCCAATGCATCGAACCATGCTTGGGTCGTGGCCATGACCCATGGCGAGCACGAGCCTGAACCATTTATGCAAACACAAAAAACCCACTAATAGGGATGAAAAGGTCCATTCTCTACTGTCTTTTCACGGCTTCACGCCTTTCGGTCCATGGGCCAGAGGCCATCGTCCACCTGGTCTCAGGCCCAACCACCGGTGACCAGCCCCCCAGCAAAAGCCCTGAAGAGGCGAAGCCTGCTACTCAAACAATCAAGTTTAGCTGATGTGTCTACACTTTAGCCATGTTAAGAAACCTAACCCTAAGGTTTGGTGGGCTCATATCGAATATACCCCTGATGGGTATCATGTCTCTATATATATTCGTTATACACTTTGTTGCCTCGTTAAAACTCCTAAAAATCCAGTGGGAAAAATATGGAGAAAGAGTGCATGGTGACGCAAATTGCATTTTCACTTTGTTGCCTCGTTAAAAAAACTCATGAGAGAAACTTTAGGAAAACTCACCAAGGGAAAAAGAGTACAACAATTGTCATCAGGATAGATTTCGATCTTCTAGATCTAGATTCCATCAAATCTTCTATAAAGGCTAACTTTAGAAATGTGCTCCCCTGATCCTTGCAAAAATATCTCAGTATGGCAAAACACCTTCTTCTGGAAGTATATGCATGCAAAGATTTAGCAAATGGATTGCATATTGTCGCAAGGATTATCTCATAACTTCACCTCAACTCACTTCTAGGATACACAAAGTAAGTGCTCATATCAACATAAATAAGCCACTTTGATTGGTGGTGTTCGATTGACTGGATCTATATGATAGAAACTTTCATAAAGGTTCACATATTGATCATCAAGTTGATGCCTTCAGGGTATACAATATGACATTTAGTGTATCACAATTATGATCAAAATAAGCATCCAGTCCCCTCATGATGACATCTATCAAAGTCATTATCCCTCATAATTCAAACATATTCTTCAAGATATATGTCTCATTGTTCATCTGAAATAATGAGGATGGATGAGGTTGGGGTGATACACTTTTCATTCTATCATAGACCACAATGTATACATGGTTGTGTAAAACAAATAATTTGTCCTTCCAAAGGACTTAGGGGGTAATATAGTTGCAATAGTACATATTCTAAATATGACTATTCAACTTCTATGATGATGTAACAAAAGACTATCAAAGATTGTAATCCATTAGGGATTCTCATCAATCGAATACATAGTTATAGTATGTCATTCTGGCACAATGGGGATATTTTGCTAGTAACACCTAAACCATTTAGGGTTTTGCCAGCAGGGTTTTAGAGGATATCATAATTCTCCATCTAGTAGAATATATCATGAGTAAAACTCATGGAATGTACAGGTGCTTCTTCGGTGAACTTCAAGTCCTTTGTTACCTCATCTTATTTCTCTTGAGTTTGTATGGGTCTTTGTCCCTTGATAGGGATTATCAAACTTTGGTGTTCAACACAGACTTTGTTTCTTCTGGAAGGGTTCCATCAGGGAAGTATAATCTCAACTAGGAGATATTCTCTCTACATAGGAGAATGATCATTCATCAGGAATGTATTATTCGGTATGAGATTTATATGCTGCATATTTATAATTCAAGAATATGAGTCCTCCTAGGATCTCATGATGGATCTTTCGAATCCTTTAACTGCATATTTTAATTCATACCATTGCCAAATTATATCATATAGCGGAACAATGTTTATTCTACACATATGTGGGGTGAGTCTCTCACAAGATCACTTGGACCTCACATTCACCATACATTATTTCAAGAGTGTCCATAAATGTCCGAACTTCAAGCTCCTGACTTTCACTTTGTGATTCTTGGTTCAACCTCGGTTGCATTTATCAATGACCCGATAAGAGAGCTTCATGCACTCATTCCTAGGAATTTGTATTGGATCCATATGCAACTTAGAGAGGCAATATAGGTGTCACAAATTTGTCTCCCACATTTAATAATGATCTTCATCATTTCCCAAAAATGAAAGATTCATTGTCCCATATTCCTAGCACAATGATATTGCACGCATTGCTAGGAACTTCATCATCAAGATGAACCTCTTTGTGAGGCAAATTACCACCAGGGTGAATTAACCGGAGGAGAGTTATCGCAGACCACATATTCTGTTATCAAAACACATGCTTTGACTAAGGTCAGTGGATCATATTCGCACGTGTCCCCGAGAATAGATCAAATGCCAATAAGTTAAATGTGGATATGATATTAATCCTAGGTATATCCACATCTACATCAGGTAGAAGCATTCAAACCAATATGGTTACTCCTCAACGATTTCTAGCAAACTCCAAATACATAGGAGTTCACACCGAACGACAGGTTCAGTTTGGCTTTTGTGCGTTTAATAGAATATTGAGGCATTACACTAGATGAACATTCCTCCCCCTAATGATGAGATGTTCTAAAAGAATACATATAAAATCCCAACCATAATCATCTAGTTGTGGCCAATCTATGTTATTTATGGTGATTTATTTAGGAAATTTTACGCACACTACAGATAGGGGTTTTATGTAGTGATCTTTGGACTTAAATTAATGCAGTGGCATGGAAGCTACATCTTTTTCTTTCAACGTGAAGGGTTACTCTCAACTTTCAGCGAGACACACAACGACAGGTTACTTCGTGGTTACAATTCTATAAATTTATTGTTATTATTATCATCAAATACACCGTGTTAGCCATAAAAATACTTCAGGGGCTCTTGCACACTATTTGTCGTTTGGAGCCTTTTATGCAAATTTACTGTTATTATTATCAATTACATCATGTAAGGTCTTTTTGCTTACTAAATGAATCCCAATTTGTGATGCCTTTTATGCAAAAAGACTCATGCATTGTATTGAATTTCTTCATATTACTTCAGGTAAGACTTTATGCATGAGAAAAGAGCAGAGAATTATCTTATATGTGTTTAATAAGTATTTCATTAATTTTCCAGATCTACAAAGAACTATAAAGCTTGTGAAAGTTGTTATGACCACTTGGTTATATATATATATATATATATATATATATATATATATATATATATATATATATATATATATATTTGATGCCACACAACATAAATCAAACAAAATGTAGGCCAAACAAAATTATTTACGAAGGTTGTACTCTGATGTGACTTTAAGGGTATGAATAACTCACCTTGTTGTACGCGAGTACAAGCTCCAGCGTATCTGGTATCAAAGTGTGTGCGGCCATCAGGGCTACGACAACAAAACAAGTCTTCGTAACAAGCACAACAGGCGCAGTTGTGGCTCGATAGTCTAGTTACAAGGTAAGTCCATGCAACATGCGGAACAAGCGCAATTGTGGTTCGATGATCACGACAGACAAACAATGCCTACATGTCATGCAAAAAATAAGCGACTCGGCGATGGTGGTCTGACCCGACGAGGGCGGTCTGATTAAGCGAGAGTGCGACATAGCAATTACATGACGCAACCAAGTTTTACGACACAAATATTGTGTCGTGTTACCAGGACACAACCAATGCTCAGCCAATGACATAAATCAGTCGATTAATAACGCAGCCTGATCGGCGTGTCCGAGTACCCGCTATACAATTTAATCGCTCGACGTGAGTCCGGAAGCTCAATGCAATACAAATATTTAGAACGGTTTGAATATGTGCATTATAGCTTCCACTTGCATTTTTTATTAATTTTTGCTAATTATTTACTATGGGAAATAAAACAAAAATAATACTAGAATTAATGCATGATAATAAGCAGATAAGATAAAAAATTCCTATGTCCAAGCATGCATTTTTCTACTAATTATTTACGATAGAAAATAATTAATTAAGATAGAAATTGTGGTATAAAACATGCTTAGTTTTATTTTTTATTTGAAATAGGAAATAAAAATAATAAATATCATACATACAAATTAAAATTGCGCGAAAGTTGATCAAATTCAACAGGAATTAACGACACAGCAGCGAGCCTATTTTCTTAGCTGGCTCCTAAGGAGCAGTACCCACTAGATACACTTGCAATGATGGGACTCAGACCTCCACACAACATGCAAGGAGCTGCTATGACCCGTTATAGGTGTGCATGGGTATAGATGTCCAAACGGGCGGCATGGTCCGGCCCAGCTCGAGCCCGTTCTGGCCTGACCCATTTGAGCCCGACACGAATAAGCCCGAACAGATAACCGTGCCAGGCCGTGACACCCGACGGGCTGATTCTACCAGCCGAGCACGGCACTGATCCGGCCCAACCGTGTCGGGCTGGTCCGGAAAGCACGACCCATGAAGGAGCTCGTGCCAGCGCGAGCACGACAATTACCAGTTTACACATTATCCCTTCACTTGCACATTCACACAATATATATATATATATACAAATCAGAAATATAAAGGTCAGAATATACACAGATTCACACTTGCACATTCACACAGTTGAGATAAAAAGTAGATCTTAAATAAAGGATTAGAGTTGTTCGTGCAATGGCTGCCTCATTAAAAACCTTTCTAGGTAAAAACTCACTCCTCGTGAGAAAACCCTAGAAAGGAAAAAAGAGTACAACCCAACTCTAATTTAATAGTTCATGTCAAGATTGTTCAGTTACATATTACAACTTACATCAACAGATTTCCAAATCAACAGAATGGAGTAGGAACTAGGAAGATAAAAGTCCTACGGGTCATCAAGATAAAGTCCTTCAAATGCATCTTCAAGTTCTTGATCCTGTGTACAATGCTGCCCTCTAGCTTCACCAAGTTCTCAGTCTTTCATGCAAAGAAGCATCTCTACCATTTTTGGTGTTAGGCGCCTTCGTCGTTCCTCGATTATCCTACCTGAAAGGATCATGATGCCCAAGAGGGGGGTGAATTGGGCTTTTTCTAAAAATCAACACTAATTAAAACCTAAGCAAGAGCCCAACTTCACCCCAACAACTAGCACTAAGAGAATAATATTAGAAATACAACAATGCTAAGACAATACTTCAAATACTTGCTAAACAAATACACAATGTAAAATGCTTGAATTAAGTGCGGAATGTAAAGTAAGGTTTAGAAGACTCCTCCAATTTTTCCCGAGGTATCGAAGAATCGGCACTCTCCACTAGTCCTCGTTGGAGCACCCACGCAAGGGTATCGCTCCCCCTTGGTCCTCGCAAGAACCAAGTGCTCACTACGAGATGATCCTTTGCCACTCCGGCGCGGTGGATCCCTCACGACCGCTTACAAACTTGAGTCGGGTCACCAACAAGATCTCCACGATGATCATCGAGCTCCCAACGCCACCAAGCCGTCTAGGTGATGTCAATCACCAAGAGTAACGAGTCGTAGACTTTCGCTTGACCAAGAGAAGCCTAATGCAAGTGATGTGTGCTCTAGGTGGCTCTCGCTAGCGCTAATGAGGTCCAAATGCGGGATTAAGATTCTCTAATCACCTCACTAGGCTTTTGGTGCTTGCAATGCTCTACCAATGTGCAGGAATAAATGTGGACAGCAAGACATTGAATATGGTGGGTAGAGGGGGTATAAATAGCCCTCACCCACCAACTAGCCGTTACCAGCACTATTCTGCGCATTGGCGCACCAGACAGTCCGGTGCGCCACACGGTCGACTCCAACGGCTAGTTCTGACAGGTAGCCGTTGTGCAGATGGCACACCGGACAGTGAACAGTCACTGTCCGGTGCGCCACTATAATTCATCTCGTGAACCTTGCGGTCTCTGGGTTCTGCGCGGGGGAAACCCTTCCCCGGGCTAGCCTGGCCCCACCTAACAGAGGGCGCACCGGACAGTCCGGTGCCCCAAGGCCAGAAACCCTAACTTCTATTTCCTGCTGTTTTTCAAATCGGTTTTCGTTCTAACTTGTGAGTATGTTCTAGAGTGTCACCTAGCACTATATGTGAGTGTGAATATGCACCAACACTACACTAGAACTCTCTTGGTCAAACTACTCATCGACAACCCCTCTTTATAGTACGGCTAAAACAAAATAAAAGACCTAACTATATCACGAGTGTCTGCAACTCCTTGACACTCGGAATACGAAGACCTTCACTTTGTGTTTCGTCGCTTTAGCCGTCGCTTCAAGTTCTTATCTTTGGGATTGTTTTCACCTGTGTAGTACATCTACCTGTAATGCGACCTAACTTACCATTTGTCTTTGCAAAACACACGTTAGTCACATATAACACTACGTTGTCATTAATCACTAAAACCAACCAGGGGCCTAGATGCTTTCAATCTCCCCCTTTTTGGTGATTGATGACAACCCTACAAGATTTGTGAGAGTAGTTTGTTTTTGAAATTTTTGTCAATAGAGAAGATGGTTAGTTGTACTCAATAGTCTTTGACAGCAAAAGTGTGTAACATGATAATAGGATTGAGCGCATACACATCGTAAGTTTCTTGTTCATATAAAAGTGAAATCAAATCGATGAACAAGAGCTAGAAGACTGGTGATAACATATAAGGTGAAAACATAATACACACATAGTCAACATAAGCATCGAGAGTATATAATAGAGTTTGTGAGCCAAAATCATCATACAAAAGTGGAGCTAGTACAGAGAGTAACAAGCACATATATTACATCAAAATGACTCTCTACTAACTCTCTAACTCCCCCTAGCTCTCACAACTCTCATATCTCTCCCCCTTTGGCGTCAAACACCAAAAGGGAACCCAAACCTACACATCAGAAGAGGAAGGAGGTGGCGGGGGCGCATCCGGTCGCGGTCGAGGCAGAAGAGCGAACACCAGCTGAGGGTCAGAGTTAGTCTCGGATCCAGGATCTGTCGTAGAAGCTGGAGCTGGTACTGACTCGGATTGAGGCTACGCTGCAGGAGCTACCGGAGCTGAGGAGGTCACAGACACCGCCACAGCAGCAGTGGTAACAGCAAGAGCTGGTGGCACTGGCGGCTGAGTGCTGACGAAGCTGATGACCGGCGACAAGAAAACCAGGGTGACCGACCGGAGCGGAGAGGAAGCAGGACCAACTGTAGGAAGAGGGGGTCCTGGCTGAATGGCTGGCACAACAGCAGCCTTAAGAGGTGGAGGCGGTGCTGACTGAACTGGGGGAATCGGAACACCGGTATGAAGCATGAGAGTCATGAATGCCCTGTTCTCAGCCCGGTCTTGGAGAAGTTGCTGCTGCAGAGTATCCTGTCTATCATGAATAGTCTGAAACATCGAGAGCATTCTCTCGGACATCTGCTGTTGGACCGCTGCCAAGTGAGCCTGCTGCTGAGTAAGGGTCTGGAGGATCACAGCAAGAGCAGGGTCAATGGCAGGAGGGGCAGCAGGGGCATCACCACTGGAACTCCCAGCCTCATGATCATGAGTGCGTGGAGGCATAGGAGGTGGAGGCGGAACCCCAAAGTCGTCATCGTCATCATCATCATCATCATCATCGTCGTCGTTAGGGACTGCTGCGCCCTGAGTCTCGAACTGGTGAAAAGCGGTATCCTTGGCCTGAGTGTCAATCTCTGGAGCAGGTGTCGGCACAGGATCCTCAGGGGCTGGACGGTAGGACCCAAAGAGAAGGCCAGAGGCCTCAAGAGTGCCCTGAAACTGTGGTGGCCGAATCAACTGAGCGAAGATGTGACAGAGATAGTGAGCATATGGCAGCTGTCGACGAGCACATAGACCATTCAGTACGGTGTCCTCGATCTCACAAATAAGGAAGTCCACAACATCAAACTCTGAGTGAGAGACCAGGGCACGAAGTAGCCAAAGCTGGATATGAGTAGCAGCCTCCCTGTAACCCATCCACGGCAGAAGCGTCCGTCTCATGAGCTTATATAAAAACTTGGCCACTATGGTGAAGTCTGCCGGAGAACGTCGCGATCCATCTGAGAAGGGCGGTCGGAACAAAGCCGCGACGTGAGCTGTACAAGGAGCAACTCCGCCATGAGGGCGACGAACAGGATCAGAGGAGCCGTAGCACAAGCTGTGAAGATGAGTCGATGACTCGTTGAATCCAAACAACTGACGAATTTGGCTGGCATGAATTGTAACATCCTCTCGCTCAAAGCGAAATCTAGGGATGAAAATGGTCGGAAACGGTATTTATTCGGTAATCAGTTTTTCCTTTGATTGCGAATAAATAGGATATAGAATATACAATACAAATTTGTATTCTTGTTTTAACATCCAGCTTATTAAGATTCATAAAAAGTAAACCTCAAATTCATCCTACATTTTCTCAAATAATAGATATAAACTTTGGTATGGATTCGGAAACAAATTCGGTAATTTTTTCAACTTTTTGTGTTGTAGGGAGCAAATAATACATAAAATAACTTATTTAATATTTTATTCATATTTGTACTAATGTGCTTGATAACATAAGAAAATATCAACATCAAATTTTATACATATCTATTTTAAAATATTAAATTTGTTCTAACAGTTCAGATTACCACTTTCATCCCTAGCGAAATCTCATCCACTAGTCATCAGGGTCGATCCATACAGAAGCATAGAAAACTCGGACCCATTCCTCAACATATCTGTCGCTCGTGGTCAACAGAGTGAGAAGTCCAGGCAGATATGTGAGAGCACCTAGAGGGGGGTGAATAGGTGATCCTGTAAAACTTGAAACTTAAGCCACAAAAACTTGGTTAAGTGTTAGCACAATAATTTCCAAGTGGCTAGAGAGGAGTCTTCAACAAAACACAATAACCACAAGAGATCAATCACAGAGATGGCACAGTGGTTTATCCCGTGGTTCGGCCAAGACCAACGCTTGCCTACTCCACGTTGTGGCGTCCCAACGGACGAGGGTTGCAATCAACCCCTCTCAAGCGGTCCAAAGACCCACTTGAATACCACGGTGTTTTGCTTTGCTTTTCTTAATCCCGTTTGCGAGGAATCTCCACAACTTGGAGTCTCTCGCCCTTACACTTGAAGTTCACAGAGAAGCACGGAGTAAGGGAGGGATTAGCAACTCACACAAGACACAAAGATCACAGCAAATACACACACACAAGACCCAGACTTAAGCTCAAAATACTAGCACACTAGAACGGAGCTTAAATCACTAGAATGTTGAACAAGTGCGCAAGAACGGAGTGTGAGTGATCAAGAGTGCTCAAGGAATGCTTGGTATTCTCCTCCATGCGCCTAGGGGTCCCTTTTATAGCTGAAAGGGAATTAGGCTTACACCTAGTTCCTAAATAATTTTGGTGGTTGAATTGCCCAACACAAATCTTTGGACTAACTAGTTTGCCCAAGTGTATAGATTATACAGGTGTAAAAGGTTCACACTCAGCCAATAAAAAGACCAAGTTTTGGATTCAATAAAGGAGCAAAGGGGCAACCGAGGGCACCCCTGGTCTGGCGCACCGGACTGTCCGGTGTGCCACCGGACAGTGAACAGTACCTGTCCGGTGCACCAGGGGACTCAGACTCAAACTCTTCACCCTCGGGATTTCTCGGAAGCCGGCGCGCTATAATTCACCGGACTGTCCGGTGTGCACCGGACATGTCCGGTGCTCCAAGGAAGCGCGGTCTCCGGAACTCGCCAGCCTCGGGTTCGCGTGGCAGCCGCTCCGCTAAAATTCACCGGACTGTCCGGTGTGCACCGGACTGTCCGGTGTACCAGCGGAGCAACGGCTCTCTTCGGCGCCAACGGCTCCCTGCGGTGCATTTAATGCGCGCGCAGCGCGCGCAGACGTCAGACATGCCCATACCGGTGCACCGGACATCAAACAGTACCTGTCCGGTGTGCACCGGACACCCAGGCGGGCCCACAAGTCAGAAGCTCCAACGGCTAGAATCCAACGGCAGTGATGACGTGGCAGGGGCACCGGACTGTCCGGTGTGCACCGGACTGTCCGGTGCGCCATCGAGCAGACGCCTCCAGCCAACGGTCAAGTTTGGTGGTTGGGGCTATAAATACCCCAACCACCCCACCATTCATTGCATCCAAGTTTTCCACTTCTCAACCACTTACAAGAGCTAGGCATTCAATTCTAGACACACACAAAGCGATCAAATCCTCTCCAATTCCACACAAAACCCTAGTGACTAGTGAGAGTGATTTGCCGTGTTCATTTGAGCTCTTGCGCTTGGATTGCTTCTTTTCTTTCTCACTTGTTCTTGAGATCACAACTCCATTGTAATCAAGGCAAGAGGCACCAATTGTGTGGTGGCCCTTGCGGGGAAGTTTTGTTCCCGGCTTTGATTTGAGAAGAGAAGCTCACTCGGTCCGAGGGACCGTTTTGAGAGAGGGAAGGGTTGAAAGAGACCCGGCCTTTGTGGCCTCCTCAACGGGGAGTAGGTTTGCAAGAACCGAACCTCGGTAAAACAAATCTCCGTGTCTCACTTGCTTATTCGCTTGGGATTTGTTTTGCGCCCTCTCTCGCGGACTCGTTTATATTTCTAACGCTAACCCGGCTTGTAGTTGTGTTTATATTTGTAAATTTCAGTTTCGCCCTATTCACCCCCCCCCTCTAGGCGACTATCAATTGGTATCGGAGCCCGGTGCTTCATTAGAGCCTAACCGCTCGAAGTGATGTCGGGAGATCACGCCAAGAAGGAGATGGAGACCGGCGAAAAGCCCACTACAAGCCACAGGAGCACTTCATCGGAAGAGTCCCGCACCAAGAGGAAGGAGAAGAAGAAGGACTCCTCCAAACGAAAGGAGAAAAAGTCCTCCTCTTCTCACCACAAAGAGAAGAAGGAAAAATCTTCTTCTCACAAGCCGCATCGGAGAGGAGACAAGCACAAAAGGATGAGGAAGGTGGTCTACTACGAGACCGACACTTCATCAACATCGACCTCCGACTCCGATGCGCCCTCCGTCACTTCTAAGCGCCAAGAGCGCAAGAAGTATAGTAAGATCCCCTTACGCTACCCTCGCACTTCCAAACATACACCTTTACTTTCCGTCCCCTTAGGCAAACCACCAACTTTTGATGGTGAAGATTACGCTAGGTGGAGCGATTTAATGCGATTTCATCTAACCTCGCTCCACAAAAGCATATGGGATGTTGTTGAGTTTGGTGCGCAGGTACCATCCGTAGGGGATGAGGATTATGATGAGGATGAGGTGGCCCAAATCGAGCACTTCAACTCACAAGCCACAACAATTCTCCTCGCCTCACTAAGTAAAGAGGAATATAACAAAGTACAAGGGTTGAAGAACGCCAAGGAGGTTTGGGATGTACTCAAAACCGCGCACGAGGGAGATGAGCTCACCAAGATCACCAAGCGGGAAACGATCGAGGGGGAGCTCGGTCGGTTCCGGCTTCACAAAGGGGAGGAGCCACAACACATGTACAACCGGCTCAAGACTTTGGTAAACCAAGTGCGCAACCTCGGGAGCAAGAAGTGGGACGACCACGAAGTGGTAAATGTTATTTTAAGATCTCTCATTTTTCTAAATCCCACTCAAGTTCAATTGATTCGTGGTAATCCTAGATATACTAAAATGACCCCCGAGGAAGTTATCGGGCATTTTGTAAGTTTTGAGTGCATGATAGAAGGCTCGAGGAAAATCAACGAGCTTGGCGACCCATCCGAAGCTCAACCCGTTGCATTCAAGGCGACGGAAGAAAAGAAGGAGGAGTCTACACCAAGTCGACAACCAATAGACGCCTCCAAGCTTGACAATGAGGAGATGGCGCTCGTCATCAAGAGCTTCCGCCAAATCCTCAAACAAAGGAGGGGGAAAGACTACAAGTCCCGCTCCAAAAAGGTTTGCTACAAATGTGGTAAGCCCGGTCATTTTATTGCTAAATGTCCTATGTCTAGTGACAGTGACCGAGGCGACGACAAGAAGGGGAGAAGAAAGGAGAAGAAGAGGTACTACAGGAAGAAGGGCGGCGATGCCCATGTTTGTCGCGAGTGGGACTCCGACGAGAGCTCAAGCGACTCCTCCGACGACGAGGACGCCGCCAACATCGCCGTCACCAAGGGACTTCTCTTCCCCAACGTCGGCCACAAGTGCCTCATGGCAAAGGACGGCAAAAAGAAGAAGGTTAAATCCAACTCCTCCACTAAATATGAATCGTCTAGTGATGATAATGCTAGTGATGAGGAGGATAATTTGCGTATTCTCTTTGCCAATCTTAACATGGAGCAAAAAGAAAAACTAAATGAATTGATTAGTGCTATTCATGAAAAGGATGACCTTTTGGACTCCCAAGAGGATTGTCTAATTAAAGAAAACAAGAAACATGTTAAGGTTAAAAAGGCTTATGCTCTAGAAGTAGAAAAATGTGAAAAATTGTCTAATGAGCTAAGCACATGCCGTGAGATGATTGACAACCTTAGAAATGAAAATGCTATTTTAAATGCTAAGGTTGATTCTCATATTTGTAATGTTTCAATTCCCAATACTAGAGATAATAATGATGATTTGCTTGCTAGGATTGAAGATTTAAACATTTCTCTTGCTAGCCTTAGATTAGAGAATGAAAATTTGATTGCTAAGGCTAAAGATTTTGATGTTTGCAAAGTTACAATTGCCGATCTTAGAGATAAGAATGATGTACTTCGTGCTAAGATTGTTGAACTTAATTCTTGCAAACCCTCTACATCTATTGTTGAGCATGTATCTGTTTGTACTAGATGTAGAGATATTGATGTTAATGCTATTCATGATCATATGGCTTTAATTAAACAACAAAATGATCATATAGCAAAATTAGATGCTAAAATTGCCGAGCACAACTTAGAAAATGAGAAATTTAAATTTGCTCGTAGCATGCTTTATAATGGGAGACGCCCTGGCATTAAGGATGGCATTGGCTACCAAAGGGGAGACAATGTCAAACTTAGTGCCCCTCCTAAAAGATTGTCAAATTTTGTTAAGGGCAAGGCACCCATGCCTCAGGATAACGAGGGTTACATTTTATACCCTGTCGGTTATCCCGAGGACAAAATTAGGAAAATTCATTCTAGGAAGTCTCACTCTGGCCCTAATCATGCTTTTATGTATAAGGGTGAGACATCTAGCTCTAGGCAACCAACCCGTGCCAAGTTGCCTAGAAAGAAAACTCCAAATGCATCAAATGAACATAGCATTTCATTTAAGACTTTTGATGCATCATATGTTTTGACTAACAAATCCGGCAAGGTCGTTGCCAAGTTTGTTGGGGGCAAACACAAGGGCTCCAAGACTTGTGTTTGGGTACCCAAAGTTCTTGTGTCTAATGCCAAAGGACCCAAAACCATTTGGGTACCTAAAGTCAAGAACTAAACTTGTTTTGTAGGTTTATGCATCCGGGGGCTCAAGTTGGATACTCGACAGCGGGTGCACAAACCATATGACAGGGGAGAAGAAGATGTTCTCCTCCTACGAGAAAAACCAAGATCCCCAACGAGCTATCACATTCGGGGATGGAAATCAAGGTTTGGTCAAAGGACTTGGTAAAATTGCTATATCTCCTGACCATTCTATTTCCAATGTTTTTCTTGTTGATTCCTTAGATTACAACTTGCTTTCTGTTTCCCAATTATGTCAAATGGGCTACAACTGTCTATTCACTGATGTAGGTGTCACTGTCTTTAGAAGAAGTGATGATTCAATAGCATTTAAGGGAATGTTAGAGGGTCAGCTATACTTGGTAGATTTTGATAGAGCTGAACTCGACACTTGCTTAATTGCTAAGACTAACATGGGTTGGCTCTGGCATCGCCGACTAGCCCATGTTGGGATGAAGAATCTTCATAAGCTTCTAAAGGGAGAGCACATTTTAGGATTAACAAATGTTCATTTTGAGAAAGACAGGATTTGTAGCGCATGCCAGGCGGGAAAGCAAGTTGGAGTTCATCATCCACACAAGAACATCATGACTACCGACAGGCCGCTTGAGCTACTCCACATGGATCTATTCGGCCCGATTGCTTACATAAGCATCGGCGGGAGTAAGTATTGTCTTGTAATAGTGGATGATTATTCTCGCTTCACTTGGGTATTCTTTTTACAGGAAAAATCTCAAACCCAAGAGACCTTAAAGGGATTCTTGAGACGAGCTCAAAATGAGTTCGGCTTAAGGATCAAGAAAATAAGAAGCGACAACGGGACGGAGTTCAAAAATTCTCAAATTGAAGGCTTCCTTGAGGAGGAGGGCATCAAGCATGAGTTCTCTTCTCCCTACACACCTCAACAAAATGGTGTAGTGGAGAGGAAGAATCGAACTCTATTGGACATGGCAAGAACCATGCTTGATGAGTACAAGACACCGGACCGGTTTTGGGCCGAAGCGGTCAACACCGCCTGCTACGCCATCAACCGGTTATATCTTCACCGAATCCTCAAGAAGACATCCTATGAACTCCTAACCAGTAAAAAGCCCAACATTTCATATTTTAGAGTTTTTGGTAGCAAATGCTTTATTCTTGTTAAAAGAGGTAGAAAATCTAAATTTGCTCCTAAAACTGTAGAAGGCTTTTTACTTGGTTATGACTCAAACACAAGGGCATATAGGGTCTTTAACAAGTCCACTGGACTAGTTGAAGTCTCATGTGACGTTGTGTTTGATGAAACTAACGGCTCTCAAGTAGAGCAAGTTGATCTTGATGAGATAGGTAATGAAGAGGCTCCATGCATCGCGCTAAGGAACATGTCCATTGGGGATGTGTGTCCTAAGGAATCCAAAGAGCCTCCAAATGCACAAGATCAACCATCCTCCTCCATGCAAGCATCTCCACCAACTCAAAATGAGGAAGAGGCTCAAGTTGATGAAGGGCAAAATCAGGAAGATGAGCCACCTCAAGATAATGGCTATGATCAAGGGGGAGATGCAAATGATCAAGAAAAGGAAGATGATGAAGAGCAAAGACCGCCACACCCAAGAGTCCATCAAGCAATCCAACGAGATCACCCCGTCGACACCATCCTCGGCGATATTCATAAGGGGGTAACAACTAGATCTCGTGTTGCTCATTTTTGTGAACATTACTCTTTTGTTTCCTCTATTGAGCCACACAGGGTAGAGGAAGCACTTCAAGATTCGGATTGGGTGGTGGCGATGCAAGAGGAGCTCAACAATTTCACAAGGAACGAGGTATGGCATTTAGTTCCACGTCCTAACCAAAATGTTGTAGGAACCAAATGGGTCTTCCGCAACAAACAAGATGAGCATGGTGTGGTGACAAGGAACAAAGCACGACTTGTGGCCAAGGGATACTCCCAAGTCGAAGGTTTGGATTTCGGTGAAACCTATGCACCCGTAGCTAGGCTTGAGTCAATTCGCATATTATTAGCCTATGCTACTTACCATGGCTTTAAGCTTTATCAAATGGACGTGAAAAGTGCCTTCCTCAACGGACCAATCAAGGAAGAGGTCTATGTTGAGCAACCTCCCGGCTTTGAAGACAGTGAGTATCCTAACCATGTTTATAGGCTCTCTAAGGCGCTTTATGGGCTCAAGCAAGCCCCAAGAGCATGGTATGAATGCCTTAGAGATTTCCTTATTGCTAATGGCTTCAAAGTCGGAAAAGCCGATCCTACACTCTTTACTAAAACTCTTGAAAATGACTTGTTTGTATGCCAAATTTATGTTGATGATATTATATTTGGATCTACTAACGAGTCTACATGTGAAGAGTTTAGTAGGATCATGACACAGAAATTCGAGATGTCGATGATGGGGGAGTTGAAGTATTTTCTAGGCTTCCAAGTCAAGCAACTCCAAGAGGGCACCTTCATTAGCCAAACAAAGTATACTCAAGATATTCTAAGCAAGTTTGGAATGAAAGATGCCAAGCCCATCAAGACACCCATGGGAACCAATGGGCATCTCGACCTCGACACGGGAGGTAAGTCCGTGGATCAAAAGGTATACCGGTCGATGATTGGTTCATTACTTTATTTATGTGCATCTCGACCGGACATTATGCTTTCCGTTTGCATGTGTGCAAGATTCCAATCCGACCCTAAGGAATCACACCTTACGGCCGTAAAACGAATCTTGAGATATTTAGCTTATACTCCTAAGTTTGGGCTTTGGTACCCTCGGGGATCCACATTTGATTTGATTGGTTATTCGGATGCCGATTGGGCGGGGTGCAAAATTAATAGGAAGAGCACATCGGGGACTTGCCAGTTCTTGGGAAGATCCTTGGTGTCTTGGGCTTCAAAGAAGCAAAATTCGGTCGCTCTTTCCACCGCCGAAGCCGAGTACATTGCCGCAGGACATTGTTGCGCGCAATTGCTTTGGATGAGGCAAACCCTGCGGGACTACGGTTACAAATTAACCAAAGTCCCTTTGCTATGTGATAATGAGAGTGCAATCAAAATGGCCGACAATCCCGTCGAGCATAGCCGCACTAAGCACATAGCCATTCGGTATCATTTTCTTAGGGATCACCAAGAAAAGGGGGATATCGAGATTTCTTACATTAATACTAAAGATCAACTAGCCGATATCTTTACCAAGCCTCTTGATGAACAATCTTTTACCAGACTTAGGCATGAGCTCAATGTTCTTGATTCTAGAAATTTCTTTTGCTAGCTTGCACACATAGCTCATTTGAATATCTTTGATCATATCTCTTTTATATGCTATGACTAATGTGTTTTCAAGTCTATTTCAAACCAAGTCATAGGTATATTGAAAGGGAATTGGAGTCTTCGGCGAAGAAAAAGGCTTCCACTCCGTAACTCATACGTCGCCATCACTCCGAGCAACTCTCTATTCCTTGGAGAGAAATGAGCATCAAAGAAAAGGACTTCATCCTTGGGGGAGAGAGTAAAAGCTCAAAAGCAAAAGGACCGGACTTCATCTTTGGTATAATCTTAACTCATTCATTTATGACCAAAGAGGAAGAAAAACACTTCGAAGGCTCTAATGATTCCGTTTTTGGCGATTCATGCCAAAAAGGGGGAGAAAAGAGCCCAAAGCAAAAGGACCGCACCACCACCACCAAATTCAAAAACTTAGTGCTTTCCAAAAGTATTTATCATTTGGTATCCTATTGTGTTCAAAAAGGGGGAGAAAGTAGTATTTCAAAAATGGTATATCAAAACCCTCTTGAACACTAAGAGGTGGATCTCTTTTAGGGGGAGAAAATTTCAAATCTTGAAAATGCTTTACAAACTCTTATTCATTTACCTTTGACTATTTGCAAAAGATCTTTGAAATGGATTTACAAAAGGATTTGCAAAAACAAAACATGTGGTGCAAACGTGGTCCAAAATGCTAAATAAGAAAGAAACATTCCATGCATATCTTGTAAGTAGTTTTATTGGCTCAATTCCAAGCAACCTTTACACTTACATTATGCAAACTAGTTCAATTATGCACTTCTATATTTGCTTTGGTTTGTGTTGGCATCAATCACCAAAAAGGGGGAGATTGAAAGGGAATTAGGCTTACACCTAGTTCCTAAATAATTTTGGTGGTTGAATTGCCCAACACAAATCTTTGGACTAACTAGTTTGCCCAAGTGTATAGATTATACAGGTGTAAAAGGTTCACACTCAGCCAATAAAAAGACCAAGTTTTGGATTCAATAAAGGAGCAAAGGGGCAACCGAGGGCACCCCTGGTCTGGCGCACCGGACTGTCCGGTGTGCCACCGGACAGTGAACAGTACCTGTCCGGTGCACCAGGGGACTCAGACTCAAACTCTTCACCCTCGGGATTTCTCGGAAGCCGGCGCGCTATAATTCACCGGACTGTCCGGTGTGCACCGGACATGTCCGGTGCTCCAAGGAAGCGCGGTCTCCGGAACTCGCCAGCCTCGGGTTCGCGTGGCAGCCGCTCCGCTAAAATTCACCGGACTGTCCGGTGTGCACCGGACTGTCCGGTGTACCAGCGGAGCAACGGCTCTCTTCGGCGCCAACGGCTCCCTGCGGTGCATTTAATGCGCGCGCAGCGCGCGCAGACGTCAGACATGCCCATACCGGTGCACCGGACATCAAACAGTACCTGTCCGGTGTGCACCGGACACCCAGGCGGGCCCACAAGTCAGAAGCTCCAACGGCTAGAATCCAACGGCAGTGATGACGTGGCAGGGGCACCGGACTGTCCGGTGTGCACCGGACTGTCCGGTGCGCCATCGAGCAGACGCCTCCAGCCAACGGTCAAGTTTGGTGGTTGGGGCTATAAATACCCCAACCACCCCACCATTCATTGCATCCAAGTTTTCCACTTCTCAACCACTTACAAGAGCTAGGCATTCAATTCTAGACACACACAAAGCGATCAAATCCTCTCCAATTCCACACAAAACCCTAGTGACTAGTGAGAGTGATTTGCCGTGTTCATTTGAGCTCTTGCGCTTGGATTGCTTCTTTTCTTTCTCACTTGTTCTTGAGATCACAACTCCATTGTAATCAAGGCAAGAGGCACCAATTGTGTGGTGGCCCTTGCGGGGAAGTTTTGTTCCCGGCTTTGATTTGAGAAGAGAAGCTCACTCGGTCCGAGGGACCGTTTTGAGAGAGGGAAGGGTTGAAAGAGACCCGGCCTTTGTGGCCTCCTCAACGGGGAGTAGGTTTGCAAGAACCGAACCTCGGTAAAACAAATCTCCGTGTCTCACTTGCTTATTCGCTTGGGATTTGTTTTGCGCCCTCTCTCGCGGACTCGTTTATATTTCTAACGCTAACCCGGCTTGTAGTTGTGTTTATATTTGTAAATTTCAGTTTCGCCCTATTCACCCCCCCCTCTAGGCGACTATCAATAGCCCCAAGGCAGCTAGGAGCCGTTGAGAGCAATCTGGGAAGGCAATTCTTGCCTTCTGTCGCTTGGCGCACCGGACAGTCCGCGAACACTGTCCGGTGCGGATTTCCTTCCTTATTTGGTGAAGCCGACCGTTGGCAGCCTTGGAGCCGTTGGCGCACCGGACACTGTCCGGTGCACACTAGACAATCCGGTGCCCCCTCCCGACTGTTGGCTCGGCCACGTGTCTCGCGCAGATCGCGCAGCCGACCGTTGGCCCGGCCGACCGTTGGCTCACCGGACAGTCCGGTGCACACCGGACAGTCCGGTGAATTATAGCCGTACGCCGTTAAATTCTTCCCGAGAGCGGCCAGTTCGCTTGAGCCAGCCTGGCGCACCGAACACTGTCCGGTGCACCACCGGACAGTCCGGTGCTCCCAGACTGAGCAGAGTCTTGGCTGCTCGAGCCAAGACATTTCTAATTGTTCTTTTCTTGTTTCCAGCACTTAGGCACAATACATTAGTCTCTTAAACAATGTACTAAGTCTGAGAAACATACCTTTTTACTTGATTTGTACTTTGTCCACCATTTGACACTTAGGCACTTGTGTTGGACACTAAATCACCAAAACACTTAGAAATGGCCCAAGGGCACATTTCCCTTTCAATCTCCCCCTTTTTGGTGATTAATGCCAACATAACATAAAGCAAGTAGAACAACTACAAAATCAATTCAAATAAGAACTCAAATTTGTTTTGAATCAAATTTGGCATATATGGATCATTCTTTGCCACCACTTGGTTTGTTTTTGCAAATCAAACTCAATTTCCTATCTCTAAGTCAAACCCACATGTTGAAACATAAGGAGAGATATTTCACGAAAAATTGATCAAGGATTCAAAAACTCCCCCTTTTCCCATAATTAAATCTTCTCCCCACAGGAAACCATCTTTTGACAATAAGAGCAATTAAGAGTATTTTGACAAACACAAACTCTAACTCTATATTTTCAAAATTCACAAGTTCACAAGTGGTAGCTGATCCATTTATTGCTTTATTGCTTTGGCCTTATTTTCTCCCCCTTTGGCATCAAGCACCAAAACGGGATCAATTTTGGCCATCTAACCCCATTGCCTCACCAAAATCTTCAACTAAGAGTAAAAGGCAATAAGAGTACGAAGATGAACTTGGAAGAAGTTACTCTTTCATCGGAGTGCAGTGGAAGTCTTGCATGGTCCAAGTTCACCTTTTCCCTTTCAATCCTCCTTTGAGACTAAATCAGGCAAACTCAAGCACACAGTTAGTCTTAAAGGGTCAAGTTGTAGCACATCTCCCCCTAAATTTGTGCATCACTTGCAAAGGACTTGTGAGGTCCAGGGAGTGCATGTACAACTTGAGCACCATAAATAAACAACACAATGCAAAAGGAACATGATCAAAGGCATAAACACATGTATGCTATAAATCAATCCAAGTTCCGCGAATCTAAGACATTCAGCTCACTACGCAACTTGCAAAAGGTTTGCTCATCTAAAGGCTTGGTAAAGATATCGGCTAGCTGGTTCTCGGAGCTAACATGAAACACTTCGATATCTCCCTTTTGCTGGTGGTCTCTCAAAAAGTGATGTCGGATGTCTATGTGCTTTGTGCGGCTGTGTTCAACAGGATTATCCGCCATGTGGATAGCACTCTCATTATCACATAGGAGTGGGACTTTGCTCAAATTGTAGCCAAAGCCCCTGAGGGTTTGCCTCATCCAAAGTAGTTGCGCGCAACATTGTCCTGCGGCAACGTACTCAGCCTCAGCGGTGGATAGGGCAACGGAAGTTTGTTTCTTAGAACTCCATGACACCAGGGACCTTCCTAAGAATTGGCACGTCCCCGATGTACTCTTCGTATCGACCTTACATCCAGCATAGTCAGAGTCTGAGTATCCAATCAAGTCAAAGGTAGACCCCTTTGGATACCAGAGCCCGAAGCAAGGCGTAGCGACTAAATATCTAAGAATTCGCTTCACAGCCACTAAGTGACACTCCTTAGGATCAGATTGATATCTAGCACACATGCATACGCTAAGCATAATATCCGGTCTACTAGCACATAAATAAAGTAATGACCCTATCATTGACCGGTATGCCTTTTGATCAACGGACTTACCTCCTTTGTTGAGGTCGGTGTGTCCGTCGGTTCCCATTGGAGTCTTTGCGGGCTTGGTGTCCTTCATCCCAAATCGCTTGATCAAGTCTTGCGTGTACTTGGTTTGAGAGATGAAGGTTCCATCCTTGAGTTGCCTCACTTGGAACCCAAGGAAGTAGCTTAACTCGCCCATCATCGACATCTCGAATTTCTGAGTCATCACCCTGCTAAACTCTTCACAAGACTTTTGGTTAGTAGAACCAAATATTATGTCATCGACATAAATTTGGCACACAAAAAGATCACCATCACAAGTCTTAGTAAAAAGAGTTGGATCGGCTTTCCCAACCTTGAAAGCATTAGCAATTAAAAAGTCTCTAAGGCATTCATACCATGCTCTTGGGGCTTGCTTAAGTCCATAGAGCGCCTTAGAGAGCTTACACACGTGGTCGGGGTACCGTTCATCCTCGAAGCCAGGGGGTTGCTCCACGTACACCTCTTCCTTGATTGGCCCGTTGAGGAAAGCGCTCTTCACATCCATTTGGAACAACCTGAAGGAATGATGAGCGGCATATGCTAGCAAGATACGAATGGACTCTAGCCTAGCCATAGGAGCAAAAGTCTCCTCAAAGTCCAAACCTGCGACTTGGGCATAACCTTTTGCCACAAGTCGAGCCTTGTTCCTTGTCACCACCCCGTGCTCGTCTTGTTTGTTGCGGAACACCCACTTGGTTCCCACAACATTTTGCTTAGGACGAGGCACCAGTGTCCAAAGTTCATTCCTCTTGAAGTTGTTGAGCTCCTCTTGCATGGCCAACACCCAGTCCGGATCTAGCAAGGCCTCCTCTACCCTGAAAGGCTCAATAGAAGAGACAAAGGAGTAATGCTCACAAAAATTAACTAATCGAGACCGAGTAGTTACTCCCTTGCTAATGTCACCCAAAATCTGGTCGACGGGTTGATCCCTTTGAATCATTGCTCGAACTTGGGTTGGAGGTGCCGGTTGCGCTTCTTCCTCCATTACATGATCATCTTGTGCTCCCCCTTGATCACACGCCTCCTGTTCATCATCTTGAGTTGGGGGATGCACCATAGTTGAGGAGGAAGGTTGATCTTGCTCATGTTGTTCCTGTGGCCGCACATCTCCAATCGCCATGGTGCGTATTGCGGCCGTTGGAACGTCTTCTTCATCTACATCATCAAGATCAACAACTTGCTCTCTTGGAGAGCCATTAGTTTCATCAAATACAACGTCGCTAGAGACTTCAACCAAACCCGATGATTTGTTGAAGACTCTATACGCCTTTGTATTTGAGTCATAACCTAACAAAAACCCTTCTACAGCTTTGGGAGCAAACTTAGAATTTCTACCTTTCTTCACTAGAATGTAGCATTTGCTCCCAAATACACGAAAGTAAGATACATTGGGTTTGTTACCGGTTAGAAGCTCATATGACGTCTTCTTGAGGAGACGATGAAGGTATACCCGGTTGATGGCGTGGCAAGCCGTGTTCACGGCTTCCGACCAAAAGCACTCGGGGGTCTTGAACTCTCCAAGCATCGTCCTCGCCATATCGATGAGCGTCCTGTTCTTCCTCTCTACCACACCATTTTGTTGTGGTGTGTAGGGAGCGGAGAACTCGTGCTTGATCCCTTCCTCCTCAAGAAACTCCTCCACTTGAAGGTTCTTGAACTTGAACCCGTTGTCGCTTCTTATCTTTTCACTTTGAGCTCAAACTCATTTTGAGCTCTCCTGAGGAAGCGCTTGAGGGTCCCTTGGGTTTCAGACTTATCCTGCAAAAAGAATACCCAAGTGAAGCGGGAAAAGTCATCAACAATAACTAGACCATACTTACTTCCTCCTATGCTTAGATAGGCGACGGGTCCGAAGAGGTCCATATGTAACAGCTCCAGGGGTCTTGATGTGGTCATCACATTCTTGCTGTGATGCGCTCCTCCCACTTGTTTACCTGCTTGACAAGCTACACAAGGTCTATCTTTTTCGAATTGTACGTTAGTCGAACCTATCACGTGTTCTCCCTTTAGAAGCTTGTGCAGGTTCTTCATCCCTACATGTGCTAAGCGGCGATGCCACAGCCAGCCCATGCTAGTCTTAGCTATTAAGCATGCATCTAGACCGGCCTCCTCTTTTGCAAAATCAACTAAATAAAGTTTGCCGTCTAATACACCCTTAAAAGCTAATGAACCATCACTTCCTCTAATGATAGACACATCTACATTTGTACATAGACAATTATATCCCATATTACATAATTGACTAACAGATAGCAAATTATATCCAAGGGACTCAACTAAAAACACATTAGAGATAGAGTGCTCATTTGAAATTGCAATCTTGCCTAAGCCTTTCACCTTGCCTTGGTTCCCATCACCAAATATGATTGAATCTTGGGAATCCTTGTTTTTGACGTAGGAGGTGAACATCTTCTTCTCCCCCGTCATATGGTTTGTGCATCCGCTGTCGATAATCCAGCTTGAACCCCCGGATGCATTAATCTGCAAGACAAATTTAGGCTTGGGACTTAGGTACCCAACTCTTGTTGGGTCCTACAAGGTTAGTCACAATTGTCTTAGGGACCCAAATGCAAGTTTTATCATCCTTGCATTTTGCCACTAATTTCCTAGCAACTATCTTCCTATCCTTTCTACAAATAGCAAAGGAAGCATTTAAAGCATGATATATTGTAGAAGGACCATCCATAACTTTCCTAGAAACATGAACAATATTCTTTCTAGGCACATGATGAACATATCTCCTAGACATATCTCTATCATGCATATAAGAAGAACTAGAAGCAAACATAGCATGTGAATCATAAGCATGTGAATCATAACTTCTATAGTCATTTCTAGCATGTCTCCTATTATGATACATAAAAGCATGGTTCTTTTTAGTACTACTTGCCATAGGAGCCTTCCCTTTCTCCTTGGCGGGGATGGGAACCTTATGGCTTGTTAAGTTCTTGGCTTCCCTCTTGAAGCCAAGTCCATCCTTAATTGAGGGGTGTCTACCAATCATGTAGGCATCCCTCGCAAATTTTAGCTTATCAAATTCGCTCTTGCTAGTCTTAAGTTGAGCATTAAGACTAGCCAGTTCATCATTAAGTTTGGAAATTGAAACTAGGTGTTCACTACAAGCATCAATGTCAAAATCTTTACACCTATTACAAGATGCAACAATTTCTACACAAGATGTTGATTTACTAGCTACTTCTAACTTAGCATTCAAATCATCATTAATGCTCCTTAAGTTAGAAATTGTCTCATGGCAAGAAGATAATTCACAAGAAAGCATTTCATTTCTTTTAACTTCTAGAGCATGAGATTTTTGTGCTTCTACAAATTTGTCATGTTCTTCATACAACAAATCCTCTTGCTTTTCTAAAAGCCTATTCTTATCATTCAAGGCATCAATCAATTCATTAATTTTATCTACCTTGTTTCTATCTAGGCCCTTAAATAAACATGAATAATCTATTTCATCCTCATCACTAGATTCGTCCTCACTTGAAGAAGCATAAGTAGAGTTTTGAGTACATACCTTCTTCTCCCTTGCCATAAGGCATGTGTGACGCTCGTTGGGGAAGAGGGATGACTTGTTGAAGGAGGTGGCGGCGAGTCCTTCATTGTCGGAGTCGGAAGAGGAGCAATCCGAATCCCACTCCTTGCCTAGATGAGCCTTGCCTTTTGCCTTCTTATAGTTCTTCTTCTTCTCCCTCTTGTTCCCTTGATCCTGATCACTATCATTGTCGGGACAGTTAGCAATAAAATGACCAAGCTTACCACATTTGAAGCATGAGCGCTTCCCCTTTGTCTTGGTCTTGCTTGGCTGCCCCTTGCGACCTTTTAGCGCTGTCTTGAATCTCTTGATGATGAGAGCCATCTCTTCATCATTAAGTCCGGCCGCCTCAATTTGTGCCACCTTGCTAGGTAGCATCTCCTTTCTTCTTGTTGCCTTGAGAGCAAGAGGTTGAGGCACATTGATTGGACCATTCAATGCGTCGTCCACGTATCTTGCTTCCTTGATCATCATTCGCCCGCTCACGAACTTTCCAAGTATCTCCTCGGGCGTCATCTTGGTGTACCTAGGATTCTCACGAATATTGTTTACAAGATGAGGATCAAGGACAGTAAAAGACCTTAGCATTAGGCGGACGACGTCGTGGTCCGTCCATCGCGTGCTTCCATAGCTTCTTATCTTGTTGACAAGGGTCTTGAGCCGGTTGTACGTTTGGGTTGGCTCTTCTCCCCTTATCATAGTGAATCTCCCGAGTTCGCCCTCCACCAACTCCATCTTGGTGAGCATTGTGACGTCATTCCCCTCATGAGAGATCTTGAGGGTGTCCCAAATTTGCTTGGCGTTATCCAAGCCGCTCACTTTGTGGTATTCATCCCTGCACAATGAAGCTAGAAGAACAGTAGTAGCTTGTGCATTTTTATGAATTTGCTCATTAATGAACATGGGACTATCCGTACTATCAAAGTGCATTCCACTCTCTACAATCTCCCATATACTAGGATGGAGAGAGAACAAGTGACTACGCATTTTGTGACTCCAAAATCCATAGTCCTCTCCATCAAAATGAGGAGGTTTACCAAGTGGAATAGATAATAAATGAGCATTTGTACTTTGAGGAATACGAGAGTAATCAAAAGAAAAGTTCGAATTGACCGTTTTCTTTTTCTCGTAGTCGTCATCGTCCTTTTGGGAAGAGGAAGATTCGTCGCTGTCGTAGTAGACGTTCTCCTTGATGCGCCTTGTCTTCTTCTTCTTCCCGTCTTTGCGCTTGTGGCCCGAGCCCGAGTCGGTAGGCTTGTCATCCTTTGGCTCATTGAAGATAGACTCCTTCTCGTTGTTGTTGACCACCATCCCCTTTCCCTTAGGATCCATCTCTTCGGGCGATTAGTCCCTTCTTGAAGAGAACGGCTCTGATACCAATTGAGAGCACCTAGAGGGGGGGGGGGGGTGAATAGGTGATCCTGTAAAACTTGAAACTTAAGCCACAAAAACTTGGTTAAGTGTTAGCACAATAATTTCCAAGTGGCTAGAGAGGAGTCTTCAACAAAACACAATAACCACAAGAGATCAATCACAGAGATGGCACAGTGGTTTATCCTGTGGTTCGGCCAAGACCAACGCTTGCCTACTACACGTTGTGGCGTCCCAACGGACGAGGGTTGCAATCAACCCCTCTCAAGCGGTCCAAAGACCCACTTGAATACCACGGTGTTTTGCTTTGCTTTTCTTAATCCCGTTTGCGAGGAATCTCCACAACTTGGAGTCTCTCGCCCTTACACTTGAAGTTCACAGAGAAGCACGGAGTAAGGGAGGGATTAGCAACTCACACAAGACACAAAGATCACAGCAAATGCGCACACACAAGACCCAGACTTAAGCTCAAAATACTAGCACACTAGAACGAAGCTTAAATCACTAGAATGTTGAACAAGTGCGCAAGAACGGAGTGTGAGTGATCAAGAGTGCTCAAGGAATGCTTGGTATTCTCCTCCATGCGCCTAGGGGTCCCTTTTATAGCCCCAAGGCAGCTAGGAGCTGTTGAGAGCAATCTGGGAAGGCAATTCTTGCCTTCTGTCGCCTGGCGCACCGGACAGTCCGGTGCACCACCGGACACTGTCCGGTGCGGATTTCCTTCCTTATTTGGCGATGCCGACCGTTGGCAGCCTTGGAGCCGTTGGCACACCGGACACTATCCGGTGCACACCGGATAGTCCGGTGCCCCCTCCCGACCGTTGGCTCGGCCACGTGTCTCGCGCAGATCGCGCAACCGACCGTTGGCCCGGCCGACCGTTGGCTCACCGGACAGTCCGGTGAATTATAGCTGTACGCCGTTAAATTCTTCCCGAGAGCGGCCAGTTCGCTTGAGCCAGCCTGGCGCACCGGACACTGTCCGGTGCACCACCGGACAGTCCGGTGCTCCCAGACTGAGCAGAGTCTTGGCTGCTCGAGCCAAAACATTTCCAATTGTTCTTTTCCTGTTTCCAGCACTTAGACACAATACATTAGTCTCTTAAACAATGTACTAAGTCTGAGAAACATACCTTTTTACTTGATTTGTACTTTGTCCACCATTTGACACTTAGGCACTTGTGTTGGACACTAAATCACCAAAACACTTAGAAATGGCCCAAGGGCACATTTCCCTTTCAATATGAGAGGTGTACCTCAGAGTCAGCACCGGCGACTAGCAGAAATGCAGAAAGGTCCAAAAGCTGGTGCACGCGTAGAGCAATCTGTGCAGACATCTGTGCTCTGAAGAAAGACTCCTAAATCCTGGTGCTGAAGAGATCGACTGCAGCAGGGTCTCTCTGAGCTGGTAGCCAAGTCTCCATGGGTACGTGTCTGAACCGACGTACTTGTGATGCTGTAGCACGCTGAAGATCAAACAGCCTGGGATCCGCAGCAAGTGGTCGCACCTCAGTCTCATCTCGCTCCCGGAAGCGGGCATGTGGGATAGGAGGAGCAGAAAGGGGAGCAGGAGGAGGAGCAGTGGAAGCTGGAGTAGTGGAGGTGGTAGGTATGGCTGAGGTGGTGGATGGCGCAGGAGTGATGGGAGCAGGTGAAGTGGGTGGTGGAGTGGTAGCAGTGGTGGGAGTGGTAGGTGTGGAGGAGCGAGGCTGAGAGGCGAGGCGACGAACTCGGTAAGCAATCTGATCGGAAGGAATCTATAGCTGAGCTCCTCTCTCAGCCTACTCAGTGGCTGCTGCTGTTGCTAGAGCTACTCGGGCTGCTCTGTCCAAACGCCGCTTCTTGCGGCCTTCCCGCTGCTCCAAGTAAACTGTCTTCCCCTTGACCTGCCTGAAGGGGCTAGGAGGATCCTCATCATCTCCTCCCTCTAGCGCCGACACATTCTTCGTGCGCGACATCCTGACCTGACGACTGCAAATGAGAGAGAGAAGCTAAGCACAAGTCGATAACAGCCGCCAGGATATCAAAATAATGGATGTCTACCTAGAAATCTCACACGAGAGGTGAAAATCCAAGCAGGACAGGAGACGGCTCACGGGCAGGCGAGGTCACTAAAATGACAGAAGAGGTGAGCACGTATTAGTCACATAGTCATAAGTATATGAAATGTGAATAAATACATACACAGAGTGTTATGGCATAGAAATTGAGAGATATGGCGATCGAGAGGTCAAACGACGCGAAAACGACGTTTGAACGTGAAATAGTGCCATAGGAGGTTTGAAATTGAAAATGAGGCATGAAATGATCTGGAATTGAGCTGATACTTCACGAATAGGTTTATATGGATAAATATGAGTGAAGTGTGCGCTTGGTTTGATTTTAGGCGAAGAAAATGGAATTTGGGTACTCAGCTCGGAATTGATCGCTCGAAACAGGGAATTGTGTAAAATTGAAGCCTAGGATATCGAATTGGCGTGAAATTTGGCGAATATGTTACTGGAGGTATGGTTAAGGTGCCTGAAAAATTTGGGTTCAATCGGAGCAATTTTGGTTGGTTTGGGCATTTCACCGAGCACGTGGCGTGCGGTGTTCTAGGGTTTTGGAGAAATGGTCAATTTAGGTTGTGAAACCCTCCCTAAGGAGCTAGGAACCTGCAGGGTAGCTCAAGGGATACACATGGATACACAGATGCACTTGGATTCACAAGAATTGAAAGGAATTTGAGTTTACATCCAAGGGGTGGAAAGTGGGTGAACTGAGAGCTCCATACATGTGAAATCAGAGAGAGAAGAAGGGGAGAAGCAGGGTCTGCTCACCAGAGAGGAGTGAAAAGATCACCGGAGCTCGGTCACCAAAGAGAGGGGGGTCGCCACCGACGAGGAGAAATCGCTAGAGGAGCAGAGAGAGTGCCAGAGCAGAGGAGAAATGAAGCCTGGCCTCGAGCTCGAGCAGGAGATGGTTTTTTAAAACCCGTTTATGGGCACACCGGATAGTCTACATTGCCTGTCCGGTGCACACTTCACTCATATTTATCCATATAAACCTAAACCCTAAACCCTAAACCACCGGACAGCGCACAGGAAAGAGGAGTTCAGCGTGCACGCGGCCGGTGCACCGGACAGTGCACAGTGCAGTGTCCGGTGCACACCGGACTGTCCGGTGAGCCTAGACAGAGGGAAATTTGTAATTTTTCAAATTTTCTATCTAGTTTTCAACCAAACCAAATCCCAACTTATAATCACACAAAAGAACACCTGTTGGGACAGGTATTGGCACCCTCATATATTTTATCAAATTTTCAAAATATTTTGCCATAGGCTAGATGATTTTTAGAGAAAATAGGCAAATGGTGATATTTGCATTTTGGCTTTGCACTAGGGGTTTTCACGAAAGATTTGAGTTTTGAATACTCCCCCTAAGTGTAGTGCCTCATGCATATCTCAAGAACCAACAATTGCATAGTAAGTAAGAATTTAAGTACTAAAAGCTTAAAACTAAGACTTGTCAAGTTTGAGCCCAAGTTAAGCTTTTTCACTCGCTTTGTTGGCGGTTATCTTAACTAGGTTAGACAAGCCCTAGATGTAATACAAGAAATTTAGATATGCAGTGCAAGCTTGACAACACCATTTGACATCTTAAATAAAATTTCTGAGATCAAGTATATTTAATTCATTCCTCGACAGGCAGAAGCGGGTTTTATCAAGTGGTTTAGTGAAAATATCCGCTAATTGATCTTCCGTCCTCACTCCTTCTAAAATGATATCTCCTTTCGCAACATGATCTCTAAGGAAGTGATGACGGATATCAATATGCTTGGTGCGAGAGTGTTGAACATGGTTATTAGCAATTTTAACAGCACTCTCATTGTCACACAACAAAGGTACCTTTTCTAGAACTACGCCATAGTCTAGAAGAGTTTGTTTCATATATAAAATTTGTGTGCAACAAGCACCCGCGGCAATGTATTCCGCTTCGGCGGTTGACAAGGCAACACTATTTTGTTTTTGGATGTCCATGATACAAGTGATCTCCCAAGCAAATGGCACCCCCAGAAGTACTTTTTCTATCAATTTTGCAACCGGCATAATTCGAATCGGAATAGCCAATTAGGTCAAAAGTAGCTCCTTTGGGATACCAAAGACCAACACTTGGGGTGTGCTTGAGATACCTAAGAATTCTTTTAACAGCGCGAAGATGAGCTTTCTTAGGATTAGATTGAAATCTAGCACACATGCAGACACTAAACATGATATCGGGCCTAGATGCGGTAAGATACAATAAACTACCAATCATAGAACGGTAGAGAGTTTGATTAACCGGGTTACCTCCCTCATCTAGGTCGAGATGTTCATTTGTTGGCATAGGTATCTTGATTGGTTTGCACTTCTCCATGTTGAACCTTTTCAACAAGTCTTTGTTATACTTCTCTTGTGAGAGGAAGTTACCATCTTTCATTTGCTTGACTTGAAAGCCGAGGAAGTACGTCAGCTCACCAATCATTGACATATCGAACTCCTTCGACATCAACTCACCAAATTCCTTGCAATAATAGTCATTTGTCGAGCCAAAGATTATGTCATCAACATATACTTGACAAATGAAAATATAACCGTTATGTTTCTCTGTGAATAGAGTTGTGTCGACAGTCCCGATCTTGAAGCCCTTTTCGATGAGGAAGTCGCGAAGACACTCATACCAAGCCATTGGAGCTTGCTTTAATCCATATAGCGCCTTGGACAACATGTAAGCATGGTTAGGATATCTAGGGTCTTCAAACCCAGGTGGTTGCTCAACATATACAAGTTCATTTATGAAGCCATTAAAAAATGCACTTTTTACATCCATTTTATAAAGCTTTATATCATAGCATGATGCATATGCGAGTAGGATACGGATGGCTTCAAGTCGAGCAACCGGTGCAAAGGTCTCTCCAAAATCTAAGCCTTCAACTCGAGAGAATCCCTTTGCAACAAGTCTTGCCTTGTTCCTAACAATCACACCTTGATCATCTTGTTTGTTTCTGAACACCCACTTTGTTCCAATGATTCTTGCATCTTGTGGGGGCTTCTCCAGGGTCCAAACTTGGTTATGGGTGAAGTTGTTTAGTTCTTCATGCATAGCGTTCACCTAGTCCGGATCCTGTAGCGCCTCATCTATGCATGTAGGCTCAACACAAGAAACAAATGAGTGATGTTCAATAAAAGAAGCATGTTTATGTGATCGAGTAATAACCCCTTGTGAAGGACTCCCAATGATTTGGTTTTGAGGGTGTGCTTGAAGTAGTGATGAGTTTCTCCTGTCAACCTGTCACACCCGGTTTTAGAAGGCAAACCGAATGTGAACCATGTACGTGCCAGGATCAGCAATTCACGTACACAGCAGTTACATAACATGGACATCATCACACAGTGCTCAAATAGTATTGAAAAGGGGAATAATAGTCGATTACATCATATGTCTGAGACATCCACATAGTCTTTACAATAAATCAAAGTGCGGAAAAGAAACGTAGATAAACGCGGCCTCCACAGGCAGCCGACTGGGGGGTTGCCGCTAACCCACGCCTAGAACTCGTCGTAGTCTTGGAACTCCTGGAAGTCTCCTTTCACGGCTTCATCTTCTCCTGAGCAGTGGTTGCAATGCTGACAACCTGGGGATGGGGGGGTTTGGTGTGTAGAGCAAGGGTGAGTACACATCAACATACTCAGCAAGTATCCTGTTTGGCTGTAGTGGACTAGCTTTATGTGGGGGTAAGTCAAGCAATTGCTTTTAGTTGGTCAGATTATTATTACTAGTAGAGAAAGCCAAGTTTTAGAATTAACCCACGTTATTAACCCAAACGTACTCCTTTCCAAACGGAAAGAGTACCACTTACCATTACTAGAGTCAAAACCAAGAACCATCAATCTCATTGCCACCTGCAAATCCGAACATCTCTGATCAAGTACCACTAATCACTGGAGCTCCCTTGGCCGCTCATAACCGCGAGCACGGCTGATATATCAGTTTCATAACACTCTGCAGAGGTTGTGCACTTTACCCACAAGCCGTGGAAGGAGACTTCCAGGAGTTCCAAGACTACGACGAGTTCTAGGCGTGGGTTAGCGGCAACCCCCCAGTCGGCTGCCTGTGGAGGCCGCGTTTATCTACGTTTCTTTTCCGCACTTTGATTTATTGTAAAGACTATGTGGATGTCTCAGACATATGATGTAATCGACTATTATTCCCCTTTTCAATACTATTTGAGCACTGTGTGATGATGTCCATGTTATGTAACTGTTGTGTACGTGAATTGCTGATCCTGGCACGTACATGGTTCGCATTTGGTTTGCCTTCTAAAACCGGGTGTGACATAAGTGGTATCAAAGCCGTGCTGACTGTAGGACCGCTAACCTAGAGTAGAATGGTCGTTCTAAGGATTATAGACCTCTGTCCCTGCCTTGACTTTGATATCCCTTCAAAAGTTGGTCATATCGACCAAAACTATGTTCTACTGTATATTATACCTTGCTGAAAATTGTGTTTTATTCTAATCCTTCATTTATTCATGGTTCATTACTTGCTGGTCATATTAATTCTATTATCACTCTTTTGCTTGCGGTGTCTTTTGTAGATGGCTCGCCTTAGACACACCGCACGGAAGTCTGTCATCCCCTTCTTACCCTCTCGTCTCGCGGAGTGTCCACTTCGTCGTCCCGTGGCCGATCAGTCCAGCCACTTGGAGAGGCTGCACCACCACCTGCATGAGGAGCAGGAACGTCGTCGGCAGGAGCAGCAGGGCTCTTCTTTCTCGCTCCAGCAGGAGATAGAGTCTGTGAGGAGCTGCTCCCCTGTGCTTCCCCTGGAGGCGCCCCCTGCACCACCACTGGGTGCCCTAGCCTCTGGAGTAGCTGCTGGAGGAGACCCAGACGACGGAGGTGGCGACGACAGCTCGAGCCACGACACCGACTTTTCTGCTGACCAGGAGCCGGAAGGATGGGTTGCTCGACCCATCACTCGCGACGCTGCTCGTGGGTGTCACTTCCACGATGCGCTCGACACCCTGCTACGTTGGGCACTTAACCGGCGTACTTGGTCCATCGAGTATCGCTGTGTGGTCTACCAGCATAGTCGCGGGGTCTACCCGGACCGCTGGGAGGCAACCTGCTTGGTGCGCCGTCCAGAGAACAGTCTCCAGGGTGCGGAGGCCTGCTCAGAGCACTATTCTATCTCTGAGCGGGACTCAGCTGAGGCAGCCATGCAAGATGCTGCACGGCGTGCGCTTTCGCACTACTGCTCGGTTCTCGGTGGGGTAGCTGACGGTCTCAACCTGAAGTATTACCCCCGTCGTCCATCTGGCAGCACAGGAGGCGTGATTGTCTCACCTGTTGGTGAGGACAATCCTAGGTTGAGCAGCACAGTCAACCTAACCGCCGTGCTAAACACGGAGCTGGACCATGCATTAGACGAGCTGAGTAGGGCTCGTGCTGAGATCGCCCTGCTGCGGGCTGAGCGCGCGGAACGTCGTCACCTGGATGATGGTTCCCCCGCTCCCGTCGGGACTCAGCACCCGTACCGCTCACCTCGGCGTGGACGCCAGTCTTATGGCAATCCCGACTGCAAGACCAAGATAAATCTAGAACCATAGATCGTTAGAGTCAGATCTTGTAATGAATACGAAATATATACGTAGAAGCTACCATCTTAGCGTTAGTCTCGCCCTTAGTCAGTCTTAGTTAGACAGAGTAGTTTGCTATATCCTGTGCATTTATGTTTGTCATGATGAACTATGTTCGATTTGGATCTTTGTAATGACTGTCGCCAGAATGTAGGTACCCTCTGCATTTTGGTTTACCTGTTATATGTCAAAGGAGTTAGCTATTTAGTTGGGAAGCCTTTTATTCCACTTTCCTCTTTATCTGAGAAGATGTGTTGGTCTATGTTGGAGATCAGTGAAGATGCTCATCTGTTCAGTGTTGTGGAGAATTCTATACTCTTTTCTTATGCTGCAAGATTTGCACGATAAGTTCTGATGTGTGATTGCATTCTGCAGATATCAGAGAACAGGCGCAGAGGAGGAAGGCGTGCTCAGCAGGAGCAAGCCGCTCAGCAGGATGAGGTGCCTCAGCAACAGCAACTGCCACCCCCGCCCCCGATGTCCATCGAGCAGATGTTCCTGATGCAGACTCAGGCAGTTCAAGCCATCGGTCAGACTCTGGCCGCTATTCAGCAGCAGCAGCAGGCACCACCTCAACCTCAGATGCCTCAGATGCCCAGGGACAAGCGTGCTGAATTCATGAGAGGTCATCCACCAACGTTTGCTCATTCTTCTGACCCCATGGATGCTGAAGACTGGCTGCGCACTGTGGAGCGAGAGTTGCACACCGCTCAGTGCGACGATAGGGAGAAAGTCCTGTATGGTCCCCGTCTGTTGAGAGGAGCAGCTCAGTCATGGTGGGAGTCTTATCTCGCCACCCACGCCAACCCCAACACCATCCCCTGGGAAGAGTTCAGAGGTAGCTTTCGTCAGTACCATGTTCCTGCAGGTCTGATGACAGTGAAGAAGGAGGAGTTCCTGGCCCTCAAGCAAGGGTCATCGTCCGTCAGTGAGTACCGGGACAGGTTTCTGCAGTTGTCTCGCTATGCTCCTGAAGATGTCAACACCGACGCCAAGAGACAGTATCGTTTCTTGAGAGGCTTGGTTGACCCTCTTCAGTACTAACTGATGAATCATACCTTCCCGACATTTCAGCACATGATTGATAGAGCAATCATGACAGAGAGGAAGCGTAAGGAGATGGAGGATCGTAAGCGCAAGATCAGTGGACCCCAGCCTGGAAGCAGCAATCGTCCTCGTTTCTCAGGCAATCAACCTCAGCAGTTCAGGCAGAACCAGCGTCCACCTCAACAGCATCAGCAGTTCCAAAGGCAGTATCCTTAGCACCAGTATCAGAATCGTCAGAATAATCAGTGAGGAGGAGGTCAGTTTCAAAGGCAGAATCAGCAGGCACCTCGTCTTCCTGCCCCAGCAAACCAGCAGAACAGTCAGGCAGCACCAGCTAAGGTTGGAAACAGAGCATGTTTCCACTGTGGAGAGCAAGGCCATTGGGTGATGCAATGTCCGAAGAAGGCAGCCCAGCAGCAGTCAGGCCCCAATGCCCCAGCAAAGCAGAACGTGTCTCAGCCCGGAGCAGGCAACCGCTCTCAGCCGCGTTATAATCATGGGAGACTGAATCACTTGGAGGCTGAAGCAGTTTAGGAGACCCCCGACATGATAGTAGGTATGTTCCCAGTTGACTCTCATATTGCAGAAGTGTTATTTGATACTGGAGCAACACATTCTTTCATTACTGCATCATGGGTAGAAGCACATAATCTTCCAATAACTACCATGTCAACCCCCATTCAAATTGATTCAGCCAGTGGCAGAATTCGAGCTGATAGCATATGTTTGAATGTATGTGTGGAAATAAGGGGGATAGAGTTTCCCGCTAATCTCATAGTAATGGGTACTCAGGGAATAGATGTCATCCTAGGGATGAATTGGCTAGATAAGTATCAGGCAGTTATCAGTTGTGATAAGAGGACAATCAAGTTGGTGTCCCCACTAGGAGAGGAAGTGGTGACCAAGTTAGTCCCGCCTGAGCCAAAGAAAGGAAGTTGTTATCAGATGGCTGTGGATAGTAGCGAAGCGGACCCAATGGAGAGTATCAAGGTTGTGTTCGAGTTCCCAGATGTGTTTCCAAAGGACCTACCAGGTATGCCACCAGAACGGAAAGTCGAGTTCGCTATAGAGCTTCTTTCTGGAACCGCCCCTATCTTTAAGAGAGCTTACAGAATATCTGGACCAGAGTTGGTTGAGCTTAAGAAGCAGATCGATGAGTTGTCAGAGAAAGGTTACATCCGGCCAAGTACCTCGCCTTGGGCCGCCCCTGTCCTATTTGTGGAAAAGAAAGATGGCACCAAGAGGATGTGTATCGATTATCGAGCTCTGAATGAGGTCACCATCAAGAACAAGTACCCCTTGCCCAGGATAGAAGATCTGTTTGACCAGTTGAGAGGAGCCAGTGTGTTCTCCAAGATAGATCTGAGGTCAGGTTATCATCAGCTCAGGATCCGACCTTCAGACATTCCGAAGACGGCATTCATTACCAAGTATGGGTTGTATGAGTTCACAGTGATGTCTTTCGGTCTAACCAATGCACCAACCTTCTTCATGAACTTGATGAACAGTGTATTCATGGACTATCTTGATAAGTTTGTGGTGGTATTCATCGATGACATTCTGATTTATTCTCAAAGCGAAGAAGAGCATGCAAGTCATTTGAGGATGGTATTGCAGAGATTGCGAGAGCACCAGCTTTATGCAAAATTGAGCAAGTGCGAGTTCTGGATTAGTGAAGTCCTGTTCTTGGGTCACATAATAAACAAAGAAGGATTGGCTGTGGATCCGAAGAAAGTGGCAGACATTCTGAACTGGAAAGCGCCAACAGATGCTCGAGGAATCAAGAGCTTCATTGGAATGGCCGGATATTATCGACGATTCATTGAAGGGTTTTCGAAGATTGCGAAACCAATGACAGCGTTGTTAGGCAATAAAGTTGAGTTCAAGTGGACCCAGAAATGTCAAGAGGCCTTCGAAGCGCTGAAAGAGAAGTTGACTACAGCGCCTGTCTTAGTCTTGCCTGATGTGCACAAGCCCTTCTCGGTGTATTGTGATGCTTGTTACACTGGTTTGGGATGCGTGTTGATGCAAGAGGTGAAAGCGAAATGTGTCCTTGGGCCATTTCTAAGTATTTTGGTGATTGAGTGCCAACTCAAGTGCTTAAATGTGAATTTATGCCATGGATGAATAAAGTGCAAATCAAGAGCAAAGGTATGTTTCTAAGTATTAGTAAATTGGTTTTGTGTACTAATATACTTGTCTAAGTATTGGAAACAGGAAGAAAAAGAAAAGAAAAGAGTTGGCTATGTACAACCAGAAGGCTGCTTCGGTCTGGAGCACCAGACTGTCCGGTGGTGCACCGGACAGTGTCCGGTGCGCCAGGCTGCCTCGGCCGAAGAGGCCGCTCTCGGGATTTTGCTGACGACGTACGGCTAAAATTCACCGGACTGTCCGGTGTGCACCGGACCGTCCGGTGAGCCAACGGTCGGCCGGGCCAACGGTCGGCCGCGGATTCTGCGCGCGACACGTGGCCAAGCCAACGGTCGGAAGGGGGCACCGGACTGTCCGGTGTGCACCGGACATGTCCGGTGCGCCAACGGCTCCCAGATCTGCAACGGTCGGCTTCGCCATTTAAGGAAAGGAATCGGGCACCGGACACTGTCCGGTGTGCACCGGACTGTCCGGTGCGCCCGAAGACTGAAGGCAAGATCAGCCTTCCAGAATTGCTCTCAACGGCTCCTAGCTGCCTTGGGGCTATAAAAAGGACCCCTAGGCGCATGGAGGAGAACACCAAGCATTCCTACAACATTCCTAAGCACCAAGACATCGATCTCGCGCATTCGTTTCATTGTGATAGCATATAGAGCTCTTGTGGAGTTGTGAACTCTTTGAGTTGTGTTGCGAGCTCTTGCTGCGACTTGTGTGCGTGTTGTTGCTCTGATCTTTTGAAGTCTTGTGTGCGTTGCTCATTCCCCCTTGATCCGTGTTTCTTTGTGAACTTCAATTGTAAGGGCGAGAGGCTCCAAGTTGTGGAGATTCCTCGCAAACGGGATTGAGAAAAAGCAAGCAAAACACCGTGGTATTCAAGTGGGTCTTTGGACCGCTTGAGAGGGGTTGATTGCAACCCTCGTCCGTTGGGACGCCACAACGTGGAGTAGGCAAGCGTTGGTCTTGGCCGAACCACGGGATAAACCACTGTGTCATCTCTGTGTTTGATTTCTTGTGGTATTGTGTTTTGTTGAGACTCCTCTCTAGCCACTTGGCGATTATTGTGCTAACACTTAACAAGTTTTTGTGGCGATAAGTTTAAGTTTTCACAGGATCACCTATTCACCCCCCCTCTAGGTGCTCTCAATTGGTATCAGAGCCGTTCTCTTCAAGAAGGGGACTAACCGCCCGAAGAGATGGATCCTAAGGGGAAGGGAATCGTGATCAACGATAAGGAGAAGGAGTCCTTCGTCAACGAGCCCAAAGATGACAAGCCTACCGACACCGGCTCGGGCCATAGACGGAAGGAAGGGAAGAAGAAGAAGACAAGGCGCATCAAGGAGATCGTCTACTACGACGACAGCGACGAATCTTCCTCTTCCCAAAAGGACAACGACGACAACGACTATGATAAACAAAAGACGGTTAACTCAAACTTTTCTTTTGATTATTCGCGCATTCCGCATAGCTCAAATGCTCATTTGCTCCCCATTCCACTTGGCAAGCCTCCTCACTTTGATGGAGAGGACTACGGATTTTGGAGTCACAAAATGCGTACTCACCTATTTTCTCTCCATCCAAGCATTTGGGAGATTGTGGAAAGTGGAATGAAATTTAATAGCTCAGATAGCCCTTCGTTTATTAATGAACAGATCCATAAAAATGCACAAGCTACTACTGTGTTGCTAGCCTCTTTGTGCAGGGACGAGTATCACAAGGTGAGCGGCTTGGACAATGCCAAGCAGATTTGGGACACCCTCAAGATCTCTCATGAGGGGAATGATGTCACCTTACTCACCAAGATGGAGTTGGTGGAGGGTGAGCTCGGACGATTCGCGATGATAAGGGGCGAGGAGCCGACACAAACATACAACCGGCTCAAGATCCTTATCAACAAAATAAGGAGGTACGGAAGCACGCGATGGACAGATCACGACGTCGTCCGCCTAATGCTAAGGTCATTTACCGTTCTTGATCCTCACTTGGTAAACAATATTCGTGAAAATCCTAGGTACATCAAGATGTCGCCCGAAGAAATTCTTGGAAAATTTGTAAGCGGGCGAATGATGATCAAAGAAGCAAGGTACATGGACGATGCGTTGAATGGCCCAATCCATGAGCCTCAACCCATTGCTCTCAAGGCAACAAGGAGCAAGGAGGCGCTACCCAGCAAGGTGGCGCAAATTGAGGCGGTCGGTCTTAATGATGAAGAAATGGCCCTCATCATCAAAAGATTCAAGACGACGCTAAAGGGTCGCAAGGGACAGCCAAGCAAGACTAAGACCAAGGGAAAGCGATCATGCTTCAAATGCGGTAAGCTTGGTCATTTTATTGCTAACTGTCCCGACAATGATAGTAACCAGGAACACGGGAGCAAGAGGGAAAAGAAGAAGCATTACAAGAAGGCCAAGGGCGAGGCACATATCGGAAAGGAGTGGGATTCGGATTGCTCCTCCTCCGACTCCGACAATGAAGGACTCGCCGCCACTGCCTTCAACAAGTCATCTCTCTTCCCCAACGAGCGTCACACATGCCTTATGGCAAGGGAGAAGAAGGTATGTAATCAAAACAATGTCACTTATGATTCTTCCAGTGATGATGAGTCTAGTGATGATGAAATAGATTACTCTAGTTTGTTCAAAGGATTGGATAGAACCAAAATAGATAAAATTAATGAATTGATTGATGCCTTGAATGAAAAAGATAGACTCTTAGAAAAACAAGAGGACCTTTTGTATGAAGAGCATGACAAATTTGTAGAGGCACAAAAATCTTATGCTTTAGAAGTTAAAAGAAATGAAGTGCTTTCTAGTGAACTATCTTCTTGTCATGAAACCATTGCTACTTTAAAGAATGTTAATGATGACTTAAATGCTAAACTAGAAGTAGCTAGTTCTTGTGTAGAACATGTTGAGATTTGCACTAGGTGTAAAGATTTCGATGTTGATGCTTGTAGCGATCATTTAGTTTCAATTTCCAAATTAACTGAGGATTTGGCTAGTCTTAATGCCCAACTTAAGACTAGCAAGAATGAATTTGATAAACTAAAATTTGCAAGGGATGCCTACACGATCGGTAGACACCCCTCAATTAAGGATGGACTTGGCTTCAAGAGGGAAGCCAAGAACTTAACAAGCCATAAGGCTCCCATTCCCGCTAAAGAGAAAGGGAAGGCCCCTATGGCTACTAGTGCTAAAAAGAACCATGCCTTTTTGTATCATGATAGGAGACAAACTAGAAACGCCTATAGGTGTTATAATGCTTACGATGATTTTTCTCATGCTATGTTTGCTCCTAGTTCTTCATATGTGCATGATAGAAATGTTGGTAGAAGGAGTGTTGTTCATAATATGCCTAGGAGAGATGTTGTTAATGTTCCTAGGAAAGTCAATGAACCTTCTACAATATATCATGCTTTGAATGCCTCCTTTGCAATTTGTAGAAAGGATAGAAAGGTGATTGCTAGGAAGTTAGGGGCAAAATGCAAGGGTGATAAAACTTGCATTTGGATCCCTAAGGAAATTGTGACTAACCTTGTAGGACCCAACAAGAGTTGGGTACCTAAGTCCCAAGCCTAAATTTGCCTTGCAGGTTTATGCATCCGGGGGTTCAAGCTGGATTATTGATAGCGGATGCACAAACCATATGACGGGGGAGAAGAAGATGTTCACCTCCTACGTCAAGAATAAGGATTCCCATGATTCAATTATATTCGGTGATGGGAATCAAGGCAAGGTAAAAGGGCTAGGTAAAATTGCAATCTCCAATGAGCATTCTATCTCTAATGTATTTTTAGTGGAGAGTCTTGGATATAATTTGCTATCTATTAGTCAATTATGTCATATGGGATATAACTGTCTATTTACAAATGTAGATGTGTCTGTCTTTAGAAGAAGTGATGGTTCACTAGCTTTTAAGGGTGTATTAGACGACAAACTTTATTTAGTTGATTTTGCAAAAGAAGAGGCCGGTCTAGATGCATGCTTAATAGCTAAGACTAGCATGGGCTGGCTGTGGCATCGCCGCTTAGCACATGTGGGGATGAAGAACCTTCACAAGCTTCTAAAGGGAGAACACGTGATAGGTTTGACTAACGTGCAATTCGAAAAAGATAGACCTTGTGCAGCTTGTCAAGCAGGTAAACAAGTGGGAGGAGCGCATCAGAGCAAGAATGTGATGACCACTTCAAGACCCCTGGAGCTGCTGCATATGGACCTCTTCGGACCCGTCGCCTATCTGAGCATAGGAGGGAGTAAGTATGGTCTAGTTATTGTTGATGACTTTTCCCGCTTCACTTGGGTGTTCTTTTTGCAGGATAAGTCTGAAACCCAAGGGACCCTCAAGCGCTTCCTCAGGAGAGCTCAAAATGAGTTTGAGCTCAAGGTGAAGAAGATAAGGAGCGACAACGGGTCCGAGTTCAAGAACCTTCAAGTGGAGGAGTTCCTTGAGGAGGAAGGGATCAAGCACGAGTTCTCCGCTCCCTACACACCACAGCAAAATGGTGTGGTAGAGAGGAAGAACAGGACGCTAATCGATATGGCGAGGACGATGCTTGGAGAATTCAAGACCCCCGAGTGTTTCTGGTCGGAAGCCGTGAACACAGCTTGCCACGCCATCAACAGGGTCTACCTTCATCGCCTCCTCAAGAAGACTTCGTATGAGCTACTAACCGGTTACAAACCCAATGTATCTTACTTTCGTGTATTTGGGAGCAAGTGCTACATTCTAGTAAAGAAGGGTAGAAATTCTAAGTTTGCTCCCAAAGCTGTAGAAGGGTTTTTGTTAGGTTATGACTCAAATACAAAGGCGTATAGAGTCTTCAACAAATCATCGGGTTTGGTTGAAGTCTCTAGCGATGTTGTATTTGATGAGACTAATGGCTCTCCAAGAGAGCAAGTTGTTGATTGTGATGATGTAGATGAAGAAGATGTTCCAACGGCCGCTATACGAACCATGGCGATTGGAGAAGTGCGGCCACAGGAACAAGATGAACGAGATCAACCTTCTTCCTCAACAACGGTGCAACCCCCAACTCAAGACGATGAACAGGTTCATCAACAGGAGGCGTGTGATCAAGGGGGAGCACAAGATGATCATGTGATAGAGGAAGAAGCGCAACCGGCACCTCCAACCCAAGTTCGAGCGATGATTCAAAGGGATCATCCCGTCGATCAAATTCTGGGTGATATTAGCAAGGGAGTAACTACTCGATCTCGATTAGTTAATTTTTGTGAGCATTACTCCTTTGTCTCTTCTATTGAGCCTTTCAGGGTAGAAGAGGCCTTGCTAGATCCGGACTGGGTGTTGGCCATGCAGGAGGAACTCAACAACTTCAAGCGCAATGAAGTTTGGACACTGGTGCCTCGTCCCAAGCAAAACGTTGTGGGAACCAAGTGGGTGTTCCGCAACAAACAGGACGAGCACGGAGTGGTGACAAGGAACAAGGCTCGACTTGTGGCAAAAGGTTATGCCCAAGTCGCAGGTTTGGACTTTGAGGAGACGTTTGCTCCTGTGGCTAGGCTAGAATCAATTCGTATCTTGCTAGCATATGCCGCTCACCATTCTTTCAGGTTGTACCAAATGGATGTGAAGAGCGCTTTCCTCAACGGGCCAATCAAGGAGGAGGTGTACGTGGAGCAACCCCCTGGTTTCGAGGATGAACGGTACCCCGACCATGTGTGTAAGCTTTCTAAGGCGCTCTATGGACTTAAGCAAGCCCCAAGAGCATGGTATGAATGCCTTAGAGACTTTCTAATTGTTAATGCTTTCAAGGTTGGGAAAGCCGATCCAACTCTTTTTACTAAGACATGTGATGGTGATCTGTTTGTGTGCCAAATTTATGTCGATGACATAATATTTGGTTCTACTAACCAAAAGTCTTGTGAAGAGTTTAGCAGGGTGATGACGCAGAAATTCGAGATGTCGATGATGGGCGAGTTGAACTACTTCCTTGGGTTCCAAGTGAAGCAACTCAAGGACGACACCTTCATCTCCCAAACGAAGTACACGCAAGATCTGCTAAAGCGGTTTGGGATGAAGGACGCCAAGCCCGCAAAGACTCCGATGGGGACCGACGGACACACCGACCTCAACAAAGGAGGTAAGTCCGTTGATCAAAAAGCATACCGGTCAATGATAGGGTCGTTACTTTATTTATGTGCTAGTAGACCGGATATTATGCTTAGCGTATGCATGTGTGCTAGATTTCAATCCGATCCTAAGGAGTGTCACTTAGTGGCGGTGAAGCGAATTCTAAGATATTTGGTTGCTACGCCTTGCTTCGGGCTCTGGTATCCAAAAGGGTCTACCTTTGACTTGGTTGGATACTCAGATTCCGACTATGCTGGATGTAAGGTCGATAGGAAGAGTACATCGGGGACGTGCCAATTCTTAGGAAGGTCCCTTGTGTCGTGGAACTCTAAGAAACAAACTTCCGTTGCCCTATCCATCGCTGAGGCCGAGTATGTTGCCGCAGGACAGTGTTGCGCGCAACTACTTTGGATGAGGCAAACCCTCCGGGACTTTGGCTACAATCTGAGCAAAGTCCCACTCCTATGTGACAATGAGAGTGCTATCCGCATGGCGGAAAATCCTGTTGAGCACAACCGCACAAAGCACATAGACATCCGGCATCACTTTTTGAGAGACCACCAGCAAAAGGGAGATATCGAAGTATTTCATGTTAGCACCGAGAACCAGCTAGCCGATATCTTTACCAAGCCTCTAGATGAGAAGACCTTTTGCAGGCTGCGTAGTGAGCTAAATGTCTTAGATTCGCGGAACTTGGATTGAATTGTAGCATACATGTGTTTATGCCCTTGATCATGTTCATTCTGCATTTTGTTGCTTATTGTGGTGCTCAAGTTGTACAAACACTCCCTGGACCTCACAAGTCCGTTGCAAAGTGATGCACATGTTTAGGGGAAGATGTGCTACAACTTGACCCTTTGAGACTAACCATTTGCTTGAGTTTGCTTGATTTAGTCTCGAAGGTGGATTGAAAGGGAAAGGTGAACTTGGACCATGCAAGACTTCCACTGCACTCCGATGAGAGGGTAACTCATTCCAAGTTCATCTCTATGATCTTATTGCCTTTGTACTCTTAATTGAAGATTCTGGTGAGGCAATGGGGTTAAAGGGCCAAAGTTGATTCCGTTTTGGTGCTTGATGCCAAAGGGGGAGAAAATAAAGGCCAAAGCAATAAATGGATCAGCTACCACTTGAGAGATTTTTTGAAAATAGTAGAATAGAGCTTTTGGTTTATTCAAAACTCTTGCATTGTCTCTTTCGTCAAAAGTTGGCTTCTTGTGGGGAGAAGTTTTGACTATGGGAAGTAGGGGGAGTTTTTGAAATCTTTGATCAATCTCTTTTGAAATGACTCTCTTTATGCTTCAACATGTGTGTTTGACTTAGAGATAGAGATTTGAGTTTGATTTGCAAAAACAAACCAAGTGGTGGCAAAGGATGATCCATATATGCCAAAATTGAATAAAACTCAAATTTATTCTATTTGAAGTGATTTTGCACTTGTTCTAGTTGCTTTATGTTGTGTTGGCATAAATCACCAAAAAGGGGGAGATTGAAAGCGAAATGTGTCCTTGGGCCATTTCTAAGTATTTTGGTGATTGAGTGCCAACTCAAGTGCTTAAATGTGAATTTATGCCATGGATGAATAAAGTGCAAATCAAGAGCAAAGGTATGTTTCTAAGTATTAGTAAATTGGTTTTGTGTACTAATATACTTGTCTAAGTATTGGAAACAGGAAGAAAAAGAAAAGAAAAGAGTTGGCTATGTACAGCCAGAAGGCTGCTTCGGTCTGGAGCACCGGACTGTCCGGTGGTGCACCGGACAGTGTCCGGTGCGCCAGGCTGCCTCGGCCGAAGAGGCCGCTCTCGGGATTTTGCTGACGACGTACGGCTAAAATTCACCGGACTGTCCGGTGTGCACCGGACCGTCCGGTGTGCACCGGACCGTCCGGTGAGCCAACGGTCGGCCGGGCCAACGGTCGGCCGCGGATTCTGCGCGCGACACGTGGCCAAGCCAACGGTCGGAAGGGGGCACCGGACTGTCCGGTGTGCACCGGACATGTCCGGTGCGCCAACGGCTCCCAGATCTGCAACGGTCGGCTTCGCCATTTAAGGAAAGGAATCGGGCACCGGACACTGTCCGGTGTGCACCGGACTGTCCGGTGCGCCCGAAGACTGAAGGCAAGATCAGCCTTCCAGAATTGCTCTCAACGGCTCCTAGCTGCCTTGGGGCTATAAAAAGGACCCCTAGGCGCATGGAGGAGAACACCAAGCATTCCTACAACATTCCTAAGCACCAAGACATCGATCTCGCGCATTCGTTTCATTGTGATAGCATATAGAGCTCTTGTGGAGTTGTGAACTCTTTGAGTTGTGTTGCGAGCTCTTGCTGCGACTTGTGTGCGTGTTGTTGCTCTGATCTTTTGAAGTCTTGTGTGCGTTGCTCATTCCCCCTTGATCTGTGTTTCTTTGTGAACTTCAATTGTAAGGGCGAGAGGCTCCAAGTTGTGGAGATTCCTCGCAAACGGGATTGAGAAAAAGCAAGCAAAACACCGTGGTATTCAAGTGGGTCTTTGGACTGCTTGAGAGGGGTTGATTGCAACCCTCGTCCGTTGGGACGCCACAACATGGAGTAGGCAAGCGTTGGTCTTGGCCGAACCACGGGATAAACCACTGTGTCATCTCTGTGTTTGATTTCTTGTGGTATTGTGTTTTGTTGAGACTCCTCTCTAGCCACTTGGCGATTATTGTGCTAACACTTAACAAGTTTTTGTGGCGATAAGTTTAAGTTTTCACAGGATCACCTATTCACCCCCCCTCTAGGTGCTCTCAAGAGGGAAGAGTTGTGGCTTACTCGTCCCGACAGCTGAAAATTCATGAGAAGAATGACCCAATTCATGACCTAGAGTTGGCATCAGTGGTTCACGCACTGAAGACATGGAGGCACTATCTGTATGGACAGAAATGCGATGTCTACACAGACCACAAGAGTTTGAAGTACATATTCACTCAGTCAGAGCTGAATATGAGGCAGCGAAGGTGGTTAGAGCTGATCAAAGACTATGAGTTGGAGATCCATTACCATCCAGGCAAAGCGAATGTAGTGGCAGATGCTTTGAGCAGAAAGAGTCAAGTCAATCTGATGGTCGCTCGTCCGATGCCTTATGAGTTGGCCAAAGAGTTTGATAGGTTGAGTCTCAGATTTCTGAATAATTCGTGAGGAGTCACAATTGAGTTGGAACCTACCCTGGAGCGGGAAATCAAAGAAGCGCAGAAGAACGATGAGAAGATCAGTGAGATCCGGCGACTGATTCTAGATGGCAGAGGCAAAGATTTTCGGGAAGACGCAGGAGGTGTGATATGGTTCAAAGACCGCTTGTGTGTTCCCAATGTCCAGTCTATTCGGGAGTTGATCCTCAAGGAAGCTCATGAGACAGCCTATTCGATTCACCCTGGCAGTGAGAAGCTGTATCAAGATCTGAAGAAGAAATTCTGGTGGTACAGAATGAAGAGGGAAATCGCAGAGCATGTGGCTATGTGCGATAGTTGTCGAAGGATCAAGGCAGAGCACTAGAGACCAGCCAGATTGTTGCAACCGTTGCAAATCCCTCAGTGGAAATGGGATGAAATCGATATGGATTTCATAGTCGGATTGCCTCGCACTCGAGCCGGCTACGATTCCATTTGGGTAGTAGTGGACCGTTTAACCAAGTCAGCCCACTTCATACCAGTTAAGACTAACTACACCAGTGCAGTATTGGCAGAGTTGTACATGTCTCGGATCATTTGTCTTCATGGTGTGCCAAAGAAGATAGTGTCAGACAGAGGAACACAGTTCACCTCTCATTTCTGGCAGCAATTGCATGAAGCCTTGGGCACACATCTGAATTTCAGTTCAGCCTATCATCCGCAGACAGATGGTCAGACCAAAAGAACCAATCAAATCCTTGAAGACATGTTGAGAGCCTGTGCGTTGCAAGATCAGTCCAGATGGGACAAGCGATTGCCTTATGCAGAGTTCTCCTATAACAACAGTTATCAGGCCAGCTTGAAGATGTCACCTTTTCAGGCGCTCTATGGGAGGAGTTGTAGAACTCCGTTGCAATGGGATCAGCCTGGAGAAAAGCAAGTGTTCGGGCCAGACATTCTGCTTGAAGCTGAAGAGAACATCAAGATGGTTCGAGAGAATCTGAAGATAGCGCAATCAAGGAAGCGAAGCTATGCAGACACAAGAAGAAGAGAGCTGAGTTTCAAAGTTGGAGACTTTGTCTATTTGAAAGTGTCACCGATCAGAGGAGTCAGAAGGTTCGGAGTGAAAGGCAAGCTAGCACCCTGCTACATCGGTCCATACCAGATTCTCGCAAGGCGTGGAGAAGTGGCCTATCAGCTCAGACTGCCAGAGAATTTGTCTGTTGTGCATGATGTCTTTCATGTGTCTCAATTGAAGAAGTGCTTGCGTGTGCCAGAAGAGCAGTTGCCAGTTGAAGATCTGGAGGTCCAGGAGGGCTTGACCTATGTTGAGAAGCCAACGCAAATCCTTGAGACCGCGGACAGAGCCACCCGAAGGAAGACCATCAGAATGTGCAAAGTCAGATGGAATCATCACTTTGAGGAAGAAGCAACCTAGGAGCGTGAAGATGATCTGATGGCTAAATACCCTGAGCTCTTTGCTAGCCAACCCTGAATCTCGAGGGCGAGATTCTTTTAAGGGGGATAGGTTTGTAACGCCCCGAATTTCGGAGTTAAATTTTTTCTTTTCTTCACTCGCTAAATTCGGGCGTTACCCTTTCTTTTTTTTCCTTTCCCCTCGCTAAACCTTGATCTTTTCCAAAGTTATAGCGGTACTCGGCTTGAGATCTCGTGTAAAGCAAAACCCTAGAATACTTTATTTTGTTTGTTGCACCATGCCGAACCATGCATTTATTTTGGTTGGTTGAAATTGTGCAAGCATTCATCTAGAAAATAGGCTAAAGAAAAAGGAAAATCTTTTTCTTCTCTCTTCCCCCCTCTCCTCCCCTTTCGGCCCAGCCGCCCCCTCCCCCTCGCGCGCGGCCCAGCTGGCCAGCCGGCCTTCCCCCCCCCCCCTCTCTCCCTTCCCACCGTGGGCCCCGCGCCATCCTCCCGGCCCAGCCGTGGCCCAGCCGACCCCACCGGCCCCCCCCCGCTCCCCACGACGCGCGCGCGGTTGAAAAAACCGCCGCCGCCTCCCCCGCGCGGGCCCCACCCGTCAGCTTCCCCTCCCCAAACCCCTCTCTCTCTCCTCCCCTGCTCGCCCCGCTCCCCTGCCCGACCCGCCCGCGCCCCCGCTCGGCTCGCCGCCGGCCTCCCTCCCTCGCACGGTAAGCCCCTTCCCCCTCCTCCCTCTCCTCTCCCCCTCCCTCCCTCTCCGCGGCGCGGTCCCGCCCGTCCCGGAGTCCCGTCACGGCCCCTCCCCCGGAGCTCGCGGCCATGGCGTCCGCGGCCATGGCGTCCGCGGCCATGGCGCGGCGTCCCGGTGCGACCCCCCGCCCCGCCCGGCGCGCCCCGGCGGCGCTCGGCCCCGGCGTGGCTCGGCCTCCCCCGCCCGCGGCGCTCGGCCCCGGCCATGGCGGCGTCCCGGCGCGGCCCGGCCTCGCCCCGCCCGGCGCACTCGCCTCCCCCGCCCGGCGGCGCTCGGCCCCGGCCCCTGCGCGGCCTCGCCCGCCCGCGGCAGCCCCGGCCCCGCCCCCTCCCTTTCCCCCCACGTCTCGGCCTCAGCCGACCGGACATGGCGCGGTGGCCTGCGGCCCCGGCGTGGTGCCCTCACCGGCGTGGCCCCCTGCCCAGCGCGGCGTGCTTGCCCGCCCGTCCCCGGCGCGGCCTCGGCGGCGCTTGCGTAGCCCCAGCCCCCGGCGTGGCCTCAGCAGTGCGCGCGGAGCCCCGGCGCGGCCCGTGCACGCACGGTGCCCCCGGCGAGCTCGCCGCACCCGCGGCTCGTGGCCATGGCGGCTCGGTCCCGCCCGCCTTGGTGTGCCCCGTCCCTACGCAGCGTGGCCCCGGCCCGGCGTGGCTTCGGCTCGCGCGGCCGTGGTGCCCCTGCGTAGCGCGGCGCATGCGCTGCTCGGCCCCAGCGTCTGCGCGACTCGTTCGCGACACATCAGCGCGGCCTTGCGCGTACGTACCCGCGTGGCGCACGGTGCTTTGGCACGGCTCGCCGTGCCCTCGTCGCGACGTATAGCGCTCTGCCGCGTTCGCGACGCGCTCGTCTACCCCCCCCCCCCCCCCCGTATATTTTATGCGCGCTAATCACGTTGTTCATGTTAATAAAATAGGAAACTCAATTTGGAAATTGGGTACGTTGGTTAATTCATATAGTTAATCGTCTAGCTCATTTAATGTTGATCGACTGAAAGTGGTCACGTTTCTATTAGTGCATGTAGCTAATCCTTATTATTGGAGCTAAGTAGAACTAGAACACGTAACGTCTAGTTATTCGCCTACCCGTAATGCGCCTCGAGCATAAGCTTTGACCCCAGTGAGACCTTCCCCCGTCTCTTTCCAACCATGGTAAATGCAATATCGCATGTCATATTCTATGCACGTTTAATCTACTTGTTCTCTTATATGGTGTACTGTTTGTTTCCTAATTTGAATGGATGGATGTATGTATGTTTGCACTCGCATAGAGAACGATTCGGCCGAGGAGCCCGAAGAACTCGCAGGAGAAGCCCCTGAGCAGTAGTCGGTTGGTGGAGGCAAGTGTCCCTTGACCTATCTCTGTCCTATTCATTCTTTAATTCACCTCCCGCATTACACATTTATACCTAATGATTGACTAGTTTTGGTATCCACGTCCTTGTTTACCTATTTGGGTTGGATTATTATTGCTTAGTCTTATGCTATTGCTCCATTCTAATCAATGAACATGATGAGATTATCTATGATACGCTGTCTTCCCTTTTGATTATGATGATGGTACTTGTGGCCTTTAAGGGGACTCGAGCGGTTTCTTGAGTGCCTCTCCGTAAGGACCTGTTCTTTGGATGACCGCCCGGGAAAACAGTGCAACCATGAGGGTGGAATGGGGTACCCTTAGCTGAATAATTAGAGGATCCGGGGTGTAGTTCGCTTTGCCGTCGTGCCGTCAATGGGGCTCGGTGTATGCGGCTCGCTCTGCCAAGTTTGGGTTCGCCCCTTGGGGAGGAGTGCGGTGCATTTAGGAAACCTAACGGGCGACTACAGCCCCGAGGAATCTTTGTAAAGGCTATGTAGTGATGCCCTGCCGGGTCACCTTGGTAGTGATCAATGGAGAGTCATGATCTCCGGGCAGAAAGGGAATCACGGCTTGTGGGTAAAGTGCACAAACTCTGCAGAGTGTTATGAAACTGATATATCAGTCATGCTCGCGGTTAGAAATAGAGTGCTCATTTGAGATTGCAATCTTGCCTAAGCCTTTAACCTTGCCTTGGTTCCCATCACCAAATATGATTGAATCTTGGGGATCCTTGTTCTTGACGTAGGAAGAGAACATCCTCTTTTCCCCCGTCATGTGGTTTGTGCATCCGCTGTCGATAATCCAGCTTGATCCCCCGGATGCATAAACTTGCAAGGCAAATTTAGGCTTGGGTCTTAGGTACCCAACTCACGTTGGGTCCTACAAGGTTAGTCACAATAGACTTAGGGACCCAAATGCAAGTCTTGTCTCCCTTACATTTGGCCCCTAATTTCCTAGCAATCACTTTCCTATCCTTTCTACAAATAGCAAAGGAAGCATTTAAGGCATGATAAATTGTAGAAGGTTCACTATTTGTTTTCCTAGGCACATGAACAACATTTCTTCTAGACATGTGATTAATAGCATTTCTCCTAGTTAAATTTCTATCATGCATAATAGAAGAACTAGAAGCAACCATAGCATGAGAATCAAAAGCATCATAACTTCTATAAACATTTCTAGAATGTCTCCTATCATGATACATGAAGGCATGGTTCTTTTGAGCACTTCTAGCCATAGGGGCCTTCCCTTTCTCCTTGGCGGAGATGGGAGCCTTATGGCTTGTTAAGTTCTTGACTTCCCTCTTGAAGCCAAGACCATCCTTAATTGAGGGGTGTCTACCAATCGTGTAGGCATCCCTTGCAAATTTTAGCTTATCAAATTCACTCTTGCTAGTCTTGAGTTGGGCATTAAGACTAGCCACTTCATCATTTAATTTAGAAATGCAAATTAGGTGTTCACTACAAGCATCAACATCAACATCTTTGCACCTATTGCATATCATAACATGTTCTACACAAGAGTTAGATTTATTTGCTACTTCTAGTTTAGCATTTAAATCATCATTAACACCTTTTAAAGTAGAAATGGTTTCATGACAAGTAGATAGTTCACAAGAAAGTATTTCATTCCTTTTAACTTCTAGAGCAAGAGAATTTTGTGCACTAACAAATTTATCATGCTCTTCATACAAAAGGTCCTCTTTCTTTTCTAATAACCTATTCTTATCATTCAAGGCATCAATTAACTCATTAATTTTATCTACCTTGGTTCTATCTAGGCCTTTCAATAAACATGAATAATCTATTTCATCATCATCACTAGATTCATCCTCACTTGAAGAAGCATAAGTACTAGTATTACGAGTGCTTACCTTCTTTTCCCTTGCCATGAGGCAAGTGTGATGCTCGTTGGGGAAGAGGGGTGACTTGTTGAAGGCGGTGGTGGCGAGTCCTTCGTTGTCGGAGTCGGACGAGGAGCAATCCGAATCCCACTCCTTTCCAAGATGTGCCTCGCCCTTCGCCTTCTCGTAGTTCTTCTTCTTTTCCCACTTTCCACTCTTCTTTTCCTGGTCACTATCATTATTGGGACAATTTGCGATAAAATGACCAATCTTACCACATTTGAAGCAGGAGCGCTTCCCCTTCGTCTTGTTCTTGTTGGGGTGCTCCTTGCGACCCTTTAGCGCCGTCTTGAACCGCTTGATGATGAGGGCCATCTCTTCATCATTAAGCCCGACCGCCTCAACTTGCGCCACCTTGCTAGGTAGTGCCTCCTTGCTCCTTGTTGCCTTGAGAGCAATAGTTTGAGGCTCTTGGATTGGACCATTTAATGCATCATGGACGTATCTAGCCTCCTTGATCATCATCCGCCCGCTTACGAACTTTCCAAGGATCTCCTCGGGCGTCATCTTCGTGTACCTAGGATTCTCACGAATATTGTTCACAAGATGTGGATCAAGGACGGTAAAGGACCTTAGCATTAGGCGGACAACGTCGTGGTCCGTCCATCGCGTGCTTCCATAGCTCCTTATCTTGATGACGAGGGTTTTGAGCCTGTTGTACGTCTGGGTTGGCTCCTCCCCTCTTATCATCACGAATCTCCCGAGTTCGCCTTCCACCAACTCCATCTTGGTGAGCATGGTGACGTCGTTCCCCTCATGTGAGATCTTGAGGGTGTCCCAGATCTGCTTGGCATTGTCCAAGCTGCTCACTTTATGATACTCGTCCCTGCACAATGAGGCTAACAACACAGTAGTAGCTTGTGCATTTTTATGAATCTGTTCATTGATAAACACAGGACTATCCGAGCTATCAAATTTCATTCCATTCTCTACTATCTCCCATATACTAGGATGGAGAGAGAACAAGTGACTACGCATTTTGTGACTCCAAAATCCATAGTCCTCTCCATCAAAATGAGGAGGTTTACCAAGTGGAATGGAGAGTAAATGAGCATTGGTACTTTGAGGAATACGAGAATAATCAAAAGAGAAGTTTGAATTAACCGTCTTCTTATTCTCGTAGACGTTGTCGTCGTCCTTTTGGGAAGAAGAGGACTCGTCGCTGTCATCGTAGTAGACGATCTCCTTGATGCGCCTCGTCTTCTTCTTCTTCCCATCTCTTCGTTTGTGGCCCGAGCCCGAGTCGGTAGGCTTGTCATCTTTAGGCTCGTTGACGAAGGACTCCTTCTCCTTATCGTTGACCACCATCCCCTTACCCCTAGGATCCATCTCTTCGGGCGGTTAGTCCCTTTCTTGAAGAGAACGGCTCTGATACCAATTGACAGCACCTAGAGGGGGGGCGAATAGGTGATCCTGTAAAAACTTGAAACTTAATCCGCAAAACTTGATTAGGAGTTAGCACAATTAAGCCAAGTGGCTAGAGAAGAGTCTTTGCAAGACACGATAACCACAAGAAGATCAATCACAGATAGACACAGTGGTTTATCCCGTGGTTCGGCCAAGTTCAACACTTGCCTACTCCACGTTGTGGCGTCCCAACGGACGAGGGTTGCAATCAACCCCTCTCAAGCGGTCCAAAGACCCACTTGAATACCACAGTGTTTTGCTTTGCTTTACTATATCCCGTTTGCGAGGAATCTCCACAACTTGGAGCCTCTCGCCCTTACACTTTGATGTTCACAAAGAAGCACAGAGTAAGGGAGGAATGAGCAACGCACACAAGTCGCAACAAGAGCTCACAACACAACTCGACGAGTTCACAACTCAAATGGAGCTCTAATTGCTATCGCAAAGAATCAAATGCGCGGAATCGAAGTCTTGGTGCTTAGGAATGCTTAGAGAATGCTTGGTATTCTCCTCCATGCGCCTAGGGGTCCCTTTTATAGCCCCAAGGCAGCTAGGAGCCGTTGAGTGCATTCCAGGAAGGCAATTCTTGCCTTCTGTCGCCTGGCGCACCGGACAGTCCGGTGCACCACCGGACACTGTCCGGTGCAGATCTCCTTCCTTATTTGGCGAAGCCGACCGTTGGCGCTTTGGAGCTGTTGGCGCACCGGACACTGTCCGGTGCACACCGGACAGTCCGGTGCCCCCCTTCCGACCGTTGGCTCGGCCACGTGTCTCGCGTGGATCGCGTGGCCGACCGTTGGCCCGGCCGACCGTTGGCTCACCGGACAGTCCGGTGAATTATAGTCGTACGCTGTTAATCACTTCCCGAGAGCAGCAAGTTCGCCTGAACCAGCCTGGCGCACCGGACACTGTCCGGTGCACCCAGACAAGGCTGACTTTGGCTGAACAAAGCCATCTTTAATTTCAACTTGATTTTTCATGTTTCCAGCACTTAGACACAGTACATTAGTCTCTAAAACAATGCACTAAGTCTGAGAAACATACCTTTATACTTGATTTGTACTTTGTCCACCATTTAACACTTAGGCACTTGTGTTGGACACTAAATCACCAAAATACTTAGAAATGGCCCAAGGGCACATTTCCCTTTCAGGACTACCGGCTGGCCTGCCAGCTGGGTGGAACGGACGATGACAACCTCATCATCCGCAACCTCCCCCTGTTCCTCTCCGATGCCACCCGAGCCTGGTTGGAGCATCTGCCTCCTGCGCAGATCTCCAACTGGGACGACCTGGTCAAAGCCTTCGTCGGCAACTTCCAGGGCACATACGTGCGCCCTGGGAACTCCTAGGATCTCCGAAGCTACCGCCAGCAGCCAGGAGAATCCCTGCAGGACTACATCCAGCGATTTTTGAAGCAGCGCACCGAGCTGCCCAACATCACCGACTCAGATGTCATCGGCGCGTTCCTCGCCGGCACCACTTGCCGCGACCTGGTGAGCAAGCTGGGTCGCAAGACTCCCACCAGGGCAAGTGAGCTGATGGACATCGCCACCAAGTTCGCCTCTGGTCAGGAGGCGATCGAGGCCATCTTCCGGAAGGACAAGTAGCCTCAGGGGCGCCAGCCGGAAGACGTCCCCGAGGCATCCGCTCAGCGCGGCACGAAGAAGAAGGGCATGCATTGCTCGTCCAGAGGCCGGTCTACTTCATCAGTGAGGTACTGTCTGAGACCAAAATCCGCTACCCGCAAATTTAGAACCTACTGTACACGGTGATTCTGACGCGGCGAAAGTTGCGACACTACTTCGAGTCTCATCCGGTGACTGTGGTGTCATCCTTCCCCCTGGGGGAGATCATCCAGTGCCGAGAAGCCTCGGGTAGGATTGCAAAGTGGGTGGTGGAAATCATGGGCGAGACAATCTCGTTCGCTCCTCGGAAGGCCATCAAGTCCCAAGTCTTGGCGGACTTTGTGGCTGAATGGGTCGACACCCAGCTTCCAGCAGCTCCGATCCAACCGGAACTCTAGACCATGTTTTTTGATGGGTCGCTGATGAAAACAGGAGCGGGTGCGGGCCTGCTCTTCATCTCACCCCTCAGGAAGCACCTCCGCTACGTGATGTGCCTCCATTTCCCGGCGTCTAACAACGTGGCCGAGTACGAGGCTCGCGTTAACGGGTTGCGCATCGCCATCGAGCTAGGGGTTTGGCGCCTCGACGCTCGTGGCGACTCACAGCTTGTCATCGACCAAGTCATGAAGAACTCCCACTGCCGCGACCCGAAGATGGAAGCCTACTGCGACGAGGTTCGACGCCTGGAAGACAAGTTCTACGGGCTCGAGCTCAACCACGTCGCCCGACGCTACAACGAGACTGCGGACGAGCTGGCTAAAATAGCCTCGGGGCGGACAATGGTTCCCCCAGACGTCTTCTCCCAAGACCTACATCAACCCTCCGTCAAGACCGACGACACGCCCGAGCCCGAGGCACCCTCGGCTCAACCCGAGGCACCCTCGGCAGCCGAGGGTGAGGCACTGCGCGTCGAGGAAGAGCGGAATGGGGTCACGCCTAATCGAAACTGGTAGACCCCGTACCTGCAATATATCCACCGAGGAGAGCTACCCCTCGACAGAGCTGAGGCTCGGCGACTAGCGCGGCGCGCCAAGTCGTTCGTCTTGCTAGGTGACGGAAAGGAGCTCTACCACCGCAGCCCCTCAGGCATCCTCCAGCGATGCATATCCATCGCCGAACGTCAGGAGCTACTACAAGAAATACACTCGGGGGCTTGCGGTCATCACGCAGCACCTCGAGCCCTCGTTGGGAACGCCTTCCGACAAGGTTTCTACTGGCCAACCGCGGTGGCCGACGCCACTAGAATTGTATGCACCTGCCAAGGGTGCCAGTTCTATGCAAGGCAGACGCACCTGCCCGCTCAGGCCTTGCAAACAGTACCCATCACCTGGCCGTTTGCTGTGTGGGGTCTGGACCTCGTCGGTCCCTTGCAGAAGGCACCCGGGGGCTTCACGCACCTGCTGGTCGCTATCGACAAATTCTCCAAGTGGATTGAGGTTCGACCCCTAAACAGCATCAGGTCCGAACAGGCGGTGGCGTTCTTCACCAACATCATCCATCGCTTTAGGGTCCCGAACTCCATCATCACCGACAACGGCACCCAGTTCACTGGCAGGAAGTTCCTGGACTCCATCATGATTCTACAGGGACTCAAGCCGAGGATCTACAATGACCTCAACAAGTTCGGTAGGCGATGGATGAAGCAACTCCCTTCGGTGGTCTGGAGTCTGAGGACAATGCCAAGCCGAGCCACGGGCTTCACGCCGTTCTTTCTAGTCTATGGGGCTGAGGCTATCTTGCCCACAGACTTAGAATACGGTTCCCCGAGGACAAGGGCGTACGACGATCGAAGCAACCAGACTAGCCGAGAAGACTCACTGGACCAGCTGGAAGAGGCTCGGGACATGGCCTTACTACACTCGGCGCGGTATCAGCAGTCCCTGTGACGCTACCACGCCCAAGGGGTTCGGTCCCGAGACCTCCAGGTGGGCGACTTGGTGCTTCGGCTACGACAAGACGCCCGAGGGCGCCACAAGCTCACGCCTCCCTGGGAAGGGCCGTTCGTCATCGCCAAGATTTTGAAGCCTGGAACATACAAGCTAGCCAACAGTCAAGGCGAGGTCTACAACAACGCTTGGAACATCCGACAGCTACGTCGCTTCTACCCTTAAGATGTTTTCAAGTCGTTCATATACCTCGTTCTCTTTACATACACAAATAAAGTCTAACCATCAAGGAAGGGTCAGCCTTGCCTCGACAAAGCCCGACCCTCCCTCGGGGGCTAGAAGGGGGGAACCCCCTCTGCGTCAAAATTTTCCTCAGAAAAAGTCTTTCTGTCAGAACGTCTTTCGCGCTTTTCGACTACTTCGATAAGGATATGCTGGTTACTAGTTTCCAAGGTTTTCAAACAAAGCCAGTCATAGCTCAGGCTCTGTTCCATTGCACGCAAGACCACGAAGAATACCTTCAGGCATATGTACGAAGGTTCTTGTGACTGAGGGCACAAGCGCCTACACTGCCCAATGAGATTGTCATCGAGGCCATGATCAAGGGTCTTTGGCCATGACCTACTGCTTAATATTTCGCCAGGAAGCCCCCACAAACTCTGGAGAAACTGCTTCAGAAGATGGATGAGTACATCCGAGCTGACAATGATTTTCGCCAAAGAAGGGAGGAAGCTTACAGATTCTCGGAAATGACCAGGGGCTTCGGAGGAAGAATCCATCCGAGGCACGTCAGGTCAATCCATAACTCCACTCAGAGTGACGACAAAGGAAGTCAGTCTCAGAGGTCACAATATACCTCACAATCTTCGGGGCAGCAGCAAAGCTCTTTCAGGCCACCAGCTCCAAGGGGTAGAGGCGTCAGGGGCTTCAGAGTAAGATTTGGGGATCAGCCTAGAAAGATCTACTGCTTATTCTATGGTGAGGACAAGGGTCATACTACAAGAATGTGCCACGTCACCATTCAGAAGCAAAAGGAGATAGCAGAAGCCGAAGCTCGGCAGAATTAGCCAAAGCAGGTCTTGCACACTGCTTCGTGTCACTCTCCTTACATACCAGAGTATGTGAACAATCATCCTGTAGCTTCTGTTGCTTCGGCTAGCCATTCATAGGCTTCCTGGCCACAACTCCCGCCCGCACCACCACTACAGCCGACCTATTCCCGAAGCCAGTAGCTAGAAGGGCGTCAGCACTCTCAACAGCAACGGGAATTCAGGGAGGAATCCGAAGCTCGCATAGTCAACAGTACTGTGCCGGAATCAAAGCACATCTATTGAGAGATATCCTACCTCTGAAACATTTTTACGTTCATTGTCATTTTGTTTCTTAATAAAGAACAATCAATGTAAATCTAGATTTAATTTCTTGTAATAGCTTCGCTCCTGTCAGAATGAAATATACCTTCTTCACAGACTTACGAAGCTCAAAAGTCGTTCCTAAGAGAATGCAGAGCTAAAAAATTGCAGAAGCCACAAAAAGTCGTTCCTAAAGGAGCGCAGCGTAAGTTTTGCCGAAGCTACAAAAAGTCGTTCCTAAGGGAGCACAGTGTAAGTTTTCTGCTCAAAAGTCGTTCCAAAGGGAATGCAGAGCCAAATACCGCCGAAATATAAGGCAAAGAAGTTTAAAAGACGTTCCTAAGGGAATGCAGAACTTACACCGAAAAGTCAACGATAATACCGCCAAAATAGAAGGCGAAGAAGTTCAAAAGACGTTCTTAAGGGGATGCAGAACTTACACCGAAAAATAAGCCGTGAAGCCGAAAAATAAATGGCAAAGAGATTTTGATCGTTCCTAAGGGGACGCAGTGATTGTGTGTCTCAGCGTGGGTGTGTGTCTTCGGCACTAGCATCATTCTTTGCATCATATCATCACATCATTCCGTATAGCATCACATCATACATCATATCGCACCAATGACACGAATGGAATACGAAGTCGATCTTCGGAGAATGCTTTACAAAAATGAAAAGGTGCTAAGGCACAAAGTAAGGTGAGAAATACAGCTTCATCAGCTCTGATGTGAAAGAAGAGATCTCTTGTTTACGAAACATTGATGTTTTTACGTTTGGATGTTCTTACAAAGCATGGATATTCTCACGAAGCATAAATATTCTTCTTTACGAAGCATGAAAAGAAGGGAAGGTGTTTTTTCGCTGAAGGCTCAAAAACGGTATGTATATAAAAGTTTCATGCATCGCAAAGAAGTAAATTGAAAAATAGTTTACATATTAGATTCAAAACTGTACACATCAAATATTACAGACTTAGTTCAGCAAATGTTACATTAATCGCCTAAAACGTTTTTACAATAACTACTATTCTTCCTTTAGAACCTTCTCCGCAACTTCGTTAAGCAATTTGTTAACGACTTCGTCAACAACAGATTCGGCTCTATTAATAATTTCCAGTGCTTCCTTTGTTTCTGGGTCGGCCTGGGAATCAAACGGTTCTGGTGGCGGAGATAATTCAGCTACAGGAAAAAAAATTTAAATCAGTCCGAAGCCATAAAAACAAATGCCGAAGTTAGATGCCGCGGAACAATACCTATGTGTTTTTCACGCTCAGCAGCTTCTTTAGCTCGTTTTGCTTCAGCTCGGGCCTCATGGATGTCTTTTCACTTTTTCTTCATAATTTCATGAGCCATTTCTCGGCCACCATTCTCCCACACATCATTATAAAATTTTCCGCACATTAAGGTTGCTTCAGCTGAAGGGTCCTTCGTGACGTCCATGGAGAAGGCAGCTTTGGCATGGGCCATGGTTTTGATGTGATTGCACCCCGCATTCTCCAAGATTGCTGAAATCTCGCGTGCACAAGAAAATGCACATACATCCCCTCAATCACTTAAGATTTCTTCAAAAGCTTCGGCCTCTCCGCTTATCCATTCAATAACACCCTCAGGGTCGCCTCGTATAAAGTTATCTTCGTTGGAATAAGCGCCCATGTTGGCGAAGCTAGCCTTTATCTTTTCCACGCAGCTCAGGGATTTTTCGAAGCATCTTTCTTTGGACGCGCGAAGTTCTTCAACTATTTTTTCTAAATAGTTTTTCCAATACTCACTAATATCTCGGTTGGCCTCTGCGAGACCACATTTTTCCTTGGCTTCGGCCAACTGTTTCCGAAGGTCTTCAATATCAATTTTTTGGGCCTCGGATTGATTTTTGAAGCTAGCTTCATCCTCCTTTACTTTATCCACCAATGAAAGTAGAATCTTGTCTTTTTCCGTGGCTTTGTTTCTCAGCCTGATAACCTCTGATCAAAGGTTATTGAGAGCTATAGTGCAACTCTCATCTTCAGCATTCTTTTGTGCCCTTAGGGCGTTGCTAAGTATTAAGCCCTGCAAGACAGAATAAAGGATTAACATAAGAATAAAAAGACTCCATTATAGAGTCCATAAGCTTCAAAATTCACAACTTTTGTACCTTCAGACTGTTGTAGGCAAGACTATCTGCGAGATCGTCCTTCGTCATGGCACAAAGGCTAGCTTCGAGCTTCGGAAAACCCATACTTCTGGCCATCTCCCGGTAGACGGATAATTCTTTGTTGTCTGGAGGCAGTACAAGAAATCATCTTCATCCATACCATTAAACACTAAGGCCCCCTTCGGATACTTCAGTTCTCGGGCATAGTGTTTAGCTTCAAAATTTTCTTCTTCGGATAATCTCTTTCCCGAAGCATGTCGAATGATATAATCAAAATCTTCGAAGAGTGCTTCAGGGGCAAGGGATTCATCCTCTTTGGCCGCACTCTTCTCAAAAGCTATATTAATATCTAGAGTTATTCCTTCGGCCTTCTGCTCGGTGGCGGCAAGCTTCGTCTCAGTAGGCACTGTGGGCCCTGCCTCGGTTTCAGCCTGGGTTATTGTAGTCTCAACTTCTATTTGCTTAGTATCAGCTTTGGGTTGTGTTTTGTCAGCTTTAGCAACCTTCCCTGTGGGAGCGGAACTTATGGAGTCGGTTGTTTCTAAAATATCTAATACATTTACCATCCTCCTTCTCTTAGGAGTTGTGGCAGAACTCTTTTCTGCCTTCAGCGCTGTCTCTTCTGTTGAAGGACTTAAAATCCCTGACATCTTTGTTACTTCTTCAGTTTTTGACCTTTCAGCCTTATCTTTGTCAACCTTCGTTTCAACTAGCTCAACCGAAGGTGCCTTCGGCATTATAGCCAGCTCTTCAGCCTTCTGCGTGGGAGGAACAGGTTCTCTTGATTCAGCAGCTGAAGAAGCCTCCCCGCCAAACTCAGGCACCACGGCCGGTTCAATATAGCGCGGCCGGTGGGTAAGAACCTTTAACTTTTTGCCCTTCGGCATAGGCTCGTCTGGAGTGGCCGAAGTAGCAACTTTTCTCTTCTTTCCCTGTCCTCGCAGCGGATAGCGGTAGTCGGGGTAAACAAAGCCAATGGCATCAAAAACTCTATTCAATCTCTTTTTTCCTCGGCCTCTGAAGGCTGTGGATAATGCATTATCTTTTGCCTTAGAATATGATCCAAGCATTTCATCACTTGTAGCTTCGATACATTTCAGCCAGTCGTCATTTGGTTCATCAAACTTATCCCCATACATGAATGTATACTTCAGCCGGACCAGGTCATCTTCGCTAGACTTGGTGACAGTCTCCTTCGGCATTTCCAAGTTCTCTACAAGCGGCCATACTCTGAAGGCTATATGCTCTTGAATTAAATCTCTTGTACCAATGAAGAAGCAGACAGTACCAAATGCCTTTTGACAAGCTTCTGCAGCAGCATCAATTTCAACCTTCGACCTTCGGAGGCTGAAGCGGGACCAAATGGGGCGCATAATGACTTCCTTAATATCTTCTCTTGCCTTTAAATCATTCTTCACGTAAAACCATTCCTCCATCCAAGCTCCATGCCACCTTTTCCAGAATGTTGGCACCGGGTGGCTTGCGTTGGGGCGAGCGATAAATCCATAATAGCCAAAATTGTTATGATATTGTTCTTTGTCCATGGCTTTCGTCTCATATACAAGTTCGTGCATACTTCAAAAGCATTTCGCGCTTGGCTCCAGCCCCTGTCTTCTCACAGCCCAGACAAAAATCCCCATTCTAATAATAGCTTCGGGGGTTATCTGATGAAGGAAAATCTGATAAATTTTCAACACTTCAACTACAAACCTGCTTAATGGAAACCAAAGCCCAGCTTTGAAGAAACTTCGGTAAATCACAACTTCGTCTTCCTCGGGGGCAGGGACGTTGTTGTCTCCACCAGCTCTCACAATAGACATATCCCGAAAGTACCTTCCTCTCATATTGTCAAGATGACTCTGTTTAATTGTTGATTTCCCAAAAATTGTATGACTCGGCCTCCAGGGCCGATCCTCAGAATCTTCTCCCCTGCTTTCAACATCATAATCATCACTGTCACCAGTATCTTCAGACAGGCCCTCTAGTATTTCCTTAGTAATCTTCTCTGTATTTGTTTTTGCCATTGATTCGATAAATCCAGCAATGTAAGGATTTACAGCCTTCTTCTCCTCAAAAAGCTTCTCTTCTTCAGTCAGCTTCGTCTCAGCAACAGCCTTCTTGTCTTGAGACATTTCTCCTCCAGAAATGACGAAAATGCGTCTTTTTAACCGAAGCTCAGAAAGCTTCAGAAACTAGCAAACGATAGTGAGCAAGAACTATGAAATTAAGAAAAAAAAGCAAATGGCACAAGCAGCGTACCAAATGAGGTTGGTGCGAGTTCTTATTTATACGCTCGGCACGCTCCAAACGGGGGGGCCCGTCCGTCATTGACTGTTGCTATTCTAGCAAAGGGAAGGTGTTTTTTCGAACCTTCGGCTTAAGGCCTTCGTCCATGTCGTAGTCTGAATTCGTTATCTTAAACAAATTAATACTGCGAGGGGCTACTGTTGGGGCCTTCGTCCTCCGAAGGTCCTCAAAAACGTGATTTAACAATATCTTCCAAGTGTGACATGCGAATAGGTACCTTCGGACTCGGGCTAAAGGCATGTACGATGTAAAAAGCATGATCGTGACGAAGGTTGGAGTTGCTCCGAAGCTACGTGCAGGGGAGCTTCGGCTAAATGGCAGAAAAAGGAACCAACTTAAAGGGGAAAAGGCTATCTAGTCCTCATAGAATTATCTATAAGTTAATAATAAATGTAAAGGGCATGAATGTAATTTCCCACAGGCTGCGTCCTGTGCCTATAAATAGATGAACAGTACCCCCATACTGTTCACGTTGACTTTTACTTGCTTTTGCGTCACGCTTGTACTTTTACCTTCTATCAAGCCGAAGGTACATTTATAAATCAATATTGTTTCTATCTTTCTATGATAAGATAATAAGAATGAATTGATGATGATACATGATTGTTTATGTTGTCTCTTATATTTCGCATGCTTTTCTCTTATTAACACATACTGCAATCATGAAGGTATGTCCTTCATGACCTTCGTCTGAAGATCATTATATCCTAAGGGAAATAATGTTTCGTAGGACGAAGGACGTTAGCATCTAACATATTGTGTTGCCTTGTTCTTAATTCATAGCATTTGAGAACAAGTCCCTAACTGTTGGGGGTATGCTTCGTAGCCGAAGATCCTAAAAAGAACACCTTCGAAAGGTCTTCTCAGAAGCAAGCGCCGAAGCTATCATCTCTAAAGCTTCGACACAGAGACAAATCTCAAGATGAAGGGTCGAACTGACTTAAAGATGAATTGACTTAAAGACCCATGATGTTTTGTGTCATAAATTATAGTTGATTGTAAAGGACATAAATGTAATTTTGCGCAGGTTGCATCCTGTGCCTATAAATAGGTGAACAGTATCCCGGCACTGTTCACGCGATCCTGTAATCACGGATACGTCACGCTTGTACTTTTGCTTTCATTCAAGCCGAAGGTACACTTGTAGTTTAATGTCATTTCTATTTTTTCGTGTTAATAAAATAGAAATGATTTAATAATGTTATATAAATGTCTATGCTATCTTTTGTATTTTATATGTTTTTTATTATCACTATCATATATCATAATGATGAAGGTGTATCATTCATGGCCTTCGTCCGAAGATCGTTATATCCCAAGGGAAATAATGTTTCGAAGGACGAAGGGCATTAACCATTTAACCTTCTTTTGTGTTGCCTTGTTCTTAATTCATAGTATTTGAGAACAAGTCCCCAACATTGGCGCCCACCTCCGGTGAACCCACTTCCACTTTCTGAGTTGATGGCTTCGTTCAAAGCTGGAGTTGCTTCGGCTCCGAAGCTTGTACTCCCGATAACAGGCGGTTCATGCTCAGAGCCGGCTAACAAGAAGCAGAAGGAGGAGGCACAGAGAAGGGTACAACATGTAGGGGTGCAAGGACCCTTCATCAAGTCAAGATGGTCTCATATCCCGATTACCTTCTCCCAAGAGGATCTTCAGCTCAAGGATTACCCTCACAATGATGCTATGGTTATCTCTTGTGTTATCAAAGGATTTCTGGTCCACAATGTTTTGGTTGACACAGGCAGTGCAGCGGATATTATATTTGCTAAGGCCTTCAGACAGATGCAAGAGCCCGAAGATAAGATCCATGACGCCACACATCCCCTTTGTGGCTTCGGAGGAAGGCAGATTGTAGCACTTGGCAAGATCACGATGCCGGTAACCTTCGGATTTATCAACAACACAAGGACTGAACAAGTTGTGTTTGATATTGTTGACATGGAGTACCCTTACAATGCAATCATTGGTCGTGGTACTCTCAATGCTTTTGAAGCAATTCTCCATCCAGCATATCTTTGCATGAAGATTCCTTCGGATCAAGGGCCTAATGCCATTCATGGAAGTCAGGAAGCTGCCAGAAAGGCCGAAGGAAATTAGACAGATTCAAAAGCAATCCATAACATAGATGGAGCTGAAGCTTGTGAGCAATACAAGTATAGAAGGGAGAAAGCTGCTTCGGTCGATCAGCCGAAGCCCATGCTCTTATGTGACGATATAGCAGAGCAGAAGGTGCTATTGGGATCTCAATTGTCTGAGGAACAGGAGAAAACTCTGATAAGGTTTCTGTTCAACAACAAAGATGTATTTGCATGGTCAGCTAATGATCTCTGTGGAGTCAACAGGGATGTTATCAAACACTCGCTCACTGTTGATCCATCCTTGAGACCCAGAAAGCAGAGGCTTCGGAAAATGTCTGATGACAAGGCCGAAGGTGCTCGGAATGAAGTAAAAAGACTCCTTAGCGCCGGAGTCATTAGAGAAGTGAAGTACCCAGAATGGCTAGCCAACACTGTTATGGTTAAAAAGGCCAATGGCAAATGGAGGATGTGTATTGATTTTCCGATCTCAACAAGGCTTGTTCGAAGGATGAGTTTCCATTACCAAGGATAGATTCCCTAGTTGACGCAGCAGCTTCGTCAGAGCTTATGAGTCTGCTAGATTGTTATTCAGGCTATCATCAAATTTGGATGAAGAAAGAGGATGAGCCAAAAACCAGCTTCATAACCCCTAGTGGAACATATTGTTATCTTCGGATGCCTGAGGAGCTCAAGAATGCTGGAGGAAGCTTCAGCAGGATGACAGCGAAGGTTCTTCATTCTCAGATAGGCAGAAATGTGCTAACTTATGTTGATGATATCATAGTAAAAAGCACGAAGCAAGAAAATCACATTGCTGATCTGCAGGAGACCTTCGCTAATTTTAGACAAGCTGGTCTGAAGCTGAATCCAGAAAAGTGTGTCTTCGGAGTGAAGAAGGGGAAATTCCTTGGTTGTCTAGTTTCAACAAAAGGGATTGAGGCTAATCCAAATAAAATTGAAGCTATTCTTCGGATGGAACCACCAAGCACAAAGAAGGGGGCTCAACGACTGACGGGAAGACTTGCATCTCTGAATCGATTCATATCTAGATCAGCAGAGAGAAATCTACCATTTTTTGAAGTGTTGAAGTCAGCCAAAGTTTTTCAATGGGGGTCAGTCCAGCAGAAAGCCTTCGACGAGTTGAAGCAGTATTTGATAGATCTAACGACATTAACTCCACCAACGCTAGGGGCTCCTCTATTGTTATATGTGGCAGCTTCGCACTCAGCGGTAAGTGCGGCACTTGTCCAAGAGAAGCTTGAAGGGCAAGCCAAAAAGCAAGCCCCAATATACTTCGTCTCTGAAGTCCTTAGTTTATCAAAGAAAAACTATACAGAATTGGAGAATGTGTTGTATGCTGTTTTGATGGCTTCCAGGAAACTTCGACATTATTTTCAAGCATACCATATAATTGTTCCTTCTTCACGGCCTTTGAAGGATATTATGAGAAATAGAGAAGCTACTAGAAGGATTGGGAAGTGGGCTACGGAACTTAATGAGTTCTGCAATGATTATGTGCATAGATCTTCGATTCAGTCCCAGGCGTTAGCAGACTTCATTGCTGACTGGACGCCAGGGGCTCAGGAAGAAGAAGCAAGTAAAGATGCCGAAGCTTGGACAGTATTCTGCGATGGTTCTTGGGGAACCTTCGGGGCAGGTGCAGCTGCCGTCTTAATTGCACCTTCCAAAGTCAGAACATGCTACGCAGTGAAACTTGATTTTAGTTGTACAAATAATATTGCTGAATACGAAGCTTTACTTTTGGGTCTTCGAAAGTTGAAAGCAATGGGGATAAGAAGGGCGGTCCTCAAAACTGATTCTCAAGTTATTTCTGGCCATGTTGACAAAAGCTGCAAAGCAAGAGATCCGAAGCTTGAAAAATATTTGGATACAGTTCGAAGACTTGAAGCCTCCTTCGAAGGGTTTTCTGTTAAGAATATTCCACGAGGAGAAAATGAACACGCTGATCTACTAGCCAAGTCAGCAGCACAGGGGCTACCATTACCTTCGGAAGTTTTCTTTGAAACAATAAAAGCACCTTCGGTTGACCTTCTTGAAAGAGCAGTGCTCAATACATCTCCTGTTTATAGCGAAGATTGGAGAACCGAGATCATTTCTTTTCTCCAGGGCAATTTTCTTTCAGATGACGAAGCTTATCAAAAGAGAATAGCGGCGAGAGCACGTCCATATGTAATAATAGAAGGGGAGTTATACAAGCATAGAGTCTGTTCCCCATTACTCAAATGTCTATCCAGAACTGAAGGTATAGAGCTGATGAAAGAAATACATGCAGGCCTCTGTGGATCTCACATCGGATCCAGGCCTCTGTTGGGTAAAGTTTTTTTTCAAGGATTCTATTGGCCGAAGGCAGCTTCGGATGCAGCAGAATTAGTCCAAAAATGCGAAGGATGTCAAAAATGTGCAAGAGATCAAAAACAACCTTCGTCTCTAACTCAATTAATACAGTCCACTTGGCCATTGCAAAGATGGGGCCTTGATTTGCTAGGCCCACTCCCACCAGCGCAAGGGAATTTGAAATATGTTGTAGTAGCAGTGGAATATTTTTCTAAATGGATTGAGGCAAAGCCTTTAGCCACAATAACTTCGGTCACTGTTCAAAAGTTTTTCTGGCAAAATATTGTTTGTCGCTTCGGAGTGTCGAAAGCCATTACCGTGGACAACGGAACGCAGTTTGATGCCGAAGCTTTCAGACAATTGTGTGAACAAATTGGCACGAAGATCCATTTTGCATCAGTTCGGCATCCGGAGTCAAATGGACTTGTAGAAAGAGCTAATGGCATTATAATGACAGGAATAATGAAGTTAATCTTCAACCAGCCAAGGGGGAAGTGGCCGGACGAATTAATCAAAGTGGTGTGGAGCCACAACACAACAATATCAAGGTCAACAGGTTTTACACCATTCAAATTGTTGTTTGGTGACGAAGTAATAACTCCAGAAGAAGCTAAAGCGGGATCAATAAGAACAATGGCTTCGGCAGAAGACGAAGCTGATTATTCTGTGGCAAAAGATGCTATAGAAGGGATCAGGCTTCAGGCTGTAGAGAATATCAATAAATATCAAGCCGAGACAATAAAATGGCGTGGAAGAAAGGTTCGGCTAAAAAATATTAAGCCAGGACACTTGGTACTTCGGAGAGTTGCCAACCCAGACACAGTGGGCAAGTTACAGTTGAAATGGGAAGGGCCTTTCTTGGTAGTATCTTTGTCAAGACCCGGCTCTTACAGGCTGAAGGATATGGACGGTAGCGACATTCCTAGATCTTGGAACGCGGATGAGCTTCGGCGGTATTATGTGTAGCCTGATGTAATCTTTTTTATTCTTTCCTATGGCACTCTTTTCCTTTCCAAAGGGGGAGAAAGGTTTTTAATAGGGCCATAGCATGTAATTTCTCTTTTTCTTATATCAGCTCTACAAGAGCAGTATCCCCCGAAGATGTAAATGTAAAGGCTGGGCAATGAGAAAAAGAAAAAACACGGAGAAGCTCGAAAGACGTCCCTAAGGGGATGCAGAGCACGACGAAGCCACAAAAAAGTCGTTCCTAAGGGAGCGCAGCGTAAGTTTTCTGCTCAAAAGTCGTTTCTAAGGGAATGCAGAGCTTACAGCGAAAAGTCAACGCTGATTCCGCCGAAATAAAAGGCGAAGAAGCTCCTAAGGGAGGCTTACAGCGAAAAGTCAACGCTGATTCCGCTGAAATAAAAGGCGTAGAAGCTCCTAAGGGAGGCTTACAGCGAAAAGTCAACGTTGATTCCGCCGAAATAAAAGGCGAAGAAGCTCCTAAGGGAGGCTTACAGTGAAAAGTCAGCGCTGATACACCGAAAAATAAGCGGTGAAGCCGAAAAATAAACGGCAAAGATTTGTTATTATGGTTTTATATGTGTCTTCAAACATTCATTTGCACGATACATTACTTCATACATTTGCATTCATAAACATTCACTTAGACATACATAGGATCATCATCAGCATAACATACAAATTTGCTTCGGCTTCGAAAGGGAGCCTTCAGAATAAAGGCAATTTTATGCTTCGCTGTGTACGTAAAGAAGGGAAGGTGTTTTTCGCCTATGGCTCAAAAGTATTAATTTCGTCCACACCAAAGCATTTCATACATGGACAAAAAATGAAGATTATATTACAAAGTGAAATTCAATTACATCATACTTTATACAAGTTGTCACATGAGTTTTTTGAGCTATTTTTACAGACTATTCGAGCTTCGATAGCATCTCTGGAGGTTCTTCCTTCTATTTTGTAGCTTCAGCTTCGGCTTGGTCAACCTGCATGTAAGAATTGTTAGCTGAATTCAACATTCAAAGGAAAAGGTAATCATAAGGCATAATATTATTACCAGCTTAAGGTGATCTCTGGCTTCGTAACCAGCTTTCTCTCGCCCACCCTTCGTCCATATCACCTTTATAAATTTATTTGCAATGCTTCGGGCGAGGTTAGGAATATCATCTAAAATTGCTGGTGATAGCTGAAATTGGGTTTGTTGATAATTTTTCCATGCTCACAGCCAGATTTCAGGAACGCAGCAGTGGTGCCCCGAGAAGCTACCAGGGCACAAAAGTCACCGTGTCCAGCAATAACATCATCGAGGTCATCAATCTCACCTTCGATGTGTTCGAAGGCTCCTGGCAGATCTTCAACCGAAGGAATAAATTCTTCACTACTGGCCCCGACTGAATAAAACACCTTCTTCAGTCGTTCAACACATTGATTGCTGAAATTCAAGCATTTGTTTTGAAGGTCCATCAATGATTTTTTCAAAGCTAAACCATTCTGGATTTTAGCCTCAAGTTTTCCATTAAGCTTCGGCTTTTCTTGTTCGGAACCGAGAAGCTTCGTATTCAGTTCTGTTATTTTAGCTTCGGCTTCCAACAGTAAACCTTCAGTTGTCTGGAGTTCGAATTCTTTCTTCTCAAAGGCAGTTGTTTGATCTTTTATTTTATTTTCCAAGTTTTCAATTATAACCTCGTGCTTTTTGTCTTCTAAATCCTGTTGCATCCTCAAAGCTTTGCTCAATAGCATACTCTGTACACGAATAACCTTCGTTAGAAAACATTTTTTATAAAAATAAAAAGTTAGAGGGAGATTGTTTACCTTGAAATTGGAATAAAACAAACTACCGACGATGTGTTGTCGCCGGTAGCGGCTAATATCGGCTTCGAGCTTCGGGAAGCCGATACTCTTTGATAGAGTACCGATAACCTTTGCTCCGGTCTGATCTCGGATGCAGCCTAGCTTCTCATCATCAACACCTCCAAAAAAAAGTGCCCCTGGTCGGTAGCCACAGGAAATGACATATTCTTTCAATTCTTCTTTTTCGACTCTTGTTAATTCTTGACCAACCAAGTTTTGAAAATTGAAAATTTCATCTTCTAGTGTTTCTTCGGTAATTTCTTTCTTTTTCTCGGCCTCTGGGGCCGAAGCCTCTTCCGTGGCTCTAGCAGCTTCTTCTGCGACCATGTCTAGCAGAATTTTATCTATATTAAGAGCCACACTTTCCAAATTGATATCTTCGGTGGCTCCAGCAGCTTCTTCTGTGGCCTCCGAAGGTGCAACTTCGGTGGCTGTTACGCTTTCAATAACAGGCACCTTCGGAGCTGAAGCCTTTGGCGGTGTTGCTTCAATCACTTTTGTCACAGTAACAATCCTTTGCCTCTTTGGCCTAGGTGTCTTTGTTTTTGTGGGCTCCTTTTCCTTATGAAAAAGCTTCGTCAGATGAAGCCCCAATGGACTTAGTTTGACAGGCAAAGTTTCAGTCATTACCTTTAGGATTTCCTCTATTTCGGCATCAGAAGATGTCGCAGAAGTCTTTTCTTCTTTATCAATTGATTTTTGCTTTGGGGACGAGTCCTTTCTTTTCTCAGAAGCAAATGATTTCGCCTCAGATTTTTGTTTCTTCTTCTTTGATTGATCTTCGTCGTCTTTATTCAAAGCGCTGGCCACTCTTTTTCTTTTTTGCCCTTCGGCACCTTTGTCCAGTCGCTCATAATCAGGATATTCAAATCCTATAGCATCCATCACCCTGTTTAGCCTTCGTTTCGGACGGGTGCCGAAGGCCGCTGTCATCAATTGATCTTCTTTTTTAGAGTAATTTCCAAGAATCTCGTTGCACATTACTTCAATTGTATCCAGCCATTCTTGGCAGGGTACTTTGAAATGTTTTTTGAACTTGTAGTGGTAAGGCAACCGAATAAGCTCCCCTTTCTTCTTCTCCCCCTCCAGTTTCGGCATTTCCCATTCCTTCAAAGTAGGAAATACTCTGAAGGCCAAAAATTCCTGCACCAAGTCTCTAGTACCAATATGATCTGCAATTATTCGAAATTCAGCCAAAGCAATCTGGCTCAGGCTCCCCCGTATCATGTTGCACGGGGGTCTTGTTTCTCTGAAGGTCAGTTCTAATGGACTCTGGACCAATTTATCTTCATCTTCGTCAACTCTGACATAAAACCATTCAGATTTCCACCCTGCTGGCCATTTGCTTCGGTAGCTAATCACTGGGAACTTTGTAGTTTTGCGGTAAGCAAAGTTGTAGCGGTCAAAATTTTCATGCAAACCATCTGCCCTAGCCTTGGTTTGGTAGTGCAGTTCGTGTACCCGGCAGAAACCTTCGAAGAATGGTTCCACCCCCTGGCTTCGGAGGGCCAGGATATAAACACTCAGCCTAACGATAGCGTTAGGCGTCAGCTGATGAAGGTAGATCCCATATTTCTTCAATACACCAGCAATCATCTTGTTCAGAGGAAATCTTAAACTAGCTTTAAAAAGACTTTTGAAAACCACCACTTCATTTTTTTCCCGGTTTCGGGATAGTTTCCTCTCCACCGAAACGAATCAATTCCTTCTTTGCTTCACTAAGATAGCCTAACTTCACCATCTTAGGAAAATCAGCTTCGGAGATGGTGGACTTTCCGAAGTCCAGGTGGCTAGGCTTGCTCGGCACTGCGCTACTGTAATCATCTTCGGAATCAGTTTCTTCAACAGCAGTCTGTTCTGCTTCGGCAGCAGGAATGTTTTCGGCAGCAGGGATGTCTTCGGCAGCAGGCATGTCCTCCGGTGTTACCAACCTAGAACGCTTCATTGCTTCCGAAATAGGAACAGTGTCAGCAGCTTCGGTCTCGTCTCCCTCACGATCGACCCGAGCAGTAGAGCGAACTCTGGCCATTTGATTATGACTTACTTGAAGTTTTTGGTCCGCAATGTTTTCTCCGAAGCTCTTACTCTTGTTCCGAAGCGGAAACACAAGCGAAGTTTCGTCTGAGCACGATGATTAAGCTTCGTCTATGACTAAAAATTTGGCCACAAAACAGTGTGCTAGCAATGAATGTCGTGGTAACTTCACACCTACCCGTCTGTTTATATAGTGCCGTAGGTGGGAAGGTGAATCGGCAAGGTCCCCAGCACCGAACAAGCAGTCACCCGCACTCACTGAACGGGGGGTCACAGAGTCCGAGAAGGTGAATCGCTGGCGCGCGCGTAATTGGTACAGAATGGGGCGCGCGCGCGACGATTATTTTAATCGTTTCTCGCCAACGAGCTCAGGGAAGGTGTTTTTTGGATCTTCGGCGTCCCGAAGTTTAAAAGACTTTTTGACGGATCAAGCTCGTTACGAAAAACGATCTAGCACCGTGAAGGGGCTACTGTTGGGGGTTATGCTTCGTAGCCGAAGATCCTAAAAAGAACACCTTCGAAAGGTCTTCTCAGAAGCAAGCGCCGAAGCTATCATCTCTAAAGCTTCGGCACAGAGACAAATCTCAAGATGAAGGGTCGAACCGACTTAAAGATGAATTGATTTAAAGACCCATGATGTTTTGTGTCATAAATTATAGTTGATTGTAAAGGACATAAATGTAATTTTGCGCAGGTTGCATCCTGTGCCTATAAATAGGTGAACAGTATCCCGGCACTGTTCACGCGATCCTGTCATCACGGATACGTCACGCTTGTACTTTTGCTTTCATTCAAGCCGAAGGTACACTTGTAGTTTAATGTCATTTCTATTTTTCCGTGTTAATAAAATAGAAATGATTTAATAATGATATATAAATGTCTATGCTATCTTTTGTATTATATATGTTTTTTATTATCACTATCATATATCATAATGATGAAGGTGTATCCTTCATGGCCTCGTCCAAAGATCGTTATATCCCAAGGGAAATAATGTTTCGAAGGAGGAAGGGCATTAACCATTTAACCTTCTTTTGTGTTGCCTTGTTCTTAATTCATAGTATTTGAGAACAAGTCCCCAACACTAACATTTTCCAAAATATCCTAATTTCTTCATCAAAACCGAATCTTCCGCCTTGACTATGGATTTTCCAAACTCATTGTGGCTAGGATTGCTTGGACTCAAAATGTCGTCATCTTCTTCATCATCACTGTCAGTTTCCGCAACAGTTGGTTCAACTTCGGCAACAGCAACATGTTTTGTCAGAACAGACTCTTCTTCTCATACAGTTAACCCATAACGTTTCATTATTTCTGAAATAGGGGCTAGCACAGTAGCTTCAGCTTCTTCTCCCTCGTTTGTTACTCTGGCAGTAGACCTGACTCTAGCCATTTTAGTTCTGTGCGACGAAACTAAACTCAGCTAAATGGACGTTTGTCCGAAGCATACGCAGCAAGTGCACGGAAAGCAGAAAGCTTCGGCTTTGGTAAAAAATTTCAACAGCACAACGACACAGTAGTAATGAATGTTGTGGAAACTTCTCACCAACCCGTCTATTTATATAGCCCCACGGGCGAAGAAAGCAAATCGCCGAAATGCGCGTACTGACTGATCGGTGGACCGATAAGTGCCATAAATTTTATATCCGTTTTTAATAACAAGCTCAAGGAAGGTGTTTTTCGGACCTTCGGCATCCATAAGCCTCCGTGTTTCTCGCGGATCGAGCTCGTTATGAAAAAACCACCTAGCACCGCGAAGGGCTACTGTTGGGGGTCTTCTTCTCTAGCGAAGGTCCTCAAGACGATATTGTCTGTAAGCAACAAGATTGAATGTCGAAGCTACAATGAACATGTGTAAAAGAGCCAAAGAATGACATCTTCGGCTTAAGGTGGCGACGAAGGTCAAACATAATGTTGAGTCGAAGAGGAAAATACTAGTTAATCCCTGATGTTTTGTATTAGGATTATATGTACATATTGAGGTCATAAATGTATTTTTGCTTGGGCTGCGTCTCGTGCCTATAAATAGGTGAACAGTACCTCCGTACTGTTCACGCTGGATTGTAATAGTTCTCACGCCATCACCTTCAAACAAGCCGAAGGTATCAACGTACTATAAATCTTGATAATGTATATACAATTGTTATGAAATAAACATGTGATTGAACATTACCTTTTGCATATATAAATTTTTATACTTTTATGAATGATGAAGACTTGCTCTTCATGACCTTCGTCTGAAGATCATTATATCTGAAAGGGGATAATGCTTTGAAGGACGAAGGTTCTTAACATTTAACAATTGTGTTGCCTTGTTTTTGGTCCACAGCAATCAAAAACAAGAGGACAACAGGCGGCACACACGAAGAAAGGCGAGGAGCAAGACCGATTCGCCCCGTACCCGCGTCGAAGAGCATCGGTCGGCTCGCGGCTACGACCGTGGGCGGGGGCAGTAGGTTGGGGAGGAAGAACATGGCGAAGGCCTGGAAGACGAATGGGATGTCCGACGACGGCGAAAACGATGGTGCGTGCATACTGTGAAATGTCCTCATGGACGTGCAATAGCCACAACGCGGGTCAGTGTTGGGGCTGGTGTTGGACGAATACGGGGAGGAAGCGCCTGCTCCCACGCCCTCTACTGAGAATGGGGTGGCGCGGAGGCGGAGGCATGATGCGAGAGAGAAAAGAAGCAGGATGGCGAACGAGGTGGCGGCAACTGAGGCGAGGACCATCATTATCGTGCGGAGGTATAGATGACCAAATAGGTCGTGTCTAACGGGCCGACCCAAGGCACGACCCATTTAATAGTGTCTGGGCGAGCCCTGCACGAACGTCGTGTCGTGTGTAACGCCCCGAATTTTTGCAGTTGATTTTTTTTTCTTTTCTTTACTCGCCAAAATTCGGGCGTTACCTTTTCCTTTTCTTTTTCCCTTCGCTAAACCTTGACCCTTTTTCAAAGTTCTAAGCGGGATTCGGTTTGGAATTCCCGTGTAAGGAAAAACCCTAAATACTTTATGTTGTTTGATGCACCATGCCGAACCTTGCATTTCCTTTGATTGCTTTGAAAGCGCAATTGCATTCATGTAGAAAGATCGGATTTCGAAAATGCGGAGAAGATCTTTTCTTTCTTTTTTTTCTCCCTCTCTTTTTCTCTCCTCTTTTTCTCTCCCTCCCGCGCCGTGGGCCGACCCCGGCCGGCCCAGGCCCCTGCGCGCCCCCCCCCCTCTTGGGCCTGGAAGGCCCAGCCGCCCCCCCCCCTCTTTCCCTTATTCCCTAACCCTCTCCCTCTCCCCCCCTCATTTTCTCCCTCCCCACCTAAGCCGCCGCCCCTACCCCCTACCCGCCCCCTGCCCTAGGTAGCCGCCGCCGCCCCCTGCTTGCCGCGCCGCCCCCTGCCGCCGGCCGCCCCTCGCCGTCGATCCCCGACGCCGGTAAGCCCCCCCCCTCCTCCCTCTCTCCCTCTCTCCCCTCTCCTCCCTCCCCTTCCCCTCGCCGCTCGGCCCCATGGCCGGTTCGGCCGCCCGCCCCCTGCTCGGCCGGCTCGGCCGCCCCCTGCGCCGCCCGCCCTCCCCAGCCCGACCCCCCCCCCCCGCGCGCCCGCCTGGCCGCCGGTTCAACCGGCCGGCTCAGCGGCTCAGCCGCCCGGCCAGCCCCGCCCGCGCCCGCGCCCCGCCTAGGGCCGGTTCAACCGCCCTAGGGCCGGTTCAACCGCCCCCCCCCCCCCTTCTGTTTTTTATATTTTTTATTTAATTTTATTTACTTTCTGTGATCATAATTACTGTATTTTAAGTAGGCTAATCACTGTTCATGCTATGGGAAAATAGGAAGTTTAATTTAAAATTCCGTTATGTTATGGATTCACGTAGTTAATTGTTTACCCTGTGCAATGTTGATCAACTAAAAGTGATTAGGTTTCCATCATATATATAAATATATATAACAGAATTATGTTGTTAAAAAACCAATTGTGTCATTAGTGTATAAAATTTAACCCCCCGCGAGACCTTTCCCGTTTCTTTCTAACCATAACAAATGCGTTATCGAACGTCATACTTGATGCATATTCGCTTTATTTGTTATCTTATATGGTGTACTGTTCTTTTGTATTAAATATGTGGATGTATGTATGTGTGTTTGCGCTCGCATAGAGAACGATCCGGTCGAAGAGCCCGAGGAATTCGCAGGAGAAGCCCCTGAGCAGCAGTCGTTTGGTGGAGGCAAGTGTCCTTTGACCTATCTCTGTCCTATTCATTCTTTAATTCACCTCCCGCATTACACATTTATACCTAAGGATTGACTAGCTTTTGTTATCCATGTCCTTGTTTACCTATTTGGGTCGGATTATTACTACTTAGTCTGATGCTATTGCTCAACTCTAATCAATGAACATGATGTGATTATCTATGATACGCTGTTTTCCCTTCTCTTATTATGATGTTGTACTTGTGGTATTCAAGGGGGCTCGAGCGGTTTCTCGAGTGCCTCTCCGTAAGGACCTGTTCTATGGATGACCGCCCGGGAAAACAGTGCAACCATGAGGGTGGAATGGGGTGCCCTTAGCTGAATAATTAGAGGATCCGGGGTGTAGTTCACTTAGCCGTCGTGCCGTCAATGGGGCTCGGTGTATGCGGCTCGCTCTGCCAAGGTTGATTTGTCCCTTGGGGAGGAGTGCGGTGCATTTAGGAAACCTAACGGGTGGCTACAGCCCCGGGGAATCTTTGTAAAGGCTTCGTAGTGAATCCTTGGCCATTCACCTCGGGAGTGAATAAGGGTCTTGCAAGCCCGGGCCAGAGAGGGAATCACGGCTTGTGGGTAAAGTGCACAACCTCTGCAGAGTGTTATGAAACTGATATATCAGCCGTGCTCGCGGTTATGAGCGGCCAAGGGAGCTCCAGTGATTAGTGGTACTTGATAAGAGACCTTTTGGTTTACAGGTGGCAATGAGATTGATGGTTTTGGTTATGACTATGGTGCTGGTAAGTGGTATTCTTTCCGTTTGGAAAGGGTACATCGGGTTAATAACTTGGGTTAATGCTAAAACTTGGCTTTCTACTAGTAAATAATAATCTGACCAACTAAAAGCAACTGCTTGACTTATCCCCACATAAAGCTAGTCCACTACAGCCAAACAGGATGCTTGCTGAGTATGTTGATGTGTACTCACCCTTGCTCTACACACCAAACCCCCCCCCCCAGGTTGTCAGCATTGCAACCACTGCTCAGGAGAAGATGAAGCTGTGGAAGGAGACTTCCAGGAGTTCCAAGATTACGACGAGTTCTAGGTGTGGGTTAGCGGCAACCCCCAGTCGGCTGCCTGTGAAGGCCGCGTTATCTACGTTTCTTTTCCGCACTTTGATTTATTGTAAGAACTATATGGACGTCTCAGACGTATGATGTAATCGACTATTTCCCTTATTAATACTATTTTGAGCATTGTGTGATGATGTCCATATTATGTAACTGCTGTGTACGTGAATAACTGATCCTGGCACGTACATGGTTCGCATTCGGTTTGCCTTCTAAAACCGGGTGTGACATAAGTGGTATCAAAGCCGTGCTGACTGTAGGACCGCTAACCTAGAGTAGAATGGCCGTTCTAAGGATTATAGACCTCTGTCTCTTCCTTGACTTTGACATCCCTTCAAAAGTTGGTCCTACTGACCAAACCTATGTTCTACTACATATTATACCTTGCTGAAAATTATGTTTTATTCTGATCCTTCATTTATTTATGATTCATTACTTGCTGGTCATATTAATTCTGTTCTCACCCTTTTGCTTGCGATGTCTTTTGTAGATGGCTCGACTTAGACACACTGCACGAAAGTCAGTCATCCCCTTCTTACCCTCCCGCCTTGCTGAGCGTCCGCTTCGCCGTCCCGTGGCCGGACAGTCCAGCCACTTGGAGAGACTACACCATCGCCTGCGTGAGGAGCAGGAACGTCGACGACAGGAGCAGCAGGGCTCTTCCTTCTCACTCCACCAGGAGATAGAGTCTGTGAGGAGCTGCTCCCCTGTGCTTCCTCTGGAGCCGCCCCCTGCACCACCACTGGGCGCCCCAGCTTCTGGAGTAGCTGCTGGAGGAGACCCAGACGACGGAGGAGGCGACGACAGCTCGAGCCACGACACCGACTTCTCTGCTAACCCTGAGCCGGAAGGATGGGTTGCTCGACCCATCACTCGCGACGCTGCTCGCGGGTGTCACTTCCATGATGCGCTCGACACCCTGCTACGTCGGGCATTTGACCGGCATACTTGGTCCGTCGAGTATCGCTGTGTGGTCTACCAGCATAGTCGCGGGGTCTACCCGGACCGCTGGGAGGCAACTTGCTTGGTGCGCTGCCCGGAGGACAGTCTCCAGGGTGCAGAGGCCTGTTCAGAGCACTATTCTATCTCTGAGCGGGACTCAGCTGAGGCAGCCATGCAAGATGCTGCACGGCGTGCGCTTTCGCACTACTGCTCGGTTTTCGGTGGGGCAGCTGACGGTCTTGACCTGAAGTATTACCCCCGCCGTTCATCTGGCAGCACAGGAGGCGTGATTGTCTCACCCGTCGGTGAGGGCAATCCTAGGTTGAGCAGCACAGTCAACCTAGCCGCCGTGCTAAACACGGAGCTGGACCATGCATTAGACGAGCTGAGTAGGGCTCGTGCTGAGATCGCCCTGCTGCGGGCTGAGCGCGCGGAACGTCGTTTTCTGGACGGTGGTTCCCCCGCTCCCGTTGGGACTCAGCACCCGTACCGCTCACCTCAGCGTGGACACCAGTCTTATGGCAATCCCGCCTGCAAGACCAAGATAAACCTAGAACCATAGATCGTTAGAGTTGGATCTTGTAATTAATACGAAATAAATATATACATGGAAGCTTCAGTCTTAGCGTTAGTCTCGGTCTTAGTTAGTTTTAGTTAGACAGGGTAGTTTGCTATATCCTGTGCATTTATGTTTGTCATGATGAACTATGTTTGATTTGGATCTTTGTAATGATTGTCACCAGAGTGTGGGTATCCCCTGCATTTTGGTTTACATACTATGTCAATAAAGTTAGTTATATAGTTGGGAAACCCATTATTCTCCTTTCCTCTTTATCTGAGAAGCTGTGTGGTCTGTGTTGGAGATCAGTGAAGATGCTCATCTGTTCAGTGCTGTTGGAGAATTCTATACTCTTTTCTTATGCTGCAAGCTTTGCCAGATCAGTTCTGATGTGTGGTTGCGTTCTGCAGATGTCAGAGAACAGGCGTAGAGGAGGAAGGCGTGCTCAGCAGGAGCGAGCCGCTCCGCAGGATGAGGTGCCCCAGCAGCAGCACCTGCCGCCCCCGCCCCCGATGTCGATCGAGCAGATGTTTCTGATGCAGACTCAGGCAGTTCAAGCCATCGGTCAGACTCTGGCCGCCATTCAGCAGCAGCAGCAGCAGCAACAGCAGCAAGCACCACCCCAGCCTCAGATGCCTCAGATGCCTAGAGACAAGCGTGCTGAATTCATGAGAGGTCATCCACCAACGTTCGCTCACTCTTCTGACCCCATGGATGCTGAAGATTGGCTGCGCACTGTGGAGCGGGAGTTGCATACCGCTCAGTGCGATGACCGGGAGAAAGTCTTGTATGGTCCCCGTCTGTTGAGAGGAGCAGCCCAGTCATGGTGGGAGTCTTACCTCGCCACCCATGCCAACCCCGACACCATTACCTGGGAAGAATTCCGAGGTAGCTTTCGTCAGTACCATGTGCCTGCAGGTCTGATGACAGTGAAGAAGGAGGAGTTCCTGGCCCTCAAGCAAGGGTCATCGTCTGTCAGTGAGTATCGAGACAGGTTTCTGCAATTGTCTCGCTATGCTCCTGAAGATGTCAACACCGACGCCAAGCGACAGTACCGTTTCCTGAGAGGCTTGGTTGACCCTCTGCAGTATCAGCTGATGAATCACACCTTCCCGACATTCCAGCACCTGATTGACAGAGCAATCATGACAGAAAGGAAGCGCAAGGAGATGGAAGATCGTAAGCGCAAGATCAGTGGACCCCAGCCTGGAAGCAGCAGCCGTCCCCGTTTCTCAGGCAATCAACCTCAGCAGTTCAGGCAGAACCAGCGTCCACCTCAGCAGCATCAGCAGCGTCAGCAGCATCAGCAGTTTCAAAGGCAGTACCCTCAGAATCAGTACCAGAACCGTCAGAGCAATCAGTCAGGAGGTCAGTTTCAAAAGCAGAATCAGCAAACACCTCGTCTTCCTGCCCCAGCAAATCAGCAGAACAGTCAGGCAGCACCAGCTCAGGTTGGAAACAGGGCATGTTTCCACTGTGGAGAGCAAGGCCATTGGGTGATGCAATGTCCGAAGAAGGCAGCCCAGCAGCAGTCAGGCCCCAATGCCCCAGCAAAGCAGAATGTGCCTCAGCCTGGAGCAGGCAATCGCTCTCAGCCGCGCTATAATCATGGAAGATTGAATCACTTGGAGGCTGAAGCAGTTCAGGAGACCCCCGACATGATAGTAGGTATGTTCCCAGTCGACTCCCATATTGCAGAAGTGTTATTTGATACTGGAGCAACACATTCTTTCATTACTGCATCATGGGTAGAAGCACATAATCTTCCAACTACTACCATGTTAACCCCCATTCAAATTGACTCAGCCGGTGGTAGAATTCGAGCTGATAGCATTTGTTTGAATATAAGTGTGAAAATAAGGGGGATAGCATTTCCCGCCAACCTTATAGTAATGGGTACTCAGGGAATAGATGTCATCCTAGGGATGAATTGGCTAGATAAGTATCAGGCAGTTATCAGTTGTGATAAAAGGACAATCAAGTTGGTGTCCCCACTAGGAGAGGAAGTGGTGACCGAGTTAGTCCCGCCTGAGCCAAAGAAAGGAAGTTGTTATCAGATGGCTGTCGATAGCAGTGAAGCAGACCCAATTGAGAGTATTAAGGTTGTGTCTGAATTCCCAGATGTGTTTCCAAAGGATTTACCGGGTATGCCACCAGAGCGGAAAGTTGAGTTTGCTATAGAGCTTCTTCCTGGAACCGCCCCCATCTCTAAGAGAGCTTACAGAATATCTGGACCAGAGTTGGTTGAGCTTAAGAAGCAGATTGATGAGCTGTCAGAGAAAGGTTACATCCGGCCAAGCACTTCGCCTTGGGCCGCCCCTGTCTTGTTTGTGGAGAAGAAAGATGGCACTAAGAGGATGTGCATCGATTATAGAGCTTTGAATGAGGTCACGATCAAGAACAAGTATCCTTTGCCCAGAATAGAAGATCTGTTCGACCAGTTGAGAGGAGCCAGTGTGTTCTCCAAGATCGATCTGAGGTCAGGTTATCATCAGCTCAGGATCCGACCTTCGGACATTCCGAAGACGGCATTCATTACCAAGTATGGTTTATATGAGTTCACAGTGATGTCTTTTGGTTTGACCAATGCGCCAGCATTCTTTATGAACTTGATGAACAGTGTATTCATGGATTATCTTGATAAGTTCGTGGTGGTATTCATTGATGACATTCTGGTTTATTCTCAAAGTGAAGAAGAGCATGCAGATCATTTGAGGATGGTATTGCAGAGATTGCGAGAGCACCAGTTGTATGCAAAGTTGAGCAAGTGTGAGTTCTGGATCAGTGAAGTCCTGTTCTTGGGTCACATAATCAACAAAGAAGGATTGGCTGTGGATCCGAAGAAAGTGGCAGACATTCTAAACTGGAAAGCGCCAACAGATGCTAGAGGAATCAAGAGCTTCATTGGAATGGCCGGATATTATCGGCGATTCATTGAAGGGTTTTCGAAGATTGCGAAGCCAATGACAGCGTTGCTAGGCAACAAGGTTGAGTTCAAGTGGACCCAGAAATGCCAAGAGGCCTTTGAAGCGCTGAAAGAGAAGTTGACTACAGCGCCTGTCCTAGTCTTGCCTGATGTGCACAAGCCCTTCTCGGTGTATTGCGATGCTTGTTACACAGGTTTGGGATGTGTGTTGATGCAAGAGGGAAGAGTTGTGGCTTACTCGTCCCGACAGCTGAAGGTTCATGAGAAGAATTACCCAATCCATGATCTAGAGTTGGCAGCAGTGGTTCACGCACTGAAGACATGGAGGCACTATCTGTATGGACAGAAATGCGATGTTTACACAGACCATAAGAGTCTGAAGTACATATTCACTCAGTCAGAGTTGAACATGAGGCAACGAAGATGGTTAGAATTGATCAAAGACTATGAGTTGGAGATTCATTACCATCCAGGCAAAGCGAACGTAGTGGCAGATGCTTCGAGCAGAAAGAGTCAAGTCAATCTGATGGTCGCTCGCCCGATGCCTTATGAGTTGGCCAAGGAGTTTGACAGGTTGAGTCTCGGATTTCTGAACAATTCTCGAGGAGTCACGGTTGAGTTGGAACCTACCTTGGAGCGCGAAATCAAAGAAGCGCAGAGAAATGATGAGAAGATCAGTGAGATTCGGCGATTGATTCTAGATGGCAGAGGCAAAGATTTTCGAGAAGATGCTGGAGGTGTGGTATGGTTCAAAGACCGCTTGTGTGTTCCCAATGTCCAGTCTATTCGGGAGTTGATTCTTAAGGAAGCTCATGAGACAGCTTATTCGATTCACCCTGGCAGTGAGAAGATGTACCAGGATCTAAAGAAGAAATTCTGGTGGTACGGAATGAAAAGAGAAATCGCAGAGCATGTGGCTATGTGCGATAGTTGTCGAAGAATTAAGGCAGAACACCAGAGGCCAGCGGGATTGTTGCAACCGTTGCAGATCCCTCAGTGGAAATGGGATGAAATTGGTATGGATTTCATAGTCGGATTGCCTCGCACTCGAGCCGGCTACGATTCCATTTGGGTAGTAGTGGACCGTTTGACCAAGTCAGCCCACTTCATACCTGTCAAGACCAACTACAACAATGCAGTATTGGCAGAATTGTATATGTCTCGGATCGTTTGTCTTCATGGTGTGCCAAAGAAGATAGTGTCAGACAGAGGAACGCAGTTCACCTCTCATTTCTGGCAGCAGTTGCATGAAGCCTTGGGCACGCATCTGAATTTCAGTTCAGCTTATCACCCGCAGACAGATGGTCAGACTGAAAGAACCAATCAAATCCTTGAAGATATGTTGAGAGCCTGTGCGTTGCAAGATCAGTCCGGATGGGACAAGCGATTGCCTTATGCAGAGTTTTCCTATAACAACAGTTATCAGGCCAGTTTGAAGATGTCACCGTTTCAAGCGCTGTATGGAAGGAGTTGCAGAACTCCGTTGCAATGGGATCAGCCTGGAGAGAAGCAGGTGTTTGGGCCAGATATTCTGCTTGAAGCCGAAGAGAACATCAAGATGGTCCGAGAGAATCTGAAGATAGCGCAATCGAGGCAGCGAAGCTATGCAGACACAAGAAGAAGAGAGCTGAGTTTCGAAGTCGGAGACTTTGTTTATCTGAAAGTGTCACCGATCAGAGGAGTCAGAAGATTCGGAGTGAAAGGCAAGCTAGCACCCCGCTACATTGGTCCGTATCAGATTCTTGCAAGACGAGGAGAAGTGGCTTATCAGCTCAGTTTGCCAGAGAATTTGTCTGCTGTGCATAATGTCTTTCATGTGTCTCAGTTGAAGAAGTGCTTGCGTGTGCCGGAAGAGCAGTTGCCAGTGGAAGGTCTAGAAGTCCAGGAGGACTTGACCTATGTTGAGAAGCCAGCTCAGATCCTTGAGGTTGCAGATAGAGTCACCCGAAGGAAGACCGTCAGAATGTGCAAAGTCAGATGGAATCACCACTCTGAGGAAGAAGCAACCTGGGAGCGTGAAGATGATCTGATGGCCAAGTACCCGGAGCTCTTTGCTAGCCAGCCCTGAATCTCGAGGGCGAGATTCTTTTAAGGGGGATAGGTTTGTAACGCCCCGAATTTTTGCAGTTGATTTTTTTTCTTTTCTTTACTCGCCAAAATTCGGGCGTTACCTTTTCCTTTTCTTTTTCCCTTCGCTAAACCTTGACCCTTTTTCAAAGTTCTAAGCGGGATTCGGTTTGGAATTCCCGTGTAAGGAAAAACCCTAAATACTTTATGTTGTTTGATGCACCATGCCGAACCTTGCATTTCCTTTGATTGCTTTGAAAGCGCAATTGCATTCATGTAGAAAGATCGGATTTCGAAAATGCGGAGAAGATCTTTTCTTTCTTTTTTTTCTCCCTCTCTTTTTCTCTCCTCTTTTTCTCTCCCTCCCGCGCCGTGGGCCGACCCCGGCCGGCCCAGGCCCCTGCGCGCCCCCCCCCCTCTTGGGCCTGGAAGGCCCAGCCGCCCCCCCCCCTCTTTCCCTTATTCCCTAACCCTCTCCCTCTCCCCCCCTCATTTTCTCCCTCCCCACCTAAGCCGCCGCCCCTACCCCCTACCCGCCCCCTGCCCTAGGTAGCCGCCGCCGCCCCCTGCTTGCCGCGCCGCCCCCTGCCGCCGGCCGCCCCTCGCCGTCGATCCCCGACGCCGGTAAGCCCCCCCCCCTCCTCCCTCTCTCCCTCTCTCCCCTCTCCTCCCTCCCCTTCCCCTCGCCGCTCGGCCCCATGGCCGGTTCGGCCGCCCGCCCCCTGCTCGGCCGGCTCGGCCGCCCCCTGCGCCGCCCGCCCTCCCCAGCCCGACCCCCCCCCGCGCGCCCGCCTGGCCGCCGGTTCAACCGGCCGGCTCAGCGGCTCAGCCGCCCGGCCAGCCCCGCCCGCGCCCGCGCCCCGCCTAGGGCCGGTTCAACCGCCCTAGGGCCGGTTCAACCGCCCCCCCCCCCCTTCTGTTTTTTATATTTTTTATTTAATTTTATTTACTTTCTGTGATCATAATTACTGTATTTTAAGTAGGCTAATCACTGTTCATGCTATGGGAAAATAGGAAGTTTAATTTAAAATTCCGTTATGTTATGGATTCACGTAGTTAATTGTTTACCCTGTGCAATGTTGATCAACTAAAAGTGATTAGGTTTCCATCATATATATAAATATATATAACAGAATTATGTTGTTAAAAAACCAATTGTGTCATTAGTGTATAAAATTTAACCCCCCGCGAGACCTTTCCCGTTTCTTTCTAACCATAACAAATGCGTTATCGAACGTCATACTTGATGCATATTCGCTTTATTTGTTATCTTATATGGTGTACTGTTCTTTTGTATTAAATATGTGGATGTATGTATGTGTGTTTGCGCTCGCATAGAGAACGATCCGGTCGAAGAGCCCGAGGAATTCGCAGGAGAAGCCCCTGAGCAGCAGTCGTTTGGTGGAGGCAAGTGTCCTTTGACCTATCTCTGTCCTATTCATTCTTTAATTCACCTCCCGCATTACACATTTATACCTAAGGATTGACTAGCTTTTGTTATCCATGTCCTTGTTTACCTATTTGGGTCGGATTATTACTACTTAGTCTGATGCTATTGCTCAACTCTAATCAATGAACATGATGTGATTATCTATGATACGCTGTTTTCCCTTCTCTTATTATGATGTTGTACTTGTGGTATTCAAGGGGGCTCGAGCGGTTTCTCGAGTGCCTCTCCGTAAGGACCTGTTCTATGGATGACCGCCCGGGAAAACAGTGCAACCATGAGGGTGGAATGGGGTGCCCTTAGCTGAATAATTAGAGGATCCGGGGTGTAGTTCACTTAGCCGTCGTGCCGTCAATGGGGCTCGGTGTATGCGGCTCGCTCTGCCAAGGTTGATTTGTCCCTTGGGGAGGAGTGCGGTGCATTTAGGAAACCTAACGGGTGGCTACAGCCCCGGGGAATCTTTGTAAAGGCTTCGTAGTGAATCCTTGGCCATTCACCTCGGGAGTGAATAAGGGTCTTGCAAGCCCGGGCCAGAGAGGGAATCACGGCTTGTGGGTAAAGTGCACAACCTCTGCAGAGTGTTATGAAACTGATATATCAGCCGTGCTCGCGGTTATGAGCGGCCAAGGGAGCTCCAGTGATTAGTGGTACTTGATAAGAGACCTTTTGGTTTACAGGTGGCAATGAGATTGATGGTTTTGGTTATGACTATGGTGCTGGTAAGTGGTATTCTTTCCGTTTGGAAAGGGTACATCGGGTTAATAACTTGGGTTAATGCTAAAACTTGGCTTTCTACTAGTAAATAATAATCTGACCAACTAAAAGCAACTGCTTGACTTATCCCCACATAAAGCTAGTCCACTACAGCCAAACAGGATGCTTGCTGAGTATGTTGATGTGTACTCACCCTTGCTCTACACACCAAACCCCCCCCCCAGGTTGTCAGCATTGCAACCACTGCTCAGGAGAAGATGAAGCTGTGGAAGGAGACTTCCAGGAGTTCCAAGATTACGACGAGTTCTAGGTGTGGGTTAGCGGCAACCCCCAGTCGGCTGCCTGTGAAGGCCGCGTTATCTACGTTTCTTTTCCGCACTTTGATTTATTGTAAGAACTATATGGACGTCTCAGACGTATGATGTAATCGACTATTTCCCTTATTAATACTATTTTGAGCACTGTGTGATGATGTCCATATTATGTAACTGCTGTGTACGTGAATAACTGATCCTGGCACGTACATGGTTCGCATTCGGTTTGCCTTCTAAAACCGGGTGTGACATCGTGCTTAGGCTCTAGCCCTCGGCTCGTAATGCTGGCCCGGCCTGACACGATTATGTGACACCCCAGTGTCACCTAGGGTTTCTCTCAAAATGCCAAACCAAGAACCATTATTTTATGTGAACCAAAGTAAGCATGAGCATCAAATTAACTTAGGAATAAAGAATTCACCAAGCATATTCTTAAAAGTATCATGATCAAAACAAATGGGTCTTTCAAAAGGTAAGAATGTGTAACCCTAATAAAAACCCTAAGTGAGCCCCATGAGCAAAATTCAAGAAAATAAGGAAAAGGGTATGAAAAATTTAAAATTAAGACTTGAGCCAATTATGAAAATTGAAGTATATTTAATAAGCAACAAGAAAGGTTGAGAAAGCTTAGCCAAAATAACTCAAATAAGACCCCAAATCAAGCTTCTCATATGGGGACTTAATGGGAATTCTGAATTTCAGAATTCTGAAATTCAGACCTCTTTCCAAAGATCAACTGCGTTCTCTGTTTTTTAAAACTCAAAACTAGAAGATCCAAATATCAACCTCACCGGACTTCGGTCTTTCGCCGCCGCGCGTGGACAGAGCTAACCGGTGAGTCTCCGTCCAATTCCTTGCACCCATATCTTCTCTGGCATCCCGTGAACCTCTCTGACCCGTCTAATTGAACTATCTCGCCGTGAGCAGGCCGGACTCCTCGCCGCCGACGAGCATCCCCGCCAGCGCGCGTGGACCGACCGACTCTGGCCATCTCCGACGGCGACCCGCACACCGTTGTGATCCCCGAGACCTCCCCTGCGTCTTCGACCACTTCACCGGAGCCATCTCGCCGCCGGTAAGCCCCTCCGCCCTTTCTTCCGTCGCGGTTACTGTTGAGTTAGGAGAAGGACCTCGGGTTAGGATTTGTAGAACTCGAGGGGTTTTCTGTAACGTCAGTGACCCATGTGAATAGTAGCCTAAGGACTAATCGACGAAGAAAACTTAAAATACCGCCAGGGACCCCAGCGCAAAGTGGTTTTCCATTAAATCAATTCTGTTAATCTTTTTAAAATGACCAGAGAACTTAGAAAACTCATAACTTGATGAATTCTTCATAAAAAGTTGTCAAACTAATTTTGCTAGCTCCTGAATATTATGAACTATCATTTAAAAATGATAAACCCTATACTTTCTGTTCTAATTTTTAGAGTTTAAAATTAAAAACAGAAACTTATCAAACCTAGTTTAATTAAGGAAAATTTGTTTTTCTTCTGTACTGAACCTAAGAAAATTTATGGGTATTCAAACCTCATTTAGACACTGTTTAAAAATAGTAGGAACCCGAGCATTAGAAAATATGATGTAGTTATTCATTTAAAACTATTCTGCCCAAAACTTAGGAAAAATCAGAAAGGCATTAGAATTTGGTGAACAGTGAGTAAAATTATTTTTTCTAGTTTGCTTATGTAACAGAGAACCTAGGAAAAATACAGAGACTATTAGCTCAGATCAGTCTTAATTTAAAATGTTTTATTTAGCCTTATTTGGACTGAAAATCAATTATTAGAGTTACAAAACTATAACCAAAATGAGTAATAAAAATCCAGTGGACTTACAACCACCAGAGCCCCACTACAAAAATAAAGAACACCTCAGCCCAACTTTTTAAGTAAGGAAAATAAATATAAAGTGATAATAAGGCATTTTTCAAATAAATCATGAACAACCCCTAATAATGTGATAATGGGCAACCAAAAATTTGCTAAGTTTATAATGAGATAAACCACCAGAGAAAAATGCAAACCCATGAAAAAGAAGCAAACTCATACCTATTGCTAAGGATTTATGAGAAAGGCCACTTAATTCAAATAATGCATATCACCCCTTCCCTTAAGCAAAAAGAGGTTAAACTTCAGAATGATTGGTCTTGCACAAAACAATAACTAAGAAAAATAAGAACTCTGTTGTGTGATATTTTTCAAATATAGTGGTAGTAGAAAGCACCCATTTGGCTAGAAACTTGAGAAAACCATAGAAAAATAATTTAAAGGTATTAATGACTAGAAATTTGTATCAAGTCATGTTGTAACACCTAAAAGCCAGCAAAAATAAGTTTTAGAGAACTACCCACTGTTAAATAATAGTTGTAGTTCAAAGCACCCCTTCTGCCCTAGAATTTAATAATTTTGTACAGAAAAAACTATTCACTTTCTGATCCCCAAATTTTGAGACAGAGAAACATACACCAGCACTAAGCCACTGTAATTTTTGCAGAATTTTTGGAATTTTATAAAAGCAACTTGTAGTTCAAACCCACTCCAAAACATTAAAGAGAATAAAAGAAAAAGAAAGAAGAAATAAACCTCACCCCAATAAGTCCAACTTGAGTACTTATCAACTCTCACTAAGACTTAGAAAGAATTCAGTGGAACCCCAAAAATAAACCTCCCACTTACCTTAGCTAAAGTTTGACCCAATTTACCAAGTATACCACCTAAAGGTCTTACATAAGTAAGGTTTAACTTTATTTAACTCAAGTAGATCATACACCCCCAAAGTTGTAATTTTTAAAAGCACATATCATATCATGCATATATCTTACGCATTGCATTCATTAGATTGTAATCTTGCCGACAGAGAGTACGTGCTCATCCCCGAGCAAGGACCTGTCCAAGAGGAGGACCAGGAGCAGGCTTCAGAGGCTGCTATTGAGGATCTCCCCGCAGCCCCAGCAATTGAAGGCAAGCCCCGGTTTTATGCATAACCGTATTATTATATGCTACTTTACTACACTTAATGCTTGTAGGATTGTAATGTGCACTTAAGTGTAGGAGTTGCTTGAAACCTCTAGTTGCATGAACTTAGGATTCCTTTTTGAGATGAATACTAGTATGCTAGGTCGAGTAGCTGCTTGCTAATCAGGATCTCGGTAGAAGACGAGTGATTTTTCTAGCACTCGCGCGAGGTCAGGAATTGATTGTATTCATCTTGATAATGGGATATATGTTAGTCTATGGATTTGGATCTAGGGAGGATGCCTTGTCCATGAGACGGGAAAAGGAATTAAGGATTAATGTGTGGATACCTGAGTCAAGCTTTTGAACGTACTAAGCACATGTCGGGAAAAATGGTAACCGGTAAACCTAGTATCTGATTGAAACCGGGCGCGGACTTTATCCCTCATGCGACCTGAGACTGGGTCTCCCATGCTAGCTATGGTGGGTACAAGTGCGGTCACTGCACGGCGGCAGCCGGGGTCAGTGGAGCATTGTATGCCAAGGCGATGAGGCCTGGACGCGAACGGGGAATCGATGGGGACGGTTGTCATGTGTGGGGTCGGAGTACCCTGACATGTCATGTGTTTAGGTTTACCTTGCAACGTTAAAACTCGATTCGAATCGTCTGCTTCTCGCAGCTAATGAGACTGCTTGACCCCTTGTACTGCATCGAGTAAGAAGTGAAATGAGGTTACATGAGATAACTTGTTGATTGAACTAAATGCTTGTTACCATGTATGCTTAGAAGGAGCAAATCTAGCTAAGTTAATGATGATAGAATTTGAAAAGCTAAAAATTGATTTTAGAAATAGCTAGTGCTTTTGGCAAACCAAACCCCTCAGCCAAACAGCTGCATAGTCTAGAGGTAGAGGAGTAGACTCCTCACACCGGTTAAGTCTAGCTGAGTATTAGTATACTCAGCCTTGCTTGTGGCACAATTTTTGCAGGTACCATTCAGGAAATGGTTGATGGTGTGACTTGGCCTACCACCCTGCCACCGGGTTGGACGGTCGAGTGGGATGTTGCTCCGGCAGGAGAGGAGCATGAGGAGTAGTGGGCTAGGCCTTGCCCATTTCCTCATTACCGACGACATCGATTATCCGCTGCACTTTATTTTGTGAACTTTATTTGCTACTCAAAAACTTCGATCTATGTAATAATTCAGCACTTAATTTGAGGTTTCCTGTTTTATTGTATTTCTTCTGTGACTCACCTTCGAGTGAGATTGTGGAATTTGATCCTGGTTAAGTGGCTCCATCAGACCAGATCTGAGGGACTGACGGGTTATTCCGATTTAAGTGTGTTACGGACCCTGAGGCGTGACCTAGGCACTTAAGCTGGAATAATTCGGGTGGTTCCGCCACAGCTGGTATCGGAGCAAATTCCACCACAGAGAAGGACAATAAACCATGAATACCAATTTTCAAAATCTAAAACTTGCCTAGAAACTGCTATGGATCGTCAGGACTAGACCGCTAGACCTAGGACGAAAGGCCTTAGGCATAGAGGGAGAAATAGGTGGCTAACTAATTAGGCCCCGTGGGCCAGTACTTATATTTCTATGGATGCCCTAAAAAGCACCCTATTTTCTTTCGAGAGGCAACGTTTCTTCCAGCATGCATGCATTATAAAACACAAATAGGAATTAAAAATTTGAGCTAACCCACTTTCTTTAAAACCATCCGGGCTCTCTTTTTCTTTTTCCTTCCACCATAATCTTTACCTTTGATTCCCTTCCGCAGATGAATTCACCCACCCCCGCCAGTGGAGGAGACTCTCGTTTCAGTTCCGACTTCCTTTCTCGCGATGGCTTTCCTTCCATCCTGTGGGAAGTGCTTAACTCCGCCGGTTACCCTACGCCCCCTTTGTACACGGTGCAGTTGTATGAGGAGCATCGGGTACCTCGTTGTCGGGTCTGGCTGACTTTGGAGGCTCATCCCCTTCAGCCGGGTTGGCGTTCTCTTGATTCCGAGACTATTGGACTTAGGACGGACGACACCGTTGAAGCAACAGCCATGAAGACTCTGACGACTTTCTATGGCTACCATCCCCTGGAGATGGTGATGCACCCCTTGGGACTCTTCCCTGCTGAGAAGAAGGATGATCCCATGTGGTGTAACCGCGTGAGCCATGTGAAGGATGTGTGGGCGATGTATCCTGACTTGGTTGGGAGGATCACTGTTCAGTGCATGAGCGCGTTGTACTGCCTTCAGGCCCTTCAGAGCGATGCTATGGCACTCCTTACTAACACCGCTCAAACTGCCAAGCTCACTCTCGACAGTCGGGAAGATTTTGTGGTCGATCTATCCACCGAGTTGGTAGAGAAGGATCTGCAGGTGGAGAGGCTGAGCCAGCGCATCACCACCTTGGAGCAGCAAGTGGAGATCCGAGACAACACTATTGATGTCTTGGAGAACCAGCTTCACGATGTGCAGAGGGAACTCGAAGAAGCGAATGACCACTTGGACATGCACCACCTGGAGATGGAGGCCAATGAAGCAGGAAGCGAGGGAGAAGAGGCTCCCGAGGAGCTAGGACCAGCCCCTGGTGCCAATGGGACTACCTCCGCGATGCCTCCTTCACCCGTATCCAGTGTCGCTTCCACCGCTCAGGGTTAAGCAGTCGCTTCGACACTTTTAGGTGGATAGAAACCTATGCGAGCTTAGTTAATGTCAGATTTTGGACTAGGCTTATGGGTACTTTCCCCTGATTGATGTAACCCTGTGAACCCTTGAAATATGTGGGATATTTGTCACCATGTTATCTTCATTTCGAACCTAATATTATGATTATGGCATTTTTCCTTCCATATGAGATGATATCTTGTCGTTCGAAACTGTGAGTTGGGATAACAATGGCGACAATCTCTATTTTCAGATGGCAGCTAGGCAGCGTCGCGGGCATAACGAGCAGGTTCCCCCGCCACCTCCTCCAGCTCCCACAGTGTAGGAGCTGATGGCCCAGCAGAATGAGATTCTGCGACAGCTCTTGCAGCGCCAGCCCCACCCTCAGCAGCATGGTGGAGGCCAGCATCAGCGACCTCCGGCAATGGCAACTTACCAGGAGTTTCTGAGCACGCAGCCGCCCTTGTTCACCAAGGCAGAGGATCCGTTGGACGCCGACGTGTGGCTTCGCGTCGTCGAGTCCAAGTTTCCCCTCCTCACGGGAGACTGCCCTGATGAGGCCAAGGCTCGCTTCGCCGCACAGCAGCTTCGCGGCCCTGCTCGGACTTGGTGGGACCACTTCCGTGCTATGCTCCCCGCTGATCGTGAAGTGTCTTGGGAGGAATTCAAGACTGCCTTCGGAGGACACCACATCCCAGCTAGTATTCTTGACCGGAAGTTGAATGAATTTCTGGCCCTTAATCAAGGAACCCGCACGGTACTGTAGTATGCGCAAGCCTTCAACGACTTATGCCAGTATGCAGGGTATCATGCTGATTCTGATGAAAAGAAGAGGGATCGCTTCCGCAGGGGTCTGAATACCAAGCTGCGGGAACGACTCAACACTGTCCGGGCTGATAGCTTCAACGAGTTGGTCAACATGGCCATCTCCCAGGAGGATTGCATTGTTGCTCACCGGGCAGAGAAGAAGAGAAAGGCACCAATGGCAGCACCATTCGCTCAGGCTCAGAGGTTCCGGATTGTTTCTCACAATCAGAGCAGGGGTTTTCAGCAGCAGGCAGGCAGATGGGTGATCAGGCCACCTCAGCAGTAGCAGCAGCCAGCACCCAACCGCTTTCCAGCTCCCGCCCCAAGGAACAATCAGCCTCCGCAGCAGCAGCAGTTCCGCCAGGGCAATGGGAACAAGTGTTTCACTTGTAGCAATGTGGGCCACTATGCCAAGAATTGTCCCAGGAACCAGCAGAGGCTAATGCCAGCACCAAATCAAGACAAGGGAAGAAAGCAGAAGGTACAAGTCAGGCAAGGGAAGCTCAACTTCACTACTCTGGAGGAAGTACCAGAAGGAGCTCCTATCATGACCGGTATCTTTTCAGTTTATAATCAACCTGCTTTAATTCTGTTTGATTCTGGTGCATCTCATAGTTTCATTAGCCAGAAGTTCAGTGATAAATGTAAACTGCCATTCTCTCACTCTAAAGGGTCATTCATGATAGTCACACCTGGGGGTAAAATTGCAACTAATCAATTGAACCAAAGTGTGCCTATTCAACTGGGACGCCACATTATCAAAACCACTCTTCTTGTGATGGGATTGGAGAATGTGGACATTATTCTGGGAGCAAATTGGATGACCTTGCACCAAGTTGTGCTTGATGTAGCCAGCTGTACCGTGGAAGTTAATTCTCCGTTCTGCGGGAACTTCACCTTAATTCTGCCTAGTCAAGGTTCTACTCAGTCATGTGCTTTCTCTATGACGGAGTTATCTCTGAGGAAGATCCCAGTGGTCTGTGAGTATGCAGATGTCTTCCCTGATGAATTGCCAGGAATGCCACCAGACCGGGATATTCAATTCGCCATCGAGTTGCAACCAGGAACGTCCCCAATTTCCAAGAGGCCCTACCGAATGCCACCCGCTGAGTTGGCAGAATTAAAGAAGCAATTGCAAGAGTTGCTGGATAAGGGATTTATTTGCCCAAGCACTTCGCCTTGGGGATGTCCAGCACTGTTTGTGAAGAAAAAGGATGAAAGCTTGAGGCTGTGTATAGATTACCACCCTCTTAATGCGGTAACTATCAAGAACAAGTATCCTTTGCCTCGTATTGATGTTCTCTTTGACCAGTTGGTCGGGGCCAAGGTGTTTTCCAAGATAGACCTTCGCTCTGGCTACCATCAGATCAAGATACGAGCAAGTGATATCCCGAAGACGACATTCTCAACCAGATATGGGCTATATGAATTCTTGGTGATGTCATTCGGGCTGACAAATGCACCAGCATATTTCATGTATCTGATGAATTATGTTTTCATGCCTGAATTGGACAAGTTCGTGGTGGTTTTCATCAATGACATTTTGGAGTACTCAAAGAACGAAGAAGAACATGTCGGGCATTTGCATGTAGTGCTTCAACGTCTGCGAGAGCACCACCTTTATGCCAAGTTATCCAAGTGTGATTTTTGGCTAAAGGAAATCAAATTCTTGGGTCACACTATCTCTCAGGCTGGAATAGCTGTTGATCCTGATAAAGTGCAAGAGGTGATGAATTGGAGGCCACCAACAACTGTTCGTCAGATTCGGAGTTTTCTGGGATTAGCTGGTTATTGAGAGCACCTAGAGGGGGGTGAATAGGTGATCCTATAACACTTAAAAACTTAAGCCACAAAAACTTGGTTAAGTGTTAGCACAATAACCGCCAAGTGGCTAGAGAGGAATCTTCAACAAAACACAATAACCAACAAGATCAATCACAGAGATGGCACGGTGGTTATCCCGTGGTTCGGCCAAGACCAACGCTTGCCTACTCCACGTTGTGGCGTCCCAACGGACGAGGGTTGCACTCAACCCCTCTCAAGCGGTCCAAAGACCCACTTGAATACCACGGTGTTTTGCTTGCTTTACTCAATCCCGTTTGCGAGGAATCTCCACAACTTGGAGCCTCTCGCCCTTACACTTGAAGTTCACAAAGAAGCACAGAGCAAGGGGGGATTAGCAACGCACACAAGACACAAGAATCAAAGTGTCAACAAGCACACAAGTCGCAACAAGAGCTCGCAACACAACTCAATGAGTTCACAACTCCACTAGAGCTCTATATGCTATCACAATGAAACAAATGCGCGGAATCGAGGTCTTGGTGCTTAGGAATGTTGTAGGAATGCTTGGTGTTCTCCTCCATGCGCCTAGGGGTCCCTTTTATAGCCCCAAGGCAGCTAGGAGCCGTTGAGAGCAATCTAGGAAGGCTGATCTTGCCTTCTGTCGACTGGCGCACCGGACAGTCCGGTGCACACCGGACACTGTCCGGTGCCCGATTTCCTTCCAAAAATGGCGCAGTCGACCGTTGGCAGCCTGAGAGCCGTTGGCGCACCGGACATGTCCGGTGCCCCCTTCTAGCCGTTGGCTCGGCCACGGGTCCCGCGCAGATTGCGCGGCCGACCGTTGGCTCACCGGACAGTCCGGTGCACACCGGACAGTCCGGTGAATTATAGCCGTACGTCGCCGGTGAATTCCCGAGAGCGGCCACTTCGCTCGAGCCAGCTTGGTGCACCGGACACTGTCCGGTGCACCACCGGACAGTCCGGTGCTCCCAGACTCAACAGAGTCTTGGCTGCTCAAGCCAAGACATTTCCAATTGGATTTTTCCTGTTTCCAGCACTTAGACACAATACATTAGTCCATAAAACAATGTACTAAGTCTGAGAAACATACCTTTATCCTTGATTTGTACTTTGTCCACCTTTTTACACTTAGGCACTTGTGTTGGGCACTAAACCACCAAAATACTTAGAAATGGCCCAAGGGCACATTTCCCTTTCAATCTCCCCCTTTTTGGTGATTTATGCCAACACAATATAAAGCAAGTAGAACAAATACAAAATCAATTCAAAAAAGAACTCAAATTGTTTTGATTCAAATTTGACATATATGGATCACTCTTTGCCACCACTTGTTTTGTTTTTGCAAATCAAACTCAAATTTCTATCTCTAAGTCAAACACACATGTTAAGACTGAGAGCACCTAGAGGGGGGTGAATAGGTGATCCTGCGAAACTTAAACTTATAGCCACAAAAACTTGTTTAAGTGTTAGCACAGTAATTGCCAAGTGGCTAGAGAAGAGTCTCACTCAACACAATAACCACAAAGATATCAATCACAGAGATGGCACGGTGGTTATCCCGTGGTTCGGCCAAGACCAACGCTTGCCTACTCCACGTTGTGGCATCCCAACGGACGAGGGTTGCAATCAACCCCTCTCAAGCGGTCCAAAGACCAACTTGAATACCACAGTGTTGCTTTGCTTTTCTTAATCCCGTTTGCGAGGAATCTCCACAACTTGGAGCCTCTCGCCCTTACAAAAGATGTTCACAAAGAATCACGGAGCAAGGGAGGGATTAGCAACTCACACAAGACACAAAGATCACAGCGAATACGCACACACAAAACCGAGACTTGAGCTCAAGAGACTAGCACACTAGAACGGAGCTCAAATCACTAGAATGTCGAACAAGTGCGCAAGAATGATGTGTGAGTGATCAAGATTGCTCAAGGAATGCTTGGTATTCTCCTCCATGCGCCTAGGGGTCCCTTTTATAGCCCCAAGGCAGCTAGGAGCCGTTGAGAGCAAATCTGGAAGGCCATTCTTGCCTTCTGTCGTCTGGCGCACCGGACAGTCCGGTGCACACAGGACAGTGTCCGGTGCCCGATTTCCTTCCTTAAATGGCGAAGCCGACCGTTGGCGGCCTTGGAGCCGTTGGCGCACCGGACAGTCCGGTGCCCCCTTCCGACCGTTGGCTCGGCCACGTGTCGCGCGCGGATTCCGCGACCGACCGTTGGCTCGGCCGACCGTTGGCTCACCGGACAGTCCAGTGCACACCGGACAGTCCGGTGAATTTTAGCCGTACGTCGTCGGCGAATTCCCGAGAGCGGCCACTTCGCTCGAGCCAGCCTGGCGCACCAGACACTGTCCGGTGCACCACCGGACAGTCCGGTGCTCCCAGACTCAGCAGAGTCTTGGCTGCTCGAGCCAAGACAATTCCAATTCGATTTTTCCTGTTTCCAGCACTTAGACACAATATATTAGTCCATAAACAATATACTAAGTCTGAGAAACATACCTTTATCCTTGATTTGTACTTTGTCCACCATTTTACACTTAAGCACTTATGTTGGACACTAAATCACCAAAATACTTAGAAATGGCCCAAGGGCACATTTCCCTTTCAATCTCCCCCTTTTTGGTGATTTATGCCAACACAACATAAAGCAAGTAGAACAAATACAAAATCATTTCAAACAAGAACTCAAAATTGTTTTGGTTCAATTTTGGCATATATGGATCATCCTTTGCCACCACTTGGTTTGTTTTTGCAAATCAAAACTCAAATTTCTATCTCTAAATCAAACACACATGTTAAGGCATAAAGAGAGTCATTTCAAGAGTATTTGATTCAAGATTCCAAAAACTCCCCCTTTTTCCCATAATCAGCATTTCTCCCCACAAGAAGCCAACTTTTGACAGGATAGACAATAAAAGAGTTTTGACAAACAAAAATACCAGACTGCCCCAGGGCAATTGGACGTAACTAAATTTAGCAATGTAAGCAACAAGGACATGAAATCACAACAATATTTGTAGTGATGTTTTAAAGAAGATATAATGTGTGTTATCATTATACAGACGAAAAGGAACTTATAACAATGCATCACATAAATGTGATGTGCATCAGCGGCTAATGAAATTTGTCAAGTACTAAAATATGAATCATGTTCTTGATGACAGACATCTTAAGCCTCCTGTTATAGAAGTGTCTCCTGATTGCAGCGCAATTGAAGTGCAAAATGACATGCAACAAGAAGCTTTAGCTGCAAATCAAGGCCCCCTAACTTCTTTTTGAGGGTGAATTAACATTAGATGGGGACAATGTCCAGACCATTGGACACATCAGCTTGTTGTATTATAAGAGTCTCATGAGGAATGCAAAAGAGATGAAGTCAAAAGAAACATTCACGGTGAAGCAGTAAAATCAAATGGGGGCTATGCTCTAGATAACAGAGAATTTCAGCCTACTGCATCTAAAGTCTCTTGTTCAGAAAACAGCATGGCTGAAGTGCAAGGGGATGCACAAGAAGAATCGTTACCTTTATATGAAATTGAGGAAAATTTAGACAAGGGTGACTATGTTTCCAAAGAACATGCTCAGCTCCATGTCACAAATGAATCCTTGTCTAACCCTATGACCACCCTTCGCAGAGACTGTAGGATGTGGAACTGAGAGGCTCTAGCTTCTCTAAATCAAAAGCAGAGTTAGTGGGGTGTTTCATACTTTCTCATATAGTGAGAAGGGACAACAATATGAGTGTTGGCACCGATTCGGGCACCAATCACTGCGTTGAGAACCTGCGGCGGTGCTCTCTGCACAGGCGCGGACGGTCCGCGACCTAGCGCGGGGCTCGGGTTCCCTGCCTAATGAGTCGAACGGTTCGTGCCTGGAGGCCGGACGGTCCGCACGTGCGCAAGGGCGGCATAGTTTGCCGGCGATGCCTAAATCTCGCTCCTGGGAGGGACCCCGTTGGGGAGGAGAGATCCTAGGCTTCGTCTAGGGTCGGCAGACCACCCTAGACACCTCTTATCGACGTAGAGCCGAAGAGAAGCGAAGAATTTGGGGGTAGGGAAAGGCTAATCTAGAGCTAAACTAGAACTACCCCTAATACATAAGTAAAACGAGAAATAGACTTTATTTGATCGATTGTTGGGGGTTCAATCGGTCGTAGCCCTTCATCTATATAAATGGGGAGGTCTGGATCCGCTACAAACTGTTTCCTGAGCTAATCTCGTGGTTTTAGGTAACAAATCCCGCGAGAAACTAGGAACCCTAACTGACTCTGCACACGCGCGGACCGTCCGCGCCACCACCGCGGACCGCCTGACCTCAGGGCCGGACTGTCCGCGAGGACACTTTTGGAGCTCAACATATGCCCCCTGCCTTTTGATGGAGGTTGACGAACCAAAAGCATATGAACTAAGCCTGATGCAAGCCACTAGCTTTTTCAATCCAATGTGGTGATCATTCAATAGAGCCCCAATGCATAAAGGTTGTTTAGGATTGTATCTTTCTCGGTCGTGACCATTTGATTAGTGTATCAAAAGGAATAGAATGGAGGTGCCCCCCAGCCCGAATAGATAAAGGGAGTGTGCATGTACCATGGATTCATCGTCGTACCATTCCATATTTGAACAGGACAATACATCGACGATGAGTAGATGGGTGGGAAGCATCCTGGCATGACAGGATGAACAGGCGATGCTTTTTGCGTCGTCTTCCGGACCGTTTTAGTGGGTGGTCGGGGTTTCTTTGTTCGCCGATCTGAAAGGGAAATGTGCCCTTGGGCCATTTCTAAGTATTTTGGTGATTTAGTGTCCAATACAAGTGCTTAAGTGTAAAATGGTGGACAAAGTACAAATCAAGGATAAAGGTATGTTTCTCAGACTTAGCATATTGTTTATGGACTAATATATGGTGTCTAAGTGCTGGAAACAGGAAAAATCGAATTGGAATTGTCTTGGCTCGAGCAGCCAAGACTCTGCTGAGTCTGGGAGCACCGGACTGTCCGGTGGTGCACCGGACAGTGTCCGGTGCACCAGGCTGGCTCGAGCGAAGTGGCCGCTCTCGGGAATTCATCGGCGACGTACGGCTATAATTCACCGGACTGTCCGGTGTGCACCGGACTGTCCGGTGAGCCAACGGCCGGTCGGGCCAACGGTCGGCCGCGCGATCTGCGCGGGACACGTGGTCGAGCCAACGGCTAGAAGAGGGCACCGGACTGTCCGGTGTGCACCGGACATGTCCGGTGCGCCAACGGCTCTCTGGCTACCAACGGTCGGCTGCGCCGTTTAAGGAAAGAAATCGGGCACCGGACAGTGTCCGGTGTGCACCAGACTGTCCGGTGCGCCAGGCGACAGAAGGCAAGAACTGCCTTCCTGGAATGTTCTCAACGGCTCCTAGCTGCCTTGGGGCTATAAAAGGGACCCCTAGGCGCATGGAGGAGAGACGAAGCATTCCTTGAGCAATCTTGGTCACTCACACATCATTCTTGCGCACTTGTTCGACATTCTAGTGATTTGAGCTCCGTTCTAGTGTGCTAGTCTCTTGAACTCAAGTCTGGGTTTTGTGTGTGCGTATTCGCTGTGATCTTTGTGTCTTGTGTGAGTTGCTAATCCCTCCCTTGCTCCGTGATTCTTTGTGAACATCTTTTGTAAGGGCGAGAGGCTCCAAGTTGTGGAGATTCCTCGCAAACGGGATTAAGAAAAGCAAAGCAACACTGTGGTATTCAAGTTGGTCTTTGGACCGCTTGAGAGGGGTTGATTGCAACCCTCGTCCGTTGGGACGCCACAACGTGGAGTAGGCAAGCGTTGGTCTTGACCGAACCACGGGATAACCATCGTGCCATCTCTGTGATTGATATCTTTGTGGTTATTGTGTTGAGTGAGACTCTTCTCTAGCCACTTGGCAATTACTGTGCTAACACTTAAACAAGTTTTTTTGTGGCTATAAGTTTAAGTTTCTCAGGATCACCTATTCACCCCCCTCTAGGTGCTCTCAATTGGTATCAAAGCCGTTCTCTTCAAGAAAAGGACTAACCGCCCGAAGAGATGGATCCTAAGGGCAAGGGGATGGTGATCAACGACAAGGAGAAGGAGTCCTTCGTCAACGAGCCCAATGATGACAAGCCCACCGACTCAGGCTCGGGCCACAAAAGAAAAGACGGAAGGAAGAAGAAGACAAGGTGCATCAAGGAAATTGTCTACTACGATAGCGACGAATCTTCCTCCTCCCAAAAGGACGACGACGACTACGATAGACGAAAGACGGTTAACTCAAACTTTTCTTTCGATTATTCGCGCATCCCGCATAGCTCAAATGCTCAATTGCTCCCCATTCCACTTGGCAAGCCCCCTCACTTTGATGGAGAGGACTACGGATTTTGGAGCCACAAAATGTGTACTCACCTGTTTTCTCTCCATCCAAGCATTTGGGAGATTGTGGAAAGTGGAATGAAATTTGATAGCTCGGATAGCCCTGTGTTTATTAATGAACAGATTCATAAAAATGCACAAGCTACTACTGTGTTGCTAGCCTCTTTGTGCAGGGACGAGTATCACAAGGTGAGCGGCTTGGACAATGCCAAGCAGATCTGGGACACCCTCAAGATCTCTCATGAGGGGAACGACGTCACCTTGCTCACCAAAATGGAGTTGGTGGAGGGCGAGCTTGGACGGTTCGCGATGATAAGGGGCGAGGAGCCAACCCAAACATACAACCGGCTCAAGACCCTTATCAACAAAATAAGGAGCTACGGGAGCACGCGATGGACGGACCACAACGTCGTCCTCCTAATGCTAAGGTCATTTACCGTTCTTGATCCTCATTTGGTGAACAATATACGTGAAAATCCCAGGTACACCAAGATGTCACCCGAAGAAGTTCTTGGGAAGTTCGTAAGCGGGCGAATGATGATCAAGGAGGCAAGATACGTGGACGACGCGTTGAACGGTCCTATTCATGAGCCTCAACCCATTGCTCTCAAAGCAACAAGGAGCAAGGAGGCGCTACCAAGCAAGGTGGCGCAAGTTGAGGCGGCCGGGCTCAATGATGAGGAGATGACCCTCATCATTAAGCGCTTCAAGACGGCGCTTAAAGGTCGCAAGGGGCAGCCAAGCAAGACCAAAGCCAAGGGGAAGCGCTCATGCTTCAAATGCGGTAAGCTTGGTCATTTTATTGCTAACTGTCCCGACAATGATAGTGATCAGGACCAAGGGAACAAGAGGGAGAAGAAGAAGCATTACAAGAAGGCCAAGGGCGAGGCACATATCGGAAAGGAGTGGGATTCGGATTGTTCCTCCTCTGACTCTGACAATGAAGGACTCGCCGCCACCGCCTTCAACAAGTCATCCCTCTTCCCCAATGAGCGTCACACTTGCCTCATGGCAAGAGAGAAGAAAGTAAGCACTCATACTAGTACTTATGATTCTTCAAGTGAGGATGAGTCTAGTGATGATGATGAGATAGATTACTCATGCTTATTCAAGGGATTAGATAGAACCAAGGTAGACAAAATTAATGAATTAATTGATGCCTTGAATGACAAGAATATGCTTTTAGAAAAACAAGAGGATTTGTTGTATGAAGAACATGATAAATTTGTAGAAGCACAGAAATCTCTTGCTCTAGAAATTAAGAGGAATGAAATGCTCTCTAGTGAATTATCTTCTTGTCATGAAACTATTGCTACGTTAAAAAGTTTTAATGATGATTTACATGCTAAACTAGAAGTAGCTAATATATCTAATTTGTGTGTAGAAATTGTTGAAACTTGTAATAGGTGTAAAGATTTTGACATTGATGCTTGTAGTGATCATTTAGTTTCAATTTCCAAATTAAATGAGGAATTAGCTAGTCTTAATGCCCAACTTAAAACTAGCAAGAATGAATTTGACAAGCTAAAATTTGCAAGGGATGCCTACACGATTGGTAGACATCCCTCAATTAAGGATGGACTTGGCTACAAGAGGGAAGCCAAGGACTTGACAAACCATAAGGCTCCTATCTCCGCCAAGGAGAAAGGGAAGGCTCCTATGGCTAGTAGTGCTAAAACGAACCATGCTTTTATGTACCATGATAGGAGACAAACTAGAAATGCTTATAGGAGTTATAATGCCTATGATGATTTTGATTCTCATGCCATGTTTGCTTCTAGTTCTTCCTATATGCATGGTAGAAATATGTCTAGGAGAAGTGCTATTCATCATGTGCCTAGAAAGAATATTATTCATGCTCCTAGGAAAGTAATGAATGAACCTTCTACAATTTATCGTGCTTTAAATGCTTCCTTTGCTATTTGTAGAAAGGATAGGAAAATAGTTGCTAGGAAGTTAGGGGCAAAATGCAAGAGAGACAAAACTTGCATTTGGGTCCCTAAGGATATTTGCACTAACCTTGTAGGACCCAACATGAGTTGGGTACCTAAGACCCAAGCCTAAATTTGCCTTGCAGGTTTATGCATCCGGGGGTTCAAGCTGGATTATTGACAGCGGATGCACAAACCATATGACAGGGGAGAAGAAGATGTTCACCTCCTACGTCAAGAATAAGGATTCCCAAGATTCAATAATATTCGGTGATGGGAATCAAGGCAAGGTAAAAGGATTAGGTAAAATTGCAATATCTAATGAGCACTCTATCTCTAATGTATTTTTAGTTGAGTCTCTTGGATATAATTTGTTATCTGTTAGTCAATTATGCAATATGGGATATAATTGTCTATTTACAAATGTAGATGTGTCTGTCTTTAGAAGAAGTGATGGTTCACTAGCTTTTAAGGGTGTATTAGACGGCAAACTTTATTTAGTTGATTTTGGAAAAGAGGAGGCCGGTCTAGATGCATGCTTAATTGCTAAGACTAGCATGGGCTGGCTGTGGCATCGCCGCTTAGCACATGTGGGGATGAAGAACCTTCACAAACTTCTAAAGGGAGAACACGTGATAGGTTTGACTAACGTGCAATTCGAAAAAGATAGACCTTGTGCAGCTTGTCAAGCAGGTAAACAAGTGGGAGGAGCGCATCACAGCAAGAATGTGATGACCACTTCAAGACCCCTAGAGCTACTACATATGGACCTCTTCGGACCCGTCGCCTATCTAAGCATAGGAGGAAGTAAGTATGGTCTAGTTATTGTTGATGACTTTTCCCGCTTCACTTGGGTATACTTTTTGCAGGATAAATCTGGAACCCAAGGGACCCTCAAGCGCTTCCTCAGGAGAGCTCAAAATGAGTTTGAGCTCAAGGTGAAGAAGATAAGGAGCGACAACGGGTCCGAGTTCAAGAACCTTCAAGTGGAGGAGTTCCTTGAGGAGGAAGGGATCAAGCACGAGTTCTCCGCTCCCTACACACCACAGCAAAATGGTGTGGTTGAAAGGAAGAACAGGACGCTCGATATGGCGAGGACGATGCTTGGAGAATTCAAGACCCCCGAGCGTTTCTGGTCGGAAGCCGTGAACACGGCTTGCCACGCCATCAATAGGGTCTACCTTCATCGCCTCCTCAAGAAGACTTCGTATGAGCTACTAACCGGTAACAAACCCAATATATCTTACTTTCGTGTATTTGGGAGCAAGTGCTACATTCTAGTAAAGAAGGGTAGAAATTCTAAGTTTGCTCCCAAAGCTGTAGAAGGGTTTTTGTTAGGTTATGACTCAAATACAAAGGCGTATAGAGTCTTCAACAAATCATCGGGTCTGGTTGAAGTCTCTAGCGACGTTGTATTTGATGAGACTAATGGCTCTCCAAGAGAGCAAGTTGTTGATCTTGATGATGTAGATGAAGAAGACGTTCCAACGGCCGCTATGCGCACCATGGCGATTGGTGATGTGCGACCACAAGAACAATTGGAGCAAGATCAACCTTCTTCCTCAACAATGGTGCATCCCCCAACTCAAGATGATGAACAAGAGGCATGTGATCAAGGGGGAGCACAAGATGATCAAGTTATGGAGGAAGAAGCGCAACCGGCACCTCCAACACAAGTTCGAGCGATGATTCAAAGGGATCATCCCGTCGACCAAATTCTGGGTGATATTAGCAAGGGAGTAACTACTCGATCTCGATTAGTTAATTTTTGTGAGCATTACTCCTTTGTCTCTTCTATTGAGCCTTTCAGGGTAGAGGAGGCATTGCTAGATCCGGACTGGGTATTGGCCATGTAGGAGGAGCTCAACAACTTCAAGAGAAATGAAGTTTGGACGCTGGTGCCTCGTCCTAAGCAAAATGTTGTGGGAACCAAGTGGGTGTTCCGCAACAAACAAGACGAGCACGGAGTGGTGACGAGAAACAAGGCTCGACTTGTGGCAAAAGGTTATGCCCAAGTCGCAGGTTTGGACTTTGAGGAGACTTTTGCTCCTGTGGCTAGGCTAGAGTCCATTCGTATTTTGCTAGCATATGCCGCTCACCATTCTTTCAGGTTGTTCCAAATGGATGTGAAGAGCGCTTTCCTCAACGGGCCAATCAAGGAGGAAGTGTACGTGGAGCAACCCCCTGGCTTCGAGGATGAACGGTACCCCGACCACGTGTGTAAGCTCTCTAAGGCGCTCTATGGACTTAAGCAAGCCCCAAGAGCATGGTATGAATGCCTTAGAGACTTTTTAATTGCAAATGCTTTCAAAGTTGGGAAAGCCGATCCAACTCTATTCACTAAGACTTGTGATAGTGATCTTTTTGTGTGCCAAATTTATGTCGATGACATAATATTTGGTTCTACTAATAAAAAGTCTTGTGAAGAGTTTAGCAGGGTGATGACGCAGAAATTCGAGATGTCAATGATGGGCGAGTTGAACTACTTCCTTGGGTTCCAAGTGAAGCAACTCAAGGACGACACCTTCATCTCTCAAACAAAGTACACGCAAGACTTGCTGAAGCGGTTTGGGATGAAGGATGCCAAGCCCGCAAAGACTCCGATGGGGACCGACGGACACACCGACCTCAACAAAGGTGGTAAGTCCGTTGATCAAAAGGCATACCGGTCAATGATAGGGTCGTTACTTTACTTATGTGCTAGTAGACCGGATATTATGCTTAGCGTATGCATGTGTGCTAGATTTCAATCCGATCCTAAGGAGTGTCACTTAGTAGCAGTGAAGCGAATCCTTAGATATTTAGTTGTTACGCCTTGCTTCGGGCTCTGGTATCCAAAGGGGTCTACCTTTGACTTGATTGGATATTCAGATTCTGACTATGCTGGATGTAAGGTCGATAGGAAGAGTACATCGGGGACGTGCCAATTCTTAGGAAGGTCCCTGGTGTCATGGAACTCTAAGAAACAAACTTCTGTTGCCCTATCCACCGCTGAGGCCGAGTACGTTGCCGCAGGACAGTGTTGCGCGCAACTACTTTGGATGAGGCAAACCCTCAGGGACTTTGGCTACAATCTGAGCAAAGTCCCACTCCTATGTGATAATGAGAGTGCTATCCGCATGGCGGAAAATCCTGTTGAACACAGCCGCACAAAGCACATTGACATCCGGCATCACTTTTTGAGAGACCACCAGCAAAAGGGAGATATCGAAGTGTTTCATGTTAGCACCGAGAACCAGCTAGCCGATATCTTCACTAAGCCTCTAGATGAGAAGACCTTTTGCAGGTTGCGTAGTGAGCTAAATGTCTTAGATTCGCGGAACCTGGATTGATTTATAGCATACATGTGGTTATGCCTTTGATCATGTTCCTTATGCATTTTGTTGCTTATTGTGGTGCTCAAGTTGTACAAACACTCCCTGGACCTCACAAGTCCGTTGCAAAGTGATGCACATATTTAGGGGGAGATGTGTTACAACTTGCCCTTTGAGACTAACCATGTGCTTGAGTTTGCTTGTTTTAGTCTCAAAGGAAGTTTGAAAGGGAAAAGATGGACTTGGACCATGAAAGACTTCCACTGCACTTCGATGAGAGGGTAACTTATTCCAAGTTCATCTCATGTACTCTTATTGCCTTTGTATTTTTATTGAAGATTTTGGTGAGGCAATGGGGTTCTTGGGCCAAGATTGATCCCGTTTTGGTGTTTGATGCCAAAGGGGGAGAAAATAAAGGCCAAAGCGATAAATGGATCAGCTACCACTTGAGATATTTTGAAAATAGTAGAATAGAGCTTTTTTGTTTGTCAAAACTCTTTTATTGTCTATCCCGTCAAAAGTTGGCTTCTTGTGGGGAGAAATGCTGATTATGGGAAAAAGGGGGAGTTTTTGGAATCTTGAATCAAATACTCTTGAAATGACTCTATTTATGCCTTAACATGTGTGTTTGACGTAGAGATAGAATTTTGAGTTTTGATTTGCAAAAACAAACCAAGTGGTGGCAAAGGATGATCCATATATGCCAAAATTGAACCAAAACAATTTTGAGTTCGTGTTTGAAATGATTTTGTATTTGTTCTACTTGCTTTATGTTGTGTTGGCATAAATCACCAAAAAGGGGGAGATTGAAAGGGAAATGTGCCCTTGGGCCATTTCTAAGTATTTTGGTGATTTAGTGTCCAACACAAGTGCTTAAGTGTAAAATGGTGGACAAAGTACAAATCAAGGATAAAGGTATGTTTCTCAGACTTAGCATATTGTTTATGGACTAATATATGGTGTCTAAGTGCTGGAAACAGGAAAAATCGAATTGGAATTGTCTTGGCTCGAGCAGCCAAGACTCTGCTGAGTCTGGGAGCACCGGACTGTCCGGTGGTGCACCGACACTGTCCGGTGGTGCGCGGACACCAGGCTGGCTCGAGCGAAGTGGCCGCTCTCGGGAATTCACCGGCGACGTACGGCTATAATTCACCGGACTGTCCGGTGTGCACCGGACTGTCCGGTGAGCCAACGGCCGGTCGGGCCAACGGTCGGCCGCGCGATCTGCACGTGACACGTGGCCGAGCCAACGGCTAGAAGAGGGCACCGGACTGTCCGGTGTGCACCGGACATGTCCGGTGCGCCAATGGCTCTCTGGCTACCAACGGTCGGCTGCGCCGTTTAAGGAAAGAAATCGGGCACCGGACAGTGTCCGGTGTGCACCGGACTGTCCGGTGCGCCAGGCGACAGAAGGCAAGAACTGCCTTCCTGGAATGTTCTCAACGGCTCCTAGCTGCCTTGGGGCTATAAAAGGGACCCCTAGGCGCATGGAGGAGAGACGAAGCATTCCTTGAGCAATCTTGATCACTCACACATCATTCTTGCGCACTTGTTCGACATTCTAGTGATTTGAGCTCCGTTCTAGTGTGCTAGTCTCTTGAACTCAAGTCTGGGTTTGATTGTGCGTATTCGCTGTGATCTTTGTGTCTTGTGTGAGTTGCTAATCCCTCCCTTGCTCCGTGATTCTTTGTGAACATCTTTTGTAAGGGCGAGAGGCTCCAAGTTGTGGAGATTCCTCGCAAACGGGACTAAGAAAAGCAAAGCAACACTGTGGTATTCAAGTTGGTCTTTGGACCGCTTGAGAGGGGTTGATTGCAACCCTCGTCCGTTGGGATACCACAACGTGGAGTAGGCAAGCGTTGGTCTTGACCGAACCACGGGATAACCACCGTGCCATCTCTGTGATTGATATCTTTGTGGTTATTGTGTTGAGTGAGACTCTTCTCTAGCCACTTGGCAATTACTGTGCTAACACTTAAACAAGTTTTTTTGTGGCTATAAGTTTAAGTTTCTCAGGATCACCTATTCACCCCCCCTCTAGGTGCTCTCACGATCGCATAGAACGGTCTTCTTGCCAGCATATTTGACTAGCAATTGATCGAAAGTAGGGCCGGCTTTTACCAGCCGACCATGTGCATCATGTTGGCTTTGCCCTTGCGTCTCTTTCCTTGCTTTGTGTGGACGCTGACGCCTCTGGCCATGGGCGAACTGTCTGGCTGAGTCAGCCGGATCGACTGTCTGAGCACCAGACTGTCCGCACGTAGGTGTGGGACCGTCCGCGATGCTCGGGTCAGGTTGTCGTGCTCGGTTCCTCAATTGTCTCCCCCCCCCCCCGACGCCTCCGGACTTGCTAGTCTTCTTGTCTGGAGCCTTCCGAGCAATCTATTTTTGTGATATATTTGACGTGTGAGGATCGCTAATGACGACGTTTTCGCCTTTGCCTTTATCGGCCACTTTGGACCGAACCAAGACCTCTTTGTATGTGGGTTCTACGATGTTGACAGGAAAAGGTTGCGTGTCCACTTGCATCTCCTGAAAAGCCAACCAACCCTCATTTATGGCCGATTGTATCTATCGCCGAAAACATTACAATCATTGGTGGCATGGGAAAAAATTATGCCATTTACAATAAGCATGTCTCTTTAATTCTTCCATAGGAGGAATAGTATGAGTTAATTTAATGTTACCATTTTTAGTAGTTCGTCAAATATCCTATCGCATTTGGCAACATTAAAGGTAAATTTAATCTCTTCTTGCCAATTCTTTTGAACTGGCTGTAAGGAAGAACATGCAGAAGATTTGGCCTTTGTTGGCCAAACAAACTCAGCGGTATATACATCTGCAGATTCATCATCTGAATTATCACGCTCTACTAGATGTATAGTACGGGCGGCCGATTTTAATGTCTCTTTAAATCGGATTTCACAGGCTAAAGCCTGCTGATGTAGCTGAGCTATTGAAAAGAATTGGGTCCCATCTAATTTGTCTCTTAAGTAGGATAGCAACCCATTAAAAGCTAGCCATGCTAGCTCTTTGTCTGCGACATGGATCCGAAAGCATCGGTTTCTAGTGTCCTGGAACCTCCGGATATAATCGTTAACCTATTCTTCGCGTTCCTATCGGACTGAAGCTACATCAGCTAGCCCTAATTCATATTCCCCCGGAAAAAAAATGCTCATGAAATTTACTCTCTAGGTCATTCCAAAAATTAATGGAATTAGGAGGCAGAGTGGCGTACCATGCAAAAGCGGTGCCAGCAAGGGATAAAGAAAATAAACGAACACGAAATGCTTCCCCACCGGCCAATTCGCCTAGGTGTGCTAGGAATTGTCCTATATGTTCGTGTGTGCTTCTCCCATTTTCACCAGAAAATTTAGAAAACTTCAGTATCCTTGCCCCTTGTGGATATGGGACAATGTCAAACCGGTGATCATATGGCTTCTGATATGATTGCCCCACTCTAGGTACACTAACTCCGAGCCTATCTCAAAATAGTTCAGTCATCTCTTCCCTAATTTTCTCCATCGCGCCCGGTGGCAAACCACAGGACCCTAGGCTGTTGGGGTTCATTCGTTCGGGCATTGTTATGCCAACCATCTTGCCGTGACTGATCGATAATGTTGATCGACCTGTGATCGTATGGTGCGTTGTGGTTTAAATATGTAGGGGGCGAAACATACTGCTGCTGTGGTGTGTAATAATTTGGTGCGTAGTGTGCGACATTAGGTTCTGCGTATGCGTATCCGGTCTGTACGGTGGTACATCCGAACTGGCTGGTCGTGTTCGCTATTATTGGGGCACCACGTGGTAGCCCTAGTGCGGTCCCGGACTGTCCGACAGGGAAAGCCGGACGGTCCGACCGTGTCCAAGGGTGCAAATCTGCCAAGCAAGGACGGCGGTGGTGGTATTTGCCCTAGATATGAGTTCATCGGCATACCATATAATGGTTGGGGCTGCGAATTCCCATTTGTTGCCGATGTATTAGACATAGATATCCTGTTACTAGATTTATATGATGGTAACCGGTAAACCTAGTACCTGATTGAAGCCGGGCGCGGACTTTATCCCTCATGCGACCTGAGACTGGGTCTCCCATGCTAGCTATGGTGGGTACAAGTGTGGTCACTGCACGGCGGCAGCCGGGGTCAGTGGAGCATTGTATGCCAAGGCGGTGAGGCCTGGACGCGAACGGGGAATCGATGGGGACGGTTGTCATGTGTGGGGTCGAAGTACCCTGACATGCCGTGTGTTTAGGTTTATCTTGCAAGGTTAAAACTCGATTCGAATCGTCTGCTTCTCGCAGTTAATGAGACTGCTTGACCCCTTGTACTGCATCGAGTAAGAAGTGAAATGAGGTTACATGAGATAACTTGTTGATTGAACTAAATGCTTGTTACCATGTATGCTTAGAAGGAGCAAATCTAGCTAAGTTAATGATGATAGAATTTGAAAAGCTAAAAATTGATTTTAGAAACAGCTAGTGCTTTTGGCAAACCAAACCCCTCAGCCAAACAGCTGCATAGTCTAGAGGTAGAGGAGTAGACTCCTCACACCGGTTAAGTCTAGCTGAGTATTAGTATACTCAGCCTTGCTTGTGGCACAATTTTTGCAGGTATCATTCAGGAAATGGTTGATGGTGTGACTTGGCCTACCACCCTGCCACCGGGTTGGACGGTCGAGTGGGATGTTGCTCCGGCAGGAGAGGAGCATGAGGAGTAGTGGGCTAGGTCTTGCCCATTTCCTCATTACCGACGACATCGATTATCCGCTGCACTTTATTTTGTGAACTTTATTTGCTACTCAAAAACTCCGATCTATGTAATAATTCAGTACTTAATTTGAGGTTTCCTGTTTTATTGTATTTCTTCTGTGACTCACCTTCGAGTGAGATTGTGGAATTTGATCCTGGTTAAGTGGCTCCATCAGACCAGATCTGAGGGACTGGCGGGTTATTCCGATTTAAGTGTGTTACGGCCCCTGAGGCATGACCTAGGCACTTAAGCTGGAATAATTCGGGTGGTTCCGCCACAGATTATATTTTTATTTTACAAAAAAACGTATATACATATCTACAATTTATATTCAATATTAAAACATCTGAGTATGATGTTCTACTGGTTAGAAAGATTCACTCAGTGTCTCCCGCCCTTCTTCCATTAGGGCGTGGGTTCGTACCCTAACTCCTGCAGCGCTTTTTTAACATTTTACACTGATTTAACCAAATGGTCTGATGGGCTAACGGGTCGGCCCGGCACAGTCAGCATGTCATGCCTAGGCCAGAGCTGTGGACCGCGGGCGTCGAGCCCGTGCCGGGCCGCCATTTGGCCATCTATATGTGTTTTGGGATGTGGAGGTTGGTTGTGCGGAGCATACGGGCGTGCAGTGGGTTAATTTAAAATAGATGTTAGAGGTTATTTGTAAAAAGATAACGCGGGACGATTGTTGAAACTGGTGTTTTAATATAGTATAGATATAGATTTTATATTGAAACTATATATTTTATTTATTTTATTTATTATAGTTTATGTAGACATAATCATATGTTTCAGTTCCGAGAATAAAAACATGTTAGATAAACAAAGATAAAAAGGAAAATTAATAATTAATAGTTTTTTATAGTCAAATAAAGACACAAAATGATTTGTTATAGTTAATAAATTAAGAGTTATAAAATATAATAATTTATACCCCCTCCGTTTCAATGCTCATCAACCAAAGGATATGGACCCGACTGAAAGATGTATCCATACCAAGACCGTAAAGATGGTCGAAAAAGAACTTGATCTGGTCGATAATGATGAAGAGGAACCGAAAGTAGAACGTGAAAAGGAGGAGGAATAATCAACTCAACAATCACAACAAAATATTGAAGTCTGCCATTTCGAACAACCAAAAATTGGCTCAGTGTCACTATTAATTGAAATAGGCAAATCCTAAGTTGATAGTATATGATCGAAATAAAGAATAGATTCCTGTTGAAAAAATTTAGAGAACAGATTCAGATTGAAGGAGCATCATCCTTTATTATCCAGTATTATACAACATTCAAAGCACACAAAAATACAAATACGGACATAGCAAAACATAGATACGAAACAACAAACACCGCTATGATATGCAAAATTCATGTGGCAGAATGTCACCGCAACACTAATATTATATTGACGATATAAATATATATATTATTATAAATACGCCAACTCAAATAAAATGAACTGATGTTAAACAAACATTATAATATCACACAAATTATTTCTAAATAATCAATATAAAAATTTGAATGATAGGCAAATATATCGACAGTCGTACACTAATTTATTCATTTTTAGCGATATTGCAGGAATGACATATCAGCACAAATTGTTAGTGTACAATGATTACGTAAAGACAAACATCATATATATTATTGACGTCAATCTCTATATAGTTATCGCTCCCACTCATGCAATTGCTCCTATTCAATCCGAACATCAAAAAATCAAATAAGTACCAGACTGCCCCAGGGCAATTGGACGTAACTAAATTTAGCAATGTAAGCAACAAGGACATGAAATCACAACAATATTTGTAGTGATGTTTTAAAGAAGATATAATGTGTGTTATCATTATACAGACGAAAAGGAACTTATAACAATGCATCACATAAATGTGATGTGCATCAGCGGCTAATGAAATTTGTCAAGTACTAAAATATGAATCATGTTCTTGATGACAGACATCTTAAGCCTCCTGTTATAGAAGTGTCTCCTGATTGCAGCGCAATTGAAGTGCAAAATGACATGCAACAAGAAGCTTTAGCTGCAAATCAAGGCCCCCTAACTTCTTTTTGAGGGTGAATTAACATTAGATGGGGACAATGTCCAGACCATTGGACACATCAGCTTGTTGTATTATAAGAGTCTCATGAGGAATGCAAAAGAGATGAAGTCAAAGAAACATTCACGGTGAAGCAGTAAAATCAAATGGGGGCTATGCTCTAGATAACAGAGAATTTCAGCCTACTGCATCTAAAGTCTCTTGTTCAGAAAACAGCATGGCTGAAGTGCAAGGGGATGCACAAGAAGAATCGTTACCTTTATATGAAATTGAGGAAAATTTAGACAAGGGTGACTATGTTTCCAAAGAACATGCTCAGCTCCATGTCACAAATGAATCCTTGTCTAACCCTATGACCACCCTTCGCAGAGACTGTAGGATGTGGAACTGAGAGGCTCTAGCTTCTCTAAATCAAAAGCAGAGTTAGTGGGGTGTTTCATACTTTCTCATATAGTGAGAAGGGACAACAATATGAGTGTTGGCACCGATTCGGGCACCAATCACTGCGTTGAGAACCTGCGGCGGTGCTCTCTGCACAGGCGCGGACGGTCCGCGACCTGGCGCAGGGCTCGGGTTCCCTGCCTGATGAGTCGAACGGTTCGTGCCTGGAGGCCGGACGGTCCGCACGTGCGCAAGGGCGGCATAGTTTGCCGGCGGTGCCTGAATCTCGCTCCTGGGAGGGACCCCGTTGGGGAGGAGAGATCCTAGGCTTCGTCTAGGGTCGGCAGACCACCCTAGACACCTCTTATCGACGTAGAGCCGAAGAGAAGCGAAGAATTTGGGGGTAGGGAAAGGCTAATCTAGAGCTAAACTAGAACTACTCCTAATACATAAGTAAAACGAGAAATAGACTTGATTTGATCGATTGTTGGGGGTTCAATCGGTCGTAGCCCTTCATCTATATAAATGGGGAGGTCTGGATCCGGTACAAACTGTTTCCTGAGCTAATCCCGTGGTTTTAGGTAACAAATCCCGCGAGAAACTAGGAACCCTAACTGACTCTGCGCACGCGCGGACCGTCCGCGCCACCACCGCGGACCGCCTGACCTCAGGGCCGGACTGTCCGCGAGGACACTTTTGGAGCTCAACATATGCCCCCTACCTTTTGATGGAGGTTGACGAACCAAAAGCATATGAACTAAGCCTGATACAAGCCACTAGCTTTTCAATCCAATGTGGTGATCATTCAATAGAGCCCCAATGCATAAAGGTTGTTTAGGATTGTATCTTTCTCGGCCTTGACCATTTGATTAGTGGATCAAAAGGAATAGAATGGAGGTGCCCCCTAGCCCGAATAGATAAAGGGAGTGTGCATGTACCATGGATTCATCGTCGTACCATTCCATATTTGAACAGGACAATACATCGACGATGAGTAGATGGGTGGGAAGCATCTTGGCATGACAGGATGAACAGGCGATGCTTTTTGCGTCGTCTTCTGGACCGTTTTAGTGGGTGGCCGGGGTTTCTTTGTTCGCCGATCGCATAGAACGGTCTTCTTGCCAGCATATTTGACTAGCAATTGATCGAAAGTAGGGCCGGCTTTTACCAGTCGACCATGTGCATCATGTTGGCTTTGCCCTTGCGTCTCTTTCCTTGCTTTGTGTGGACGCTGACGCCTCTGGCCATGGGCGAACTGTCTGGCTGAGTCAGCCGGATCGACTGTCTGAGCACCAGACTATCCGCACGTAGGTGTCGGACCGTCCGCGATGCTCGGGTCAGGTTGTCGTGCTCGGTTCCTCAATTGAGTCTGCCCCCCCCCCCCCCCCCCCGACGCCTCCGGACTTGCTAGTCTTCTTGTCTGGAGCCTTCCGAGCAATCTATTTTTGTGATATATTTGACGTGTGAGGATCGCTAATGACGACGTTTTCGCCTTTGCCTTTATCGGCCACTTTGGACCGAACCAAGACCTCTTTGTATGTGGGTTCTACGATGTTGACAGGAAAAGGTTGCGTGTCCACTTGCATCTCCTGAAAAGCCAACCGACCCTCATTTATGGCCGATTGTATCTATCGCCGAAAACATTACAATCATTGGTGGCATGGGAAAAAAATTATGCCATTTACAATAAGCATGTCTCTTTAATTCTTCCATAGGAGGAATAGTATGAGTTAATTTAATGTTACCATTTTTAGTAGTTCGTCAAATATCCTATCACATTTGGCAACATTAAAGGTAAATTTAATCTCTTCTTGCCAATTCTTTTGAACTGGCTGTAAGGAAGAACATGCAGAAGATTTGGCCTTTGTTGGCCAAACAAACTCAGCGGTATATACATCTGCAGATTCATCATCTGAATTATCACACTCTACTAGATGTATAGTACGGGCGGTCGATTTTAATGTCTCTTTAAATCAGATTTCACAGGCTAAAGCCTGCTGATGTAGCTGAGCTATTGAAAAGAACTGGGTCCCATCTAATTTGTCTCTTAAGTAGGATAGCAACCCATTAAAAGCTAGCCATGCTAGCTCTTTGTCTGTGACATGGATCCGAAAGCATCGGTTTCTAGTGTCCCGGAACCTCCGGATATAATCGTTAACCTATTCTTCGCGTTCCTATCGGACTGAAGCTACATCAGCTAGCCCTAATTCATATTCCCCCGGAAAAAAAATGCTCATGAAATTTACTCTCTAGGTCATTCCAAAAATTAATGGAATTAGGAGGCAGAGCGGCGTACCATGCAAAAGCGGTACCAGCAAGGGATAAAGAAAATAAACGAACACGAAATGCTTCCCCACCGGCCAATTCGCCTAGGTGTGCTAGGAATTGTCCTATATGTTCATGTGTGCTTCTCCCATTTTCACCAGAAAATTTAGAAAACTTCAGTATCCTTGCCCCTTGTGGATATGGGACAATGTCAAACCGGTGATCATATGGCTTCTGATATGATTGCCCCACTCTAGGTACACTAACTCCGAGCCTATCTCAAAATAGTTCAGTCATCTCTTCCCTAATTTTCTCCATCGTGCCCGGTGGCAAACCACCAGACCCTAGGCTGTTGGGGTTCATTCTTTCGGGCATTGTTATGCCAACCATCTTGCCGTGACTGATCGATAATGTTGATCGACCTGTGATCGTATGGTGCGTTGTGGTTTAAATATGTAGGGGGCGAAACGTACTGCTGCTGTGGTGTGTAATAATTTGGTGCGTAGTGTGCGACAGTAGGTTCTGCGTATGCGTATCCGGTCTGTACGGTGGTACATCCGAACTGGCTGGTCGTGTTCGCTATTATTGGGGCACCACGTGGTAGCCCTAGTGCGGTCCCGGACTGTCCGACAGGGAAAGCCGGACGGTCTGCGTAAGGACCGGACTGTCCGGGCAAAAGCTCGGACGGTCCGACCGTGTCCAAGGGTGCAAATCTGCCAAGCAAGGACGGCGGTGGTGGTATTTGCCCTAGATATGAGTTCATCGGCATACCATATAATGGTTGGGGCTGCGAATTCCCATTTGTTGCCGATGTATTAGACATAGATATCCTGTTACTAGTTTTATATGATGGAAAACTAGGAGCAATAGACTTCTCCAACGTACGCGTTAATTTTCTAATTGATTCTTCTAACCCTCCAATTTGTTGTTTCATTTGATTCTGTTGATTATCTACAAACTGTTTAATAGATTGGATGTCGTCGGATTTACTTACGTTGGGGACTTGAAGCGAAGATAGAAGAGATGTGACGTCGGTCTCTCCATGTTTGATAACTTTCTGGTGGCGATCCACCGTGTATTATGATAAGAATTTCTCCTTCGCTTGACGCATGTAGTCCTCGTATTGTTGTTGCTCATTGATCGTTAGACTTTCAACAACCGACTTTAGGATATTGTCTGGGGAGATATCGGTGTGATCTTTAGAACCAGCCATTTGAGGGCGTGATTTTTAGTAGGTCTAGACACCTATTCCCCAGCGGAGTCGCCAAAAAGTGTGTTGGCGCCAATTCGGGCACCAATCACTGCGTTGAGAACCTGCGGCGGTGATCTCTGCACAGGCGCGAACGGTCCGTGGCCAGGGGCCGGACGGTCTGCGACCTGGCGCAGGGCTCGGGTTCCCTACCTGATGAGCCGGACGGTCCGCGCCTGGAGGCCGGACGGTCCACACGTGCGCAGGGGCGGCAGAGTTCGCCAGCGGCGCCTGAATCTCGCTCTCGAGAGGGACCCCGTCGGGGAGGAGAGATCCTAGGCTTCGTCTAGGGTCGGCAGACCACTCTAGACACCTTTAATCGACGTAGAGCCAAAGAGATGCGAAGAATTTGGGGTAGGGAAAGGCTAATCTAGAGCTAAATTAGAACTACTCCCAATGCATAAGTAAAACGAGAAATAGACTTGATTTGATCGATTGTTGGGGTTCAATCGGTTGTAGCCCTTCATCTATATAAAGGGGAGGTCTGTATCCGCTACAAACTGTTTCCCAAGCTAATCTCGCGGTTTTAGGTAACAAATCCCGCGAGAAACTAGAAACCTAACTGACTCTGCGCACGCGCGGACCGTCTGCGCCACCACCGCGGACCGCTCAGCCTCAGGGCCAGACCGTCCGCGAGGACACTTTTGGAGCTCAACAATGAGCAACATGGCAAGAACATAGGCAATACTAACCTTTTTACTAGAAGGGCTCTCCGTGAATTCAGTTTGTATGTGTTTGACTTGAAGCTATTAAATGAACAACCTTGGCCTCGCAATAGTGCCACGCCAAGATTTCCATTTGTGCCATGCATTTGATATGTGAAAAGGGGCAAGTGAAAATTAAGAAAACCAGTCATTTAAAAACTCAAAACATTTGCCACTTGGTACACGAAAGTTCTAGGTTCTCCAGTTATTTGTAACTAATAAATAATTGTCTTTGACAATAACCATGCTATAAATAATACAATGTATAGTTTCACAGGTTTTCTACTTTTTTCTAAATTCTTCTTTTGTGGACTATGAAATATGTTGTTAGACTACCCGTCTAGGGTTTGGGGTGTTCCCCCTGTATTTACCTTCTCACCCTCATTGTATTGGGCCCGGCCCATTTACTAAGTCTATTAATATCACTCCTAGCCCTGTTTAGGGTTATGGTTCGCATTCTAACATGGTATCAGAGGGCTAGGTTTAGGTTTTTCTTTTCAGCCGCCGGCCCCCAGCCGACCGGCCTCGTTCCCACCCGCCGGCCTACAGCCGCCGGCACATCTCCCGCCGCCGGCCCCTCTCCCTCCCGCCGCCGGCTCCTCTTCTCCCTCCTTCCCTCACGTCGTCACGCGCGCACAGCAGATTGCGCCTGCCCTGCGTCGCCCCGACCGACGCTCTGCACCAAGCCGAGCAACGCCAGGACGCGACCCCGACGCACGACCCGAGCGCCCAAGCCAGGGCTGCCGCTGCCCGGAGCCGCGCCGCCTTCCCAAACGCCGAGGCCGCGCCCAGGAACGTCGCCCAGGCCGCGCGTCGAGCGCGCCCCAGGCCGGCCCCACCGCGCCGCAGCGCCCAGGCGCGCCCGCGCAACCTGCCGCGAGCCCGCCGCCCGACGCCCGACGCGCCAGGAATGGGCGCGACCCGACCTGCCAGATCTGCGACCCGCGCCCTGCCCAAGAACCGCCACGCCAGGTCCCGTCCGCGACGCCCGCGCTGCGTATCAGCCGCGCGCCCGCACCGCCCGCCGGCTCAACGCCCCGACGCCTGCCATGGATGACATTACCACTACCGCCACCGGCCCCATCGCCCCCGCTGCGATCAGCAGCGAGCTCGCCCATGGAGGGGCCCCTACATCGCCGGCCTCGGGCCGCTCCCCGTCGTTCCCCCGCTGACCCTGCGTCGAGGATCCCCGCCGGGCTTTCCCACCCTCGCTTCACCCACCTGGAGTCACGCCGTCGCGCCCTCCGCACTCCCCACCGACTCCCCGCTCGTCGACACCCTCGCCACGATCCAGGCCGCTGTGATGGCCTCGCGGGAGCGCGAGCGCGCTGCCTCCCTCGCCCTGGAGAGAGAGCATGCCCTGGGTGCCGCTCTGACCACCCAGATGGCCACCACGCAGCGCCTCCTCGATCGCCCGCCGGCCGCCCCTGTGGAACCCCCGGAGGACCCCCTCGACGCCGACCTCATCGCTGCTCTCCACGCCCAAGCCGCTGGACTGCACAGCATCTGGGCCCTTGTGTTCGTGGTGTTGGATCCGGCGTCTTCCCACTACCCTCGTTGGCGAGGACAGGTCCTTCTCACGCTGAGGCGGTTCGTCCTCGACGATCACGTCCTCGTCGACCACGACGCTCCGCCGCCTCGCTCCTGGTGCCTCATGGACAGCGTTGTCCTCTCGTGGCTCCACGGCACCATCACCGTTGAGCTACAGGACATCATCCGTGACCAGGCGGACACTGCGCGCCAGGCGTGGCTCGCTCTCGAGGACCAGTTCCTCGGGAATCGGGATGCTCGGGCGCTCCACCTCGACGCCCAGTTCCACTTGTTCTCTCAGGGGGACCTCTCCGTGGGAGAATACTGCCGCCAGATGAAGGGCCTGGCTGACTCTATCCGCGACGTCGGCGAGCCCGTCGCCGATCGTACCTTGGTGCTGAACCTCCTGCGTGGCCTCAGCCCCCGCTACGGCCACCTGAAGGCTCTCATCAAGAGGAGCGTGCCCTTCCCCACCTTCCACACCGTGCGGAACGAGCTTCTCCTCGAGGAGCTCACCATGGCGAATGAGGCGCCCACTCCTGCCTCGGCTCTCTACAGCGCTCCTACCAGCGGTCAGCCGCCTTCAGGGGGCCAGGCCACCCGTCCTCCGTCGACCGGGGCTCCTACCCGCCCTCCTCCCGCCGTCCCGGCGGCCCCTCGTCCGACTTCCACGACCAACGGAGGTCGTCCCTCCCGCAAGGGCGGTCGTGGGGGTGGCGGATCCTCTCGTGGTGGTCCCTCCGGCCGGGGTGGCGGCCATGCGTGGCCGTCCTTCTACAACCCCTGGACCGGGACCATCGCCATGTGGTCGGGCCAGGCACCGAGTGCCTCCCGTCCCCCGGCGCCGGCCCTCCTGACTGCACCTCACTACGGCATGCCCCCGACGCCTCCTTACGGTGTGCCCATCGTGCCTCAGGCTCCGCCCGCGCTCCTGCCCCCGGGGACCCACACCTCGACGCCTTGGTCCCCGTCGGCTGGCGGTTGGGACAACGCCTCCCTCGCTGCTGCCTTCAGCACCATGGCGATGACCCCACCCCCCTCCGACTGGGTGATCGACTCCGGTGCCTCGTACCACACCACTCCCACGACAGGCACGCTCTCTCGCTCTCATCCCCCCTCCCCTCTCACCCATCCTCGATCGTCGTTGGAAACGGTTCCACTCTGCCAGTCACCTCAGTAGGTGCCTTGGTTCTCCCTGGGCCGTTTTACCTCAACGATGTTCTCGTAACTCCCCACATCACTCACAATCTTCTTTCTGTTCGTCGATTCACCACTGACAACTCCTGTTCCATTGAGTTTGACCCCTCTGGTTTTTCTGTGAAGGATCTGGCCACCAGGACCCTTCTCGCCCGTTGTGACAGCTCGGGGCCGCTCTACACGCTCCAGCCCCCCACCGCCGGCGTGTCTCCACCTCCTGTCCTGGTCTCCACCATCTCCTCCACCACTTGGCATCGTCATCTCGGCCACCCTGGACCCGACGTCATGACCAAGATTACCAGTAGTCTAGATCCTTCATGTAGTATGGGACATTTTGAGGGTCTCTGTCATGCTTGTCAGTTAGGCCGACACACTCGTCTCCCATTTACTACTTCTTCTTCTCGGGCTGAGCAGGCTTTTGACCTGGTTCACTATGATCTTTGGACCTCCCCTGTACTCAGTCTTTCTGGTTATAAATACTATTTGGTGATTTTGGATGATTTTTTCCATTTTCTCTGGACCTTCCCGCTTCGGTTGAAGTCGGACACATTCACCACCCTCACACACTTCTTCACCTGGGTATCCACTCAGTTTCGTCGCCCGGTCCGTGCTCTGCAGTGTGACAATGGCCGCAAGTTCAATAACAACGCCTCTCGCTCTTTCTTCCTCACTCATGGCGTCCAGTTGCGTCTCTCGTGCCCCTACACCTCTGCACAGAACGGCTGAGCCAAACGCATGATCCGCACCACCACCAATATGCTCCGCTGCCTCCTCTTCCAGGCGTCTCTCCCTACCCGCTACTGGGCAGAGGCCCTGCACACTGCCACCCACCTCCTCAATCGTCTTCCCTCGAAGGCGGTGCGCCACCCTACCCCTCACTTCGCCCTATACGGCACAACCCCTTCCTATGACCACCTTCGCGTGTTCGGCTGTGCCTGCTACCCTAACACTTCCGCTACCGCTCCACATAAGCTTTCTCCTCGCTCCACCCGCTGTCTATTCCTTGGCTACTCCCCTGACCACAAGGGGTACCGGTGTCTGGACCTCACCTCCCACCGCATCATCATCTCTCGTCATGTCATCTTCGACGAAGATGTGTTTCCCCTTGCTGGCTCCACCCCACCCACCGATCTTGACTCCCTCCTCGAGTCCGATCCGATTCCTCCCCCACCTCCGACTCCCCGTCTTGCACCGTTACCTGCTCCTCGTGCGGCCACGACGACCTCTTCTGCGCCACGCGCGGCCCCGTCGACCCCGCCTGCGCCACGCGCGGCCCCGTCGACCCCGCCTGCGCCACGCGCGGCCCCGTCGACCCCGCCCGCGCCACGCGCGGCCCCGTCGACCCCGGCTCGCTTCGCCAACCCCGCACTCGTCTACCATCGCCGCGGCCACGCCACTACCTCGGCGCCCCCCGACTCGGGCCCGTCGACGAGCGCGGCCCGTTTCGCCGACTCCGCCGTCGTCTATCACCGCCGCGAGCCGGCCACACCCAACGCTCTCGACGTTCTGGTGGTTCGCTCCGAGTCGTCCGTTTACCACCCGGTCGCCATCCACCGTGACCCCGGGCACGTCCACCCAATGGTGACTCGACGCGCTGCTGGCGTTCTCCGCCCCGTCGACCGGCTGATCCTGGCAGCTGCTACGTCTAGCACTCCACCCGACGCTTCCCCGGTGCCCTCCTCCGTTCGCACTGCCCTCGCCGACCCACATTGGTGTCGTGCTATGGAGGAGGAGTACGCGGCCCTCTTGGCCAACCACACCTGGGACTTGGTGCCGCGTCCACCAGGCACCAACGTGGTCACCGACAAGTGGCTATTTCGCCACAAGCTGACCTCGGACGGCTCCCTCGACCGCTACAAGGCCCGTTGGGTCCTTCGGGGCTTCACCCAGCGCCCCGGAGTGGACTACGACGAGACCTTCAGCCCTGTCGTCAAGTTCGCCACTGTTCGCGCCGTCCTCTCCCTCGCCCTCTCCCGCGACTGGGCAATCCATCAGCTCGATGTCAAGAATGCCTTCCTCCATGGCACTCTGACGGAGACTGTCTACTGCAGCCAGCCCACCGGCTTCGTCGACGCTGACCGTCCGGATCTGGTTTGCCGGCTGAATCGATCCCTGTACGGCCTCAAGCAGGCGCCACGGGCTTGGTACAGTCGCTTCGCCTCCTACCTGGCCTCCATCGGCTTCGTCGAGGCCAAGTCGGACACGTCCCTGTTCATCTACCGGCGCGGCGACGACACCGTCTACCTCCTGCTCTACGTCGACGACATTGTGCTCACGGCATCCACCGCCGACCTTCTACACCGCACGATCGTCGCCCTTCAGCGGGAGTTCGCGATGAAGGACCTGGGGCCCTACACCACTTCCTCGGCATCACCGCCGAACGTCGGCCTCAGGGTCTCTTCCTCCACCAGCGTCAGTACGCCATCGACATCCTGGAGCGGGCTGGCATGTCTGACTGCAAGCCCTGCTCCACGCCTGTCGACACTCAGGCGAAGCTCTCTGAGGACGACGGGCCTCCGGTCGCCGACGCGACGTCATACCGGAGCCTCACCGGCGCGCTCCAGTACCTCACGTTCTCCAGGCCCGACATCGCTTACGCCGTCCAGCAGGTGTGCCTGCATATGCACACTCCGCGGGAGCCCCATCTCACTGCGCTCAAGCGGATTCTGCGCTACCTCTGCGGCTCCCTCGACTACGGCCTCCTACTCCGCCCATCCCCGACGTTGGAGCTCGTGGTCTACACCGACGCTGACTGGGCTGGCTGTCCCGACACGCGTCGGTCCACCTCCGGCTACGCCGTGTTCCTGGGCGCCAACCTCGTCTCTTGGGCCGCCAAGAGGCAGCCCGTCGTCTCTCGCTCCAGCGCTGAGGCCGAGTACCGTGCCGTGGCCAACGGTGTGGCAGAGGCCTCCTGGCTGCGCCAGCTCCTCCACGAGTTCCACAGTCCCCTTCAGTGCGCCACTCTCGTCTACTGCGACAACGTCAGTGCGGTCTACCTCTCCACCAACCCCGTGCAGCATCAGCGCACGAAGCACGTAGAGATCGACCTGCACTTCGTCCGCGAGTGTGTCGCTGCCGGTGACGTTCGGGTTCTCAGCGTCCCCACCACGCTGCAGTTCGCCGACATCTTCACCAAGGGACTACCGTCGAGTGTATTCTTAGACTTTCGATCCAGTCTCAACATCTGTACAGGATAGAGTTGTGACTGCGGGGGGTGTTAGACTACCCGTCTAGGGTTTGGGGTGTTCCCCCTGTATTTACCTTCTCACCCTCACTGTATTGGGCCCGGCCCATTTACTAAGTCTATTAATATCACTCCTAGCCCTGTTTAGGGTTATGGTTCGCATTCTAACATATGTCATCTTTTTTCACCTAAATTTGGTAAAGAAAATGAATAAACTAAGCAGTTTCTAATTGCTCATATTCACATGCGCCTTGTCTTTTCCTTCCATTTACAAGCTCGAAATGAGTTACATGTAGATATAGAACCTAGGAATTCGAAGACAGAGGTTATTGAACAGAGCAACATTAAATTTAAAGGTAAGAGCAACCAACACAAAATATATTAGTGAACCATGTATCAAGGAAATCAACAAATGTGTATGTTAGTCAGTTCACAAGGATCAGTGCAAAGATCTACACAATGCTGGAAATTATGAAGAACCAGTACAGGCATCTACCAGAGAAGACGTGTGTAAGTGTAATCGACCAATCAAATTAAGTTTTTAACAGGAGACCACGATATCAACCGAGGACTATTATGACCAAAACAAAACAGGCCATCAACATTATCATTTAGAATAAGTATGAATTGCTTTTATAAATTTGATGTTTATATACCCCAGAATTCCATAAGATATAAGAACTTAGTTATAGAGTTTTCATCAATTGCAACAAAAGAGGGAGCTATAACATAAATTTAAGCCCATTTATTTAGTGTGCCTAATGTTTCAAAGGCTACCAGATGACAAAACCAAGTAATTTGAAGACAGAGGTTGCTGAACACAAGGCACCTGATGAAGCTGACCAAATAACACCCTCCAACGGTAAGGCTTTGAAGTATGAGGTTTGTGCTGGGATTACTATCGATGCAAATGAGGAGATTGATAAGTCTGCTTCAACAACTGCTCAGAATTCACAAGCTAGGGATATTGAAGCAGTTCCTCCAAATGTTGAATCTGACAAAGATGAAGATATGGATGTTGAAATAGACAACCCAGCTACCTGTCAAGTTGAGATTGCCATTTAGCTGCTCATATGAAATTACCAAATTTCAGAGACTCTAGAAATTCTATTCAAAATGTTTGGTCAACTGACTTAATCAAATTTGAAATGTAAAAGATATTTTAAGGACAAATAACAAACACACTTATTTGATTAATGTCCAGGCCCTACTAACTTTTCTTTTAAGGACAAATAACAAATAGCAAGCCTACTGAGTGTGTAGTTAATGTCCAAGGCCTGGATTAGCTTCCCACTATGAAAGCAACTTTTATTTGTATCCATCCAGCCAAATTAGCCTAAATAATCATAAAATAATTCAAATAAAACCAATTTTTTGTTAAGCAAAAACATGTCTAACCATAATTAAAATCCCTCCTAGCAGGTTATGCATGGCATCCGTAAGGTCGGGGATTCAAGCATACGCAATGCATCCAAATTATTACAAACAGAAGCAAGTATCACCTATACAAGATGCAGAAATTTAAGATTTTCAAACCTGAATGACCTTCAATGGATCTAAATGTCCGCTACAGTAACTCAAGAAACAGCTGAAAGTGCAAGCCTTCCTTTGCACTCTTCCCCAAGTTTCAGAGTAATAGGCCTCTCATCAACAGCTGCAGGCTCCACACACAACATACTCTTGTATTCTGCGTCCACAAAATCCAGTGTGATCCACAACATTTATGTCTACTCCATGCTATGCAAATATAGGGACAAAAGCATCACCAAACAGAACCAAGAAAATTCAATCAACAACAGTCATCATACAATCTTAAGTTAACTGGATTAAAATTGGTCTCTAAAATCTTAAAGACATTACAAGGTAGCTGCTAAAACAAGCAGGCAAACAAGCGCCTAGAAAATTTAAATAGAGAGATAATGAATGAGCATCCTTTATACTTAGAGCATGGTCTAAAGGACAACGCTGAAGCATATAGAGGAGAGGATCATTTCTAAATATAAGGCGCAGTGAGAAAACTAGCTCTCTTTTCTTGTGGTGTTCAACGTCCACTTTGTACTGGTAAGCTATGCTCCACTCTACTGGTAGTATGTTCCATCCAGACAAAAATGTCCATTTGGATATCTGGCTGCAGCCTGCAATACAATTCAATAACATAACCACGTATTCAGTGCAATGTGAAAGGCCTCTATAAAAATGTACTTAAGAGCTTCCGAAAAAAATCTAAAACTATGTACATCCCATAGCACATCTATGTACTTCAAGCTTAACGTAAATAAACATACAGAAATAACAAATTCTAGATGCACATATAACAAATTCAGACTCTTGAGAATGTCTTTTAATGCATATGAACCCGAGAATTGTTAGTTTTGGATAAATCTTAACAGAATGAGTTTAAATCTTAAAATTTATAGCAATCTTGAGATATATCGTAATACGGATTTACAAACAACAACAGCAACAAAAATGGACAACTATACCAGTACAGGAAATACAGAAAGGTAAGACCAAATATAAAATGGAGTATCAGAAAGCTCAGTAGCGCAGCTTACATAATGTTCTCCTGTAGTCTCATCTCTTGAAACATTCACACCAGGTTCAAATGATTTCTTAAGAAATTCTATGATGCAACTTATAGTACTGTAAAATAAATTTGTATGTGGTAGATTTAGTCTGCAGGTCTCTCAAGAGAAAAAATGTGCATCTTTCAGCTAAAAACATCGCATTATGACGCGTAAAGGATAACTGGAAAGTTAGTTTTACTCTGCATAGGTTATGTCAGCCCTGTAATGTCTCTTGAAGTCATCTGATTTCTAATGAGCCATATTTATTTACTGAAAATAATGATCATATAGGTAGATGGGTAGTTAAAAGCAGGCTCCAAATTAAGAACAACCATACCCTGCAAATCCAAATGTTGAACTCATTGTCTTACCTCAATGTCAGAGACATACATGCTTTGCACACATAGACGAGAGCCATCATAATAGTCGCTTGACCTTCACAATACTTTTAGCTTCTTTGCTATCTACTGCAATAACTAAGTGCTTCAATCTACCCAGATGGATATTCTTATACTGATGCAGCAGTCCAGATGAATCTAAAAAGCTGATTGCTAGGTGGGTTGGTCCACATCCACCACAAAATGAACTTGATAATAGTTGATGGTCTAGACATCTGCACATACAAAGAGAAAATACCAGTGTCATGCTTTGGAAATATATATCTATTATATACAAAAATGCTTGAAGTATTTAGATCATAAATCTTAATGCAACAAAGTAATATGATGTCAACAAGCACCAGTGACGTTCTGGAGTTGCATAACAACAACCGACAATTCTACGGTTGCCTCATCATATAATTTATTTTGTTACTCTATCATAGTGTTACCTTATAAATTTCGACTCCCAGTTGTTAAGAAAACTAAGGGTATGGCTGAGCCTAAAATCTCTGTTATAAACTAACTTATTGCATATTCCACAATATATCTCAGACTCAACAAACAAATTCTGAATTTTTCATTAATGAAAACAAGAGTATAGAGGTACCCTAGATATGTGTCCAGAGCGCGACCATTTCCAGTATCCATGTGAGACAAATTTCACAGAAGCACACAAGGAAGGAGAACAATTCAGACAGACTCAGAGATGCGGAGTGGATCATCTCGACGGCGCACGCCACCTGGACAGAAGCGGCCGTAGTCCCACCCACGAGCTCGCACGCGACGATGACCACGGGCGACGACTTCGGGAGGGGGTGAGCGGGAGACATGCCATAACTATGAACTGTTTTTTCAGTCTTTAGTGCAATTTGAATATGCTAAGCATTTAGCCACCTAACATTTTTTTGTATGCAACAATTATTCATATAACTCAGAATTCTAAGCATTGCAAAAACTTGGTAGGGGAACTTGGAATCACTAAGGCCCTCTTTGGTTCCTGTTATAGTACTTGTTTAAGGTTTTGGGTTAACCCCTTATAATTACAGTTTCATCCTAAACTCCCAACTCTAAGGTAGGGTTAGAGTTTTTCACATGGTATAGAGTGAAAGGGAAATGTGCTCTTAGGCTATTTCTATATTGTTTTGGTGATTAGATGTTCAACACATTTTGTTTTGATTAATATGAGCTCAGAATTAAAGATAAGCAAATTAGAGAAACAAATGTATGATTCTAACACTTAGTAAATTATTTTTGGTACTAACTATGCTCTATTAAGTGCTAGAGATCTTCTCAAAACGAGAGAAATTAAATTGGAGAAGTTTGGCTAAGTTCAGACAAACTTGCACCAGCCTACGGTGCACCGGACTGTCTGGTACCCAGGCTGGCGCCCCACTGAACAGGCCGCTCTCGGGAAGAAGCCGAGGCGCCGCAGCTATAATTCATCGGACTTTCCGGTGTGCACCGGACTGTACGGTGTGCCAACCGCGCGCCTAGCCAACGGTCGACCGCGCTATCATCGGGCAACACGTGGACTCAGCCAACGGTCACCAGGCCGCACCGGACTGTCCGGTGCGCCACCGAACTGTCCGATGTGCCACGGGGCCAATGGATGGCAACGGTCGGCTTCACCAAAGAAGAAAGGAAATCGGGCGTTGTTCACTGTCTGATGCGCCCACGAGCAGAAGACAACCAAAGCCTACCAAATGGAGCTCCAACGGCTCATAGGTTCTTTGGGGCTATAAAAGTGACCCCTAGGCGCATGGAACTCCACACCAAGCATTCTTTGAACATTCTACAACACCGAGATGCTGTGATCACTCCATTGCTTTGCTAGTTAAAGATTTGAGCACGTGTTTTGAGTTGTAACTCTGTTGCGCCGTCGTTTGTGCTCTTCTCTTGGATTGTGTGCGTGTGTTGCTGTGACTTTGTATCGCGTGTTTGTGCTTGTATTCCCCCTTACTCTTGTGTTCATTTGAAATCATTTGTGTAAGGCGTGAGAGACTCCAAAATTGTGAAGATTCATCACAATGGGATATTATTAAGATAAAGAGAACTGTGGTATTCAAGTTGATCTTTGGATCACTTGAAAGGGGTTGAGTGCAACCCTCGTCCGTTGGGACGCCACAACGTGGAGTAGGCAAGTATTCTACTTAACCGAACCACGGGATAAAAATCGTCATGTCACTTGTCTTTATCCTACTGTGATTTTCTCTCTATTCACTTCACTTATATTATTGCTCTAAGTTTAATACTCACTTAGTGAAGAGCAATTAAGTGAAGAAGTTTACTCCGCCCATACTCCTCATTCAAACTTGGCTCTTACTTTCACTAATCCAATATTAGTCCAAGTTTGCTTTGTTGAGCTGTTTTTTACAGGATCACCTATTCACCCCCGCTCTAGGTGCTCTCATAGAGCTAGGATAGTTTCTCTCTTCCCACCCCAGCTGCTGGCTGCTCCTTCTCCAGCCAGAGGTCCGTCGTCGGCTGCTCCTTCTCCAATCGTTCTTCTCTAGCCATCGACCGTCGCTGGCTGTCCCTACTCCGGGCGCCGATCACCGGTCGCTCCAGCGCCCCCCGACGCTCCCCTGCAGCCACATGCCCCACCATGGACACCCACTCTGGTGCTACCTCCCTTTCTCCTTTGCATTGGGCGTCGGTGCGGACGCCAGTCTAGGTCCAGTCGCTATGGATCTCGACACGCGTGTCGCTATGGCCCTGGATGCGTGAACCTCTACGGGCCCACGCGCCGACTATAGCGTCATCACACTCCTGCCATCGAGCGTCACTACCACATACGCTACCCTGAGCGTGGCCAGCTGAAAGGGAAATGTGCCCTTGGGCCATTTCTATTATGTTTGAGTGATTGGATGCTCAACACATATTGTTTTGTCTAAATATGAGCCAAGAGTTAAAGAGATGCAAATGGAAAAGCAAGGTATGATTCTATCCTTAGTAAATTGTTTTTGGTACTAACATTATTCTACTAAGTGTTAGGAATCTTCTCAAAGTGAGAAAAATCGAATTGGAGAAGTTTGGCTTGGGCAAGCCAAACCTGCACCAACCTGCGGGTGCACCAGACTGTGTCTGGTGCCTAGGCTGGCGCCCCAGAGAACTGGCCGCTCTTGGGAAAAAGCTGAGGACGCCATGGCTAAAATTCACGGACTACCTGGTGTGTCAGCTGAGCGCCCAGCCAACGATCGACCACGTGATCCGTGGGCGACACGTGGACTTCGCCAACAGTCACTAGGCCGCACCGGACTGTCCCGTGCACCACCAGATTGTCCGGTGTGCCAAGGGGCCGGTGACTGCAACGGTCAGCTTCGCTAAACAAGGAAATGAATCGCGCACTGTTCACTGTCCGGTGGTGCACTGGACTGTCCGATACGCCCGCGGACAGAAGGCAACTAGGGCTTTCCAAATGGAGCTCCAACGGCTACTAGCTCCCTTAGGGCTATAAAAGAGACCCCTAGTCGCATGGAGCAGGACACCAAACACTCATTGAACATCCCACAACACCTAGACTTCGCAAGCACGCATTTGGTTCATTGCAATAGAGATTTGAGCACTTCTTGGAGCTGTGACTCCGTTGCGTTGTTTCGTGTGCTTGCTTCTTGACTTGTGTGCGTGTTGTTGCTGCGACTCTAGTTCTTGCGTGTGTTTCTATTCCCTCCCTTACTCTTGTGATTTACTTGTGACCAACTTTGTAAGGGTGAGAGATTCCAAATTGTGGAGATTCCTCACAAAGGGAAAAACTTGAGATAAGGAAGAAAACTGTGGTACTCAAGTTTGATCTTTGGATCACTTGAGAGGGGTTGAGTGCAACCCTTGACCGAAGGAGGTCACCATGACGTGGAGTAGGCATTGGCCGAACCACATGATAAATTCATCGTGTCACTTGTGCATTTCTTTAGTGTGATTGTCCTTCCATAGAGATCTCACACATTCACTTGCACTATTGTTCCAAGGTTTAATACATATCTCAAAGGAACAATCAAGTGAAGAGTTCTCTTCCTCTTTCTTTATTCACAGCAACTTGGTTTTCATTTTACTAACATTTATAAACCAAGTTTGTGTTGTTTAGAGTTGATTTTTATAGGATCACCTATTTACCCCCCCCCCCCTCTAGGTGCTCTCACCAGCCCCCTGGGCGTGCCCCCCTCCTCGGCCGACTTGCGCCCCTTCTTCGCCAGCAACGAACTCGCTGTGGGGGGCTACATCGCCGGCCTCGCCCCCCTCCCCGGCGCCTCTCCTACGACCTTCGCGGCTCAACAGTGTCGTGGTTCCCCGCCCTCACTCCACCTACTTGGACCGACGTTGTCGCTTTCTCGTTGGCTCCTCCGCCAACTTCCTCGGTGTTGATTACGACTATTGACACCATCCAGGCGCCCCGTCGCATCCTCTCGGGACCGTGGGCGCGCCAAGACTCTCGCCTTGGAGCGCGAGCGCACCATGGGCACCGCCCTTAGCACCTAGATGGCCGCCGCACAGGGCCTCCTCCTCGGTCGCGGTTCCACCCCTCCACCGATGGTCCATGAGACTCCTCATGCCTCTGGGCTCGACGCCGACACCATCGCCATGCAACACGCTCAGGCCGCTGGGGTCCACAGCATTTGGTTCCTTGTGTCCATTGTGTTGGACCCGGCGTCCTCCCACTACCCTCGCTGGTGCGCTCAGGTGCTACTCACGCTTCGGAGGTTCGCCCTCACCGACCACATCCTCGACGACCCCGTCACCCTGCTGTCACCAGCGTAGGCCTAGATGGACAATGTGGTCCTCTCGTGGCTCAATGACACCATCACCATCAAGTTACAAGACATCGTCCGGGACCAGCGGACACCGCTCGTCAGGTGTAGCTTGCTCTCGAGGGCCAGATCCTCGGGAACCGAGAGGCTTGGGCGCTCCATCTCAACGTCCAGTTCCACCTATTCTCCCAGAGGGTGTCTCCGTGGGAGAGTACTTGAAAGTCGCCTAGAGGGGGGTGAATAGGGCGAATCTGAAATTTACAAACTTAATCACAACTACAAGTCGGGTTAGCATTAGAAATATAAACGAGTCCGAGAGAGAGGGCGCAAAACAAATCGTGAGCAAATAAAGAGCGAGACACGATGATTTGTTTTACCGAGGTTCTGTTCTTGTAAACCTACTCCCCGTTGAGGTTGTCACAAAGACCGGGTCTCTTTCAACCATTTCCCTCTCTCAAACGGTCCCTCGGACCGAGTGAGCTTCTCTTCTCAATCAAACGGGAACAAACTTCCCCCCAAGGACCACCACACAATTGGTGTCTCTTGCCTTAATTACAGTTGAGTTGTTCGCAAGAAAGAATGAGAGAAAGAAGCAATCCAAGCGCAAGAGCTCAAATGAACACGACAAATCACTCTCTCTAATCACTAAAGCTTTGTGTGGAGTTGGGAGAGGATTTGATCTCTTTGGTGTGTCTTGTATTGAATGCTAGCTCTTGTAATGTGTAGAAGAGTGGAAAACTTTGATGACTTGAATGTGGGGGTGGTTGGGGTATTTATAGCCCCAACCACCAAACTTGACTGTTGGTGGAGGCTGCAGTCGACGGGCGCACCGGACAGTCCGGTGCGCCACCGGACACTGTCCGGTGCGCCAGCCACGTCACCTGGCCGTTGGGTTCCGACCGTTGGAGCTCTAACTTGTGGGCCCGCCTGGCTGTCCGGTGGTGCACCGGACAGGCCCTGTAGGCTGTCCGGTGTGCCACCCGCGCGTGCTCTGCTCCTCTGCGCGCGCAGGCGTGCATTTAATGCGTTGCAGTCGACCGTTGCGCGCGAAGTAGTCGTTGCTCCGCTGTCACACCGGACAGTCCGGTGTGCACCGGACACAGTCCGGTGACTCACCGGACAGTCCAGTGAATTATAGTGGAGCGGATTCCTGAAGCTGGCGAGTTCAGAGTTGCTCTTCCTTGGGGCACCGGATACTGTCCGGTGGTGCACCGGACAGTCCGGTGAATTATAGCGGAGCTCCTCTGAAAATTCCCAAAGGTGAAGAGTTGGGCGTCGAGTTCCGTGGTGCACCGAACACTGCCCGGTGGTGCACCGGACAGTCCGGTGCGCCAGACCAGGGCACACTTCGGTTATCCCTTGCTCTCTTGTTTGAACCCTTTTCTTGGTCTTTTTATTGGCTTATTGTGAACCTTTGGCACCTGTAGAACTTATAGACTAGAGCAAACTAGTTAGTCCAATTATTTGTGTTGGGCAATTCAACCACCAAAATCAATTAGGAAATAGGTGTAAGCCTAATTCCCTTTCAATCTCCCCCTTTTTGGTGATTGATGCTGAAAGTCGCCTAGAGGGGGGTGAATAGGGCGAAACTGAAATTCTCAAAAATAATCACAAACAAGCCAGGTTAGCGTTAGAAATATAAACGAGTCCGCGAGAGAGGGAGCAAAACAAATCGCAAGCAAATGAAGAGTGTGACACGCGGATTTGTTTTACCGAGGTTCGGTTCTTGCAAACCTACTCCCCGTTGAGGAGGCCACAAAGGTCGGGTCTCTTTCAACCCTTCCCTCTCTCAATCGGTCCCTCGGACCGAGTGAGCTTCTCTTCTCAAATTACTTGGGAATCAAACTTCCCACAAGGGCCCACCACACAATTGGTGCCTCTTGCCTCAATTACAAGTGAGTGTTTGATCACAAAAAAGAATCAAGAAAGAAGGAAGCAATCCAAGCGCAAGAGCTCGAAAGAACACAAGCAAATCTCTCTCTAGTCACTAGGGCGTTGTGTGGAATATAGAGAGGATTTGATCTCTTTGGTGTGTCTAGAATTGAATGCTAGAGCTCTTGTAGTAGTTGGGAAGTAGAGAACTTGGATGCCATGAATGGTGGGGTGGTTGGGGTATTTATAGCCCCAACCACCAAACTTGACCGTTGGCTGGGCTGTCTGTTCGATGGCGCACCGGACAGTCCGGTGCACACCGGACATGTCCGGTGCCCCCGCCACGTCACCAGTGCCGTTGAAAATCGACCGTTGGAGTTCTGATTTCTGGGCCCGCCTTGATGTCCGGTGGCGCACCGGACATGTACTGTAGAGTGTCCGGTGCGCCAGCATGGGCGTGCCTGACCTCTGCGCGCGCTGGCGCGCAATAAATGCGCTGCAGGTAGCCGTTGGCGCCTGAAGTAGCCGTTGCTCCCCAGACGCACCGGACAGTCTGGTGCACACCGGACAGTCCGGTGAATTATAGCGGAGCGGCTGGAATGAAAACCCGAGGCTGGCGAGTTCCTGGGGCCGCCCTTCCTTGGAGCACCGGACATGTCCGGTGCACACCGGACAGTCCGGTGAATTATAGCGGAGTGGCCTCTGGAAATTCCCGAAGGTGACGAGTTTGAAACCTGAGTCCTCTGGTGCACCGGACATGTCCGGTGGCACACCGGACAGTCCGGTGCGCCAGACCAGAGGAGCCTTCGGTTGCTCCTTTGCATTTTTGTTGAACCCAACACTTGGTCTTTTTATTGGCTAAGTGTGAACCTTTGACACCTGTATAACTTATACACTAGAGCAAACTAGTTAGTCCAAAGATTTGTGTTGGGCAATTCAACCACCAAAATTATTTAGGAACTAGGTGTAAGCCTAATTCCCTTTCAATCTCCCCCTTTTTGGTGATTGATGCCAACACAAACCAAAGCAAATATAGAAGTGCATAATTGAACTAGTTTGCATAATGTAAGTGTAAAGGTTGCTTGGAATTGAGCCAATATAACTACTTACAAGATATGCATGGATTGTTTCTTTCTTATTTAACATTTTGGACCACGCTTGCACCACATGTTTTGTTTTTGCAAACTCTTTTGTAAATCCTTTTCAAAGTTCTTTTGCAAATGGTCAAAGGTAAATGAATAGGATTTTGCAAAGCAATTTCAAGATTTGAAATTTTCTCCCCCTGTTTCAAATGCTTTTCCTTTGACTAAACAAAAACTCCCCCTAAAGGATATCCTCCTCTTAGTGTTCAAGAGGGTTTTGATATATCATTTTTGAAATACTACTTTCTCCCCCTTTTGAACACAATAGGATACCAATTGATAAATATTCTTGGAAAACACTAAGTTTTTGAAATTGGTGGTGATGCGGTCCTTTTGCTTTGGGCTCATACTCTCTCCCCCTTTGGCATGAATCGCCAAAAACGGAATTATTAGAGCCCTCGAAGTAATGTCTTCCTCTTTGGTCATAAACAAATAAGTTAAGATTATACCAAAGATGAAGTCCTTTTGTTCTCTCCCCCAAAGATGGAGAGTGGCTTGGAGCGACGGCGAAGGATGGGTTGCGGAGTGGAAGCCTTTGTCTTCGCCGAAAACTCCAATTCCCTTTCAATATACCTATGACTTGATTTGAAATAGACTTGGAAACACATTTGTCATAGCATATAAAAGAGATATGATCAAAAGTATATAAATGAGCTATGTGTGCAATCTAACAAAAGAAGTTGCGGGAATCAAGAATATTGAGCTCATGCCTAAGTTTGGTAAAAGTTTGTTCATCAAGTGGCTTGGTAAAGATATCGGCTAATTGATCTTTAGTATTAATGTAAGCAATCTCGATATCTCCCTTTTGTTGGTGATCCCTAAGAAAATGATACCGAATGGCTATGTGCTTAGTGCGGCTATGCTCGACGGGATTGTCGGCCATTTTGATTGCACTCTCATTATCACATAGCAAAGGAACTTTGGTTAATTTGTAACCGTAGTCCCGCAGGGTTTGCCTCATCCAAAGTAATTGCGCGCAACAATGACCTGCGGCAATGTACTCGGCTTCGGCGGTTGAAAGAGCGACCGAATTTTGCTTCTTTGAAGCCCAAGACACCAAGGATCTCCCCAAGAACTGGCAAGTCCCTGATGTGCTCTTCCTGTTAATCTTACACCCCGCCCAATCGGCATCCGAATAACCAATCAAATCAAATGTGGATCCCCGAGGGTACCAAAGCCCAAACTTAGGAGTATAAGCCAAATATCTCAAGATTCGTTTTACGGCCGTAAGGTGAGATTCCTTAGGGTCGGATTGGAATCTTGCACACATGCAAACGGAAAGCATAATGTCCGGTCGAGAAGCACATAAATAGAGTAAGGAACCTATCATTGACCGATATACCTTTTGATCCACGGACTTACCTCCCGTGTCGAGGTCGAGATGCCCATTGGTTCCCATGGGTGTCTTGATGGGCTTGGCATCCTTCATCCCAAACTTGCTTAGAATATCTTGAGTATACTTCGTTTGGCTAAGGAAGGTGCCCTCTTGGAATTGCTTCACTTGAAATCCTAAGAAATAATTCAACTCCCCCATCATAGACATCTCGAATTTCTGTGTCATGATCCTACTAAATTCCTCACAAGTAGATTCGTTAGTAGACCCAAATATGATATCATCAACATAAATTTGGCATACAAACAAATCATTGTTAAGAGTTTTAGTGAATAGAGTAGGATCGGCCTTGCCGACTTTGAAGCCATTAGCGATAAGGAAATCTCTAAGGCATTCATACCATGCTCTTGGGGCTTGCTTGAGCCCATAAAGCGCCTTAGAGAGCTTATAGACATGGTTAGGGTACTTACTATCTTCAAAGCCGGGAGGTTGCTCAACATAGACCTCTTCCTTGATTGGTCCATTGAGGAAAGCACTTTTCACGTCCATTTGATAAAGCTTAAAGCCATGGTAAGTAGCATAGGCTAATAATATGCGAATTGACTCAAGCCTAGCTACGGGTGCATAGGTTTCACCGAAATCCAAACCTTCGACTTGGGAGTATCCTTTGGCCACAAGTCGAGCTTTGTTCCTTGTCACCACACCATGCTCATCTTGCTTGTTGCGGAAGACCCATTTGGTTCCTACAACATTTTGGTTAGGACGTGGAACTAAGCGCCATACCTCGTTCCTTGTGAAATTGTTGAGCTCCTCTTGCATCGCTACCACCCAATCCGAATCTTGTAGTGCTTCCTCTACCCTGTGTGGCTCAATAGAGGAAACAAACGAGTAATGCTCACAAAAATGTGCAACACGAGATCTAGTAGTTACCCCCTTATGAATGTCGCCGAGGATAGTGTCGACGGGGTGATCTCGTTGTATTGCTTGGTGGACTCTTGGGTGTGGTGGCCTTGGTTGTTCATCCTCCTCGTCTTGATCATTTGCATCTCCCCCTTGATCATTTCCGTCATCTTGAGGTGGCTCATATTTTTGATCTTGCCCTTCATCAACTTGAGCCTCATTCTCATTTTGAGTTGGTGGAGATGCTTGCGTGGAGGAGGACGGTTGATCTTGTGTCTTTGGAGGCTCTTCGGATTCCTTAGGACACACATCCCCGATGGACATGTTCCTTAGCGCGATGCACGGAGCCTCTTCATCACCTATCTCATCAAGATCAACTTGCTCTACTTGAGAGTCGTTAGTCTCATCAAACACAACGTCACATGAGACTTCAACTAGTCCAGTGGACTTGTTAAAGACTCTATATGCCCTTGTGTTTGAGTCATAACCAAGTAAAAAGCCTTCTACAGTCTTAGGAGCAAATTTAGATTTTCTACCTATTTTAACAAGAATAAAACATTTGCTACCAAAGACTCTAAAATAAAAAATATTGGGCTTTTTACCGGTTAGGAGTTCATATGATGTCTTCTTGAGGATTCGGTGAAGATATAACCGGTTGATGGCGTAGCAAGCGGTGTTGACCGCCTCGGCCCAAAACCGATCCGAAGTCTTGTACTCATCAAGCATGGTCCTTGCCATGTCCAATAGAGTTCGATTCTTCCTCTCCACTACACCATTTTGTTGAGGGGTGTAGGGAGAAGAGAACTCATGCTTGATGCCCTCCTCCTCAAGAAAGCCTTCAATTTGAGAGTTCTTGAACTTCGTCCCGTTGTCGCTTCTTATTTTCTTGATCCTTAAGCCGAACTCATTTTGAGCCCGTCTCAAGAATCCCTTTAAGGTCTCTTGGGTTTGAGATTTTTCCTGTAAAAAGAATACCCAAGTGAAGCGAGAATAATCATCCACAATAACTAGACAATACTTACTCCCGCCGATGCTTATGTAAGCAATCGGGCCGAATAGATCCATGTGTAGGAGCTCCAGTGGCCTGTCGGTCGTCATGATGTTCCTTTGTGGATGATGAGCTCCAACTTGCTTCCCTGCCTGGCATGCGCTACAAATCCTGTCTTTCTCAAAATGAACATTTGTTAATCCTAAAATGTGTTCTCCCTTTAGAAGCTTATGAAGATTCTTCATTCCAACATGGGCTAGTCGGCGGTGCCAGAGCCAACCCATGTTAGTCTTAGCAATTAAGCAAGTGTCGAGTTCAGCTCTATCAAAATCTACCAAGTATAGCTGACCCTCTAACACTCCCTTAAATGCTATTGAATCATCACTTCTTCTAAAGACAGTGACACCTACATCAGTGAATAGACAGTTGTAGCCCATTTGACATAATTGGGAAACGGAAAGCAAATTGTAATCTAAAGGATCTACAAGAAAAACATTGGAAATAGAATGGTCAGGAGATATAGCTATTTTACCCAATCCTTTGACCAAACCTTGATTTCCATCCCCGAATGTGATAGCTCGTTGGGGATCTTGGTTTTTCTCATATGAGGAGAACATCTTTTTCTCCCCTGTCATGTGGTTTGTGCATCCGCTGTCGAGTATCCAACTTGAGCCCCCGGATGCATAAACCTACAAAACAATTTTAGTTCTTGACTTTAGGTACCCAAACGGTTTTGGGTCCTTTGGCATTAGACACAAGAACTTTGGGTACCCAAACACAAGTCTTGGAACCCTTGTGTTTGCCCCCAACAATCTTGGCAACTACCTTGCCGGATTTGTTAGTAAGCACATAAGAAGCATCAAAAGTTTTAAATGAAATGGCATGATCATTTGATGCATTAGGAGTTTTCTTTCTAGGCAACTTGGCATGGGTTGGTTGCCTAGATCTAGATGTCTCACCCTTATACATAAAAGCATGATTAGGGCCAGAGTGAGACTTCCTAGAATGAATTTTCCTAATTTTGCTCTCAGGATAGCCGGCAGGGTACAAAATGTAGCCCTCGTTATCTTGAGGCATGGGAGCCTTGCCCTTAACAAATTTAGACAAGTTCTTAGGAGGGGCATTAAGTTTGTCATTGTCTCCCCTTTGGAAGCCAATGCCATCCTTAATGCCAGGGCGTCTCCCATTATAAAGCATGCTACGAGCAAATTTAAATTTCTCATTTTCTAAGTTGTGCTCGGCAATTTTAGCATCTAGTTTTGCTATATGATCATTTTGTTGTTTAATTAAAGACATGTGATCATGAATAGCATTAACATCAATATCTCTACATCTATCACAAATAGACACATGCTCAATAGTAGATGTAGAGGGTTTGCAAGAATTAAGTTCAACAATCTTAGCACGTAATATATCATTTTTATCTCTAAGATCGGAAATAGTGACATTGCAAACATCAAAATCTTTAGCCTTAGCAATCAAATTATCATTTTCTACTCTAAGGCTAGCAAGAGAAGTGTTTAATTCTTCAATCCTAGCAAACAAATCATCATTATTATCTCTAGGATTGGGAATTGAAATATTACAAACATGTGAATCAACCTTAGCAATTAATCTAGCATTTTCATTTCTAAGGTTGTTGATGGTCTCATGGCAAGTGCTTAGCTCACTAGACAATTTTTCACATTTTTCTACCTCTAGAGCATAAGCATTTTTAACCTTAACATGTTTCTTATTTTCCTTGATTAGGAAGTCCTCTTGGGAGTCCAAGAGATCATCCTTTTCATGGATGGCACTAATTAGCTCATTTAATTTTTCTTTTTGTTCCATGTTAAGGTTGGCAAAAAGGATACGCAAATTGTCTTCCTCACCACTAGCATTATCATCACTAGACGATTCATATTTAGTGGAGGAGTTGGATTTAACCTTCTTCCTTTTGCCGTCCTTTGCCATGAGGCACTTGTGGCCGACGTTGGGGAAGAGGAGTCCCTTGGTGACGGCGATGTTGGCGGCGTCCTCGTCGTCGGAGGAGTCGCTAGAGCTTTCGTCGGAGTCCCACTCCCGACAAACATGGGCATCGCCGCCCTTCTTCTTGTAGTACCTCTTCTTCTCCTTTCTTCTCCCCTTCTTGTCGTCGCCCCTGTCACTATCACTTGATAATGGACATTTAGCAATAAAGTGACCGGGCTTACCACACTTGTAGCAAACCTTCTTGGAGCGGGACTTGTAGTCTTTCCCTCTCCTTTGCTTGAGGATTTGGCGGAAGCTCTTGATGACGAGCGCCATTTCCTCATTGTCGAGCTTGGAGGCGTCTATAGGTTGTCGACTTGGTGTAGCCTCCTCCTTCTTCTCCTCTGTCGCCTTGAATGCGACGGGTTGAGCTTCGGATGTGGATGGATCATCAAGCTCGTTGATCTTCCTCGAGCCTTCGATCATGCACTCAAAACTTACAAAATTCCCGATAACTTCCTCGGGGGTCATTTTAGTATATCTAGGATTACCACGAATTAATTGAACTTGAGTGGGGTTAAGGAAAATGAGAGATCTTAGAATAACCTTAACCATTTCGTGGTCGTCCCACTTCGTGCTCCCGAGGTTGCGCACTTGGTTCACCAAAGTCTTGAGCCGGTTGTACATGTGTTGTGGCTCCTCCCCTTTGCGAAGTCGGAATCGACCGAGCTCCCCCTCGATCGTTTCCCGCTTGGTGATTTTGGTGAGCTCATCTCCTTCGTGCGCGGTTTTGAGCACATCCCAAACTTCCTTGGCGCTCTTCAACCCTTGAACTTTGTTATACTCCTCTCTACTTAAAGAGGCGAGGAGTATTGTTGTCGCTTGAGAGTTGAAGTGCACGATTTGGGCCACCTCATCCTCATCATAGTCTTCATCCCCTATGGACGGTACCTGTGCACCAAACTCAACAACATCCCATATACTTTTGTCGAGTGAGGTTAGATGAAATCGCATTAAATCACTCCACCTAGCATAATCTTCACCATCAAAAGTTGGTGGTTTGCCTAATGGGACGGAAAGTAAAGGTGCATTTTTAGAAATGCGAGGGTAATGTAGGGGGATCTTACTAAACTTCTTACGCTCTTGGCGTTTAGAAGTTACGGAGGGTGCATCGGAGCCGGAGGTCGATGTTGATGAAGTGTCGGTCTCGTAGTAGACCACTTTCCTCATCCTTTTGTGCTTGTCCCCTCTCCGATGTGGCTTGTGGAAGGAAGATCTCTCCTTCTTCTCTTTGTGGTGCGAAGAAGATTTCTTCTCCTTCCCTTTGTTGGAGGAGCTCTTCTTCTTCTCCTTCCTCTTGGTGCGGGACTCTTCCGATGAAGTGCTCCCGTGGCTTGTAGTGGGCTTTTCGCCGGTCTCCATCTCCTTCTTGGCGTGATCTCCCGACATCACTTCGAGCGGTTAGACTCTAATGAAGCACCGGCCTCTGATACCAATTGAAAGTCGCCTAGAGGGGGGGTGAATAGGGCGAAACTGAAATTCTCAAAAATAATCACAACTACAAGCCGGGTTAGCGTTAGAAATATAAACGAGTCCGCGAGAGAGGGAGCAAAACAAATCGCAAGCAAATGAAGAGTGTGACATGCGGATTTGTTTTACCGAGGTTCGGTTCTTGCAAACCTACTCCCCGTTGAGGAGGCCACAAAGGCCGGGTCTCTTTCAACCCTTCCCTCTCTCAATCGGTCCCTCGGACCGAGTGAGCTTCTCTTCTCAAATTACTTGGGAATCAAACTTCCCACAAGGGCCCACCACACAATTGGTGCATCTTGCCTCAATTACAAGTGAGTGTTTGATCACAAAAAAGAATCAAGAAAGAAGGAAGCAATCCAAGCGCAAGAGCTCGAAAGAACACAAGCAAATCTCTCTCTCTAGTCACTAGGGCGTTGTGTGGAATATAGAGAGGATTTGATCTCTTTGGTGTGTCTAGAATTGAATGCTAGAGCTCTTGTAGTAGTTGGGAAGTAGAGAACTTGGATGCCATGAATGGTGGGGTGGTTGGGGTATTTATAGCCCCAACCACCAAACTTGACTGTTGGCTGGGCTGTCTGTTCGATGGCGCACCGGACAGTCCGGTGCACACCGGACATGTCCGGTGCCCCCACCACGTCACCAGTGCCGTTGGAAATCGACCGTTGGAGTTCTGATTTCTGGGCCCGCCTTGATGTCCGGTGGCGCACCGGACATGTACTGTAGAGTGTCCGGTGCGCCAGCATGGGCGTGCCTGACCTCTGCGCGCGCTGGCGCGCAATAAATGCGCTGCAGGTAGCCGTTGGCGCCTGAAGTAGCCGTTGCTCCCCAGACGCACCGGACAGTCCGGTGCACACCGGACAGTTCGGTGAATTATAGCGGAGCGGCTGGAATGAAAACCCGAGGCTGGCGAGTTCCTGGGGCCGCCCTTCCTTAGAGCACCGGACATGTCCGGTGCACACCGGACAGTCCGGTGAATTATAGCGGAGTGGCCTCTGGAAATTCCCAAAGGTGACGAGTTTGAAACCTGAGTCCTCTGGTGCACCGGACATGTCCGGTGGCACACCGGACAGTCCGGTGCGCCAGACCAGAGGAGCCTTCGGTTGCTCCTTTGCATTTTTGTTGAACCCAACACTTGGTCTTTTTATTGGCTAAGTGTGAACCTTTGACACCTGTATAACTTATACACTAGAGCAAACTAGTTAGTCCAAAGATTTGTGTTGGGCAATTCAACCACCAAAATTATTTAGGAACTAGGTGTAAGCCTAATTCCCTTTCAGATGCCAACACAAACCAAAGCAAGTATAGACGTGCATAATTGAACTAGTTTGCTTAATGTAAGTGCAAAGGTTACTTAGAATTGAGCCAATATAAATACTCATAAGATACGCATGGATTGTTTCTTTATTTTTATCATTTTGGACCACGCTTGCGCCACATGTTTTGTTTTGCAAATCCTTTTGTAAATTCTTTTCAAAGTTCTTTTGCAAATAGTCAAAGGTAAATGAATAAGATTTTGAGAAGCATTTTCAAGATTTGAAATTTTCTCCCCCTGTTTGAAATGCTTTTCCTTTGACTAAAACAAAACTCCCCCTTAATGAAATCCTCCTCTTAGTGTTCAAGCGGGTTTTGATGTTAATTTTGAGGAGGGTATACCAATTTGAAATTATATCACAAATAAGATACCAATTTGAAAATACTTCTTTAATACCAAATTGGAAAACTAAAATTTTGAAATTGGTGGTGGTGCGGTCCTTTTGCTTTGGGCTCATGCTCTCTCCCCCTTTGGCATAAATCGCCAAAAACGGAATCATTAGAGCCCTTTGAACTACTTTCTCCTCCTTTGGTAAAAGACATATGAGTGAATATTATACCAAAGTCGGAGAGTTGCTCGGAGCGACGGCGAAGGATGAGTCATGGAGTGGAGTGGAAGCCTTTGTCTTCGCCGAAGACTCCAATTCCCTTTCAATACACCTATGACTTGTTTTGAAATTCACTTGAAAACACATTAGTCATAGCACATGAAAGAGATATGATCAAAGGTATATGAATGAGCTATGTGTGCAAAACATCAAAAAAAGTTCCTAGAATCAAGAATATTTAGCTCATGCCTAAGTTTGTTAAAGGTTTGTTCATCTAGTGGCTTGGTAAAGATATCGGTTAATTGTTCCTTAGTGTTAATATATGCAATATCGATATCTCCCTTTTGTTGGTGATCCCTTAAGAAATGATACCGAATGGCTATGTGTTTAGTGCGGCTGTGCTCAACGGGATTATCCGCCATGCGGATTGCACTCTCATTATCACATAGAAGAGGAACTTTGGTTAATTTGTAACCGTAGTCCCTAAGGGTTTGCCTCATCCAAAGTAATTGAGCGCAACAATGGCCTGCGGCAATATACTCGACTTCGGCAGTAGAAAGAGCTACAGAATTTTGCTTCTTTGAAGCCCAAGACACCAAGGATCTTCCCAAGAACTGGCAAGTCCCCGATGTGCTCTTTCTATTAATCTTACAACCCGCCCAATCGGCATCGGAATAACCAATTAAGTCAAATGTGGATCCCCGAGGGTACCAAAGCCCAAACTTAGGAGTATAAGCCAAATATCTCAAGATTCGTTTTACGGCCGTAAGGTGAGCTTCCTTAGGGTCGGCTTGGAATCTTGCACACATGCATACGGAAAGCATTATATCCGGTCGTGAAGCACATAAATAGAGTAAAGAACCTATCATCGACCGGTATACCTTTTGATCTACGGATTTACCTCCCGTGTCGAGGTCGAGATGCCCATTGGTTCCCATGGGTGTCTTGATGGGCTTGGCATCCTTCATCCCAAACTTGTTTAGAATGTCTTGAATATACTTCGTTTGGATAATGAAGGTGCCCTCTTGGAGTTGCTTCACTTGAAATCCTAAGAAGTACTTCAACTCCCCCATCATCGACATCTCGAATTTCTTTGTCAAGATCCTACTAAATTCCTCACATGTAGATTCGTTAGTAGACCCAAATATAATGTCATCAACATAAATTTGGTATACAAACAAATCATTGTCAAGAGTTTTAGTGAATAAAGTAGGACCGACCATTCCGACTTTGAAGCCATTAGTGATAAGAAAATCTCTTAGGCATTCATACCATGCTTTTGGGGCTTGCTTGAGCCCATAAAGCACCTTAGAGAGTTTGTAAACATGGTTAGGATACTCACTATCTTCAAAGCGGGAGGTTGCTCAACATAAACCTCTTCTTTGATTGGTCCATTGAGGAAGGCACTTTTCACGTCCATTTGGTAAAGCTTAAAGCCATTGTAAGTAGCATAGGCAAGTAATATGCGAATTGATTCAAGCCTAGCTACGGGTGCATAAGTTTCACCGAAATCCAAACCTTCGACTTGGGAGTATCCCTTGGCCACAAGTCGAGCTTTGTTCCTTGTCACCACACCATGCTCGTCTTGCTTGTTGCGGAAGACCCACTTGGTTCCTACAACATTTTGGTTAGGACGTGGAACTAAATGACATACCTCGTTTCTAGTGAAGTTGTTGAGCTCCTCTTGCATCGCCACCACCCAATCCGAATCTTGTAGTGCTTCCTCTACCCTGTGTGGCTCAATAGAGGAAACAAAAGAGTAATGCTCACAAAAATGTGCAACACGAGATCTAGTGGTTACCCCCTTATGAATGTCGCCGAGGATGGTGTCGACGGGGTGATCTCGTTGGATTGCTTGGTGGACTCTTGGGTGTGGCGGCCTTGGTTCTTCATCCTCCTTGTCTTGATCATTTGCATCTCCCCCTTGATCATTGCCGTCATCATGAGGTGACTCATCTTTTTGACCTTCTCCTTCATCAACTTGAGCCTCATCCTCATTTTGAGTTGGTGGAGATGCTTGTGTGGAGGAGGACGGTTGATCTTGTGCATTTGGAGGCTCTTCGGATTCCTTAGGACACACATCCCCAATGGACATGTTCCTTAGCGCGATGCACGGAGCCTCTTCATCACCTATCTCATCAAGATCAACTTGCTCTACTTGAGAGCCGTTAGACTCATCAAACACAACGTCACAAGAAACTTCAACTAGTCCTGAGGACTTGTTAAAGACTCTATATGCCCTTGTGTTTGAATCATATCCTAATAAAAAGCCTTCTACAGTCTTAGGAGCAAATTTAGATTTTCTACCTCTTTTAACAAGAATAAAGCATTTGCTACCAAAGACTCTAAAATATGAAATATTGGGCTTTTTACCGGTTAGGAGCTCGTATGATGTCTTCTTGAGGATTCGGTGCAGATACAATCGGTTGATGGCGTAGCAGGCGGTGTTGACCGCCTCGGCCCAAAACCGATCCGAAGTCTTGTACTCATCAAGCATGGTCCTTGCCATGTCCAATAGAGTTCGATTCTTCCTCTCCACTACACCATTTTGTTGTGGGGTGTAGGGAGAAGAGAACTCATGCCTGATGCCCTTCTCCTCAAGAAAGCCTTCAATTTGAGAGTTCTTGAACTCCGTCCCGTTGTCGCTTCTAATTTTCTTGATCCTTAAGCCGAACTCATTTTGAGCCCATCTCAAGAATCCCTTTAAGATCTCTTGGGTATGAGATTTTTCCTGCAAAAAGAATACCCAAGTGAAGCGAGAATAATCATCCACAATAACTAGACAGTACTTACTCCCGCCGATACTTATGTAAGCAATCGGGCTGAATAGGACCATGTGTAGGAGCTCCAGTGGCCTGTCAGTCGTCCTGATGTTCTTGTGTGGATGATGAACACTAACTTGCTTCCCTGCCTGACACGCGCTACAAATCCTGTCTTTCTCAAAATGAACATTTGTTAATCCTAAAATGTGTTCTCCCTTTAGAAGCTTATGAAGATTCTTCATTCCAACATGTGCTAGTCGGCGGTGCCAGAGTCAGCCCATGTTAGTCTTAGCAATTAAGCAAGTGTCGATTTCAGCTCTATCAAAATCTACTAAGTATAGCTGACCCTCTAACACTCCCTTAAATGCTATTGAATCATCACTTCTTCTAAAGACAATGACACCTAAATCAGTAAAGAGACAGTTGTAGCCCATTTGACATAATTGCGAAACGGAAAGCAAATTGTAGTCTAAAGAATCTACAAGAAAAACATTGGAAATGGAATGGTCAGGTGAAATAGCGATTTTACCCAAACCTTTGACCAAACCCTGGTTTCCATCCCCTAATGTGATAGCTCGTTGGGGATCTTGGTTTTTCTCATAGGAGGAGAACATCTTCTTCTCCCCTGTCATATGGTTTGTGCACCCGCTGTCGATTATCCAACTTGAGCCCCCGGATGCATAAACCTACAAAACAAGTTTAGTTCTTTGTTTTAGGTACCCAAACTGTTTTGGGTCCTTTGGCATTAGATACAAGAACTTTGGGTACCCAAACACAAGTTTTTGATTCCTTGTGTTTGCCCCCAACAAACTTGGCAACTACCTTGCCGGATTTGTTAGTTAACACATAAGATGCATCAAAAGTTTTAAATGAAATGTTATGATCATTTGATGCATTAGGAGTTTTCTTCTTAGGCAATTTAGCACGGGTTGATTGCCTAGAGCTAGATGTCTCACCCTTATACATAAAAGCATGATTAGAGCTAGAGTGAGACTTTCTAGAATGAATTCTCCTAATTTTACTCTCAGGGTAACCGGCAGGGTACAAAATGTAACCCTCGTTATCCTGAGGTATGGGAGCCTTGCCCTTAACAAAGTTGGACAATCTTTTAGGAGGGGCACTAAGTTTGACATTGTCTCCCTTTTGGTAGCCAATGCCATCCTTGATGCCGGGGCGTCTCCCACTATTGAGCATGCTTCTAGCAAATTTAATTTTTTCATTTTTTAAGTCATGCTCATTGATCTTAGCATTAAGTTGAGCTATGTGATCATTTTTGTTCTTTAATTAAAGCTAGGTGATCATGGATAGCATCAACATTAATGTCTCTACATCTGGTACAAATGGAAGTATGCTCAACGGTAGATGTAGAGGATTTGCAAGATTTTAATTCAACAACCTTAGCATGTAATATATCATTTTCACTTCTAAGGTTAGAAATAGTAACATTGCAAACATCAAGATCTTTAGCCTTAGCAATCAATTTTTCATTATCCTTCCTAAGGCTAGCAAGATAAATGTTTAATTCTTCAATCTTAGCAAGCAAATCAATGTTATCATCTCTAAGATTGGGAATTGAAACATCACAAGCATTTTAATCAACCTTAGCAATTAAATTAGCATTTTCATTTCTAAGGTTGACAATAGTATCATGGCAAGTGCTTAGCTCACTAGACAATTTTTCACATTTTTCTACTTCTAGAGCATAAGCATTTTTCACCTTAACATGCTTCTTATTTTCTTTAATTAAGAAGTCCTCTTGAGAGTCCAAGAGATCATCCTTCTCATGAATAGCACTAATTAATTAATTCAACTTTTCTTTTTGTTGCATGTTAAGGTTGGCAAAAAGTGTGCGCAAATTATCCTCCTCATCACTAGCATTATCCTCATCACTAGAGGTTTCATATTTAGTGGAGGACTTTGATTTTACCTTCTTCCTTTTGTCGTCTTTTGCCATGAGGCACTTGTGGCCGACGTTGGGGAAGAGGAGTCCCTTGGTGACGGCGATGTTGGCGGCGTCCTCGTCGGAGGAGGAGTCGGTGGAGCTCTCGTCGGAGTCCCACTCCCGGCAAACATGGGCATCACCGTCCTTTTTCTTGTAGTACCTCTTCTTCTCCTTTCTTCTCCCCTTCTTGTCGTCGCCCCTGTCACTATCACTAGATAATGGACATTTAGCAATGAAATGACCGGGCTTACCACATTTGTAGCAAACTTTCTTGGAGCGGGGCTTGTAATCTTTTCCCCTCCTTTGTTTGAGGATTTGGCGGAAGCTCTTGATGATGAGCGCCATCTCCTCATTGTCGAGCTTTGAGGCGTCGATTGGTTGTCTACTTGATGTAGACTCCTCCTTCTTTTCCTCTGTCGCTTTGAATGCGACCGGTTGTGCTTCGGACGTGGAGGGGCCATCAAGCTCGTTGATCTTCTTTGAGCCTTTGATCATCAATTCAAAGCTCACAAAATTCCCGATTACTTCCTCGGGAGTCATTAGTGTATATCTACGATTCCCACGAATTAATTGAACTTGAGTAGGGTTAAGGAAAACAAGTGATCTTAGAATAACCTTAACCATTTCGTGGTCATCCCATTTTTTGCTCCCAAGGTTGCGCACTTGGTTCACCAAGGTTTTGAGCCGGTTGTACATGTCTTGTGGCTCCTCCCCTTGGCAAAGTCGGAAGCGACCGAGCTCCCCCTTGATCGTCTCCCGCTTGGTGATCTTGGTCACTTCGTCTCCTTCGTGCGCGGTCTTTAGCGTGTCCCAAATCTCCTTAGCACTTTTCAATCCTTACACCTTGTTATACTCCTCTCGACTTAGAGAGGCGAGGAGTATAGTTGTGGCTTGGGAGTTGAAGTGTTGGATTTGGGCCACTTCGTCCTCATCATAATCTTCATCCTCTACGGATGGTACATGTACACCAAACTCAATAACATCCCATATACTTTTGTGGAGTGAGGTTAGGTGATATCGCATCAAATCACTCCACCTAGCATAATCTTCACCATCAAATGTTGGTGGTTTGTCTAATGGGACGGAAAGTAATGGCGTATGTTTAGAAATGCGAGGATAGCGTAGGGGGATCTTACTAAACTTCTTGCGCTCATGGCGCTTAGAAGTTATGGACGGCGTGTCGGAGCCGGAGGTGGATGTCGACGAGGAGTCAGTCTCGTAGTAGACCACCTTCCTCATCTTCTTCTTCTTATCACCGCTCCGACGTGACTTGTGTGAAGGGGATTCCTTTTCCTTCCCCTTGTTGCGGGACTCTCCCGATGGAGCTTTCCCGTGGCTTGTAGCGGGCTTCTCGTCGGTCACCATCTCTTTCTTGGCGTGATATCCCGACATCACTTCGAGCGGTTAGGCTCTAATGAAGCACCGGCTCTGATACCAATTGAAAGTCGCCTAGAGGGGGGTGAATAGGGCGAATCTGAAATTTACAAACTTAATCACAACTACAAGCCGGGTTAGCGTTAGAAATATAAACGAGTTCGAGAGAGAGGGCACAAAACAAATCGTGAGCAAATAAAGAGCGAGACACGATGATTTGTTTTACCGAGGTTCGGTTCTTGCAAACCTACTCCCCATTGAGGTGGTCACAAAGACCGGGTCTCTTTCAACCCTTTCCCTCTCTCAAACGGTCCCTCGGACCGAGTGAGCTTCTCTTCAAAATCAAACGGGAACAAACTTCCCCCCAAGGACCACCACACAATTGGTGTCTCTTGCCTTAGTTACAATTGAGTTGTTCGCAAGAAAGAATGAGAGAAAGAAGCAATCCAAGCGCAAGAGCTCAAATGAACACGGCAAATCACTCTCTCTAATCACTAAAGCTTTGTGTGGAGTTGGGAGAGGATTTGATCTCTTTGGTGTGTCTTGTATTGAATGCTAGCTCTTGTAATGTGTAGAAGAGTGGAAAACTTGGATGACTTGAATGTGGGGGTGGTTGGGGTATTTATAGCCCCAACCACCAAACTTGACCGTTGGTGGAGGCTGCAGTCGACGGGCGCACCGGACATTGTCCGGTGCGCCAGCCACGTCACCTGGCCGTTGGGTTCCGATCGTTGGAGCTCTGACTTGTGGGCCCGCCTGGCTGTCCGGTGGTGCACCGGACAGGCCCTGTAGACTGTCCGGTGTGCGACCCGCACGTGCTCTGCTCTTCTGCGCGCGCAGGCGCGCATTTAATGCGTTGCAGTCGACCGTTGCGCGCGAAGTAGCCGTTGCTCCGCTGTCACACCGGACAGTTCGGTGTGCACCGAACACTGTCCGGTGACAGTCCGGTGACTCACCGGACAGTCCGGTGAATTATAGCGGAGCGGATTCCCGAAGCTGACGAGTTCAGAGTTGCTTTTCCTTGGGGCACCGGATACTGTCCGGTGGTGCACGGGACAGTCCGGTGAATTATAGCGGAGCTCCTCTGAAAATTCCCGAAGGTGAAGAGTTGGACGTCGAGTTCCCTGGTGCACCGGACACTGTCCGGTGGCACACCGGACAGTCCGGTGCGCCAGACCAGGGCACACTTCAGTTATCCCTTGCTCTCTTGTTTGAACCCTTTTCTTGGTCTTTTTATTGGCTTATTGTGAACCTTTGGCACCTGTAGAACTTATAGACTAGAGCAAACTAGTTAGTCCAATTATTTGTGTTGGGCAATTTAACCACCAAAATCAATTAGGAAATAGGTGTAAGCCTAATTCCCTTTCAGTACTACCACCAGATGAAGGTATGTCACTCTCTCCACGACCTCGGCGAGCCTGTCGTCGAATGTACCTTGACGCTAAACCTTCTGCGTGGCCTCAGCCCCCGCTACAGTTACCTGAAGGCTCTCATCAAGAGGACCGTACCAAATTGTGGGACTAAAACATGGACTAAATTGCTTTAGTCCCTAGTCCCTCAAATGGTGACTAAAATGGACTAAACCTTATTAATTCCACCTTTTGCCTCTTATTTATGTCAGTTACACTAATAGATAGAGAATGTCGAGGGGCATTTTGGTCTTCTTATGAGTCATTTAATATGTTTTAATACTTTTAGTCTATAGAACCAAATAGGGTAGAGACTAATCTTTAGTCCTCCAACTAAATTTTAGTCTCTAGACTAAAGGAACCAACGAGACCTGTTGGGGGCCTTCGTCTTCCGAAGGTTCTCAAAAACACGACTAACATGTTTTCCAAGTATAATATACTATCACAGGTACCTTCGGCTTTGAGATGAAGGTGCGCACGGTATGAAAGGCGCACCCTCGAAGAAGAATGAATCAATTCCGAAGCTATGGATGGAGAAGCTTCGGCTTAGCGGTGGAAAATGAAACCGACCTAAAGGGGAAAATGTTGTCTAGTTCTCGACAGATTATTCCTTAGTGAATAGTAAATGTCAAGGACATGGATGTAATTTTACACAGGCTGTGTCCTGTGCCTATAAATAAATGAACAGTAACACCTTACTGTTCACGCTGTCTTGCATTCACTCGCACGTCACTCCTAGATTCTTACCTTCTGTCAAGTCGAAGGTACAAATGTAATTCAATATCACTAATGTTTGTATTTGATCATATAATGAGAATATAAATAATCTAATGATTTGATATGATCATGTTCTCTATATATCTCTTATATTCCTGCTTTTTATTATTATATATTGAGATTATGAGGGTTTGTCCTTCGTAACCTTCGTCTGAAGATCATTATATCCTAAGGGAGATAATGTTTCGGAGGACGAAGGTCTTTAACCATTAACATTTGTGTTGCCTTGTTCTTAACTCATAGTATTTGAGAACAAGTGACCAACAAGACCCTTAGTCCCATTTAGTCTCTAAATTGATAAACTGTTTTAGTCTCTAGTCTTTCAAGAGATGACTAAAAGAGACCAAACCATATTAATTCTACCTTTTCCTTCTTTTATTTCAGTTGCACTAATGGCTGGAGAATGCTAAGGAGTATTTTGGTCTTATTACGAGTCATTTAATGCATTTTTTCAATTCATCATATGATAAGTTAAAGTATAAGTCTATAGAGATACATTTATTTAGACTTAATTAGAGAACCGATTACTCATTATGAGTTTACTAGGATCATGTCCGTGGTTCATGCTGAAAATAATATAATGCAATGGTAATTTGTATTGTATACTATACTTAAAGCACCAGTTTCAACGGTCGTCCCACGTCATTTTTTACAAATAACCCCTCGCAGCTATTTCAAATTAACCCGATGCATGTCTATAGATGGCCAAACGGCGGTCCGGCACGAGCCAGACACCCGCGGGCCACAACTCTAGCCCAGGCATGTCATGCCGACCTGTTGAGCAGGAGGTGGGGTTTGAACCCATGCCCTGATGAAAGAAGGGCGGTAGACATTAGATGAAGCTGTCTAACCAATAGAACATCATGCTCAGATGTTTTTAATATTAAATATAAACTGTATCTATGTATATACATTTTTTTGTAAAATAAAAAATATAATCGTGTCGAGCCGGGCCAGCACTACGGGCCGAGATTACAGCCCAAGCACAGCACGTCGTTTTTGGCTTTTGCAAGCATTAGATCGTTTCTGAGACCACATTGGCACAATGGACTCAATGATGTTTTAGGTTGCTGAATTGGATGAAGCAACAATGATTTGTCACACTAACAGTAAAATGAAACGTTATTTGTTGGTTTTAAACGTTAGTAATTGCTACGAAGTAGCATAATTTATATGGAACGCATCCAATTTTTATTGGTGCCTGACTTTAGCAATCACTATATATTTTGATCTATCATTTTTATAAGTTTGAGTTAATGTAACTTATTTTAGAAACTTGAGCTCACAAACTTTCTTTTATTTGGTCTCTCTATGGTGGAATTATGTTATTTTATAATCTCTATTCGTTCAGTCAGTCGTTGTGAACTCTCTTCTAATCACACACTTTTATTGACCGTGTTGTACCAAGATATATTGGATGGAGTAAACAATAACATCACTTAGTCAAATCAAAAAGAATATTATATGGAGAGCGAAGATAATTAATAAAAAATCTTGAATTTTTTTGTGGATAGTTTACATGGGTATTGTTGTAAGCCGTCGCAACGCACGGGCAACCGACTAGTCTATATCTATACTATACTTAAAGCACCAGTTTCAACGGTCGTCATGTGTCATTTTTTTTACAAATAACCCCTCACAGCTATTTCAAATTAATCCGCTGCAGCCAAACGACGCCTGACACGGGCTAAATGCATGCGGGCCACAATTATGGCACATGCACGTCATGCCGACCTACTAACTGTGTCGGGCCAGCTCGTTAGCCCGTCGATCCATTTAATTAAATCAGCGTAACGACGCCCGACACGGGCTAGATACACGCGGGCCACAACTATGGCACAGACACGTCATGCCGGCCTGCTAACTGTGTCGGGCCAGCCCGTTAGCCCGTCGATCCATTTAATTAAATCAGCGTAACGACGCCCGACACGGGTTAGATACACGCGGGCCACAACTATGGCACATGCACGTCATGCTGGCCTGCTAACTATGTCGGGCCAGCCCGTTAGCCCGTCGATTTATTTAATTAAATCAACGTAAAATGTCAAAAAGTAGTGCAGGAGGTGGGGTTCGAACTCATGCCCTGATGGAAGAAGGGCGGGAGACACTGGGTGAAACTGTCTAAGTAGTAGAACATCACACTAAGATGTTTTTAATATTGAATATAAACTGTATATAGGTATATACGTTTTTTGTAAAATAAAAATAATCGCGTCGGGTCGGCCAGCACTACGGGCCGAGGCTACAGCCCAAGCACGGCACGACGTTCTTTGCTCGTGCAAGCATTAGGTCGTTTCTGAGACCACATTGACACAATGGACTACATGGTGTTTGAGGAGCAATGATTTGTCACACTAACAGCAAAATGAAAGATTATTTGTTGGTTTTAAACGTTAGTAATTGCTACGAAGTAACGTAATTTATATGGAGCGCATCCAGTTTTTATTGATGCCTGACTTTAGCAATCACTCCATATTTTGATCTATCTTTTTTATAAGTTTGACTTCATAGGACTTATTTTATAAACTTGATCTCACAAACTTTATCTTATTTGGTCTATGTATGATAAAATTATGTCATTTTATAATCTCTGTTCATTCAGTCAATCGTTGTGAACTCTCTTCTAATCGCTCACTTCATTGGTCGTGTTGTACCAAGATATATTTGTATGGAGTAAACAATAATATCAGTTAGCCAAATCAAAAAATATATTATACAGAGAGTGGAGACAATAAATAAAAAATCTTAAATTTTTTTGATGGATAATTTACGTGGGTATTGTTGTAAGCCGTCGCAACACACGGGCAACCGACTAGTGATAATTTATGTTTGACGTGTGTTGTTTGTTGTTTGTACATAAACAATTAGAATATATGATTTAACTTTTGGTATAAAAACACCACCCGATTTTACTGACACATGGGCCTATGACTCTCCTAAAGCACCAAACGAACGAAACGGGCCCTTAACTTTTTTAAAATAGAAAAGCGATTATGGGCTAAGCTAGCCTGCTGCTGCAGGCTGAGACCAGAGGAGGATGATGCATTGTCACAGTTGTCTAACTGTGCCCTAACACAGACCGGAGCGTCGCGGCGCTATCTCCTCCGCGGCTCTGCGCGCAGTCGTGTTGGCAACTGCAGCGGGGCGGCGGCGTGCGTCCCTGCTGTGAGCTTCATCGCCCCGTATCAAGCTAGTTTAGGCTGTCAGCGGGCCACAACTTCAGCCACACAACCCGGAACTCCGACAACCCTCGCGGCTCGTGCCGCCCTCTCCCGCTCGGTCGTTCCCATGGATCCACCGCAAGAGTTGGCCGCCGCCGGCCGCAAGCGGCGCCGGCGAGGAGGCGTCCGGAACCGCAAAAGGCTTTCCTCGCAGAAGGGGCTCCCTCCAGCGACTGCGCCCCCAACGCCGGCGTCCCCACCTGTCAAGCGGCGGCGCAAGGACATCGCTGGACAGGCCGCTGCTATGCCGAAGAGAGGCAACACCTCGAGTCTACTGGACAAGGTAATCTATCTTACCCGGATGACCGGATTGGAGGGAGTGTTCAGTGGTGCAGTAGGTGGCTTGAGTTGCAAACTATATCGAATCCCTCGACTGCTTATTGGGGGCAACAAAAATCTATGTATGTGCGACGCCAGTGTTGGCAAATTTGCTTAGGTGTGCTTTTATGTGACGATTAATGTATTAGTGTTTTATTATGACGGCCAGTTCTGTGATATTGTGCTGGTAGTTGTTTTGCATCTCTGATTATGACACGCTGCAGGAAAAACATAGCTAAATGAAGGAGAGCCCCATGTTCTGTGCACTGCTGTATCTTAGTGCATTGCTCAAATTTGCACAAAAAAAATCACAGTTGGTGTTCATTTGGTTCTACTTGATAAATTTAGTAAACTGTGAATTCTTGATGGCAGGAGTTGTTAAACACTTAAACCTGATTTGCATCTATATGGCTTCATTATAGAGTTTATCCCTGTTTCATACTTTTATTGTTTTCTGTGACCTAACTAATATGTTAATCTGTTTGTTGTTTGGTGACATCTTAGATGCGTGCAAGGTTATCTGGTGGCCATTTTAGAATGTTAAACGAGAAGCTATACACTTGCAGGTTCACATTCTACACATCACACTTGTTTTTGGTTGATTTTTTATGTCTTGAATGGCTTGAATGCTATACTTTCTGTGATTGCATATGACAATCGTTAGACAATACACACATGGTTGTCTCATTAGTCGTTAGCTTTATATTGTCTACAAATAATGATAATTCATGATACTGATATTGTGTCTCATTACCTTCCCGATTTTCTATGGTTTGCTAATGCTAACAATTTTCCCATACAACTTTATTTGCTGGTTGCCTTATCATGTGTAAAGTATACTGTCTGTTAGACCTTGGAATCCATACTTCTGTCTTTCACGTTTCATTCACATTTTCACATATATGTTCTTTACCTTTCTCAGTGGAGAGGATGCATTTGACTACTTCAAAAACGACCCTAATCTTTTTGATGTGGTACGTTATTGTTTTATTCTTTCTTGCTTTAATACTAATATCCACTAATACTAAAAGAAAGATTTCATCTTGCCATCACACTTTTTCTCGAATATACATGAGAGTTGTGTATCATTGCATTAAAAAGAAAAAGAGTATACAACCCCCTCCCTCCCCCTCAGGTAGGGAAACAATACAATATGTGTCTTCGAAAGAAAAACAAACGACCCAGGCAAACACTAAATGGGCCAGCCAATTATCTGGCACCAGCCTCCAAATGGGCTATCTTCTAGCGCTTGAGAGGCGTGCCTCCAAAATCTGTTGAAGAATAAGCTGACTGCTAGGGATAGTGCCATTGAACACACAGTCGTTGTGGTGTTTCCACTAAGTCATACCCCCAAGGTTAGCAAAGTGTTGAGACCTCCTTTTATGTCCCTTGGCACCGAGGCAACAATCCTCAACCACCAGCCATAGGACTCCTTGTCTACAGGGAAAGGTGGAAAATTCAGCCAACCATAACAACATAATAGGAGTGAGCACATGTATCTGGAGAAGAGAACCTGATAGGATATGGTGAATAGCCTCAGGCTCTTGCTCACACAGAGGATAACGGTCGGGGGGAGGCAAAACCCGATGGGCCAGCCTATCAGTTGTTCAGCACCTATGCACAACTGACCAAATGAAGAATTGACACCTCCTATGGGCCCAAATCTTCTAAATAAGTTCCCATGGCTCAAAAGAAACCACCCCAATAAAGAGAGCGTTATAAGCCGACTTTGCTGAGCATTGGCCAGAGTTTGTAAAGCACTTGCTGTGGTCATTCGGTGTGTTTGGCTGAAGCATTGTTTCTGTTGAAGTGTATAAGTGGATTGTCCATCTTCTCCTAACAACTTAATATTTTGGGTTGAACTGGTTAATGCGTCCATTCTAACATGGTACCAGGTCTCGAGTTTGAACCTTGGCAGATGCTTTATTTGTGTCTCTGTCCCTTTATTTTCATGTTTGCGCCTTCCTCTTTGGCTGCATGTGATGTGAGTGGGGGTGTTGAAGTGTGTAAGTGTATTGCCTATCTTCTTCTAAATTTGAAGGGCAGGCCTAATGAAATTGTGATAGCTGTCTCATTGAGTCACTGGTTTGTGGGTTTGAAGTAGCGTCGCCGCATTTGCTGGGGGAAGGCATGCGTCTGTTTACCCCCTTCAGCATTGGGTCTGTCATACATGCTTGAATTCACGTTTCTCTCTTTTAGTATCATACAGGATATCAAGAGCAGATGTCACACTGGCCTGAACAGCCAGTGAATGTAATAATCAATTGGTTGAAGAGTCAGAATGCGTCATGGACTGTTGCTGATTTTGGCTGTGGTAAGACTGATCTTATGATCCTGTAGCTGGTGCTTGTTGCAAGTTTCTTCCTGTTACATATTTTTATTTTCCTGGCTCAGTTATGAAAATACTATTTATATTTCCCAGGCAATGCAGCAGTTGCAAAAAAATTCTTACGGTCTTGTAGCTGGTTCTTTTTGCAAGTTTCTTCCTGTTATATCTTTTTATTTTCTTGGCTCAGTTATGAGAATACTATTCATATTTTCCAGGCAATGCAGCAGTTGCAAAAAATCTGAAGAACAAGGTTTTCTCCATTGATCTCGTTTCAGATGAACCTTCAGTGATTGCTTGTGATATGGCTCATGTAAGCACTCGCTACAAGCACATAATACCTTATGCTTTGCACTGTTATCTATCTGTCCTTTATGTTAGCTTGCTAAATGTTTCCCTGGTGGTTATTTGCCATCCTTGTGGTTTTCGCATGATTTTTGGTAATGGTTGAGAACAACATCGCGGGCGTTTGTGCTTGTGCTTGAGCAAGAATAGTCCATATTTTGACGATGTTTTTGTACAAGACCATTTTGGCTCTACTTATTTTCTACGAACCTGCATAGTTGCAGTTGAGAAGTTTATCTATCATTGTATTACTTTTTACATGAATAAAGAATTTCTAGAACTATATTTCCTTGATGTTAATATTCTGTTTTTTATTTTTTTGGTAAAAGCTAGCTTAATTGAATATTTAGGTTTGATGGGTGAGTTGAAGGTATCACGGTAACATAGCTAAGATAATGTAGTTTCTTTGAGGTGAGATGCATCAATTAAGCAAAAACTGTCTTATGTATTCTTTAGTACTGCTTCCGTCCTAGTTTATAAGGTGTAACCATCTCTGGTTCAAAGACCAAGAAATATATTTAATTCTTTATCAACACTAGTGGTACTACATCGATGTACGTATGTCTAGAGAGAGCACGTCTTATATTAAGGGACTAGAATAAAAATTGGTTAAACACCTTATATTATGGGACGGAGGAAGCATGCCATAATTGCAGCAGTGGAAATTGAAGTGTCAAATGATCGAGTTTGTCAAGTGTCTCGGCTCCTAGAGTCGCCGGACCGGGACTACGTAGCTCGTAGTCGCGCTCCAGACCTCACCACGAAGTTATACCCTTCTGCTGGTGGCTTGAGATCGGTAGGGAGAAGAAGACTATGGGTAAATTCCTGCTGTCCTTCTCCAGTCGGCTGGCACATGCTTTTATAGCCAAATGGCCGACCACTAGGAGGGAAACTACTCCCTGATTATAGTAATAGCAATCCTACTTTCCTTCTTATTCCTACTGCAGAAGAAAACCTCTTTATTCTAGGAAAGGGATATCCTACTTCCCTTCTTAGACCTTGGCTACTTTCCTATTTAGCCGCTGTCAATCACTTTATTCTAGGACTGCTTTCCCTCTGCGCTGTTGCCTTTCCTTCTGCGCTGCTGTTTCCTCCTTTAGCTGCTGGCCGCGTCCAGCTCTCGCGCGCCCAACGTGTTCAGCTGCCCGACGCGTATCACGGGCGAGTTTGTACGTGCGACCGTACATGACATCTCTCCCTCCGTCGAAGTCCAGCTCGTCCTCGAGCTGAAAGTCTGGGTACCTGGCGCGAAAATCGTCGAGGTCTTCCCATGTTGCTGATGTATCAGGCTCGTCTTTCCACTGGACAAGCACCTGGCGAATGCAGCGTGCCAGGCGAGCTTGCGTGACACTTGCGGGCTCTGGCACAACCGCACCATGGACTGTAGGGGGCATCGGTGGAGTAGTGGCTGGTGGGGTGCCTACGAACTTCTTGAGCACGCCGACATGGAACACATCGTGAAGATGGGCTCCCAGCGGAAGCTGCAGACGCACAGTTACGTCGTTGATGACTTCCGTGATGCGGTATGGTCCGACGTAATGAGGCTTGGGTTTTCCCTTGGGCGCATGCGGCGGGGATGCGGCTGGGCACTGACGGAGCCGAAGAAGAGCCCAGTCGCCCTCCTGGTAGGACACCTGGCGGTGATGCTTGTCGTAGTGTTTCTTTTGTACTGCTTGTGCCTGTTCGAGTCGGTACCTGACATCGTCGAGGAAGGCCGCATGATCTTCCATCTCCTGGGCGATAGCCGCCACACGAGTCTCACCGGGCTCGTAGGAGCGGATGGAGGGCGGGTTGCGTCCGTAGACCACCCGGAATGGTGTCTCGTGGAGTGAGGACTGGTAAGCGGTGTTGTAGATGTACTCAGCCCACGGCAGCCAACACAGCCATTGTCGGGGTCGATACCCAGTGAAGCACCGTAGGTACATGATAATGACATGATTTGCTGCCTCTGTCTGGCCGTCCGTCTGGGGGTGGAATGCCGGCGACATGTGTAGTTTTGTGCCCATGAGGTGCAGGAGCTCACGCCAGAACACCGAGGTGAATACTGGGTCCCGGTCGGATACGATGGATTGTGGGATCCCGTGGAGGCGCACTGTGTCGGTGAAGAATGCCTGCGCCATGGACTCGGCGGTGTATGGATGCGCCAGGGGAACAAAGTGGCAGTATTTGCTGAAGCGGTCCACGACGGAAAGAATGACCGTCTTGCCGTGCACGCGGGGTAGTGCCTCCACGAAGTCGATACCTATGTCCGCCCAGACGATGGATGGCACCGGTAGAGGCTGCAGTAATCCCGCCGGGTGGAGGTGTTCGGACTTGTACTTCTGGCAGGTTTGCACATGCCCGCACAAAGTCTTGCACCCAATTGCGCATGTTGGGGAAATGAAAGTCGCGGCGGAGTCGGTGGAGAGTACGATGGATGCCCTCATGGCCGTTGTCATGGACCGTGGCCAGGATCTCCTGCAGGAGCGATGAGGCAGGTGGGATATAGAGGCGCCCATCGAACGCTATCATGCCATCCACCATGGCCCACAACGCCGTTCTTTTGCCTGCGCGGAGCTCGGCATGTATGGCGGTCAGCTCAGGATCCATGGCCTGTGCGTGGCGTAGTCGATCAATGAAGTCGAATCGGGGCGCGGAGATGGCTAGCATGGTGCCTTCCTCCGTATCGCGGCGGGAGAGGGCGCCGGCGACGGTGTTTGTTGCACCCGACCTGTACTCCACCGAAAAGTCGAAGCCCAAGAGCTTCCCGACCCAGTGGTGTTGCGGAATCGTCGCCAGACGCTGGTCGGGGAGGTACTTGAGGCTATAGTGGTCCGTCTTGACAGTGAAGTGCCGCCCCCATAAGTACGGTCGCCAATGCCGCACTGCCTGGACAAGGTCGATGAGCTCCCGCTCATAAGCGGCGAGGGCGCGGTGTCGTGGGGCGACGGGTCGGCTGAAGAAGGCGTCTGGATGCTGATCCTGTACCCGGACGGCGCCGAACCCGTGGGACGACGCATCACATTCGACGATGAAGAGCATGGCGAAGTTTGGCATGGCCAGAACCGGGGCTGTGGTGACCGCGGTCTTGAGGGCCACGAACGCCACAACTGCTTCGTTGTCCCAAGAGTAACCTTCCTTCTTGAGGAGGGCAGTGAGGGGCGCTGCTAGGGATGGCAACGGGTACGTATTCGTCGGGTAGTACCATTCTATATCCGTACCCATCAAAAAAATTCTACCCATCGGGTTACCCATATATACTCGCGGGTATAAAATCTTACCCATACCTGTACCCGCCCGGGTATTTTTACCCGTCGGGTAACCCGTACCCGCTAGGAAAGTCTTAAATTCCAATATACCAATCACTCAAAATATTAAATAAACATATAAAAACAACTTTAACTTCACATATAACAAATCATATGATTACATAACTTGGTATCTAGACAAATGATAGCTAGAGAAGGGTTTTATTTTAGCTATGATGGGCTCTATTAGATGGTTATAGTTGTATTGATGCGGGTATATTTTACCCATGGGTAGACGGGTATGGGTAGTTCCAACCCGCACCCGTACCCGTCTACCCAACGGGTAGAGGTTTTTACCCATTAACATACCCGCGGGTAGAGAAATCATCCCGTACCCGCCTTCATATCGGGTAAAACCCGTCGGGTATTCGGGTTTTGGGTACCCATTGCCATCTCTAGGCGCTGCAACAATGCCGTAGTTGTGGACGAACTTGCGGTAGTAGCCTGCTAAGCCGAGGAAGCCACGGACGGCTCGGGACGAACGAGGAGTCGGCCAGTCGAGGATGGCCTTCACCTTAGTTGTATCCATGGCGACTCCATCCACGGATATCACATGGCCGAGGTAGGCGATTGAAGAGGCACCAAAGGAGCACTTGGCTCGCTTGACGAAGAGATGGTGATGGCGTAGCTCGTTGAGGACGACCCGAAGGTGACGAAGATGATCCGCCCATGTCTTGCTATAGACCAAAATGTCGTCAAAAAAGACGAGGACGAAACGGCGCAGGAAAGGCCGGAGTACATCATTCATGAGGGCCTGGAACGTAGCCGGGGCATTGCAGAGCCCAAATGCCATCACCCGGAACTCGTAGAGGGGCATTGCGGAGCCCAAATGCCATCACCCGGAACTCGTAGAGGCCGTCGTGCGAAATGCCGTCTTGTGCACATCTTCCGGCCGCATGCACACCTGATGGTACCCGGACCGAAGGTCCAGCTTGGAGAAGAACTGCGCGCCATGGAGCTCACCGACCACTGGAATGGGGAACACGTCCTTGATGGTGAGTGCATTCAAGGCACGGTAGTCGACACAGAAGCGCCAGGAGTCGTCTGGCTTCTTGACGAGGAGGACCGGCGACGAGAACAGAGAGTTGTTGCGGCGGACGATGCCTTGCTTGATCATGACGGCACACTGGCGCTCGAGCTCGTCCTTGTGAGCCGCCAGGTACCTGTAGGGGCGGACGACCACCGGCTGGGCGTCCAGCTTGAGGATGATGCGGTGGTCGTGCGCGCACTTGGGAGGTAGTCCTGTGGGCTCGACGAAGATGTCCTCGAAGGTGGCCAAGAGCCCATCCAGGAGGGGCTCGCTGGCTGTGGTAGCACTAAGAGTCGGCGGGCTGGTGTCGGGACGCCGGACCAGCAAACAGTGCGCCCTTGGTGCTGGAATGTCATCCTGCGGTTGGCCAAATCCCAGATGATGGGTCCCAGTGCGCCCAACCACCTTGTGCCCAGCACCACGTCGTAGCCTGCTAACGGCATCACGAAGAGGTCGGCCGGGAATGGTGCGCCGTCGATGAAAAGTTGTGTTGCCTTGATCACGCTCGCGCATGTAACGCGTTCGCCGTTGGCGACCATGGCCGTTAGGCGGGGTCGCTGGTGCAACGGTAGGCCGGAGCGTTGGGCCGCCGTCTCCGAGATGAAGTTGTGTGTGCTGTCGGAGTCCAGCAGAGCTACCAGCGACGTGGGCCCAAGTGCGACCGCGACCTGCATCGTGTTGGCGACGGGGACCCGGCCAAGGCCTAGAGGGAGAAGACGGGCGCCTCGGCGTCCTGGTCTATGGCTCCTGCAGCGTCGTAGGCGTCGGAGAGCTCCACCTCGTCGATGAAGAAGAGACGACGACATGTGCGGTTGTGGCCACGTGTGAACTTCTCGTCGCAGTTGTAGCAGAGACCGAGGCGCTGTCGTTCCGCCTGGGAGAGGCGCTTAATTGGAGGCGGCGCCGGGGCCTGTTCCGGTGCTGGCAGGGCGAGGCGCGGCTGAGGGCCTTGCAATGGTGCGCACGACACGGCCCGAGGCGGTGGTGATACCGGCGTCGAGTGCGCGATCAACTCTAGTTGTCGCGCCAAGCTCATCACAGCCGCTAGTGTGTGCGGGTTGTGGATGCGGACGTCGTGGCTGAGCGGGGGTAGCAGGCCGCCCGTGAAGAGCTGGACCCTTTGTGCTTCTTCCAGGCGCCCGACGCGGGGAAGCAGCGCCTGAAATCGGTCTTGGTACTCCGTGAACGACCCCGTGCGCTGGCAGTCGGCGAGCTCGAAGAGCAGCGCGGATCGAAGTGGTGGTCCATACCGGAGGTTGATGAGTTCGGTGAAACGACGCCAGGATGGCATGCCCTCGTCCTGCTGGACTTGGATCCACCACATTTGGGCGCCGTCCTCCAGATTGTACCCCGCCATCCAGACCTTCTCCTCTTCCATGATTCGCTGTTGGTGGAAGTACGACTCACACCGATTAATGAAAAGGAGGGGGTCGTACTTGCCATCTTATTTGGGGAAATCGAGCTTCTGGAAACATGGAGCTGGCCGGTCGGTGTTGTGTCCGCCCGCGACTTGCTTGAAGCCGGATAGCTCGAGGATGGCCCTGGCGTTGGCCTCCGCGGTCGCCTGAAGGGCCTTGACGCTTTCGGCGAGCTGCGCAATGGTGACCCTGAGGTCGCTGCTGTCGGCCATGGACGCAGCACAGGAAGCAGCGGACGAAGATGTGGGTGATGGTGGCGCAGCAGCTGGGAGTGGGTCGGCTGGTGGCGGATAAGTGGAACGTGGAGGAGAGGATCGTCGGGATCGTGATACCAGGTTGTCAAGTGTCTCGGCTCCCAGAGTCGCCGGACCGCTACTACGTAGCTCGTAGTCGCGCTCCAGACCTCACCACGAAGTTATACCCTTATGCTGGTGGCTTGAGATCGGTAGGGAGAAGACTATGGGTAAATTGATGGAATAAGTCATGTGGTCAGCAGGAGTTGCAGTCTTGACTGCTACAGGACAGCAGCAACAACAACCTTTTGACTGCTGCAGGACAACAGCAGTTGCAGCACAATAGTCTTTTGACTGCGCAGGACAGTAGTTTTTTTACTGCACTTTAGTATCTAAAGGACAACACCTGTGTGCTGCAGTGTGTAGTGTAGTGTGTAGTGCAGTGTAGTGAGCCCCTAGGGCTATAAATATGTGTCCCCAACCCTCCTAAGGGTATGACATTTGAGTAGTGTGTGAGAAATAAACGAAAATTGCCCCAGCTCGTAGTGTCATCCTCTGGATGAGAGTTAGAGTTCCTCTACTCACAATTGGTATCAGAGCCAAACTATCCTGCAGCCTAAACATCTCTTGCTCATCTCCTTCCCGCGCCTCTTCCCACACTCAGTCGGCAGCAAGAGCTCCAACTGACAACTGTTCCTTCCTCTCCTGCTCAGACGAGCATCCTTTCGTCTGAGATAGCCTCTTCCACACGCAACGACCCCTCACTAGCCCACCATGTCCCTACACTCGGTCACTTCGAGTGCGCGGCGCCAGCAGGAGGCCGAGGTCGTCGCGACACAAGAACGCGAGCGAGCAACAGCAGCGGCGAGGGCAACACGGCTGGCGGCCGCGGGACTGGCAGCTGCGAGAGCGGAAGTAGAAGCAGCGGAGGCGGCGAATGCTGCACGTGCGGCGGCAGCAGAGCTCGAGGCTCTGCGCGGCAGTAGAGCCGGCAGCTCTGCTTCTGTCGACGACAACATCGACGAAGAGCTCAGGCTGGCGAGGGAAGCAGCGCGAGAGCAGGCGGCACAGTGGGCAGCCGCACATCCTCATGGGGGTGCGCGTCGCGGCAGCCCAGATTGGCGCCGACGCGCCGACGACGCTCCGGGCGAGGGCGCACGCGGCGGCAGCCCAGATGGGCGTAGACACGCCGGCGGTGCTCTCGGCGGCGGCGACCGAGTCGACGGAGATTGCGGCCTCTACAGGCGGCGCGACTCTCCCTCCCCGGATCGGTACCATAGTCGCCGCATGGCCCAAGCCATTGTCAGGGACATCGGTCCCGGCGGTGGGTGGCCTACCCTCACCAAGACCAACTACGTCGAGTGGGCCGCGGTGATGAGGGTACGACTCTAGGTTCGCCACATGTGGGAAGCAGTTCGGTATGGCGACGTCGACTACCACGAGGATCGACGGGCGCTGGATGCCCTCATTGCTGCAGTCCCACCCGAGATGCAGTTTTCGCTTTCCCAGAAGCGGACTGCCAAGGAGGTCTGGGACGCCATCGCTGCGACCCGCATCGGCTGCGACCTTGACCGCAAGACCACACTGCAGGTACTTCGCAAGGAGTGGGAGAACCTGGCCTTCAAGCTAGGTGAGGATGTTGATGACTTTGCTCTCCGCCTCAACACTCTGCTGCAGAAGATGGTGCAGTTCGGGCACGACACCTACGATGAGGAGAGAGCTGTTGAGAAGCTCTTCCGTTACATCCCCGAGAAGTACAAGCAGATTGCTCGTTCTATCGAGTCTCTGCTGGACCTCTCCATGATGACAATCGAAGAGGCGGTAGGTCGTCTCAAGGTGGTCGACGGCGACGAACCACAGGCTCCCTCTGGGCCTATCACTATCGGCGGGAAGCTACATCTCACTCAGGAGCAGTGGGAGGCCTGCCAGGGTGACAAGAAGAAGGGGGAGTCCTTGACACGAGGCCGCAAACGCGGCAAGGCGCGTGGAGGCGCCCAGCCTGGGGCGCGAGGACATGCTGAGGGTGGTGCTTGTGGAGGTGCCCAAGGCGGCGCCGTCGGCAACAAGAAGCCGGCACGAGACGACATCTGTCACAACTGCGGCAAGCTTGGCCAATGGGACAGGGACTGTCGACAGCCACGACGTGGCCAGGCCAACGTCGCACAGGCGGAGGCGGAGGAGGCTCTGCTCCTAGCACATGCAAGCATCGAGCTATCTCCAGCGGCACCGGCCGCAGCGGCACTCTTCCACCTTGATGAGTCGAAAGCACGCGCTTTCCTCGGCGATGTCTCCAACAAAGACATGATCGAAGGATGGTGCCTCGACACCGGCGCCACTCATCACATGATCGACCGACGAGAGTTCTTCACCAAGCTTGACTCTAGCGTCCGAGGCTCCGTCAAGTTTGGGGACGCCTCCGGCGTAGAGATCAAGGGCGCCGGCTCAGTCGTCTTCACCGCCGCGTCTGGTGAGCACAGGCTGCTCACCAGAGTCTACTACATCCACGCGTTCAGGAACTCTATCATCAGTTTGGGACAGCTGGATGAGAACGGTTGGCGCGTGGAGATCGAGCACGGAGTCATGAGGATCTGGGATCCCTCTCGTCGTCTTCTTGCCAAGGTACGCAGGAGTTCAAATCGGCTATACATCCTCAATGTGAAGGTGGCACAACCTTGCTGCCTTGCTGCTCGTCGAGACGACGGGGCATGGCAGTGGCACGAGCGCTTCGGGCACCTTAACTTCGAGGCCCTGAAGCGGCTCAGTGCCAAGGAGATGGTACGAGGCCTGCCGTGCCTTGACCATGTGGAGCAATTCTGCGATGTCTGCGTGTTGACAAAGCTGAGACGACTCCCCTTTCCCCATCAGTCGAGCATCCGAGCCAAGGAGAGGCTCGAGCTCGTGCATGGGGACTTGTGTGGCCCGGTGACACCAGCCACACCAGGAGGACGACACTACTTCTTGCTGCTCGTCGACGATCTCTCCCGCTACATGTGGGTGATGATCCTTGGTAGCAAGGGAGAGGCTGCGAACGCCATCGGGCGTGTGCAGGTCGCTGCGGAGGCGGAGTGCGGCCGCAAGCTGCGCGCACCGACAACAGCGGCGAATTCACGGCGGCTGAGTTCGCGTTGTACTGCGCGGATGAGGGCGTTCAGCGCCACTACTCCGCGCCATACAACCCGCAACAGAACGGCGTCGTCGAGCGGCGCAACTAGACGGTTGTGGGGATGGCTCGGGCTCTCCTCAAACAGAGGGGAATGCCGACTGTCTTCTGGGGAGAGGCGGTGGTGACAACGGTCTACATCCTCAACTGCTCGCCCACCAAGGCACTCAACGGGATGACACCGTACGAGGCTTGGCATGGGTGCAAGCCGATGGTCTCTCACCTACGGGTCTTCGGCTGCCTCGCGTTCACCAAGGAGCTTGGCCACATCGGCAAGCTCGACGACAGGAGCACCCCGGGGGTGTTCATTGGCTACGCGGAGGGCTCGAAGGTCTACCGCATCCTTGACCCAGGAACACTGCGTGTGCGCACGACGCATGACGTAGTGTTCGACGAAGGGCGAGGATGGGCCTGGGACAAGGCGGTGGACGACGACACGACTCCGACGTACGACGACATCACCATCGAGTACGTCCACTTTGAGGGAGCCGGGGGGAGTAGGCGACCCTTCTTCGAGTAGGCCTACTCCAGCCCCCAAGTCTCCACCGACTACAACACCACGCTCTCTAGCTCCGGCTACAACGAGCTCTTCGCCACCACGCCATCCAGCCACGACTCCGGCTCCAGCGAGCTCTCCATCACCACGTACTCCAGCACCGACGGTACCCTCCCCGGGAACATCCTCTCTGACGCCAGCTCGTGTCGAACATGACCCAGTGGAGCTCGTGACCCCGCTCTCCCACGACGAGGAGCGCGTCGACGCGTGCTAAGACGGCGAGCCGTTGCGGTATCGAAAGGTGGAGGGCCTTCTCATCGACCCGTCAGTGTCGGGCCCGGCGTCTCGCATTTTGGCAGAAGAGTTGCATCTTGCATGCGACGATGGTGAGCCTCGGTCTTTCGCGGAGGCCGAGAAACACGCGGCTTGGCGTGCCGTGATGCAGTCGGAGATGGACGTGGTTGAGACGAACCGCACCTGGGAGCTCGCTGATCTCCCTCATGGTCATCGCGCGATCACCCTTAAATGGGTGTTCAAACTGAAGAGGGATGAAGCCGGCGCCATCGTTAAGCACAAGGCTCGCTTGGTGGCACGCGGTTTCTTACAGCAGGAGGGGATCGACTTCGACGATGCTTTCGCCCCCGTGGCACGGATGGAATCCGTGCGACTCCTCCTTGCGCTGTCAGCCCAGGAGGGCTGGCACGTTCATCACATGGACGTCAAGTCGGCGTTTCTTAACAACGACTTAAAGGAGGAAGTCTACGTACACCAGCCGCCAGGTTTTGCGATCCCTGGCAAGTAAGGCAAGGTGTTGCGCCTGCGCAAGGCCCTCTACGGCTTGCGACAGGCATTGAGGGCGTGGAATGCCAAGCTGGATTCCACGCTCAAGAGGATGGGCTTCATGCCAAGCCCGCACGAGGCGACCATCTATCGGCGGGGCAATGGAGAAAATGCCCTGCTGGTGGGTGTCTACGTCGACGACTTGGTGATCACCGGCGCCAAGGATGCAGAGGTGGCAGCGTTCAAGGAAGAGATGAATGCCACCTTCCAAATGAGTGATCTGGGGCATCTCTCCTTCTACCTGGGAATTGAGGTGCACCAGGGAGACTCCGGGATCACACCTCGCCAGACCGCCTACGCCAAGCGCATTGTTGAGCTGGCTGGGCTCGCCGACTGCAACCCAGCTCTCACTCCGATGGAGAGGCTGAAGCTGAGTCGCGACAACACGACGGAGGAGGTGGACGCTACAAAGTACCGACGTCTTGTGGGGAGCCTTCGCTACCTCGTCCACACACGACCGAATCTAGCATACTTTGTCGACTACGTTAGTCGGTTTCTGCAGCGACCGACGACGGAGCACGAGCAGGCTGTGAAGAGGATCGTTCGCTATGTTGCGGGAACTCTTGATCACGGTCTCTACTACCCGAGGTGCCCCTAGGGAGGCACACCTTATCGGGTACAACGATAGCGACCACGCCGACGACATCGACACCAGCAAGAGCACAAGCGGGATCCTCTTCTTCCTCGGCAAATGTCTCATCGGCTGGCAGTCGGTCAAGCAGCAGGTGGTGGCCATGTCCAGCTGCGAGGTCGAGTACATAGCGGCCTCCACCGCTTCAACTCAGGCGCTCTGGCTTGCTCGCCTGCTCAGTGATCTCGGGAGAGACGTTGGAGCAGTGGAACTTCGGGTGGACAGCCAGTCCGTCTCGACATTAGCCAAGAACCCCGTGTTCCATGAACGGAGCAAGCACATCCGGGTGAGATACCACTTCATCCGTGACTGTTTGGCAGAAGGGAGCATCCATGCGCGCTACATCAACATCAAGGATCAGCTTGCCGACTTGCTCACCAAGCCCCTTGGGTGGATCAAGTTCCTTGAGCTTTGTTCCAGGTCTGGGATGACTCAACTTTCTCACAAGACGACACACAAGACTTAGGGGGAGAATGATGGAATAAGTCATGCGGTCAGCAGCAGTTGCAGTCTTGACTGCTACAGGACAGCAGCAACAACAACCTTTTGACTGCTGCAGGACAGCAGCAGTTGCAGCACAGCAGTCTTTTGACTGCTGCAGGACATCATGCAGCAGCAGTTTTTTGACTGCGCAGGACAACAGTAGCAGCACAACAGTTTTTGACTGCACTTTAGTATCTAAAGGACAGCACCTGTGTGCTGCAGTGTGTAGTGTAGTCTGTAGTGCAGTGTAGTGCAGCCCCTAGGGCTATAAATATGTGTCCCCAACCCTTCTAAGGGTATGACATTTGAGTAGTGTGTGAGAAATAAACGAAAATTGCCCCAGCTCGTAGTGTCATCCTCTGGATGAGAGTTAGAGTCCCTCTACTCACATAAATTCCTGCTGTCCTTCTCCAGTCGGCTGGCACAGACTTTTATAGCCAAATGGACGACCACTAGGAGGGAAACTACTCCCTGATTATGGTAATAGCAATCCTACTTTCCTTCTTATCCCTACTGCAGAAGGAAACCTCTTTATTCTAGGAAAGGGATATCCTACTTCCCTTCTTAGCCCTTGGCTACTTTCCTATTTAGCCGCTGTCAATCACTTTATTCTATGACTGCTTTCCCTCTGCGCTGCTGTTTCCTTCTTTAGCTGCTGGCCGCGTCCAGCTCGCGCGCGCGCCCAACGCGTTCAGCTGCCCGGCGCGTATCACGGGCGCGCTTGTACGTGCGACCGTACATGACAGAGTTAGAACGATAAATCACTTATTGTTCATTGTTTGTTGATGAATATCTGTAGGTTTTAGCCTTCACTTTGTCAAATGAGCTCCTATGGTTCGTCACCCCCCTTGTTAGAAAAAGATCAATTCCTAACGACATCCAATATTTCATCATGGTCCTAGTGTTGAATTAATTTTAAGACATGACTTCTCTATTATAAAAGACTGTCCAAAGAGATTTCGTGTTCTTCCATTATATATTCTGCCTTTTTTCTAGGATGAACATAGTAGTGTCAAACTGAATAAAGTGGGCACTGAATCTTTGGCTAGTGTGTAAATAATTAATTGAACTAAACTGCTTCCATCTTTTTTTGGCTTATCTGCAGACTCCATTGGAGCCATCCTCTATAGATGTTGCAATATTTTGTCTTTCTTTGATGGGAATCAACTATCCAAGTTATTTAGAGGAAGCAAATAGGGTTCTCAAACCAAGGTTTGCTTAACCTTTAGCTGCTGCAACTCTTATTGCAAAGGGCTACTTCTTGCTTTCTTTACTTGTATATTTGTTTATGCAGTGGTTGGCTTGTTATTGCTGAAGTGCGAAGTAGGCTAGACCCGAGCAACGGAGGTGCTGATCCTGAAAAGTTTTCTAAAGCCATTATCCAGCTTGGCTTTTCGCTTGTTTCAAAGGTTTGTATGTTTTCCAACTGAGTTCTAGATTTGAATTGTTATTATGTAGTTGTACACAATAAGCGCCTGTAAGTACTGAAACATGTGGTGCTAACTAGCATTGGTTCTCTATGGACCCAATCAATCTACTTTCCAATCTCCAGAATTGCATATGTAAGGTCGACCATATGGCCCTATTATGGATGCCTTCCTAGGCCCACACTATCGGCGATGCAAGAAGCATATGGGCAAGCATTAGGCATGGTTTCAGAGATGCAGTCGAATTGGAAGTTAAGTTAGCTAATCGTTAGGAGATTAGTTAGCCTCGGTTTACTAGGTCCTAATTGAGATTGGTTGCAAGCTTGATTATGTTTTAATGGCCTAATGGAAGAAAATCAAGCAAGAGTTAATTTATTTGACATGATTCTCCAGAGCCTCCTTGAGAGGACAAACATGCTCCGCGTCGTGCTGCGACGTTTCCATTTACTACCTATACAAGAATCGTTCACGGCCTGATAAAGGAGCACCTCAAATGCTTGCCTGTGAATTTCTTCAATTTGATATTTTGGTTCACTTGCAGAGTTGCAATTATTGAATGAAAATTGATATATCTTGCTTGCATGATCCATTCCATTCGTTGTTTTCTCCTGGTTTAATTTTGGTTATGGTTTGTGTGGTGTCTAACACGAGCTAGCGTGCGGTGCCGTAAATACCATGGGACAGGCACAACTATGGTCCTGTTTGGTTCCTAGCTCATTTTTAGAATCTCATTCTAGAATCCCATTATTAGCCAAACAACTCCTAGCTTTGGTACTGGATTTTGTGCTAGAATCTCACAATCTCAACATAAGTTGATAATAACATTTACATTGGATTTTGTGTAGTATCCAACTTGTCAAAATCTATAGGGAACCAAACACCACATATATTGTATCATCCAGGACGTTATGTCCTGTAGAATGAAAATAGCTGGGTTACCTAAATATATGGTGGCACTATGTGGCTCCTAAGTATTGAGTACTACTCCCTCCGTCCCAAAATATAATTCGTTTTAGATTAATCATATATTCATTAAGTAACATATGAACGTAGTTTCCATGTATATCTATATTCATTATCATTTGAGTGAATGTGGACGGAAAAAAAGTGAGCTAGAAAGAACTATATTTTGGGACTGAGGGAGTATTAAATTATGAGTCTGAGAGCTTTGCTCGCTGCATCCTTGCAATACCTGAGAGCTAATCAGTTCGTTAACTATTTGTGGAGTTGGTATGCAATGCCGGTTTGTGAAACATTTGCTTCGATTTGCGATTGCCATGTTTTTACATGTGAACATCCGTAATGGACTAGACGTTTGCTCGGTCCCTTACATTTTGGCACCTTCATGATTTTTTATATACAGTGCATTTTTTTACTAATGAAATATTGCACTTCATTTGCTTGATAATAGATTATTCTGATGGTACTTTCTAATTGGCTATCGGTATCGTTTCTGCAGGATGTGAAAAACAGAATGTTCATTCTGTTCTACTTCAGGAAAAAGGTTAGTTTCACTTTTTTGCTACCTTGAAGCTACCTGGATCACTTGACCTTCATGCTGAATCCGGCTTACCATGCCCCTGCAGGAAAAAAGTAAGGTGGCGAAGAGCATCGATTGGCCACAGCTGAAACCGTGCTTGTACAAACGGCGATGAGCCGCTTGTCTCGTATCCACCAGTAATACTGTAGTTGTTGTAGTAGAGCTCTTCAAAAGTTTCGTCAAAACTGAAAGTCTAGATTTAGGTCCCTCCGTACCTGTATGGCTGCATCTGTGTGCCACGCTATTCCATTATTTTCCACATTAGCTGCGTCTTTCATTTGTTGGACCTCACAAGAAAAGATCACATAGGGAACGATGCATTGTTTGGAAGCAGATCATATATAATTCAAGTCTACTTTTCACATGCTGCAAATTTTGTGTATGGTCCAGCGAACGAACATCTGGACCGTTTTCATTTTTCAATCTGGAATCTGGATCAGCTTGAAGGAAGTGCTATGACCTTGAATACTTGATGAACGGAAGCATTCGATGAACCTTGCTAAACGGGAAGTTGAAAAGAACTTTGCAAGGACTTTTGGTACATCTCCACCACTTTTGCAGCTTGTTATTTGTGTTTCCTCCAGTTTGCATAGATGTGCGTTGCACACATCCTATGTTTTGTATAGAGGTGTCAGTGGAGAATTTCCCATCAAATTTGGACACCACATCTCTATCCATATTCATATGAAGCTATACCCATCCCTATACCTATTATGGTTATAAGATTCAACCATACTCATCCCCATTCGGATATCAGGTTTTCAATTGATCTCCATCCCCATTCGACGTTATGGGTGAAGGGATGAAGGCCGAGCGGTCGAGGCATCAAGTGAAGTTGCGGACCATTGGATGAGTCGAGTGGCGATCCGTGAGGGCAAGGAGCCGACTAAATTGTAGGGGGTGGGTGGATGGCGATGGACTTGTGGGGTGGATGACCAGCTAGATTGAGTGAATGTGTGCTTAAAGGGTTGAGAGAGGTAGAGTTAGTTAGGTAGTGTTTGGTTCAAAAGTATACCAGGACAACCATTCTATTCCAGTATTGAGCTTGTTTGGTTCGATTCTAAGTAGAATAGAGTCACTCGAATTTAAGAATATTCCTTGAAGATACTGCATCTGATGGCTCCGCAAAATCAATCGAACCTAACGACTCCCGAGCGGCTCGTTTCTCACAGGTTCTCTTCTCCCTCCCTTGCCCACCTAAGTCGGTGACCTCTCCCTCGCACTGCTCATTGTGCGCCATAGATACCTGAATCAGAGCTCCCGTTGCCCCGTTGTAGCCACTCCGAATGCTGCAGCGCCCAATCAGCGCCTCTGCCGTGTGGAGCAGATCAGCTTCCGGTGCCCTCCCTCTCCGGGTGGAGCGCCACGCTGGCTGAGTCTGGGCCGAGCGCTGGATGTTCCTTGCTCGGTGTGCCACAATGAAGAAAGGTTGTTCCCTGCTCGGTGTGCGGCAACAACGACGAAAGGCATAAGGGCAAGAGACAAGGCTCTGATGAACAGTGATAAATAATGCACTTTAATCTTTTTCTTTTTTTCAGAAATGAGCTGGATGTTTGAAATTTCATAGAAATTCACACAACTCTTAAAATAGAAAGTTCAGTTTTGTTGAACTCTAAAACCAAACATAAGATGGAGTCGTTCTGTTTTACTTCACCTTAGAACCAAACAAAAAACAGGGTGACTCTATTCTGACTACCAAACACAGAACAAAGTCGTTCTATCCTTAGGATCTGAAATAGAGCCGCTCCATCCAAATAAACTCCGGAACCAAACACTACCTTATTGAACTTATTTCCTATTAGGTTGTACAATTAATTTTGATGGGTGAATATTATGCAAGAGTAATCAGGTTTGGATTCTGTTTTTTCTTACTCATACCCACCATAACCAATGGATACATAATTTCCTCCAATCTGTACCATGGGAATTAAAATTCTACCTATACCTTAAACCCTAATAGAGGAATTTCCCATGGATTAACAGGTATTGGGTCCTCATTGACATCTCTAGTTTTGCATTTGGAACTAGCTCCCCAACAACTTTTAGTAATCCCTGATGTTAATAGATGAAATATGAAAATCCAAGTTTGATAATAAGCACAAATACATTATGAAATCCAATTTCAATTGTTTTGTACCTTTTGATGACAACCAAACTTTCACCTCATTGCTGATATTCAAATCTTTTTGTAGCAAGCCAATAAACTAGTACTAGTTGACAAATGTTTCAGTAGCTACTGCCACCCGGGCTACTAGGTACATTTGATTATTGGCATATCTACCTATAATGCACAATAAATTACCATTGTTCCCACCCTTGAATTATTAACCATCTAAACCTATGACCCTTCTACAACTAGTAATAAAGCCCTTCTTGCAAGCATCATAGCAGACGTAAAATCTCTCAAATACTTTGTTCTCAAATTTTGGATTCAAGCTGACAACAAATGTGCTTCTAGGGTTACTTCTCAATAGCTCCAGCTGGTAGTCATAAACCCTCGTATATTCTCCCTTCAGGGCTGATTTGGTGATCAGGAATCCCGAGAGGATTCATGGGGGAGGAATCCCCTTATTATTCACCAAATCAACCCTCATGGAGTCAAGTGTCGCGTTTAGAACCAAAGACTTAGCTCTCTTGCATTTTGACATATACACATCTGCTAGCATATCTTTTCATCGAAAATTATACTTATCCCATGTGTGTCACTGGCCCCACATGTCATACACATAAAAAATCCCTATGTGCCACTCAATGGTACACAAGGAATAAATATAAATTCCGATGGCACATATGGATTTTTTTTCCAAAATACTGCCTTCTTGATCAGTGCTACCTTCCATGTGGGATTGTCTCAATTTCATTGAAATAAAACTTGGCAATTCTTTGAGAGGTTACCACTTTGTTGTCTCTCCTAGGCGGGCAACAATGCTCATAGAAAAATGTGACTACCTTGAACCATTCAGACCAACTAGTCTTGGAACCACAAATCAACCACTTCAACCTTGGCCAAGAACAAGGTGCTCTAACTATTTTCTTCTCATCCCTTACAAAGATAAGTTGCTTGTGGGTCTTAAGTCCATACTTCAAAAGGGCCTTATTGAAATATCTACTACATCTAAAGGCCATACCAAGAGCAAAGGTTGGAACCTCAAATTTACTATCATATCTACTCTAATGTTTTCCACATCTCTGATTCTCCAACATTGTTCTCATCATATGGGTACTTTAGGCACAATCTCAACTGAAATAAGATATTTGATTTGACTAGAATGAACACCCACCTTTCTTACATAAACATGGGAAAACCTAGTCCTGTTCAATTCCTAACTACTTCAATTACAACACTGATGCATAAAATCATTGAATTTGCAACCTATAGCAAACAAATACATCTCTACTGAAAAACAAATGTCGTACATGTATTGATTCAAATAAACCCCACCAAACCCCTATGTTCTCTAACCTTCTTAATCGCAACATGTTTGGGGAAAAACTACACATCCAGTCGGTGGGGACTCACCTCTGAAGGAAACGTGTGACACAGAGGGGGTGAATTAGGACTTCTAAAACTTTCTCTAAACTAGGCCACTAATAATTCCCTAGAGAAAAACCTATGCAAATAAGCAAACTAGAATGTGTAAACTAGGTTTTGTCTAAGTGTTGCTATCTCTACCGCAAAAGCTAAGTTTCAATCTAAACAATCTAACTAGAAAGACAAGATTGAAACTTAAATACTTAATGTAAAAATGCGAAAGCTAAAGAGCAAGGTAGAGATGTAAACTCTCGTGGATGACACTAGTATTTTTATCGAGGTATCCGAAACCACGCAAGGTTCCGACTAATCCTCGTTGTTGCCCAACGCAAAGGGAAGCCCACGCGAGGGCCAATCACCACGTTCGACTAACTCCGTAGAGAGCCGCATGCCTTCTCCATGCACAAGTGGTGCTCCGCTTCCATCTCCTCTCGGACGCTCCCCGTCGTCTCCACTGTCGAGCTTCCAGCCGAAAACGCCACGGGCCTCGTTTCCTCCGGTACACGGTGGCGGCCGTGACACAAACTCGGTTGTCACGATCTCGCAAGACTCTTGCCCCACTCGGTACAATTACAACGGCACACGTAAGAGCCGAGGGGTTGTGTGGTTTTTCTAAACTCACTCAACTAACTAGGATTCACCTAGAGCAAGCGCTAGAGCGGTCTAATTAATCTAAGCACTTCGCAAATCACCTACGCTAATCACCGAGTGATTCTATTAAGCACTTCGATGTATGAGCACTTGGAAATGTCTATACTATGACTTGGAATGTTGCTTGGGTTCATACACCTTGAAATGGCCGGTTGGGGGTGTATTTATAGCCCCCAACATCAAAATAGTCGTTGGAGAAAAGCTGCTAATCTTTGCGGCACACTGGACAGTCCGGTGCCTCTGTCCGGTGCACCTAGCCATTGGATCTGACACCGCAGGTGACCGTTGGCGCGTAGGCTTTTCACACAGGACAGTCCGGGGTTCACACCGGACAGTCCGATGGCTTCTCTTCACCAGTGCCACTAGGAACTAGTCGTTGGGCTACAGTTCCCTGATGCACCGGACAGTCCGGTGTGCCAGACCAGATAGTCCATCGTGGCAACACTTCCTTTGTTTCTTAGACTTCACTTGATCTTCATAATGTCTTCTTTTAAGGTGTTGCTTTCCTCAATGCCTTAGTCCAAGTAACTTTAACATCATGTGAACTACAAAAACAAACACATTAGTCCACATGTTATGTTGATTATCAAACAACAAAACCTATTGAACCAAATGGCTCGGGGTCCATTTTCCTTACAACCTCCACGCCATGTTGCACTCTGCTCAAGCAACCTCATCGCTGATCATCCACTCCCAATTTGCTTCATCGAAGGCTATAGAGGAACAAGGACAAAAGAGGAGGAAATGAGAAGTTGAGAAGACGAACCACTTCATCTCCTGTCTATCGTATAATTGCGTGTTGTAGGATGTGGAAAGCGTGGGCCAAGGTGCCACACTTACAGCCGGATAAAACCACTCCATGTCGTGCTCCACGTCACCAGAATAGGTCTATTAAACCACTAGAAAGTGTTGGGTGTATGCTATTGTAAGGATAATAGTTGAACATCTGTTTTAAGGACTAGCATATAACCTGTGCTAACACTACGATCCCAGGGGAGGGGTCGATGACGACAGCGCGAGGGGAGGGGTTAACAGTGGCAGCGACGATGCGAGTGAGGGGAAGGGTGCGGCAGGGACAGGGGAGGGGGGATGGAAGGCTGGGGCAGCGGGGACACAGGAGAGGGGGAAGGATAATTGATAATCTAAATAATATTGTCCATTTAATTTAAGGGAGAGAGAGTTATCCACCGATCTAAACCGTTGATTTTGATAGTGTGTTAAGTCCGATTACAGTTTGTTTTATTGATTTAATGGAGGTTATGTGTGTGAGAGTGATTTGATTAGATGAATTTTGTAAAGTTTAAACTGGTGAATTATATATGGTCAAAAGTTTATGTAGTCTTTTTCCCCGTCGCATTCCGTGTGGTCGTCCGAGCCGGCCCAGGCCTGCTCGCCGAGGACGAGATGCTCCGCGCTTCCTTATCAACACGGGCCGCTCGCTCTCCTTCTACCAGCCTGCTCCGGTCCTCTTGGAGTTGGGCCTGCCCACCTCCCGGCCGGTCCGCCGCGCGGTTCCAGTTTCGCCTCTCGTCGCCGGTCCTGGCGAGCCCCGCCTCCTTGATCTCCGACCAGCAGCTTCCCCACTGCCCACTCCCCAGCCCCGGACGTGCCCTTCGCCGGTGCTGTCATGGCGTTCGGCCGACGGAGCCCCGGATCCTCGCGGCACCCTCCCGCGCTCACCATCGTCACGGCGCTACTCCTCGCCTCCCTCTACTTCGCCGCCGCGGCGGCGGCTCTATCGCCCACCGACGCGATGCACAACAACAACTGGGCCGTGCTCGTGTGTACCTCCCGCTTCTGGTGAGCCCTCTTCATCCTCCTCGTCTGCCCATGCCTGGATAGGCATAACTTCAGCGGGTTTCGTGTGAGGAACTAGTAGAATACTAAATAGGGCGCAGTCTAGTGAAGTTGTACTTGTATTGAATTCACTGCGCTGTCCATAGAGCTTGTTGCGCGCTCATGTGACATCTAATTGGTGGCGGCGGATCACACAAATGACTGTATTAAGTAGTGTATGGTTTTTGGATCTCTATCCCATTGATAATGAATCGAAGTTCGCACTTGCATGTACCGGTAATTGCTTGCATGGATGATCACTGGAAGTTGAGGTGGAATTGACAGTAAGAAAACACACAACAGGGAGTGAGAAACTGAGCTTCTCAAACTTCCATCTCTGGAATTTGGTTGAAACAGAATCGTATTGTTTGGCCAGTCTGTTTGGCTCTGTTCAGAACTAAAACGACAATTCCAATCAATTCAGTGAAGCCCACCAGAGCAAGATAAAATTCATGGCTTGATACGTGGAAAGTTCAATTCCATTTTATTCTACTATTTACTCGCCTGCTGGCTGCTGCCCCTGTCATTGGAAGCATCTGACCTGTTCCTTGTAACTGTTAGACAACCATGGGTTCACAACAACATTAAAGGAGCACTATCGAGCATGCCTGCTTGGCTGCTCAAAGATACTGGAAAAAGCATTCCAATTCAGGGGATCCAAACGGGTCGTAATAGTATTGGTTACTATTTTTGCTGCAATACCTGAGGTTTATTACAAAATTCTAGAATGATTTGGCAGTTGAGTTCTCTTCTCAATGAAGATAATCCAGCAACAGATTTGTCATTTTGTCGCAGGTTAAGAATAATCATGCTTCAAAAGTCAAGTGCTTTGAGTAACTATGTGAGTTCAGTTGTGACTATCACTAACCAACCTAACAAGGTCAAAAGTCCTTAAACAGAGTATTCATCTAGATTGGCACAGTTTTACATGTCTGTTCAGTTGTAAGTGACTTAATTATGTTAGAGATGTCTCCATTTCAGATGCATGTCATGTTCCCATAGTCTAATCAGACAGTAGCGTTCAGCTAGGGCCTAGGTGGATAATGCTTTACATTATTTGCGCACGACTCTTACTCATGATTATTGTTAATGTTCGCAGGTTTAATTATCGACACATGGCGAATACATTGTCCCTATACAGGTATAGTATTAATTTAGTTTCATGTGTAATTATTGATTCATTCTCTATTTTGTGTCTACAGCTTATTCCATTTTGTTGCCTTTTGTTTCCTTTCAGGACTGTTAAGAGATTAGGAATACCTGATGAGCGAATCATACTTATGTTGGCGGACGATATGGCCTGTAACCCAAGGAACAGCTATCCTGCCCAAGTTTTCAATAATGAGAACCACCAGCTAAATCTCTATGGTGACAATGTTGAGGTGAACCTCTGCATTCTCTAACTATTGTTGCTGAACCATAACATGTATTTTGTGCCTAAGAACACTACACAGCGCACCTCACAATGTTCACTTAAGTGTACATAGTTCCTTAGTGTTAGAAAACATTAGCAATCATAATACTTTAATTTTTTCTCCTTTTTTTACTTTCTATGACAGGTCGATTATCGAGGGTATGAGGTGACAGTTGAAAATTTCTTGAGAGTTTTGACTGGCCGACATGAAAGTGCTGTACCAAGATCGAAGCGTCTTCTTAGTGATGAAGGAAGTCATATACTTTTGTACATGACTGGACATGGTGGTGATGAATTTTTGAAGTTCCAAGATTCTGAAGAGCTTCAGAGCCATGACTTAGCAGATGCTGTGAAGCAAATGAAGGAGAAGCATAGGTGGTTTATTCTCTGTCAGTTTATTCTATTTTTTGTTCACATTTTAATATACAAGATCCCCGTTGGTAAAAGCAACGAATTTTCAAGAATTAAATTCTTCCTCACTGTCTTCAGTTTGCAATAGTCGATTCTGACCTATTCTCTTTTATCTGTCATTCAGATTTAAAGAGCTGCTGATAATGGTAGATACCTGCCAAGCTGCTACTCTCTTTTCACAGGTTCGTTTCACTAGTAGAAATGCATATTGATATATGGACCATGAAAATTTATATCACATTATTGTAGGCTACTAGGCTTAGACAAGATGTGGCAGAGATACACATTTTCTGTATGTAAATGCTATTCTCATGTAGCCATACCTGACATATTTGATATCTGCAGCTTCAGTCACCTGGTGTTTTGGCGATTGGTAGTAGCATGAAGGGTGAAAACTCTTATTCTCACCATCTTGATTCAGATGTGAGAACATTCTTTCCATTTACAGTTTTGGTAGATATTATTTGTAACTGCATTTTGGCTTAATTACTTTTCATCAAGCTGATCTATTTTTGTGGCAGGTAGGTGTTTCTGTTGTGGATAGGTTTACCTATTATACACTTGCTTTCTTTGAGAAACTGAACATGTATAGCAATGCCTCACTGAACAGGTACAAGTGTAAAACTAACTTTAAACAGTGTTGCTGATCTTATGCATATTTATACATAAGTTTTTTAACTGCTGTATTCCAAACTTAATGTTCTGTTATTTTTTGTAAGCTAAAACTTTTCTATGAGTAATGTGTTGTGTCTCTTTTAGGTCTTATCGGGATGTGCATTGAATCCAAACGCTTGGCTCATTTTGCATTAAGATGTTGAGTCTACTTTGCCATTTGAAGATTTGCATGTGATATGATGTTAGTAGAACGTATATATCAGCACACTATCTTTGGTACCACATACAACAACAACAAAGCCTTTTAGTCCTAAACAAGGTAGGGTAGGCTAGAGTTAAAACCCAACAAAACCCAGAAGTCAAGAACTCAAGGTTCGGACACATGGATAGCTATTTTCCATGCATTTCCTATTTAAGGCTAAATCTTTGGGTAAATTTCATTCTTTCAAGTCTCCTTTTACTGCAACTTGGCAACTGACAAATTTTCTGTTATTCTGTGGTTACATTGGAGCCTGTATTGTGGGACATAAGCATAACATCTAGTTTTTTACATCAAGCACGGCAAAGATGTAAATTGGCACTAGAGGTCATAGAGAGTATGCAACTCTTTAGAGTAACTGCTGAAAGAAGCCACCATAAACTGTCAAACAAATTACAGTTATTTTGTCAATGAATCGTGTACTCTGTAGTAATAGTAAAGACGAGACCACCAATTATTCTTATTGCATGTTCGAATGTTATTTATGTTGATTTTACTTACTTTGGGAATCTATTGTGAAATTCTGCTGGTATTTTTTTTTGGGGGAGGGGGGCATTCAACTATGTTCTTAGAAACAATGTAGCCGAAAAAGTCTACATAGTAACACACTTTGTTCATATTGTATTTTGATACTCTTCTCATTTCATACGCTGCAGCCTTTTCACCTCATACAATCCTTCCATGCTGTTGTCTACTGCATATTATCGAATGGATCTTTATGAACGTCCCTTAAATGAGGTAATGAGACAGCATATTTCTGGATTCTAACTAACCGCACTTGTTCACACATAATATTTTTATCTTTATTTTCTGTCATTGATCAGGTGCCTGTGACAAATTTTTTTGGATCAGTCATGAAGACTCTCCACACTGATTCAGCCTACACAGGTTTCTTGGCTGCGCATGACAATGAAACTCCAATGTCCACGGGAGATAACCTTGATGATCATTTCATGTTAAAGGGCAGGGCTATCGCACGAAGATCAACCATAGAAAAGGTGAATGTTAGTTTGAGTAAGCTTTGAGATAGCTAAAACAGTGGTGCTAGCGTCAAGGCCTACTTGGTTGAATCATTGAGTATCCTAGATGGTCTTGTTCTCATTCTCTTATGCTGTTACTGTTCTCCTCTCTATAATTCTGATGACTGTGTCAAGCTTTGTCTCGAAATAAGAAAGTTTTGAGATGCTAATGCTTTACAAATTGCAACATGCAGGAGGCACAATTAACACCGCATGGATGGACTGAAGTTCTGGCTGAACAGCTGGAGGGAAAGAATACTGATACTGTTGTGATGTATGGTCTGGGAGCTATGGGTATACTGTTGGCACTTTCAACCTGGTTATCAATGTAGGCACCAAAAAAGTGTGGTTCGTAGTCTCTTACGCTATCCATCTCTGGTCCGCGTGCGAGAGAGAGAAAAGAGATAATATGTTTGGGAGGTCTTTTAGATTTTTTCTCTTGGTTTTTAAATTCATTAACGATGATTAGAGTTCTTTAGAAAATGCTGTATGTAGTTCTTTAGGGATTACTGTGTTATCGTTTTATTTATTTAACATGATCTTTTGGGAAAGACTTGTGCATATGGAAGTTTGGTTATCTTGATAGCCATTTGAGTATCTTGTCTCCGTGCAACTTTTGATATATAACTTTCTGGTAGCTTGTTGCATGATGAGGTTTTCTAGCAGGAAGACCTATTTGCATGCACATTAGTTCATATACGTTCTGTAAACAAAAATAAAGGTGAACATGTCAAATATCACGTCAATAATCTAAGGAATATAGGCCACTGCAACTGTGTTATATATGCTCACAACCAAAAGAAGCCTTAGATCCTAACACATGTCAATAACATACAGCAATATTGGGTCAGGTTTTATATTCGTTTAAGACTTGTGAAGAAGCCTCCTTAGATTCTAATACATATCAATATAATCTAGCAAGATCATGTCTTAGAAACCCCTATAAATTTTATTGAATAAGATATAAATTTAGGTACTCCCCATTATAACTACACCTTATGTATGTCTTAACTGTCTTTTAATTAAAAAAACCGCACCACGGTGTCAGCGCTATACATACCGTAAACCGTTTCTATGATTTTCTATCTCTTCAATAAACGACTTGCCCCATCATCAAAATGCTTATATAGCAGTATAATTAATACACGTACTAGATCTATATTGGGCTTGTTCGTTTTGGTGATAATCCACATGTATTGGGTGGGATTGAGCCGGTTTAAATTCATAACAAGTTAAAATACATCCTAATCTCACCCAATACACTCCAATACACATGTAATATCAATAACCGAACAAGGGTGTCCTTACAAATACATGTCTTGATTCAGCCCATAAACAAGTTTAATTGCTATATCCTACGTGAGGTCCTTCAAATTTGTAGTGTCCCTATCAATAACTATTTTGAAATGTGTTGGCCGTTGTGCGAGCAAGCATTCGTGATCCAATCGGAGTTGCATGTTTAGCACTTAAACTCAACACCTAAGGTTTGTTTGCACAACAATAGTTGCCCTGAGAAACATGACTACAATCATCAATGTTGAGAGAGTGTCTGCTGTCCCAAAACCTAGCAACAGTGCACACACATATGGCTACAGTGCGCTACAGTGCACACCCAACCCTAATGGGGCCAGGTCCATATACCTATCACTGTAACACTCCCCCGCAGTGGAAACTCTAGCCACTGCAGATGTTGAGACTGGACCAAAACTCCGCAAACACCACGGACGGAAGCCTTTTGGTGAAGACGTCGACGAATTGGGAGGTGGTCGGGACGTGAAGGACGCGAACAACTCCATAGGCAACTCGTTCGCGGACGAAGTGAAGGTCGATCTCAACATGCTTCGTGCACTGGTGCTGGACATGCTTGGTGGAGAGGTAGACGGCGCTGACGTTGTCGCAGAAAACCAGAGTGCTCGTGGCCAGCGAACTGTGGAGCTCTTGAAGAAGCTGGCGTAGCCAGGCCGCCTCAGCCACATCGTTGACCACGACGCGGTACTCGGCCTCGGCGCTGGATCGGGAGACGACCGGCTGGCGCTTGGACGACCAGGAGACGAGGTTGTCCCCGAGGAACACGACATAGCCCGAGGTGGACCGGCGTGTGTCGGGACAGCCTGCCCAGTCGGCATCGGTGTAGACGTGAAGCTCCGTGGTCGAGAACCGGCGGAGGAGCCATAAGATCCGCTTCATCGCGGTGAGGTGTGGCTCCCGAGGATCATGCATGTGGAGGCATATCTGTTGGACGGCGTAGGCGATGTCGGGCCGGGTAAAGACGAGGTACTGAAGTGCCCTGACGATGCTCCGGTAGCCGATCAGATCAGCGACCGGTGGGCCGGCGGCGGAGACCTTGCCCTACGTGTCCACCGGGGTCGCGCAGGGCTTGCACTCAGCCATGCCAGCGTGCTCGAGGAGGTCGACAATGTACTGTCGCTGGTGAAGGAACATGCCCTAGGGACGATGCTCGATGGTGATCCCCAGGAAGTGATGGAGCACCCCCAGGTCCTTCATCACAAGCTCCTGCTGAAGGCAGGAGATGATGCAACGCAGGAGCCCAGTGGAGGAGGCGGTGAGCATAATATCGTCGACGTAGAGGAGGAGGTACATAGTGTCCGGGCCGCGACGGAGGAGGAACAAGGACGTGTCCGACTTGGCTTCGACGAAGCCCCGCGAACACAAGAAAGTGGTGAAGCGACTGTACCAAGCCCGAGGGGGGTCTGCTTGAGGCCGTAGAGCGACTGTACCATGTCAGGGTGAGCAGGGTCAACGAACCCAACAGGATGAGTGCAGTAGACTGTCTCCATCAGGGTGCCATGGAGAAAAGCATTCTTCACGTAGAGCTGGTGGACCAGCCAGTCCCGGGACAGAGCGAGAGTTAGGACAGTCCGGACGGTGGCAGGCTTGACCACCGGACTGAAGGTCTCGTCATAGTCAACATTGGGGCGCTGGGTAAAGCCCCAGAGCACATAGCAGGCCTTGTACCGCTCCAGGGACCCGTTGGCATGCAGCTTCAGCTTGAAGATCCATTTCCCGGTGACCACGTTGGCGCCATGGGAACGCGGCACTAGGTCCCAGGTGTGGTTGGCCTAAAGGGCATCGAATTCCTCTTCCATGGCACACAGCGACTGCGGATCGGCAAGCACACCACAGACAGTCATAGGAATCGGCGATAGGGTCGGAGAGGAGGTCGCGATGAGAGTCACACGATCAGGGGCCTAGAGGACACCTGCCGCGCGCCGGGTGACCATCGGGTGGATGTGGCGAGGATCCTGGTGGGCGATGACGAGGTGATAGGCCGGAGGGGTCGGCGTGAGGGCGAGCCGGTGCACCACGACATCCACGACGCTGGTATGTCTAGATGGGGTTGGTGTAGTGAGATGACAGGGCCGGTCGAGGCGTGCGGGAGACGCTGAGGCTGCACGTGGCTATGCCGAGGGGTGGCACCGGTGGGGTCGAGCGAGGCGACGCAGGGGACGTCGTGGCCACACATGGCGACGGAGGAGACGCCGATGAGGCTGCACATGGCTGTGCGGGGGAGGGTGGCACCTGTGGGGTCGCGCAAGGCGACACAGGGGACGCTGAGGCCGCGCGGGGAGGCGCGGTGAACGAACCTGCAGGGAGGGGTCGACAGTGGGGGACACAGGGGCAGGATCGAGGAACACGCCGAGCTCGGTGAGAGAGGCAGTGGAAGAGGAAGAGGAAAGGGGAAATTCAGCTTGTCGAAGACGACATGACGAGAGATGAGGACTCTATGTGAGGTGAGGTCGAGGCACCGGTACCCCTTATGGTCGGAGGAGTACCCGAGGAAGACACAATGAGTGGAACGAGGCGCTAACTTATGAGGAGTGGTGGAGGAAAGATTAGGATAGCAAGCACACCCGAAGACATGGAGATGATCGTAGGAGGGGTGGGTGCCGAAGAGAGCGAAGTAAGGAGTGGGGGTGAGCAACCGGCTTGGTGGGCAGACGATTGAAGAGGTAGGTGGCAGTGGTGAGGGCCTCAGCCCAATAGTGAGCAGGAAGGGAGGCCTGAAAGAGCAGAGAGCGCATGACATCGTTCGCTATGTGAATCATGCGCTCAACCCTACCGTTCTGAGGAGACATGTAGGGACACGACACACGGAGGTGGACACCGTGAGAGAGAAAAAAAGTCACGGGATGTATTGTTATAAAACTCCCGCCCGTTGTCACACTGGATACTCCGGATGGTGTGACCGAACCGAGTGGAGACCCAATCGAAGAAGTGAGACAGGGTGGGAAAGGTGTCCGACTTCTGACATAAGGGAAAAGTCCACAAATAGTGCGAGAAGTCATCGAGAACGAGTAAATAATACTTATAGCCAGAAATGCTGATTACAGGGGATGTCCATACATCACAATGTATCAAATCAAAAGTGCTTACAGACCTAGAGGAGGAGGTGGGGAATAGGAGCCTAACATGGTGACGTAACTGACAAGCATGATAGAGGTGCTCAAAAGATCCCCTACAACCAGAAACAGAGGTACTATTGGAGAGCTTGGACATCACATCACGCCCGGGGTGACCGAGACGACGATGGCAGGTCACAGAGGAGGCGACCGTTGCAAGGACAGGCGGGGCATAAGTCGATGTAGGGGAAGCAGACAGGCGGAGCGTGTAGAGGGACCCGTGGCTGTCACACCGAGCGAGAAGGGTCCTGGTGGCAAGATCCTTCACAGACAGACCAAACAGGTCAAATTCCATAGACCAAGAATTGTCAGTAGTGAACTAACGAACGGAAAGAAGATTTTGAATGATATTGGGGGCAACAAGGACGTTGGTTAAATGAAAGAGACTAGGAAGAACCGCGACACCTATGTAGGTGACGGGTAGGGAAGAGCCGTTTCCCACAATGATGGAAGAAGGAAGAGAGGGGTGGGGGGAGAGGTGGAAGACAGTATACCTGCGTCCGGGGTGATGTGACAGGAGGCGCCCGAGTCAGCCACCCAGTCAGACACCATGGTGGGTGGGGCCAACGTCATCATGAAGAAGGAGCTAGCGAGAGACTGGGTGTCCCACCCACTAGTCTAGGACCCCCACACGGGCTGGGCCGAAGGCCCCGAGAGGGGAAGGAGCCCCTGCTGAGGCGGGGGAGGGGCCGAAGGCGCAGCAGGCAGTGGAGCGGCAAAGAAGACCAACAGAGGGGTGGTGGGGCGAGGAGTCGAGGCACCCACGGATGGCCCAGGCCACATGTGGATGGTGCCAGTGCACAGGTTGTAGAGGGATGGCCACTGAGAGCCACCCGGAGTGCTGCCTCGGCCACCTAACGTGCCACCGCGACCACCCTTGCAACCGCGGCCACGACCGCGACCCCCCTAGAGCCAGGAGGCTGTCGAAAATCTCCAGGGGTAGTGGTGCCGAGGTGCGATGAAAAGGAACCCCCCCGAAGTGAGAGGGGGCAGTCCGAGGGGCGCTGTAGAGCGCCGTGGCGGGAGTGGAGGTCGAAGTGGCAGAGAGGCAAAGCTCCTCGAGAAGCAGGTCGTTCTTGACCTCCGCAAAGGTGGGAAACGACTTCATACGGGTGAGGATGGGAGTCACACGATCGAAGCAAGGGCTCAAGCCGCGTAGGAGGTTGAGGATGAGGCTCCCATCAGTGATGGGGGCTCTAAGGGTGCAAAGAGTGTCCGCCATGGTCTTCATCTAACGACAGTACTCGTCCACAGAGAGATCGCCCTGAGCAAGCTGGCGGAAGGTGGACTCGAGGTATAGAATCCGAGTCTAGCAGTTGCTGAGGAACTGAGCCTTAAGGGCACCCCAGATCCGATGAGCCGTATCGTCCGGCACACGAACGATGTCTTAGAGTTCGGTGGTGAGGATGCCATGGATCGAAGAAAGGACCACCTCATGCATCAGGAGCCAGTCCTCCACCAGGTTAGAGACTGGAGAGCGGACGTGGTCGGCGAGGGCGTAGCGGCGCAGGGTCTGCAGGACCTGGTCACTCCACCGAGGGTACTAAGTGGAGTCCGGCACGAGAACGTCGGTGACGGTGGCCCGGATGCTGGTGAGGGCCGCCGCCTGAGCATGAAGAGAGGCGCAAAGAGTCGAGGTCAGGGTGGGCGCGAGCTTGAAGGTGTCGGCGTAGTGTTGAGCGGATGTGGGAGAGCCATCCGAAACGCCCTTGCCGGCGAGACGGCGGTAGGTCTCGGCGTACTAGCGCTCGATGGCGTCAACAACCGCCTGCTCCTGCTCAAGAGCACGGGCGGCATCCTGGGCACGCTGGCGAGCCGCCGTAACGGCGACCCGGGTGGTGACGAGGAGGGCGACGATGTCATCCGAAGAAGCACACAGGGATGATGTGATGGCCGAGGGCTGGCTGTAGATAGTCAGCGGTGGTGGACGGTCATGCACGGGGGGGGGGGGGGGGGGGCAACAGACATGTCGAGCCGGACATGGGGAAAACCCGGTGCCAGCAGCTGAGAACAAAAGAGGGCCGCGTCAGGCAGGGATAGGGTGCTGGAAGGGAAGCCGGGGTAGAGGGCTGTGGCCACCGGGTAGGGGCCTACCGGGAGGTGGATGAGGTTGGTGCCGACGCGGGGGGAGAGGCCGGCTTGGCCGGATCCTGTTGGGGCACGACCGCAGCGGCCGGAGGAGGGGGCGGCGCGGTAGCGGTGACAAGGAGAGGGGCAGGGGCGCGCACAGAGCCGGGCGCGGTGAGGGCTGCCCAGTAGGAGAGAGGGAGAGGGGGAAAGGAGTCGCCGGAGTAGGGAGTTGTGAAAGGGAAATAGGCTTACACCTTTTCCTAAATTAATTTTGGTGGTTGAACTGCTCAACACAAATAATTGGACTAACTAGTTTGCTCTAGTCTATAAGTTTTACAGGTGCCAAAGGTTCACAATAAGCCAATAAAAAGACCAAGAAAGGGTTCAAACAAAGAGAGCAAAAGACAACCCAAAGGCACCCTGGTCTGGCGCACCGGACAGTGTCCGGTGCACCAGGGAACTTGATGCTGAACTCGCTACCTTCGGGAAAATGGGAGGCCACTCCGCTATAATTCACCGGACTGTCCGGTGAAGCACCGGACAGTGTCCGGTGTCACACAGGACTGTCCGGTGTGCCAGCGGAGCAACGGCTACTTCGTGCCAACGGTCGACTGCAACCGCATTCAATGCGCTACAGTGCGCGCCAGAGTCAGAGCACGCGCAGTTGGCGCACCGGACAGTCTACATGACCTGTCCGGTGCGCCACCGGACAGCCCAGAGGCCCCACCAGTCAGAGCTCCAACGGTCAGAACCCAATGGCCGGCTGACGTGGCTGGCGCACCGGACAGTGTCCGGTGGCGCACCGGACTGTCCAGTGCGCCATGCGACAGCAGCCTTCCAACGACCACATTTTGGTGGTTGGGGCTATAAATACCCCAACCACCCCACATTCAATGGCATCCAAGTTTTCCACCTTCAACACATTACAAGAGCTATTGCATTCAATTCTAGACACAACCAAAGAGATCAAATCCTCTCCCAAGTCCGGAATCACTCCAAATCAAATAGTGACTAGAGAGAGCGACATTTGTGTTCATTTGAGCTCTTGCGCTTGGATTGCTTCTTTTCTTTCTCATTCTTCTTGTGATCAAACTCAATTGTAACCAAGGCAAGAGACACCAATTGTGTGGTGGTCCTTGCTGGAACTTTGTGTTCCGTTTGATTGAGAAGAGAAGCTCACTCGGTCTAAGTGATCGTTTGAGAGAGGGAAAGGATTGAAAGAGACCCGGTCTTTGTGACCACCTCAACGGGGAGTAGGTTTGCAAGAACCGAACCTCGGTAAAACAAATCATCGTGTCTCGCTCTTTATTTGCTCACGATTTGTTTTGCGCCCTCTCTCTCGGACTTGTTTATATTTCTAAAGCTAACCTGGCTTGTAGTTGTGCTTAAGTTTATAAATTTCAGATTCGCCCTATTCACCCCCCTTTAGGCGACTTTCAATTGGTATCAGAGCCCGGTGCTTCATTAGAGCTTAACTGCTCGAAGTGATGTCAGGAGCATCCGCCAAGAGGGAGTTCGGGACCGGCGAGAAGCCCGCCACAAGCCATGGGAAGGCTCCATCCGGGGAGTCCGCCAACAAGGTGAAGGGATCCCCTTCACACGACAAGTCGTGTCGGAGCGGTGACAAGAAGAAGAAGATGAGGAAGGTGGTCTACTACGAGACCGATTCTTCGTCACCATCCACCTCGGGCTCCGACACGCCGTCCGTAACTTCTAAGCGCCATGAGCACAAGAAGTTTAGTAAGATTCCCCTACGCTACCCTCGCATTTCCAAACGTACTCCATTATTTTCCGTCCCATTAGGCAAACCACCTATGTTTGATGGTGAAGATTATAATATGTGGAGTGATAAAATGAGACATCATCTAACCTCACTCCACACTAGCATTTGGGATGTTGTTGAGATTGGAGTACAGGTACTATCACCCGGGGATGAAGACTATGATTCGGACGAGGTCGCCCAAATCCGGCACTTCAACTCCCAAGCCACCACTATACTCCTTGCCTCTCTAAGTCGAGAGGAGTATAACAAGGTGCAATGGTTAAAAAGCACCAAGGAGATTTGGGACGTGCTCAAGACCGCGCACGAAGGAGATGAGGTGACCAAAATCACCAAGCGGGAGACGATCGAGGGGGAGCTCGGTCGCTTTCGGCTTCGCCAAGGGGAGGAGCCACAAGACATGTACAACCGCTTGAAAACCTTGGTGAACAAAGTGCGCAACCTTGGGAGCACCAAATGGGATGACCATGAGATGGTCAAGGTTATTCTAAGATCCCTCGTTTTTCTTAATCCTACGCAAGTTCAATTAATCCGTGGTAATCCTAGATATACACTAATGTCTCCCGAGGAAGTAATAGGAAACTTTGTGAGCTTTGAGTTGATGATCAAAGGCTCAAAGAAAATCATCGAGCTAGATGGCCCCTCCACGACCGAAGCACAACCGATCGCATTCAAGGCAACGGAGGAGAAAAAGGAGGAGTCTACATCAAGTAGACAACCCATCGACGCCTCTAAGCTCGACAATGAGGATATGGCGCTCATCATCAAAAGCTTCCGCCAAATCCTCAAGCAAAGGAGGGGGAAGGACTACAAATCCCGCTCCAAGAAAGTGTGCTACAAGTGTGGTAAGCCCGGTCATTTCATTGCTAAATGTCCATTATCTTGTGATAGTGACAGGGGCGACGACAAGAAGGGAAAGAGGAGAGAAAAGAAGAGATACTACAAGAAGAGGGGCGGCGATGCCCATGTGTGTCGCGAGTGGGACTCCGACGAGAGCCCCTCCGACTCCTCCTCCGACAAGGACGCTACCAACATCGCCGTCACCAAGGGACTCCTCTTCCCCAACGTCGGCCACAAGTGCCTCATGGCAAAGGACGACAAAAAGAAGAAGGTAAAATCAAAATCCTCCACTAAATATGCATCCTCTAGTGATGAAGATAATGCTAGTGATGAGGAGGATAATTTGCGCATCCTTTTTGCCAACCTAAACATGCAACAAAAAGAAAAATTAAATGAACTAATTAGTGCTATTCATGAGAAGGATAAACTCTTGGACTCCCAAGAGGACTTCCTAATTAAGGAAAATAAGAAGCATGTTAAGGTTAAAAATGCTTATGCTCTAGAAGTAGAAAAATGTGAAAAATTATCTAGTGAGCTAAGCACTTGTCATGATATTATTGCCAACCTTAGAAATTAAAATGCTAAATTAATTGCTAAGGTTGATTCCAATGTTAGTGATGTTTCAATTCCCGATCTTAGAGATAATAATGTTAGCTTACTTGCTAAGATTGAAGAATTGAATGTCTCTCTTGCTAGCCTTAGAAATGATAATGAAAAATTAATTGCTAAGGCTAAAGATTTAGATGTTTGCAATGTTACAATTTCCAATCTTAGAAGTGAAAATGACATTTTACATGCTAAGATTGTTGAACTAAAATCTTGCAAACCCTCTACATCTACTGCTGAGCATGTTTCCATTTGTACTAGATGTAGAGATATTAATGTTGATGCTATTCATGATCACCTAGCATTAATTAAGAAACAAAATGATCACATAGCTCAACTTAATGCTAAGATTAATGAGCATGACTTAGAAAATGAAAAATTTAAATTTGCTAGAAGCATGCTCTATAGTGGGAGACGCCCTGGCATCAAGGATGGCATTGACTTCCAAAAGGGGGACAATGTCAAACTTAATGCCCCTCCTGAAAGATTGTCTAACTTTGTTAAGGGCAAGGCTCACATGCCTCAGGATAACGAGGGTTACATTTTGTACCCTGCCGGTTATCCCGAGAGCAAAATTAGGAGAATTCATTCTAGGAAGTCTCACTCTGGCCCTAATCATGCTTTTATGTATAAGGGTGAGACATCTAGTTCTAGGCAATCAACCCATGCTAGATTGCCTAAGAAGAAAACTCCTGCTGCATCAAATGATCATAACATTTCATTTAAAACTTTTGATGCATCTTATGTGCTAACCAACAAATCAGGCAAGGTAGTTACCAAGTATGTTGGGGACAAACACAAGGGCACCAAGACTTGTGTTTGGGTACCCAAAGTTCTTATATCTAATGCCAAAGGACCCAAAATCGTTTGGGTACCTAAAATCAAGAACTAAACTTGTTTTGTAGGTTTATGCATCCGGGGGCTCAAGTTGGATCATCGATAGCGGGTGCACAAACCATATGACAGGGGAGAAGAGGATGTTCTCCTCCTACGAGAAAAACCAAGATCCCCAACGAGCTATCACATTCGGGGATGGATGAAAGGGAATTAGGCTTACACCTATTTTCCTAATTAATTTTGGTGGTTGAATTGCCCAACACAAATAATTGGACTAACTAGTTTGCTCTAGTGTATAAGTTATACAGGTGCCAAAGGTTCACACTTAGCCAATAAAAGACCAAGAATTGGGTTCAACAAAGAGAGCAAGGGATAACCGAAGTGTGCCCTGGTCTGGCGCACCGGACTATCCGGTGTGCCACCGGACAGTGTCCGGTGCACCAGGGGACTCCAAGTCAAACTCTTCACCTTCGGGAAAACTCAGAGCCGCTCCGCTATAATTCACCGGACTGTCCGGTGTACACCGGACAGTGTCTGGTGCTCCAAGGAAGAGCGTCTCAGGAACTCGCCAGCTTCGGGAATTCGCTCCGCTATAATTCACCGGACATGTCCGGTGTGCACCGGACTGTCCGGTGAGCCAGCGGAGCAACGACTACCTCGCGCCAACGGTCACCTGCAGAAGCATTAAATGCGCGCCAGAGCGCACAGAAGTCAGGCACGCACGAAGTGGCGCACCGGACACTCTACAGTACATGTCCGTTGTGCCACCGGACATCATGGCGGGCCCAGCAGTCAGAGCTCCAACGGTCGGAACCCAACGGCCTGGTGACGTGGCTGGCGCACCGGACACTGTCCGGTGTGCACCGGACTGTCCGGTGCCCCATGCGACAGACAACCTTCACCAAACGACTTGTTTGGTGGTTGGGGTTATAAATACCCCCAACCACCCCACATTCAAGTTATCCAAGTTTTCCACCTTCCAACCACTTACAAGAGCTAGGCATTCAATACAAGACACACCCAAGTGATCAAATCCTCTCCCAATTCCACAAAAGCTTTAGTGTTAAGTGAGAGTGATTTGTTGTGTTCTTTTGAGCTCTTGCGCTTGGATTGCTTTCTTCTTTCTCATTCTTTTCTTGTGATCAATACTCAATTGTAACCAAGGCAAGAGACACCAATTGTGTGGTGGTCCTTGTGGGGAAGTTTTGTTCCCGGTTGATTTGAGAAGAGAAAGCTTACTCGGTCCGAGGGACCGTTTGAGAGAGGGAAAGGGTTGAAAAAGACCCGGCCTTTGTGGCCTCCTCAACGGGGAGTAGGTTTGCGAGAACCGAACCTCGGCAAAACAAATCCTTGTGTCTCACTCCTTTATTCGCTTGCGATTTGTTTCGAACCCTCTCTCGCGGACTTGATTATATTTCTAACGCTAACCCGGCTTGTAGTTGTGATTAACTTTGTAAATTTCAGTTTCGCCCTATTCACCCCCCCTCTAGGCAACTTTCAATTGGTATCAGAGCCCGGTGCTTCATTAGAGCCTAACCGCTCGAAGTGATGTCGGGAGAACATGCCAAGAAGGAGATGGAGACCGACGACAAGTCCGCTACAAGCCACGGGAAAGCTTCATTGGGAGAGTCCCGCAACAAAGGAAAGGGGAAGGAGAAGAAACACTCTTCCCACAAGTCGCATCGGAGTGGGGACAAGAAAAAGAAGATGAGGAAGGTGGTCTACTACGAAACTGACACCTCATCGCCATCTACCTCCGGCTCCGACGCGCCCTCCGTAACTTGTAAGCGCCATGAGCGCAAGAAGTTTAGTAAGATCCCCTTACACTATCCTCGTACTTCTAGACATATTCCATTACTTTCCGTTCCATTAGGCAAACCGCCAACCTTTGATGGTGAAGATTATGCTAGGTGGAGTGATTTAATGAAATTTCATCTAACCTCACTCCACAAAAGTATATGGAATGTTGTTGAGTTTGGAGCAGAGGTACCATCCATAGGGGATGAGGATTATGATGAGGATTACGATGAGGATGAGGTGGCCCAAATCGAGCACTTCAACTCCCAAGCCACAACCATACTCCTCGCCTCTCTAAGTAAGGAGGAGTACAACAAGGTGCAAGGATTAAAGAGCGCCAAGGAAGTTTGGGACGTGCTCAAGACCGCACACGAGGGTGATGAACTAACCAAGATCACCAAGCGGGAAACGATCGAGGGGGAGCTCGGTCGCTTCCGTCTTCGCCAAGGGGAGGAGCCACAAGACATGTACAACCGGCTCAAAACCTTGGTAAATCAAGTGCGCAACCTCGGGAGCAAGAAATGGGATGACCACGAGGTGGTTAAGGTTATTCTAAGATCACTTATTTTCCTTAACCCTACTCAAGTACAATTAATTTGTGGTAATACTAGATATACACTAATGACTCCCGAGGAAGTAATCGGGAATTTTGTGAGCTTTGAGTTTATGATCAAGGGCTCACGGAAGATCAACGAGCTTGACGGTCCCTCCACGTCCGAAGCACAACCGGTCGCATTCAAGGCGACAGAAGAGAAGAAGGAGGAGTCTACACCAAGTAGAACACCCATCGACGCCTCCAAGCTCGACAACGAGGAAATGACACTTGTCATCAAAAGCTTCCGCCAAATCCTCAAGCAAAGGAGGGGGAAAGATTACAAGCCCCGCTCCAAGAAGGTTTGCTACAAGTGTGGTAAGCCCGGTCACTTTATAGCAAAATGTCCTATTTTTAGTGACAGTGACAGGGGCGACGACAAGAAGGGAAGAAGAAAGGAGAAGAAGAGGTACTACAAGAAGAAGGGCGGCGATGCCCATGTTTGTCGCGAGTGGGACTCCGACGAAAGCTCTAGCGACTCCTCCTCCGACGAGGACGCCGCCAACATCGCCGTCACCAAGGGACTCCTCTTCCCCAACGTCGGCCACAAATGCCTCATGGCAAAGGACAGCAAAAAGAAGAAGGTTAAATCCAAATCCTCCACTAGATATGAGTCTTCTAGCGATGATAATGCTAGTGATGAAGATAATTTGCATACTCTTTTTGCCAACTTAAACATGCAACAAAAAGAGAAACTAAATGAATTAATTAGTGCCATCCATGAGAAGGATGATCTCTTGGATTCCCAAGATGACTTCCTAATCAAGGAAAACAAAAAGCATGTTAAAGTTAAAAATGCTTATGCTCTAGAAGTTGAAAAATGTGAAAAATTATCTAGTGAGCTAAGTACTTGCCATGAGACTATAGACAACCTTAGAAATGAGAATGCTAATTTGTTAGCTAAGGTTGATTCTATTGCTTGTAATGTTTCAATTCCCAATCTTAGAAATGATAATGATGATTTGCTTGCTAAGATTGAAGAATTGAACATATCTCTTGCTAGTCTTAGGAATGAAAATGAAAAATTGCTTGCTAAGGCTAAAGATTTAGATGTATGCAATGCTTCCATTTCCGACCTTAGAAGTAAAAATGATATATTGCATGCTAAGGTTGTAGAATTAAAATCTTGCAAACCCTCTACATCTACCGTTGAACATACTTCTATTTGCACTAGATGTAGAGATGTAGATATTAATGCTATACATGATCACATGGCTTTAATTAAACAACAAAATGATCATATAGCTAAACTAGATGCAAAAATTGCCGAGCATGAAATTGAAAATGAAAATTTTAAATTTGCTCGTAGTATGCTTTATAGTGGGAGACGCCCTGGCATTAAGGATGGCATTGGCTTCCAACAGGGAGGCAATGTCAAACTTAATGCCCCTCCTAAGAAATTGTCTAATTTTGTTAAGGGGAAGGCTCCCATGCCTCAAGATAATGAGGGTTACATTTTGTACCCTGTCGGTTATCCTGAGAGCAAAATTAGGAGAATTCATTCTAGGAAGTCTCACTCTGGCCCTAATCATGCTTTTATGTATAAGGGTGAGACATCTAGTTCTAGGCAACCAACCCATGCTAAGTTGCCTAAGAAGAAAACTCCTAGTGCATCAAATGATCATGACATTTCATTTAAAACTTTTGATGCATCATATGTGTTAACTAACAAATCCGGCAAGGTAGTTGCCAAATATGTTGGGGGCAAGCACAAGGGATCAAAAACTTGTGTTTGGGTACCCAAAGTTCTTGTATCTAATGCCAAAGGACCCAAAACCATTTGGGTACCTAAAGTCAAGAACTAAACATGTTTTGTAGGTTTATGCATCCGGGGGCTCAAGTTGGATCATCGACAGCGGGTGCACAAACCACATGACAGGGGAGAAGAAGATGTTCTCCTCTTACGAGAAAAACCAAAATCCCCAAAGAGCGATCACATTCGGGGATGGAAATCAAGGTTTGGTCAAAGGATTGGGTAAAATTGCTATATCACCTGACCATTCCATTTCCAATGTTTTTCTTGTAGATTCTTTAGATTACAATTTGCTTTCCGTATCTCAATTATGTCAAATGGGCTACAACTGTCTTTTTACTGATGTAGGTGTCACTGTCTTTAGAAGAAGTGATGATTCAATAGCATTTAAAGGTGTGTTAGAGGGTCAGCTATACTTGGTAGATTTTGATAGAGCTGAACTCGACACATGCTTAATTGCTAAGACTAACATGGGTTGGCTCTGGCATCGTCGACTTGCCCATGTTGGGATGAAGAATCTTCATAAGCTTCTAAAGGGAGAGCACATTTTAGGATTAACAAATGTTCATTTTGAGAAAGACAGGATCTGTAGCGCATGCCAAGCAGGGAAGCAAGTTGGTGCCCATCATCCACACAAGAACATCATGACGACTGACATGCCTCTGGAGCTCCTACACATGGATCTATTCGGTCCGATCGCTTACATAAGCATCGGCGGGAGTAAGTACTGTCTAGTTATTGTGGATGATTATTCTTGCTTCACTTGGGTGTTCTTTTTGCAGGAAAATCTCACACCCAAGGTACCTTAAAAGGATTCTTGAGACAGGCTCAAAATGAGTTCGGCTTAAGGATCAAGAAAATTAGAAGCGACAACGGGACGGAGTTCAAGAACTCACAAATTGAAGGTTTCCTTGAGGAGGAGGGCATCAAGCATGAGTTCTCCTCTCCCTACACACCACAACAAAATGGTGTAGTGGAAAGGAAGAATAGAACTCTATTGGACATGGCAAGAACCATGCTTGATGAGTACAAGACACCGGATCGGTTTTGGGCCGAGGCGGTCAACACCGCCTGCTACGCCATCAACCGATTATATCTACACCGAATCCTCAAGAAGACATCATACGAACTCCTTACCGGTAAAAAGCCCAATATTTCATATTTTAGAGTCTTTGGTAGCAAATGCTTTATACTTGTTAAAAGAGGTAGAAAATCTAAATTTGCTCCTAAGACTGTAGAAGGCTTTTTACTAGGATATGATTCAAACACAAGGGCATATAGAGTCTTTAACAAGTCCTCTGGACAAGTTGAAGTTTCTTGTGACGTTGTGTTTGATGAGACTAACGGCTCTCAAGTAGAGCAAGTTGATCTTGATGAGATAGGTGTTGAAGAGGCTCCATGCATCGCGCTAAGGAACATGTCCATTGGGGATGTGTGTCCTAAGGAATTCGAAGAGCCTCCAAATGCATAAGATCAACCATCCTCCTCCACGCAAGCATCTCCACCAACTCAAAATGAGGATGAGGCTCAAGTTGATGAAGGAGAAGATCAAGCAAATGAGCCACCTCAAGATGACGGCAATGATCAAGGGGGAGATGCAAATGATCAAGACAAGGAGGATGAAGAACCAAGGCCGCCACACCCAAGAGTCCACCAAGCAATCCAACGAGATCACCCCGTCGTCACCATCCTCGGCGACATTCATAAGGGGGTAACCACTAGATCTCGTGTTGCTCATTTTTGTGAACATTACTCTTTTGTTTCCTCTATTGAGCCACACAGGGTAGAGGAAGCACTTCAAGATTCGGATTAGGTGGTGGCGATGCAAGAGGAACTCAACAACTTCACTAGAAATGAGGTATGACATTTGGTTCCACGTCCTAATAAAAATGTTGTAGGAACCAAATGGGTGTTCCGCAACAAGCAAGATGAGCATGGTGTGGTGACAAGGAACAAAGCTCGACTTGTGGCCAAAGGATACTCTCAAGTTGAAGGTTTGGATTTCGGTGAAACCTATGCACCCATAGCTAGGCTTGAATCAATTCGTATATTATTAGCCTATGCTACTTACCATGGCTTCAAGCTTTATCAAATGGACGTGAAGAGTGCCTTCCTCAATGGACCAATCAAGGAAGAGGTCTATGTTGAGCAACCTCCCGGCTTTGAAGATATAGGATCATGACACAAAAGTTCGAGATGTCTATGATGGGGGAGTTGAAGTATTTCCTGGGATTTCAAGTGAAGCAACTCCAAGAGGGCACCTTCCTTAGCCAAACGAAGTATACTCAAGACATTCTAAGCAAGTTTGGGATGAAGGATGCCAAACCCATCAAGACACCCATGGGAACCAATGGGCATCTCGACCTCGACACGGAAGGTAAGTCCGTGGATCAAAAGGTATACCGGTCGATGATAGGCTCTTTGCTATATTTATGTGCATCTCGACCGGATATTATGCTTTCCGTATGCATGTGTGCAAGATTCCAAGCCGACCCTAAGGAAGCTCACCTTACGGCCGTAAAACGAATCTTGAGATATTTAGTTTATACTCCTAAGTTTGGGCTTTGGTATCCTAGGGGATCCACATTTGATTTGATTGGTTATTCGGATGCCGATTGGGCGGGGTGTAAGATTAATAGAAAGAGCACATCGGGGACTTGCCAGTTCTTGGAAAGATCCTTGGTGTCTTAGGCTTCAAAGAAGCAGAATTCCGTAGCTCTTTCTACCGCCGAAGCCGAGTACATTGCCGCAGGCCATTGTTGCGCGCAACTACTTTGGATGAGGCAAACCCTTAGGGACTACGGTTACAAATTAACCAAAGTTCCTCTTCTATGTGATAATGAGAGTGCAATCCGTATGGCGGATAATCCCGTTGAGCACAGCCGCACTAAACACATAGCCATTCGGTATCATTTCTTAAGGGATCACCAACAAAAGGGAGATATCGAGATTTCATATATTAACACTAAAGATCAATTAGCCGATATCTTTACCAAGCCACTTGATGAACAAACTTTTAACAAACTTAGGCATGAGCTAAATATTCTTGATTCTAGGAACTTCTTTTGTTAATTTGCACACATAGCTCATTCATATACCTTTGATCATGTCTCTTTCATATGCTATGACTAATGTGTTTTCAAGACTATTTCAAACCAAGTCATAGGTGTATTGAAAGGAAATTGGAGTCTTCGGCGAAGACAAAGGCTTCCACTCCGTAACTCATCCATCGCCGTCGCTCCGGGCAACTCTCCATCTTTGGGGGAGAGAGCCTAAGTACAAAGCAAAAGGACTCCGTCTTTGGTATAATCTTCACTCATATGTTTTATTTGCCAAAGGAGAGAGAATGTTTTTTTAAAAAAAGGCTCTAATGATTCCGTTTTTGGCGATTTATGCCAAAGGGGGAGAGAGCATGAGCCCAAAGCAAAAGGACCGCACCACCACCACCACCAATTTCAAAATTTTGGTTTTCAATTGGTACTAATTTTAGAAAGAGTTTTTCAATTGGTATGTTTTTCAAATTGGAATCTCTTTGTGTTCAAAAGAGGAGGAGAGTAGTATTTTCAAAATCAATATCTTAAAACCCTCTTGAACACTAAAAGGAGGAATTTATCAAGGGGGAGTTTTGTTTAAGTCAAAGGAAAAGCATTTGAAACAGGGGAGAAAATTTCAAATCTTGAAAATGCTTCGCAAAATCTTATTCATTTACCTTTGACTATTTGCAAAAGAACTTTGAAAAGGATTTACAAAAGAATTTGCAAAAACAAAACATATGGTGCAAGCGTGGTCCAAAATGTTAAAAATGAAGAAACAATCCATGCATATCTTATACGTATTTATATTGGCTCAATTCCAAGCAACCTTTGCACTTACATTATACAAACTAGTTCAATTATGCACTTCCATATTTGCTTTGGTTTGTGTTGGCATCAATCACCAAAAAGGGGGAGATTGAAAGGGAATTAGGCTTACACCTATTTTCCTAATTAATTTTGGTGGTTGAATTGCCCAACACAAATAATTGGACTAACTAGTTTGCTCTAGTGTATAAGTTATACAGGTGCCAAAGGTTCACACTTAGCCAATAAAAAGACCAAGAATTGGGTTCAACAAAGAGAGCAAGGGATAACCGAAGTGTGCCCTGGTCTGGCGCACCGGACTGTCCGGTGTGCCACCGGACAGTGTCCGGTGCACCAGGGGACTCCAAGTCAAACTCTTCACCTTCGGGAAAACTCAGAGCCGCTCCGCTATAATTCACCGGACTGTCCGGTGTACACCGGACTGTCCGGTGCTCCAAGGAAGAGCGTCTCAGGAACTCGCCAGCTTCGGGAATTCGCTCCGCTATAATTCACTGGACATGTCCGGTGTGCACCGGACTGTCCGGTGAGCCAGCGAAGCAACGACTACCTCGCGCCAACGATCACCTGCAGAAGCATTAAATGCGCGCTAGAGCGCGCAGAAGTCAGGCACGCGCGAAGTGGCGCACCGGACACTCTACAGTACATGTCCGGTGTGCCACCGGACATCAAGGCGGGCCCAGCAGTCAGAGCTCCAACGGTCGGAACCCAACGGCCTGGTGACGTGGCTGGCGCACTGGACACTGTCCGGTGTGCACCAGACTGTCCGGTGCACCATGCGACAGACAACCTTCACCAAACGGCTAGTTTGGTGGTTGGGGTTATAAATACCCCCAACCACCCCACATTCAAGTTATCCAAGTTTTCCACCTTCCAACCACTTACAAGAGCTAGGCATTCAATACAAGACACACCCAAGTGATCAAATCCTCTCCCAATTCCACAAAAGCTTTAGTGTTAAGTGAGAGTGATTTGTTGTGTTCTTTTGAGCTCTTGCGCTTGGATTGCGTTCTTCTTTCTCATTCTTTTCTTGTGATCAATACTCAATTGTAACCAAGGCAAGAGACACCAATTGTGTGGTGGTCCTTGCGGGGAAGTTTTGTTCCTGGTTGATTTGAGAAGAGAAAGCTCACTCGGTCCGAGGGACCGTTTGAGAGAGAGAAAGGGTTGAAAAAGACCCGGCCTTTGTGGCCTCCTCAACGGGGAGTAGGTTTGCGAGAACCGAACCTCAGCAAAACAAATCCTTGTGTCTCACTCCTTTATTCGCTTGCGATTTGTTTCGAACCCTCTCTCGCGGACTTGATTATATTTCTAACGCTAACCCGGCTTGTAGTTGTGATTAACTTTGTAAATTTCAGTTTCGCCCTATTCACCCCCCCTCTAGGCGACTTTCAATGGAAATCAAGGTTTGGTCAATGGATTGGGTAAAATTGCTATATCTCCTGACCACTCCATTTCCAATGTTTTTCTTGTAGATTCTTTAGATTATAACTTGCTTTCAGTTTCGCAATTATGTAAAATGGGCTACAACTGTCTTTTTACAGATATAGGTGTTACTGTCTTTAGAAGAAGTGATGATTCAATAGCATTTAAGGGAGTGTTGGAGGGTCAGCTATACTTAGTAGATTTTGATAGAGCTGAACTCAACACTTGCTTAATTGTGAGAGCACCTAGAGGGGGGGGTGAATAGGTGATCCTGTGAAACTTGAAAACTTAAGCCACAAAACTTGGTTAATCGTTAGCACAATAATTGCTAAGTGGCTAGATAGGAATCCTCAACAAAATACAATAACCAACAAAGATCAATCACAGAGATGACACGGTGGTTATCCCGTGGTTCGGCCAAGACCAACGCTTGCCTACTCCACGTTGTGGCGTCCCAACGGACGAGGGTTGCAATCAACCCCTCTCAAGCGGTCCACAGACCCACTTGAATACCACGGTATTTTGCTTTGCTTATCTTTATCCCACCTGCGAGGAATCTCCACAAATTGGAGTCTCTCGCCCTTACACTTAAAGTTCACAAAGAAGCACGGAGTAAGGGAGGGGAGCAACACACACAAATCCACAGCAAAATGCGCACACACACGGCCAAGAATCGAGCTCAAAAGACTATCTCAAAGTTCTCACTAGAACGGAGCTCGAATCACTGAGAATGACAAACGAATGCGCAAAGACTGAGTGTGGATGATCAAGGATGCTCTAAGGTTGCTTGGTGGTCTCCTCCATGCGCCTAGGGGTCCCTTTTATAGCCCCAAGGCAGCTAGGAGCCGTTGAAAGCAATTCGGGAAGGCTGATCTTGCCTTCTGTCATCGGGCGCACCGGACAGTCCGGTGCACACCGGACACTGTCCGGTGCCCGATCTCCTTCCCAAAATGGCGCAGCCGACCGTTGCAGATCTGGGAGCCGTTGGCGCACCGGACATGTCCGGTGCACACCGGACAGTCCGGTGCCCCCTTCCGACCGTTGGCCCGGCCACGTGTCGCGCACAGATTCCGCGGCCGACCGTTGGCCCGGCCGACCGTTGGCTCACCGGACAGTCCGGTGCACACCGGACAGTCCGGTGAATTTTAGCCGTACGTCGTCGGCGAATTCCCGAGAGCGGCCAGTTCGCTCGAGCCAGCCTGGCGCACCGGACACTGTCCGGTGCACCACCGGACAGTCCGGTGTGCCAGTCAGAGCTGAGTCTTGGCTGTACACAGCCAAGCCTTTTTCACCTCTTTTCTTTTCTTCTTCTTTCTGTTTCTAACACTTAGACAAGTATATTAGTATACAAAACCAATGTACTAAGGCTTAGAAACATACCTTTACTCTTGATTTGCACTTTGTTCATCCATGGGCATAGATTCACATTTAAGCACTTGTGTTGGCACCCAATCACCAAAATACTTAGAAATGGCCCAAGGGCACATTTCCCTTTCAATCTCCCCCTTTTTGGTGATTTATGCCAACACAACATAAAGCAACTAGAACAAGTGCAATATCACTTCAAATAAAAACTCAAATTTATTTTGATTCAATTTGGCATATATGGATCATCCTTTGCCACCACTTGGTTTGTTTTTGCAAATCAAACTCAAAATCCTATCTCTAAGTCAAATCCACTTGTAGAGACATAAAGAGAGGTTTTCCAAAGAAAATTGATTCAATATTCCAAAAACTCCCCCTTTTTCCCATAATCAACACTTCTCCCCACAAGAAGCCAACTTTTGACAAGAGAGCCAATAAGAGAGTTTTGTCAAAACAAAAAGCTCTATTCTACTATTTTCAAAATCTCTCAGGTGGTAGCTGATCCATTTATCGCTTTGGCCTTTATTTTCTCCCCCTTTGGCATCAAGCACCAAAACGGGATCAATCTTGGCCCTTTAACCCCATTGCCTCACCAAAATCTTCAATTAAGAGCAAATAGGCAATAAGAGTTTAAAGATGAACTTGGAAAAGTTACTCTTTTCATCGGAGTGCAGTGGAAGTCTTGCATGGTCCAAGTCCACCTTTTTCCCTTTCAATTCTCCTTGGAGACTAAAACAACCAAACTCAAGTACATGGTTAGTCTCAAAGGGTCAAGTTGTAGCACAGCTCCCCCTAAATATGTGCATCATTTGCAAACAGGACTTGTGAGGTCCAGGGAGTGTTTGTACAACTTGAGCACCACAATAAGCAACAAAATGCAGAATGAACATGATCAAAAGCATAAACACATGTATGCTATAAATCAATCCAGGTTCCGTGAATCTAAGATATTGAGCTCACTACGCAGCCTGCAAAAGGTCTTCTCATCTAGAGGCTTGGTAAAGATATCGGCTAGCTGGTTCTCGGTGCTAACATGAAACACTTCGATATCCCCCTTTTGCTGGTGGTCTCTCAAAAAGTGATGCCGGATGTCAATGTGCTTTGTGCGGCTGTGTTCAACAGGATTTTCCGCCATGCGGATAGCACTCTCATTGTCACATAGGAGTGGGACTTTGCTCAGATTGTAGCCAAAGTCCCGAAGGGTTTGCCTCATCCAAAGTAGCTGCGCGCAACACTGTCCTGCGGCAACATACTCGGCCTCAGCGGTGGATAGGGCAACGGAGGTTTGTTTCTTAGAGTTCCACGACACCAGGGACCTTCCTAAGAATTGGCACGTCCCTGATGTACTCTTCCTATCAACCTTACATCCAGCATAGTCGGAATCTGAGTATCCAACCAAGTCAAAGGTAGACCCCTTTGGATACCAGAGCCCGAAGCAAGGCGTAGCAACCAAATATCTAAGAATTCGCTTCACCGCCACTAAGTGACACTCCTTAGGATCGGATTGAAATCTAGCACACATGCATACGCTAAGCATAATATCCGGTCTACTAGCACATAAATAAAGTAGAGACCCTATCATTGACCGGTATGCTTTTTGATCAACGGACTTACCTCCTTTGTTGAGGTCGGTGTGTCCGTCGGTCCCCATCGGAGTCTTTGCGGGCTTGGCGTCCTTCATCCCAAACCGCTTTAGCAGATCTTGCGTGTACTTCGTTTGGGAGATGAAGGTGCCGTCTTTGAGTTGCTTCACTTGGAACCCAAGGAAGTAGTTCAACTCGCCCATCATCGACATCTCGAATTTCTGCGTCATCACCCTGCTAAACTCTTCACAAGACTTTTGGTTAGTAGAACCAAATATTATGTCATCGACATAAATTTGGCACACAAACAAATCACCATCACATGTCTTAGTAAAAAGAGTTGGGTCGGCTTTCCCAACCTTGAAAGCATTAACAATTAGAAAGTCTCTAAGGCATTCATACCATGCTCTTGGGGCTTGCTTAAGTCCATAGAGCGCCTTAGAGAGCTTACACACGTGGTCGGGGTACCGTTCATCCTCGAAGCCAGGGGGTTGCTCCACGTACACCTCCTCCTTGATTGGCCCGTTGAGGAAAGCGCTCTTCACATCCATTTGGAACAACCTGAAAGAATGGTGAGCGGCATATGCTAGCAAGATACGAATTGATTCTAGCCTAGCCACAGGAGCAAACGTCTCCTCAAAGTCCAAACCTGCGACTTGGGCATAACCTTTTGCCACAAGTCGAGCCTTGTTCCTCGTCACCACCCCATGCTCGTCCTGTTTGTTGCGGAATACCCACTTGGTTCCCACAACGTTTTGCTTGGGACGAGGCACCAGTGTCCAAACTTCATTTCGCTTGAAGTTGTTGAGTTCCTCCTGCATGGCTAACACCCAGTCTGGATCTAGCAAGGCCTCTTCTACCCTGAAAGGCTCAATAGAAGAGACAAAGGAGTAATGCTCACAAAAATTAACTAATCGAGATCGAGTAGTTACTCCCTTGCTAATATCACCCAGAATTTGGTCGACGGGATGATCCCTTTGAATCATCGCTCGAACTTGGGTTGGAGGTGCCGGTTGTGCTTCTTCCTCCATCACATGATCATCTTGTGCTCCCCCTTGATCACACTCCTCTTGATGAACCTGTTCATCGTTTTGAGTTGGGGGATGCATCATTGTTGAGGAAGAAGGTTGATCTTGCTCCAATTGTTCCTGTGGTCGCACATCACCAGTCGCCATGGTGCGCATAGCGGCCGTTGGAACGTCTTCTTCATCTACATCATCAAGATCAACAACTTGCTCTCTTGGAGAGCCATTAGTCTCATCAAATACAACGTCGCTAGAGACTTCAACCAAACCCGATGATTTGTTGAAGACTCTATACGCCTTTGTATTTGAGTCATAACCTAACAAAAACCCTTCTACAGCTTTGGGAGCAAACTTAGAATTTCTACCCTTCTTTACTAGAATGTAGCACTTGCTTCCAAATACACGAAAGTAAGATACATTGGGTTTGTTACCGGTTAGTAGCTCATACGAAGTCTTCTTGAGGAGGCGATGAAGGTAGACCCTGTTGATGGCGTGGCAAGCCGTGTTCACGGCTTCCGACCAGAAACACTCGGGGATCTTGAATTCTCCAAGCATCGTCCTCGCCATATCGATTAGCGTCCTGTTCTTCCTCTCTACCACACCATTTTGCTGTGGTGTGTAGGGAGCGGAGAACTCGTGCTTGATCCCTTCCTCCTCAAGGAACTCCTCCACTTGAAGGTTCTTGAACTCGGACCCGTTGTCACTCCTTATCTTCTTCACCTTGAGCTCAAACTCATTTTGAGCTCTCCTGAGGAAGCGCTTGAGGGTCCCTTGGGTTTCAGACTTATCCTGCAAAAAGAACACCCAAGTGAAGCGGGAAAAGTCATCAACAATAACTAGACCATACTTACTCCCTCCTATGCTCAGATAGGCGACAGGTCCGAAGAGGTCCATATGCAGCAGCTCCAGGGGTCTTGAAGTGGTCATCACATTCTTGCTGTGATGCGCTCCTCCCACTTGTTTACCTGCTTGACAAGCTGCACAAGGTCTATCTTTTTCGAATTGCACGTTAGTCAAACCTATCACGTGTTCTCCCTTTAGAAGCTTGTGAAGGTTCTTCATCCCCACATGTGCTAAGCGGCGATGCCACAGCCAGCCCATGCTAGTCTTAGCTATTAAGCATGCATCTAGACCGGCCTCTTCTTTTGCAAAATCAACTAAATAAAGTTTGCCGTCTAATACACCCTTAAAAGCTAGTGAACCATCACTTCTTCTAAAGACAGACACATCTACATTTGTAAATAGACAGTTATACCCCATGTTGCATAATTGACTAACAGATAGCAAATTATATCCAAGAGACTCTACTAAAAACACATTAGATATGGAGTGCTCATTAGAAATTGCAATTTTACCTAACCCTTTTACCTTGCCTTGATTCCCATCACCGAATATAATTGAATCTTGGGAATCCTTATTCTTGACGTAGGAGGTGAACATCTTCTTCTCCCCCGTCATATGGTTTGTGCATCCGCTATCAATAATCCAGCTTGAACCCCCGGATGCATAAACCTGCAAGGCAAATTTAGGCTTGGGACTTAGGTACCCAACTCTTGTTGGGTCCTACAAGGTTAGTCACAATTTCCTTAGGGACCCAAATGCAAGTTTTATCACCCTTGCATTTTGCCCCTAACTTTCTAGCAATTACCTTTCTATTCTTTCTACAAATTGCAAAGGAAGCATTCAAAGCATGATATATTGTAGAAGGCTCATTAACTTTCCTAGGAATATTAACAACATCTCTTCTAGGCATATTATGAACAACATTCCTTCTACCAACATTTCTATCATGCACATATGAAGAACTAGAAGCAAACATAGCATGAGAAAAATCATCGTAAGCATTATAACTCCTATAAGCATTTCTAGTTTGTCTCCTATCATGATACAAAAAGGCATGGTTCTTTTTAGCACTACTAACCATAGGAGCCTTCCCTTTCTCCTTGGCGGAGATAGGAGCCTTATGGCTTGTCAAGTTCTTGGCTTCCCTCTTGTAGCCAAGTCCATCCTTAATTGAGGGGTGTCTACCGATCGTGTAGGCATCCCTTGCAAATTTTAGTTTATCAAATTCATTCTTGCTAGTCTTAAGTTGGGCATTAAGACTAGCCAATTCCTCAGTTAATTTGAAGATTGAAACTAAATGATCACTACAAGCATCAACATCGAAATCTTTACACCTAGTGCAAATCTCAACATGTTCTACACAAGAATTAGATTTACTAGCTACTTCTAGTTTAGCATTTAAGTCATCATTAACACTCTTTAAAGTAGCAATGGTTTCATGACAAGAAGATAATTCACTAGAGAGCATTTCATTCCTCTTAATTTCTAGAGCAAGAGATTTCTGAGCTTCTACAAATTTATCATGTTCTTCATACAACAAATCCTCTTGCTTTTCTAAAAGTATATTCCTATCATTCAAGGCATCAATCAATTCATTAATTTTGTCTACCTTGGTTCTATCTAATCCCTTGAATAAGCATGAGTAATCTATCTCATCATCGTCACTAGACTCATCCTCACTTGAAGAAGCATAAGTACTAGTATTATGAGTGCTTACTTTCTTCTCCCTTGCCATGAGGCAAGTGTGACGCTCGTTGGGGAAGAGGGATGACTTGTTGAAGGCGATGGCGGCGAGTCCTTCATTGTCGGAGTCGGATGAAGAGCAGTCCGAATCCCACTCCTTGCCCAGATGAGCCTCACCCTTTGCCTTCTTATAGTTCTTCTTTTTCTCCCTCTTGTTCCCTTGATCCTGATCACTATCATTGTCGGGACAGTTAGCAATAAAATGACCAAGCTTACCGCATTTGAAGCATGAGCGCTTCCCCTTGGCTTTGGTCTTGCTTGGTTGTCCCTTGCGACCTTTAAGCACCGTCTTGAATCTTTTGATGATGAGAGCCATCTCTTCATCATTAAGTCCCGCCGCCTCAAATTGTGCCACCTTGCTAGGTAGCGCCTCCTTGCTTCGTGTTGCCTTGAGAGCAAGGGGTTGCGGCTCGTTGATCGGACCATTCAAGGCGTCGTCCACGTACCTCGCTTCCTTGATCATCATTCGCCCGCTAACGAATTTCCCAAGAACTTCTTCGGGCGACATCTTGGTGTACCTGGGATTTTCACGAATATTGTTCACCAAATGAGGATCAAGAATGGTAAATGACCTTAGCATTAGGCGGACGACGTCGTGGTCCGTCCATCGCGTGCTCCCGTAGCTCCTTATTTTGTTGATAAGGGTCTTGAGCCGGTTGTATGTTTGTGTCGGCTCCTCGCCCCTTATCATCGCGAACCGTCCAAGCTCGCCCTCCACCAACTCCATTTTGGTGAGCAAGGTGACGTCGTTTCCCTCATGAGAGATCTTGAGGGTGTCCCAGATCTGCTTGGCATTGTCCAAGCCGCTCACCTTGTGATACTCGTCCCTGCACAAAGAAGCTAGCAACACAGTAGTAGCTTGTGCATTTTTATGAATCTGTTCATTAATAAACACAGGGCTATCTGAGCTATCAAATTTCATTCCACTTTCCACAATCTCCCATATGCTTGGATGGAGAGAAAACAGGTGAGTACGCATTTTGTGGCTCCAAAATCCGTAATCCTCTCCATCAAAGTGAGGGGGCTTGCCAAGTGGAATGGGGAGCAATTGAGCATTTGAACTATGCGGGATGCGCGAATAATCGAAAGAAAAGTTTGAGTTAACCGTCTTTCGTCTATCGTAGTCGTCGTCGTCCTTTTGGGAGGAGGAAGATTCGTCGCTGTCGTAGTAGACAATTTCCTTGATGCGCCTTGCCTTCTTCTTTCTCCCATCTTTTCTTTTGTGGCCCGAGCCTGAGTCGGTGAGCTTGTCATCATTGGGCTCGTTGACGAAGGACTCCTTCTCCTTGTCGTTGATCACCATCCCCTTGCCTTTAGGATCCATCTCTTCGAGCGGTTAGTCCCTTTCTTGAAGAGAATGGCTCTGATACCAATTGAGAGCACCTAGAGGGGGGGGGTGAATAGGTGATCCTGTGAAACTTGAAAACTTAAGCCACAAAACTTGGTTAATCGTTAGCACAATAATTGCTAAGTGGCTAGATAGGAATCCTCAACAAAATACAATAACCAACAAAGATCAATCACAGAGATGACACGGTGGTTATCCCGTGGTTCGGCCAAGACCAACGCTTGCCTACTCCACGTTGTGGCGTCCCAACGGACGAGGGTTGCAATCAACCCCTCTCAAGCGGTCCACAGACCCACTTGAATACCACGGTATTTTGCTTTGCTTATCTTTATCCCACCTGCGAGGAATCTCCACAAATTGGAGTCTCTCGCCCTTACACTTAAAGTTCACAAAGAAGCACGGAGTAAGGGAGGGGAGCAACACACACAAATCCACAGCAAAATGCGCACACACACGGCCAAGAATCGAGCTCAAAAGACTATCTCAAAGTTCTCACTAGAACGGAGCTCGAATCACTGAGAATGACAAACGAATGCACAAAGACTGAGTGTGGATGATCAAGGATGCTCTAAGGTTGCTTGGTGGTCTCCTCCATGCGCCTAGGGGTCCCTTTTATAGCCCCAAGGCAGCTAGGAGCCGTTGAAAGCAATTCGGGAAGGCTGATCTTGCCTTCTGTCATCGGGCGCACCGGACAGTCCGGTGCACACCGGACACTGTCCGGTGCCCGATCTCCTTCCCAAAATGGCGCAGCCGACCGTTGCAGATCTGGGAGCCGTTGGCGCACCGGACAGTCCGGTGCACACCGGACAGTCCGGTGCCCCCTTCCGACCGTTGGCCCGGCCACGTGTCGCGCACAGATTCCGCGGCCGACCGTTGGCTCACCGGACAGTCCGGTGCACACCAGACAGTCCGGTGAATTTTAGCCGTACGTCGTCGGTGAATTCCCGAGAGCGGCCAGTTCGCTCGAGCCAGCCTGGCGCACCGGACACTGTCCGGTGCACCACCGGACAGTCCGGTGTGCCAGTCAGAGCTGAGTCTTGGCTGTACACAGCCAAGCCTTTTTCACCTCTTTTCTTTTCTTCTTCTTTCTGTTTCTAACACTTAGACAAGTATATTAGTACACAAAACCAATGTACTAAGGCTTAGAAACATACCTTTACTCTTGATTTGCACTTTGTTCATCCATGGGCATAGATTCACATTTAAGCACTTGTGTTGGCACCCAATCACCAAAATACTTAGAAATGGCCCAAGGGCACATTTCCCTTTCAAATTGCTAAGACTAACATGGGCTGGCTCTGGCATCGCCGACTAGCACATGTTGGAATGAAGAATCTTCACAAGCTTCTAAAGGGAGAACACATTTTGGGACTAACAAATGTTCATTTTGAGAAAGACAGGGTTTGTAGCGCATGTCTGGCAGGGAAGCAAGTTGGTGTTCATCATCCACACAAGAACATCATGACGACTGACAGGCCACTTGAGCTCCTACACATGGATCTATTCGGCCCGATTGCTTACATAAGCATCGGCGGGAGTAAGTACTGTCTAGTTATTGTGGATGACTATTCTCGCTTCACTTGGGTGTTCTTTTTGCAGGAAAAATCTCATACCCAAGAGACCTTAAAGGGATTCTTGAGACGGGCTCAAAATGAGTTCGACTTAAGGATCAAAAAGATTAGAAGCGACAACAGGACAGAGTTCAAGAACTCTCAAATTGAAGGCGTCCTTGAGGAGGAGGGCATCAAGCATGAGTTCTCTTCTCCCTACACACCACAACAAAACGGTGTAGTGGAGAGGAAGAATCAAACTCTACTGGACATGGCAAGAACCATGCTTGATGAGTACAAAACTTCGGATCGGTTTTGGGCCGAGGCGGTCAACACCGCCTGCTACGCCATCAACCGGTTATATCTACACCGAATCATCAAGAAGACATCTTACGAACTCCTTACCGGTAAAAAGCCCAATGTTTCATATTTTAGAGTCTTTGGTAGCAAATGCTTTATTCTTGTTAAAAGAGGTAGAAAATCTAAATTTGCTCCTAGGGCTGTAGAAGGCTTTTTACTAGGATATGATTCAAACACAAGGGCATATAGAGTCTTTAACAAGTCCTCTGGACTAGTTGAAGTTTCTTGTGACATTTTGTTTGATGAGACTAACGGCTCTCAAGTAGAGCAAGTTGATCTTGATGAGATAGGTGATGAAGAGGCTCCGTGCATCGCACTAAGGAACATGTCCATTGGGGATGTGTGTCCTAAGGAATCTGAAGAGCCATCACATGCACAAGATCAACCATCCTCCTCCACGCAAGCATCTCCACCAACTCAAGATGAGGATGAGGCTCAAAATGATGAAGGAGAAGATCAAGGAGTTGAGCCACCTCAAGAGGAGAGCAATGATCAAGGGGGAGATGCCCATGATCAAGATGAGGAAGATGAACAAGTTCCAAGGCCGCCACACCCAAGAGTCCACCAAGCAATCCAACGAGATCACCCCATGAACACCATCCTCGGCGATATTCAAAAGGGGGTAACTACTCGATCTCGTGTTGCTCATTTTTGTGAATATTACTCTTTTGTTTCCTCTATTGAGCCACACAGGGTAGAGGAAGCTCTACAAGATTCGGATTAGGTGGTGGGAATGCAAGAGGAGCTCAACAACTTCACTAGGAATGAGGTATGGCATTTAGTTCCACGTCCTAATCAAAATGTTGTAGGAACCAAGTGGGTCTTCCGCAACAAGAAAGATGAGCATGGTGTGGTGACAAGGAACAAATCCCGACTTGTGGCCAAGGGATATTCACAAGTCGAAGGTTTGGATTTCAGTGAAACCTATGCACCCGTAGCTAGGCTAGAATCAATTCGCATTTTACTTGCTTATGCTACTTACCATGGCTTCAAGCTTTATCAAATGGACGTGAAAAGTGCCTTCCTTAATGGACCAATCAAGGAGGAGGTCTATGTTGAGCAACCTCCCGGCTTTGAAGATAGTGAGTACCCTAATCACGTATATAAACTCTCTAAGGCGCTTTATGGGCTCAAGCAAGCCCCAAGAGCATGGTATGAATGCCTAAGAGATTTTCTTATCACTAATGGCTTCAAAGTCGGAAAGGCCGATCCTACACTCTTTACCAAATCACTTCAAAATGATTTGTTTGTATGCCAAATTTATGTTGATGATATCATATTTGGGTCTACTAACGAATCTACTTGTGAAGAGTTTAGTAGGATCATGACACAAAAATTCGAGATGTCGATGATGGGGGAGTTGAAGTACTTCTTGGGATTTCAAGTGAAGCAACTCCAAGAGGGCACCTTCATTAGCCAAACAAAGTATATTCAAGACATTCTAAACAAGTTTGGGATGAAGGATGCCAAGCCCATCAAGACACACATGGGAACCAATGGGCATCTCGACCTCGACACGGGAGGTAAACCCGTAGATCAAAAGGTATACCGGTCGATGATAGGCTCTTTACTCTATTTATGTGCTTCACGACCGGACATTATGCTTTCTGTATGCATGTGTGCAAGATTTCAAGCCGACCCTAAGGAAGCTCACCTTACGGCCGTAAAACGAATCTTGAGATATTTAGTTTATACTCCTAAGTTTGGGCTTTGGTACCCTCGGGGATCCACATTTGATTTAATTGGATATTCGGATGCTGATTGGGCAGGGTGTAAAATTAATAAAAAGAGCACATCGGGGACTTGCCAGTTCTTGGGAAGGTCCCTGGTGTCTTGGGCTTCAAAGAAGCAAAATTCCGTAGCTCTTTCTACCGTCGAAGCCAAGTATATTGCCGCAGGCCATTGTTGCGCGCAATTACTTTGGATGAGGCAAACACTTAGGGACTACGGTTACAAATTAACCAAAGTTCCTCTTCTATGTGATAATGAGAGTGCAATCCGCATGGCGGATAATCCCGTTGAGCATAGTCGCACTAAACACATAGCCATTCGGTATCATTTTCTAAGGGATCACCAACAAAAGGGGGATATCGAGATTGCATATATTAACACCAAAGAACAATTGACCGATATCTTTACCAAGCCACTAGATGAACAAACTTTTAACAAATTTAGGCATGAGCTAAATATTCTTGATTCTCGGAATTTCTTTTGATGTCTTGCACACATAGCTCATTAATATACCTTTGATCATGTCTCTTTTATATGCTATGACTAATGTGTTTTCAAGTGTATTTCAAACCAAGTCATAGATTGAAAGGGAATTGAAGTATTCGGCGAAGACAAAGGCTTCCACTCCACTCCATCAAATTACAATCCTTCACCGTCACTCCGAGCAACTCTCCAACTTTGGCATAATCTTCACTCATATTTTGTTCGCCAAAGGGGGAGAAAGTAGTTAAAAGGGCTTATATTTCACTCACAAGTATCCGTTTTTGGTGATTCATGCCAAAGGGGGAGAAGGTATTAGCCCAAAGCAAAAGGACCGCACCACCACCAACTTTTCAAAATTTAAGTTAAGAAAAGGTCTTGAAATGATGAATTTTTTCAACTGGTATCTTATTTTTGATAGAGTTTCAAATTGGTACACCCTCTTCAAAAACTAATATCTAAAACCCTCTTGAACACTAAGAGGAGGATTTTATTGAGAGGGAGTTTTGTTTAGTCAAAGGAAAAGCATTCGAAACAGGGGGAGAAAATTTCAAATCTTGAAAATGCTTCTCAAAATCTTATTCATTTGTCTTTGACTATTTGCAAAAGGACTTTGAAAAGAATTTACAAAAGAATTTGCAAAAACAAAACATGTGGTGCAAGCGTGGTCCAAAATGTTAAAAATAAAGAAACAATCCATGCATATCTTATGAAAATATATATTGTTCAATTCTAAGTAACCTTTGCACTTACAATTATGCAAACTAGTTCAATTATGCATTTCTATATTTGCTTTGGTTTGTGTTGGCATCAATCACCAAAAAGGGGGAGATGGAAAGGGAAATAGGCTTACACCTTTTCCTAAATTGATTTTGGTGGTTGAATTGCCCAACACAAATAATTGGACTAACTAGTTTGCTCTAGTCTATAAGTTTTACAGGTGCCAAAGGTTCACAATAAGCCAATAAAAAGACCAAGAAAGGGTTCAAACAAAGAGAGCAAAAGACAACCCAAAGGCACCCTGGTCTGGCGCACCGGTCTGTCCGGTGTGCCACCGGACAGTGTCCGGTGCACCAGGGAACTTGATGTTGAACTCGCTACCTTCGGGAAAATGGGAGGTCGCTTCGCTATAATTCACCGGACTGTCCGGTGTGCCAGCGGAGCAACGGCTACTTCGCGCCAACGGTCGACTGCAACCGCATTCAATGTGCTACAGTGCGCGCCAGAGTCAGAGCATGCGCAGTTGGCGCACCGGACAGTCTACAGGACCTGTCCGGTGCGCCACCGGACAGCCCAGAGGCCCCACCAGTCAGAGCTCCGACGGTCAGAACCCAACGGCCGGCTGACGTGGCTGGCGCACCGGACAGTGTCCGGTGGCGCACCAGACTGTCCGGTGCGCCATGCGACAGCAGCCTTCCAACGACCACATTTTGGTGGTTGGGGCTATAAATACCCAACCACCCCACATTCAATGGCATCCAAGTTTTCCACCTTCAACACATTACAAGAGCTATTGCATTCAATTCTAGACACAACCAAAGAGATCAAATCCTCTCCCAAGTCCGGAATCACTCCAAATCAAATAGTGACTAGAGAGAGCGACATTTGTGTTCATTTGAGATCTTGCGCTTGGATTGCTTATTTTCTTTCCCATTCTTCTTGTGATCAAACTCAATTGTAACCAAGGCAAGAGACACCAATTGTGTGGTGGTTCTTGCGGGAACTTTGTGTTCCGTTTCATTGAGAAGAGAAGCTCACTCGGTCTAAGTGACCGTTTGAGAGAGGGAAAGGGTTGAAAGAGACCCAGTCTTTGTGACCACCTAAACGGGGAGTAGGTTTGCAAGAACCGAACCTCGGTAAAACAAATCATCGTGTCTCGCTCTTTATTTGCTCACGATTTGTTTTGCGCCCTCTCTCTCGGACTTGTTTATATTTCTAACGCTAACCTGGCTTGTAGTTGTGCTTAAGTTTATAAATTTTAGATTCGCCCTATTCACCCCCCCTCTAGGCGACTTTCAAGTTGCGGCAGAGGAGGTGGGGAATGAAGGACGTCCGACCAGGGTGAACGGTGGCTGCGGACAGGGGCCGACCGGCTGCGGCGTCGTCGTTGGGGGCACCAAGCGCGCGGAGTAGGGCGGCGGCAAGGCGGGGTCTCAACCAACAGAGGCAAGTTGCCGCAGCCTCTCAACGCATAGCCACCACATAGAGGGCACCCAAGGCGGAGAAGAAGCCAGCGGCCAAGAAGCCCACGAAGGAGGAGCTCGTGGCGGAGAAGACGACTGTCGGGAAGAAGCCTAAGATGGAGAAGCAGGTCCCCGCGGGCAAGTCCTCCGGCAAGGCAGGACGAGGGTGGGTCCCCGCGGGCAAGTCCGTCGGCAAGGCGGGACGAGGCTTCAGAGCAGTGTTAGTGGAAGAGGAAGAGGAAAAGGTGGAATCCAGCTCGTCGAAGACGACGTGACGAGAGATGAGGACTCTATGTGAGGTGAGGTCGAGGCACCGGTACCCCTTATGGTCGGGGGAGTACCCAAGGAAGACACAACGAGTGGAACGTGGCGCTAACTTATGCGGAGTGGCGGTGAAGCAGGGCGCGGTGAGGCGGCGGCGGCTGGCGCATGAGAGGCTTTGATACCATGAGAGTGTTTATCGTCCCAAAACCTAGCAACAGTGCACACATATGGCTACAGTGCGCTATAGTGCACACCCAACCCTAATGGGCCAGGCCCATATACCTATCACTGTAACAAATGTTCATCCAAAAAAATGGATAAAAATTAAGAAGAATGAAATCCCTGTACTCTACCATACTTTTGCCTATAAATATGTTTATGGTAGGTGAACCGGGTGGATGAGTTGAAGAACCAGTCACAGCCGGCCTTAGCATTGTCTCGTAAGATCTTCCCTCCATCATTCACCAACTCAGGAATCTGATGCTGCTCTCTACCAAAATGTTTCTTGACGACCCTGAGTCTTGGTTCCTTCTCCTAGCATCAGTGGCATAGCAAGGGGGGGGGCATGGCCCCCTAACCAAAAAAAATTCTTTGTAGTTGTATATCTATAGTTAAAATAAAAGAGTTAGTTTATAGCAAGTTAAAATTTATTATACACTTAGCGCATATATATGTTAATTGTTATGACTATATATATATATATATAGACTCGTTATAATCAGTTTATGACATATACTGATTATGTTACACGATATATGTATTTATACAGCTTGGTACATTGTGTAAAAATTTTGTTTACTATTTCATGCGCACAAATTCAGGATGACATGAATGTGCGATGAAAGAAAATTCATTGACATGTATGGAAACAAAAAATCTTATTTAAATGTTTTATTTCTGCATAAATATAGGATCACTCCAACAACATGACAACTAGGCTCGTTAGAACAAGTTTATGATATATACTTATACTAATTATGCTACACGGTGTAGTATTTATGCAATATGGCACACTCGTAAAAATCTAGCATGTGATGAACAAATCTCCATATTCGAGTGTAAAAATCTTCAGTTTTGAGAGTAAAACCCTACAATTATGAGCGCAGCTGGCCTTTATATCCGGGAGCAGGTTACCTTTTTGTGAATTTTTATTACGTCGCGTAAATGTGTATGTCTTAATATCTAATACATATGGCGTAAATGGTATGGACCCCATATACACAATAGGTTCGGTAACGATATAATGCATAAAATTAATAAACGTTTGCGAAAAATGGGAATAGAAATATCATAAACAGAAATTAGATTGAAAGCGGAGCCATGAACTGAAATGTATGTCGTAAAAACCTATTGATGTTGGCATAAATATGTATACAAAGTAACATAAAACATGTCCGCCGCTCTCGCCTAGGGGAGCCGTCACCGCCTCGGATGACGTCGCTGTCGCATCCCCTAGGGGGCCGCCGCTGCTGTGTGCCCCAGGAACCATCGCCTCGCCTCTAGGATCCGCCATAGCTCGTGCCTAGGGAATTTCGCCGCCACCGCTCCCACCTCGAATGCATCATCATCGTGCGCGTCTTAGGGGACCGCTGTCATGCGTGTGCTCCTGGATCTGTTGCTGCAGCCACTCCCACTTTGGATCTGTTTTCTGTGACAGGCTAGATCCGCCGCTCCCACCTGACGCCGCGCCTCTGGACTAGGGAGCCAGCATCGCCGTGCCTCCAGATCAGGAGCCGCCACCGCCGCGCCTATAAACCAGGGAGCCGCCACCGTGCCTCTGGACCAAGAGCCGCTGCCGCCGCGCCTTCGGGCCGGGGAGCCATCACCGTGTCTCCGGATCGTGAGCCGTCGCATGCCCGCCTCGGGGGCACCGACACTCACCCTCGAGATCACCGCCGTTGCACGCCTCAGGGGAACCGTCGTCGCTGCTAAAACCCTAATTTGTGGCATGCTTTGGTGCTTTTATAGACGACCAGACCTGGTCCGGCTCAATCGAATGGCATGTCTGACTTAGGCTTCCTCTAGTTATTGAAGCCTAGTGCTATATATATATAGTTTATATATTTAGAGCTCTGGGCTCACATTAACAAACGAAAGCCCTGATCCAAATTAGTTGGCTCGACCCCACCAATTTGCAACTCAGACCCACTCACAACCAACGTTAGTTAGGAAACAAATCAACCTACACGTAGCCCACCTTCAATCTCGGCGCAGGCTTCCTAAACAACCACCACCTCGTCTCCTCCATATCCTCCGCGTTTTTCATTTCTCCTCTACGTCTAGGTGACTGGGAGGTGAGTGAAGTTGTCTTCGGCGCGTTGCGGAATCTTCTCCAGCACCGGGATTCGACGGCGCACCGAATAGTGCATTTCGACGTCACCCACCTCCAGCTGCGGAGTCGGCCGACAGTTCCATCGTCGGTAAGTTTTTTCGGTCTGTTGCACCTCCCATAGTTGATATTCGTTCGCTAGTGTTAATACCCGGCTGGTGACGTCGCTCGCAGATTTCCCCTTCATAGTATCTAAACTGATCCATTTCACAATTTATCCATGTTGGGGTTTTCAAAGATGTTTACAGACATTGCAAGTGACCTCGTGCAATCCGCCATTTTTCATGTAGCATCTTTCAGTGACCTAGTCTGCTCATCGGATTTGAAGGCGTACCCAGTTACAAGTTTTTACATCTTTTATTGTTGCAATCGATCTATCTAGGGTTCAGATTGCAATCTAAAATTCCGTTCTAATATCTTGTATGGTATTCATAATATTAAACCCCAAATAACAAATAGTGGAACCCTAAATTATGTTCGGTGTGCCATTATTATGCACATTTTGTTTTTAATTAATTGGAATCAAACATACATAATGGTACACATTTAAATTGTTTTGGCAAAATCTTGCAGTATTTATGTGGATTACATTCACATTTATCATACTAATTAATTTACAGAGACTCATATTAGTAATGCATAAATGTATTATACACTTAGGCAGTTGGATGACGTGTGCACTTATGCTAATTACTTTACAGAGACTCACATTCGTCTCTTAATTTTTATATAGTTATGACAAAATATGTTCGCTCTTATGCTGATTACATACGTAGTTAAGACAATAATTATTTGTAGAGATGGACATTAGTTTTGATGCCCTCGTATTATATGCTAACATGTGGATGTAGTTATATTCAATTCAATGCATTTGGAATAGTTAATGAATGTATCGATAGAATTCATACGCTATCAGGTTTTTATATATAACTTTTGTTGGTTGTTTCCTAATAGCTGTTTTAAAGGTGTAATATATCTCAAATACTTTACATATCATTTATGCAGATTTAGCATTGTGCAAAAGTTAGATTCAGAATGAAATCTGTTGACCATCCTCCTTCCAATCCAAAGAAAATAACAATTGAATCAAGTCAGGAAGTATTCACTGTTGAGATCCCCCGCACTAAAAATAATGCCAATAACCCGAGGCAGTCGATTGTTGCAGATGTTGATTCCCCAAAGAAAATGAAGCAACTTTATGTTAGGTGTAATACAAAGCGGTCTACAGGACATGGAAAAAAGAATCTGATGTAAGTGGAAATATAGATGATGATGATTTCATGCTTGCCCCCAAGAAGAATAGGCATGTCGGATTTGATGAGAAACCAACGTCTCCTCGGCGACAATCGCCATGCAGACTTGCTATTTCTCCTTCACCAAATCTGCCAAAGCAAAAAACATTGTTGAAGATGCAACTATCAAACAAACAACTGTGGTGAAGAATAGAAGCAAAAAGAAAACCAAAGATAGAATAACACAGGTTGGTGACAACGACAACTAATTTTATTACTATTGCAATAGTTATTGAACATAATATATACTAAATAATTCATAATTTTTTATTGATATTACGTTCATTACATAATTAATAAACAATATATTATATTAATTTTCATAATTTATGCTCTGTATAATTCTTTCCTTCAGGTTTCAACCACGGAAGTCTCGATTGAAGTCCCACTGAAGGACCACCCTGTTTTTGACAAGACACATGTCAATGAGGTTAGATTTTTTTCAATTCCATATCAAGTTTTTCTAAATAAGCTTTGTACACTTTTTTACTGTAAACATATTTGTATTACCTCAGCCAGCAACGCACACCACATCGGCCCCATTAGACCAATCCACAAAAAAGATGACACATTTTTAATGTGCTTGTGCTCTTCATCAACATATATGTTCTCTAGAGTTTGATAAGAGCAGGTACATGCTTTAAATTATCTATAAAATTAATGTCCCGCACAACATTATTTCAGTTTCAACCCACACTCCATTTTTATAGCGTATACTAATATATTTTATACACCAAATTTCCTTCCCATGACCATCCTGCACATTGGACCATTTCCCTGCTCATGCCTTGATATTTATCAATCATTCTCCGAAAGGATGTGCTTGGATAATTACTTCATGCAGCGTTTCATCGACTGCGTTCAGTCAGAGCATCACACACTCCTGATCCTATCACGGACATTGTAATTCTTGATGCCAACGTTGGGGTATGTTTTCTTTTATTAAATCTTATGGTTAGTTGGTACTGCTAAAGCCAAAAAATAGCAGTATTTGTATGATCTAAATTTAATTGATAATTAATTATTACATGATATCCTTAACAGCGAAGAGCGAGAGCTACACAGCAAGGATCCTTAGGGATTTCAAATAAGTATATTATCCAATTACCTGGCTCGCACTCTTCCTTGGGACTACGAGTTACATAAATGCAAATGTGTATGCCACAACACTTATCACTTTGCATTTCGTTTGAATTGCATATTGATGTTTACTTTATTCAATTTTTTCAGTATTCCATACCGAACTGTTTGTTAATATCTTTCTTACATCCAGTTAATGATACCAATGCTACGTCGGGGACACTGGACATTATATGCTGTTAACTTCCATATGCGCTGCATAGATATTTTAGACTCAAATCTGTATAGGCCTGCAATTGGTGGTACCACCTAAAAACATTATCATAACGAAACCATAACGTTCCAGAAGAAAAAGTATACTTGGTCTAGACTGATGATGTCTCGACTCAGCATGGGAACGCAGCTAGCTAGGCTGAAGTCAATGCTTCCAAAATTTGGGAATTTCAAGATCGATATTGTTAAAGACTGTCCAACTATGCGAGTAGGCTCAAATGATTGTGGCTTCTTTGTCACCAGATTCATTATCTTTTATGAATATGCAGAAGGGTATATGCCTGATGAGATTGACACAATATTCTAACTGATATTTTGACACTTAATATACATCCATTTAAAACTTTAATTTATTCTGACACGTATACTTGTCTTGCAGGAACTATCACTTGAGAACCGTGCTACTCTTCTACACTACCTCACATTCCACAGTTTGAACAAGATCAAACCAGTTCCAACTGCTATTAGGAGGTTTAGCTATGATTGTCATAATGAAGCCTCTAAGTAGACTGAATTCAATTGTACTATTTATGCTGTTAGGCAGCTGAAACACTACAATGTGTGTCATTTGTCACAAGTGTGTTCATAACACTAGGCATTATTTGTCAACTGGTCTCATAACATTAGTATTTTGGTTGTTGAATTATGGGTTTTCTCGTCATGAACATCTTAAATATCATATAACATTATGTTCATGTCTTTTCATCTAAATCTAAGCTACCTGTTTCAATTACATATACTAATTGTTTTTTCCTTTTATCTTCATGTTTTTAGCTCATCGTATATTAAATATTTATACATGTCTTAGATAGCTACTACATTGTCTATGCAACATCCCAATAAAATGCATTCAATACTTATAAAAGTCTACCTGCTTCAACTAATTATGGCACCTCAAACATCTTTTTATATGATATACAAACTATAGCACTATGCCAATTACGTTGTTTTCCTACCTAGTTTTACGTATGATCATTCTTCTTATTATGCATGTTAGTACTCATTATGTAGTCGTACTTATTATTTACGAAATACTACATTCCAATGTATATTTCTTCATTCAACTACAATCACATTTTATATGCGATTTAGTATATTTCGATGTCATTTAAATTTTTACCAAATAATATCGCAACAATAAACCATACTGAACCACGTTATTATTCATTTTATATCCATCTCATAATTTTTAATAGTAATCAACAAGCCATCCAACACAAGTACAATTACATTTCACTATCAGACTCACCAGTCGTCTCTACACTCATCGCAGGCTTCTTTGAAGTAGTTGTTTCATTCCATTCCGGAGCTCTCGACGTATTAATGTTGCTTGACCCTAGCGAACGCCCTCTTTGTCTTGGGTTAGCAAGGCTTACCAAACGAGCTTTATTTTCTTCAACTGAAAGACAAGTTCTGCTATTATGACCATCTGCAACTCCGCACTTCTTCCACCTTCTGTTCATTTTTTTCTCCTTTGGCGCCTAATTTTACAGTCCTTACCTCATCACTTCTTATTGTTCTTCCTTTTGGCTTCACATTTATTGGTTTATCCTTACTTACTCCTCAAATGTTAAAATCTAGCTTCTGCACAATAAATTAATATGCACATTATTACACCATACAGATCAGTTGTGCCCTTCAACACATTAGTTGTTATTTATATATCATTGTATTATCGTTTATTACCTTCCTAGACTGTTTGTCTGTTTCACAACCACTCCATTCTTCTATTCCAATGCCTCCACACAAAAGGGGTTCGCCTCCCACCATTTTTCTTATGCCAATGACATCCTATCAACATATTAGAGATTCATAATTTATTATTGTATTTAACATAAATACAATTCTTATAATGCATAAATTCTTACATGTTCAACTTTTACTAAAGCATTTGATGCACCAGGCTCACACCCAGCTTTATCACCCACGTTTTCATCACCAACCACCCGCAACACAGACTTATTCTAATACAATAAACATTACCAGCATTGTTACAACCAAAATTTATTCCAATTAGTGATGTAACACATAAGTTTCTTACATTTTGATCAGCTTGTTCAGTTTGGCCGCCTGATCCCATACCCCCAGCAAATACATCCCCCTCCTACACTCATAAATAGTATATTAAATTATTAATTATTTAATATATATATATATATGAAGTCAAGTAGTTCAAAGTTCACCCATCACCTGATTTTCATCACAATCAATACCACCGTTGCTGTCATCACACCCAATATCAGGTTCTATTCTTGACAAAACTCGGACCAGTTCGTCTAACGTATAAAGTGCCTTTTCATATCCTACTTTGGACATACTTGCAAGATGAACAACCTTCATTGTTTTCGTTAGCAACGTTTTCTGTCTATAAGATTTGGTAATCCCATCTTTTCCTTTAAAATTTTTATCTGATCTCTCAAATGGAACGTCTTGTCTAGCTGAGCTAGTATATCTTTGCAGAACATACTCTTTTGGTATTTGATCTATCTGAAGGTGCATAAAGGCTTTCAATAGGTGTACACAAAGAAAACCTGCATATATCATTATGTAATGTATTATCAGTTTACCCAGCCTGCATATACATTACTAATATTATTAGGAGTAGAAAACTAAACTGTATGTTCCCAATTTTTGCACTCGCAACTATACTTACCGTCGTCCACATTTGCTACAATTTTGAACTGGTGTTGTCCCCACACAATTCTACATGACCTATTCGTGTGTTGCACCACCCAATCATTTGGTCCACCCTCTGGATCTTGGGATATTTTGTACGTCGTGGCATATTTCATTGCCTCCTCAAATCTATTCATAACAGCTCTAGTGTATGCCCTTGCAACTTTGATCTCAAACATATAAAAGATATCAGTTGCTTTATTTCCCTACAATAATTAAATCTAATGAATATTCAACAACGTCGTATATTAAAGTATTTATTTTTTCCATACCTTGCACACCAATGCTTCCTTCGACTCCTTCATCTTCTTGCTATGTAACAGTTTCATCATTTGTTTTGCAAATACATGCAGTGGGGTGCTTGCATCTACATGACAGCTCTTCACTAGTTTGTTCATGCTCTCACTTCGTTGTGTAGAAACCATGACACCACAAAAATCTTTTTGAAAAATGCACGGATCCAATCATTTTGAATTTCATAAAGTTTCCTTGGCACAACATCTTCATGTAGTTTAAATTCATCAATCATCATAGCCCATGCAGATTCAAACTCATATGGTGTTAGTGGATGATGCACAATAGATTGGAACTTGGTTTTGAAGTATTGCTCCGAAAATCTTGCATATAATTCATTAAGGAGTGACATAAATCTATTCTAGACATGCCATAAACAAAGCCTGTGAATTGTGCTTGGAAACACCTTTCGTAGTGCAACTAGCATCACAGGATCTTGATCTAAATCACAAGTCATAAAAATAAAAAACATAATATTTCCAAATCGATACACATTCAGTAAATCCAAAAAAAACATACTTGTTAGCATAACTCGCGGACCTTCACAGCCCATGCATGTTTTGAATGCATTAAAATCCCACTTGAATGTATCTACAGTCTCATCCCCGAGTAACACAAAACCAAACAATGTGCAATGAAGATGATGGTTAGCTCCAACAAACATTCCTAGTGGTTTGTCGTACAGATTTGTTTTATGTGTTGTATCAAAAGTTACAGCATCACCAAAATCAACATATTCTGCCTGCATGCTAGCATGTGACCAAAATATGTTTTTATCTTTCCTTCCTCATCAAGCTGAAAGTCGCAAAAAACTGAGGGTTCTATTTTTTGCAAGTAGTAAAAATGCCAAAAGCTTAGATATGTCATTAGCACAACTCTCTCGTTTCCTAGTTGTTTCCTGATCATTATACAAAACAAATTATTCCTTTGCATCACAATCTAATATCAAAATGATAATGCCATCCGTCAATGAAAACAAAACTCAGATTTGATGTAACAACTCTTACATGTTTTTCAAATCTTGTGTCGTAATAGGAACATTTTATGGGCCATCATGCATATCTGAAATCATATCCACAATACAGTGTTGTGGTACCCTACTGTCATGCATTGATCAAACAAATTCCATAAATTCCGGATCACGCATCTTGTTACAGCAGAGGTGTTGTTTTTCAGTTTTTTGGGTTACAAAATCATGATTATGCTCAAGGTTAACTAGATCAATCCTAACAGATATGACACTTTTTTTCATCATCATAAATTCTCCTAAGCTTTATTCCTGCTTTGCACTGTGTTCGACCTGTGTATTTGTTCCAGACTCTAGGGTTACCATGTTTTCTTTCTGCACATCTCCCCTCTCTGGAGCAATTCAACCATTTGCAGTTTGTCTTTTCCTTATACCTTTTCAAAGGAAATTCGACCTCATATGCATATCATTTATAGAAAACATAAGCATCATCAACATCTCGGAACACCATTCCAATCCTAGGAATTAAACTAGGATCAATCGAATCTAGCTGTGTACAACATAAAAAATCTTTACATTAACATCAAATCTTCATTTCTCCTGAACACAATATCATCGTCAGTGAATTCAAATCATAAACATACTTATAAGCATTGAACTTGCGTGCGATTGTAATATATTTGGTGTATCCATCTCACCAGATCCTATTGTATTCATCGACTCGCGCATCATTGTTGTCAGAACACCATCTTCTCCACAGATCACATGGCTACCAGGTCCTCACAGAGTTGTAGGTGGCATCTCGTTTTTAGGGCAAGAAACAATGGCACCCGGAGGACGCATTAGGGAGAACTGTCCAGTCGGCGATCTATGATACGATAATGACATAACCGTATAAGCCCGGGAATTTGTGAGAACAAAGATGGTGTTTTTTCGCTTGTATGTTGCCTTCGAAATGATCAAAAGCTGCCCAAGAAGCGAATACTCCCCCGCCAAACACCTCTTTTTCAGGGATTGCCCACGTATCAAATCATAACCGGTCGGGAATATTTCCCCACATACCTTTTATGTGTTTATGAATTTTTATACCACAATTTATGCACTACCATTGAGAAATTATGTCGATATTGCATACTTCACACCACTGTTAATTTTAGCTTCATTACGACACACAATACTTATTTTTAAGTCATCTGCATCATCCTTTTATGCATTATATTGTACCTTTCAAACATATCATGCTATGTTTACGAAACCATCATCTAGATATTATACCCTTCATAAATTTTGCCTGTTATTACATACAGATCTGAACCACCATAATATCTATCCACTAATCCCGTGCATGCACATACTGCAATCCCGCGGATTGTGTTACATGCAGTTCAAAAATCCATCATCCCACATCGCGCGGACGGACTGCCTTTTAAAAAATGTTGCTTGTCATTACTGTGTCTGCCACGTTGCTCACGCTAGTGTCGATTGGTCGATCCGGGCTTCCTGTATCCTGCGGAAGCCCAGGTCTCCCAATAGCCTTACCATATATATATATATATATATATATATATATATATATATATGGTAGGGACGATTTCTTAGAGAAGAGGAAATTAAGTTTTATCAACGGACAAAGACAAGGAATGTTCTCCTTGGGGATAACAACACAAGATACTTCCACTTGATTGCCAATGGTAAGCGAAGGAAAAAGAGAATCTTCTCGCTTGAGAATGGCGATTCTAAGATTGAAGGTCATGCTAAGCTTACAAGTTTTATTACTCAGTTCTACAAGGATTTATTTGGTGAGCCGAAGAAAAATTCCTTCACTTTAGATGAATCCTTTAATCAAGATATTCCCCAGATCTCTAGTTAGGAAAATAGCTTCCTTACAGTAGATTTTTTGGAAAGCGAGGTTTGGGAGGCTATCTTTTCAATGAACCACAATAAGGCTTCTAGGTCTTGATGGGTTTCCGGCTGAATTCTATCAACAGTTCTGGGAAACTGTCAAGGATGATTTAATGCAAATGTTTAGGGATTTAGCCAAGGGTTATCTCCCCCTATTTAGCCTCAATTTGGAACATTAACCCTCATTCCTAAGGTTCAGGAGGCAAATATTATTCTACAGTATATGCCAATTTGTCTTCTGAATGTGATCTATAAAATCTTCACCAAGGTGGCCACCAATAGGTTAGGATCGGTGGCAAATAAGGTTGTTAGCTCGACTCAGTCTGCCTTTATTAAAGGTCGTATTATTTTGGAAGGGGTTGTAATCCTACACGAAACAATACATGAACTCCATCAAAAAAAAACAAAGTGGGGTAATTCTAAAGCTAGATTTTGAGAAGTATTATGATAAGGTGAGGTGGCCTTTTCTTTTCTAGGCACTCTGAATGAAGGGTTTCTCACCCAAATAGATATCTTGGGTTAAAACCTTCATCTCGGGTGGAAGTGTAGCGGTAAATTTCAATGATAATGTTGGACACTACTTCCAAACAAAAAAGGGCTCAGACAGGGAGACCCTTTGTCCCCTCTATTATTCAATATAATGGTGGATTTGCTAAAAGTTCTCATCAGTAGGGCTATATTGGAAGAACAGTTCGAGGGACTAATTCTGCACCTTGTGGATGTCGGACTCTCAATTCTCCAGTATGCAGATGACACTATACTCTTTATGGACCATGACATGGACAAAGCGTGCAATATGAAGCTGCTTCTATTTGCATTTGAACAAGCTTCGGGTCTAAAGATCAATTTTCCTAAGAGTGAGGTGTTTTGTTTTGGGGTTGCCCAAGAGAAGTTAGAACAATATACATAACTCTTTGGATGTAAGCCAGGGAAACTCTCCATCAGCTACCTTGGTATTCCAATTCACTTCAGAAAATTAAGAATTAGGGATTGGGCTAAAGTTGAAGAGCGCTTTGAAAAGAGCCTTAGCAGTTGGAAAGGGAAACACCTATCTATCGAAGGATGCTTGAACTTGATTAGGTCAGTGCTCAATAGCTTACCGATGTATATGATGTCCTTCTTCCCCCTTCCTAAAGGAGTTATTAGGAAGCTTGACTATTTCTGTTCAAGATTCTTTTGGCAGGGGAATGCAAGCAAAAGGAAAAATAGACTTGTCAAATGGGATATTCTGTGTCAACCTAAGGATCAAGGGGGCCTTGGTATCCTAGAGTTGAATACGATGAATATTGCCGTCCTTAGCAAATGGATATACAAACTACTCACCTCTAACGGAATGTGGCAACAACTTCTCTGCAATAAATATGTAGGCTCAAAACCTTTGTCTCAGGCTGAGTGGAAACTTGGGGATTCCCACTTCTAGTCTGGCTTAATGAAAGTAAAGCCAGCTTTTTTTCGCTATGGCTCCTTTCCCCTAAAAGACAGATCACAGGTAAGGTTCTGGGAGGATACATTGCTCGATGGGTCCTCTTTAAAATACCAATATCCAGCCATGTATAACATTGTGAGACATAAATCCATAACTATAGCAGAAGCAATGACTGTGTTCCCTCCTACCTTTTCCTGGCAAAGACAGCTATTTGGAGCTAGCTTGGCTGAATGGCTATTTTTATTATCACGCATCCAAGGTATGGAGTTGTCCCATGACATGGATTCCTTCTTCTGGAACCTTGCCTCTAATGGTAGATTCTCAGTTAAATCACACTACGTGGCCCTGATGCTCAGAAATACCCCTAATTTCAATAAAGATATTTGGAAGTTAAAGGCACCTCTGAAATTTAACTATCTCCATGAACTGTGATAATCAAATAGTGATGGTCAAAGTGAATAGTTCTAAGGATAACATGAAGTCTATGATGCATGAGAAATGGCAGTTGAAATATGTCAAAAAACAGAGGAACACTAAAGTGATAGTGTTGGACTATGTCCATATATCTAGGAACCTTATAGATAGTTTACAAAGGGTCTGACATATCATGCAATAGAAGGTGCATCAAGGTAAATGGGCTTGAGATCGATTTGAAGGCATTCCATAGTGGTAATTGTTCTATGTGATTGAAGATCTCGTGAAGTATAATGGTCAAACAAGCTAATGGTTGACTAATGGAGAGACTCTTTATAATAAGATCTAGATTGTTAGAGATGCATGTTTCTTCTTTAACTTATGGTAGGTTGATTAAATTTTTAATGTGAACTAAGTGTCTTATTTAACTAGGGATGTTGGTCTATAGAACATCCTAGAAGGAGCACACCATATGAGTTTGACTAATATTCATAGCCTATGAGATGTGGGTGATCTCTAGATACTCATGAAAGGCCTCAGAGTGTGACTTATATACTTCAAAACTAGGGGATGCATATAGAAGCCTAGTAACAGAAAAGAACTTTGGTGAAACTCACCTCACACAAAATTGTCAATTCAAGGCATGGTCCATTGTTCAGACGTGAATAAGTGTAACCCTTGTTCTAGGTGAATACTCAACTTAATAATATCCATCAAAACTCTAGTATATCAAAGAATAGTGGCTTTGAGATTGTTTAATTCATGGCCAAGAATTTTGTGGGGATTATTTAGTTATATTATGGTCTTGACCCATATGAAATATTTGATTAAACCCTAAAGGCTCATATTAAATTATGTGTATTATGGTTTAGTACCATACACGACGTTGATAGGATGTTAACATAATTTATATGGTTGGACCTTATTTTTCTACCTTGAGTTGTTGAGAAAAGGATGAATAAGTGCCACACGTGTGCGCGCCACCACCGAGTCGAGCCAAGGCAATGCACGGCCGTGGTATGGTGAGGGATTTCATTTTAGGGAGTTACGACACGCGGAGTGTTATCAAAAGTTTTTTATAGTAATTCCAGGAGTTACGCGTTTGATGATGGGGATTTTCCTGCCATCACTTGATCTACTGTTGTCGATGTTTCGACCCCGGGGGGTCCCTGGACCGACGAGTAAATTGTCGCCGCATGTCCCAGCCCAGATGGGTCAGCGCGAGACGGAGCACAGAGACGGGAAAACGGCAAAGGGGAAACCCGCGACCTCCATGTTGTCCTGCGCCCAGATCGGGTGCGCTTGCAGTAGGGGGTTACAAGCGTCCGCGAGGGAGAGAGAGAGACTGTCCACCAGCCCGTTCTCCCACGCGGCCAACCTTCTCGTACGAGAGCCCTAGACCTTCCTTTTATAGGCGTAAGGAGAGGGCCCAGGTGTACAATGGGGGTGTAGCAGTGTGCTAACGTGTCTAGCAGAGAGGAGCTAGAGCCCTAAGTACATGTCGTCGTGGCAGTCGGAGAGGTTTTGGCGCCCTGTTCATGTGATGTCATGGTCGTCGGAGGAGTACTTGAGCCTTGTGGAAGTACAGCTGTCGGGGCTGTCGGATCCTTGCTGACGTCTCCTTGCTTTCGTAAGGGGCTGAGAGCCGTCGTCGTCATGGAGCACGCGGGGTGCCATCATTACTTGTTTACCGGGGCGAGCCAGATGGGACGCCGGTCTTGTTCCCCGTAGCCTGAGCTAGCTAGGGGTAGGGTAATGATGGCCCCCCCTGTGACGTGGTCAGCCTGAGCCCGAGGTTGGGCGAGGCGGAGGCTCCTCCGAAGTCAAGGTCGAGTCTGAGCCCTGGGGTCGGGCGAGGCGGAGACCGTCTTCCGAGGTCGAGGCTGAGTCCGAGCCCTGGGGTCGGGCGAGGCGGAGTCCGTCTTCCGAGGTCGAGGCTGAGTCTGAGCCCTGGGGTCGGGCGAGGCGGAGTCCGTCTTCTGAGGTCGAGGCTGAGTCCGAGCCTTGGGGTCGGGCGAGGCGGAGTCCGTCGTTCGAGGTCGAGGCTGAGTTTGAGCCCTGGGGTCGGGCGAGGCGGAGTCCGTCGTCCGGCATCAAGGTTGAGTCCGAGCCTTGGGGTCGGGCGAGGCGGAGCTTCCTATGGCGCCCGAGGCTGAACTTAGCTGCTGTCAGCCTCACTCTGTCGAGTGGCACAGCAGTCGGAGCAGGGCTGGCGGCGCTGTTTTCCTGTCAGGTCGGTCAGTGGAGCGGCAAAGTGACTGCGGTCACTTCGGCTCTGTCGACTGAGGAGCGCACGTCAGGATCAGGTGTCAGGCGATCCTTGCATTGAATGCTCCTGCGATACGGTCGGTCGGCGTGGCGATCTGGCCAAGGTTGCTTCTCCGCGAAGCCTGGGCCTCGGGCGAGCCGAAGGTGTGTCCGTTGCTTGAGGGGACCCTCGGGCGAGACGTGAATTCTCCTAGGTCGACTGCTTTTGCCCGAGGCTGGGCTCGGGCGAGGCGGGATCGTGTCCCTTGAGCGGACGGAGCCTTGACCTGAATCGCGCCCATTAGGCCTTTGCAGCTTTGTGCTGATGGGGGTTACCAGCTGAGATTAGGAGTCTTGGGGGTACCCCTAATTATGGTCCTCGACAGTAGCCCCCGAGCCTCGAAGGGAGTGTTAGTACTCGCTTGAAGGCTTTTGTCGCACTTTTTTGCAAGGGGACCGGCCTTTCTCGGTTGCGTTTCGTTCCGATGGGTGCGCGCGAGCGCACCCACCGGGTGTAGCCCCCGAGGCCTCGGAGGAGTGGTTTGACTCCTTCGAGGTCTTAGCGCGTTTCGTGATGCTTCGGCCGGTCTGGTTGTTCCCTCATGCGAACTGGTCGTAGCCCGGGTGCATAGTCAGGTTCCAAGTTCTCGGGCTGGTATGTTGACGCTGTCAACGGTTTGGCCGGAGCCGGGTTTGCGAGAGCAGCCCCCGAGCCTCCGCACAGAGCGAGAGGACGGTCAAGGACTGACTTGGCTTTTTTCATATGCCCCTGCGTCGCCTTTCCGCAAGGAGGAGGGGGTGGGGAAAGCGCCATGTTGCCCTCGGAGGGCGCCGAACATGGTGTCTCCAGTGAGTTGCTAACGGGTGATCCGAGTGGACGTCCGTGCCCCGTTCGATAAGGGTTGGCTAGTGGCCCAGAGGCGTGCTCCAAAAGTACTTGCCGGTGATTTGCCGGACCCGGTCCCGTTTGATAGGGTCCGAGGGCTCGATGCCTCCCTCTGATGGGATTCCGTTACAGAATCACTCCTGCTGGTCTCGGAAATGTCCTAGGGTACCTCGGGAGCGTAGCCTGAGCCTCGGCCATGTATCGGACGTACCCAGAGTCATCCCTCGCTCTGCGTGGTCTGAGGCGGCTGTCGAACCCTTCGGGGGCCAGCCTACGAACCCCTGATCAGTAGTGGGCGCGGAGCCCGAGTGGCCTGAGGCGGCTGTCGAACCCATCCGAGGGGCCAGCCTTCGAACCTCTGACCAGTGGTGGGCGCGGAGCCCGAGTGCTCTGAGGCGGCTGTCGAACCCTTCCAAGGGGCCAGCCTTCGAACCTATGATCAGTAGGAGGGCTCGGAGCCCGAGTGCTCTGAGGCGGCTGTCGAACCCTTCCGAGGGGCCAGCCTTCGAACCTCTGATCAGTAGGGGGGCTCGGGGTCCGCTTCCTTCGCGGAGAAGGATCCCTTTCGGAGTATCCCTTTTCCCGGTCCCTGTAGCAAGAGAGAGAAAGAGGAAGAGGAAAAGGATACGAAATCGAACGACGTGGCACACCTTTTTTGACGCGGTCATTATGGCGGAGGTGAAGCGTCGCCTGCTTCGCCTGCCAAAGGTGCCGTCTGTCCTGCCGCAGAGTTAATGCGACGAGACGAGTGGTTCGCGGGGCAGCCGTTGTGCGTGCGCGGGCCGTTCGAGGAACGGAATACGGGCGCGTTGTCTTCACGCCGTGGGAGAGGGCTCTCTCGCTGTCCCAGGAGGGGACGTGAGCCTGCAGACGACTTGACCGCTGCTTCCGCCCGCCTGCCGCCGCCATTACTGCCGGCCCATTTCTGGCCGTATCGACCGTCGCGCCTTCTCCCGCGGCTGACTGACCCGTGACCGATGTGCTCGGTTGGCACTGTTGGGCCATGCGTAGGGTTGCCTCGAGTCGCGGCACTGGTTCCGCAGTCGAGAAGGCGCGGTACTGGCGCAAGTGGCGGTGCAGTTTCCCGCACGTAGTAACCGGCGCGCCAGTTACATGACGTGTGGGCCTGGCCCCCATGCTGGGTGCGTCGGAGTCGAAAGGGTGCGCCCCCTTGGTGCGGTTGCATGCCGCCTGCATGGCGGTCCGCCCTTTCACCCGCCGGTCTAGGCGAAAGTGGAGGAGCGCTTGTAACCGCTGGGCAGTTACGCGCACCGCGCGCGGCGGTTTGGCCTCTTCTGTCCTGGGCCAGCTTGCATGACGCGTGGGACCCAGCCACCGTGTCGTAGGGGGAAGACCTTGGAGCGTGTTGGTGAAGACTCAGTCCGCGACGGCTGAGGACGCAAGTGGGGAGAGTTGCCTTTAAAAGGAGGGCGACCCCCTTGGATGGCAGCCATGTCTTCGCACTCTCCTCATGCGTCGCGTCCTTCCACCTTCCGAGTCCCCGGATGGGGAGCGCTCGCGTTGCTTTCGTCTTGTCATCGTTGGAGGAACGTGACTTCGCGGAAGTTGGTACCTTTCAGCCATCACTCGGCTTCAAGGATTTTCATCAGGCGGCCCTGCTGCATCCCCTTGCCGGTGGTCACCCAAGACGGTGACCACCAGTTCGATGGTGGGGAGAAGCAAGCCGAGCTGCGGCCTCTGCCCCTCCCTCAGCTTCAAGGATGTTCATCATCAGTGCTGGGGAGGGGAGTGCGCCGAGTTGGGGCCTGTCTCCGCGCGGGCAGTGGCCCGCTCCTTCCCTCAGTGATCGGGGGGAAGGGCGTTCGCCGTCCGTGGCGCTGGCAGCTGCCGCGTGTCAGGTTCTCCAGCTTGAGCGGCTTCGGCGCTGCTTCCGGTGCCACCTCCCACCGAGGCAGCCGGAAGAGGTTTCTCTGCCGACGAGATAGTCGGTGCCTCCCGCGGACTGACCTCTGGCTCCACGGCCTTGCTAGCTTGTCCTCGCCCCTCGAGTTGGGCGAGGGCCTTGTCGCAGCAGCGTCTGCCCTGAGGTCATCGCTGCCGCTGTTTGGTCGCCCGGAGCGGAGGTCGTTGTCGCTACTGCCGGAGCGGGCGTCGGCAAGCCACCTGGGGTTTTGTCGCCCCGTAGGCCCTCCAATGTGGGGGGTTGTTTGTACCTGTGGGGGTGGAACCGAAGTTCTGTCTGTAATGGCACCTTGAGTGCCGGTGTCTGTTCATTACGGCTGTCGGGGCCTGAACATGTATGTATTTTGGCGTGAAGCCGTGTTTTTTCCTCATTTCGAGCACTAGGACTCGCCTGTCGGCTAACTGAACCGCTTAACCAAGTGTGATTTGCCTCGTGCGAAGGTGATGAGTGAGGTATCCGTATCCCGGAGGCGTAGGAGTCCCTCGGCTCGGTCGGCCTTTCCGCCCGAGGCTTCTCTTGCTTAGTTAAAGGAACCCCCGGCCGCTCTGCGATGAGTCGGAGCAAGAGGCAGCGGTGCCAGCACGGACAGAGGCAGAGTGGGCTCGAAAAGAAGCTTCATCGGGCGGAGCCTGGCCGGGCTGTCCACTAGCGGGACCGACGCCAGAGTCGGGTTGCCGAGGCCATGAGCCAGGCTCACGTCCTCGGGGGACAGCTGGCTGAGGCTACGGAGCGGCCGGTTGAGCCGTCTGCTCGGGCCGGGTTCCTAGAGGAGACCCTAGCGGCGATGGCCCAGGCGTGGTGCCGACAGGTTCCTTCGAGGTGGAGATCCTTCGACCGTGTCGTCGTCCGAGGCCGGGTCGGATTTCGCCGAAGGTGGAGTCGACGCCGAGGGTGCTGCTGCTCCCCCACTGATGTCTGATCCTGCAGGAACAGTTTATCTGTAGTGTGTGTATGTTTTTTGTGGCCACCGAGGCCCAAACATATCGTCATCGTGTTGTAAAGCTGCGTTTCTTTTCCCCTTGTTTCGAGTATCAGGACTTATTTGTCGGTAACAGAATTGTTTGTCCGAGTGAGAGTTACTTTTCACGGAAGGTGATGAGTGAGGTATCCGTATCCCAGAGGCATAGGAGTCCCTCGGCTCGGTCGGCCTTGCCGCTTACGTGTACTCTTACTCGTCCGTAGGATTCTGTTATCGATGTAGTCGAGAAGGCACGAAAAATCGTTTCGGCAGAAAAGTTTTCGAGCATTAAGACTTGTTCATTCAGCGGAATTGCTTATCCGAGCGTGAGTTACTTATCGCAGAAGGTGATGAGTGAGGTATCCGTATTTCGGAGGCGTAGGAGTCCCTCGGCTCGGTCGGCCTTGCCTGCTTACGTGTACTCCATCGTTTTCAGGATCCCACTTTCGAAGTAGTCGAAAAGCACGAAAGATGTTCTGGCAGAAAGACTTTTTCCGAGGAAAATTTTGACGCAGAGGGGGTTCGCCCCTTCTAGCCCCCGAGGGAGGGTCGGGCTTTGCCGAGGCAAGGCTGACCCTTCCTTGATGGTTAGACTTTGTTGCCGTATGTAAACGAGGTGTATGAACGACTTGAAAACATCTTAAGGGTAGAAGCGACGTAGCTGTCAGATGTTCCAAGCGTTGTTGTAGACCTCGCCTTGACTGTTGGCCAGCTTGTATGTTCCGGGCTTCAAAATCTTGGCGATGATGAATGGCCCTTCCCAGGGAGGCGTGAGCTTGTGACGCCCTCGAGCGTCTTGTCGTAGCCGAAGCACCAAGTCGCCCACCTAGAGGTCTCGGGACCGAAGCCCTCGAGCGTGGTAGCATCGCAGGGACTGCTGATACCGCGCCGAGTGTAGTAAGGCTATGTCCCGAGCATCTTCCAGCTGGTCCAGTGAGTCTTCTCGGTTGGTTCGGTTGCTTCGGTCGTCGTACGCCCTCATCCTCAGGGAACCGTATTCTAAGTCTGTGGGCAAGATGGCCTCGGCCCCATAGACTAGAAAGAACAGCGTGAAGCCCGTGGCTCAGCTCGGCGTTGCCCTCAGACTCTAGACCACCGAGGGGAGTTCCTTCATCCATCGCCTGCCGAACTTGTTGAGGTCGTTGTAGATCCGCGGCTTGAGTCCTTGCAGAATCATGCCGTTGGCACGCTCTACTTAACCATTCATCATGGGGTGAGCTACGGCGGCCCAGTCCACCCGGATGTGGCGATCCTCACAGAAGTCCAGGAACTTTCTGCCGGTGAACTGGGTGCCGTTGTCGGTGATGATGGAGTTCGGGACCCCAAAGTGATGGATGATGTTGGTGAAGAACGCCACCGCCTGTTCGGACCTGATGTTGTTTAGGCGTCGGACCTCGATCCACTTGGAGAATTTGTCGATAGCGACCAGCAGGTGCGTGTAGCCCCCGGGTGCCTTCTGCAAGGGACTGACGAGGTCCAGACCCCACACAGCAACCGGCCAGGTGATGGGTATTGTTTGCAGAGCCTGAGCGGGCAGGTGGGTCTGCTTTGCGTAGAATTGACACCCTTGGCAGGTGCGTACAATCCTAGTGGCGTCGGCCACCACGGTTGGCGAGTAGAAACCCTATCGGAAGGCATTTCCAACGAGGGCTCGAGTTGCTGCGTGGTAACCGCAAGCCCCCGAGTGTATTTCTTGTAATAACTCCTGACCTTCGGCGATAGATATGCATCGCTAGAGGATGCCTGAGGGGCTGCGATGGTAGAGCTCCTTCCCGTCACCCAGCAAGACGAACGACTTGGCGCGCCACGCTAGTCGCCGAGCTTTGGCTCTGTCGAGGGGTAGCTCTCCTCGGTGGAGATATTGCAGGTACGGGGTCTGCCAGTTTCGATTAGGCGTGACCCCATTCCGCTCTTCCTCGACGCGCAGTGCCTCACCCTCGAGGGCCGAGGGTGCCTCGGGCTGAGCCGAGGGCACCTCGAGCAGGGCCGAGACCTTCTCGGGCTCGGGCGTGTCGTCGGTCTTGACTGAGGGTTGATGTAGATCTCGGGAGAAGACGTCCGGGGGAACCGTTGTCCGCTCCGAGGCTATCTTAGCCAGCTCGTCCGCAGTCTCGTTGTATCGTCGGGTGATGTGGTTGAGCTTGAGCCCGAAGAACTTGTCCTCCAGGCACCGAACCTCATCGTAGTAGGCTTCCATCTTCGGGTCACGGCAGTGGGAGTTCTTCATGACTTGGTCGATGACAAGCTGCGAGTCACCACGAGCGTCGAGGCGTCGAACCCCTAGCTCGATGGTGATGCGCAACCCGTTAACCAGAGCCTCGTACTCGGCCACATTGTTGGACGCCGGGAAATGGAGAAGCAGCACGTAGCAGAGGTGCTTCCCGAGGGGTGAGATGAAAAGCAGGCCCGCGCCCGCTCCTGTTTTCATCAACGACCCGTCGAAAAACATGGTCCAGAGTTCCGGTTGGATCGGAGCTGCTTGAAGCTGGGTGTCGACCCATTCAGCCACAAAGTCCGCCAAGACTTGGGACTTGATGGCCTTCCGAGGGGCGAACGAGATTGTCTCGCCCATGATCTCCACCGCCCACTTTGCAATCCTACCCGAGGCCTCTCGGCACTGGATGATCTCCCCCAGGGGGAAGGATGACACCACAGTCACCGAATGAGACTCGAAGTAGTGTCGCAACTTTCATCGCGTCAGAATTACCGCGTACAGTAGCTTCTGGATTTGCGGGTAGCGGATTTTGGTCTCGGACAGTACTTCACTGATGAAGTAGACCGGCCTCTGGACGGGCAATGCATGCCTCTCTTCTCGTCTCTCGACCACGATCGCGGTGCTGACCACCTGAGTGGTAGCGGCGACGTAGATCAAGAGGGCTTCTCCGGTAGCGGGGGGCACCAAGATGGGAGCGCTGGTAAGGAGCGCCTTTAGGTTCCCGAGGGCTTCCTCGGCCTCGGGGGTCCAAGTGAAGCGCTCGGTCTTCCTTAAGAGGCGGTACAGAGGTAGGCCTCTTTCGCCGAGGCGCAAGATGAAACGGCTTAGAGCCGCAAGGCATCCCATGACCCTCTGTACTCCTTTCAAGTCCTTGATGGGCCCCATGTTGGTGATGGCCGCAATTTTCTCCGGGTTGGCCTCGATGCCCTGCTCGGAGACGATGAACTCCAGGAGCATGCCTCGAGGGACTCTGAAGACACACTTCTCAGGATTGAGTTTTATGCCTTTCGCCTTGAGACACCGGAATGTCGTTTCAAGGTCGGAGAGGAGGTCGGAGGCTTTCCTCGTCTTGACTATGATGTCATCGACGTAAGCCTCGACCGTTCGACCAATGTGCTCTCCGAACACGTGGTTCATGCACCTTTGGTATGTCGCACCCGCATTCCTCAAACCGAATGGCATAGTAACGTAGCAGTACATGCCAAAGGGTGTGATGAAAGAAGTCGCGAGCTGGTCGGACTCCTTCATCCTGATTTGGTGATACCCTGAGTAGGCATCGAGGAAAGACAGGGTTTCGCACCCAGCAGTGGAATCCACGATTTGATCGATGCGAGGCAGAGGGTAGGGAACCTTCGGACATGCTTTGTTTAGACCAGTATAGTCTACACACATCCATCATTTCCCTCCTTTTCTTTCTCACAAGCATAGGGTTGGCAAGCCATTTGGGATGGAATACCTCTTTGATGAACCCTGCAGCCATCAGCTTGTGGATCTCCTCGCCTATGGCTCTGCGTTTTTCTTCGTCGAATCGGCGTAGAGGCTGCTTCACGGGTCGGGCTCCAGCTCGGATATCCAGCGAGTGCTCGGCGACATCCCTCGGTATGCCAGGCATGTCCGAGGGACTCCACGCAAAAACTTCGGCGTTCGCGCGGAGAAAGTCGACGAGCACTGCTTCCTATTTGGGGTCGAGCTCGGAGCCGATCCGGATCTGCTTAGAGGCGTCGTTGCTGGGGTCGAGAGGGACGAACTTAACCGTCTCAGCTGGCTCGAAGTTGCCAGCGTGACGCTTTGCATCTGGCGCCTCCGTGGAGAGGCTCTCCAGGTCGGCGATGAGGGCCTCGGATTCGGCGAGGGCCTTGGCGTACTCCACGCACTCCACGTCGCATTCGTACGCGTGTCGGTACGTGGAGCCGACGGTGATGACCCCGTTGGCGCCCGACATCTTGAGCTTGAGGTAGGTGTAGTTGGGGACGGCCATGAACTTAGCGTAGCATGGTCTCCCCAGCACTGTGTGGTAGGTTCCTCGGAACCCGACCACCTCGAACGCGAGGGTTTCCTTTCGGAAGTTGGAGGGAGTCCCGAAGCAGACGGGCAGATCGAGTTGTCCAAGGGGTTGGACGCGTTTCCCGGGGATGATCCCGTGAAAAGGCACCGCGCCGGCCCGGATCGAGGACAGATCGATCTGCAGGAGCCCGAGGGTCTCGGTGTAGATGATGTTGAGGTTGCTGCCTCCGTCCATGAGGACCTTGGTGAGCCTGATGTTGCTGATGACGGGATCGACAACGAGCGGGTACTTTCCTAGGCTCGGCACGCGGTCGGGGTGGTCGCCCTGGTCGAAGGTGATGGGCTTGTCGGACCAGTCTAGGTAGACTGGCGCCGCCACCTTTACCGAGCAGACCTCCCGGCGCTCTTGCTTGCGGTGCCGAGCCGAGGCGTTCGCCACTTGCCCACCGTAGATCATGAAGCAGTCGTGGACCTCGGGGAACTCCTCTGCCTTGTGATCCTCCTTCTTGTCGTTGTTGTGGGCTCTACCACCTTCCGTCGATGGCCCGGTCCTGTGGAAGTAGCGCCGAAGCATGACGCACTCCTCAAGGGTGTGTTTGACGGGACCCTGATGATAGGGGCACGACTCCTTGAGCATCTTGTCGAACAGGTTGGCGCCTCCGGGAGGCTTCCGAGGGTTCCTATGCTCAGCGGCGACGACAAGGTCCGCGTTGGCGGCGTCGCGTTTCGCTTGCGACTTCTTCTTGCCCTTCTTCCTCGCGCCGTGCTGAGCGGATGCCTCGGGGACGTCTTCTGGCTAGCGCCCCTGAGGCTGCTTGTCCTTTCGGAAGATGGCCTCGACCGCCTCCTGACCAGAGGCGAACTTGGTGGCGATGTCCATCAGCTCGCTCGCCCTAGTGGGAGTCTTGCGACCCAGCTTGCTCACCAGGTCGCGACAAGTGGTGCCGGCGAGGAACGCGTCGATGACATCCGAGTCGGTGATGTTGGGCAGCTCGGTACGCTGCTTCGAAAATCGCCGGATGTAGTCCTGCAGGGACTCTCCCGGCTGCTGGCGGCAGCTTCGGAGATCCCAGGAGTTGCCGGCGAAAGCTTTGACCAGGTCGTCCCAGTTGGAGATCTGCGCAGGAGGCAGATGCTCCAGCCAGGCTCGGGCGGTGTCGGAGAGGAACAGGGGAAGGTTGCAGATGATGAGGTTGTCATCGTCCGTCCCACCTAACTGGCAGGCCAGCCGGTAGTCCACGAGCCACAGTTCTGGTTTTGACTCCCCTGAGTACTTGGTGATGGTAGTCGGGGTTCGGAACCGGGTCGGGAACGGCGCCCGTCGTATGGCCCCGCTGAAAGCTCGCGGACCGGGTGGTTCGGGCGAGGGGCTCCGATCCTCCCCGCTACCGTAGCGAACCCCACGCCTGGGGTGGTAGCCTCGGCGCACCTTCTCGTCGAGGTAGGCTCGATGGTCGCGGCGGTGGTGCTCGTTGCCGAGGCGATCCGAGGCCACAGGCGCTGTGTTCCGCGTGCGTCCGGTGTGGACCGAGGTTTCCCGCATGAATCAGGAAGTCGCGGCGCGATGCTCCGGGGGGTACCCCTGCCTTCGGGAGGCAGAGCTCTCGGCCCGTCGGACCGCGGCATCTTCCAGGAGATTCTTGAGCTCTCCCTGGATGTGTCGCCCCTCGGTGGTGGATGGTTCCGGCATCGCTCGGAGTAGTATCGCTGCTGCAGCCAGGTTCTGGCCGACCCCACTGGAAGCCGGGGGCAGCCTCGCCCTGGCATCGTCGGCGATGCGGTGCTGGACGTCCTGGGCCAGATGATGCGCTTCTCCGGCCGGTGCTCGGCCTGCCCACTCCTGCCCGATATTTTGCCGAAGCTGCACAAGTTGTCATGCTTCCTTGTCGAGCCTGGCCTGTACCTCGCGGATTTGCTCGAGCTATGCGTCCTGACCCCCCACAGGGACTGGGACCACAGCTAGCTCCCGAAGGATGTCAACGCGAGGCGCAGGCCTAGGGGGATCACCGTCCTCCGGCATACCAAGATGGTTGCCTTCGTCGAGACCCCCTAGATCGACGTGGAAGCATTCACGACTTGGGCCACAGTCCTCGTCGCCGAGGCTGTGGCTGCTATCGGAGCAATCGGAGAGGCAGTAGTCACATGCGGTCATGAAGTCCCGCATGGCACTGGGGTTATTGAGCCCGGAGAAATCCCAACCAGAGTCGGGCTCGTCATCTTCCTCGGAACCCAGGGGCCCGTAGGTCGAGACGGCCGTCAGCCGGTCCCAGGGTGACCGCATATGATACCCTGGAGGGTTTGGACAAGCCTTTATGAAAGCGTCCACCGAAGCGGGGTCGCTTGGTGGGTCGTAGCTGAATCTAAAAGGCATGGGATGGGAAACAGACGGTACCTCTTGATCGACGGGCGGTGATGAAGTCGCGTCGGGGACGGACTGTACCGTTGTCTCAGGTACGAGGCTAACGCCCAGCAAGCCCTTCGCGAGCGTGCTGGCGTCGTACGTCTGCTTGAGGTTGGCGTGTTGCGGGGAAACGACGCTCGTCTTCGTCTCAGACGCGAGGTCAAAGCCCGACGTGTCCCCCGTTGGGGCACCGGCGCCGTCGACTCGCTCGACAGCCGATGAGGTGTCGCCTACTGCTTGGCCATGCCTGCCCCGCCTCCTCCTCCGTCGGCGGGGAAGGTGACGGGACAGACCCGGATGTTGCTCTTCCGCCACGCGGGGAAGACGTCGTCGATTCCACCGCCGGCGGGCGGGCTGACGGTCGCCATTGTCGTTGTCGCGCGGCGGAGGAATGAGTATCATGTCGTAGCTGCCGTCGAGGGACATGAACTCAAGACTCCCGAAATGAAGCATCGTCAACACGCAGCAGGCCCCTCACTACAGGAATTCACTTAATTCCCGTCGGCCAGAAACCGACGGGAATAAGCCTAAACCGACGGGAATTACTTATTCCCGTCGGTTTAGGGCTTATTCCCATCGGTTGTCAGCCGCCAGGCGTCCCTTGTCGGGGATAAGTTTATCCCCGTCGGCGGCTGACGAGAATAATTAATTCCCGTCGGCTAGAAGGTGGCCGACGGGAGTTAAGGCTAACTCCCGTCGGTGTTGTGGGCCGACGGGCGTTATTTATTAATTCCTGTCGGTTTCCCAGGCCAACAGGAGTTATGAATTAATTCTCGTCGGTCCGACGTGGCCGTCGGGAATTAACTGGGCCGACGAGCATTATTAGTTAATTCCCGTCGGTTCGACCATAGCCGACGGGAATTAACTGGGCCGACGGGAATTACCCTATACTGCTACAAAAACAGCACTAAATTATGTCATTATTTCTGCACACATAACATATATCAAACATAACATAAATCACAGATAACAGCCACATTACAAACACATGCATTTAGAGATACGACATCCACAAACACATGCATTTAGACATAAACACTTGCATTTATAATTAAAACATCCACCAACATGTACGACATAGTATTGAAACATAACATCCACCAACATCCACCAACGAGTACGACATAGTATTGAAACATAACATCGACCAACGAGTACGACATTTCAAACATAAGTTCAAGTGTTTAGAGATAACCACCACTTGGGTGGTTAGAGCTTTGACCGCTGCCGCCACCACCACCAGGAGGAGGGAACGCGAAGAGCGAGTCAACAAATCCAGTCCCTACTGCTGGATCAGACCCACTACCACCCGCTTCAGGTGTAACCTATGCAAGTTAGCAAATATCATCACGTTAAATGCAAATATCAAAAAAGTATACAAGTATATAAATTAATGGAGAGTTATCAAACGTACCCTATCTCCAGGTGCAGGTATATGTGTCGGAGGGGTGGTGAACTGTTTTGGTGGAACTGGTGTGTTTGCAAATTGGCTCCATTGTGGTGGCGGTGGAAAATTTGATGTCATGCTCTGTTGCTGCATTAACTGTTAAACACATATGTGTTACTACCGAAGATGTTGTATTAAAATATAATAATTTAGAGTTCGGATTATGTGTACTCACTTGATACATCGCTTGGTTATGTGCATTGCAAGCCTCCATAAATTCGCGTTGTTGTCTCATCTCTTCACGCATCCTCATAAATTCGCGGCGTGGGACCGGCGGCCGTGGGCGGGGGCGGTGGCCGTGGGCTCGGGTGCGGCGGCCGGGCGAGCGGCGTGACGGCGACGGGGCGGCGGGCGAGCGGGGCGGCGGGGCTGAAAGGGAAATGTGCCCTTGGGCCATTTCTAAGTATTTTGGTGATTGAGTGCCAACACAAGTGCTTAAATGTGAATCTATGCCCATGGATGGACAAAGTGCAAATCAAGAGAAAAGGTATGTTTCTAAGTCTTAGTACATTGGTTTTGTGTACTAATATACTTGTCTAAGTATCAGAAACAGAAAGAAGAAGAAACGAGAAGAGTTGGCTGTGTACAGCCAAAAAGCTGTTTCGGTCTGGGGCACCGGACTGTCCGGTGGTGCACCGGACAGTGTCCGGTGCGCCAGGCTGCCTCCTCGAGCGAAGTGGCCGCTCTCGGGAATTCGCCGACGGCGTACGGCTAAAATTCACCGGACTGTCCGGTGTGCACCGGACTGTCCGGTGAGCCATCGGTCGGCCGAGCCAACGGTCGGCCGCGCGATCTGCGCGGGACACGTGGCCAAGCCAACGGTCGGAAGGGGGCACCGGACTGTCCGGTGTGCACCGGACATGTCCGGTGCGCCAACGGCTCCAAATCTGCCAACGGTCGGCTTCGCCATTTAAGGAAAGAAATCTGGCACCGGACAGTGTCCGGTGTGCACCGGACTGTCCGGTGCGCCAGACGACAGAAGGCAAGGATGGCCTTCTAAATTTGCTCTCAACGGCTCCTAGCTGCCTTGGGGCTATAAAAGGGACCCCTAGGCGCATGGAGGAGCACACTAAGCAACCTTAGAGCATTCTTGATCATCCACACTCAGTCTTTGCGCATTCATTTGTCATTTGTAGTGATTCGAGCTCCGTTCTAGTGAGAACTTTGAGATAGTCTTTTGAGCTCGATTCTTGGCCGTGTGTGTGCGCATATTGCTGGGGATTTGTGTGTGTTGCTTCCCTCCCTTACTCCGTATTTCTTTGTGAATCTCAAGTGTAAGGGCGAGAGACTCCAAGTTGTGGAGATTCCTCGCAAAACGGGATATTGAAAGGAAAAACATAACACTGTGGTATTCAAGTTGATCATTGGATCACTTGAGAGGAGTTGAGTGCAACTCTCGTCCGTTGGGACGCCACAATGTGGAGTAGGCAAGTTTTGTACTTGGCCGAACCACGGGATAAACCACTGTGTCTTCTCTGTGGTATTGTGTTCTGTTGAGACTCATCTCTAGCCACTTGGCGATTATTGTGCTAACACTTAACAAGTTTTTGTGGCTATAAGTTTAAGTTTCCTAGGATCACCTATTCACCCCCCCCCCCCTCTAGGTGCTCTCAGGGGCGGCGGCAGGGCGGCGACGTCGGCCGGCGGCGTGCGGGCGGTGGCGGGCAGGACGGCGGCGCGGGCGCGGGCGTAGAGAGAGCGCGCGATGAAAGAAACAGAAAGGAAGAAGAAAGGGCACGGTGGTGGTTATTTCGAATAACTCCCGTCGGCCTGGCGACGCGGCCGACGGGAGTTAGTTAATCGCCGTCGGCTGTACGCGGGCTGACGGGAGTTAGTTAATCCCTGTCGGCTACGTTGACTGGCCGACGGGAATTAAATAATCTTCGTCGGCCTTACTTTGGCCGACGGGGATTAATTAATTCCCGTCGGCCCGCGCGCAGGCCGACGGGAATTAATGTAGCCGACGGGAATGCTTTGAATTGCTGTAGTGCCTACCTGGCGCGCCAACTGTCGGCGTTTCGACCCCGGGGGGTCCCTGGACCGACGAGTAAATTGTCGCCGTATGTCCCAGCCCAGATGGGTCGGCGCGAGACGGAGCACAGAGGGGGGGGGAACGGCAAAGGGGAAACCCACGGCCTCCGTGTTGTCCTGCGCCCAGGTCGGGTGCGCTTGCAGTAGGGGGTTACAAGCGTCCGCGAGGGAGAGAGAGAGAGACTGTCCGCCAGCCCGTTCTCCCGCGCGGCCAACCTTCTCGTACGAGAGCCCTAGACCTTCCTTTTATAGGCGTAAGGAGAGGGCCCAGGTGTACAATGGGGGTGTAGCAGTGTGCTAACGTGTCTAGCAGAGAGGAGCTAGAGCCCTTAGTACATACCGTCGTGGCAGTCGGAGAGGTTTTGGTGCCCTGTTCATGTGATGTCGTGGTCGTCGGAGGAGTACTTGAGCCTTGTGGAAGTACAGCTGTCGGGGTTGTCGGATCCTTGCTGACGTCTCCTTGCTTCCGTAAGGGGCTGAGAGTCGCCGTCGTCATGGAGCACGCGGGGTGCCATCATTACTTGTTTACCGGGGCGAGCCAGATGGGAGGCCGGTCTTGTTCCCCGTAGCCTGAGCTAGCTAGGGGTATGGTAATGATGGCCCCCCTGTGACGTGGTCGGTCCGAGCCCGAGGTCGGGCGAGGCGGAGGCTCCTCCGAGGTCGAGGTCGAGTCCGAGCCCTGGGGTCGGGCGAGGCGGAGACCGTCTTCCGAGGTCGAGGCTGAGTCCGAGCCCTGGGGTCGGGCGAGGCGGAGTCCGTCTTCCGAGGTCGAGGCTGAGTCCGAGCCCTAGGGTCGGGCGAGGCGGAGTCCGTCGTCCGGCGTCAAGGTTGAGTCCGAGCCCTGGGGTCGGGCGAGGCGGAGCTTCCTATGGCGCCCGAGGCTGAACTTAGCTGCTGTCAGCCTCACTCTGTCGAGTGGCCCAACAGTCGGAGCAGGGCAGGCGGCGCTGTTTTCTTGTCAGGTCGGTCAGTAGAGCGGCGAAGTGGCTGCGGTCACTTCGGCTCTGTCGACTGAGGAGCGCGCGTCAGGATCAGGTGTCAGGCGATCCTTGCATTGAATGCTCCTGCGATACGGTCGGTCGGCGTGGCGATCTGGCCAAGGTTGCTTCTCCGCGAAGCCTGGGCCTCGGGTGAGCCGAAGGTGCGTTCGTTGCTTGAGGGAACCCTCGGGCGAGACGTGAATTCTCCTGGGTCGGCTGCTTTTGCCCGAGGCTGGGCTCGGGCGATGCGGGATCGTGTCCCTTGAGCGGACGGAGCCTTGACCTGAATCGCGCTCGTCAGGTCTTTGCAGCTTTGTGCTGATGGGGGTTACCAGCTGAGATTAGAAGTCTTGGGCTACCTCTAATTATGATCCCCGACAACTGTACCTGCTCAGTTCGCCATCTTCTAATCTCCCGTGCTCGACGAGTGTCGTCATAGAGTTCACTTGCTCGGGTGAAGAACGTCAATCTCTTTTTTAGGGAAGTGGCAACAAGCGATATGAGTGCTCGCTTCGTTCTCTTTTTTCTCATGTTGATCGACATTCCATCGTATCCTTCTGAACCGCACCAAGCGAAACGACTACACAGATTAGACACTAATTAATCTATCACTAGGATGCTCTTTATCCTATAAGGTTTTGAATCAAAGTCATGTTATTAGTCACTATTTTCTATATTTTTATCATATATATAGATCACACGTACGTGCACTCTTCTAATATCATCAAACTATTATTTCCATTTTTGTAAATTAAACTGATATCATAAAATATGTACGATTTTCCTGATCTAAATCGAGTGGGTTTTCATGAAGAACATCTTGTTCAGCATGTTCTATTCGATACTGGTAGGAGAAGAACCCGACTCGGTATTCTTAAGAACAGAGGGGAAGCAGAACCAAGGCAAGATGATATGGATCGCTACTTCTTCTTACGCCAAAGATCTTACCATTTTTGAAGGAGCTGGGGTTACATTTTTTTCAATTTACATTCAAGAGTTTATATCTGTTTCCATTCAAGAGTTTCGATCCGCACGAGCACGAGAAAGCTAGCTCGCTACAGTTGGAGTTGATCCGAGCGATGAAAGCGAGCTTATTGCTCTGTTGCCGGATTTGTCCTTGCGGATAACAACAAAGTTAAAAAAACAGATGGTGGCTAGAAAGATGGGGCCGCTTCCCATTTTGCCGGAAATGATGTTGAGAGCCGTCTACACTACAACAACTATTATATAGTATCTTCTATCTTATTCTCTATTTCGAATTTCGCTCTGCAAAAAGTGTAATCTACACTCTAAATTTTCTACTTTTTACAATCTCTTGCGAATAGCCTAGTCGTATATGGTCCCAAAATAAAAGAAGTTATCTCTTTTGTCCAATGCGCCAGGCAACATCGTCATCAAACAAATTTCTAACGCGAACGTTGATTGAAAGAAATAGCTCGGACTCCCAGAATGTACCTCAGGTTACAGGAATTAGGATCAGATAACTGCACGCTCCTGTTTTTTTTTTTTTGACACTACTGTACTGTACGATGCGTGAGAGACGCTGTGCACGTACCAACGGTTCGAAACGAAACACAGCCGCGGTTGGCGGCCGGTTGCTAGGCTTGTTCAAGGTCATTTCTCTTTGCGCCGCAGAGGCAGGCGCGCGGATGCAACAACGCAGCGGCAGTATCTGTTGGGTGTGTCCTCTACAGCTGGTCATCAGTGACCGGATTGGGCTAAACCCAACTATCTATCTCTTTAAATGGGCCCTTGATTGGGAGGGCCCACGCTAACCTCGGTTGGAGCCCCCAGACACACGACGCTATATATAGGACTAAGGGGTCGCAGGAAAGATTAACGCTAGTACCTCGCCCCAAAAAAAAACCCTAGTCCGAGAGGCCCCCATCGCCTAGGCGTCGAAGTGTTTGGAAACGCGACAACCAGACAGTGGCTCGGATCACGATGCCTGCTGCTTCTCTGCAGGGCAACAATATGAAGATAGCAACAGCAACAACAAGGTATGTTTCCCCGTTCCTCTCAGTAGATCAGTAGATCAGATCTACACGTCATCAAGGTTTTACTTTCAGTTACGGATTTGTATTCTAGGGACTTAGGAATCGATCCTAGACAGCATAGATTCTAACAATGGTATCAGAGGCATCCTAAGAACCCTAGAACTCCTAATCCACATCAGTTTTATGAGATCACAGAAAGGTCTCGATTAATGTGATTGAGCTTATTTTTTTTTATTATTGTTCATCACCGAGATCAGAGAGATAATAGAACAGAAAGAAGTCGATGCTCTCAGGTTAGGGTTTTCCCTAACCCTAGAGATTTAGGTTTGACCACTGTAAGAGACACAGTGTGTCTCAGCCTCAAACCAGAGAGAGGTCACATAACTGTCTAGGGTTAGGATTTATGACCTAACCCTAATCGGTACACCTGTAAACAGGTACTCGTGATTTTTTTTAATAAACGGTCAAGAACAGATCAGAAAAAAGTCGTACAGAACGAAGCTAGGGTTAGAACCCTAATTTTTTTCAAAAACCACGTGAATCAAAAGTGTACAGATGCACTAAAATCATCACAGAAAATAACAGAAATATCGCGGGACCCAGATCTATGATTCTTTACCTCCAAAACTCGATCCCGTTACAAAATCACTTGAGGGATCGAGTTGAGGATAGATCCTGGGGAGAGAGAGGTTCGCAGACGACGGCTAACAGTGCCGCAGTTCTTAACTCGTCGGACTGGGCCTCGACCACCGCGCAGCACCCATCCGACGACGGCGCGCCCACCCGAAGGGACGCGCACGTCGGCGGGATGGGGATGCGAGGCGGCTCAGGCCGGCCATCTCCGGTGCATTGAAGCCAACCGTGCGTTAGTAATCTCCAAAATCAGTAAACAGTGAAAGAAAGAAAAAAAAAAGAGAGAGATAGGAGCATGCAACGCGCAGGAACGGCCGTACTCGGGCACGTTCGGCCAGTAGCTCTGTGCTCTAGCGGCTGCTCAGACAAAGAATCAGAGAAAGAAACAAGCGTGATGCTCCCTGGCGGCCGAGTGGAGCAGCGGCTGGGGAGAAGAAAATTAAAAAAAAAAAAAAGGGAAACCAGAGGCGGCACTTGAGCATAGCTCGGCCATGAGGCCCATGCAGAAATGCATGGATAGCTCCTGGCGGCCGGCAGTCTGTTAGTGGCCATGCAGCCATGCAGGAACGCAAGGAGAAATCCTGGCGGCCGGCTGGCTGTTTGTGGCGGCTGGGATACAGGAGTAGAATGTTTTAGGGTTTTTTTTTTCCACCGGCACCGAGATCTCCGCCTTTTATAGCATGCGCGCAAGAATCTGGACCGTCGATCCGGCTGCACGGCCAGGATTTCGGCGGGGTGGGGGTAGCGCCCCGCATGGGCTAACTTCACGGCCTGGGCCCAGGTTGCAGTCCAGGCGCGCGCCCTCTCCTCTCATGGGCCGCCAGCGCGCGGCTGGGCCACATGGCCAGACCCGGGGTGGGCCGAACAAGGCCGAGCCGGGTGGTCGGCCAGGCCGAAATGGCTCCAATTTTTTTTTCTGGAATTTGTTTTTCTATTTCCAGAAATTAGAAACAGTGCAGAAAATTCAGAAAATTCTTAGAAATATTTTTCCAGTTATAGAAAATTACAGATATATTTATGGACTATTTTATTCCGCTGCGTACTTTGGTACTTTATTCAGTATTTTATGCAATTTTTCAGTTAATTATGAAACCAACGTGGATTAATTTATTTGTTTAAATTGCATAGAATTCAGAAAATTTGTGGTAATTGAATATTCTAACCAACGTTAGATATTGTTACCACATTTGGAACAGAAGTATACATATTCTAGATCATCCAACGATGGTTTTAGAATTTTAGAACCAGATTATTATTTGTTTTTCTATGCATTATTGTTTATTATGAAGCCTACGTGGATTAATTCTCTTTAAGTGCATAGAAATTCAGATTTTTTTGTGGTGATTGAATATTTTGACCAACGTCGAATATTGTTGCCACATTTTATACAAGAATTAAGTTTTCTAGATCATCCAACGATGGTTTAGAATTTTAGAACTAGAAAATTTGTAGATCAGACATGATTATTATTTGACCAACGTCGAATATTTAATTCATGCAAGTTTTATGTTTCAGTATTTACTTCAGACGTCCTAAATATTTTCTGTTTTACTTTGCAAAAGTGCATATTCTGGCTACTAGTTGGTCAGACAAGACAGATTAAACCGCTATGTGGTATTTATTGCCACTTATGGCGTGAAAAGATTGAAATGATAACTACAGTGGATGAAATAGATTCCTCACTGTGGTTTGAGAAACCCAGTAAGCCTACAGTAGGCTCACCTTAGGATGACCTTAAGATGGCGCAATGCAACATCCATAAGGTCAATTAGAAAAGACCCAAGTGTAATGTACTTGATCACAATAAGAGTCTCATCCAGGATCCTATTGAGGGTGCTATTCTAGAATATGAGACATTTGATTATCAGTAAAACACCTGTCTAAATAGACAAGTGCTATATAGATCAACTCACGACACTGTGTGTCTAAAAGGAGGAAAGGTTGATAAGTCAAATAAGTGATTCTATCAATCTTTCCAAACTAAGAATCCTCAAACAGAACAAGACCTCTAAGAAAGGTTCAAGAATAAGATCAAACATGATCACGATGTTTTCTACATGCAACAATCAGACAGATTCTCTGATCCCCCTGAGACCTGCCTCTATTGCAAGAAGACAGGGCATACAAAAGAAAGTGTCCAGCATTCCTGCAATAGATGCTACAGAATGCAATTCCGTACAAACCTAAAGGCTCCAGAGGGCTGAAAACAGTTGCAGTGGTTAACGGAAAGCAAGCAGACACTTAACTTCAGTTTCGTGATTAGACAATCAGCACATCCACTATCACTTCAGTGACAGAGACTGTGTGTTATTCAGTTTTGATAATAAAGATGTTGGTCTCGCCATCTGACGAGATATGCTTTATTTATCTTCGCACAGTGGTGCTAGATACACAAGAAAACAAACCAGGCAACATTGGCAGGAGTAAGAAAACAATGTGATGGAGAAACCTCGTCGAAATTATGGCACTATCGTTTGGGCCATATTTCGAGGGGGAGAAAAGAAGTCTCGTTAAGGGACAGATTCTCCATCACCTAGACTTCACAGACTTAGAGGATTGCATAGATTGCATGCATAGTATGAGAGTGTTAGAAATTATTCATATAGATATATGTGGTCCTTTTCCAGTTAGGACAGTAGATGGGTTTGACTTGTTCATAACCTTCACAGATGACTACTCTCACTACAATTATATTTACCCTTTTTTTTAAGGGACAGATCATAAGATGTAGACAAGTTTAAATAGTTCAAGGCTGATGTAGAAAAACAACACGATTTGAACACAAAGATTGTCATATCAAATCGTGTGGGGGAGTACTGTGGGCACCATACTGAGTATGGACAGGTCCCAGGATCCTTTCGCGAGGTTCCTAAGTGAAAACAGTATTGTAGCTCAGTATTCAACACCTGGTGAACCGCAACAGAATGTGGTTGCCTAAAGGCGTAAGAAGAACACTGATGGACATGGTAATGAGTATGCTTAGTTACTCTAACTTACCATTGGGTTTATGGATGGAGGCTTTAAAAACCGCTATGCAAATACTCAACAAAGTTCCTAGCAAATCGGTGGCTAAAACTCCATATGAGTTGTGAACTGGCAGAAAGCTCACGCTCAACTACTTCCACATATGGGGTTGTCCAACAGAAGCTAGAATATTTAATCCTGGGCAGGAAAAGCTAGATGAGAGAACCACTAGCTACCATTTTATTGGCTATTCTGAGAGATCGAAGTGTTACAGATTCTACTGCCCAGGTAGACAAATCAAGTTTATAGAAACCAGACATGCCATTTTCCTAGAAGATGACATGATCAAGGGGAGTAAGGTACTCAGAGAGGTTGACCTTCAGGAAAAGAGGACGTATGTCCCGATTCCGATGGTTGAAGAACCATACTTCTCGATACCCGCTGTGGTTCCACCAACGGTTGTAACGACTCGAGGTGAAACCCCTGCTGCAAATATTGTATCACCAAGTGCAACTACTACAGAGCAAGTTACTTCACCTTCTGCACACTCTGGCTCTTCTGAGTCGGTTGCACAGGAGAGTTCACATGACAGTAGTAGTGTTGCGCCAAGTGATGCACCAATGCAGGAGCCCCAGAACAAACCAGAACTAGAAACAAGTTTATGAAGGTCTCAAAGGTCTATACGATCTGCGATTCATGATGATTATGGAGTTTACACAAGTGTAGACATAGAAAGCGATGAGATTTATATGTGTGAGGACATCGATGCAGAAGGTGATCCCACTACATATGAAACAGCTACGAGAATCGCAAATTAGTGGGTCTAGAAGATCAAGCGTGACTCCAAAGGGAATATAGAAAGAGACAAGGACATGTGGCCAAGGCGTTCACACAGTGAGAATGCATTGACTACCTTGAAACCTTCTCACTTGTCCTAACAAAAGATTAATTTCGGATCATTATGGCACTAGTGGCTCATTTGATCTAGAGTTCCATCAGATGGATGTAATGACAACATCACTAAATGGAGAGTTAACAGAAAACATGTTCATGGCATAACCAAAGGGTTTTGTCATGAGCAGTAAAAGAAAAAACAAGGGATGTCACTTAAGGAGGTCCATTTATGGATTAAAACATTCATCCTGACAGATGTACATCAAGTCTGATCAGACTATCAGAAAGTTTTGGTTTCGAGGAAAACGAGGAAGACAATTGCATTTATGCGAAGTCTAAGGAAAGTATATCTTCCTTGTTTTTGTATGTCGATGACATATTTTTTAGCTAGTAGTGATAAATGTCTACTGGCGGAAACAGAAAGTTTTCTTTTCTCGACCTTCGATATAAAAGACATAGGAGAAGCCTCTTATGTTCTAGAATAGAATTTCACAGAAATAGACATAATGGAGTATTAGAACTCTCACAGAAGTCATACATAGAAAAGTACTAAAGAAGTACATTATGCATCAGTGTAAGGCCACGCCTGCGCCAATAGTCAAGGGTGATAAGTTTGGGAATCATCAGTGTCCCCAGATTCAGTGTCAGAAAGATCAGATAAAGTCAGTACCATATGCTTCTACTATTAGAAGCGTTTTGTATGCTCAAATATATATTCGCCCTGACTTAGAATTTACTACCGGGATGCTTGGGAGATATCAGATCAACCCAGGCATAGAACACAGTTAAGAAGGCTCTAATGTACCTCCAAGGTACGAAAATGGCCTCATGCTAACAAACAGAAGATCTAGTTCCTATTTCGAGGTATAAATTTACTATATCTGGGGGAGTTATTTCTTATAAAAGTTGCAAACAGACAGCGAGAGCATCGTCGACAATGCACACTGAGTTTGTAACCATGCATGAGGCAAATGGGCAGGCAATAAAGATAAAGAAATTTGTACCCGGATTAAGAGTGGTTGATAGCATAGAGCGACCATTGAGAAATTACCGCGATAATGAGCCAGCGGTACTGTACTCCTATAACAGCAAGTCATGTGGCGCTGCCAAGTTCATTGACTTTTAGTATTATGTTGTTAAGGAGTAGATTCAGGATCAAATCATAAAAGATGAGCATAACAGAAGATAGCAGATGCTAGCGGATCCGCTCACAAAAGGTCTTCCACCCAGCGTGTTTAGTAAGCACGCAGCCGGCATGGGTTTAAGGGAGTACCTATGATCTTGAATCACAGGGGCTACAGACTGCAACCAAATAAAGTCTTTTCCCGTTCTGAAGCAGGCGAGCATGTTGTAGTCAATGAGTGCGATGATACTTAATCGGTCATTGTCACACCTTGGTCTATGTGTAAACTTGTCAAGGGATGGAATCCAGAAAAGTTGAGAATAAGGAATGTAGAGAACAAAGGGGAGATTGTTGGGTGTGTCCTCTACAGCTGGTCATCAGTGACCGGATTGGGCTAAACCCAACTATCTATCTCTTTAAATGGGCCCTTGATTGGGAGGGCCCACGCTAACCTCGGTTGGAGCCCCCAGACACACGACGCTATATATAGGACTAAGGGGTCGCAGGAAAGATTAACGCTAGTACCTCGCCCCAAAAAAAACCCTAGTCCGAGAGGCCCCCATCGCCTAGGCGTCGAAGTGTTTGGAAACGCGACAACCAGACAGTGGCTCGGATCACGATGCCTGCTGCTTCTCTGCAGGGCAACAATATGAAGATAGCAACAGCAACAACAAGGTATGTTTCCCCGTTCCTCTCAGTAGATCAGTAGATCAGATCTACACGTCATCAAGGTTTTACTTTCAGTTACGGATTTGTATTCTAGGGACTTAGGAATCGATCCTAGACAGCATAGATTCTAACAGTATCATCATCGTGTGACCCCATACTATCTCTTAGCCGTTCATCAGAAATATATATACACACACACGTCGCACAGTTTGAACCCCTTAACATATCACATTCGTCTATGTGTGCCGTTTTAATGGTAAGATTGTATCGAGTGATATCCTCCTCTATACCCATATTCTCCATATGTACCATTTATAGACTTTTATGAGATTTTCTCCTCTATACCACATTCGTCTCTACTAGCGTACGTCTTTTATATCTCGCCCTGTATGTGTCGAAGATCTCATATTAAGGACATATTTTCCTCTAAATTTTTATACGTACGTATTTGTAGTACCCTTAAATGTCTCGTACATATTTTAGTTTAGTTCAATTCGTTGTCTAAAATATAATAAAATAGTTTGAGAAGAATAGAGAGAGCGTGTACAGAGAGAATAAAGAAACATCATCTTATATGATGCTTTAAAGGATGTGTCTTCTCTAAACATTTGGCTCAGTTGTTTTACTTGGCGAGTGGGATTACATAGTTTGTCGTCTTTATATAAAGACCACGGTGATTAATATAACGAACTTATTCTTCACTTGATCTAAGTGAGTAACCAAAGTATCCAGAAAAGTTGATCATTTCCTACCCAACACACTTTATCCCACCTAATACACTTTTTCGCCGAGATCTCGAACAGGCTAACGGTATACGAGAACTCGTGATAACTCTCGACATAACTCTACTTTTTTTTAGCAAACTTCATGGATCCACCAAACTGTCCCTTTCATCGTCCAGACATCACTATCTGGACGAGGAGAAAGAATCTTTGTCTCGTCAGAGGAGAAAAAAATCTTTGTCTCTCGAATCAACCTGATCTTGGTCTCGAGTCAGAAGAGAAAGAATCTTTATCTATCGAGTCAACCTGACTCGAGACCTTGACCCACACGGTCCGCGCCCATGGTCCGGTTCGCCGCAGCCGGAGATGCACCGTGGGACGCGGGCGCCGGCCGTGCTCGAACGGCCTCTGCCTAGCTTGCTCCGTCGACCTCCGGCGTGGCACTCGCGTACGTGTCGATGGCGACGTGTGGAGATGCTTGGTTCTGTTGCGAGGAGAGAGGCGGGGATGGGGAGTGGGCAGCGCGGCCCGGTAGCAGGGGAGCGCGCAAAGATTATTCTCCTCGCGCGCGCGGCACGCAGAGAACAAGGCACGATCAGCGAGAGAGAGAAAGAGGGGGTGGCGTACTGGCCGGTACTGGCTTCGGCTGGCATATCCGCTCTGGAATATTGGATATTCGTCCCCCCAACGGAATTATGCTTGGAATCTTCCGTACGGTGACTTGGCTATGGTCGTAAATACCCTGCAAATGGGGTGGATGTAAATGGGTATTTTAGGTAGGTTTAAGAAATAGTTTTGTTTTGGTGGGTTGTGATGAGTTTTAATTATTAACGGGTTGGGTTGGGTGGGTTTATTTTATATTGCGGGTCAAAATAGTTGATACCCATGGATATATATGGATTTGTATAGGTATGGGTTTCCATGGGTATTCACCAATCAGACTACCACCCTAATCAATACCATTTTATTTCAGATTTAAAGAAGTTTTTTATTTCTTTAGTCACACACAGCACACTATACTATACAATTTTATCAGTGCCATTTTATTTGAAAGTGTGACCAACTATAAAGTTGCATAACTTTTTGAGATCTACAAATTCTATTTTAATAGTTTCTACATCCCGTTTACAAAATTTGAATTTTAAATTTGAAAACTTCACACGAATTTTTCAATGATAAGATGATTTCAAATAAAAAATTTGACAATTACAAAGTTTCATTACATTTTAAGACCTACAACTTTTATTTTGGTGGTTTTTCCATCCGAGGTAGTTTGAAAAAAATCAAATTTCAAAATTTAAACATAGTTTTGCATGACAAGATGATTTCAAACCAAAACATTGTCAACTACAAAGTTTCATAACTCTTGAATACCTACAACTTTCATGTCGGTGGTTTTTTCTTTTGAGGTTGTTTTCAAAATTCAAATTTTAAATTTTTTAAATTCAGACATAGTTTTCGTTGACAATATGACTTCAAATGAAAAAGTTGTCAACTACAAACTTCTATAACTTTTCAAGATCTACAAAGTTTATTTTGGTTGTTTGATCATTTGTTCATCTCACATGATAGTTCTAACAATATGCACAAATTCTATACATATCTCTCGTAGTTCCATAAACTACGAGAGAGATAGGTTTTATGAACAAATTTATTTTTAGTTTGTCATATGAAGAAATGTTCAAAATATAAAATGTACATCATGATGAGTTATACAAATTTGTAGTTGAAAACTTTTTCATTTGAATTAATTTACTGCTTTAAAATGTGATTTTTAAATTGTCTTTGCCTAGTGTTGGAAATACCCACGGGTTTTCCATGGGTTTCCACCCAATTACGGGTTGGTTTGGGATCAATAATGTTATTGGATGGGTTGGGTTTAACTTCCTTCTAGTATTTTTGGTTGGGTTTGGAATGGATATCAAAGTAATTAGATTTGGGTATGGGTGGGAGTGGATTGGATTTTTTGCCATTAGCAGGCCTACGAGCTAGTAAAGACATTGTATTTTATATTTGCTATTTATTATTTTTGCTTATTTTATCATGCATGTTGTCGCCAATCAAGAAAAAAAACAAGATATTATAAGTAAAATGATCTGATGCCAATTTAAAGTAAGATTTGTTATGTTCGATGATCAACATAATCATTTAAACTAATACTATTTGGCAGTGTTTTTTGATATAGTTTAAAGCACGCGTAAAGTGAAATTAAATTAAGCAAATTGATAATTGGCTATTTGCAATGTGCGTAGGCTTATGTAGCCAAATATAATGGCAGCTATTGCACTAGCAAATCTCGTGGTGGCTGGTAGGAGAGAGGAGAAGCAATAGTGAGTTGAGGAAAGTCTATGTGCTAAGGCCGTGTGCAGCAGTATATCCATAGTTTATTAAAAAACACTGTTTTGCACTGTTCTACACTGTAGAGTGTAATGTTCGTAGAGTGAAGTTTGAAAATGAGTATGGGTATGGATAAGCTGCTGGAGATAGCCTAAGAACTAGAGAGAAGAGAACACTGAAATTTTTATGTTTAATATATATTTAGATCTTGTAGACCTATGCAAGACTTTTTTTTACTATACATAATTAAGAAATATATCTTCATATATATGTGTATATATATATGTATATATATATATGTGTATATATATATATGTATATATATATATATATGGGTCACAACTTAAAGCTGGCCACACACATCATGCATACTCTTTTATAATTTCTAGTTGTGCCATAGCAAACACATGCGAATCATTTTTGTGTTGAATGTGCGTAGCAAAGTATGTGTGTGTATTTCTAGTGGTAAGACTATCTAAAAGGGAAATGTGCCCTTGGGCCATTTCTAAGTATTTTGGTGATTTAGTGTCCGACACAAGTGCTTAAGTGTAAAATGGTGGACAAAGTACAAATCAAGGATAAATGTATGTTTCTCAGACTTAGTATATTGTTTATGGACTAATATATTGTGTCTAAGTGCTGGAAACAGGAAAAATCGAATTGGAATTGTCTTGGCTCGAGCAGCCAAGACTCTGCTGAGTCTGGGAGCACCGGACTGTCCGGTGGTGCACCGGACAGTGTCCGGTGGTGCAGGCTGGCTCGAGCGAAGTGGCCGCTCTCGGGAATTCGCCGACGATGTACGGCTAAAATTCACTGGACTGTCCGGTGAGCCAACGGTCGGCCGAGCCAACGGTCGGCCGCGGAATCCGCGCGCGACACGTAGCCGAGCCAACGGTCGGAAGGGGGCACCGGACTGTCCGGTGCGCCAACGGCTCCAAGGCCGCCAACGGTCGGCTTCGCCATTTAAGGAAGGAAATCGGGCACCGGACACTGTCCGGTGTGCACCGGACTGTCCGGTGCGCCAGACGACAGAAGGCAAGAATGGCCTTCCAGATTTGCTCTCAACGGCTCCTAGCTGCCTTGGGGCTATAAAAGGGACCCCTAGACGCATGGAGGAAAAAACCAAGCATTCCTTGAGCAATCTTGATCACTCACACATCATTCTTGCACACTTGTTCGACATTCTAGTGATTTGAGCTCCGTTCTAGTGTGCTAGTCTCTTGAGCTCAAGTCTGGGTTTTGTGTGTGCGTATTCGCTGTGATCTTTGTGTCTTGTGTGAGTTGCTAATCCCTCCCTTGCTCTGTGATTCTTTGTGAACATCTTTTGTAAGGGCGAGAGGCTCCAAGTTGTGGAGATTCCTCGCAAACGGGATTAAGAAAAGCAAAGCAACACTGTGGTATTCAAGTTGGTCTTTGGACCGCTTGAGAGGGGTTGATTGCAACCCTCGTCCGTTGGGACGCCACAACGTGGAGTAGGCAAGCGTTGGTCTTGGCCGAACCACGGGATAACCACCGTGCCATCTCTGTGATTGATATCTTTGTGTTTATTGTGTTGAGTGAGACTCTTCTCTAGCCACCTGGCAATTACTGTGCTAACACTTAAACAAGTTTTTGTGGCTATAAGTTTAAGTTTCGCAGGATCACCTATTCACCCCCCCCCCCCCTCTAGGTGCTCTCAATTGGTATCAGAGTCGTTCTCTTCACAAAGGGACTAACCGCCCGAAGAGATGGATCCTAAGGGGAAGGGTATCGTGATCAACGATAAAGAGAAGGAGTCTTTCGTCAACGAGCCAAAGGATGACAAGCCTACCGACTCGGGCTCGGGTCATAGACGTAAAGATGGGAAGAAGAAGAAGACAAGGCGCATTAAGGAGATCGTCTACTACGACGACAGTGATGAGTCTACTTCTTCCCACAAGGACAACGACGACAACGACTACGACAAACGAAAGACGGTTAACTCGAACTTTTCTTTCGATTATTCGCGTATTCCTCAAAGTGCAAATGCTCATTTATTATCTATTCCACTTGGTAAACCTCCTCATTTTGATGGAGAGGACTACGTATTTTGGAGCCATAAAATGCGTAGTCACCTATTCTCTCTCCATCCTAGTATATGGGAGATTGTAGAGAGTGGAATGCACTTTGATAGTACGGATAGTTCTGTGTTCATTAATGAGCAAATACATAAGAATGCACAAGCTACTACTGTTCTTCTAGCTTCTTTGTGCAGGGATGAATACCACAAAGTGAGCGGTTTGGATAACGCCAAGCAAATATGGGACACCCTCAAGATTTCTCACGAGGGGAACGACGTCACCTTGCTCACCAAAATGGAGTTGGTGGAGGGCGAGCTTGGACGGTTCGTGATGATAAGGGGCGAGGAGCCAACTCAAACATACAACCGGCTTAAGACCCTTATCAACAAAATAAGGAGCTACGGAAGCACGCGATGGACGGACCACGACGTCGTCCGACTGATGCTAAGGTCCTTTACCGTTCTTGATCCTCATTTGGTGAATAATATTCGTGAAAATCCCAGGTACACCAAAATGTCGCCCGAAGAAGTCCTTGGAAAATTCGTGAGCGGGCGAATGATGATCAAGGAGGCGAGGTACGTGGACGACGCCTTGAATGGTCCGATCAATGAGCCGCAACCCCTTGCTCTCAAGGCAACAAGAAGCAAGGAGGCGCTACCTAGCAAGGTGGCACAAATTGAGGCGGCCGGACTTAATGATGAAGAGATGGCCCTCATCATAAAGAGATTCAAGACGGCGCTAAAGGGTCGCAAGGGGCAGCCAAGCAAGACCAAGACAAAGGGGAAGCGCTCATGCTTCAAATGTGGTAAGCTTGGTCATTTCATTGCTGACTGTCCCGATAATGATAGTGATCAGGACCAAGGGAACAAGAGGGAGAAGAAGAAGAATTATAAGAAGGCAAAGGGCGAGGCACATCTTGGCAAGGAGTGGGATTCGGATTGCTCTTCGTCCGACTCCGACAATGAAGGACTTGCCGCCACCGCCTTCAACAAGTCATCCCTCTTCCCCAACGAGCGTCACACATGCCTTATGGCAAGGGAGAAGAAGGTATGTACTCGAAACTCTACTTATGCTTCTTCAAGTGAGGACGAATCTAGTGATGAGGATGAAATAGATTACTCTAGCTTGTTCAAGGGATTGGATAGAAATAAAATTGATAAAATCAATGAATTGATTGATGCCTTGAATGAAAAGGATAGGCTTTTAGAAAAGCAAGATGATTTGTTATATGATGAACATGATAAATTTGTAGAGGCACAAAAATCCTATGCTTTAGAAGTTAAAAGAAATGAAATGCTTTCTTATGAACTATCTACTTGTCATGAAACCATTTCTACTTTACAAGGTGTTAACAATGATTTAAATGCTAAATTAGAAGTAGCAAATAAATCTAATTCTTGTGTAAAACATGTTATAATTTGTACTAGGTGTAAGGATTTTGATATTGATGCTTGTAGTGAACACCTAGTTTCAATTTCGAGATTAAATGATGAAGTAGCTAGTCTTAATGCCCAACTTAAGACTAGCAAAAGTGATTTCGATAAGCTAAAATTTGCAAGGGATGCCTACACGATTGGTAGACACCCCTCAATTAAGGATGGACTTGGCTTTAAGAGGGAAGCCAAGGACTTAACAAGCCATAAGGCTCCCATCTCCACCAAGGAGAAAGGGAAGGCCCCTATGGCTAGTAGTGCTAAAAAGAACCATGCTTTTATGTATCATGACAAGAAACAATATAGAAATGCTTATAGAAGTTATAATGCATATGATGCTTTTGATTCTCATGCCATGTTTGCTTCTAGTTCTTCCTATGTGCATGATAGAAATGTTGGTAGGAAAAATGTTGTTCACAATATGCTTAGGAGAAATGTTGCTAATGTTCATAGGAAAATTAATGAGCCATCTACAATTTATCATGCTTTAAATGCTTCTTTTGCTATTTGTAGAAAAGATAGGAAGATAGTGGCTAGGAAATTAGGGGCAAAATGCAAGGGTGATAAAACTTGCATTTGGGTCCCTAAGGAAATTGTGACTAACCATGTAGGACCCAACAAGAGTTGGGTACCTAAGACCCAAGCCTAAATTTGCCTTGCAGGTTTATGCATCCGGGGGTTCAAGCTGGATTATCGACAGCGGATGCACAAACCATATGACGGGGGAGAAGAAGATGTTCACCTCCTACGTCAAGAATAAGGGTTCCCAAGATTCAATCATATTCGGTGATGGGAACCAAGGCAAGGTGAAAGGTTTAGGCAAGATTGCAATATCTAATGAGCACTCTATCTCTAATGTGTTTTTAGTTGAGTCTCTTGGTTATAATTTACTATCTGTTAGTCAATTATGTAATATGGGATATGATTGTCTATTTACAAATGTAGATGTGTCTGTCTTTAGAAGATGTGATGGTTCACTAGCTTTTAAGGGTGTACTAGACGGCAAACTTTATTTGGTTGATTTTGCGAAAGAGGAGGCCGGTCTAGATGCATGCTTAATTGCTAAGACTAGCATGGGCTGGTTGTGGCATCGCCGCTTAGCACATGTGGGGATGAAGAACCTTCACAAGCTTCTAAAAGGAGAACACGTGATAGGGTTGACTAACGTGCAATTCGAAAAAGATAGACCTTGTGCAGCTTGTCAAGCAGGGAAACAGGTGGGAGGCTCTCATCACACAAAAAATGTGATGACAACATCAAGACCCTTGGAGATGCTGCATATGGACCTCTTCGGACCTGTCGCCTATCTGAGCATAGGAGGAAGTAAGTATGGTCTAGTTATTGTTGATGACTTTTCCCGCTTCACTTGGGTGTTCTTTTTGCAGGATAAGTCTGAAACCCAAGGGACCCTCAAGCGCTTCCTAAGGAGAGCTCAAAATGAGTTTGAGCTCAAAGTGAAGAAGATAAGGAGCGACAATGGGTCCGAATTCAAGAATCTTCAAGTGGAGGAGTTCCTTGAGGAGGAGGGGATCAAGCATGAGTTCTCCGCTCCCTACACACCACAGCAAAACGGTGTGGTAGAGAGGAAGAACAGGACGCTCATTGATATGGCGAGGACGATGCTTGGAGAGTTCAAGACCCCCAAGTGCTTTTGGTCGGAAGCCGTGAACACGGCTTGCCACGCCATCAACAGGGTCTACCTTCATCGCCTCCTCAAGAAGACTTCTTACGAGCTGCTAACTGGTAACAAACCCAATGTGTCTTATTTTCATGTATTTGGGAGCAAGTGTTATATTCTTGTGAAGAAAGGTAGAAACTCTAAATTTGCTCCCAAAGCTGTAGAAGGTTTTTTATTAGGTTATGATTCAAATACAAAGGCGTATAGGGTCTTCAACAAATCATCGGGTTTGGTTGAAGTCTCTAGCGACGTTGTATTTGATGAGACTAATGGCTCTCCAAGAGAGCAAGTTGTTGATCTTGATGATGTGGATGAAGAAGACGTTCCAACGGCCGCAATACGCACCATGGCGATTGGAGATGTACGGCCTCAGGAACATTTGGAGCAAGATCAACCGTCTTCCTCAACTATGGTGCATCTCCCAACCCAAGATGACGAACAGGTACCTCAAGTGGAGGCGCATGATCAAGGGGGAGCGCAGGATGTTCAAGTTGAAGAGGAAGAAGCACCTCAGGCACCTCCAACCCAAGTTCGAGCGACGATTCAAAGGGATCATCCCGTCGACCAGATATTGGGTGATATTAGTAAGGGAGTAACTACTCGTTCAAGATTAGTTAATTTTTGTGAGCATTACTCTTTTGTCTCTTCTATTGAGCCTTTCAGGGTAGAAGAAGCCTTGCTAGATCCAGACTGGGTGTTGGCCATGCAGGAGGAACTCAACAACTTCAAGCGCAATGAAGTTTGGACACTGGTGCCTCGTCCTAAGCAAAATGTTGTGGGAACCAAGTGGGTGTTCCGCAACAAACAAGACGAGCACGGGGTGGTGACAAGGAACAAGGCTCGACTTGTGGCAAAAGGTTATGCCCAAGTCGCAGGTTTGGACTTTGAGGAGACATTTGCTCCTGTGGCTAGGCTAGAATCAATTCGTATCTTGCTAGCATATGCCGCTCACCATTCTTTCAGGTTGTACCAAATGGATGTGAAGAGCGCCTTCCTCAATGGGCCAATCAAGGAGGAGGTATACGTAGAGCAACCCCTTGGCTTCGAGGATGAACGGTTCCTCGACCATGTGTGTAAGCTCTCTAAGGCGCTCTATGGACTTAAACAAGCCCCAAGAGCATGGTATGAATGCCTTAGAGATTTCTTAATTGCTAATGCTTTCAAGGTTGGGAAAGCCGATCCAACTCTTTTTACTAAGACTTGTGATGATGATTTGTTTGTGTGCCAAATTTATGTCGATGACATAATATTTGGTTCTACTAATCAAAAGTCTTGTGAAGAGTTTAGCAGGGTGATGACTCAGAAATTCGAGATGTCGATGATGGGCGAGTTGAAATACTTCCTCGGGTTTCAAGTGAGGCAACTCAAGGACGGCACCTTCATCTCCCAAACGAAGTACACGCAAGACTTGCTAAAGCGGTTTGGGATGAAGGACGCCAAGCCCGCAAAGACTCCGATGGGAACCGACGGACACACCGACCTCAACAAAGGAGGTAAGTCCGTTGATCAAAAAGCATACCGGTCAATGATAGGGTCTTTACTTTATCTTTGTGCTAGTAGACCGGATATTATGCTTAGCGTATGCATGTGTGCTAGATTTCAATCCGATCCTAAGGAGTGTCACTTAGTGGCGGTGAAGCGAATTCTTAGATATTTAGTCGCTACGCCTTGCTTCGGGATCTGGTATCCTAAAGGGTCTAACTTTGACTTAATTGGATACTCAGATTCCGACTATGCTGGATGTAAGGTCGATAGGAAGAGTACATCGGGGACGTGCCAATTCTTAGGAAGGTCCCTGGTGTCGTGGAACTCTAAGAAACAAACTTCCGTTGCCCTATCCACCGCTGAGGCCGAGTATGTTGCCGCAGGACAGTGTTGCGCGCAACTACTTTGGATGAGGCAAACCCTCCGGGACTTTGGCTACAATCTGAGCAAAGTCCCACTCCTATGTGATAATGAGAGTGTTATCCGCATGGCGGAAAATCCTGTTGAGCACAGCACAGCCGCACAAAGCACATTGACATCCGGCATCACTTTCTGAGAGACCACCAGCAAAAGGGAGATATCGAAGTGTTTCATGTTAGCGCCGAGAACCAGCTAGCTGATATCTTTACCAAACCTCTAGATGAGAAGACCTTTTGCAGGTTGCGTAGTGAGCTAAATGTCTTAGATTCGTGGAACCTGGATTGACTTATAGCATACATGTGTTTATGCCTTTGATCATGTTCCCTATGCATTTTGTTATTTAGTTATGGTGCTCAAGTTGTACAAACTCTCCCTGGACCTCACAAGTCCGTTGCAAAGTGATGCACATATTTAGGGGGAGATGTGTTACAACTTGCCCTTTGAGACTAACCATGTGCTTGAGTTTGCTTGTTTTAGTCTCAAAGGAAGTTTGAAAGGGAAAAGATGGACTTGGACCATGAAAGACTTCCACTGCACTCCGATGAGAGGGTAACTTATTCCAAGTTCATCTCATGTACTCTTATTGCCTTTGTATTCTTATTGAAGATTTTGGTGAGGCAATGGGGTTCTTGGGCCAAGATTGATCTCGTTTTGGTGTTTGATGCCAAAGGGGGAGAAAATAAAGGCCAAAGCGATAAATGGATCAGCTACCACTTGAGATATTTTGAAAATAGTAGAATAGAGCTTTTTTGTTTGTCAAAACTCTTTTATTGTCTATCCTGTCAAAAGTTGGCTTCTTGTGGGGAGAAATGCTGATTATGGGAAAAAGGGGGAGTTTTTGGAATCTTGAATCAAATACTCTTGAAATGACTCTCTTTATGCCTTAACATGTGTGTTTGACGTAGAGATAGAAATTTGAGTTTTGATTTGCAAAAACAAACCAAGTGGTGGCAAAGGATGATCCATATATGCCAAAATTGAACCAAAACAATTTTGAGTTCTTGTTTGAAATGATTTTGTATTTGTTCTACTTGCTTTATGTTGTGTTGGCATAAATCACCAAAAAGGGGGAGATTGAAAGGGAAATGTGCCCTTGGGCCATTTCTAAGTATTTTGGTGATTTAGTGTCCAACACAAGTGCTTAAGTGTAAAATGGTGGACAAAGTACAAATCAAGGATAAAGGTATGTTTCTCAGACTTAGTATATTGTTTATGGACTAATATATTGTGTCTAAGTGCTGAAAACAGGAAAAATCGAATTGGAATTGTCTTGGCTCGAGCAGCCAAGACTCTGCTGAGTCTGGGAGCACCGGACTGTCCGGTGGTGCACCGGACAGTGTCCGGTGCGCCAGGCTGGCTCGAGCGAAGTGGCCGCTCTCGGGAATTCGCCGACGATGTACGGCTAAAATTCACAGGACTGTCCGGTGTGCACCGGACTGTCCGGTGTGCACCGGACTGTCCGGTGAGCCAACGGTCGGCCGAGCCAACGGTCGGCCGCGGAATCCGCGCGCGACACGTAGCCGAGCCAACGGTCGGAAGGGGGCACCGGACTGTCCGGTGTGCACCGGACATGTCCGGTGCGCCAACGGCTCCAAGGCCGCCAACGGTCGGCTTCGCCATTTAAGGAAGGAAATCGGGCACCGGACACTGTCCGGTGTGCACCGGACTGTCTGGTGCGCCAGACGACAGAAGGCAAGAATGGCCTTCCAGATTTGCTCTCAACGGCTCTTAGCTGCCTTGGGGCTATAAAAGGGACCCCTAGGCGCATGGAGGAAAAAACCAAGCATTCCTTGAGCAATCTTGATCACTCACACATCATTCTTGCGCACTTGTTCGACATTCTAGTGATTTGAGCTCCGTTCTAGTGTGCTAGTCTCTTGAGCTCAAGTCTGGGTTTTGTGTGTGCGTATTCGCTGTGATCTTTGTGTCTTGTGTGAGTTGCTAATCCCTCCCTTGCTCCGTGATTCTTTGTGAACATCTTTTGTAAGGGCGAGAGGCTCCAAGTTGTGGAGATTCCTCGCAAACGGGATTAAGAAAAGCAAAGCAACACTGTGGTATTCAAGTTGGTCTTTGGACCGCTTGAGAGGGGTTGATTGCAACCCTCGTCCGTTGGGACGCCACAACGTGGAGTAGGCAAGCGTTGGTCTTGGCCGAACCACGGGATAACCACCGTGCCATCTCTGTGATTGATATCTTTGTGGTTATTGTGTTGAGTGAGACTCTTCTCTAGCCACCTGGCAATTACTGTGCTAACACTTAAACAAGTTTTTGTGGCTATAAGTTTAAGTTTCGCAGGATCACCTATTCACCCCCCCTCTAGGTGCTCTCACTATCTCTTGTATTCTATATCTAATTTTAATAGACTTCTCTGATACAAGACTTCATCCTTTATACACCATTTCTCTCTAATAGTACGTCAAAAGCTTGTATTAGGGATATATACATGAGAATAGAGAGAGAGTCTATATATAGAGAGAAAATGAATGGACGCCTTCTATATTTAAAGGATGCTTTAGAGAATACCACTAGAGTATACACAGAACAAAATCTTCAATAGAGTAAAAGACCCTTTAGGTGTGCCTCTTGAAACAGTCTAAGACCAACTCTAGCAGAATAGCAGATCCACTAAAGGGCTCCCTATCTACAAAATGCATGCCGGTACGCGCTGTTCACATGTCGTCCTGCAGGCTTCGCATTTGGCCGTGCAAAAATAGAGGGCGCCTACTTCACTTCCGCTCTCCTCCGTGTTCTCTCTCCCTTCTCCACGACCCAAGCGGTTGGTGCTGAAGTCAGAGGTACCGTAAGACGCCGACTTTTAGCGCTTTGCTCGAGTCGGCCTAAAGAGACCCTCCATGTTCAACTATATTTTATTTGGCAAGTGAGATTATATAATTTGTCGCCTTTGATCACGACGATCGATATATGCACGCGCTTTTCGCTTGATCTAAGTGAGTGACTAACTTATCCAGAAAAGTCGGTCCTACCTAACTAACTCATTTTTTCGGCGAGATCTCGATCATATACGAGAACTCGTGGGAAGGAACTGTCAACATAATTCCACTGTTTCTTTTAAGCAGTGGACCCATCAAACTGTCCCTTCCATCGGAGACATAGACATCACTGTCAATAAAAAGAGAACTTTTATGCCCGAGTCAACGTGACTCGAGACAGGCAGCCGCGGCCGGAGAGCTACACCGTGGGACGCGCGGGCCTTGCGTGGACGGCCTCTGGTAGTATCTGCCTAGCTTGCTCCGTCGACCTCCGGCATAGCACTCGCCCGCGTGCCGATGCCGATGCCGACGCGTGGGGGTGGCAATAATGGCATCGGCTCGCTGGTAATGGTATATCCGCTCTGGATACTGGATATTCGTTGCCCCACGAACGGAATCATGCTTGGAATCTACGGGTGACTTGGGCGTTGGACATGGGTGCGTCCGTGCATGTGAAACCCTCGAAAGGATATGCGAAGCGTTCCCAGCGGCACAGCATGCCTATTCGCTCGCGCTCGGGGTCTTCTCCGGTCCGAGCATTCCCGGATCTCAGCGTTTTGCAGCACAACACGTAAATTTGAAGCGGAGGCAATTGTGGTGGTAATTTGTTCACAAAAAAACAAAAAAAAGACGTGGTGGGACAAGTAGCTCTACGACCTTTATCCTATCTCATGTTGAGCAATTAGACAAATTCCAGTTTAAATTCCGAATATAAATCATGACAAAATCACAAGCACTGAAATAACAAGCCAAATCAGATGATGCGTACTGATTAGACTTACTGATAGATGGCACGCGCCGGAATCAGCAGGGTCGACGATGTCGAAGTAGCGAAATCAGCAGGGTCGACGAGGTCAATCAGATCACGAGCAGTCGCGTGAAGACGCTTCCCAAAAACCTTATTCGGCCTCTCCTGGTGCAGGATCTAGAAGGCGAAGGGTTCCGGAGACCTGCTCTCCTAATCACAGATGCACCTCTACGATCGAGATGAAGAGAACTGGAAGGCGGCTCAGCTGTGAAGAGAGGCGAAAGCGAATTGGGATGATTTGGAGGCTGGCTGCCGGGCTCCTTTTATAGGGCCGAGTCCGCGACCCCCCGTGCTTATCCGCCCACGAAAATCTCGCAATCAGTTGAGATTTTATAGCGATCGGTTAGGATAAGCGTAACAGCCAAGAAACCAAAAAATCAAACGGCAAAAGGTAGCCGCGCCCCCGCAAGGCGAGGGGCCGGATTTCGGCGGACCATTCACGCGCATGTCGTGCGCCCGCGCCCTTCGCCCCGCCCCGCCCCGCCCCGCCCCGGCTAGGCCAGGCGAGCGAGCGCGCGCGCGCGTGTGGCTCTCCACACTCTCTCCTCTCATCCATGACTTGGTGAGTGAGTGTGGCTTCCATATTTAAGCTAGCTCTACTCCACTAGAGCTAGCAATATGGTGCTAATGGTTCCACCTATCCTCTAGCCATCCTCTTGTATGGGCTTTTGAGATTTTCTGGGATTTATTTGAATATCTTAATTAGGCCAAGCCCATAAATCCTAACAATCCCCACCAGATCTCAAATGCCCATCTGCAGTTTTCGCCACTGTTCACTACTGTTTAATATACTAGTTTTTTCAGCAGAGAATGTTAAGTTGAACTTCCGCCTAGAACTCCAAGCTACACCAACCCACAACTTGGACAATGGACTATGCCTTGAATTGCAAGTTTTGCGTGAATGGGTTTCACTTGAAGTCATGACCAGTACTTGGCTACCAGTAGTCCCCTTCTCGGGTGGAGCATATACGTCGTACTCCAAGGTCTCTTCATGAGTTTACTAGAGATCACCCAGATCTCATAGACTGCGACGTTAGACAGTCTAACTCATATAGGTGTATTCTTTCAAAGAATGTTCTGCAGGACAACATCTTCGCTAATACAAGCCAACAGAACACATTAAGGCACAAAGCCAACCTGCCTTACAGCATTTGAGAGTATTGCATCTTTACTTAGAGAGGGTCAAAGGCTACTCTCCTCAGTTCACCAATGGCTTGTTCTTCCCAGGACCTAATTCACGGGATCTCCGATCACATAGACTGGGTTTCCACCATGGCAACTTTATTCGGGTCTCATACCCATCTCTCTTGATGCGATTTCTATCACATTACGTGGTAGTCCCTTGGTAAAAGGATCTGCCAGATTTTTATCTGTTGAAATATAAGTCACACTTATAACTCCGGAGTTTCTCAACTTTCTGACAGACTTCAATCGTCTTTTGACATGTCTTGATGACTTTCCATTATCCTTAGAACTCGTCACTTTAGCAATCATTGTCTGATTGTCATAGTTCATAAGGATAGCTGGTATTGGTTTCTCAACCACCGGCAAGTCCATCAAGAGTTCATGCAACCATTCTGCCTCAACGGTTGCTGTGTCAAGTGCAGCTAGCTCGGCTTCCATGGTTGACCTCGTCAAAATGGTCTGCTTGCATGACCTCCATGATACCGCACCTCCACCAATAGTAAAGACATAACCACTGGTGGCATAAAGCTCGTCTGCATCAGATATCCAGTTCGAATCACTATATCCTTTAAGTACTGCATGCTGACCAGAATAGTGAATTCCATAACTCATTGTACCTTGCAGGTAGCGCATAACCCGCTCAAGTGCATGCCAATGATCAGTCCCGGGGTTTGACATGAACCTGCTCAATTTGCTCACAGCAAACGAGATATCGGGCCTTGTTGCACCAGCAAGATACATGAGTGAACTGACAATCTGAGAGTATCTCAATTGGTCTAAACCAATTCTCTTGTTCTTTCGCAGTGTCACACTGGGATCATAAGGTGTTGGAGAAGGTTTGCACTCAGAGAAGCCAAATCGCTTCAAAACCTTTTCAACATAGTGAGATTGCGAGAGAGTAATCCCACCATCTGCCTTAATCAGCTTGATGTTTAGAATCACATCAGCTTCTCCCAGATCTTTCATATCAAAACTCTTTGATAGAAAAGACTTGACTTCATTGATCACATCAATGTTTGTGCCAAATATCAATATATCATCAACATATAAGCACAATATAACTCCTTCGCCCCCACCACAGCGATAATATACACACATGTCTGCCTCATTAATGGCAAAGCCTGCAGACGTTAGAGTCGTGTCAAACTTCTCATGCCACTGCTTTGGTGCTTGCTTCAGACCATACAGAGATTTCAATAACTTGCACACCTTGCTTTCTTGACCCTTTACTACAAATCCATCAGGTTGTTCCATATAGATTTCCTCGTCTAGCTCTCCATTAAGAAAAGCTGTCTTTACATCCATCTGATGAACAAGGAGACCATACGAGGCAGCCAAAGAAACTAGTACTCGAATAGTGGTCATTCTAGCAACAGGTGAGTAAGTATCAAAGAAGTCTTCTCCTTCTTTCTGAGTATAGCCTTTAGCCACAAGCCTAGCCTTGTACTTTTCAATTGTACCATCAGCCTTGAGCTTCTTTTTAAACACCCACTTACAACCCACAGGTTTGCATCCATAGGGTCGATCAGTGACTTCCCACGTACCATTTGAAAGAATGGAGTCCATCTCATTATGAACTGCTTCTTTCCAATCATCTGCATCTGGAGATGCAAATGCTTCTACAATGGTAGTAGGAGTATCGTCCACAAGGTACACAATGAAATCGTCACCAAAGGATTTTTCAACCCTTTGTCTCTTGCTCCTTTTAGGAGCATCATTGTCATCCTCCTCTAGGACAATTTCATGTGGCTGTTCAAAACTCTCAATAGGTGTACTATGTTCAGGAGTTATCTCAGAAGAGTATCTAGAATTGCTATGAATGTCTTTCATTGGAAATATATGTTCAAAGAAAGTAGCATCACGTGATTCCATAATAGTATCAACATATACATCAGGAACTTCAGATTTAACTACTAAAAATCTATATGCTATGCTACACGAAGCATATCCAAGAAAGACACAATCCACTGTCCTTGGACCAAGCTTGCGCTTTTTATTAATTGGTACATTGACTTTTGCCATGCACCCCCAAGTGCGCAAGTATGAAAGTGATGGTTTTCTCCCAACCCACTTCTCATAAGGGGTTTTCTCTTCTTTGCCCATAGGAATTCTATTCAGAACATGACATGAAGTCAGGACTGCCTCCCCCCACCATGCCTTAGATAAACCACAAGTGTCTAACATGGCATTCACCAGGTCAGTCAACGTACGGTTTTTCCTTTCAGCAATCCCGTTTGACTCGGGTGAATAGGGAGGAGTCCTCTCATGAATAATGCCATGTTCTGCACAGAAATCGTCAAAGACTTTGGGAAAGAACTCGCCACCACGATCTGATCTAAGACGTTTGATCTTTCTTTCTAGTTGGTTTTCAACTTCAGCCTTATAGATTTTAAAGTAGTCTAAAGCCTCATCTTTAGTTTTTAGCAAGTATACATAGCAAAATCTAGACGCATCATCAATCAATGTCATGAAGTATCTCTTACCACCCTTTGTCAACACACCATTCATCTCACAAAGATCAGAATGTATGAGTTCTAGCGGTGCCAGGTGTCTCTCCTCAGCAGCCTTATGAGGCTTTCGAGGTTGCTTCGACTGCACACAACTATGGCACTTAGAACCTTTGACTATGGTGATATTCGGAATTAAACTCATGGTTGCAAGCCGAGACATAGAGCCAAAATTAATATGACACAAACGAGAATGCCAAATACTCGCAAGATCATCAACATTAGCACAAATATGGTTCACAGACTTATTATTGAAATCTAACAAAGAAAAGCGGAACAAGCCTCCGCAATCATAGCCTTTACCAATAAATTGTCCAGACTTGGACACAACTAATTTATTGGACTCCAAAACTACCTTGAACCCATCTCTACATAGAAGGGTTCCGCTAACGAGATTCTTGTGTATAGAAGGGACATGATGCACGTTCTTCAGCTGCACGATCTTTCCCGAAGTAAACTTCAGATCCACCGTGCCAGTGCCATGAACAGAAGCATGTGACCCATTCCCCATTAGCACGGAAGAATCCCGGGCGCCCTGATAAGAAGAGAACAAGTTAATGTCAGAACACACATGAACATTAGCACCAGTATCAAGCCACCAGCTAGGTGATTGAAATACTGAGAAGATAAAAGGTAAATTACCATACCCTTTGTCTTCCTCATTGCTAGCGACCACTGTGTTGACATTGCCCTTTTTGCCACGGCGATCCGCTCGATCAGGACAATCCTTGGCAAAATGACCCGCCTCGCCACATGCGAAACATGTCAATTCAGCCTTGTTCTTCTTCTTCTTGAAGTTGGTAGTTTTGTTGGGCTTGTTAGATTTTGGCTTTCCTTTGCCCTTGTTGTGGTTCCTTTGAACCATGTTGGCGCTGGAGTTGCCCTCGCCTCCTTTAGATCCCGTGTCCTTAGCCCGAGCTTTCTCCTCAACATCCAGAGACGCTATCAGATTTTCAACTGATATCTCCTGTCTCTTATGTTTCAGAGCTGTGGCGAAGTTCCTCCATGTAGAAGGCAACTTTGCAATAATGCACCCAGCCACAAATCGGTCAGGAAGGACTATCTTAAGGTGGTCAAGCTCCTTGGCTATACACTGTATTTCATGAGCTTGCTCTACAATAGAGCGATTATCAACCATCTTATAATCATGAAAGCTCTCCATGATATACAGGTCACTGCCAGCATCTGATGCATCATACTTAGTAGTAAGTGCATCCCACAACTCTTTCTCGTCTGTGTATTGCATATTCGCATCAACCAGACGGTCAACAAGGGCGCTAAGAACGGCTCCCGTGAACATAGTATTGGCATGGTCGTACTCTTTCTCCTGTTCAGGAGTCAGTGGACCCTCAGGTCTGCCTTTACTAACATGGAAGACATTCATAGCAGTAAGCCAGAGCGTGGCCTTGACTTGCCATCTCTTAAAGTGCATACCATTAAACTTTTCTGGCTTCAGCGCGTCGGCAAAAGCAGCCATAGAAAAACTAGGAAATTGTCTACAATAAGGTTTTTGGATTGTTGAGCAATTAGACAAATTCCAGTTTAAATTCCGAATATAAATCATGACAAAATCACAAGCACTGAAATAACAAGCCAAATCAGATGATGCGTACTGATTAGACTTACTGATAGATGGCACGCGCCGGAATCAGCAGGGTCGACGATGTCGAAGTAGCGAAATCAGCAGGGTCGACGAGGTCAATCAGATCACGAGCAGTCGCGTGAAGACACTTCCCAAAAACCTTATTCGGCCTCTCCTGGTGCAGGATCTAGAAGGCGAAGGGTTCCGGATGAAAGGATCACGATGCCCAAGAGGGGGGTGAATTGGGCTTTTCAATAAAAAAACAACACTAATTAAAACCTAAGCAAGAGCTAAGCAAGAGCCCAACTTCACCCCAACAACTAGCACTAAGAATATAATACTAGAAATGCAACAAAGCTAAGATAATACTTCAGATACTTGCTAAACAAATACACAATGTAAAGTGCTTGAATTAAGTGCGGAATGTAAAGCAAAGTTTAGAAGACTCCTCCAATTTTTCCCGAGGTATCGAAGAGTCGGTACTCTCCACTAGTCCTCGTTGGAGCACCCTCGCAAGGGTATCGCTCCCCCTTGGTCCTCGCAAGAACCAAGTGCTCACTACGAGATGATCCTTTGCCACTCCGGCGCGGTGGATCCCTCGAGACCGCTTACAAACTTGAGTCGGGTCACCAACAAGATCTTCACGGTGATCACCGAGCTCCCAACGCCACCAAGCCGTCTAGGTGATGCCGATCACCAAGAGTAACAAGCCGTAGACTTTCGCTTGACCAAGAGAAGCCTAATGCAAGTGGTGTGTGCTCTAGGTGGCTCTCACTAGCGCTAATGAGGAACAAACGCGGATTATGATTCTCTAATCTCCTCACTAGGCTTTTGGTGCTTGCAATGCTCTAGCAATGTGCTGGAATAAATGTGGAGTGCAAGACATTGAATATGGTGGGTGGAAGGGGTATAAATAGCCCTCACCCACCAACTAGCCATTACAGGCATCTCACTGCGCAATGGCGCACCGGACAGTCCGGTGCGCCACCGGTGCGCCAACGGTCGTTTCCAACGGCTAGTTCTGACAGCTAGCCGTTGGACTCATGGCACACCGGACAGTGAACAGTTCACTGTCTGGTGCACACCGGACAGTCCGGTGCGGTGTCCGGTGCGCCACTAAAATTCAATTCTGAAAGCTGCGCTCTCGGGTTTCTGCGGAGGGAAAGCCTTTGCCGCGGACCAGCCTAGCCCCACCTGGCAGAGGGTGCACCGGACAGTCCGGTGCACACCGGACAGTCCGGTGCCCCAAGGCCAGAAACACTAACTCTTGTTTTTCAGCTGATTTTCAAATCGGTTTTCGCTCTAACTTGTGTGTGAGTTCTAGAGTGACACCTAGCACTGTATATGAGTGTGATTGTGCACCAACACTACACTAGAACTCTCTTGGTCAACCTACTCATCGACAACCCCTCTTTATAGTACGGCTAAAAGAGAATAAAAGACCTAACTAAATCGCGAGTGTCCACATCTCCTTGACACTCGGACTCCGTAGACCTTCACCTTTTGTTTCGTCGTTTTAGCCGTCGCTTTGAGTTCTTATCTCCGGGATTGTTTTCACCGTTGTAGTACTTCTACCTATCATGCGACCTAACTTACCATTTGTCTCTGCAAAACACACGTTAGTCACATATAATATTACGTTGTCATTAATCACTAAAACCAACCAGGGGCCTAGATGCTTTCAATCTCCCCCTTTTTGGTGATTGATGACAACCCTACAAGTTTTGTGAGAGTAGTTTGTTTTGAAGTTTCTGTCAATAGAAAGAATGGTTAGTTATACTCAGTAATCTTTGACAGAAAGAACATGTACCATAATAATAAGAGTGAGCGCATACACATCATAAGATTCTTGTTCATATAAAAGTGAAGTTAAATCAATGAAACAAGAGCTAGAAGACTGGTGATAAAATATAAGGTGAAAACATAATACACACAGTCAATCGTAAGCAACGAGAGTATATGTCGAGTTTGTGAGCCAAAAACATCAAGCTAGTATAGAGAGTAGCAAGCACATATATTACATCAAAAGGACTCTCTACTAACTCTCTAACTCCCCCTAGCTCTCACAACTCATATCTCTCCCCCTTTGGCGTCAAACACCAAAAGGGACCTGAACCTAAACATCTGAAGCAGGAGGAGGCGGCGGGGGCGCATCCGGTCGTGGTCGAGGCAACAGAGCGAACGCCGGCGGAGGGTCAGAGTCAGTCTCGGATCCAGGATCTGCGGTAGAAGCTGGAGCTGGTACTGACTCGGACTGAGGCCACGCTGCAGGAGCTACCAGAATAGAAGCGGTCATAGATACTGCCACAACGGTAGTGGTAACAGCAGATGCTGGTGGCACTGGTGGCTGTGGGCAGACAGAGCTGAGAACCGGAGAGGTGAACGCCAAAGTGACCGGCCGGAGCGGAGAGGTACCAACAGGGGGTCCTGACAAAATCGATGGCACCACTGGAGCGTGAAGTGGAGGAGGTGGAGCAGACTAAACCGGAGGTACTGAGATACCAGAATGCTGAAGCATAAGAGCCATGAATGCCCTAGTCTCAGCCCGATCCTGAAGTAGCTGCTGCTGAAGGGCATCCTGCCTGTCCTGCATGTTCTGAAACATCGAGAGCATCCTCTCGGATAACCGGGCCTGCTCGGCCGCTAGGTTGGCCAGAATCGAAGCAAGAGCAGGGTCCATAGCCTGAGGAGGAGTAGGGGCAGCACTAGAACTCCCAGCCTCATGATCATGTGAGCGTGGAGGCATAGGAGGCGAAGGCGGAGGAGGAACCCCAAAATCATCATCATCATCATCATCATCATCAGCTGCTGCTGTACCCTGAGTGTCAAACTGTCGAAGAGCTGCATCCTCGGCCTGAGAGTCAAACACAGAAGCAGAAGCTGGCACAGGAATCTCAGGCGTAGGACGGTAGGATCCAAAAACAAGGCGTGAGGCCTCAAGGGTGCTCTGAAATCGAGGGGGCTGAATCAGCTGCGCAAAGATGTGGCACAAGTAGTGAGCATAAGGCAACTGCCGACGAGCACGAATCCCATCCAGAACGGTGTCCTCGATCTCACAAATCAGGAAGTCCACAACGTCAAACTCAGAGTGGGAGACCAGGGCACCAAGGAGCCAAAGCTGAATATGAGTGGTAGCCTCCCTGTATCCCATCCTCGGCAGAAGAGTCCGTCTGATAAGCTCATATAGATACTTGGCTGCTGTAGTAAAGTCTGCCGGAGAACGTCGCGACCCATCTGAAAAGGGCGGGCGGAACAGAGCCGCGACGTGAGCTGTACCCGGAGCCACACCGCCGTGAGGGCGACGAAGAGGGTCAGAAGTGCCGTAGCAGAGGCTGTGAAGACGAGTCGTCGACTCGGGAAATCCAAAAAGCTGACGGATCTGACTGGCAGTAATGGTGACATCCTCGCGCTCAAAGCGAAACCTCATCCAGTGATGATCCGGGTCAATCCAAACAGAGGCGTAGAAGACTCGTACCCACTCCTCAACATACCTGCCGCTGGTAGTCAAAAGGGTCTGAAGGCCAGGCAGATAGGTGAGGTGCGCCTCAGAGTCAGCACCGGCTGCAAGCAGAAAGGCTGGAAGATCCAAAAGCTGGTGCACTCGCAGAGCTATCTGAGCAGACATCTGAGCTCTGAAAAACGACTCCTGAGTACGTGTGCTGAAAAGATCACCTGTTGCAGGGTCTCTCTGAGCTGGTAGCCAAGACTCCACGGGTACGTATCTGAACCTACGTACCCGTGCCGATGTAGCACGCTGAAGGTCAAACAGTCGAGGATCCGAAACCAGAGGACGAACCTCAGTCTCATCACGCTCTCGGAATCGAGGTGGAGGGACAGGAGGAGCTGAAGCGGGAGCGGGAGCAGGAGGAGCAGTGGAAGCTGGCGTAGTGGAGGTAGCGGGTATGGCTGTGGAGGTGGATGGAGCAATAGGAGTGACGGGAGCAGGCAGAGTGGGTGGCGGAGTGGAAGCGGAGGTGTGAGTGGAGGAGCGAGGCCGGGAGGTGAGACGACGAACACGGTATGCAATCTGATCAGATGGAGTCTGCGGCTGATCTCCAAGCTCGGCCTGCACAGCGGCTGCTGCAGCCGCTGCCGCTGCACGGGCTGCTCTGTCCGTACGCCGCTTCTTGCGGCCTTCCTGCTGCTCCAAGTAAACGGTCTTGCCCTTGACCTGCCTGAAGGGGCGACGAGGATCCTCATCATTGCCTCCCCCTGGCACCGACACATTCTTCATGCGCGGCATCCTGAACTGATGTCTGCAAATGAGAGAGAGTGACTAAGCACAGAGCAAAAGTGACTGATAGATTAGCAAAAGATGAGATGACTACCTGGAAAGCTCACACGAGAGGTGACGATCCAGGCAGGTCGGGAGACGGCACACGGGCAATCAAGGTCACTGAAATGACAGAAGAGGTGAGCACGTATTAGTCACATAGTCATAAGTATATGAAATGTGAATAAATACATACACAAGAGAAATATGGCACAGGAAACACAAGATGAGACGATCGAGAAGTCAAACGACGTGAAAACGACGTTTGAAGGATAAATAGTGCCATAGGAGGTTTGGAATTCGAATTGGGGCACGAAACGATATGGAATTTGAGCCGATACTTCACGATTAGGTTTATATAGGTGAATATGAGTGAAGTGTGTGCTTGGTTTGAATTTAGGCGAAGAAAAAGGGACTTGGGCACTCGGCTCGGAAACGATCGCTCAAAACGGGAAATTTGGTGAAATTTAAGCCTGGAATCTCTGATTGGCGTGAAATTTGGCAAGTAGGTTACTGGAAGTGTTGTGAAGGTGCCTGAAAAATTTGGGTTCAATTGGAGCATTTTTGGCTGGTTTGGGCATTTCACCGAGCACGTGGCGTGCGGGGAATTAGGTTTTCGATGAAACGGCTATTTGAGGTGGGAAAACCCTCCCGAAGGAGCTAAGAACCTGCAGGGATACTCAATACACACAGAGACACACAAACCACAACAGGGATTCACCAGATTTCTCAGGATTTGGAGTTTTTTTTGCACAAAAGGGAGAAGTGGGAGCCTCTGCTCACCAGAACAGAGGGAGAGGAGAACTGAGGGAGTGGTCTGCTCACCGAGGAGGGAAGGAGAGGGGCCCAAAGTCACCGGAGCACAGTTGGAGATGGTGGCCGCCGGTGGTCGGAGATCGCCGGTGGGAGAGAGGAAATCGCCGAGGGACAGAGAGAGAAAGTCTGGCGAGGGGAGAACAGGGAGCCTCTGGCTCGGATGCGGGCTGGAGGCCTTTTTTTAAAACGCGATATGGGCACACCGGACAGTCTACAGTGCCTGTCCGGTGCACACCGGACAGCGCACAGTAGCTGTCCGGTGAACCACCGGACAGCGCACAGGAAAACGGATTTTTAGCGCGCGGCTGCCGGTGCACCGGACATTGCACAGTGCAGTGTCCGGTGCACACCGGACTGTCCGGTGAGCCCAGACAGAGGGGAGTTTGGAAAATTTTGAAGTTTTCTATCTAACTCCCAACCAAACCAAATCCCAACTTATAATCACACAAAATAACACTTGTTGGGACAGGTATTGGCACCCTCATATACTTTTCAAAATATTTTGCCATAGGCTAGATAATTTTTAGAGAAAATAGGCAAATGGTGAAATTCGCATTTTGGCTTGCACTAGGGGTTTTCATGAGTGATTTGAGTTTTGAATACTCCCCCTAAGTGCAGTACCTCATGCATATTTCAAGAACCAATAATTGCATAAAAAGTAAGAATTTAAGAGCTAAAATCTTAAAACTAAGACTTGTCAAGTTTGACCCGAATTAAGCTTTTTCACTCGCTTCGTTGGCGGTTATCTCAACTAGGTTAGACAAGTCCTAGATGCAATACAAGGAATTTAAACATGTAATGCAAGCTTGACAACACCATTTGACATTTTACATAAAATTTCTGAGATCAAGAATATTTAGTTCATTCCTCAACATGCAAAAGCGGGTCTTATCAAGTGGCTTAGTAAAAATATCCGCTAATTGATCTTCCGACCTCACTCCTTCTAGAATGATATCTCCTTTAGCAACATGATCTCTAAGGAAGTGATGACGGATATCAATGTGCTTGGTGCGAGAGTGTTGTACAGGATTATTAGCAATTTTAACAGCACTCTCATTATCACACAACAAAGGTACCTTTTCTAGAACTACGCCATAGTCTAGAAGAGTTTGTTTCATATATAAAATTTGTGTGCAACAAGCACCTGCGGCAATGTATTCCTCTTCGGCAGTTGACAAGGCAACACTATTTTGCTTTTTGGATGTCCATGAAACTAGTGATCTACCAAGCAGATGGCATCCCCCAGAAGTACTTTTCCTATCAATTTTGCAACCGGCATAATCCGAATCGGAATAGCCAATTAAATCAAAAGTGGCTCCTTTGGGATACCACAAACCGACGCTTGTGGTGTGCCTGAGATACCTAAGAATTCTCTTAACAGCGCGAAGATGAGCTTTCTTAGGATTAGATTGAAATCTAGCACACATGCAGACACTAAACATAATATCGGGCCTAGATGCGGTAAGGTACAATAAACTACCAATCATAGAACGGTAGAGAGTTTGATTAACCGGGTTACCTCCCTCATCTAGGTCGAGATGTCCATTTGTAGGCATGGGGGTCTTGATTGGTTTGCACTTCTCCATGTTGAACCTTTTTAACAAGTCTTTGGTATACTTCTCTTGTGAGAGAAAGTTACCATCTTTCATTTGCTTGACTTGAAAGCCGAGGAAGTACGTTAGCTCACCAATCATTGACATCTCGAACTCCTTCGACATCAACTCACCAAATTCCTTGCAATGATAGACATTTGTTGAGCCAAAGATTATATCATCAACATATACTTGACAAATGAAAATATCACCGTTATGTTTCTTTGTGAAGAGAGTTGTGTCGACGGTCCCGATCTTGAAGCCCTTTTCGATGAGGAAGTCGCGAAGGCGCTCATACCAAGCCCTTGGAGCCTGCTTTAGCCCATATAGCGCCTTGGACAACCTGTAAGCATGGTTAGGATATCTAGGGTCTTCAAATCCAGGCGGTTGCTCAAGATATACAAGTTCATTTATGAAGCCATTTAAAAATGCACCTTTTACATCCATTTGATAAAGTTTTATATCATAGCATGATGCATATGCAAGTAGGATACGGATGGCTTCCAGTAGAGCAACCGGTGCAAAGGTCTCTCCAAAATCTAAGCCTTCAACTTGAGAGAATCCCTTTGCGACAAGTCTTGCCTTGTTTCTAACAATCACACCTTGATCATCTTGTTTGTTTCTGAACACCCACTTTGTTCCAATGATTCTTGCATCTTGTGGGGGCTTCTCCAGGGTCCAAACTTCGTTACGGGTGAAGTTGTTAAGTTCTTCATGCATGACATTCACCCAGTCCGGATCCTGTAGCGCCTCATCTATACAAGTAGGCTCAACACAAGAAACAAAAGAGTGATGTTCAATAAAAGAAGCATGTCTATGTGATCGAGTAATAACCCCTTGTGAAGGACTCCCGATGATTTGGTTTTGAGGATGAGCTTGAAGTAGTGATGAGTTTCTTCTGTCGACCACTTGGGAAGAGGATCCAGGAGCATCAACATCTTCGGCTTGTACCCTTGCTTGTTCATGAGAGACAAATGTATCTTCATTTGCATACCTCTCATCTTTTTCATCATCTTGTGGTACATTTGATGAAGAAGGCCTGTCAATGATTTGCACCTCTTCTTCATCTTCTTTTGGTTTGATAGCTCCAATAGGCATGTTCTTCATTGCTTCCCTAAGTGGCTCATCACCTACATCATCAAGATTTTCAAGTGCTCCTTGGGAGCCATTAGTCTCATCAAATTCCACATCATATGTTTCTTCTACCACGCCAGTGGCATGGTTGAATACTCGATATGCTTTGGACTTTAATGAATAACCCAAAAGAAAACCAATATCACAACGTCTTTGAAACTTCCCTAGGTGATGGCGTTTCTTGTAGATGTAGCATTTGCACCCAAACACCCGGAAGAAGGAGACGTCTGGCTTTTTCCCATTTAACAGTTCATAAGGAGTCTTCGCAAGTAGCCGGTGAGGAAATAGCCTGTTTGATGCATAACAAGCTGTGCTGACAGCTTCGGCCCAAAACCTCTCCGGTGTGTTAAACTCATCAATCATTGTTCTTGCAAGAGTGATCAAGGTCCTATTTTTCCTTTCAACAACTCCATTTTGTTGAGGTGTGTATGTGGCAGATACTTCATGCTTGATCCCAATTTCATCACAGTACTCATGAATGTTGGTGTTGTCAAATTCTTTGCCATTGTCACTTCTAATCTTCTTAATCTTGCAATCAAATTCATTTTGTGCTTTCTTGGCAAACTTTTTGAATATAGATGCAACTTCAGATTTGTCATGGAGAAAGAACACCCAAGTGTATCTTGAGAAGTCATCAACAATCACCAGACAGTAGAGGTTGCCACCGGCACTGACATAATTTGTAGGTCCAAATAAATCCATATGAAGTAGTTCCAGTGGCCTTGATGTTGACATGAAAGCTTTGGTGGGATGTGTATTAGCAACTTGCTTTCCAGCTTGACAAGCACTGCATGGCTTGTCTTTTTCAAACACCACATCCTTTAATCCTCTAACCATATCTTTCTTTAATACCTTCTTGAGTGTGCTCATCCCAACATGTGCAAGCCTCCTATGCCAAAGTCATCCAAGAGAAGCTTTGGTGAAGAGGCAAGCTCTTAAGTCTGCATCTTCTGAAGTGAAATCCACTAAGTAGAGGTTGTTGTATCTAAATCCCTTGAATACCATTGATTCATCATCCATCTTTGTTACAATAACCTCTGTTGGAGTGAATAAGCATTGAAGTCCAAGATCACAGAGTTGACCCACTGATAATAAATTAAAGCTCAAAGGTGCAACTAAGAGAACATTTGATATTGATAAATCATTTGAGATTGCCACCTTGCCAAGTCCTTGCACTTTTCCTTTTGAATTGTCTCCAAATGTGATTTTATCTTGACCATCAACATTCTCATCTAGTGAGGTGAACATCCGTGGGTTGCCTGTCATATGTTGTGTGCATCCACTGTCAATAACCCAATGACTCCCACCGGTCTTGTAGTTCACCTACATTCACAGACAATTCAAGCTTGAGTTTTGAGGGCCCTATATTGCATAGGACCAGTGACTCTCTCAATTAAGGACTTTGCCACCCAGATTTGTCTAGGTCTACTCTTGTTTGGTGGACCAAGGAATGTAACTTTAACCTTTCCATTTGCAACCTTTCTTAGAACATAATGAGCATTGAAAGCAAATGGTCTTGAGTGCTTAGGCAAGGGAGTTGGTGGTTTAGCTTTGCAGTTGTGGGCAAAATGACCTTCATTTCCACACTCAAAGCATTTGATAGGCTTGTGATTCTGCTTTGGCTTGTATTGAGTGGTAGCTTTCTTTTGCACAAAAGCATTGTATCCAATGCCACTCTTGTTATTTTTCATAACAGTGTTCATAAGCAGCTCATTTTGGAGGTATTGACCCTTGTTGAACTTTTGCACACTTGTTGCAAGATGTTCATTTTCACTTTTTAGTTTCTTGACCTCATTTTTAAGCCTTTGATTATCCACTGCCAACTCATTGTTGAAATCATTGTTCTCAATAGCAACCTTTCCTCTAGTAGTTGCATCAGTCAAGTAATTCTTCAATTTTTGGTTGTCTAAAGTCAGGACTTCAACTTTTTCAGTCAATTCAGCATGTAGACTAGTTTGCTCTTCTTGAATCAAATCATCACATGAGGTTGCTACATCAAACTTAACAATAGGGTTAATAGCCTCATGTGTTTTGCAAGATAAAAGTTTATTTTCAACAAGAAGATTGTCATGATCAAATTTAATTTGAGTATAGTCTTCCTTGATCTTTACTAGTCTATTTTGCAACTCCCTATTAGCTTCATTTAATTTGTCATATTTTTCCTTAGCATCTTTTAGGGAGTTTGTGAGCTCATTTACAGTTGATGACATAGTTTTATTCTCTTCTTTTATTTCATCACTGGCCTTTATAACTATGTCATATTTGGCATTTAAAGATTCATTTTCATTTTTCAACCTATCACATTTAGCTTTTGACTTTCTAATGATTTGAGTATATTCTTTAAGTAAGTCAGCTAATTCATCATATGAAGATGAAGCAAATTCCTCATCACTATCGCTATCACTATCATCAGCAATATTAATATCATTTTGTACCTTCCGTTCACCCCTAGCCATGAGACATAGGTGAGAAGTGAATGATGGCGATGGTGGTGGTGAAGAGAAGTCCCCGGCGATGGCGGCAACTTTTTCATCATTCTCTTCTTCACTTGAAGAAGACCCACTTGATGATTCGATGTCGGTGAGCCAGTCGCCAACAATATATGCCTTTCCATTCTTCTTCTTGTGGAACCTCTTTTGCTTCCCATCCTTTCTCTTGAAGAATTTCTTTTCCTTCTTTTCATCATCGCTGTCATCTTCTTTCTTGCCCTTGAACTTGTTCTTCTTGGGCTTGTTGCATTGATGAGCAAGATGACCAAGCTCACCACAGTTGTAGCAGTCCATCTCAGAAATGGGCTTTCTTTTGTTGGAAAAGAACTTCTTCTTCCTTGAATCAAATTTGATGCCTTCTCTATTTAGCTTCTTCAACATCTTGGTGGTCTTCCTCACCATCAAGGCAATGTTTGCATCAAGGTCATCATCACTTGAGGATTCTTCCTCAACTTGTATTTTTGCTTTTCCTTTTCTTTCATGATTTGCTTTGAGAGCCAAATCCTTCCTTTTGGAAGATGATTCTTCTTTGTCGTTGATGTGCATGTACATTTCATGGGCATTGATCTTTCCCAAAATTTGTGTAGGTGTGGTAACTGAAAGATCCATTTGATGTAGCACAGTGACAATGTGTCCATATTTGTCTATTGGGAGGACACTGAGAATCTTCCTCACAACATCCGGTTGTGAGATTTGAGTAAGCCCCAATCCATTAACTTCCTCTACAAGAATATTAAGTCGTGAGTACATAGCATTTGCATTTTCATTAGTAAGCATTTCAAAAGAATTTAACTTTCGCATGGCTATGTGATATCTTTCCTCACGTTCACTTCTAGTTCCTTCGTGTAGAGCACAAATGTCCATCCACAAATCATGAGTATTTTTATGATTTCTTACTCTATTGAACACATCTTTGCAAAGGCCTCTAAAAAGGGTGTTTTTGGCCTTAGCATTCCATTTCTCATAATTGAACTCATCACCTACAAGATTTGTGGGATCTCTAGGTTCGGGGAACCCTTGTGTGGCGGCTTTATAGACACCGATGTCTATAGCCTCTAAGTATGCTTCCATACGAATTTTCCAATAAGTAAAATCGTCACCATCAAAAACGGGAGGAGGTCCATCCCCACCGGACATCGTAACTCTAGCGGTTAAGCTAATCTATGAGCAACAAGGCTCTGATACCAATTGAAAGGATCACGATGCCCAAGAGGGGGGTGAATTGGGCTTTTCAATAAAAAAACAACACTAATTAAAACCTAAGAAAGAGCTAAGCAAGAGCTAAGCAAGAGCCCAACTTCACCCCAACAACTAGCACTAACAATATAATACTAGAAATGCAACAAAGCTAAGATAATACTTCAGATACTTGCTAAACAAATACACAATGTAAAGTGCTTGAATTAAGTGCGGAATGTAAAGCAAAGTTTAGAAGACTCCTCCAATTTTTCCCGAGGTATCGAAGAGTCGGCACTCTCCACTAGTCCTCGTTGGAGCACCCGCGCAAGGGTATCGCTCCCCCTTGGTCCTCGCAAGAACCAAGTGCTCACTACGAGATGATCCTTTGCCACTCCGGCGCGGTGGATCCCTCGAGACCGCTTACAAACTTGAGTCGGGTCACCAACAAGATCTTCACGGTGATCACCGAGCTCCCAACGCCACCAAGCCGTCTAGGTGATGCCGATCACCAAGAGTAACAAGCCGTAGACTTTCGCTTGACCAAGAGAAGCCTAATGCAAGTGGTGTGTGCTCTAGGTGGCTCTCACTAGCGCTAATGAGGAACAAACGCGGATTATGATTCTCTAATCTCCTCACTAGGCTTTTGGTGCTTGCAATGCTCTAGCAATGTGCTGGAATAAATGTGGAGTGCAAGACATTGAATATGGTGGGTGGAAGGGGTATAAATAGCCCTCACCCACCAACTAGCCGTTACAGGCATCTCACTGCGCAATGGCGCACCGGACAGTCCGGTGCGCCACCGGTGCGCCAACGGTGCGCCACCGGTGCGCCAACGGTCGTTTCCAACGGCTAGTTCTGACAGCTAGCCGTTGGACTCATGGCACACCGGACAGTGAACAGTTCACTGTCCGGTGCACACCGGACAGTCTGGTGCGGTGTCCGGTGCGCCACTAAAATTCAATTCTGAAAGCTGCGCTCTCGGGTTTCTGCGGAGGGAAAGCCTCTGCCGTGGACCAGCCTGGCCCCACCTGGCAGAGGGTGCACCAGACAGTCCGGTGCACACCGGACAGTCCGGTGCCCCAAGGCCAGAAACACTAACTCTTGTTTTTCAGCTGATTTTCAAATCAGTTTTCGCTCTAACTTGTGTGTGAGTTCTAAAGTGACACCTAGCACTATATATGAGTGTGATTGTGCACCAACACTACACTAGAAATCTCTTGGTCAACCTACTCATCGACAACCCCTCTTTATAGTACGGCTAAAAGAGAATAAAAGACCTAACTAAATCGCGAGTGTCCACATCTCCTTGACACTCGGACTCCGTAGACCTTCACCTTTTGTTTCGTCGTTTTAGCCGTCGCTTTGAGTTCTTATCTCCGGGATTGTTTTCACCGTTGTAGTACTTCTACCTGTCATGCGACCTAACTTACCATTTGTCTCTGCAAAACACACGTTAGTCACATATAATATTACATATTACGTTGTCATTAATCACTAAAACCAACCAGGGGCCTAGATGCTTTCACCGGAGACCTGCTCTCCTAATCGCAGATGCACCTCTACGATCGGGATGAAGAGAACTGGAAGGCGGCTCAGCTGTGAAGAGAGGCGAAAGCGAATTGGGATGATTTGGAGGCTGGCTGCCGGGCTCCTTTTATAGGGCCGAGTCCGCGACCCCCCGTGCTTATCCGCCCACGAAAATCTCGCAATCAGTTGAGATTTTATAGCGATCGGTTAGGATAAGCGTAACAGCCAAGAAACCAAAAAATCAAACGGCAAAAGGTAGCCGCGCCCCCGCAAGGCGAGGGGCCGGATTTCGGCGGACCATTCACGCGCATGTCGTGCGCCCGCGCCCTTCGCCCCGCCCCGCCCCGCCCCGCCCCGGCTAGGCCAGGCGAGGCGAGCGAGCGCGCGCGCGCGTGTGGCTCTCTACACTCTCTCCTCTCATCCATGACTTGGTGAGTGAGTGTGGCTTCCATATTTAAGCTAGCTCTACTCCACTAGAGCTAGCAATATGGTGCTAATGGTTCCACCTATCCTCTAGCCATCCTCTTGTATGGGCTTTTGAGATTTTCTGGGATTTATTTGAATATCTTAATTGGGCCAAGCCCATAAATCCTAACAATCCCCCACCAGATCTCAAATGCCCATCTGCAGTTTTCGCCACTGTTCACTACTGTTTAATATACTAGTTTTTTCAGCAGAGACTGTTAAGTTGAACTTCCGCCTAGAACTCCAAGCTACACCAACCCACAACTTGGACAATGGACTATGCCTTGAATTGCAAGTTTTGCGTGAATGGGTTTCACTTGAAGTCATGACCAGTACTTGGCTACCAGTAGTCCCCTTCTCGGGTGGAGCATATACGTCGTACTCCAAGGTCTCTTCATGAGTTTACTAGAGATCACCCAGATCTCATAGACTGCGACGTCAGACAGTCTAACTCATATAGGTGTGTTCTTTCAAAGAATGTTCTGCAGGACAACATCTTCGCTAATACAAGCCAACAGAACACATTAAGGCACAAAGCCAACCTGCCTTACAACATTTGAGAGTATTGCATCTTTACTTAGAGAGGGTCAAAGGCTACTCTCCTCAGTTCACCAATGGCTTGTTCTTCCCAGGACCTAATTCACGGGATCTCCGATCACATAGACTGGGTTTCCACCATGGCAACTTTACTTAGAGAGGCGAAAGCGAATTGGGATGATTTGGAGGCTGGCTGCCGGGCTCCTTTTATAGGGCCGAGTCCGCGACCCCGTGCTTATCCGCCCACGAAAATCTCGCAATCAGTTGAGATTTTATAGCGATCGGTTAGGATAAGCGTAACAGCCAAGAAACCAAAAAATCAAACGGCAAAAGGCGGACCATTCACGCGCATGTCGTGCGCCCGCGCCCTTCGCCCCGGCCAGGCGAGCGAGCGCGCGCAGTGTGGCTCTCCACACTCTCTTCTCTCATCCATGACTTGGTGAGTGAGTGTGGCTTCCATATTTAAGCTAGCTCTACTCCACTAGAGCTAGTAATATGGTGCTAATGGTTCCACCTATCCTCTAGTCATCCTCTTGTATAGGTTTTTGAGATTTTCTGGGATTTATTTGAATATCTTAATTGGGCCAAGCCCATAAATCCTAACATCTCATCTCGCGCGTTAAAGATTGAAGTGGCAATCAATCATCAAGACGATCGCGGTCAACGGGCAGCTGCGTCATCGTTGATCAGCTCAGCTCCCATGTGAGAGAGTTGCACACGGAATGAACAATTAAAGTTCCCATCGCCTCTCGTCAGCTTTTGCCAGCTGATTAAGAAATGCATCTCGTCGTACTGACTCGAAAAGAAATAATAATAATAATAATGCAGGCCAATTATTTTGTTTCTTATGGCACACAAGCAAAATGTAATAAACGGTGACGGTGATGCGCAACAAGGAGGCGGAGTAGTGTAGGATAGATATCTCGCGGCGATATTTCGTGGTAGCACATTTAGATTTAGTAGCCAGACCCGAGTATTCGTTTTCTGAATAGGATAATCCCATAGAACCATTCGACATTGTTGTCTACGATGGCATTATTACTATTTATTATCATTCTAAAGTTGTCTCCCCCCCAAGTTGGGGGCCTTGCAAGCTAATTAATAAAGCCAACAACCATCAAATGACCAATAAAACTATCGAGACCTTTTCTTCGGCGGCTGGTTTTGCACGTTGGAGGACCGATACTGGTACGTCACATTTTTAAATACATCGATGGATACTTTTGATTCTTCTATTTTCTAGAATAAAATAAATGTTTGTTTATTTCCGTGCTAGCGTTGGATTAAAAAAAAGGGCTCTGTCTTGTTTGCATGGCCGTTCTTGAGTTTTAAGAGACCCGGGACGAGATAATAAATAGAGGCCTTAATACTATAAGATTTTTTTCCCCTATTATAAAATAACTAATTAAAATTGTCCGATGTATCATAGAAAAAAATTGAGCGGTAAATAGAAGAGAGATTATTATCTCAAATATATTGTAGAAATCACCTTAAAATTGTTTTCTAACATTTTTAGATGCACAAAAATTATCTATCATGACATTGATTACATGACCTATCATTTCATGTCTCTTTCTCCACCCGCTAATCGTTATGGATAATTAAGGAAATTCGTACAAATTAATTGTATTACAGAATCTAGAGTCTATGTGTAAGCTAAACATTTTTGAACGATGTCTTACCAATCTATCAAAGCTATATCATGGTGAAGCTGGAAACCTAAAGCTGCAATTCTTGAAACGGAATCCTCCCAAACAAGGCCTAAATACATATTGTGTATAGTAATATGTTCTCGACTCTAGGATGGCCGCCACCCTCGCCCCCTCCAGGAAGGAACGGCCCTGCCTTGACATCTAGCAGTTGATAGCATGTTTTGGTGAGCTAAAACAAGCAAAACATTGGCACGCAAAAAAAATTAAAAAAATATCTGTAACAAACTATATTTACAAAAGGAATCACGCATCATGATCCAATGAGCTAGGCTGCCCATTTGTCCACTCCTGGGTGCCCTTACCATTTTTCCTCCCTCGCCTAAACACGATTACACGACTCATCCAAAATGACGCGTCACAAACTCACGAATAAAACCGCCACCACGGCGCGAGACGTCGGCGCCCGGAATATTCCTGTGGCTTCGCATCACCAGCACCACCCGTTGCTCGTCGTCGTCCTCTGCATCCGTCCCCTATTTATCCGTCCCCTCCTCTCCCGCACTAGCTCCCAAGTTCCATCCCATCCCGCCACGAAATTCTCCACGCTCCGATCCAATCGCAACAATGAAGTTCGGCAAGAGCCTCAACAACCAGATCGTGGAGACGCTCCCGGACTGGCGCGACAAGTTCCTGTCCTACAAGGACCTCAAGAAGCGGCTGAAGCAGATCGGCGCCGGCTCTGGCGAGCGGCGGAGCAAGCGCCAGCGGGTGGGGGACGGGCGCGGCGGATCCTCGCCGCCTGCGATGACCCCGGAGGAGGCCGGATTCGTCGCGCTCCTCGACGCCGAGCTCGACAAGTTCAACGCCTTCTTCCTCGAGAAGGAGGAGGACTACGTCATCCGGCTGAAGGTAATTGATTGACCATACCCATTCCTGTCGTGATCCGATTCCATCCCCCCCTCGTGTTGTCCGCTCCCTCGCGGCGGCGCGAATAGAATAGTGGTCTGATTCGTGTCTCGGTCGTCGGAATTGAGCGGGCGCAGGAGTTGCAGGACAGGGTGGTGAGCGCCGCGGAGGTGGGGTCGGCGGAGGAGCTGCTGCGGGTGCGCAAGGAGATCGTCGACTTCCACGGCGAGATGGTCTTGCTGGAGAACTACAGCGCGCTCAACTACACCGGTGAGACGCATCTCACTAGGGATGAGAGAGTTTTTATTTTTATTTCAAAAAGAAAGAGAGGGGAAAAACAATCGTGCAGCGTTAGATTTCAAGATTCATTCTAAACGTACTGACAGAGAGCAATGGATGCTCTGCGTTAACCAGGGCTGGTCAAGATCCTCAAGAAGTACGACAAGAGGACCGGCGCGCTGATCCGCCTGCCCTTCATCCGGAACGTGATGCAGGAGCCGTTCTGCGCCACCGACGTGCTGTACAAGCTCGTCAAGGGGTGCGAGGAGATGCTGGACCAGCTCCTCCTGCCCCGGAACCAGCAGCGGCCCGTGCCGAGCGACAACGGCGGGGAAGGAGACAGCGACGGCGACGACGACAAGCAACGACCGGCGGAGCCAGGCGCCTCATCGCTGCCCAGCGGCGGCGGCGGTGGCGCTGGCGACATGGAGCTGGAGGAGATCGAGGACATGGAGAGCATGTACATGAAGAGTACGGTGGCCGCGCTCAGGGCGCTCAGGGAGATCAGGAGCGGGAGCTCCACGGTGAGCGCGTTCTCCCTGCCGCCACTACGGTGATTGACACGTTGTGTTCGGTTCAGTAGCGAAGCGAGACAGAACGGGGCCGACTGCGCTGTTGCTGTAGGTAGTGTTTGGTTCAAAGAAGACACGAACAAAATGAAAGAAAATCTGTAAAATGATAGTAATATTCATCTAGTATTCTCAATCTCACTGCTCCCACAAAACTTAAGGGGTGCATCGAATGCACAAGTGACCTCCGCTCTACAAATCAATTTCTCGCCGCCTGTTTCTGATCCAACTCTCGCCGCGGAAATTGCATGTCTGTTACTTGAGCTCTCCAGCTAGGTTGCAAACTCAGATCTCGCTTCTTGACCAAAAAACCACTTTATAACTTTTCTGTATATATCTTGTCTGTGCTGAACATCATTTTGTAAGATCATTTTAAGACAAAACTTCCATTGCTATCAGGTTGATCTAGAACCCCAGTTGGGGGTTCCGGTCGAGGAAAAGCTTAGGAACTTGGGATGAATTGGGCTCTACCAATGGAAGTAGCAGCACAAACTTTTTTTTCTTCGAAAACACAGGACAAATGTGTCTCGTTATATTAAGAAGAAAAGACACAAAGGTCAAAAAGATTTGATAAGGTCTCCTTAAGAGGCAAAAAAACACATAAGGGCTAGTTTGGGAACCATATTTTTCTATGGTATTTTTATTTTCCCTTGGAAAATGGAAATCCCTTTGTCGGGGACCATAATTAGGGGTACCCTCAAGACTCCTAATTCTCAGCTGATAACCCCTATCAGCATAAAGCTGCAAAGGTCTGATGGGTGCGATTAAGTCAGGGATCAGTCCATTCGAGTGACTCGATCATGCCTCGCCCGAGCCTAGCCTCGGACAAGGGTAGCCGACCCCGGAGGATTTCCGTCTCGCCCGAGGCCCCCCTCCGACGGCGAACATATTTCCGGCTCGCCCGAGGCCCTGCCTTCGCTAAGAAGCAACCGTGACTAAATCGCCGCACCGACCGACCAAATCGCAGAAGCATTTAACGCAAAGGTGGCCTGACACCTTTATCCTGACGCACGCCCCCCGGCAGAGCCGAAGTGACCGCCGTCACTTCGCCGCTCTACTAACCGGCCTGACAGAAGGACAGCGCCGCCTGCGCTACTCCGACTGCAGTGTCACTTGGCAGAGTGAGACTGACAGGCAGTCAGGCCCTGCCAAAGGCACCATAGGAAGCTCCGCTCCGCCCGACCCAGGGCTCGGACTCGGGCTCAGTCCCGGAAGACGGCGAACTCCGCTCCGCCCGACCCAGGGCTCGGACTCGGGCTCAGTCCCGGAAGACGGCGAACTCCGCTCCGCCCGACCCAGGGCTCGGACTCGGGCTCAGCCCCAGAAGACGACGAACTCCGCTCCGCCCGACCCAGGGCTCGGACTCGGGCTCAGCCCCAGAAGACGACTAACTCCACCCCGCCCGACCCAGGGCTCGGACTCGAGCTCAGCCCCAGAAGGCGACGAACTCCGCTCCGCGCGACCCCAGGGCTCGGACTCCGCCCTGGCCTCTGCCGACGACCTCCGCCTCGCCCGACCCAGGGGCTCGGACTCGGCCTCGGCCATGGAAGACAGACTCGACCTCGGCTTCGGAGGAGCCTCCGCATCGCCCGACCTAGGGCGCAGGCCAGCCACGTCAACAGGAGGCGCCATCATCACCCTACCCCGAGCTGACTCGGGCCGCAGGGAACAAGACCGGTGTCCCATCTGGCTAGCTCCGCCAGATAGGCAATGATGGCGCCCCGCATACTCTGTGACGACGACGGCTCTCAGCCCCCTTACGGAAGCAAGAGGACGTCAGCAAGGACCCAACCGCTCCGACAGCTGTCCCTCCGCCAGACTCCGTCGCTCCTCCGACGGCCACGACATCACACCAGCTGGGTGCCAGAATCTCTCCGGCTGCCACATCGGCATGTACTTAGGGCGCTAGCTCTCCCCCGCTAGACACGTAGCACTCTGCTACACCCCCATTGTACACCTGGATCCTATCCTTACGCCTATAAAAGGAAGGACCAGGGCCCTCTTAGGGAGGGTTGGCCGCGCGGGGACGAGGACGAGACATGCGCTCTCTTGGGGCCGCTCGCTTCCCTCTCCCGCGTGGACGCTTGTAACCCCCTACTGCAAGCGCACCCGACCTGGGCGCGGGACGAACACGAAGGCCGCGGGATTCCCACCTCTCTCACGCCGGTCTCCGGCCGCCTCGCTCCTTCCCCCCTTCGCGCTCGCCCTCGCGCTCGACCCATCTGGGCTGGGGCACGCGGCGACACTCACTCGTCGGCCCGAGGGACCCCCCGGTCTCGAAACGCCGACAGTTGGCGCGCCAGGTAGGGGCCTGCTGCGTGTTGACGAACAACTTCCCGTCAAGCTCCAGATGGGCAGTCTCCAGCAACCTCTCCGACCCGGGACGGTGCTCCGTTTCGGGAGTCTTGAGTTCATGTCCTTCGACGGCAGCTACGACATGATACTCCTTCCACCGCCGCGCGACAACGACAATGGCGGCCGACAGCCCGCCCGCCGGCGGCGGAATCGACAACGTCTTCCCCGCGTGAAGGAAGAACAACATTCGAGCTCGCCCCGTCCTCACCCCCGCCAACGGAGGAGGAGGCGGGGCAACCAAGGCCAAGCGGGAGGCCGCGCCTCGTCGGCTGTCGAGCGAGTCGACGGCCCCAGCGCCCCAACGGGGGGCGCGTCGGGCATCGACCTCGCGTTTGAGACGAAGGCGAGCGTCGTCTCCCCGCGACACGCCAATCCCGAGCAAGCGGACGACGCCAGCACGCTCGCGGAAAGCTTGCTGGGCGTCACCCTTGTACCTGAGACGACGGTGCAGTCAGTCCCCGACGTGACTTCATCGCCGCTCGTCGACCAAAAGGTACCGACCGATTCCCATCCTACGTCATTTGGATTCAGCCTCAACCCGCCTAGCGACCTTGCTTTGGTGGGCACTCTCGTAGAGGCGAGTTCAAACCCTCTGGGGTTTCGCATGCGGTCGCCTTGGGACCGGCTGACGGACGTCTCGACCTATGGGCCCTCTGGGTCCGAGGAAGACGACGACCCCAGCATCTGTTGGGATTTCTCTGGACTTGGCAACCCCAGTGCCATGCGGGACTTCATGACCGCATGTGACTACTGCCTCTCCGACTGTTCCGACGGTAGCCGCAGCCTCGACGACGAGGACTGTGGCCCAAGCCGCGAATGTTTCCACGTCGATCTAGGGGGTCCCTCCGAAGGCAATCATCTCGGCATGCCGGAGGACGGTGATCTCCCTAGGCCGGTGCCTCGCGCTGACATCCCGCGGGAGCTAGCTGTGGTCCCGTTCCGGTGGGGGGTCACGACCCACAGCTCGAGCAAGTCCGCGGGGCACAGGCCAGGTTCGACGAGGGAGCAGGAGCGCTTGAGCCAATCCGCCGGGACGTCGGGCAGGCATGGGCGGGCCAACCCCCGGCCGGAGAAATACGTCACCTGCCCCAGGGTCTCCAGCACCGCGTTGCCGACGACGTCAGGGTCAGGCCGCCACCCGCATCCAGTGGGGTCGGTCAGAACCTGGCTGCAGCAGCGATGCTTCTCCGCGCGATGCCGGAGCCATCAACCACCGAGGGTCGGCGAATCCAGGGGGAGCTCAAGAATCTCCTGGAAGGCGCTGCGGTCCGACGGGTCGAGAGCTCTGCCTCCCGAAGGCAGGGATACCCCTCGGAACCTCATGCCGCGACTTTCCGATTCATGCGGGAAGCCTCGGTCTACACCGGGCGCACGCGCAACACCGCGCCTGCGGCCCCGGGCCGCCTCGGCAACGAGCACCATCGTCGCGACCGTCGGGCCCACCTCGACGAGAGGGTGCGCCGAGGCTACCACCCCAGGCGTGGGGGACGCTTCGGAGTCCCTCACCCGAGCCACCCGGTCCGCAAGCCTTCAGCCGGGCCATCCGACGGGCACCGTTCCCGGCCCGGTTCCGACCCCCGACTACTATCACAAAGTACTCGGGGGAGACGAGACCGGAACTGTGGCTCGCGGACTACCGCCTGGCCTGCCAGCTGGGTGGAACGGACGACGACAACCTCATCATCCGCAACCTCCCCCTATTCCTCTCCGACACCGCTCGCGCCTGGTTGGAGCACCTGCCTCCGGGGCAGATCTCCAACTGGGATGACCTGGTCCAAGCCTTCGCCAGCAATTTCCAGGGCACGTATGTGCGCCCCGGGAATTCCTGGGACCTCCGAAGCTGCCGGCAGCAGCCGGGAGAGTCTCTCCGGGACTACATCCGGCGATTCTCGAAGCAGCGCACCGAGCTGCCCAACATCACCGATTCGGATGTCATCGGCGCGTTCCTTGCCGGCACCACCTGCCGCGACCTGGTGAGCAAGTTAGGTCGCAAGACCCCCACCAGGGCGAGCGAGCTGATGGACATCGCCACCAAGTTCGCCTCTGGCCAGGAGGCGGTCCAGGCTATCTTCCGAAAGGACAAGTAGCCCCAGGGCCGCCCATCGGAAGATGCTCCCGAGGCGTCTACTCAGCGCGGCGCCAAGAAGAAAGGCAAGAAGAAGTCGCAAGCGAAACGCGACGCCGCCGACGCGGACCTTGTCGCCGCCGCCGAGTACAAGAACCCTCGGAAGCCCCCCGGAGGTGCCAACCTCTTCGACAAGATGCTCAAGGAGCCGTGCCCCTATCACCAGGGGCCCGTCAAGCACACCCTTGAGGAGTGCGTCATGCTTCGGCGCCACTTCCATAGGGCCGGGCCACCCGCGGAGGGTGGCAGGGCCCGCGACGACGACAAGAAGGAAGATCACCAAGCAGGAGAGTTCCCCGAGGTCCGCGACTGCTTCATGATCTACGGTGGGCATGCGGTGAATGCCTCGGCTCGGCATCGCAAGCAAGAGCGCCGGGAGGTCTGCTTGGTGAAGGTGGCGGCGCCAGTCTACCTAGACTGGTCCGACAAGCCCATCACCTTTGACCAAGCTGACCACCCCGACCACGTGCCGAGCCCGGGGAAATACCCGCTCGTCGTCGACCCCGTCGTCGGCGACGTCAGGCTTACCAAGGTCCTTATGGACGGGGGCAGCAGCCTCAATATCATCCACGCCGAGACCCTCGGGCTCTTGCGCGTCGATCTATCCTCCGTCCGAGCAGGCGCTGCACCCTTCCACGGGATCATTCCCGGGAAGCGCGTCCAGCCCCTCGGACGACTCGACCTTCCTGTCTGCTTCGGAACGCCCTCCAACTTCTGAAGGGAGACTTTGACGTTCGAGGTGGTCGGGTTCCGAGGAACCTACCACGCGGTACTGGGGAGGCCATGCTACGCGAAGTTTATGGCCGTCCCCAACTACACCTACCTGAAGCTCAAGATGTCGGGCCCCAACGGGGTCATCACCGTCGGCCCCACGTACAAACACGCGTTCGAATGCGACGTGGAGTGCGTGGAGTACGCCGAGGCCCTCGCCGAGTCTGAGGCCCTCATCGCCGACCTGGAAAGCCTCTCCAAAGAGGTGCCAGACGTGAAGCGTCATGCCGGCAACTTCGAGCCAGTGGAGACGGTTAAGGCCGTCCCCCTCGACCCCAGTGGCGACGCCTCCAAGCAGATCCGGATCGGTTCCGGGCTCGACCCCAAATAGGAAGCAGTGCTCGTCGACTTTCTCCGCGCGTACGCCGACGTCTTCGCGTGGAGTCCCTCGGACATGCCCGGCATACCGAGGGATGTCGCCGAGCACTCGCTGGATATTCGGGCCGGAGCCCGACCCGTCAAGCAGCCTCCGCACCGATTCGACGAGGAGAAGCGCAGAGCGATAGGCGAGGAGATCCACAAGCTAATGGCAGCCGGATTCATCAAAGAGGTATTCCATCCCGAATGGCTTGCTAACCCTGTGCTTGTGAGAAAGAAAGGGGGGAATGGCGGATGTGTGTAGACTACACTGGTCTCAACAAAGCATGTCCGAAGGTTCCCTACCCTCTGCCTCACATCGATCAAATCGTGGATTCCACTGCTGGGTGCGAAACCCTGTCTTTCCTCGACGCCTACTCAGGGTATCACCAAATCAGGATGAAAGAGTCCGACCAGCTCGCGACTTCTTTCATCACGCCCTTCGGCATGTACTGCTATGTCACCATGCCGTTCGGTTTGAGGAATGCGAGCGCGACGTACCAGCGGTGCATGAACCATGTGTTCGGCGAACACATCGGTCGCACGGTCGAGGCCTACGTCGATGACATCGTAGTCAAGACGAGGAAAGCTTCCGACCTCCTCTCCGACCTTGAAGTGACATTCCGATGTCTCAAGGCGAAAGGCGTCAAGCTCAATCCCGAGAAGTGTGTCTTCGGGGTGCCCCGGGGCATGCTCTTGGGGTTCATCGTCTCCGAGCGGGGCATCGAAGCCAACCCGGAGAAGATCGCAGCCATCACCAGCATGGGTCCCATCAAGGACTTAAAGGGCGTACAGAGGGTCATGGGATGTCTCGCGGCTCTAAGCCGCTTCATCTCACGCCTCGGCGAAAGAGGTCTGCCTCTGTACCGCCTCTTAAGGAAGGCCGAGTGCTTCACTTGGACCCCTGAGGCCGAGGAAGCTCTCGGGAACCTGAAGGCGCTCCTCACAAAGGCGCCTATCTTGGTGCCCCCAGCTGCCGGAGAAGCCCTCTTGGTATACGTCGCCGCGACCACTCAGGTGGTTAGCGCCGCGATTGTGGTCGAGAGGCAGGAAGAGGGGCATGCATTGCCCGTTCAGAGCCCAGTTTACTTCGTCAGCGAGGTACTGTCTGAAACCAAGATTCTCTACCCACAAGTTCAGAAGTTGCTGTATGCAGTGATCCTGACGCGGCGGAAGTTGTGACACTACTTCGAGTCTCATCTGGTAACTGTGGTGTCATCCTTCCCCCTGGGGGAGATCATCCAGTGCCGAGAGGCCTCGGGCAGGGTTGCAAAGTGGGCGGTGGAAATCATGGGCGAGACAATCTCGTTCGCCCCTCGGAAGGCCATCAAGTCCCAGGTCTTGGCGGACTTCGTAGCCGAATGGGTCGACACCCAGCTACCGACGGCTCCGATCCAACCGAAACTCTGGACCATGTTTTTCGACGGGTCGCTGATGAAGACGGGAGCCAGCGCGGGCCTACTCTTCATCTTGCCCCTCGGGAAACACCTACGCTATGTGCTACGCCTCCATTTCCCGGCGTCCAACAATGTGGCTGAGTACGAGGCTCTGGTCAACGGGTTGCGGATCGCCATCGAGCTAGGGGTCAGGCGCCTCGACGCCCGCGGTGACTCGCAGCTCGTCATCGACCAAGTCATGAAGAACTCCCACTACCGCGACCCAAAGATGGAGGCCTACTGCGATGAGGTTCGGCGCCTGGAAGACAAGTTCTACGGGCTCGAGCTTAACCACATCGCTCGGCGCTACAACGAGACTGCAGACGAGCTGGCAAAAATAGCCTCGGGGCGAACAACGGTTCCCTCGGACGTCTTCTCCCGGGATCTGCATCAACCCTCCGTCAAGATCGACGACACGCCCGAGCCTGAGGCGCCCTCGGTCTAGCCCGAGGTACCCTCGGCACAGCCCGAGGCACCCTCAGCTCGGCCCGAGGCACCCTCGGCCTCCGAGGGTGAGGCACTGCGCATCGAGGAGGAGCGAAGCGGGGCCACGCCTGATCGAAACTGGCAGACCCCGTACCTGCAATATCTCCGCCAAGGAGAGCTACCCCTCGACCGAGCCAAGGCTCGGCGGGTAGCGCGACGCGCCAAGTCGTTCGTCTTGCTGGGCGATGAGAAGGAGCTCTACCACCGCAGCCCCTCAGGCATCCTCCAGCGATGCATCTCCGTCGCCGAAGGTCAGGAACTCCTGCGAGAGATACACTCGGGGGCTTGCGGCCATCACGTAGCGCCTCGAGCCCTTGTCGGAAATGCTTTCCGGCAAGGCTTCTACTGGCCAACGGCGGTGGCTGACGCCGCTAGAATTGTCCGCACCTGCGAAGGGTGTCAATTCTATGCGAAGCAGACCCACCTGCCCGCTCAGGCTCTGCAGATGATACCCATCACCTGGCCCTTTGCTGTGTGGGGTCTGGACCTCGTCGGCCCCTTGCAGAAGGCGCCCAGGGGCTACACGCACCTGCTGGTCGCCATCGACAAATTCTCCAAGTGGATCGAGGTCCGACCTCTGAACAGCATCAGGTCCGAGCAGGCGGTGGCGTTCTTCACCAACATCATCCATCGCTTCGGGGTCCCGAACTCCATCATCACCGACAACGGCACCCAGTTCACCGGCAGAAAATTCTTGGACTTCTGCGAGGATCACCACATCCGGGTGGACTGGGCCGCCGTGGCTCATCCCATGTCGAATGGGCAAGTAGAGTGTGCCAACGACATGATTCTACAAGGGCTCAAGCCTCGGATTTACAACGACCTCAACAAGTTCGGCAAGCGATGGATGAAGGAACTCCCCTCGGTGGTCTGGAGCCTGAGGACAACGCCGAGCCGAGCCACGGGTTTCACGCCGTTCTTCCTAGTGTACGGGGCCGAGGCCGTCTTGCCCACTGACCTGGAATACGGCTCCCCGAGGACGAGGGCCTACAGCGATCAAAGCAACCAAGCTAGCCGAGAAGACTCGCTGGACCAGCTGGAAGAGGCTCGGGACAAGGCCTTACTACACTCGGCGCGGTACCAGCAGTCCCTGCGACGCTACCACGTCCGAGGGGTCCGGCCCCGAGACCTCCAGGTGGGCGACCTGGTGCTTCGGCTGCGACAAGACGCCCGAGGGAGGCACAAGCTCACGCCCCCCTGGGAGGGGCCATTCGTCATCGCCAAAGTTCTGAAGCCCGGAACGTACAAGCTGGCCAACAGTCAAGGCGAGGTCTACGGCAACGCTTGGAACATCCAACAGCTACGTCGCTTCTACCCTTAAGATGTTTTCAAGTTGTTCATATACCTCGCACCCACGCAAAGTTTAGTTATCAAGGAAGGGTCGGCCTCGCCTCGGCAAAGCCCAACCCTCCCTCGGGGGCTAAAAGGGGGGAACCCCCTCTGCGTTGAAATTTTCCTCGAAAAAAGATCTCTTCTGCCAGAATATCTTTCGTGTTTTCTGACTACTTCGAAAAGTGGATCCTGAAAACGACGGAGTACACGTAAGCATCCAAGGCTGACCGAGCCGAGGGACTCCTACGCCTCCGGGATACGGATACCTCACTCATCACCTTCTGCGATAAGTAACTCGCGTTCGGATAAAGTGATTCCGCGGACCGAACAAGTCTTCACGTTCGGAAGCTCTTCTGCCGAAGCGATCCTTCGAGCCTTCTCGACTGAGTCGGTGACAGGGCCTCATGGACGGGTGAAAGTGCGCGTAAGCGGCAAGGCCGACCGAGCCGAGGGACTCCCACGCCTCCGGGATACGGATACCTCACTCATCACCTTCCGCGAGAAGCAACTCTCGCTCGCACAAACATCCCTGTTACCGACAAAAAAGTCCAGATACTCGAAACAAGAGGAAAGGAGACGCAGCTTTACAACACAGCGAGGGTGTGTATTCTGGCCTCGGCGGCCGCAGAAGGCACACGCTACAAGACACTCTGATCCTGCAGGCTCAGGTCTGGACGCTGAAAGGGGGCAGTAGCACCCTCGGCATCGACGACACCTTCAGCGAGGTCCGACCTAGCCTCGGACGGCGACGCGGTCCGAGGATCTCCACTCTGGAGGACGACGTCATCGCCACGCCCGGGCAATCGCTGCCAGGGACTTCTCCGGGAATCCGGCCCGAGCAGGCGGCTCAGCCGGTTACCCCTAGGGCCTCGGCCAACCATCTTCCAAGGGCGCCAGCCCGACCCGAGGCCTCGGCTGGTCAACTCCGGCGTCGGTCCCGCTAACGGACAACCTGGCTAGGCTCCGGCCAACCAGGTTTCATTTTCGAGCCAACTCCGCCTCTGTTCATGCTGATATCGCTACCCCTGGCCTCGGCTCGTCGAAGAGCGGACAAGGGGTCCCTTTAACTAAGCTAGAGGAGCCTCAGACAACAAGGCCGACCGAGCCGAGGGACTCCTACGCCTCCGGGATACAGATACCTCACTCGTCACCTTGACACGGGGTGACTCATGCTTGGTGAAGCGGTTCAGATAATCAACAGGCGAGTCTTAGTGCTCGAAAATGAAACAAAAACACGGCTCCGTGCCAAAATTACATACATGTTCAGGCCTCGACTGTTATGGCTGCTGCGTGGTGGTAGGCGAGGGGTATGCAGGGGAGAGTGGAGGAGGAGAGTGGCTTGAGAACAAGAACGCAGAACGTAGCGAGGAGGTCTGTCGTCGCCGGCGGCTGAAGGCGCCACCGTCGAAGAACAGCCCACCTCTAGGAGGTAACTGTATTATTCTTCGATGCCCTCTTACAAACTAGCAGCCAGCCTTTATAGTATAGGCGGCAGGGAACACACCCAATCAACTTATTACTTTCTATAATGGAAATAGGAAACTCTACTGTCTGCTATAGCAGAAATAGGAAACTACTGATTGATATACTGGAGATAGGACTCGCCTGATCCTCTTCCCTTGCTTCCAATTCGGCTGCCTGATTGCTTGCTTCCTTTCCTATTCTTCCAGCTCTTCTAGCTCGGTTGCCTTATTGGTGGAGGTTCCCTTCGTGTGCCTGCGCCCATAGGTGTTCCTGTAGAAGAATGAGTCCACAACACTTCCCCCCTCCCCCTGGAACAGCTCGTCCTCGAGCTGAAACACCGGATATTCTTTCTTGAATTCTTCTAGTGAAATCCAAGAAGCATCAACAGCTGTCTGTCCGTCCCAATGTACCAACAATTCCCATACTCCATGGTTGAGACGAGCACGAATGATCTTCAAGGGGTTAGGAACCACTCTTCCATGCACAAGAGATGGCAACTGCACTGGATCACCTACCGGAGGGGTACCCACGAAAGGCTTAAGAAGAGCCACATGAAACACATTATGGATGCGAGCTGCTGCTGGTAAACGAAGACGATAAGCTACTGATCCAATCTGCTCTAGCACTTCATAAGGTCCAAAGTACTTAGGGCCCAGCTTGGTGGCACGAGCTGGAGTGATACCCACGGCTGTGCGGTGATGCAAACGGAGCCAAACCCAGTCTCCTACTGCAAAGACAACCTCCCGGTGCTTTTTATCATGCTGAGCACGCATTACCTCCTGAGCCAACAATAACCGATCACGGATTTCAGCAAGGAATTCATCTCTATCTCTGAGTTGGGCTTCTACTGCTGCCACCTTTGCCGCCCCCTGTTCAAATTGCAGCAAGGTTGGTGGAGGCCGGCCATAAACCACCTGGAAAGGAGAAACACCAATAGCTGTTTGGAAGGAAGAATTGTAGCAAAATTCTGCCCACGGTAACCACTGTAGCCAAGAACGAGGTCGATCTCCTGCTAAGCAACGAAGATACATAGTGATAATGCGATTAGTGACCTCCGACTGCCCATCCGTTTGTGGGTGAAAAGCTGAACTGAGAAGCAATGTCACCCCTGCTAAACGGAATAATTCAGTCCAAAAAGTGCTAGTAAAAACCGGGTCCCGGTCACTAACAATAGAACATGGGAACCCATGTAGCCGAACAATCTCATCAAAGAAGGCTTTGGCAACAACGGTGACTGAATATGGATGGCTGAGTGGGATGAAATGAGCATATTTGGAAAACCGGTCCACCACAGTCAAAATAACTGATTTTCCACCAACTTTGGGAAAGCCCTCAACGAAGTCCATAGCAATATCACTCCAAACAGAAGAGGGAACTGGCAGGGGCTGCAGCAGTCCAGCTGGGTGCAAGTGCTCAGTTTTATTGCGTTGACAAACTCCACAACCTTTGACATACTCTCTGACCAAACGGCTGCTGTGAGGGTTGAAGAAGGATAACCGAAGACGATAGAGTGTCTTCTGAATACCCTCATGTCCTGCTGTATGTGCATTCTCCAGTAGCTGTGGCCATAGGGGAGATGAATCTGGAACATATGCTTTGCCCTGAAATAACAGCAGTCCATCCACCTCCGTCCACCCTGCTGGTGCAGTGCCACTGGCTAACTGGGCCCGAATTTCTTGTGCTCTTGGATCAGCAAGGAGTTCTTGACGAATTGCGTCAAAAACTGCAAATGATGTTGTCGATAGGGCATGAATACTGAAGGCCTCCTCATCCCGACGAGATAAGGCATCTGCTGCTGCATTTTGCTTCCCTGGGCGGTACACCACATCCAGATCATAACCAAATAGCTTCGTGACCCAAGTGTGCTGTGGAATAGTGGTCAGACGTTGGTCCAATATGTACTTCAAGCTGCGATGATCAGTGCGGACTGTGAATGACCTTCCCCACAAGTATGGCCTCCAATTGCGAACGACTTTGACTAAGCCGATCAGCTCTCTTTCATATGCGGGCAACTTGGCGTGGTGAGGGGCCACGGCGCGACTGAAGTAAGCCACGGCGCCCTCTCCCTGGTGCAGCACCGCGCCAAAGCCGGAGCCCGAAGCATCACAGTCGACGTAGAAGCGCTTGGAGAAGTCTGGTAGTCGGAGCAGTGGAGCAGACACTAGCGCCTTCTTCAAGGCTTGGAAGGCCGATGCCGCTTGGGAAGTCCAGGAGAAAGTCGCCCCCTTGAGGAGAGCAGTTAAGGGCTCGGCCACCGCACCGTACCCCGCAATAAACTTGCGGTAGTACCCGGTGAGGCCAAGAAAACCCCGCAGCGCCCGTGCAGTCCGCGGTTGTGGCCATGCCTCCACAGCCGCCACCTTGGATGGGTCCATGGCCACGCCCTCCTTGGAGATAATATGGCCCAGGTAGGCCACCGTTGGTTCGCCGAAGAAACATTTAGACTGCTTGATGAAGAGGCAGTTGGCGCGTAACAACTGAAAAACCATCCTGACCTGCTGCACATGTGTCTCCCAAGAAGAACTATAGATGAGTATATCATCAAAAAAGACTAGAACAAACCGGCGGAGAAATGGCTTGAGGATGGTATTCATGAGAGCTTGAAATGTTGCTGGCGCGTTCGTCAAGCCGAAAGGCATGACGAGGAACTCAAAATGGCCATGATGCGTGCGAAACGCGGTCTTGGCGATGTCCTCTGGATGCATCCGGACCTGGTGGTACCCGCTGCGGAGATCAATCTTGGTGAAGAAACAAGCGCCCGACAGCTCATCAAGGAGCTCGTCGACCACTGGGATAGGAAATTTGTTCTTGACCGTCTTGTCATTTAAGGCCCGAAAATCCACACAAAATCGCCAAGTACCATCATGCTTCTTCACAAGGAGAACAGGGGAGGAGAAAGGGGATGTGGTTTCCCGAATAATCCCCTGTGCCAGCATTTCCTGACATTGGCGCTCAATCTCATCTTTCAAAAGCTGCGGGTATCGGTACGGTCGGACTGCAATGGGAGCCGTACCCGGCAACAAATGAATGTGATGGTCATGGCGTCGCGCGGGCGGCAGTCCATGCGGTTCTGCAAACAGGTCAGTAAAATCTTGCAGTAATGAATTCATGAGGTCTCTGGTCGCCGTCATAGCAGCAAGGCTAACTTCCTCACCACCGATCCCACGCCACATGACGGCACGATCATGGTGCCAGAAAGCCATGGATCGCGCCGTGAAGTCCCATGTAATGGGTCCCAGCGTCTTGAGCCAGTGGACACCGAGGACGACGTCGAAGCCCTCGAGAGCTAAGGCATAGCAGTCGATGGAGAACGTCTGGTCCTGGATGGCCAATGTCATTGCTGCACAGATGCCCGGACTGTGCAGCTGCTGTCCATTAGCAACAGTGACCACCAGACCCGGCCGATGGGTGATGTCGAGGCCGAGTCAGTGGGCGACGCCCTGGTTGATGAAGGAGTGGGTGGAGCCGGAGTCCACAAGTGTCGTCAGCTCTTCCCCTTGGATCTTGATGCGAAGACGGATGGTGTCACCAGCAGGGACCCCCGTCAACGCGTTCAGCGAGATGCAGACTTCCTCCGTGATGTCGTCGTCCTCTGGCGCAGCGTCGTCCAGGGACAGACAGAACACGCCGCCCCGCGCCGCACACTTGTGATCCCGGGAGAATTTCTCCGGGCAAAAATAACATTGCCCCTTGGCACGTTTGTCGGCGATCTCCTCAGCCGACAGCCGACGAACGCGTGGTCGCTGTGGTTCCTCCGTCGTCGGTGCTGGTGTCGTTGACGGTGGACGAGGACGGGAAGGCTGGCGCGGTGTGGACGGGTAGATGGCGCGAGCCGCCTCAGCGGAACGGCGCTCGAAGGCCCGGGCCAGACTCATGGCTGTCTGAAGGTTCGCCGGATGTTGCATCTCGACGTCGGATGACAAGGGCTGACCCAACCCGGCAGTGAACAAGTCGATTTGGTGCTGCCGGGTCAGGTTGTCGCAGAGGCACAGGAGAGCCAAGAACTGGCGCTGGTATTCCTCCACCGTGCCGGTACGGTGGAGCTCCTTCAACTCCCCAAGCGCGTTGGAGCGGATGGGCGGGCCGAAGCGCATGTTGGTGAATTCGACAAAGCGCGGCCACGTGATGATGCCGAGATCACGCTCCAACTGGTAGTACCATTGTGCCGCCGTGCCATCGAGATGGAGAGAGGCCATCCACACCTTATCCTCCTGCAGCGTGCGGTAGCCGCGAAAAAAGCCTTCACACTTGTTCAACCATGGGAGCGGATCCGACTCACCATCGTAGTGCGGGAAGTTGAGGTTGGGCTCGCGTGGGCCACTGCTGTCATGACGTCGAGGGCCATTCCCGCGGCCCCCACTGAAGCTGCCTTCCTCCGTGCCTCCGTGTCGTCGACGATCAGGCGAACCCTGCGGCTCGTGGTCCTCTTCATCACCGGACTGAAATTTCTCCGTGCGCGCGATGCGCTGGTCATGCGCGTTCAGGCGGTTGTTCATGGTTGTGAGCTGCGCGCTGATGCGGTCCAGCTTCACCGAATCAGGCTTAGGATCGCCCGCGACGCTGGACATGGTCGGGGCACTTGCTCTGATACCAATTTGTTATGGCTGCTGCATGGTGGTAGGCGAGGGGTATGCAGGGGAGAGTGGAGGAGGAGAGTGGCTTGAGAACAAGAACGCAGAACGTAGCGAGGAGGTCTGTCGTCGCCGGCGGCTGAAGGCGCCACCGTCGAAGAACAGCCCACCTCTAGGAGGTAACTGTATTATTCTTCGATGCCCTCTTACAAACTAGCAGCCAGCCTTTATAGTATAGGCGGCAGGGAACACACCCAATCAACTTATTACTTTCTATAATGGAAATAGGAAACTCTACTGTCTGCTATAGCAGAAATAGGAAACTACTGATTGATATACTGGAGATAGGACTCGCCTGATCCTCTTCCCTTGCTTCCAATTCGGCTGCCTGATTGCTTGCTTCCTTTCCTATTCTTCCAGCTCTTCTAGCTCGGTTGCCTTATTGGTGGAGGTTCCCTTCTTGTGCCTGCGCCCATAGGTGTTCCTGTAGAAGAATGAGTCCACAACATCGACAGCCATAATGAACAAAAACACTGTCATTCAAAGTGCCATTACAAACGGAACTCCGGTTCCCCCTCCGCAGGTACGAACAACCCCACTCGATAGGGGAGGGCCTGCGGAGCAATAGAAGACCGACGAACGGCGCGCCGTCGCCCGCTCCAGCAGCAGTGACGACGACGACTTCTGCTCCGGGGGGCCGAACAGCGGCAGCACTGACCTCAGGGCGGATGCTGCTGCCAGGAGGCCCCCGCCCATGCCCAAACTCGTGAGGCAAGGACGGGCAGAAGGCCGTAGAGTTGGAGGTCGGTCCGTGGCCGGCCCTGGCTATCTCGCCGGCGGAAGAACCTCTTCCAGCTGCCATGGCAGACGCCGGCGCCGCGAGCGGCTCCGAAGCCACTCGCGTCCGAGAGCCAGGCACGGTGCAGCTGCCGGCGCCACGAACGACGACCGCCCTTCCCTCCGATCACTGAGTGAAGGAGCGGGCCACCGCCCACGCAGGGGCTGACCCCAACTCGGCACACTCCCCTCCCCAGCCCTGGTGATGAAAAACCTTGAGGCTGAGGGAGGGGCAGAGGCCGCAGCCCGGCTCGCTTTCCCCCACCATCAAGCTGGAGGTCACCATCTTGGGTGACCACCGGCGGAGGGGTGCAGCCGGGCTGCATGATGAAAATCCTTGAAGCCGAACGATGGCTGAAAGGTACCAACTCCCACGGAGTTGCGTTCCTCCAACGATGAGGCGAAAAGACGGCGGGTATCCCCCATCCAGGGGCTTGGAGGGTGGAAAGACACGATGCATAAGGGAGCGCGAAGACATGGTCGCCTTCCGAAGGGGGTCACCCTCCTTTTAAAGGCAACTCTCCCTACTTGCGCCCCCAACCGTCACGGGCTGAGTGTTCTCCAACACGCTCCAAGGCCCTCCCCTGCGGCGCGGGGGCTGGGTCCCGCATGTCATGCAAGCCGGCTCAGAGCAGAAGAAGCCAAACCGCCGCGCGTGGTGCACACGACCGCCCAGCGGTTACAAGTGACCCTCCACTTTTGCCCAGACCAACGGGCAGCCATGCAGGCGGCATGCAACCGCGCCAAGTGGACGCGCTTCTCCGACTCCCGACACGCCCAGCATGGAGGACCAGGCCCACGCGTCACGCAACCGGCGCGCCGGATGCTTCATGCAAGCAACTGCACCGCCACTTGCGCCACCACCGCGCCTCCTCGATTGCGGAACCAATACCGCGACTCGAGGCGACCCAGCGCACGACCCAGCAGCGCCAGCCTGGCGCGGCGGTCAATGCGGCCAAAAGTGGGCCGGCAGTAATGACGGTGGCAGGCGGGCGGGAGCAGCGGTCACGTCGTCAGCCAAGCTCACGTCCCGTCCGGGGGCAGCAAGAGAACCCCCTCTCACGGCGTGAAAACAACGCACCCGTGATCCGTTCCTCGAACGGCTCGTGCACGCGCAACGGCCGCCCCGCCAACCACTCGCCCCGTCGCATTAACTCCGCGGCGGGACAGGCGGCGCTTCTGACAGAAGCAGCGGGCGACGCTTCGCCTTCGCCGTAATAACCGCGCCAAAAAAGGTACGCCGCGTCGTTTGATTTCGTATCCTTTTCCTTTTTTCCTCTTTCTCTATCTCTTGCAACAGGGACCGGGAAAGGGGGATACCCCGAAAAGGATCCTTCCCCGTGAAGGAACCAGGCTCCGAGCCTCCTTACTGATCAGAGGTTCGAAGGCTGGCCCCCCGAAGGGTTCAACAGCCGCCTCAGATCGCGTGGGCCCTACACCCACTACTGGTCAGAGGTTCGAAGGCCGGCCCCCCCGAAGGGTTCCACGGCCGCCTCAGGCTACTCGGGCTCCGCGCCAATTACTGATTAGGGGTTCGAAGGCTGGCCCCCGAAGGGTTCACAGCCGCCTCAGACGCCGAGCGAGGGATGACCATGGGTACGTTCGATACATAACCAAGGCTCGGGCTGCGCTCCCGAGCTACCCTAGGACATTTCCGAGACCAGCGGGAGCGATCTTGTAACGGAATCCCATCAGAGGGAGGCATCGAGCCCTCGGACCCCGTCGCCAGGGGACCGGGTCCGGCAGATCACCCGCAGGTACTTTTGGGCGTGCCTCTGGGCCCCTAGCCGACCCCTAACGAACGGGGCACAGACGTCCACTCGGATTACCCGCTTGCAGCTCACTGGAGACACCATGTTCGGCGCCCATCGAGGGCAACATGGCGATTTCCCCCCTCCTCCTTGCGGAAAGGCGACGCAGGGGCGTATGTAAAAAAGCCGAGTCTGTCCCTGATCGCCCTCTCGCCCTGTGCAGAGGCACGGGGGCTGCTCTCGCAAACCCGACTCCGGCCGAACCGTTGACAGCGTCAACATACCAGCCCGAGAACTTGGGCCCCGACCGTACACCCGGGCTACGGCCAGTTCGCATGAGGGAACAACCAGACCAGCCGAAGCATTACGCGAGGCATTAAGACCTCGAAGGAGTGAAACCACTCCTCCGAGGCCTCGGGGGCTACACCCGGCGGGTGCGCTCGCGCGCACCCACCGGAACAAAATGCAACCGAGAAAGGCTGGTCCCCTTGCAAAAAAGTGCGACGAAAGCCTCCAAACGAGTGCTAACACTCCCTTTGAGGCTCGGGGGCTACTGTCGGGGACCATAATTAGGGGTACCCTCAAGACTCCTAATTCTCAGCTGGTAACCTCCATCAGCATAAAGCTGCAAAGGCCTGATGGGTGCGATTAAGTCAGGGATCAGTCCATTCGAGTGACTCGATCATGCCTCGCCCGAGCCTAGCCTCGGACAAGGGTAGCCGACCCCAGAGGATTTCCGTCTCGCCCGAGGCCCCCCTCCGACGGCGAACATATTTCCGGCTCGCCCGAGGCCCTGCCTTCGCTAAGAAGCAACCCTAACTAAATCGCCGCACCGACCGACCAAATCGCAGGAGCATTTAACGCAAAGGTGGCCTGACACCTTTATCCTGACGCACGCCCCCCGGCAGAGCCGAAGTGACCGCCGTCACTTCGCCGCTCCACTAACCGGCCTGACAGAAGGACAGCGCCGCCTGCGCTACTCCGACTGCAGTGTCACTTGGCAGAGTGAGACTGACAGGCAGTCAGGCCCTGCCAAAGGCACCATAGGAAGCTCCGCTCCGCCCGACCCAGGGCTCGGACTCGAGCTCAGTCCCGGAAGACGGCGAACTCCGCTCCGCCCGACCCAGGGCTCAGACTCGGGCTCAGCCCCAGAAGACGACGAACTCCGCTCCGCCCGACCCAGGGCTCGGACTCGGGCTCAGCCCCAGAAGGCGACGAACTCCGCTTCGCCCGACCCCAGGGCTCGGACTCCGCCCTGGCCTCTGCCGACGACCTCCGCCTCGCCCGACCCAGGGGCTCGGACTCGGCCTCGGCCATGGAAGACAGACTCGACCTCGGCTTCGGAGGAGCCTCCGCATCGCCCGACCTAGGGCGCAGGCCAGCCACGTCAACAGGAGGCGCCATCATCACCCTACCCCGAGCTGACTCGGGCCGCAGGGAACAAGACCGGTGTCCCATCTGGCTAGCTCCGCCAGATAGGCAATGATGGCGCCCCACATACTCTGTGACGACGGCGGCTCTCAGCCCCCTTACGGAAGCAAGAGGACGTCAGCAAGGACCCAACCGCTCCGACAGCTGTCCCTCCGCCAGACTCCGTCGCTCCTCCGACGGCCACGACATCACACCAGCTGGGTGCCAGAATCTCTCCGGCTGCCACATCGGCATGTACTTAGGGCGCTAGCTCTCCCCCGCTAGACACGTAGCACTCTGCTACACCCCCATTGTACACATGGATCCTCTCCTTACGCTATAAAAGGAAGGACCAGGGCCCTCTTAGGGAGGGTTGGCCGCGCGGGGACGAGGATGAGACAGGCGCTCTCTTGGGGCCGCTCGCTTCCCTCTCCCGCGTGGACGCTTGTAACCCCCTACTGCAAGCGCACCCGACCTGGGCGCGGGACGAACACGAAGGCCGCGGGATTCCCACCTCTCTCACGCCGGTCTCCAGCCGCCTCGCTCCTTCCCCCCTTCGCGCTCGCCCTCGCGCTCGACCCATCTGGGCTGGGGCACGCGGTGACACTCACTCGTCGGCCCGAGGGACCCCCCGGTCTCGAAACGCCGACACCCTTAAAAATGGTGTTCCCAAACTAGCCCTAAAAGTGAAAAAAAACCCATCAAAACACACCTAAGGAACAACCTCTAGTCTTCAGGAAGGAGGGCAGCAAGGTATGAAAAACCTTTAGCCCAGCCACTTTCCAAAATTGTCTCTCCTCCCTAGCTAACCTACGGGACAAAGTCAAACTAGGAGTACAACCATAAAAAACACAACTATTTCGGAGTTTCTAAATTGTCCAAGCCCCCAAGGCAACAAGAGAGTTGAGGCCCTTTCTAGGTAGGCCAGTGACGATTTGCTTCCACCAAATCATGCGATTTGCTCCCACCAAATCATGAAGGATGAAAGCCCTGGCTGAGGAGCCGGTCTTTCAAAACCAAAAGGTTTCATGAGGTTAAACTAGAACTCTTATCAACACACAAGAGACAAGGATATGGTCAAAAGTTTCAGCTTTCTGATCACATAAGAGACAACTAGCTGGGTGATCCAAACCTCTCTTAGCAAGCCTGTCAGCAATCCAACATCTCTTGTTTACAGACATCCAAAGGAAAAACTGACACTTAGGAGGTGTCTAGGTTTTCCAAACCAAATGGTAGTAACAAAAAAATGTTGAACTAGCAAAAGACCTTCATAAGCTGACTTAGCTGAATATTTGCCATCTACAGCAATACTGAATACATGTTTATCTTCCACTTCAGGCTGCAACACTATTTCTAATAGAAACTCCCAAAGGTTCAGATAGTCCACTAAGGCCCCAACAGAAAAAGCACCTTTTATATCATATATCCATTTTCTGTTGGTAAGGGCCTCGAGGACAATTCTCTTATTAGCAGTCTGTTTAGGAATGATGGCAAATAACCTAGGAGCCAGATTGCTCATTTTCTGACCCAAGAGCCATTTATCTGTCCAGAACGGAGTGCTTGCTCCATTTCCCACTTCTGAAACCAAAATAGTGGAGAAGAAAGACCTTGCCTTTATAGGGACTTGTATAGGAAGGTTTGCCCAAGGTCTGCCTGGATCAGTTTTATGCAACCACAACCATCTCATACGAAGAGCCCAACATAATTCCTTCGAGCTAGAAATTCCCAAACCTCCTAAATGGAGGGGTCTGCACACTCTTCCCTAGGCAATCAGATAGTGTCCTCCCTTGACATCTTTACGACCTTTCCAAAGAAAACCCTTTTTATCTTATCAATTGCCTCTAATGCCTAAAGAGAAAAATCAGTGGCCATAACCAAATAGACAATCATACTGGTGAGCACATGCTGAACAATAATCCTCCTACCAGCTCTATACATTAGATCGGCTTTCCAACTTGGAAGACGGTCGGCCACTCTATCTATGATTGATTGAACATGTTCCTTGGTCAACTTGTGAAAGGAGAGAGGAATTCCAAGATATTTGCAAGGGAAATTAGACCTCTCACGTGTCAATAAATTCTAGACTATTAATAGATCATTCTCAGAGCACTGGATGGGATAAACATTAGATTTCTACTCGTTATTACGGAGCCCAGAAGCCCTTCCAAACAAGTCCAAGATACTCAATGCGATGGAGATATCAGCAGCCGAGAGACTCAAAAAAGAACAACATTGTCAGCATACATAGAGATCCGATGGAGACTAGAACTTCTGGACAGCTGTTGAATCAAACTAGATTCTTTAGCCCTGATAAAGAGAAGGCCCAAGATGTCCATCACCAAGATAAATAGCATCGGAGAAAGAGGGTCCCCTTGCCGAAGCCCTCTTCTGTGAATAATCTTCCTCCCCGTATACCCATTTAGTAAGACTTGAGTAGAAGAAGATGCCAACATCCCACAAATAATATTCCTCCGATTTTGTCCGAAACCAAGCTGCTTCAAGACCTCAATGATAAAAGGCCACGAGACCGAATCAAAGGCCTTGGTGATATCCAATTTAAGGAGCAAACTAGCCTTTTTTGTCGGTGTAAGAATTTGGAAGTCTGCTGCACCAACATGAAATTATCTTGGATAAACCGTCATTTGATGAAGGCACTTTGATTTGGAGAGATCATTCCATTAAGTCTGTCAGCTAGTCTGTTAGCTAAGATTTTGGTAATCAATTTGCCAAAACTGGGCACAAGGCTTATTGGTCTAAACTAAATAGTCCCTTCTATTTTTGGGATCAAGGAAATGTAAGTAGAGTTCAGCTTGCTAAGGTTATCAAATTTTCTACTCTAAATAGCTGAAATTGTAGCCATGATATCAGATTTGATAGTATTCCAGCAGGATTCATAGAAGCATCCAGTGAAGCCATTTGGGCCTAGAGCTTTATCGGAAGATAAAAGCTTAATGGTCTCCCAAACTTCATCTTCTGAACAGGGGGCCTCAAGCTGTGCTAGGTCATGATGAGCAAGGCCAAAGTGCCTCCAAGTCCATAGTCATCCACTGCTGCCTTGTCCTCATGACTGGTAAGAATGACATCCCCATCAACCAAAGAAGCAATGAAATTCTTTCTCTTTCGGTGCCTGGCATGCTAGTGGAAAAACTTAGTGTTAGCATCACCATCTTTAAGCCATAAAATCCTTGATCTCATCCTAGCCATAGTACGCTTCAGGGAGGACAGCAGCAAAGAGTGTTTCTTAAGCTTGTTTTTCAGCCAAAACTCAGCAGGAGTTAACACCCTTTCATCATGTGCTATTTCCATCTTATGTAAAACTTCCTTTGCCAAGGCCAGCTGGGATCTGATGTGACCAACATGCTTATCGTTCCAAGCCCGCAGACTCGTGGATGTCTTCCGCAGTTTAAGATATAGGGTTTGATATGGACAACTCACATTCCCAACTGACTCCGAAACAGCATGCACAGTATCCTGAAATCCCTCCAACTTAGGCCAAAAAGCCTCAAAATGAAAGCGACGCCTGCCAGAATTGTTGTTCCGAAGACCCAAAATTAAAGGGCAATGATCAGAGTCATGGGAAGCAGTGCTTTGAAGCAATACATTTGGGAAGAGCAACTCCCAGTCAACCTGAGTGTTATTGTCCAACCTGACAAGAGTAGGCTCCACACCTCTTCAATGTTCAACACTTGGAAAGCATACAGTCTCAGGTGGTCAGCCTGATTTCACAATAAAAGATGATAGTAGCAAGAATTTAGCGTCTTCTACTGTCCTGGAATCATCACAAGCTGGTGGGCAAGGTGCATCTACACCAGATACAGAAAAGGATGAGCTCCTCATTTCAAGTTGGCTGCTAGATGGTACAGCTGCAACCAACTAGATATTTATGTGCATGAAACAGAGCCTGATTGGTATAGATGCACAAGATTCCAAAAGACTAAAATTTGCGAGGTTGTTTGTATCACTATTTTTATCGAATTACTTATATCCAGGGTCACCACTGCACTCTGGAACAGCCTGAACAATAGAGTGTTTGCATAGTTGTGGAAGTGCCTGAATATACTGCCTGAAGTAACTAAATGGACGCCTAGCATAGTATACTCCCCTGTTTGTTTCAGCTTTTTAGAGCTTCTGGCCACCAAAAGCTGCTGCGGACTGCCAAACGCTCAACTTTTCAGTCAGCTTCTATAAAATTCGTTTGAGTAAAAACCATTCAAAATCAACATAAACACATAATCGGTTGAGTCGTTGCAATAGTAGGAATCCGTCACTTTCTACATCCTAAGTCATATGGACACTTTTATCTTCTTCCGCACGTAATCCTAATGATACTCAGATTCTCTACACAGCCAGATTCTCCCCACAGCTAGATTCTCAGAAAAGCTGGTCAGAAAAAAGCTGAACCAAACAGGTCATGTTTCTGACTTCTGAGGTGTCATTGCGAGTTGAAATAAGGAACAAAGCGCGTCCACCCTTGCATATTGTCTGTTTGTGTTCTTGTGATCAACGCTTACATCTCTCAGCATCAAGCATTCTGAAAGTTTCTGTACCTGACTCCTATGATCATGTCAGCACTTGCCCAACATCTCAAGTTCTCAACACAGATATATACCAGAGAACAAACAAGATCACGAGCTGCAACGTGTATGAAATAAATGAGGCAATTATGTGAAATGAGGTAACATAGATGAGGCAACATTCAGGTTACATTCAAAAGCAAAATTCAGACTCAGGGTAGCAAAATATGAGGCAGCATTCAGCTAACACTATGCTTGTTTGCGCAGAAAAACAGAAGCAAATGAATCTATACAAGTGGCTCCATCAATTTCTTCACATTCTTTCCTTTGTGAGGCTTCGATAGTTCTTTAGCTCTCTTGATTCTTTTACCCCTATCCTTTGACCAAACATCATTTGGAGGGTGTATTTGTACTTCTCCTGGAATTTTGCAACCGATAAAATTCTCATATTCTTGTGTAGGTCGCATCAAAATAAGAAATCTATGACGTCTTTGCTCTTTGAATTACCTCTTCTATCTTGTTTGGCACCAAGAAAAACGCCAAAAAATCAGGTGTCACATTGATAGAATGGATCTTTTACCTTGGTTGTTCTTCAACATGTCTCATGTCGTTCACATGTGCCCTAGCCTACCGGAGACGGACTCTCGCCCCTAGAGGCCACGACTGACCCGAGTCCCCTCTGCCGCCGCGCTAAGGCTATCCGCACGCTATGGCGTATGAAATAGAGAAAACACACCACAAGGCATAACGCCATGCATCACGGTACAGAACAGTAGCACCCGGAATACGCCATTCCTAGCATAAGTAATAAGGACTTCGCTATTCTTTTAAATTATATAATCTAGATTATAATTTAGATTATATAATATATAAGCTTAGAATACTCTTTCCAGAGTATCGTCAGTGCGGATAGCCCCTGTGCCTCCCCCTAGCCCAGTAGCTCTCCTCCCACACGGCGGCACTGCCAGCTGCCGCCTATGCCTGCCTCCCCCGAGCCCCCCAACCCAAATGTTTGGTGGATGTGAAAGTGTGGAAGTGGCGCTTGAAATTTATCCCTATTTCAGGCACCTGTAGTATATAGGAGACGTTGATTGCAACGCCACCAAACAGAATATCCACGAACATCAGAAGCAACGCACTATCTTCTAAATTGAAGATAGTGATGAATCTAGAGTATACCATATTGAACACAACTTGTATCATTCCAACATAAATGAATCAAGTAAAAGCACACTAAATAAGCCGCGCCTTTAATTGATTATACAAGTAATCGTCTCTAGCCCACTCGACAAACTATGAAGAAGACAAATCTAGCAGCAGAAAACAGTAAATAAGCTACAACAAGGTCCTTCCTTGCAGGTACTCAGCTTTGTTCCTCGGCCCCATTAGCCTCCCTCTCCTCGGCAGCCGCTGCCATCAGCTCATCAAACTTCTCCGTCTTGCCAAGCAATATTTCAATCTGCACATTATAATATAAGAGTGTAAGAAAAGAGTCCACCAACCAAATAAACTTGAAAATGTGTAACCACTGGCCATGGGAAGCACATTTACCTTGGCCTTCTGGATAGGCCGGGTCCTAGTCTCGTCCTTGATATCAACAGTAGATGTCATGATACCTTCATGGTGATTCTCAGCAAGGTTAGGATGGAAATAGAACAGAACTCGATGAACATTTGCTTTATTACAGACAAGACTCACTCTTCGCGACAGCAAGCCCGTTATTTTTCAGAATTTCTGCTACTGTCACCACCGTCGCAATGGCTGAGAAGAGTAGAAGACAAAAGTTACCAGGTTCAGTATTGCAAAAAGACATGTGCAATAGGAAACTGAATCAGGTACATTTAAGTAAACACGGTGCTTGACGTGTAAATTAACATAACATGTATATTGATACAAACTTAAGCTTAGAAATTGTTTGCAACAAAAACGATGGCAGCATGCTGCACATGATGTCTAAAGCAAGTTGTAGCCAAAGTAGAAATGGCAGATTGCAGCAACGGAGGGCAAGACTTCAAACCACAACCCTCATCAGCAAGCCATGAGGGCACTAGCTTTTTGTGATCACATACACTGGAAAATCCTGAACTCTAAAACACTTGGCCTAGTTTCAGATAAACAACAACCCCCCACAATTAATCCGACGATTGTCAGGAACCATCTTCCATGTTCTATCAGAGAAGCTAACCACAACTAATTTAAAATCTAAGTTACTCTCTATGTTTGAACCGTGGCCTTGGGAGGCTATATTGATTTATTCAGGGAAAATTAGAAAAGGAACACACGAAACCCAGTCCTGAGGAGATAAAATGAACGGGAAAATGCGTTTTATAACAGATAAAAAGGGAAAGGCTTCAGGAGGCAAGAGATTTACCCATGCCGAGGGCCGACAGCTCTACTTCGTTGTGCAGCTGCATGTACCTCTGCACAAGAACAACATCAAACAGCAGATTAGGCCTCTGTTCGCATCCTCCATACTCGGGAACAGTATCAAATCCAGTCAAATCGCCGGCAAATAAATCTCGCAAAACCCCCCACTAAAGGGAAGCCCTTTTATTTATCCTCATTTAAACCCCGCGAACAAACCGACATCCTAGCCATAAGAAATCCCAAATAATGTTATCCTCCACCGCGAGATACAAGATTGGGTTTATTTCCCCCTCCTCACCTTGGCGAGGTTGACATAGAAGAAGAGGGGCTTCTTAGTGTTGGAGACCTGGATGCGATTCTTCTTGTGCCCTTCCGCCCCGGCAACGCCCGCGGCCCCTACGCCCGAGATGTTGAGGTTGTTCACGGCCTCGGTGACCTCATCCATTGCCGTCGGCGCGAGAAAACTTGAGAGCTTGGTAACGCGCGAGAGACGCAACGGGATTTCGGCGGCGATGGGTGGAATTGGAAGGAAAGCCTCATCGCTGCCGCGTTTTATATGGGGTAGGGACTAGGGTTATGCCGTTATGGGCTTATGGCGATACCTCAGGGATTCACCCGTTATTTTTGGCTAAAATATAGGGTGTTTTCAGGCTAAAGATGAGTGTGTAATTACATCAAATATTTAAATACTTCGTCGGTTTTGAAATAGTATTTATTTTAACTCTAGATTTTTATGTCTATATTCATATAGATGATATATAGAGAGAGCACATACATTAATTATTATATGAATCTAATAAAAGAATAAAACGAATTTTAATTTGAGACGGAGGGAGTATCAATTTTAGTATTAAATATATACTTAACTAGATTTAATAATTTTGTTTATTTTTTAGTCTTCATATGTGTAATTAGTTTTATAATTAAATTATATTTAATATGCGTAATTATTATTTAAATATAGTTAAGTGGAACCAAACACCCTCTTCATGTCACGCTCCAACACTTGCTGCTAAACGTGTGCATATTTGGTCCAAAAATTCTACGTGTCCTATGTACTCACTTCGTAGCCTCACATTCTTAGGGTGTAGTGCCTATTGTCGAACCTCATATTTCGGATGAAGTGCGTCCTTATTAAACCCCGTATCAACTTTAGATCATGTTATTGATCACACTAACAATTATCGTTAGTTTTTATCTACTGCAACACTCCAATATATAAACTTTAAACTGGGTCCAACGCTGGCCATTATCGCCCACTTGGTGCGTGGTCAATACCGACCATCGAGGCTAAAACGACAGACGATTCGATCGATCAGTTGGTGGACCTACTGACCAGTCAGCATGGTCCGTACCAATTATACTGGGACCATGCTAGTTGATATTGACAGTCGTGTTGGAGTCTATGTCAGTACCAACCAAGCCCGATCAATATCGGTCGTCTAGTGCTGGTGTGACGTCTTTTGATTGGTTGTCACCATTTTAGTTGTTTAGATTTCAAAAATAATCCATAAATCCAAAAAACTTGAATGCACCACCCTATAAATAGAGGGGTGCTTGGGTTTATTCACATCCTTCACCCTCCGATTCACAAGCCTTCTTTATTTGTAGTCTCTCTCTCTCTCTCTCTCTCTCTTGTGCTATGGATCTAGGACAAACTTTGATACATTCACTGACTTGCTCAACAAGCACTCTTCACAATGTCTCGATACCCATTCAGGTGCGAGTCAGATCTTCTTCAATGATCTTTATCATGTCCATCATCGGTAGGAGGAACTTCATGCTCGTTCTTGTTCCTTAACTCTACAATCCTCTGTTTTCATATTTGTATACACCACTTCCATACCCATATCGACCATCCTCCAATGCTCCTCCTCCAACCAATGAACCTCATATAATTGATGCTCCTCCTTCTATCACCGAAGCTCCTGCCACCGGCGCTCCTCTTCCTCAACCTTTCACTTATCTGTACCCTCGTTTCATACTCGTACGAGTATCCATATGGTGCTCCTCCACAAGGTGCTCCCCCATTTCCTCCCTCGTATGGTGTTCCTCACCATATGGTGTTTGTGCTTCTTTTTGTTCTCCTACAGGAACGATAGTATCGTCAAGTAGCCACAATGAGGCAACCTCTAACTAGTCCACATACTCTGATGTGTCACAATTCTAATGGCAAAGAGAATGGACTAAGACAGAGGACAAAAGACAAAAGACTAGTAAGTACACATATAATTTTATAAGTTGGACATATTTTTAAGTTAACAACATTTTTATGAGTTCAGAAATTTATAAGTATACACGTGGTAGTCCCAATTTGCTCCAATTGAACTGAAAGAAAGGACAATTCCAATTCATGCGGTATCGGTTTCTTCATGTCTATCGTGCTGATGTCGTTCCTCGTCCGATCGTGGTCGCCTCTTGGAGCGATGGTGTTCTTGCTCCCGCTACTAGTGTCGTGCATGCAGGCACGCCTCTTCATCGCTGTCTGAGTCCTAGTGCCTAGAATGTCGTGCATACATGATGATCAAGTGCGTGAACTCAAGACGACATCAATGAAATCTTGCAATTTTCCTCTAACGGCGTGTTGAGATATGGCCCACTGTCGTACTTGACTTGACAGTTGACACTAGAGTAACTCATGATCATCGATCTTATTCTTTTCATGAGAAGTGTGAAACAGTCGCTGAAGTGGTTGCTCCCCTCGCGGAGCGGCCTATACTATAGTCTACACTCGAGTCCCTCTAGTATTTAGGCTGGTGGCTAGCCATAGACCGAGGGGATGTCATGTGGCGCTCTAGGGAGGTAGACGATGAATTCTACCTTCAAGCCCTTGGGTGCACTGATATGCAACATCTTTGTTGACCGAGTATAGAACAACTTCTCTCCTTGGAGCAACCCGAACATGGGCCCCAGAGCAGTGTAGTTCCCAACCAAAATGGATTTGGCCACCTGTGCAATGATCCCCTTTACAAGTCCAAAGAGTTGAGTAGGATCTCTAATTATGTGCCATCACCTTTGAAAGTCACCTAGAGGGGGGTGAATAAGCGTAATTTGACATTTACAATTTTAAACACACACTACAAGTCGGGGTTAGCGTTAGAACTTAAATCAAGTCCGGGAGAGAGGGGAAAACAAATCAAATGGAAATCAAGCGAATGAACACGGTGATTTGTTTTACCGAGGTTCGGTTCCAAAGAACCTAGTCCCCGTTGAGGAGGTCACAAAGACCGGGTCTATTTCAACCCTTTCCCTCTCTCAAACGGTCACTTAGACCTAGTGAGTCTTCTCCTTAATCAAACAGGTCACTTAGACCCCGCAAGGACCACCACACACTTAGGTGTCTCTTGCTTTGATTACAAGTCACTTGGGAACAAGAATGAGAAAGGAAGAAAGCTATCCAAGCAACAAGAGCACAAATGAACACGAACACACACTCTCTCAATTCACTAGGTGGTTGGAATGAATTCAAGACTTGGAGAGGATTTGATATTTGGAAATGTGTCTTGGAGTGAATGCACTAGCTCTTGTATTGAATGAGAACTTCAGAAAACTTGGATGCTTGGAGTTGTGGTGGTTGGGGGTATTTATAGCCCTCAACCACCAAAGTAGTCGTTGGGGAGGCTGCTAGCGATGGGCGCACCGGACAGTCCGGTGCGCCACCGGACATGCACTGTAGGCTGTCTGGTGCGCCGCCACGTCACCCAACTGTTAGGGTTCGGAGCGAAGTCGACCGTTGGAGCTTTGTCTCCTTGCGGCACCGGACAGTCCGGTGCCACACCGGACAGTGTCCGGTGCGCCTCTGATTCTGCGGCTCTGACTCTGTATGCACTGTTGCTCTATCAGTGGCTTTTGCAGTCAACCGTTGGAGCGAGTAGTCGTTGCTCCGCTGGCACGCCGGACAGTCCGGTGAATTATAGCGGAGCGCGGCTCAGTTTTCCCGAGAGTGGCTCGTTCATCTTCGTACGGACATGGTGCACCGGACGTTGTCCGGTGGCACACCAGACAGTCCGGTGCGCCATATCACAGCACACTTGGTTTATTTTGCTCCTTTGAATTGGATCCCTAACTTGAATATTTATTGGTTTGTGTTGAACCTTTTTGCACTTGTAGAACATGTATTCTAGAGCAAACTAGTTAGTCCATATATTTGTGTTGGGCATTCAACCACCAAAATTAATTGTGGGAAAAGGTTAACGCCGATTCCCTTTCAACCTTATAGATGATGTAGTTCATCTCCTACCGTAGGGTGGTGTTGCGCTCCTCTAAGGGCATGGTCAGGTCAACTTGCTCCAAGAGTGCCTCTAGGCACCCGAGGACCCTGACGCTGCCAGATCGGGTCCATGTGAAGTAGGTAAGGAGCTCATCCAGCAAGTTTGTAAGTACCAAGTCGTGGTACTCCCGCAGCTCCTAGGTGAAGTCCTCGAGCGGGGCGGCTCGGTCTTGTTTTCTAGCCATACATCCTGGCCATCGCTGGTTCCAAGAGTGCCCTTCTCTAATGTGGGAATGTTGATGATGAGCCATTGTATTGGTTCCATTATAGGTGTGTGTCATTGCGGGAAATCGACGGGTTGTCGTCTAAGAGACCGCACATGTGGAGTCGAGAGATATGATGATGTTATTATCATATCTCTTTAATGTGGCTCCAACTACCTCTGAGTGCTAGAGGCAATCAGGGTTTTAGGCGTGCAACCTAGCTTGACCTGTCCGCTAGGAAGGGTTGTTCGGTGATCGGTGAATTGCTCTATAGGTGCACATCAAGAAACTGAACATCAAATTCTAGCTTGATCGTGTGGATTGGCCTGTGTTGGTCACACTTATCAACTCCCTTTAGTCAATTGTTCTATTTTCTGAGTGAGCTAAAATAACTAAATAAACTTGCACTGAAAGCAACAGAAAAAGAAATAAACTTGTCTAAAATATGATTTAGAAGACCATTGGTCGTAGAGCGATCCATGCCATGCACATGACTGAAACTCGAAGACTAAGAAATGGGCCAAAAAGGAATCAGGACTACCAACACCATACACCAAACTTAGGGCCAAATAAACAGTGAGTCGTTCATAAGAACATCTCAAATCCGATCAACAGTATGTAGTATAACGATGACCTAAGAACATCTGTAACCATGAGTCGATGCCCATGCACGCGAACACGGATCAATACCTCTAAGGAAGTCCACCCAAAATAATGACATGACTAAGACATGTATAGCAAGGTGTTAGATGCATATCAGACTCTCGAGTTTCTGTATGCATATGTTCCAGTCGCATGTCGTGTAATGTAGCAATCAGGTGAGCGATACACATGTAAAACCAATCTATAACATGAAGCTTTAAATGAAATAGTAGATTGATTCTACACATGATACTATCATATTTTACCAACAATGCTTAATACAAAATGTACCAAGAGTAAGGTGATAAAGTGTACAACCTTGATGTGATCTACTAGAGGCCAGATCAGGGCAGCATGACGCTTACCTCAGAAAACCCTTAAAAAGGGTGGCGATGCACCAAAGGGATAAGAAACACGCATTGCTTGGTAGGCGTCTGTCTTCTGATTATTGACAATGGGAAATGTACATTTGTAGTCTATAGACTATAGGAGATAAACACTGCCTAACTAACCTATCTGACTTATAATATGTACAGATATACAACTCATTGGGACATTTTATCACTTAGGCTGATTAGCTCCTAAACAATATGTTGAGCCTGACAGCCAACTATTGTTGCACCAACCCGACCAGGATTTGACAACAAGCACACAAACAAGTTATATAATATACCGAAGTACATAATATAAATATCTCTACTACTTATTAAGGCAGCAAAGGTAGTCTGCCTCCCCTGGTTATATCGTTCTGCCTCCCATCTATCTGGACCGTCCGTTCCTATTGCCCACGCCATCCAGCCGCATGCGTCCCTCCCCTCTCCACACAAGATCCAACTGTGCTCGCCCCCTCCCCACCCCGCACCAACCAACCACCTAATCTGCACCACCTCCTCCACGGCCTCCTAGCCAAAACCCTAGCTCTGATTCCCATATTGATGGCAGGCGATGGCGACTGCACGCGACATGGAGGAGACACCCCCACCCTCCACCCGACTCACAGCGCTCCAACCCTCTCGCCGAGCCGCAAGTCCACCCCGCCATCTGTTCACCCTTCTCTCTTCCGTTCGTCGCCCCCGCCGGTGGGGCTCGCTCGGGCTCTGGTTTTGCACTATCAGACCTCCACTGTTGCAAGTCCTTCTGCGGGGAGCAACACACTGGCCACCGTCGTCGTGGGCACCGACGAGGCGGATGAGCCACAACATCGGTCGTGCGACGTGCGCGGGCGGAGCACTCTATGGGTGCTTATCCACTAGGACAACTGCCAATGGGTTTGCGGTGGCACCACCTTTGGTGCCTTCTCGGCCTCGTCCTCCATCGTCGTAGCTACGCTCACCGTCGAGGTCCTTCCGCTCGCGCAGCCGTCGCCCCCTCCTACGTGTGCCCCTAAGATGTTCAACCTGGATGAGTTCGCAGCACTAAATGCCATGGTGGCTAGAGACGCGGCCGTCGTCGAGAAGGACCTCTGCCACCGGAGCAACAGCCACAAGGAGGCGTGTCCTCATGTACGCTGAAGGCATGCGAGGACCGGAGGTCCCACCACAATCATCGCCAGCACAAGTGGGAGCGATGATGGTTCGCGTCTAACGACGACAGCTACAGGTGATCTGATCTGCCTCTTCCCTCTCAGGGTATCTCAACCTAGGGTTAGGATAAAGGGTTGTGTCGTGATCTATTTTGGAAGGCGGGGTTCATGATCCAAAGATTGGAACAAGAGAAAGTAGCATGTGATTAGTGTTGGTGTTGGATTCTGCGTTTTATTCGTGTATTGACTTGTTTTTATGTTTATTATTTTGGTAGATTCCCTAAAATGTTGATCAGCTATGCCCACCTCCACTAAATTAATGTTGATCACTTCTTCAAAGATAGTCTATTGGATAAATCTAAAAGTAGTAATTCTTGAGCACTACGGGCATGGAGTGTGCTCTTTAGCTAGGTTGCCCCATCCTTGTTGTTGCATGCTTGCAAGTGCTCTTGAATGGGCTTCTAGATTGCTTGAATGATGAAACAAGTGGTTAGGATATTCTCTTCTGCAAATAAGGCACAAAGATTGACAATGGTTGCTTTCAGAGTGCCATTGAAGAGTTATATTTGGGCAGTTTTTCTCAAAGCTCAGTAGTCTCGCATCTTTTGTTGTCGTGTAGTGACTTTTAGTTCTGTTTGATATGCATTTGGCTAGATTTAAAAAATAGCTACATGAATATTGCACTCAGCTTGCATTGATTATAAGCTTACAGAAAAGCAATATTCAAATGTACAAACCACAATTACCCATCTTATGATCTCCCTATATCATTGCAGAAAAGGCACTTTTTCATATTTGTGCAGAACACTGAGAAGGTGGTATCCAATCAGACCACCTTCACATTTATTTTTTCACTTCCCTTATCAAAATACTTTTTTATATCCTTCCATTTCTTAGGGTTTAACAAACCATTTTAGGGATTTGGAAGACCGAACGAAGAATTCAGACCAAATATTGTTGAAGAGATACAATTTTAGAAGAAGTTGCTTGTGGAGGTTACCATCCTTTTATTGTAATAGGTATTGGTGTTTGTGCTGTCATTGTTTTGTATCTTGTTAATGCAGAATTATCAAAAAATTCAGTTGTTAACTTGTCATAGAATTTTGAAAATTATGCGTTGATGTTTTGACAGATAGTTGTGATCTGTATTCTTGGGGTTCAAATGAAAATGGATGCCTTGGTTTGGGGTATTTTATCAATGACTGCAGGAGGGCCTTCTAAACATCCACTTTTATTTTATCCGTAATTGTGGGCCTGTAGCTGCTATATACACAAAGGAGAGCCTTTTAAACAATGTCTTGGCTGATATTCCTCCAAATCTTACAAGTGAGGAGTGGTCAGCTGCATTGCCAAGGGCATTAGTTGCTGGTTTCGTGAAAACAGATAAAGACTTTCAAACAAAAGGTATGATTCTTTCCTTTGTGAAAATAGGTAAATACTTCCAAACAAAAGGCATTAGTTGCTTGGTTGGTACATGAGAGTACAATACTAAATTGTGAAGCTTTGTTTTTCCACATCCATTGTTCTAGCAAATCAGGAATTAAAAATAATCTTTATAGTCGCAATAAATGTGTCGGTTCTTGTTTTTTGGTTTAGACCATGATCCATTTTTCTAAGGCCTCATATGTTCAGTTCATCCCTGCTATTATTCTCTGTATTCAACTATTGGGTTCATCAGTTGGATTCTGTTTGGATACCTGTTGTAAGAGTTGGAGACCAGCCTTTTATGTTTGGATTAATTATGGTGGGAACCCAGCCCTTGTGAAGCGCCCCAATCCTCTGGGACTCAAATGTGATACAATTACTAGTCCCAGGAGGCTAGTAACCACATTCCTTCTTCAAATAGTACATAGTTCGAATAAAAGTTATTACAATACCAGGGTACAAGCTCAAGAGAGCCTAAAATACAAACCGCAGTGGAAGATAAACTAGCCCAAGCCTCAGGAAGAACTGGGTGCAGACACAGCCCCCTCTAGTCAAGCATAGCAGAAAAGAAGTCTTCAGCTGCTGAAAAACATAAATAAATCTGGGTGAATACACTAGGTATTCTGCAAGCCCATCCCGCCCGTAAAGAGAAAGGGACCTATATAATACATGCTTTATATGGTGGAGTTGAAGTCACTCTTCTTTTCCAGAGAAAGGCAATACTTTGATGGTTTTCCCTAAAGAAGGAAGTATCACATTTTTTCACTCAACCACCACTAAGCTTCCTGCTCCTGTGGCATTGTTTTCATTTCCAAAAACACACCCACTCACACATTTCCCTGATCGCGGAGATTATAAAACACTAATTGTCATACCACACCAGACTCGTCCATACCAGTGGACGCGGACTATTCGAATAGGTTTGGACTTTGCGCAGAGGGGTACACTTTACCCACTAGTCCGGCTCTGCGATCTCATGGCCAATGAGACCCGAATCTGAATCTCTTTCTTTCCTCGCACGTCCTTACCTTATCGGTTATACCAGAAGGAGTCAGACCATCGCCATGTCCAAACCGGACAAAACATTCCTCCTCCTTATCCTCCCGGTGCTCCCCAGCCATCATAACCCTAGGGTTTGGACTGTACGAGTTCAGATTGAGTGACTGCCCATACAGTCTCGAGTGGTTGTACTTGTCATGAGTACAGGTAGTGAAGAATGACAAACCGGTCCTTATATGAGGGGACAATCCTTCTGCTCACACCTAACCCGGCTGAGCCATCACCTTAGGCCCTCCCCTAAACCAGGGAGTCCCTGATCATCCCACTCAAAAGGTGATAAGGGTGAATACCCTTCATCATATACTTTTTGAAAACATCATTTAGTAAAAACACTGCCCTTTTCTCATCCCACATTTTGTACTCAAAAGTTGTTTGTTAATGCGGGCTATCTCTCTGCTCACAATGCAAAAGACCCAACCCTTATTCCCGGCTTAGGTAGTGGTAGAAAGAGTAGGTAATTTATGCATCAAGGGAAGAATGGACTTGCCTTCGACGAAGTTCTCCTGGCACGAAAGATCTATTTCGGAGGGGTCGGGTTCCTGCCCTTCTTCCGGAGCTACAAGTTCCGGAGGATCGGATCCCTCTTCTCCTAGAAAAAAATAGGTAATGAACAATACATCAACCATGGTGACTTGGTGGAGTGTGCCAACTTTTAGATATTATTATTTTGTGCCCTATAATTTATTTAGACTATTTTTGGTGCATAAAATATCAATATATGCATAATATATGAAAATAGGAAAAAGAAATGGAAAAAGGAAAAAGAAAAGGGATTTCCTTCTAGCTAGGCCGGGGGAGATTTTCGGCCCAGCCAAGCGCGGGTGCGCGCGCGGGGGCAGGCGACCCAGCCGACCCACTAGCGGGGGACGAAGCGGGGACAACGCCGTGGGTGCGGGCCCACGTGCCAGCGAGGAGGGGAGGGGACGGCGTTAGGGGGGTAACGGGGGGGGGGGGGGCGAACCGGCCGGTGAGGCTCCGCGACGGTTCTCCGTCGCGGTCCCGGTTTTGCATCGACGGAGTGGTGGCAAGGCACGGGCGGAGGTAGGGGATTACGGAGGTGGGGCCAATTTGGCCAGAGGGTGCTTGGGACGGCCGGTCCACGGCGAGGTGGCGGGCGCCCGTGGCGGTGGGATCCCCGGCGAGGTTGCCGGGCGCAATAGGTGAAGGGAATGGGTGTGTCGTGTTCGTGAGGGAACGGTGAAGCTCAAGAGCTACATTAATTGGACTAGAACTTAACCGAGAGAGGAGAGCGGAACTCACCAGAGCGGAGGAAGGGCGCAGCGGTGTGGAGCTTGATTCGACTCAGGGGAGGGGAGAGGGAGTGGCCGAGGCCGGTGTGAGGAAGGACGGAGCTCAGGCGGTCCTTTTATAGGCACCCGGTGCGGGGAAGGGAGGCGAGGTGGCGAGCACCGGTGAGCTTGCCACGGCAGCGATGATGGCGCACAGTGGTGGAGACAGGATGGCTCGTGCAGGCGGGGTGAAGGGACAGCTCGGGCACAGTGCGCGGTGGCGCAAGGCACCAAACCAAGCTGGCGAGCGTGTTAATGGCGAAGCAATGGAGCGCGCGGCGGCCGGCGGTGATCGCATCGATAGCTTGGTCACGGGCGCGAGCGCGAGGAAGGTGCTGACAAGCGGGGCCCGCTTGCCAGAGAGAGGGCGACTGCGAGGGAGCAGGGGCGAGCGCGGCTGGCGTGTGGGGCCGGGCTGACAGCGGCGGAGGGAGGAGCGCGAGCGCGCGAGCTGGGATGGGCCGCGAGGGGGAGAGGAGCGCGGGCGCGCGGGAGAGAGGTGGTTGGGCCGGATTTGGCCCGACCGAGGGGGGAAGATTTTCCTTTTTTTCCTTTTTCTATTTCAATTTCTATTTCTATTTCTTTTATCTCCTTTTTATTTTGAACAAATATTTAGCTATATAATCTTAGGTGTTAAAAAATACTCTATGTGAGGTGCTACTAACAATCATGGTGTATGCATATGATGATATGTCTTATGAGGTGGGGTCTAGGGGATAATCAAGAAATAGGGGGTTAGGAGATTAGGGTTTCTAACCTTGGGGTTAAATTTTGAGATGTTACACCTTGCCTCTGACCAGCATGTAAAATAGAAAAAGATTGAGGTTAATTTCTCATTAAGAGAAAGGTAGGTTGTCAGATTCGGTGTGCTTTCTTTCTTTCTTGTCACATGTTTCTGTGTAAGTAGGATTAGCCACCTCAAAAAGAAAATAAAAGTGCTTTTAGTCCATTCTTTTATTTAGCGTGCAATGCCCTCACTTATATACTTTTCTTAATAGGTTATGTGATCCTGTTAAATGTTTATGGTGTGTGTCTACATTGTTTTGTACTATTACAAGATGAGGCATGGATTTCAGTTGAAATCTGTGTCCTATCAAAATAAAGAGTATAATATTGAGTTATTGACACTTGAAATGCTGATTAAAACTAATTTAGGCTCCTATGTTTTCCCCTTTAAAAACTAATTTAAGTCTAACTGATGGAATGGGCTCATTAGTATATACCGAGAAGAGTTCCACGTTTAATTTTGGCTATCAAAATTGGTTTGCTTTGTTCACCCTTTGTGCTATCCTGTTGGATGGCAACACCAACCACATAAGCACATGCCAGATGGGTGAGGTAACTTTGGAAGGTGACACTGGTATTTGCAGTCTGTTGTTGTTATGATGATTTAGATAGATGTTTTTCAGACCAGTTTTGGTGGTCCAGAGGTCAATTCATAGCTAGCATGCTCACTTATAACTGCTATCATGGTGTCTCGAGGGAAAATGAAAACGATCAAGGTAAGATGAAGAAAGTATGAAATTTTATTTCCATGTTATTGTGAAGCCTTCTCCACATCTAATTTATATAAGTTACTGGTTTGGTGGGATCACTTATAACTGCTATCATGCTATCATAGTTTAAGTTGACATGTATTCACTACATGCACCATTTAATGTATGACATGGATTCACTACCTGTGATTCATGTTTTATCCCCATAGTATTGTCATTGTGTTCCCATGCTGATCTTTATAATTGTCTGGAGGTCCTCTTTCATTTACTTTGTAAATGCTCTACCACATAAACACACTGGATAATACTCGTTATTCAAGCAGTAGAAGCTTTTGATAGAAATGGTCGAAGACTGGGGCGTGGTGGAGGGTAGGATTACATATTAAAATTACATTTGCATGTCCTCAAGTCGCTATCTTTCAGGGATAATTTGGAAAATATAAATGGCCTATAATAAATGTGATCATAAACTACATGAATCCAAAATTTTGTTTCACAGATTAACAATGTTGAAGTTTTAGTACCTGGATTATGGAACTAGAGATGTGTGATTATAGTGAAGATATATCAATTATAGTTAAAATATATCATATGATCTTTCAAGCTCTAGAAAGCATTACATGGAGTTTGTTGAACACAGAGATAACTTGAAAAGATGTCAGGAAGACTTTGTATGTTATTAGCCATATTGTCAAGATGTGCAGTAATCATTTTGACACAAGAACTAATTGCGTTGTTATAAGAAGAGACGGAAGCTGCTTTAGAGGAAGGACCGAAGGAGCTAAAGACTGTAGATCTACACCATAAGAAACTCAAGATGCCATTATATTGGTTCTTCTATCCTATGGATGTTTTAGTCTTATCTATAGCTCAACAATGTTGTGACATCTTCATTGTTAGTATTATTATAAAGGTTTGAAATGTGTTCCAATAACTTTGTTATTTATGTGATATATAGAAATCGTTGCAACGAACGGGTATCTATCTATTTTATTGTAAATTCCTGTTGCAACATATGATTATACATATGTTGTTTTTACACTATTTTTCCCGTTGCATTGCACGAGTATTTACCTAGTAGAATATAAAGGCCAATAGAGATGCAAACTCTCATTCGATGACGTTGGTATTACCATATGATGACATTGGTATTTTTATCGAGGAATTAAGATCACACCACACTTTCTATAGTTCTGGTTGGAGCCCGTCGCAAAAATGTGCTTGTCAGAGGGGAAATCTCCGGCCGGGTGGCGGAATGCACACGCCCTAAATCCTAAGATGAGGAGGGGCCTAAACGTTTTGCCTGTTAGTTGGAAACGTGAAGAACACAAGAACACACAAGGATTTAGAGTGGTTCGGGCCGCTGGAGCGTAACACCCTACTCCATTGTGTGATGTATTGAGCTTGTATGAACTTGTGAGCGTCTAAGTGTGCTTGAGTGAGCTTGAGTCTGTCCTCTTTTTCTCCTTGTAACGTTGCATGCCTCCCTAAGGGGGGCATATACAAAGGTACTGAGCCCCGACATGTGGGCCTAGGAACATAACGGATGTAATACTTGGAGCCACTAATGTTCATTGCTAGAGCAATCTTCTTGCGCCCTGACATCCGTGATCTGCGTAGTATCGGCGTGCAGCGGAAGCTTCACTGGCAACGTATAAGTGATGATGGACACAGTGCACCTCACAGCACGGGCATACTGTTTGACAGTGGACTCGACAGGCACGCCGCCTGCAGGATGGCCTGGACGCCGCCTGCCAGTGGAGTGGACAGGACACATTAAATGCTGAGGGGGCACATCGTCTGTCAGCGGGATAGACAGGCGGCACGTCTTCTCCGCAGTAAATGCAGAGGCAGCGCGGCCCAGAGGCCTTACGTCAGGCTCCGCCCGCTAGCTTACGTCAGAGGCGATAGTCCACGTGGCAGCATCGGGCCTCCGCCTGAGCGGGGAGTGGAAGCACACTGGATAAAGTCTGGGCACGTGCCAGTACCAGACCCTCGCCAGTCCTTGACCTAGGCCAGGGTATTCCCTGTCCCGGGACCTTGCTGTGGGTGGCCTGGACCTCACTCAGAGGGGTCCGGACCTCATCCAAGGAGTCCGGCTTGCTCACTTGAGAGTCACAGGCTGTACTCGGAGGTCCGAGCTATGTGTACAGGGGTCCGGCGCTTTCTTGAGGAGGTCCGGACCTACTGATGGTATCCAGGAGTATATCACCTCTTCTGTCCACATGGCGTCCTTTGGGATGGCCCACGTGTTGTGGTCGGGTGCTGTTCACCGCGCGGCTAGAGATAGTCGCACAGGCACCGTGTGTTCATACTATAGTAAGGGGTACCCCTGATTCAGGGTACCGACAGTGGCCCCCGGGCCCGCCTCAGGGGAGGATACGAGCCTGCAGGTGGGGCCAAAGTTTGACTGGCGATTGGCGTGCTGCTTCCGTGCGCTTGCTGTCGTAATTACTGCCAGCCCGCCTTCGAACACGCCAACTGCCACGTCTGTCCCCTCGGCTGACTGACCCGTGACCTCCGCACTTGATGCTTTTACTGGGCCACGCACGGGGTGCCTCGATACCGCTGCATTGGTTTTGAAAATCTTTCTGTCTTCTGTGGCGGCCCCGAGGAGGCGCGTTACTGGCGCGAGCGGCAGTTCGGCTTCTCTGCACCCAGGAACCGGCGCCCAAGAAGGATGACTCGCGGGCCCGGGCCTCTGTGTCAGAGACTAGGCTGTTGGTTTCGGCGGAGGCGAAGAGGCGCACTATCGCAGGCGGTGGCGTACTCCTCACGCGGTAGACTGGTTAGCTGCTTTCGGCGGAGGTGAAGAGACGCACTACCGTAGGCGGTGGCATGCTCCTCACATGGTGGTTCGCCTTCTCCGCACACGGAGGCCGACGCCCAAAGAGTATGACTCGTGGGCCCGGGCCCCTGTGCCAGAGACTGGGTCACCTTGGCGCGCGTCGGGCGAGGTCTTCTGCGGCGCTTCAGGGCGTCAGTGGGGGAATCCTTCTTTAAAAAGGGACTCCCCCAAGCGTGGTAGCCATTCTCATCAGTGCCCTTTCGCCCTCGAGCTCTCCGCGCTCTTATGTCGTCGTAGCCGCCATCGCCTTGCTAGACCCTCCCGAGCGCCTCCAGCCCGAGGTGGCACTCAACTTGGTGCGCAACCTGCTCGGATGGGGTGTGTCGGCGTTCGCCGGAAAGATCTGTATCTGTGTTTGGTGGAAGGATTTGCGCCGGCGCCCTCCTCCTCGGCGAGCTTGCCGCCAGAGAGTTCGTGCTCTTTGTCTTCAATCTCCCCAGCGGGTTGGTGCTGTCGATCTTGCCTTTCTTCTGCTGGAGGTGCACGGCCTCGTGGGGGCGGCGCTCTTCCACCGGTGCTTAGCTTCAAGGATGTTCATCAGCCTTGCGGTGGTGGAGAGCGAGCTGGACTGCGGCTCCGTCTTCCACATGAGCTGGTTATTCGCCTCTTCCTCCAGCATTCAGAGGAAAGGATGATCACCAGCCTTGTGAAGGTTGGAGGCGAACTTCGGCTACGCGGCACCGGCCAGACCGCAAGCGTCGTCTGCCGCCGTGCTTCCACCTCCTTGGCTTGGATGGTCTTGTCGTCACCCCCGTAGGAGGACGGGGCGAGGGCCTCCTCGCCATGGAGCACACGCTGAGGTGGTCGCCACCGCTGGCAAGCCGCTGGTGCAGAGGTGGTCACCGCCGCTGGCAAGCCGCTCGAAGCTAGCTTTCAACGCGACCCTGCTGGTGCAGAGTGGTCCATACCTATAGAGTAGAGATGGAGCTAGGACTCCGCTTGAAGGCGGATGTAATAACTTTTGCTTTTTGTAAGGTACTTTTGAGTACTATTTATCAAGCAGTATTAGCACTTATCTGTGTACCACTTGTCCCTGTTGTGTGTGGTGTTACCGACTCCTCCTTGGTACTTGGCCCCCCTGGGATGTAGGCTCGACGTGTCGGGGCTGTATACCAGGATACTTAAGGAGTTGGCAATGGCCCCCAGGAGGTAGCCTCGATTGGGACCTGGACCTACACACAGCTTTGGCTAGGGAGTATTAGCAGTACACCCATAGGGCCCGTCATCTGATACTAGACATCCTTTGATACATGCTCGGGACCTGCAGGGTCTAGCCTGGGAAGCCAAGTTGTGTGTCCGGACCCCCTGGACCGCGGTTCTAAATACTAGGACACCCATCGCAGAGTGGTGGAACGTGTAGGCTCACGGTACGGGACCAGGCTGAGCGGCTACACGGCTCTGGACCACCCCAGGAGACAAGTGTCCATTCTCTAGATCCGGACCCCAGGTTGTCGGACCCACAGGACTATAGCTCCAAATACTAGGGTACCCACCACAGAGTGGTGGAGTGTGCAGGCTTTTAGGTACGAAACTAGGCTAAGCGGCTACACAGCTCCGGACCACCCCATGGAACGGGTTCCGTTCTTTACAACCGGCCCCAGGCTGTCGGGCCCTCCTGCTTTCGCGGAGAGGTCCTAAATTGCAAGCCTGGCTGTTCAATTCAGATGTTATCATGTCAGCTGGGGTGGGAACTGTTTGGGTGGGTTAGATAAAATAATATCTGGAAACTGCAGGATAAAACCATGAATGCAGGAGGATAAAACTGTCATAGGAGCACATCTGAGGGGGTAAATCTTCTCTTTATAACTCGACATGCATGTGTGCAGGCCAACATGCCGGGTTTATGAGGGCGGACCTCACTGGGCTGGCGTACACGTATGCGCAACCTAGTTACAAAAGGGAGAAAAACTCAACCCCTCAAGCTTGCTCCTTTGGACAGAACTTACAGAGATGCTCCAGGGGTTAGGAAGAGGTACTCCTTCAGTTGTAGCGAGGTGGTCACCCTCGGGTCGGCATATTTCTGTCTCCTTGAAGGGTCCTTCCCAGCTGGGGGAGAGTTTGTGGAGCCCTTCTTGGTTCAGTACTCGCCTTAGGGTTAGGTCCCGACCCTGGGTTCCCATCTGCGTTTGCTGATAGAGTCCACGTCCTCACGTTGTAGCCGTTTCTGTATGGACCCATCAGAAGACTGGACCCGTGGGGAGTCCAAAAGGGTTTCCGGAGGAAGGCAGGCTTCGGCCCCGTAGACCGGGGAGTGCGGGGTCCCCCCAGCGGCTCGTCTAACTGTCACCATCGGAGTAGGAGTCTCTGGTGATGGCATCCTTCAGGACCCCTTCGGGTGACTGATACCCGAGGTCCCGTTCAGCCGCGGCCACCTCGCCGTCGTCGACCCTTTCCTTGCCGGGTCAGCAACGAGGTGGAGAGCCGTCCTTGGAAGACTGCTCGCGCCGCTCGCTGACGCGTTTCGCGAGGTCGATGATTTCGCGACACTCCACGGCGTCGTGGCGACTGTTGGGGTGCACAGGGCATGAGCCGCTGTTACCCCTCTGCGGCCGTGGGCATTTGTTGCGGTCGCCCCAGCCCCCAGCCGCAGCTGTGACGACCAGCGCGGTAGACTACAGCCTCTCGTGGCCACGACCCTTCTTCTTTTTCTTTTTACAGTCTCGGGGGACAGCACCCAAGCCACCTGTCTGGGCGACCCCAGTTTGTGGGGCCGAGTGCCATGCTCGGCCCTCGGCGGCTCTGACGCACTTGTCGGCCAGAGCGAAGAGTGTGGAGACAGTTTCCACGTCATGCGTGGCCAACTTCTCCAACATTTTTTCATCACGTACTCCCTGACGGAAGGCCGTGATGATGGAAGCATCAGAGATGCGAGGTATAGTACCTCGCACCTTGGTGAAGCGGGAGATAAACGTCCGGAGAGTCTCCCCGGGTTCCTGCCTCACTGCGTGGAGGTGGGCCTCCACGTCGTGCTGTTGGTAAGCGCTGGCGAAGTTCGCTGTGAACCGCGCGCAGAGCTCTTCCCAGGAATAGATTGATCCTGGGGCAAGATTCATGAGCCAAGTCCGGGCAGGCCCGGACAAGGCGACATGAAAATATGTCGTCATCATGGCGGTGTTTCCACCTATTGCTGTGATAGCGGTGACGTACACCTATAGAAATTCTAACGGATTTGACGTACCGTCGTATTTTTCTGGCAGGTACGGCCGGAACTTGGGTGGCCAGGATGCTGCGCGGAGGTGATCCGCGAGAGCGGCGCAGCCCACGCCGTCCAAGGGGACACCAGCCTAGAAACGGGCGCCCACTGGGGTTTGCGATGCTATCGCAGCGAAGTCTTGATCGAGGTTGCGACCCTCGATGTTTTGCCGGCGCTCCCGCGCCCTCTCCAGAGAGATCCGGGCGTCCTCTTCCGCACGCCTGCGGTTGAGTTCTGCCCGGAGGTCGTTGGTCTGTGCACCCCTCACTGAGGGTGAGCGCATAGACGCCGACACCTCATGTTGGCGCCGGGATGACCGTGGCCTCGATCTGGTCGAGCCGGAGTGCGCCATGCCGAGCAGTCGGTCGACGTCGTCCCGCCACTACTTCATGGCCCCCAGTGAGGCTGTGGAGCTTTGAGGGTGACGCAGCAACACCCTGGCTGCAGACAATGCCCCCGGAGCCGTCCTTGACGGAGCCCGGGATGTATACTGCCGTGCAGCGTGCACAGCAGCAGTGCCCGACACTGGGCGGTTGGGAACCTGTGGCGTGGAAGAGGCAGCTTCTTCCCCCACCAGGAAATCTATCGAAGTCTCGGTGCGGTGCTCAACAATTTGCACCATCATGCTGAGCAAGAAACAAGCAAAAACCTAAAGCCTAGCCCCTACCTGGCGCGCCAAATGTCGGAGGGGAAATCTCCGGCCGGGTGGCGGAATGCACCTGCCCTAAATCCTAAGATGAGGAGGGGCCTAAGCGTTTTGCCTATTAGTTGGAAACGGGAAGAACACAAGAACACACAAGGATTTAGAGTGGTTCGGCCGCCGGAGCGTAACACCCTACTCCACTGTGTGATGTATTGAGCTTGTATGAACTTGTGAGCGTCTAAGTGTGCTTGAGTGAGCTTGAGTATGTCCTCTTTTTATCTTTGTAACGTTGCATGCCTCCCCTTTTATAGCTAAGGGGCACGTACAAAGGTACTAAGCCCCGATATGTGGGCCCAGGAACATAACGGATGTAATATTTGGAGCAACTAATGTTCATTGCTGGAGCAATCTTCTTGCGCCCTGACATCCGTGATCTGCATAGTATCGGCATGCAGCGGAAGCTTCACTGGCAACGTATAAGTGATGATGGACATAGTGCACCTCACAGCACGGGCATACTATTTGACAGTGGAGTGGACAGGCACGCCGCCTGCCAGCGGAGTGGACAGGACACATTAAATGCTGAGGGGGCACATCGTCTGTCAGCGGGATAGACAGGCGGCGCGTCTTCTCCACAGTAAATGCAGAGGCAGCGTGGCCCAGAGGCCTTACGTCAGGCTCCGCCCGCTGGCTTACGTCACGGGCGATAGTCCACGTGGCAGCATCGGGCCTCCGCCTGAGCGGGGAGTGGAAGCACACTGGATAAAGCCTGGGCACGTGCCAGTACTGGACCCTCACCTGTCCTTGACCTAGGCCAGGGTATTCCCTGTCCCGGGACCTTGCTGTGGGTGGCTTGGACCTCACTCAGAGGGGTCCGGACCTCATCCAAGGAGTCCGGCTTGCTCACTTGGGAGTCCTGGGCCGTACTCGGAGGTCCGGGCTATGTGTATAGGGGTCCGGTGCTTTCTTGAGGAGGTCCGGACCTACTGATGGTATCCAAGAGTATATCACCTCTTCTGTCCACATGGCGTCCTTTGGGACGACCCACATGTTGTGGTCGGGTGTTGTTCACCGCGCGGCTAGAGATAGCCGCACGGACACCGTGTCTTCATACTGTAGTAAGTGGTACCCCTGATTCAGGGTACCGATAGTGCTCATAAAGACTAAGCTTTTAGTCGAATAATTCTATGGATAGCCCCCGACGTTTCTACACGTGCAAGTAGGTCTCCAATACAGGCTTCCGAATTATTCCATGTCGTATTCACTATCAAACTTTTGGCCAAACTTTTGTGGGTCTTGTTCCTTTTGGTACACGACTACAACCACACCACAACCACGATTGGTGTACTCTTGCAAGACTACAAGACCCTCCAATGTACAAACATATAGTGCGAGCAATGTAATACCCAACTTTGAAAAATAAAGAGATGAATAAAACTTGATGTGTAATGCCTTCTCATTCATAAGAACTATTAAAAACATATTTAAAGTGAATAATCCCTCAATAAATTATGCATCATATTGGAGTTTTGATTTGTTTGTGCATTTAATAAAAATAATAATAACATGAATCAAAATATAATAATGGGTGGAGAATTTGGATTTAACCCAAAATTACAATTTAGGAAATTGGGATTAGCCCTAAATTTAAATTTGTATTTGAAAATGGAAAAGAAGAAAGAGAGAAATATTATAAAATAAAAAATAAAAATTATAAAATCCATACTATGTTCAAATTGAACATTTAATGTGAAGACAAATGTGCCACAAAATTTGAATTGGAATTGAAACTTTGAATTTGGAATCTAAAAATGAAAAGAAAATGAAATAGAAAAAGAAAAAAAGAAAAGAAAAGGGGGAAGAACGACGCTTGGGCCCAAAACGAATCCTCGACCCACTCATTCTCCTGCATCGCGCGGCCCAGACTTCCTTTGGCTGACATGGTGGTCCCACTCTCCAGTGAACCGCTACCGCGCGTCCTTGCCTCTCGGTTTGGCTTACGGGTGGGCCCGGGTAGTCAATACCCATCTCCAACCGTCGCGCCGAGCATGGCGGAGCCTCGCCGTGGATCTCGGGGGTGCTAACTACGGTGCCTGGGATGGTCGAGTATCTGAAGCCTTGACCCTCTCTCCTCATCGCGCCTCAGTCGACCTCGTCGTGGATCGGGTTTGAGAGAGAAAAGCGGAGGGAAGTGAGATTGAGGGCACCGCCGTGCCTTCCCATCCATACGACGCCGATAGAAGTTGTAGAAGGGGTCGGGGCCATCATCGGGGTGCCCCGAACACGCGTGGGGGATCTGCGAGCATCAGAGGGGGGAGCACAGCTGGTGAATTACTCGTCGGAGTGCGACGATCGCGCCGAGCCGCAGATCACGACAGACTGGACTCTTGTGCGCGCCATCCTCGGTGAGCATGCCTTCTATTGCTTCACACTGTCATTCTCTGCGTGTACCATAGGGCGGATTGGAGGATAGCTGTAGGAATCGTCGGGCGCGTGTGGTCTGGCCATGGCGTCGCCGTGCTGGGCAGTTGTGCCGTCGGGCTGAGCGTCAGGGGATAGGGGTGATCCCTCTGCCGTCCATCCGAGATTGGACGGTATGGATTCGAGTATGGGTAACGATTGGGTTGGATTGATTGAGGGTCGTCCGTTATGTGATCAACGATCCTGGTTAGATCGCGGGCACATTAAACCCCATCCTTGGATCGCTGAATCAACGTTGTATTCAGCGTTCTGGTTCGGGTATTAACTGATCGGATATGGGTCGTTCATCTCTTGTCAGACGCCCGAGAATCTGCGATACCCCTTCGTTCGGTCTCTTTGCGAAAAAGCCCCTACGTTATACTGATATCAACCCATAGTACATCTAGTTGTAGTATGAGTCTGCTAGAATTTTGCAAGTTTAACCCCTGGCTCTTTGGTATTTGGCGCGCAATCCAGAGAGCAGAGAAAATAGATAATTAATTATAGAAATTGATTTTTAATACAAAAATAATTCCAGAAACTTGTATAATTCATATTTAAATCATTTTAACTCCAAATTGATCCATTCCAGTGGCAATAATTTTGTTTTAATATTGTTCATCACCTAGTACCTCTGTTTAGCCATGAAACTTGGATTAAATTATTCACTTAAATATTCTATAATAGGCACATAATAACTTTGGAAATTCATAACTCGATAACTGTAACTTTGAATTTAGTGATTCTTGTTCCTACGATCTCGTTACGACGCGTAAAATATTATCATGCATTATGTTCTGTTGTTTGGTGTGATGTTAATTTCTTCTATCATGTGCATGTTTGTATTGTTGCGAGTAGACGAGCAAGCCACAGAGGACCCTGGTGTTCAACAGGTGGAGACTGCTGAGCAAGAGCTCGTTGAAGGCAAGTTGTGCCCTTGATCATTTCTTTTTACCCAATAATGTTCTTATTAATCATAATGATTTGCATAGGTTAATTTTGATGGGACCCAATAGGTTACCCTAGTTTGGCTATCTTTATACCTTGTTTACCACTGAATTTTTGGGTAGTACCTGCTATTGCTTTATGTGGTTTTGGATATTGAGATACACATTATTCATGATCATACTTTTATTGTCAGTTTGTTATTTACTGTTCATGATAAGATCATTATGTTAATTGGAACATGGAGCGACCACCCGGGAAAACAGTGCTACCACAAGGGTGGTATGGGACACCCTTGGCTGACTAATTAGGAAAGCTAGTGGAGGACTACCTTACTCGAAAGGGCAAGGGCAGTAGGGGAGTGGTCAGTGTAGGGAGGTCCTTGGTTTGATTTTGCTGCGATGGTGGTCAGGTGAGGGATCCCTGCATTGGAGCTTCCTAGAAACTGTAGCGAGTTTTCCGAAGCTAGTGGAACTTTGTAAAGGTCTCATAGTGTTACCCTGCCTCGCTTTCTTGGTAGAGGTGTATGGAAGTCGCGATCCCTTGCCAGATGGGTAACATGACTTGTGGGTAAAGATGTGCAACATCTATAGAGTGTAAAACTGGTATATCAGCCGTGTTCACGGTCATGAGCGGCTCGGACCCTCACATGATTAATTTATGAAATTGAATTCAATTGGTCATTTGTATCACATTGTGGTTTATTATTAATTTTGATCTATTATTACTCTGGTTTGGTATTTACTTATATTTAGTAACTGCTGATAGAATTTGACCAACCTATAAAAGCAATGCTCATTTTAACCCTTATTTATTGATCAGCCTTACACTTCACATGAGCTTCCACCTTTGGTGAGTTCATGCACATTATTCCCCATAACTTGTTGAGCTATGATCTTTTATGAGCTCACTCTTGCGATATATAAACCTCCCCACAAGTGAAGAGCAGGTGGTCCAAGAGGAGCTGCCCTACAATGAAGAATACGAGTTGAATTAGGTGGCGTCTCCCAGTCAGCTTGGTGGCGCTAGGGAATAATATTTAGTTCGCTTTATTATTATCATTTATTTTTGTAAGACTTCCACTATGTAATAATGACATTTATGATATTTGTGACACTTATCTTTATACACTTTGTCATTATATGTGATGTTCTTCCTTAGCGTACATATGAGACGCACCCGACTTTATCCTTTAAATATGAGTGTGACACGCAAACACCTAATAACAAACCTCACTAACAATAGACCTAAACATAAAGCAAGTGTATTTAGATGGTGTTCTAACTAGCCTAAAAATTTGGCAAAACACCTACACTAATGCATGAATATTTTTGTTTTCCAAATGCATCCACTTAAAAGGGCACCTAAGAACAATTAACATCAACCTACATATTAGGGCAGTAAAACATTACAGGGGCGAAAACTAAAAACAACTAAGACATTGTTTGATTATTCTAATTTCATGTGTATTGAAGTGTATTGGAATGAATTGAGATGAGTTTTAACTTGCGATAGATTTAAACCGACTCAATACTACCCAATCCACATGGGTTAACAGTGAAACGAACAAACACTAAAGAATCTAGCTCTTATGTATATCTCTTATCTCATAAATTATAATTCTAAACCCTACTAGCGATACATCTCAACATACAAGTTGTCCACCTCAAAAATGTACTACCATATGAAATTTAAAACCCCTAACGCATGCAATTATGATGTCAGGAAGCCACAGAACATTTTGTTATCCACATCATCATATGCCACAATTTATTCCTTCGTATAAGTAGTTATATAGTCTAATTTTATTCTAAATCATCCATAATGCCCGTAGCAACACACATGATATGTTTCTACTTCTCACAATTAGGGCTTCCAGTAATGTCAACGCTAATACATCGTACAAAGTGAACATCCAATCGCCTATAATCCAAGAAGTTAGTCTAAATATCCAAATTTCAGTATATCTTCCTGCAAAGTTGACCCGAACATCCGAGGATCGAATAGCCTCCAACATAATGAAGGCAGGAAAGGAAATTATTGGTATACCTATGTGCAGCAACCATGCTGCCATATACCATACTTGTATGCGACAAATGCAATGGGATTCTTTCAGTGGATATCATTGCTGAACCTGCTTTAGCTTTTCTTCTTGGTTTTCATAAGCTTCAAGCCTCTTCAACCACCGCAGACCGAGATCACAGCCTGCCTCAGCTGCAATTTGAAACTGTTCTTTCGCTAGCTTTACTGGATCCTGCTGTTGGGTCCTTTTCCGCATTTTCCCAGTTGATGGACTCTTGCCTGAGTTGAACCTTGTAATAACTTCAGGTATTTCAGCACCTGAAAACAATTGCAATGCTAGGTGAAATAAATAACTAATTTATAACAAGATGCTACATGCTTTAGGATACCAAAAATAACCAATCTTCCACAATAAATGATACAATAACGTGTAACTAAGTTACCCAGACACTATGGTTATCTCACAGACCTTTAAGAAGCAAGGATCCATATGCGATAGCTGCACCAGCATGTCCCTGGTGATGGTCAGAGTTCAAGTCTCAGGATACAAACCACAATCAATCAAGTTTAGTATAAGTACAAGAAACTGAACTTTGAGCATGTAATCCATATCATACTATCAATTATTTAATTTTGTTGGGAAAACTTGACACCTTTTCTGAAGCTCTATGAAAACACCACAACGCGGAAGCCATATCTCTCTTAACACAGTCCCCAGTTAGATATACAGCACCGAGAAGATATAAAGCACCAGGGTGCAGCTGCAATCAAGGACTCAGGTCAAAATAAAATAGCCTGACAAATGGCACATCAGAAAGCACAGGATCAGCATTCAGGTAAGCAGCACACTGCATACCTGATCAACAGCTTGCTCAATGTAATGGAAAGCCTGTTGATCCGACTGAACATAGTCATTCTACAAGAGCAACATAAATGGACCATCAATTAAAATGAAAAGAAATTCCAGAATATAAAATGCCCACTACCTAACAAAAAAAACTAGGTGATTGACCCAATGAGCAGAAGGGACCCGTATGAACAGTGAAAACCTCAATTCTTAGTCGACATCCAAGTTCATACTGTGCATCTGGATCACCCATATTTGCAGCTTCAACCAACAAAGCAGCACCACTGCAGACATGAAAAGAGAAAATATTTACTTATGGAATTATATTGAAGTCATGTATCATGAGATGGCAGCAACAAAGATAAACTTTCCAAAAAGAAGACAGCAACCCCACAACATAAATCCCTCTGTTGACAGATAAATTTTTGGCCAGCCAAGACCAGCAGTGATTGATGTTACAAGGAATAAAACTCGTCTGAATGCATTTTGCTACACAAGCCCATACAAATCTGGCAGTGGGGCAAGTGAAGAAGAATAAATGGTTAGTTGATTCCAATTGAGGACAGAAGCTACAAGACATATCTCCAGTCCATTTTCTTCTGGCCAAATTCTCCTTAGTCAGTAAGACATTATTTTCCAAGAACCACATAAAGACTTTAATTTTTTAAGGGAATTTTCTTTTCCATATATGTTTCATATATTGTCCATAAGAATGATTCGTGAGATTATTACACAAAGATTTCACCGAGAAGGTTTTTTTCTTTTCCCGCTTCCAAAGAACCAAATCAAATTCATTCATAACCTTGGAGTTTCTCCAAGATGGCATCCCAGTTTGATCTATCAACATCAAAATCTTCTACAATATAGATTCATGCCATTTTCGCAAGCAACTTTCACCAAAATATCTTTATCATTACAAACATCATAAAGATCAGTCATGGAGGTCGATAAAGGTTCCTCATACAGCCAGCAATCATCCCAAAATTTAGTTTTATCTCCCGAGTTGGTGACAAGTTGTCTTCCCTGAAGGTAATACATTTTAACTTTCAGCAGATACTCCAGACTTGAGAATCAGAGATTTTGGGAGAAACATCGCGAATTCATTTACCCTGGAGATACTTTTTTAGGATAATGTACTGCCACAACCCATTCTGTCTCCAATTTCCACCACCATTTGCATAACAAATTGATATTCATAAGATTGAGGTATTTAATCCCGATACCACCCTTTCTCTTATCAGCGCAAGCTCTTTCCCATTTTACCAGATGGTATTTTCTCCTGTTACCACCACCTTGCCACAGGAAGCTTCTCCTTTTAGCATCAAGCTTTCTGATAGTGGTCTTGGGTAACATATACATAGACATGCCACATGTGATAGATTGGGGAGTTGGAAAGGCAAGAATTTATCAAAGTGATTCTTCCAGCAATGGATAGAGAGCTACCTTTCCATCCTTCCAGCCTCTTAGCAAGCTTTTCCTCAAGTTTGATCCAATCTGAAATATAAAGGTGACTAGAGCTAACAGGTACCCCAAGGTAGATCATCGGAAAGGCCCCAATTTGACAATCAAAGAGATCAGCATATTGTAATTCAACCTCAGTATTGCCATTGATCACAAATATTTCGCTTTTCCAAAAGTTAATCTTGAGACCGGCCATAAGCTCATAGATGTATAGCAGCAGCTTAAGGTTTCTGGCTTTCTCCAAATCATTTTCCAAACAAATAATGGTGTCATCTGCATATTGCAGTAGAATCACACCATGGGGCACTAAACGTTTTCCCAAACCTGTAATCACATCATTCTGTGAGGCCTTGATCAGCATCCTAGCAAGACTGTCGGCCACAAAGTTGAAGAGAATATGAGACAAGGGATCCCCCTGTCTCACACCTTTAAAACTTTTGATATAAATGCCAGCAAGATTATTAATCTGTTAATGTTGTTGACACTAATAGTTCCATCTTTCACAACCTTGTGCATCCACATCATCCATCTACCACAAAAGCCTCTACTCTGAAGGCAGGAGAATAAAAAATCCCAATTTACTTTGGAGTATGCCTTTTCAAAATCTAACTTTAATATGATACCAGTTTCTTTCCTCCTCTTGGTTTCATCGAGAATTTCGTGTAAGATCAGCACCCCATTCATAATGTTTCTGCCTTTAAGAAAAGCAGATTGGTGTTCACTGATCAGCTTCTCGGCAAAAGGTTCAATTCTAATGGTTAGAACCTTTGTAATCAGCTTATACAAGCAGTTTAGGAGACATATTGGCCTGAACTGTTGAATCTTTGAAGCTTCCTTGGTCTTAGGGATAAGGGTAATAATACCATAGTTTAATCTGCTCACATCCAGTCATGGAAGAGATTGATGATATCATTCTTAACTATACTCCAGCAAACTTGATAAAATTCAACTGGAATACTGTCAGGCCCAGCAGCCTTATTTCCCTCCATCTGAAAAAGAGCATCGCGGATTTCATCCTCAGTAAAATCCTTACAGATAATTTTATTATCAAGATCACTTAAATGCTCCAGCCCTGACCATACTTCACTGTCCACTTGAAACATGTTGCCAGGAGCAGGACCAAAAAGGTCAGAATAAAACCGAGTAGCATGAACCAGGATGTTTTCATCACCTGTGATTCTCCCATCTTCATCCTCAAGATATATAATGCTATTCTTTCTTTTTTTACCATTAGCAATACAATGGAAAAACTCGTTATTGCCGTCACCAAGTAACAACCAGTTTTCATGAGATCATTGCCTCCAAAGTATTTCTTCATTCTCAAGAATCAACAAATTCTCCTTAATAAGGGAGGCTTTGGACTCTAACATGTTTGCATCAAGGTTACCATATTCTTCTTTTTCCTCCAGGACCTTCTAATCACGAATGAGTTGTTCTTTCTTTTTCTTCTAAGTCCCTTTCAGATGCCAATCCCAGCCTTTAAGATGTTTCTTACAAAGCTTCAGCTTCTGCTGAATTTTATCGATCGGACTTTTAGCCCTACAGGGCTTGTTCCAAATTTTGTCCACAATGGATGTAAACTCTGGGTGAGTTAACCAACCATTCTTAAAATGGAAAGATGACAAAGGTTTTTTATCTGTAATTTCAGTATCCATAATTAATGGATTATGGTCAGAAATGCTCCTGGGAAGTTTAGAGACTTTAACAAAAAGGAAATTAGATTCCCAGTTTTTACTCATCAAGACCCTGTCCAGTTTAACCAAAGTGGGATTTTCCTGGTTATTTGACCAGGTGTATCCACCACCAATACAGATCTCAACAAATCATGGTTATGAATAATGTCATTAAGGAGATGGGAGTGTTTATGTAAGGCATTATCCTTATTTTTTTCATGAGAACCTAATAATATTGAACTCACCACTCACAATAAAAGGTTTTCTACTATTGGCACAAAACTCATCTAATTCTTTGAGAAAATCGTTTTAAAAATTCTCCTGAGCCGGCCCATAAACAACAATCAGGTTCCAATAAATTTGTATCCCAATGTAATTCAATCGAATGCTGATGTAGCAAATTTTTGAAGCAACCAAATGGTTCATAATACTATTCTTGTTTACTCCATAACAGAAATATTGTTCACACGAGTGACCTCCAACAGCCAAAACTCAAACACTTCAAACAGACTACACAATAGTGATTAGTGAATGGTGATTACTGATTACTACTGATACTTCTCACAGCCTGTTTCTCTAATGCTTCCCTATAGCTTGTAACCATTGATCAAGATCCTAGGCATAGTGGCTTCAAAGTACAAAACTCCGCACTTCTGTACACTAAACTTCCAATTGCAATGACACTTCTTGGATGGAAATACTGAAATAGGAGGACACAAATAGTTGTCTAGCATAACACATGTGCTGCTAAGCATACTAGCCATATCAGCAACGAGATCAGTATGTGAATGCATGACTTAAACAGATTATGTAGCTTAAAAAATTAACTAATTCTAACATCATTCTATACTTTGAAATAGACTTAAGATTGATAAATAAGAACAAGTTTCGTTAACTAATTCTGATATATATTATGTACATATGAATCAGTTACAAACTCTGCTAGCTAATTCACAAGCGGGCTGTTAGCTACCTCTTCTACCAAGATTGTACTGAATGGTCTGCCCGGGGAATGTATTGGGCATCAATGCGGGCTGAGGCAGGGTGATCCTCTATCACGATTAGTCGGACGACTTGAAATCACTGCTATCACCTATGTTGTTTATTCTTGTAATGGATGTCTTGAATCTGCTCGTGCAGCGAGCCTCTGAGGAAGGGTTTCTTCAACCTCTCTCTTCAAGGAATATGCAGCACCGTATCTCGTTGTACGCGGATGACGCAGTGTTATTTCTAAGTCCTACTGCCCCGGACATCAGTGTGGTTATGGATATTCTTCATCTATTTGGCTCAGCTTCAGGTCTAAGGACTAATATCCAGAAGAGTAGTGTGTTCCCAATCTGCTATGGGGAAGAAGAGGTAAATTGTTTACAGGACTTGCTGCCATGTAATATTTCAGATTTTTCATGTAAGTACCTCGGTTTGCCTTTGTCTCCCAAGAAACTCTCAAGGGACCAGGTTCAGGCCATTGTTGATAGAGTGGCCAGCCTTCTGCCAGGATGGAAAGCTGAACTTATGACCAGGGCTGGTAGAGCTATTCATGTGCAGTTCGTCATGACGGCAAAGATGATTTATGCAGCTTTGGCACTTGACCTTCCTGTATGGGCCATCAAAGCAATCAATAAACTGAGGAAGGGCTTCCTCTGGAGGGGCAGGAAAGAGTTCAGTGGTGGTCATTGCCTCTTGGCTTGGCCTAAGGTTACCCGTCCCAAGGAGCTGGGTGGTCTTGGGATTAGTGAGTTAAAGAGCCTCTGTTGGGCTCTGAGAGCTCGTTGGCCATGGCTGCAGAAAACAGATCCCAGTAGGCCTTGGACGGACTTCCCCACTCATGTTTGTAAGGTGGTACAAAATCTGATTGTTGCAGCAGTTATTACTAAGCTCGGTGATGGAGTCAATACCCTTTTTTGGAAGGACAGATGGTTGGATGGGAGATGTATTAAGGACATAGCTCCTGCAATGTTTGATATGGTGCCCTTGCGTCTTGCCAACAAACGGTTGGTCAAAGATGCTCTCCCTGGTTTCCATTGGATCTCCGATGTAAATGGGGCAATTTCAGTAAGAGTCATTGCTGAATTCCTGGAACTTTGTCAAGTGCTTGATGCAGTTGTGCTTCAGCCTGGAATAAGGGATCGACATACATGGAAATTCAGTGCTTCAGGGGATTATACAACTAGTTCTGCTTATAAAGCTCTCTTCCTTGGTTCAGTTCAGTTCGAACCAGCAGAGCGTGTGTGGAAATCTTGGGCTCCTGGGAAGTGCAAGTTTTTTATCTGGCTTGTGGAACATAATAGGTGCTGGACTGCTGACAGGCTCAGAAAAAGAGGACTAGACCGACCAGAGCAGTGCCCCTTGTGCGACCAAGAGGCTGAAACCATAAATCATTTGCTGGTCAAATGTGTTTTTGCCAAGCAGTTCTGGTTTGATTTCCTTAGTTCAGTGGGGCTGCAGGAGCTGTGTCCAGCTCACGAGGATTCCTTTGAGTCGTGGTGGAAGTCTAGCAGCTCTCGGGCATCTGATCTTATAAGAAAGGGCTTCAATTCTTTAGTAATCCTAGGTGCTTGGACCATATGGAAGCATAGGAATAGATGTGTCTTTGATGGATGTAATCCTAGCTTGGTCACAGCCCTTAGGGTGGCTAGGGAAGAGGCGGTGCTCTGGTCCTTGACTGGAGCCAAGGCCCTGTCTTTCCTCCAAGTCGATGAGTTGCTGGCTTAAAACAGCGTTGTGGGTCGTGTTTTCTCCATGTTAGTCGGTGATCCTTAGTTAGTCTCTAGTGTTGGGGTGTGTGTGCTGTAATGGGGTTCTCTCCCCCTTTCTTATTCTTCTATTAATAGAAAGATGCGCAGCTCTCCTGCGTATTCCAGAAAAAAAAATCACAATCCTAGAAGCCTAACATATTTATCATATATATGATACATAGTGGTATCATATAGCAGCAAATAAGCATGCTTGCTAATGTAAGATGCATAATCAATATCAAGTTTCTGAAACCATAAAGCTGATAATACATAATACTTCTACCGTACACTCATCAATGGTTTAGGACTCGATCAACTTAAAAGGAATATGTAAAAGAGTTGTCAAAACAACAACAAAAGCATTGACGAAACTATTTTCGTGCATTTCCATGTGCCTGGAAGCTATAGAACAGAATATAGCAGCAATATAATTTAAATGCAAAAAATCAGCACTACATTATAGTTACAAGTAGAGTTACTCACACTGCCTTGCAAGCACCAGGAACATGATACTTGAAATGCATTTTTCCCAGCCAATACCTCGCATGTGTATTACCATTGTCAATCTCCAAAGCCAGCTCAAAGTTTTCCTTAGCGCCCTTTACACATGAAGAAAGTTATGTAAAACAAGATGTTAAGACCATTAGTTAAAAAACATTGTCAAGCAGGTGGCCATGAGAGGTTCAACTTAAAAAAGTTAAGCCGGTTAAAAGAACAAGATCAGTGTGATCTAGTGGAATATCTCCACTACACAACTCCAGCCGATTAAGGCCTTGTTCGTTTCTATCAGATTGTACCCGGAATCGTTCCAGTTAATTAAAGTTTATATAAATTAGAGAAGCAATCCGGTTAGGAATCGTTCCGACCCACCAATCCGGCACAAACGAACAAGGCCTAATTCACGGAATATGAAGAGAACTCGTTGCCCCCAAGTTCTCTGTCAATGCTGGAGATATCACAAAATTCAACTAACTAGGCTACAATAAGTGAACCTTTTTTTTGACGGATTAGGTGTTCCCTCATCTCATTGCAGAAAAATGGGAGCGGAAAGAAGATAAACCCTAAGCCGTACCCTTAGAAGCGGGATGAGGCGCTTGTCGTTGAGATCGGCGTAGTCGATGACGCGGTCGACCTCCTGGAGCGCACTCCATCCCTTGGCCACCAGCTCCATCGCCTTCTTGTTCCTGTCGTGCATCCACCTCTGCAACCAGACAACAAAATAAGAAATATACCGCTTCAGGATTTCAGTTCATCACCAGCGCCACTACTATAAAACATGGCTATCATCATATGAGATCCACCCACGTCCCAATTGACGCGCCTAACCTGTTGGTTCAGTACGGCGGCGAGCTGGCTGGAGCGCATGGAAGAAGAGGAAAACGAGGCGGCGGCGGACAGCCGCCGCGCCGACGCCGCAAGCATGACGGCGCGTTGGCCACGGAGAGCGGCGCGGAGGCCTAGCCGGCGGCTACAGCTGGTGCTCCAGCGGCGACGCCACCCCGCACTCCCGTCGTCTTCGTGTTCTTCCAGCGGCTGCGGCCCTGCAGGCGAGGTGAGCACGGAAGCAGCGGGGTACCTAGGAACGCCGAATGTCCTATCCGTCCTCGCGTAAAATATTTTTTTTTCGATATCTCATTTTTTCCTTTATACATTAAACATCTATATTAACAACATATTTCCTTATTATTAACGGACGGCGCCTACTAGCTCATTCACGTCGTCAGAAAACTTTGTAGCCGTTCGATGATGGATCATTAGTCCATCTTCCTTGCTCTCTCATACGCCCCTCGTACTTATCGCCTCTAGAGACTTCCAAGTGACGCTAGCGTCAGCCTCGTCTCGCTCGTTTTGCTCCGTCTCTCTTCCTCCTCACTTCCCACCCACCCTCGTTTTGCTCCGTCTCTCTTCCTCCTCACTTCCCACCCACCCTCGCTCGTTTTGTTCTGTCTCTCTTTCTCCTCACTCCCTCCGTCGATCCTCTGCAGCTTGCATCGGTCGACCAGTAGTCTTCCACTGTAATCGCCTCTCATTATTCTTTCTGCCACGCTCCTCTTCGTCCTTACTCCCTCCGTCTTGTCTATCTGTAGCCACTTCGTCTTCCTACGTTTTTGCCAGGTTAGAAAAAGGCATGTTTTCTTTTTTCCCGATACTTTGTCCTTCTAGCAGATCTAGTTCCTTCTGCTTCACATTTATTGGATCTGTTAGTCGCTTCTTACGATTCGCATCTTAGATTTTTGGATTCGTTGGGCGCCTTAAACCGCAACCATATTTCTCCTCTAAGGTCTGTGTCTTGTCTTCGGCGTGAAAAGTGAATCACCCCACCTCCAAAAAATTACTTTGCCCCCCCCCCCATGTTACAGTTAACGTTCTTCGCTCCTTACTCTCTGCGTGTTATTTCATATTTACACAGTACATGGATGAATATTCTTTCGAAAAAAGATGTTAAGTAACTTAGTGACTCTCCTTAACACTGTAGGATTTGAGGCTGTCATAGTATGCTCTCTGACCGTGCTGGCGGGAGGAAGGAGGTGTGTATATAGTTTTCTTGCATTATTTTCCTGTGACTATTCTCATCCCTCCTATATGTTCTTTCAGATGATTTAAGTTCTCTGCGTTTATAACCAGAAAGAGGAGGATAATCCAATCATGGTAACTAAATAGTAGGTAGTAATGTTTCACGGTAAATCACAGTGCTCGAATGCGATATGATCTTTGACTCGGAGTATTGAAGACTAATTTAGTTTGAGTTTGAGATTAGTTGTTTTTGTCATTAATAAACTCACATTGGCATCTGGTTACGAGCTCACTACTAGATTTTAGATCTCCAGTTTTGGTGTACTTTTGCTGCATGTGTCTCCCAGAGTTGCAGATTTGCAGGTAGCACCTGATTCTTTTTTATTTTTGGATTGAGATACAGTGAAATTTATATTTGCCTGTTCCCACCATACTGTAATATGAATACAAGGATGGCTTGATCTGGCAAGTGCTCGCCATTCTATGGGCCCATCATGCTTTTCGAGTACACTGTTTGATCACAAGGAGCGGTCTGCTGCCACTAAACTTCAAGTTGTTGATCATGATGGCCTGAAAAATTATCGGGTAAATGACTTCTCTACTATTTGAGTTAACTGATGCTATCTATCTATCAACATTGCAGAACTAATTCTAGATTTTAGGAATGCTTTTGTTTCTCTTGAATTTGGTTCCTCGGTTCAAGTTTTGTTTTTACTGAAGCATACATTTATATAAAATTAGAATGTCAATTCCATACACAAATCACTGATGGGTTTTTGCTTGTTGGTAGGGATATGCTCATATGCCTTGGCCTTAATTTAAACTACTTGTATGAGATGGAGAAATGTCACAAAACACAGGATGAAGACGACTCCAGGAATCCACCCATGCCTCTCAGTGACTCAGTGGCACAAACGACAGCCTAGTCAGGTAACACAATAACATATCAGCCATATGCTATACATGCATATACTATGTTATGGAAATAACTCCGAAGAGTATATCACATTCTAACTAGTTATGTATGCAAACACTAATGCAAGACAACCATCTTGCTCGTCATGTTGGTGTGGTGGGGGTCAAAAGCGTCTTGCTGCTGAAATTGATGGTATACCGTACAAGCATTTACCTTTGATTTTTGCTGACGTTAATATGTTGCTTCACTAAAGGACTAGGAGACGTCTTCACATCACGGAGTAGACCACTCAGCAACAACAGTGCAACGGTGTTCGGACTTTTGTTCACATATGGGAGTGTTTAAGCTCCTGCACCTAGATTTAGAAACACCACCATGTAAAATAGACAAGACAGTGCTTTTGCAAACATGATGCTACCACGAGACCCGAACTCATGTATGGCCAAACATGTTAACATATTTTGTATGTCACCAAAACGCTTATTTACATCAATGAGCGATTATCTGAACTGTTGAATGCTCACCAAAATGCTTATTTCTATTTCCTACTGCTACTTGCTCCTTTGAAGCCTTCAGCGATGGAGGCCTCCACAGAAGCTACTAGGATGGCCTCCAGCTTATGACCTCTCACTGCCGACCGCACCTTCCTCAGAATATGTTGCTTCATCACCGCCCTCTCAGCAGACTGGAGTTTCTTGCACATGTTCAATCCCTGGATGTACCTCGACACCGCGCCGCCGAAAGGATCACCGGCTTTCTCAAGGGCCACGAGCTTCTCGACGATCTGAGAAGCGAGCATTCTCTCGATACAGGGTTTGGTTCCAACCTCCGTGATGTCCACCAGAAATTGCATGGCTAGATCCTTGGTCTTCAAAGACTTGCGGTCCAGCAAGTTCACCAGTTTCTCTATGGTTCTTAGTTGCAGAAATCTTTGCAAGACAAGGGATCCACCCTTCGCAAAGACGATCTGATGGAGAGCGTAGTACGCTGAATCCTGGAGCTCATCGATGTTGCACTGCAGCATGTCAATGAGCTCGTGAACAATATTAAGCTCCAGGAACCTATGCACGTATGGCTCTCCTCCAGTGCAGGCCAATTTCATCACCAAAAAGGCGGTCTGGGACCTCACCTGGTTCTTTTCAACCTCTCTGCGTTGTAGCAGCCAAGCCAACCTATCAAACAGATGGCTTCCCAGAAGGAGGTCCTGCACCCTTGTATCATTTGCCGTTTCAGCAAGAGATAATAAACCTTGGATGCCTTTAATGATATTTTTGTTGTCTCTCTGAAGGATATTATGAAGAATCACCTCAAATGATTGTTGAGGCTTTGGTGATTGCGGCACATTTCTGTCAGATAAAACAAATCTTTCCAAACTGATCCGAGCATGCCAGGGCAAATGAAGCAGCACTGCAGGCCCTATGCACCCTTGAAGTGGAGCACCAAGTTCACAGAATGTTTTTAGCGTGATAATCGCGTGGTGCTGTGAGATCTCAGAACCATTGCCCAGAAGCACAAGAAGTTTATTGTCAATTCCTGATTCAATCATTGTCTCAACAGCCTTCAGCTTTCCAACCTTTGTCAGAGATGCAAGTGTTGTAAACACAATTTCATGCCACTGCTCATTTTCTGCAGTCAAGAGATCTGCAATTCGAACCATGGGAATTCTTGACAAAATTTCATCCGCAATTGTGGCATCAACATGCTCAGATATCTTGGTCAGAACAGAAGAGAGGTTGGCTAGAGTTGAAGTATCTTCACAGGCACCAAGAAGATCAATTAATTTATCTATGGAACCTGCTATTTCAAGAGAGTGAGCAAGATTTATGTAGTCTGATGGGGAAAATATAACTGTAATTGCGGCAGTGACTGCAAAAATAAGATCTAGTGACCCTATAGAAATTATCTCTGCTATTCGAGGGCCAAGTATTTTGCTGAACCCAATTCTATTTGTCTCAAGTTCAGACAGGGATCTGCATGCCATGAGAGCTTGAGTTGTGTTTACCAATAAAATCTCGATGTCCATGAATTCTAGCAGAGAAAAGAATGATCCCATCTTCTGTTCGGCTGGCCGTTTCATACACTCTTTGCCAAAAACAAAAAGCCAAGGAGCTACTAATGCCACATTATATGAAATGGAATCAGATAAAAGAGCACGAGTGGCATCATTTGTTTTGTTCTCCAGGTAAAGTGAGACCATGTCATGCATATGATACAACGGCTGGTCCTCCAGTTTGATAATAAGTGATCCTTCGACTAGTTTTGAAACCACGAGAGAGAACAGTCCGCACTGCTCAAGCGCTGACCAAATGGATTCCAGACAAGCCTCAGGAACAGGTTCTTCCCAAGAGATAGCTGCAAGAGCCATGAAAAAAATTCTTGAATTTTCTGGCATTGCTTCTAAGCTGAACTCAAAAGATCCAAATATGGTCAACGTAGTCTCCACATCTTTCTCATTGACGTATGAAACTGGACCAGGTGCACATGTGGCATATGTTGAGAGGTTGGATATAGCTTTCTCCCATTTTTCCACTCTAGTTTCCTTCCTCAGAGCCTTGCCCATGACAGCAACTGTAAGGGGATGGTGACCACATCGATCCAACAAGACTTCTGCGACAGGCTGTGAAGTATAGAGAAGTTAAACATTCAAAAACCATGGTGTTTGGAATTTTTAGTTATTCTATTTTTTCATGATGTATCTTCTTCTAAAATATCTTACTTTGCAAGTTTGGCACAACTACTAATTGAAAATAAATATGTATATAAAAAATACTGAACATATTTGTAAAGCTAAACACGATGCTAGTTAAGATAATATGTTGTTAATAGAATAAGATTAATCTTGAAATGGAGATATGTACAAGTAGAGATTTTTGCAGCAGGGAAACCTTCATTAAAGCAGCAGATGAACATATGCAAATTAGTATCAGCAGACAAAGCTAAGAGATGTGATATGCAGCTGAAACTAATTAAGGACCATCAACTAAAAGAGTAGAGCATACCGGAAGCTCTCCAGCACTGAGAAGGCTGTGATAGAGAAGAATTTCCGTGCTGATCTCCTTGATGTCGTCTTTACATATTTCTACCTTTTCAGCTTCTGCTATCTCGTAGATAGCTTCATCCCTTGTTGTCACGAGATACCGGCAATCATTATCATAAAGTCTTGTGAAGCGATCAACAATGTCTTGCTCCCAAACATCATCAAGTAGGATCAGCATGCTTCTTCCGACCAATGCCGTCTGGAGCAAGCAACAGACATCATCAAGATCTATTCCAGTCTCCTCCTTGAGAGTCATGGAGCCGATCTTCACAAGGAACGTGCAGATCTTCCTAGCAAGGCGTTTATGGTATTCGCTTCTGCTCCCATTACATGCTGCCCTGCTGCACCACCTCCCAAAACCAATCTCAATCGCACCATCCACGAAACTAAGTGGCGGATCAGAAGCAATCTGTCGTGCGAGGCATGACTTCCCGATACCAGAGAGACCGACTATGAGGACGACTCGATGAGCCCCATCCCTCTCCAACAGCTCCCTGACATAGCTGCACTTCTTGGACACCGGGTATCCATGCTCCGACTTAACCCTCACCAACGACGGCGTGCTTCTGGCAGTCGACGCTATGACATTGCCGATGCTCTGGGTCAGCTCCTGCAGCTCAAGCCACTGGTTGAGGTCGTCCCTGATCAGCCTGGCGTACTTGATGAGCGGGTCACCCACCACGGAGCTCCGCACCAACCTGGCAAACCCCTTCCCTTTGCCCTTGCTGCCCAGCACCTTCCTGGCCTTGGCGACGTTACCGCGCAGCTGGTCCATGAGCCTGCCCAGGCTCTGGAACTGGCGGTCCAGCTGCGGGCCGTGCAGCTTGTGCGCGTGCCGCTGCCTCGACTGCTGCGTTAGCGCGTCGAGGTCGGACACGAAGTCCTCGAGCACCTGCAGCCTCCTCGGGGCCTCCGCCAAGTCGGATGCCGCCTGCTCCAGTGCCCCGACCGCGGACACCATCGCGGAGACCAGCTGGGTCGCCGACGCGAGGACCTGCACCACGTCCATGCTTCCTCGCTTCGAGAACCCGCTTCCAGATCATGCACGGCCGCAAAAGTAGACCTCCGATTTCAGCGAAGGCTATCGCAATTCTACGAAGACATGGCGTACATCCTCATGGCCGCCGCCGCCGCTGCCGTAGACACGGACAACTTAATCCCCAACTCCACCCGCATGCCGCAGCTAACCGAGACCTTTCCGGCCTGATCGGGTCGATTGGCCGTAGAGTCAGAGAGTTGGTGGTTGGTAGCCTGTCAAGGAACACAAGAGTGGCAAGTCAAGTCGCAAAGGAAGCGGGCATGGCTGGGCCGGAACCTTCGTCGAAGGAGGAGGCTGGCTGAGCCTCGCCCCCCTGCCCAATGCCGCGACGGGAGCATATATTTAGGGGCATATGTGTAATGTGTTTGGCCGGCTATTCTGGCTATCTATTTTAGATTCAACCACCTTCTATATTTTTCTTTCCTATACTGTATATTGTTTTTCAAAGAATACTCTCCTCTTATCTCGCAACATATCTGGTGCAAGCAATAAGACATAATCACAGAAGAGGAATGACCTTTTTAGGTGACCTCAGTTTTTTTTGTGTGCTCACTTATACCTTTAGTCGTGTTTTTTTTTCTCAGTTGTGCCCTTCCAGAAGGGCACAACTAAGGGTATAGGTGAGCACACCACCAAAACTGAGGGCACCAACTTAAATAACTCTTTTTAATAAGATCAGGGAGAGGTGTGAGGTTATTTTGAAGAATAAAATTATTTTTACTAGTTCAATACCCGTGCGTTACGACGGTACACAAATAAATAAGTAACATGTTTTCTTTGGATTAAAGCTAGTTGTTCGAACTGTTCCAGCTGCAATCCATAGAGACAAAACACTGTAAAAAACAATACAAGTCATTTCGAATTAGAACCAAGCGAACAACTTGAAGCTTATTCCCTTATCATCCTAATCAATTTGACTGTAGTAACCAAGAGACCTAGAACTTGCAGAAGGGCAGATAGTCATCTCACCCCTAGGAAGTAATTTATCTTGAAGAACTTTGATAAGGTTAAAAAAAAAATAAATGCATCAACAAAATTCAAAGACTTATAGAAAATAAGGAAAATGTACAGCATTGAGGCAGCGATTTTAGTCGTCGTGACTGGGACCATGATGATGATGAGGACTTTCAGCAGAATAGACGTCATGGCACCCGTAGGCACCGCAGTCTATCTGGCTGGGCGCGTTCTTCGCGGTGCCGTGGCGGTCCAGAGGATTGCTTCAGCTCAAGCGGAAGACGCAGGCCGTCCATCCCATTCAGACGTCGTGGGCTAGCGACAGCGCCGGCTGGGCGCTGGATTCCAAAGGTAAAAACCAAGTCGGTCTCTTTCGCTGACCCATTAATCTCTGCTGTTTGGCCCTCAGCTGCTGTCGAAGAGCTAGAAGGTGGAAAGGGTGTTATTTCGGCTGATGATTTGAATCCTGGCGACCAGACAGCACAACAGCCTCAGCTTGCTGCTCCTACCAAGGTTCGCGTTGCCGAGCATTTAAGTTTCTCAGATGTTGTGTTAAGCCCTAAATCTATAGAGATTGCATATCCTAATCCTGATACAACTCTAAGTACTTTGCAACTTATAGATACAACTAGGGTGGCAGCAGCCCCAAATTCAATAAAGCAGCTGTTGGATGTAGAACCTCAAGCACTTCCACATTCAAACCTTAATTGTGCATCTATCATGCCGTACAACAACATAAATTCAGAATTATTCACTTCCTCTCTGTCATGTGGCATCCCAGAACCCACAAGAAATAATCTAGATGAATTTGTTGCATCTATCTCTGAAGCACCTGAACCATCACTAATCCGATCGCCACCCATTTCTAGCACAGCTGTAAATTTTATGGTTGAGGGGTGTCCAATTCAGTCTGCTGTAGATGTGTGTGTGAGCCCAACTCCTATCGGCAAGAGATATAGTGCTAGGCTGGCTGCAAAGAAAAAATTAAAATTCGGAAGAAATAGAAATGCCATAGTCAAAGCTCAAGAAATTCTAGTTGCTAAGTTAAATAACTCTACTTCAAATCAGTTTCAAAGCTCTAAGGCATTAATTTCTAATGACCAGGTGGATTTGGTTGAGCAGCTTGCAAGGCATTTCACGAGACCTCTCACTAAGGAACAAATGGAGGCAATTATGGAGCTGGCAATGCAGGGAAAAGAAAAGGAAGGGAACAAGAAGAAGGGCAACAAGGTGACACCTCTCAAGGCTCCTATCATAGAGGCTGCTGCGAGGACCTGAGTTGTTTTTAGGAGATGTGTGGGTAGGTCTGGTGCAGAATGTTAGCACACATGTGTACTAGTCTATGGGTCGCCCAACTGCTTTTGATGACTGTTTTGGGTAGTAGGTTGTGGGCGAGGCAGTGGTGTTTTTTCTTGTGGCTTGCTCTGTCTGTGGTTCGGTCTGTCATAATTCTGGTTGTGAGTCGCATGATGTCCCCGACTGGAAGCATGCTGTTGACGCTGGTTGGCTGGTCGAGTCCTGTTTCTTCAGCTGTGTTCCTCATGTGTGGCACTTTCTGGATTAGTAGAGGAACTTCTTTTGATTAATGAATGCCAACTGTTGTATTCTGTCATGGAATGTGAGGGGGCTAAATGACCCAGCTAAAAGGGCAAGTGTGAAACATACGATTCTCTCTTCTGGGGCAACTATTGTATGTCTTCAAGAGACAAAGATAATGAGTTGGAATAATAATTTACTAAAGGAAACATTGGGATGCAAGTTAGCAGCTCAGACGGTTCATTTACCATCTCTTGGAGCCTCAGGTGGGATTCTAATTGCATGTGATGCAGACTTTTTTTTGACATAACTGCTATTCCCTATCCATCAGTATATTCGTTATCCGTCAGTATCAGCTCCCGTCTGAGCAACGTGGGGTGGGACCTCACAGGGGTTTATGGCCCTCAATCTGAAAGTGAGAAAATGAATTTTCTGGCAGAGTTGCGCCATATTCGTAGTCTGATGAAGCCAGAATGGCTGGTTTTAGGTGATTTTAACATGATAAGGAGAGCAAGAGAGAAAAACAAAGGATTAATTAATAGAAGAGTGATGAGACAGTTCAACCACACAATCGATTACCTTTAGCTTTTAGAACTTGATCTCAATGGTAAATTATTCACATGGTCAAATGAACAGGATGACCCTACGATGTCTAGGATTGACAGATTCTTGGCGACTACGGAGTGGCATGATATCTTCCCCTAGGCTGATCTACAGGCCATTGGGTCCATGACCTTAGATCATTGCCCCTTAGTTATGCAAGGTTTATCTACCTTTAGTTTCTATAGGGGGTTTAGATTTGAAGTTTTTTGCACAAAAATTGATGGGTTCAATGAGGTGGTTCAGCAAGCTTGGACATCTAGTGTTCGTTCTTCCGATGCCATTCTTAGGCTGCATGTGAAGATGATCTGCACGGCTAAAGCTTTATTGATCTGGAGACGAAAGACAGTAGGCAATTTTAAAGTTCAATTAGCAATCATTCAGATCGTCCTTACCCTTCTTGAGAGAGCACAGGAATTCAGGCAACTCTCTGAGGACAAGCTAGAGTTCAGGAGAAGTCTAAAAATGAAAATCCTTGGGCTAGTGACAGTCCAAAAGGCAAGAGCTAGACAACATTATCACTGATTCGTGACGACATGTTACTCACCAGTCAGGAAGATAAACTGCATGAGGCCCACCATCATTTCACTGAAGCTATTGGTAGAAGGGGTGAGAGACAGAGGGCCGTTCGGTGGGGTAACCTAGGCTATAGTCCATTTGACTTGTCAGATTTGGATTTCTTGTTCAATGAGGATGAGATTAAAAATGTGGTTATGGGGATGCACTCTGAAAAAGCGCCGGGTCCAGATGGTTTTATCGGGATCTTCTATAAGAGTTGTTTTGAGCTGATTAAAGATGATCTATCAAGTGCAATTCATGATTTCTATCACCATAGATGCAAAAACCTAAACCTCGTTAATGAGGCAAATATCGCGCTTTTACAAAAAAGGGAGGTGCTGACAGGATTGACATGTTTAGGCCGATCAGTCTCATCAATAGCTTCATGAAAATATTGACCAAGATTTTAGCAAACAGACTTGCACCAAGAATGAATGAGATTGTCTCCACTACCCAAAACGCGTTCATTCAAAAACGTTCAATTCATGATAATTTTCTCTACGTCCAAAAAGTTATTCAGAAACTTCATAGGAACAATCAGCCAGCCCTTTTTTCAAACTTGACATATCAAAAGCTTTCGATTCCATCAACTGGGCATATTTGTTAGAGGTACTGAGAGCTTTAGGTTTTTCCCAGAAATGGAGGAATTGGATCGCAACAATATTAGGGTCTTCCTCTTCAAAAATCATCATCAACGGTCAACAAACAAATGCAATTAAAGCACATGTGTGGCGTTCGTCAGGGTGACCCGCTATCCCCGTTCCTGTTTATTCTAGCAATGGACCCTCTGCAAAGGATGATTGAGATGGCGGCAGATGCTGGGCTTCTGGGGCGGATTCTGCCAAATAAGGCTAAACTGCGTTGTTCTCTTTATGCAGATGACGCAGGTGTGTTTGTTAGAGCAGATAAAGAGGATCTGAAGGTTTTGAAAAGGATTCTGGAAGTTTTTGAAGGGTGTTCAGGGCTGAAGATCAATTTCAATAAAACCAAAATTTTCCTGATTCGTTACCCCCAAACTCTTTGGCCAGATCTGATGGAGGTGTTCCCTGGCAAATACTCTAAATTTCCAGGGAAGTATCTTGGTCTACCTCTACATTTCAGGAACGTTAGGAGAATTGATGTTCAACCACTAATTGATAAAATTAATAAAAGGCTAGCAGGATGGAAAGGTAGGCTACTCTCAAAGGCAGGTAGGGAAACCTTGGTTAAAGCGGTGTTGTCTGCTCAGCCTATCTATCATCTGACGGTCTTTCCAGCGCAGAAATGGTTACTTAAAAGAATTGACAAGTTAAGAAGAAGCTTTCTTTGGAAAGGGAATAGTCCAGAATTTTGCAATGGAGGTCATTGCTTGATTAACTGGTCCACAACTTTCCTACCAAAGAATAAGGGGGTCTGGGAGTTCTAGACCTGGAGCGTTTTGCAAGAGCGCTAAGGCTAAGATGGTTGTGGCTAAGGTGGAAGTTTAAAGAAAAAGCATGGGTTGGCATGCATTTACCATGTGATAAGGCGAATGTAGATCTCTTTAACGCATCAACAATTGTGACTATTGGTAACGGGAAGATGGTGGATTTCTGGGGATCTAGTTGGATTGAAGGACAGGCACCAAAGAATATTGCACCTAAGCTATACAAGAAAGCAAGAAGAAAGAACATCTCGGTTTTCAAGGCTCTTCGAAACAATTACTGGATGCAGTTTTGCGCGCCTTTCACTCGGGAGGAGGAAGTTAGAGAATTCGTCTTACTTTGGTTATCAATCAGCAGCACACAAGGCCTCAATGATCTTGAAGACACCATTTCTTAGAGATGGTCGGTAGATGGGGAATACAGTTCAAGTAGCGCATACAAAATTCAGTTCACAACGAACTTCTGTAAAATTCACATCAACCCCATTTGGAAAGCAAAAACTGAACCAAAATGTCGTTTCTTTGCTTGGACATTGTTGCACAACAAAATATTAACTTCACACAATCTGTAAAAACAGGGATGGCCTTGCAATCAAAATTGTTCTTTTTGTAATGTATCTCCGGAGACAGCGGCACACCTATGTAAGGATTGTCCCTTCGCCGAGGAAGTGTGGAGCATGATCCTGACTCGGGCTGATTTGCGATTCCTGGATGGTATTTCTAAGACTGGATCTCTGCACACGTGGTGGTTTAGACTGAGGATGCTCTGTAGTAAGCAATCAAGAAAAAGTTTCGATGGCCTCCTAATTTATTTCTGGTGGAGCTTATGGTTGGAAAGAAACAACAGAATCTTTAAGGGTCAGCAGAGAACGACAGAGCAAGTGGCGCAGGTGGTGAAAGAGCTCGTTGGTGGAGTTTTAGCTTGTCTGTAGCGGTTGGGGCCTTGGTCAGGGGAGTTTGGGTCTTTATCTCTAAAAGTCACTGTTCTAACTAGGTCAAGTTTGTTAAGTTGTTTGGGTTGTGTTAGTTTGTAAAGTTTATTATCTCTTCTAATATATTGGATTGGCAAATCTTTTGCCTTTCCCTTTCAAAAAAAGGAAATCTAAGCATATGTATATATCAATCCATGGTGCGCACCAAGAATGCGAGTTTCATAGCAACACCAATCTTTAACCAGCATTATGCTTCTTTTGAAGAGATGTTTCTTTCCAGAATTTTCACCAACCTTTAAATGAAGGCATAAGCAACTCCGAAGAAGGCAATAATCTTTGTAAAATGCTTTTAGGTTATTCACTATTATGCAAGTACCAGGCGTCGCGAGGGATCCACGAGGGGGTCCAGGTGCACCGGCGCGGGCACTGCCGGGTACACGTCGATGATGTCCACCGTGGTCACTGGAGCCCCAAAAACATTGTGCAAGAGCCTCTCCCCCGGTGGCGTGAAGCGGCCAGCCGATGCTTCAGCCAACAACGGACGGCTCAAGGAGCTTGCACTGCAGCCTGTGGGAGGTTAGGGATTTTAATGGGCAGCAAGGGTCGACGTTTTTCTCTTATCTCGTCTACTCGCCAGTCAGTTTTCGCTTCTGCTCTTGGTGAGTTGGATTGCACGTCAGCACTGCGTGCATGGATGGATGGATGGGCGTGGCTTCACGATCCTGAATTTAATTCGTCGCGACACTCAGCTCAACCCGCGCAGTAGGAGGAAGGAAGAAAAACATGAGGAAGAAGATGGGGGAGCATTGGAGGATGCTTCAAGTTCAAGGGATACCTTTTTGTTACCTGCATCAGATCGCTTCGACTCGGCCCCACCGTCTGGCACCATCGACACCATATCCGACGTCATGGCTCGCCTCGTGCTCCGGGGAAGGGGTGCATGGGGAGGAAGCGGCGAGCGTGTCGGAGGCTAGAGCGACGGGAGAAGCAGCATCCTCGCGACACTCTGGGTAGCACGGGGAAGAGGAGAGCAATCCCTTTTCTATCGCCGCCAGGGGAGTGGACAGGTAGGAGATGTGGTTTAGGTTTAGAGCTTCAATCACAAAGAGATAATGCGTGATGAGGGGATAGAGATAGGATCTTGTCGGAGAGGAAATCTCCGGCCGGGTGGCGGAATGCACCCGCCCTAAATCCTAAGATGAGGAGGGGCCTAACCGTTTTGCTTGTTAGTTGGAAAATGGGGAGAACACAAGAACACACAAGGATTTAGAGTGGTTCCGGACGCCGGAGCGTAACACCCTACTCCACTGTGTGATGTATAGAGCTTGTATGAACTTGTGAGCCTGAGCTGGGTCTAAGTGTGTCCAAGTGAGCTTTTGTGAGCCTGAGTGTGCTTGTGTCGTAATGTTGTGTGCCTCCCTTTTTATAGCTGGAGGGGGGCACGTACAAGGGTGCTGAGCCCCGACATGCGGGCCCAAGGACATAACAGATGTAATACTTGGAGCAACTAATGTTGGTCGCCAGTGCAATCTCCTTATGCCCTGATATCCGCAGCCTGCGTGGTATCGGCGTGCAGCGGAAGCTTCACTGGCAACGTACGAGTAGTGGTGGGCATAGTGTATGCCGCAGCACGGGCGTACTGCCTGCCAACGGAATGGACAGGCACGCCGCCTGCAGGATGGCCTGGTCGCCGCCTGCAGGATGGCCTGGTCGCCGCCCGTCAGCGGAGTGGACAGGTCACATTTAATGCTGAGGCAGCACATCGCCTGCCAGTGGAGTGGTAGGGCTCATTAAATGCCAAGGCGGCACATCACCTGCCAGTGGAATAGACATGCGGCGCGCCTTATCCGTAATAAATGCAGCGTCGCGTGGCCTAGAGGCCTTACGTCAGGCTTCGCCCACTGGCTTACGTCATGGGTAGTAGGCCACGTGGCAGCATCGGGTCTCCGCCTGAGCGAGGAGCAGAAGTGTACATGGTATGGTCCGGACACGTGTCGGCTCCGGACCCCCGCCTGGCCTTGATTAAGGCCTGGGTATTCTTTGTCCCAGAATCCCAGGACCCTGCTGAGGGTGGCCCGGACCCTACACAGAGAGGTCCGGGACCCGTCCCGGGGGACCGGTCTGTACCCGCGGAGGTCCTGGACCCTGCCCGGAGGTCCGGTCCGGATATGCAGGGGTCCGACACTTTCCCATGGGGGTTCGGACCCACCGTTGACACCTTGGAGGATATTGTCTTCCCGACCACGTGGCGGCCCTGGGGCCGTCCTCGTGGTGGGGTCATGTGTTGTTCGCCACGCGACTAAAGATAGCCGCATGGACACAACACCTTCATACTGTAGTAACGAGTACCCCATTTCTAGGGTACTGACAGTGGCCCCCGGGCCCGCCTTAGGGGAGGATACAAGCCTGCAGGTGGGGCCAAAGCTGGATTGTCCATTGGTGTGTTGCTTCCATGCGCTCGCTGGCGTAATTACTGCCAGTCCGCCCTCGGTCACGCCATCTGCCACGCTTGTCCCCACGGCTGACTGACCCGTGACCTTCGCACTTGATGCTTTTGCTGGGTCACGCGCGGGGCGCCTTGATACCGCTGCATTGGTTTTGAAAATTTTTCTGTCTTCTACGGTGGCCCCGAGGAGGCGCGGTACTGGCGCGAGCGGTGGTTCGGCTTCTCTGCACCCAGGAACCGGCGCCTAAGGAGGATGACTCGTGGGCCCGGGCCCCCGTTTCAGAGACTGGGCTGTTGGTTTCAGTGGAGGTGAAGAGTGAAAGTCGCCTAGAGGGGGGGTGAATAGGGCGAAACTGAAATTTACAAATTTAATCACAACTACAAGCCGGGTTAGCGTTAGAAATATAATAGAGTCCGCGAGAGAGGGTGCAAAACAAATCGCAAGCGGATGAAGAGTGAGACACGTGGATTTGTTTTACCGAGGTTCGGTTTTCGCAAACCTACTCCCCGTTGAGGAGGCCACAAAGGCCGGGTCTCTTTCAACCCTTACCCTCTCTCAAACGGTCCCTCGGACCGAGTGAGCTTTCTCTTCTCAATCACTTGGAACACAAAGTACCCACAAGGACCACCACAAGATTGGTGTCTCTTGCCTCAATTACAAGTGAGTTTGATTGCAAGAAAGATTGAAAGAAAGCACGATTGCAAAAGCCAAGCGACAAGAGCGACAGATAACACACGGGTCACTTTCTCTCTCAAGTCACTAATCACTAATGATCTCTTATCTCAATTGTGAAACTTGGAGAGATGGAGGCTTTGAATGTGTCTTGGAATGGATTGCTAGCTCTTGTATTGAATGTTGAAGGTTGGAATGCTTTGGTGAAGTGAATGGAGGTGGTTGGGGTGGTATTTATAGCCCCCAACCACTTCCTAGCCGTTGCTCCATTCTGTCGACCGCGGACGGTCCGCCCGCCTGGTCCGGACGGTCCGCGCCTGTAGATCAACGGCTGAAAATGCAACGGTCAGCAGTAACGGCTATATCAACGGCTATATTGCATTTAATGCGTCGTCAGATGTCAGATAAAGTCAGGCGCGGACGGTCCGGTCGAGCACCCCGGACGGTCCGCGCGGACGCTATAATTCATTTTTCCGAACCCGTCACCTTCGGGTTTTTCGGTTCCTCACCTACCGGACGGTCCGCGCCTGAGGCCGGACGGTCCGCGCGAGGTCCCAGACGGTCCGCTCTTTTCCTTCGGACGGTCCATAGTGCAGACTTAGATTTTTGCATTGGTCCTGTCCGAGGGTCATCCTGGTGGTGCGGACGGTCCGCCGCAAGGGCCCGGACGGTCCGCGCTTGGTCTGTTTCTCCAAAAAAGCTTCTCCTGTCCGGAATAATCTACGGTATTCCGGACAGTCGATTTAGTATTTTTGTAGATGAACCTTTGGCACCTGTAGAACATATATTCTAGAGCAAACTAGTTAGTCCAATAATTTGTGTTGGGCAATTCAACCACCAAAATTATATAAGAACTAGGTGTAAGCCTAATTCCCTTTCAATCTCCCCCTTTTTGGTGATTGATGCCAACACAAACCAAAGCAAATATAGAAGTGCATAATTGAACTAGTTTGCGTAATGTAAGTGCAAAGGTTGCTTGGAATTGAGCCAATATAAATACTTACAAGATATGCATGGATTGTTTCTTTCATTCTTAATATTTTGGACCACGCTTGCACCACACGTTTTGTTTTTGCAAATTCTTTTGTAAATCCTTTTCAAAAGTTCTTTTGCAAATAGTCAAAGGTAAATGAATAAGATTTTGCAAAGCATTTTCAAGATTTGAAATTTTCTCCCCCTGTTTCAAATGCTTTTCCTTTGACTAAACAAAACTCCCCCTAAATGAAATCCTCCTCTTAGTGTTCAAGAGGGTTTTGATGTAACAATTTTGAAATACTACTTTCTCCCCCTTTGGAACACAAAAAGATACCAAATTGATATTTATTTGAAAATTATTTTAAAATTAGGTGGTGGTGCGGTCCTCTTGCTTTGGGCCAATACTTTCTCCCCCTTTGGCATGAATCGCCAAAAACGGATACTTGGAATGAAGTAAGGGCCCGTTCTAGCTACTTTCTCCCCTTTGGCAAGGAAAACATATAAGTGAAGATTATACCAAAGATGGAGAGTGATGTGGAGCGACGGCGAAGGATGAGTAGTAGAGTGGAGTGGAAGCCTTTGTCTTTGCCGAAAACTCCAATTCCCTTTCAATATACCTATGACTTGGTTTGAAATATACTTGAAAAACACATTAGTCATAACATATAAAAGAGACATGATCAAAGGTATATTTATAAGCTATGTGTGCAAATTAGCAAAAGAAATTCCTAGAATCAAGAATATTGAGCTCATGCCTAAGTTTGGTAAAAGTTTGTTCATCAAGTGGCTTGGTAAAGATATCGGCTAATTGATCTTTAGTGTTAATGTATGAAATCTCGATATCCCCCTTTTGTTGGTGATCCCTAAGAAAATGATACCGAATGGCTATGTGTTTAGTGCGGCTATGCTCAACGGGATTATCCGCCATGCGGATTGCACTCTCATTATCACATAGAAGAGGAACTTTGGTTAATTTGTAACCGTAGTCCCGCAGGGTTTGCCTCATCCAAAGCAATTGCGCGCAACAATGGCCTGCGGCAATGTACTCGGCTTCGGCGGTAGAAAGAGCGACTGAATTTTGCTTCTTTGAAGCCCAAGACACCAAGGATCTTCCCAAGAACTGGCAAGTCCCCGATGTGCTCTTTCTATTAATTTTACAACCCGCCCAATCGGCATCGGAATAACCAAGTAAATCAAATGTGGATCCCCGAGGGTACCAAAGCCCAAACTTAGGAGTATAAGCCAAATATCTCAAGATTCGTTTTACGGCCGTAAGGTGGGATTCCTTAGGGTCGGATTGGAATCTTGCACACATGCATACAGAAAGCATAATGTCCGGTCGAGATGCACATAAATAAAGCAATGAACCAATCATCGACCGGTATACCTTTTGATCCACAGACTTACCTCCCGTATCGAGGTCGAGATGTCCATTGGTTCCCATGGGTGTCTTGATGGGCTTGGCATCCTTCATTCCAAACTTGGTTAAAATGTCTTGTGTATACTTTGTTTGGCAAATGAAGGTGCCCTCTTGGAGTTGCTTGACTTGGAATCCTAGAAAATACTTCAACTCCCCCATCATAGACATCTCGAATTTTTGTGTCATGATCCTACTAAATTCTTCACATGTAGATTCGTTAGTAGACCCAAATATGATATCATCAACATAAATTTGGCATACAAACAAATCATTGTCAAGAGTTTTAGTGAATAAAGTAGGATCGGCCTTGCCGACTTTGAAGCCATTTGCAATAAGGAAATCTCTAAGGCATTCATACCATGCTCTTGGGGCTTGCTTGAGCCCATAAAGCGCCTTAGAGAGCCTATAGACATGATTAGGATACTCACTGTCTTCAAAGCCGGGAGGTTGCTCAACATAGACCTCTTCCTTGATTGGTCCATTGAGGAAGGCACTCTTAACGTCCATTTGGTAAAGCTTGAAGCCATGGTAAGTAGCATAGGCTAATAATATGCGAATTGACTCAAGCCTAGCTACGGGTGCATAGGTTTCACCGAAATCCAAACCTTCGACTTGGGAGTATCCCTTGGCCACAAGTCGAGCTTTGTTCCTAGTCACCACACCATGCTCGTCTTGTTTGTTGCGGAAGACCCACTTGGTTCCTACAACATTTTGGTTAGGACGTGGAACTAAATGCCATACCTCATTCCTCGTGAAGTTGTTGAGCTCTTCTTGCATCGCCATCACCCAATCCGAATCTTGAAGTGCTTCCTCTATCCTGTGTGGCTCAATAGAGGAAACAAAAGAGTAATGCTCACAGAAATGTGCAACCCGAGATCGAGTGGTTACCCCCTTATGAATGTCGCCGAGGATGGTGTCGACGGGGTGATCTCGTTGGATTGCTTGGTGGACTCTTGGGTGTGGCGGCCTTGGTTGTTCATCCTCCTTGTCTTGATCATTTGCATCTCCCCCTTGATCATTGCCATTATCTTGAGGTGGCTCATCTCTTTGATCTTCTCCTTCATCAACTTGAGCCTCGTCCTCATTTTGAGTTGGTGGAGATGCTTGTGTGGAGGAGGATGGTTGATCTTGTGTATTTGGAGGCTCTTCGAATTCCTTAGGGCACACATCCCCAATGGACATGTTCCTTAGCGCGATGCACGGAGCCTGTTCTTCACCTATCTCATCAAGATCAATTTGCTCTACTTGAGAGACGTTAGTTTCATCAAACACAACGTCACAAGAAACTTCAACTAGTCCTGAGGACTTGTTAAAGACTCTATATGCCCTTGTGTTTGAATCATAGCCTAGTAAAAAACCTTCTACAGTTTTAGGAGCAAATTTAGATTTTCTACCTCTCTTAACAAGAATAAAGCATTTGCTACCAAAAACTCTAAAATATGAAATGTTGGGCTTTTTACCGGTTAGGAGTTCATAGGATGTCTTCTTGAGGATTCGGTGTAGATATAACCGGTTGATGGCGTAGCAAGCGGTGTTGACCGCCTCGGCCCAAAACCGATCCGGTGTCTTGTACTCATCAAGCATGGTTCTTGCCATGTCCAATAGAGTTCGATTCTTCCTCTCCACTACACCATTTTGTTGTGGCGTGTAGGGAGAAGAGAACTCATGCTTGATGCCTTCCTCCTCAAGGAAGTCTTCTATTTGTGAGTTCTTGAACTCCGTCCCATTGTCGCTTCTAATTTTCTTGATCCTTAAGCCAAACTCATTTTGAGCCCGTCTCAAGAATCCCTTTAAGGTCTCTTGGGTATGGGATTTTTCCTGCAAAAAGAACACCCAAGTGAAGCGAGAATAATCATCCACAATAACTAGACAGTACTTACTCCCGCCGATGCTTATGTAAGCGATCGGGCCGAATAAATCCATGTGTAGGAGCTCTAGTGGCCTGTCACTTGTCATGATGTTCTTGTGTGGATGATGAGTGCCAACTTGCTTCCCGGCTTGGCATGCGCTACAAACCCTGTCTTTCTCAAAATGAACATTTGTTAGTCCTAAAATGTGTTCTCCCTTTAGAAGCTTATGAAGATTCTTCATTCCAACATGGGCTAGTCGGCGGTGCCAGAGCCAACCCAAGTTAGTCTTAGCAATTAAGCAAGTGTTGAGTTCAGCTCTATCAAAATCTACCAAGTATAGCTGACCCTCTAACACTCCCTTAAATGCTATTGAATCATCACTTCTTCTAAAGACAGTGACACCTACATCAGTAAATAGACAGCTGTAGCCCATTTGACATAATTGGGATACGGAAAGCAAATTGTAATCTAAAGAATCTACAAGAAAAACATTGGAAATAGTATGGTCAGGTGATATAGCAATTTTACCCAATCCTTTGACCAAACCTTGATTTCCATCCCCGAATGTGATAGCTCGTTGGGGATCTTGGTTTTTCTCATATGAGGAGAACATCTTCTTCTCCCCTGTCATGTGGTTTGTGCACCCGCTGTCGAGTATCCAACTTGAGCCCCCGGATGCATAAACCTACAAAACAATTTTAGTTCTTGACTTTAGGTACCCAAACAGTTTTGGGTCCTTTGGCATTAGAAACAAGAACTTTGGGTACCCAAACACAAGTATTAGAGCCCTTGTGTTTGCCCCCAACAATCTTGGCAACTACTTTGCCGGATTTGCTAGTGAGCACATAAGAAGCATCAAAAGTTTTAAATGAAATAGCATGATCATTTGATGCATTAGGAGTTTTCTTCTTAGGCAACTTAGCACGGGTTGGTTGCCTAGAACTAGATGTCTCACCCTTATACATAAAAGCATGATTAGGGCCAGAGTGAGACTTCCTAGAGTGAGTTCTCCTAATTTTGCTCACGGGATAACCGGTAGGGTACAAAATGTAACCCTCGTTATCCTGAGGCATGGGAGTCTTGCCCTTAACAAAGCTAGACAAATTTTTAGGAGGGGCATTAAGTTTGACATTGTCTCCCCTTTGGAAGCCAATGCCATCCTTGATGCCCGGGCGTCTCCCATTATAGAGCATACTTCTCGCAAATTTAAACTTTTCATTTTCCAAGTTATGCTCTGCAATTTTAGCATCTAATTTTGCTATATGATCATTTTGTTGTTTAATTAAGATCATGTGATCATGAATAGCATCAATATCAATATCTCTACATCTAGTACAAATAGAAACATGCTCAATAGTAGATGTAGAGGGTGTGCAAGATTTTAATTCTTCAACCTTAGCATGCAACATATCATTCTTAGTTCTAAGGTCGGAAATTGTAACATTGCAAACATCTAATTCTTTAGCCTTAGCAATTAATTTCTCATTCTCATTTCTAAGGCTAGCAATAGAAACATTCAACTCATCAATCCTAGCAAGTAAATCAACATTATCATTTCTAGGATTGGAAGTTGAATCTATACAAACATGAGAATCAACCTTAGCAGTTAATTTAGCATTTTCATTTCTAAGGTTGTTAATGGTCTCATGGCAAGTGCTTAGCTCACTAGACAATTTTTCACATTTTTCTACCTCTAGAGCATAAGCATTTTTAACCTTAACATGCTTTTTGTTTTCCTTAATAAGGAAGTCCTCTTGAGAGTCCAAGAGATCATCCTTCTCATGAATAGCACTAATCAATTCATTTAATTTTTCCTTTTGTTGCATGTTAAGATCGGCAAAAAGGGTACGCAAATTATTCTCCTCATCACTAGCATTATCATCACTAGAGGATTCATATTTCGTGGAGGACTTAGATTTAACCTTCTTCCTTTTGCCGTCCTTTGCCATGAGGCACTTGTGGCCGACGTTGGGGAAGAGGAGTCCCTTGGTGACGGCGATGTTGGCAGCGTCCTCGTCGAAAGAGGACTCGGTGGAGCTCTCGTCGGAGTCCCATTCCCGGCAAACATGGGCATCGCCGCCCTTCTTCTTGTAGTACTTCTTCTTTTCTCTCCTCTTTCCCTTCTTGTCGTCGCCCCTGTCACTGTCACTAGATATAGGACATTTTGCAATGAAATGACCGGGCTTACCACATTTGTAACACACTTTCTTGGAGCGGGGTTTGTAGTCCTTCCCCCTCCGTTGCTTGAGGATTTGGCAAAAGCTTTTAATGATTAAAGCCATCTCCTCATTGTCGAGCTTGGAGGCGTCAATTGGTTGTCTACTTGGTGTAGACTCCTCCTTCTTTTCCTCCGTCGCCTTGAAGGCCACTGGTTGCGCCTCGGACGTGGAGGGTTCGTCAAGCTCGTTGATCTTCTTTGATCCTTTAATCATACATTCAAAGCTCACAAAATTCCCGATAACTTCCTCGGGGGTCATTAGTGGGTATCTAGGATTACCACGAATTAATTGAACTTGAGTGGGGTTAAGAAAAATGAGAGCTCTTAGAATAACCTTAACCACCTCGTGGTCGTCCCACTTTTTGCTCCCGAGGTTGCGCACTTGGTTCACCAAGGTTTTGAGTCGGTTGTACATATCTTGTGGCTCCTCCCCTTGGCGAAGACGGAAGCGACCGAGCTCCCCCTCGATCGTTTCCCGCTTGGTGATCTTGGTGAGTTCATCACCCTCGTGCGCGGTCTTGAGTAGGTCCCAAATCTCCTTTGCATTCTTCAACCCTTGCACTTTGTTGTATTCCTCCTTGCTTAAAGAGGCGAGGAGTATGGTTGTGGCTTGGGAGTTGAAGTGCTCGATTTGGGCCACTTCGTCCGTATCATAATCCTCATCCCCTACAGAAGGTACCTGTGCTCCAAACTCAACAACATTCCATATACTTTTGTGGAGTGAGGTTAGATGAAATTTCATTAAATCACTCCACCTAGCATAATCTTCGCCATCAAAAGTTGGCGGTTTGCCTAATGGAACGGAAAGTAATGGAGTATGTCTAGATGTACGGGGATAGTGTAAGGGGATCTTACTAAACTTCTTGCGCTCTTGGCGCTTAGAAGTTACGGATGGTGCATCGGAGTCGGAGGTGGATGTTGATGAAGTGTCGGTCTCATAGTAGACCACCTTCCTCATCCTCTTGTGCTTGTCGCCTTTCCGATGCGACTTGTGGGAAGAAGATTTTTCCTTCTTCTCCTTGTGGTGTGAGGAAGAAGATCTTTTCTCCTTCCGTTTGGAGGAGTCCTTCTTCTTCTCCTTCCTCTTGGTGCGGAACTCTTCCGATGAAGTGCTCCCGTGGCTTGTAGTGGGCTTGTCGCCGGTCTCCATCTCCCTCTTGGTGTGATCTCCCGACATCACTTCGAGCGGTTAGGCTCTAATGAAGCACCGGGCTTTGATACCAATTGAAAGTCGCCTAGAGGGGGGTGAATAGGGCGAAACTGAAATTTACAAAATTAATCACAACTACAAGCCGGGTTAGCGTTAGAAATATAATAGAGTCCGCGAGAGAGGGTGCAAAACAAATCGCAAGCGGATGAAGAGTGAGACACGTGGATTTGTTTTACCGAGGTTCGGTTTTCGCAAACCTACTCCCCGTTGAGGAGGCCACAAAGGCCGGGTCTCTTTCAACCCTTACCCTCTCTCAAACGGTCCCTCAGACCGAGTGAGCTTTCTCTTCTCAATCACTTGGAACACAAAGTACCCACAAGGACCACCACAAGATTGGTGTCTCTTGCCTCAATTACAAGTGAGTTTGATTGCAAGAAAGATTGAAAGAAAGCACGATTGCAAAAGCCAAGCGACAAGAGCGACAGATAACACACGGGTCACTTTCTCTCTCAAGTCACTAATCACTAATGATCTCTTATCTCAATTGTGAAACTTGGAGAGATGGAGGCTTTGAATGTGTCTTGGAATGGATTGCTAGCTCTTGTATTGAATGTTGAAGGTTGGAATGCTTTGGTGAAGTGAATGGAGGTGGTTGGGGTGGTATTTATAGCCCCCAACCACTTCCTAGCCGTTGCTCCATTCTGCCGACCGCGGACGGTCCGCCCGCCTGGTCCGGACGGTCCGCGTCTGTAGATCAACGGCTGAAAATGCAACGGTCAGCAGTAACGGCTATATCAACGGCTATATTGCATTTAATGCGTCGTCAGATGTCAGATAAAGTCAGGCGCGGACGGTCCGGTCGAGCACCCCGGACGGTCCGCGCGGACGCTATAATTCATTTTTCCGAACCCGTCACCTTCGGGTTTTTCGGTTCCTCACCTACCGGACGGTCCGCGCCTGAGGCCGGACGGTCCGCGCGAGGTCCCAGACGGTCCGCTCTTTTCCTTCGGACGGTCCATAGTGCAGACTTAGATTTTTGCATTGGTCCTGTCCGAGGGTCATCCTGGTGGTGCGGACGGTCCGCCGCAAGGGCCCGGACGGTCCGCGCTTGGTCTGTTTCTCCAAAAAAGCTTCTCCTGTCCGGAATAATCTACGGTATTCCGGACAGTCGATTTAGTATTTTTGTAGATGAACCTTTGGCACCTGTAGAACATATATTCTAGAGCAAACTAGTTAGTCCAATAATTTGTGTTGGGCAATTCAACCACCAAAATTATATAAGAACTAGGTGTAAGCCTAATTCCCTTTCAAAGAGGCGCACCACCGCAGGTGGTGGCGTGCTCCTCACGCGGTGGTTCGCCTTCTCCACACACGGAGGCTGATGCCCAAGGATCATTACTCGTGGGCCCAGGTCCCCGTGCCAGAGGCTGGTCCGCTGGTGGTTTCGGCGGAGGTGAAGAGGCGCACTACCGCAGGCGGTGGCGTACTCCTCACGCGGGACCTGGACCTGAACACAGCTTCGGCTAGGGAGCGTTAGTAGTACACCCATAGGACCCATCGTCTGACATTAGCCATCCTTTGATACATGCACGGGACCTTCAGGTTTTACTCTGAGAGGCCAAGTTATGTGTCCGGACCCCCTGGACCGCGGTACCAAATACTAGGACACCCGTCGCAGAGTGGTGGAGCGTGCAGGCTTACGGTACAGGACCAGGCTAAGCGGCTACACGGCTCCGGACCACCCCAGGAGACAAGTATCCATTCTCTAGAGCCGGACCCAGGTTGTCGGACCCACAGGACTATAGCTCCAAATACTAGGGTGCCCATCACAGAGTGGTGGAGTGTGCAGGCTTTTGGGTACGGAACCAGGCTAAGCGGCCACACTGCTCCGGACCACCCCATGGAACGAGCTCCTGTTCTTTAGAACCGGCCCCCAGGCTACCGGACCCCCTGCTTTCATAGAGGGGTCCTAAACTGCAGGCCTGGCTACTCAATTCGGATGTCATCATGTCGGAACGGATGGGAACTATACGGGTGGGTTAGATAGAAAATAATATCCGGAAACTGCAGGATAAGGCCATAGAGGCAGGAGGATAAAACTGTCATAGGAGCACATCTGAGGGGGTAAGTCTTCTCTTTATAACTCTACATGCATGGGTGCAGGCCAATAGGCCGGGTTTATGAGGGCAGACCTCACCGGGCTGGCGTACACATATGCGCAACCTAGTTACAAAAAAGGAAGAAAAACTCAACCCCTCAGGCTTGCTCCTATGGACAGAACTTACAAAGATGCTCCAAGGGTTAGGAAGAGGTACTCCTTCAGTTATAGCAAGGTGGTCACCCTCAGGTCGGCATATTTCCGTCGCCTTGAAGGGTCCTTCCCAGCTGGGGGAGAGTTTGCGGAGCCCTTCTCGGTTCAGTACTTGCCTTAGGGTTAGGTCCCGACCCTGGGTTCCCACCTGCATTTGATGATAGAGTCCACGTCCCCACGCTGTAGCCGTTTTTGTATGGACCCATCAGAAGACTGGACCCGTGGGGAGTCCAGTAGGGTTTCCGGGGGAAGCTAGGCTTCGACCCTGTAGACCGGGGAGTACGGGGTCCCCCCGGTGGCCCATCTAGCTACCACCACCGGAGTAGGAGTCTCCGGTGATGACATCCTTCAGGACCCCCTCGGGTGACTGATACCCGAGGTCCCGTTCAACCGCGGCCACCTCGCCGTCGTCGACCCTTTCCTTGCCAGGTCGGCGACGAGGTGGGGAGTTGTCCTTGGAAGACTGCTCGCGCCGCTCGCTAACGCGTTTCTGAAAGGGAAATGTGCCCTTGGGCCATTTCTATAATATTTTGGTGATTAAATGTCCAACACATACTAAGTGAGTTGGTTATGTGTCAAACAAGCAAGAAGTGCAAATCATGTAACAAGGTATGTTTCTAGACTTAGTACATTGGTTTGAGTACTAACATATTTTGTCTAAGTGCTAGAAATAGAGAAAAGAGAAGGAGAAAAGGACTTGGCTCTGAGCAGCCAATACCTAGCTCAGTCTGGCACACTGGACTGTCCGGTGGTGCACCGGACAGTGTCCGGTGCGCCAGGCTGGCTTCCAACGAACTGGCCACTCTCAGGAATGTTTGGCGGTGTACGACTATAATTCACCGGACTGTCCGGTGAGCCAACGGCCGCCAGCGCAACGGTCGACCGCGCAATCCGCGGGCGACGCATGGCCCGCACCAACGGTTGGCAGGGGGCACCGGACTGTCCGGTGTGCACCGGACATTGTCCGGTGCGCCAACTGCCACGAATCTGCAACGGTCGGCTGTGCCAGAATTGGAAGGAGATCACGCACCGGACATGAACAGTGGATGTCCGGTGCGCCAGCCGACAGAAGGCAAGGATAGCCTTCCTTGTTGGCCTCCAACGGCTCCTAGCTGCCTTGGGGATATAAAAGGGACCCCTAGGCGCATGGAGGAGTCACCCAAGCACACTCTAAGCATTCCAAGACTTCTAGTCCTCACTTTCACGCAATCGTTCATCGTTCTTGAGATTGGAGCACTTTTCGAGTTGTAAACTCCCCGCGCGTGTTTTGTGTGCTCATCTTCTCACTTGTGTGCGTGTTTGCGGTGTGGATTTAATTCTAGTGTGCGTTGTTCTTCCCAATCTTACTCTGTGCTTTCATTGTGATCTTTGTTGTAAGGACGAGAGACTCCAACTTGTGGAGATTCCTCGCAAACGAGAAAAAGAGATAAGCAAAGAAAAGTCGTGGTATTCAGGTTGATCATTGTATCACTTGAAAGGGGTTGAGTGCAACCCTCGTCCATTGGGACGCCACAACGTGGAAGTAGGCAAGTGTTACTTGGCCGAACCACGGGATAAAATCGCATGTCTCTTGTGTTGATCTATTTGTGATTGTCTTGCCCACAAGAACTCGCTTCGCAACCACTTAGTCGCACTAACATTTCTATAACCAAGTTTTGTGGCTATTAGTTGTTAAATTTTTACAGGATCACCTATTCACCCCCCCCTCTAGGTGCTCTCAATTGGTATCAGAGCCGTTCTCTTCACGTAAGGGACTAATCGCCCGAAGAGATGGATCCTAAGGGAAAGGGGATGGTGGTCAACGATAAGGAGAAGGAGTCCATCTTCAATGAGCCAAGAGATGACAAGCCCACTGACTTTGGCTCGAGTCACAATAAGAAGGACGGGAAGAAGAAGAGGCGCATCAAGAAGATCGTCTACTACGACAGTGACGAATCTTCCTCTTCACCAAGAGATGACGATGACGAGAAAAAGAAACCGGTTAATTCAAATTTTTCATTTGATTATTCTCGTATTCCTTTCAATTCCAATGCTCATTTGCTTTCAATTCCTCTTGGTAAACCTCCATGCCTTGATGGAGAGGACTATTCTTTTTGGAGTCACAAAATGCGTAGTCATCTATTCTCTCTCCATCCTAGTATTTGGGAGATAGTTGAACATGGAATGCAATTTGATAGTACGAATAACCCTGTGTTTATTAACGAGCAAATCCATAAAAATGCACAAGCTACCACTGTTTTGCTAGCATCTTTGTGCAGGGATGAGTACAACAAAGTGAGCGGCTTGGACAACGCCAAGCAAATCTGGGACACCCTCAAAATATCACATGAGGGAAACGACTCCACCATGATCACCAAAATGGAGTTGGTGGAAGGCGAGCTGGGAAGGTTCGCTATGATCAGGGGAGAGGAGCCAACACAGATGTACAACAGGCTCAAGACCCTAGTCAACAAGATTAGGAGCTATGGGAGCACGAGATGGACAGACCATGACGTCGTCCAACTTATGCTCATGTCTTTTACTGTTATTGACCCTCATCTTGTGAACTTCATCCGTGAAAATCCCAGGTACACAAAGATGACGCCCGAGGAGATACTCGGAAAATTTGTGAGCGGGCGCATGATGGTCAAGGAGGCAAGGTATGTTGATGATGCATTAAATGGCCCCATGCCCATTTATGAGCCACAACCTGTTACGCTCAAGGCAACAAGTAGCAGGGAGGCGCTACCAAGCAAGGTGGCACAAGTTGAGGCTGCCGGGCTAAACGAAGATGAGATGGCTCTAATCATCAAGTGTTTCAAGACGGCGCTAAAAGGACGCAAGGAGTATCCCAACAAGAGCAAAGCAAAGGGAAAGCACTCCTGTTTTAAATGCGGTAAGACTGGTCATTTTATAGCGCAATGCCCCGATAATAACAATGACCAGGAACAAGAAAAGCATGGGAAGAGGGAAAATAAGAAGGCCTACAAGAAGGCGAAGGGCGAGGCGCACCTTGGCAAAGAATGGGATTCAGACTGCTCTTCTTCTGACTCCGACAACGAAGGACTTGCTGCCTCAGCCTTCAACAAGTCCTCTCTCTTCCCCAACGAACGCCACACTTGCCTCATGGCAAAGGAAAAAAAAGGTAAGCGTTCGAGAAACCCCTAAGTATACTACTTCAAGCGATGATGATTCTAGTGATGATGAAGTAGACTATACCGATTTATTTAAGGGTTTAGATAGAGCAAAAGTAGATAAAATTAATGAGTTAATTGATGCTTTAAATGAAAAGATAGACTTTTAGAAAAGCAAGAGGATATTTTGTATGAAGAGCATGATAAGTTTGTTAGTGTGCAAAAATCTCTTGCTTTAGAGGTTAAAAGGAATAAAATACTATCTTCTGAATTATCTGCTTGTCATGAAACTGTGTCTAGCTTAAAGAGTGTTAATGATGATTTAAATGCTAAGCTAGAAGTAGCTAATAAATCTAGTTCATGTGTGGAACATGTTGTAGTTTGCAATAGATGCAAGGATTTTGATATTAATGCTTGTAATGAACATCTTGCATCCATTACTAAATTAAATGATGAAGTGGCAAGTCTTAATGCTCAACTTAAGACTTGCAAGATAGATTTTGATAAATTAAAGTTTGCTAGGGATGCCTATACAATTGGTAGACACCCCTCAATTAAGGATGGACTTGGCTTTCGAAAGGAAACCAAGAACTTAACAAGCCAAAGGGCTCCCATTCCCAACAAGGAGAAAGGGAAGGCCCCTATGGCTAGTAGTAATCAAAAGAATCATGCTTTCATGTATAATAGGAAAATTGCTAGTCATAATAGGAGATATGATCATGATGCTTGTGATTCACATGCTATGTTTGCTTCAAGTTCTAATTTTAATGGTAGGCCTAGGAGAAATTTTGTGTCTCATGCTCCTAAGAAAATGTGTAATAAACCTACCACTATCTTTCATGCTTGCAACACTACATTTGTACTTTCATGTAAAAATGAAAAAGTGGTTGCTAGAAAATTGGGATCCAAATGCAAAGGAGACAAGGCTTGCATTTGGGTACCAAAAGCTATTGTGACTAACCTTGTAGGACCCAACACGAGTTGGGTACCTAAAACCCAAGCCTAATTTGCCTTGCAGGTTTATGCATCCGGGGGCTCAAGCTGGATTATCGACAGCGGATGCACAAACCACATGACGGGGGAGAAGAAGATGTTCACCTCCTACGTCAAGAACAAAGATTCCCAAGATACGATCATTTTTGGAGATGGGAATCAAGGCAAGGTTAAAGGTTTGGGAAAGATAGCCATGACAAGCGAGCACTCTATTTCTAATGTATTCCTAGTAGAGTCATTAGGATATAATCTCCTGTCTGTAAGTCAATTGTGCCACATGGGCTACAATTGTTTGTTTACAAATGTTGATGTTTCTGTCTTTAGAAGGAGTGATGGTTCATTAGCATTTAAGGGTGTATTAGACAGCAAACTCTACTTAATTGATTTTTCAAAAGAGGAGGCCGATCTAGATGCATGCTTAATAGCTAAGACTAGCATGGGCTGGCTGTGGCATCACCGTCTAGCACATGTTGGGATGAAGAACCTTCATAAACTTCTAAAGGGATAACATGTGTTAGGACTAACCAATGTCTGCTTCGAAAAAGATATACCTTGTGCAGCTTGTCAGGCAGGGAAACAGGTGGGAAGCACTCATCACAACAAGAATGTGATGACTACATCAAGACCTCTGGAGCTTCTCCATATGGACCTCTTCGGACCCGTCGCCTACCTTAGCATCGGGGGAAGTAAGTACGGTTTAGTAATTGTTGATGATTTTTCCCGCTTCACTTGGGTATTCTTTTTGCAGGATAAATCAGAAACCCAAGGGACCCTAAAGCGCTTTCTAAGGAGGGCTCAAAACGAGTTTGAGCTCAAAGTGAAAAAGATAAGAAGCGACAATGGGTCCGAGTTCAAGAATTTGTAAGTGGAGCAGTATCTTGAGGAAGAAGGCATCAAGCACGAGTTCTCCGCTCCCTACACACCACAGCAAAACGGTGTGGTAGAGAGGAAGAACATGACACTTATCGACATGGCAAGGACGATGCTTGGAGAGTTTAAGACGCCTGAGCGGTTTTGGTCGGAAGCTGTAAACACAGCCTGCCACGCCATAAACCGGCTCTACCTTCATCGTCTCCTCAAGAAGACCTCGTTTGAACTTCTTACCGGTAACAAACCCAACGTCTCATACTTTCGTGTATTTGGGAGCAAATGTTACATTCTAGTGAAGAAAGGTAGAAATTCCAAATTTGCTCCCAAGGCAGTAGAAGGGTTTTTACTAGGATATGACTCAAATACAAAGGCGTATAGAGTCTTCAACACATCATTGGGTTTGGTTGAAGTCTCTAGCAACGTTGTATTTGATGAGACTAATGGCTCTCCAAGAGAGCAAGTTGATCTTGATGATGTAGATGAAGATGATGTTCCAACGGCCACAATACGCACCATGGCGATTGGAGATGTGTGACCACAGGAACAACAAGAGCAAGATCAACCTTCTTCCTCAATGATGGTGCATTCCCCAACTCAAGATGATGAACATGAGGCGTGTGATCAAGGGAGAGCACAAGAAGAACAAGTTATGGAGGAAGAAGCAACATTGGCCCCTCCAACTCAAGTCCGAGCGACAATTCAAAGGAATCACCCTGTTGATCAGATTCTGGGTGACATAAGCAAGGGAGTAACAACTCACTTAAGGTTAGCTAATTTTTGTGAGCATTACTCATTTGTCTCTTCTATTGAGCCTTTTAGGGTAGAAGAGGCCTTGCAAGATCCGGACTGGGTGTTGGCAATGCAGGAAGAGCTCAACAACTTCAAGAGGAATGAAGTTTGGAGCCTGGTGCCACGTCCAAAGCAAAACATTGTGGGAACCAAGTGGGTGTTCCGCAACAAGCAAGACGAGCACGGGGTGGTGACAAGAAACAAGGCTCGACTTGTGGCAAAAGGTTATGCCCAAGTCGCAGGTTTGGATTTTGAGGAGACTTTTGCTCCTGTGGCTAGGCTAGAGTCTATTCGCATTCTATTAGCCTATGTCGCTCACCATTCCTTCAGGTTGTTTCAAATGGATGTGAAGAGCGCTTTCCTCAACGGGCCAATCAAGGAGGAGGTGTACGTGGAACAACCCCCTGGCTTTGAGGATGACAGGTATCCCGACCATGTTTTTAAGCTCTCTAAGGCGCTCTATGGACTTAAGCAAGCCCCAAGAGCATGGTATGAATGCCTAAGAGATTTCTTAATTGCTAATGCTTTCAAGGTTGGGAAGGCCGATCCCACACTTTTCACTAAGACTTGTGACGGTGACCTTTTTGTGTGCCAAATTTATGTCGATGACATAATATTTGGTTCTACTAATCAAAAGTCTTGTGAGGAGTTTAGCAGGGTGATGACACAGAAATTTGAGATGTCGATGATGGGCGAGTTGACATACTTTCTTGGGTTCCAAGTGAGATAACTCAAGGACGACACCTTCCTCTCCCAAACGAAGTACACTCAAGATCTTCTCAAGCGGTTTGGGATGAAGGACGCCAAGCCCGCAAAGACACCGATGGGAACCGACGGACATGTCGACCTCAACAAAGGAGGTAAGTCCGTTGATCAAAAGGCATACCGGTCTATGATAGGGTCATTACTTTATTTATGTGCTAGTAGACCGGATATTATGCTTAGCGTATGCATGTGTGCTAGATTTCAATCCGATCCAAGGGAATGTCACCTTGTGGCCGTTAAGCGAATTCTTAGATATTTAGTTGCTACGCCTTGCTTCGGGATCTGGTATCCAAAGGGGTCTACTTTTGACTTGATTGGATATTCAGACTCCGATTATGCTGGATGCAAGGTTGATAGGAAGAGTACATCAGGGACGTGCCAATTCCTAGGAAGGTCCCTGGTGTCTTGGAGTTCTAAGAAACAAACCTCCGTTGCCCTATCCACCGCTGAGGCCGAGTATGTTGCCGCAGGACAGTGTTGCTCGCAACTACTTTGGATGAGGCAAACCCTCTGGGACTTTGGCTACAATCTGAGCAAAGTCCCACTCCTATGTGACAATGAGAGTGCAATCCGCATGGCGGGTAATCCTGTTGAACACAACCGCACTAAGCACATAGACATTCGACATCACTTTTTGAGAGACCACCAGCAAAAGGGAGATATCGAAGTGTTCTATATTAGCACCGAGAACCAGCTAGTCGATATCTTTACCAAGCCTTTAGATGAGAAAACCTTTTCCAGGCTGCGTAGTGAGCTAAATGTCTTAGATTCGCGTAACTTGGATTAATTTATAGCATACATGTGTTTTATGCCTTTGATCATGTTACTTTATGCATTTATGAGATTTGTTGTTTATTTATGGTGCTCAAGTTGTGCAAGGGATCCCCGGACCACACGAGTCCATGTGTGAGTGATGCACATATGTAGGGGAGAAGTGCTACAACTTGACCCTTTGAAGACTAACCTTTGTGTTTAAGTGTACTTGATACAGTCTAAAAGGTGGATTGAAAGGGAAAGGTGAACTTGGACCATGCAAAGACTTCCACTGCACTCCGGTATTGGTGTACTCACCTTCAAGTTCATTCTTAAGCTCCTATTGCCTTTTTGCTCTTAATTGACATTTTTGGTGAGGCAATGGGGTTAAAGGGCCAAAAATGATCCCGTTTTGGTGCTTAATGCCAAAGGGGGAGAAATTAAGGCCAAAGCAAATGGATCAGCTACCACTTGAGAATTTTGAAAAGATTAGAGTTAGAACTTTTGATTTGTCAAAATACTCTTATTGCAAAAATTGGTCTCTTGCAGGGAGAATTTATGGAAAAAGGGGGAGTTTTTGGCACTTGATCAATTTTTCCATTAGAATATCTCTTCTGTGCCTAAAACAAGTGTGTTTGACTTAGAGATAGGAAAATGAATTTGATTTGCAAAAACAAACCAAGTGGTGGCAAAGAATGATCCAAATATGCCAAATTAGAGTCAAAAACAATTTGGTCTTCAATTTGAATCGATGTTGCATGTTTTGCATTGCTTTGTGATGTGTTGGCATAAATCACCAAAAAGGGGAAGACTGAAAGGGAAATGTGCCCTTGGGCCATTTCTATAATATTTTGGTGATTAAATGTCCAACACATACTAAGTGAGTTGGTTATGTGTCAAACAAGCAAGAAGTGCAAATCATGTAACAAGGTATGTTTCTAGACTTAGTACATTCACTCTCGGGAATGTTTGGCGGCGTACGACTATAATTCACCGGACTGTCCAGTGGTGCATCAGACTGTCCGGTGAGCCAACGGCCGCCAGCGCAACGGTCGGTCGCGCAATCCGCGAGCGACGCGTGGCCCGCACCAACGGTCGACAAAGGGCACCGGACTGTCCGGTGTGCACCGAACAGTGTCCGGTGCGCCAACTACCACGAATCTGCAACGGTCGGCTGTGCCAGAATTGGAAGGAGATTGCGCACCGGACATGAACAGTGGCTGTCCGGTGCGCCACCCGACAGAAGGCAAGGATAGCCTTCCTTGTTGGCCTCCAACGGCTCCTAGCTGCCTTGGGGCTATAAAAGGGACCCCTAGGCGCATGGAGGAGTCACCCAAGCACACTCTAAGCATTCCAAGACTTCTAGTCCTCACTTTCACGCAATCGTTCATCGTTCTTGAGATTGGAGCACTTTTCGAGTTGTAAACTCCCCGCGCGTATTTTGTGTGCTCATCTTCTCACTTGTGTGCGTGTTTGCGGTGTGGATTTAATTCTAGTGTGCGTTGTTCTTCCCAACCTTACTCCGTGCTTTCATTGTGATCTTTGTTGTAAGGGTGAGAGACTCCAACTTGTGGAGATTCCTCGCAAACGGGAAAAGAGATAAGCAAAGAAAAGTCGTGGTATTCAGGTTGATCATTGGATCACTTGAAAGGGGTTGAGTGCAACCCTCGTCCATTGGGACGCCACAACGTGGAAGTAGGCAAGTGTTACTTGGCCGAACCATGGGATAAAATCGCGTGTCTCTTGTGTTGATCTATTTGTATTGTCTTGCCCACAAGAACTCGCTTCGCAACCACTTAGTCGCACTAACATTTCTATAACCAAGTTTTGTGGCTATTAGTTGTTGAATTTTTATAGGATCACCTATTCACCCCCCCTCTAGGTGCTCTCAGTTTCGCGAGGTCGATGATCTCGCGACACTCCGCGGCGCAGTGGTGACTGTTAGGCTGCATAGGGCATGAGCCGTTGTTACCCCTCTGCGGCCGTGGGCGTTTGTTGCGGTCGCCCCGGCCCCCAGTCGCAGCTGCGACGACCAGCGCGGTAGACTGCGGCCTCTTGTGGCCGCGGCCCTTCTTCTTTTTCTTTTTACCGTCCTGAGGGACGACACCCAAGCCACTCGTTTGGACAGCCCCGGTTCGTGGGGCCGAGTGCCATGCCCAGCCCTCGGTGGCTCTGGCGCACTTGTCGGCCAGAGCGAAGAGTGTGGAGACAGTCTCCATGTCATGCGTTGCCAACTTCTCCAACATTTTTTCATCACGCACTCCCTGATGGAAGGCCGTGATGATGGAAGCATCGAAAATGCGAGGTATAGTACCTCGCACCTTGGTGAAGCGGGAGATAAACGTCCGGAGAGTCTCCCCGGGTTCCTGCCTCACTGCATGGAGGTGGGCCTCCACGCCGTGCTGTTGGTAAGCGCTGGCGAAGTTCGTTGTGAACCGCGCGCAGAGCTCTTCCCAGGAATAGATTGATCCTGGGGCAAGATTCATGAGCCAAGTCCGGGCAGGCCCAGACAAGGCGACATGAAAATATGTCGCCATCACAGCGGTGTTTCCACCTGCTGCTGTGATAGCGGTGATGTACACCTGCAGAAATTCTGATGGATTTGACGTACCGTCGTACTTTTCCGGCAGGTGCGGCCGGAACTTGGATGGCCAGGACGTCGCGCGGAGATGATCCGCGAGAGCGGCGCAGCCCACGCCGGCCAAGAGGACACCCATCTAGAACCGGGCGCCCACTGGGGTTTGCGGTGATACCACAACAAAGTCTTGATCAAGGTTGCGACCCTCGATGTTTTGCCGACGCTCACGCGCCCTCTCCAAAGAGACTCGGGCATCCTCCCCCGCACGCCTGCGGTTGAGCTCTGCCTAGAGGTCGTTGGTCTATGCACCTCTCACTGAGGGTGAGCGCACAGACGCTGACGCCTCACGTTGGCGCCGGGATGGCCGAGGCCTTGATCTGGTCGAGCCAGAGTGCCATGCCGAGCAGTCGGTCGACGTCGTCCCGCCACTGCTTCATGGCCTTCGGTGAGGCCGTGGAGCTCGGGGGGTGACGTAGCAACTCCCTGGCCGCAGACAGTGCCCCGGGAGCCGCCCTTGACGGAGTCCGGGATGTCTGCGCAGTTGTAAGCTGCCGTGCAGCGTGCACAACTGTAGTTCCCGGCACTGGGCGGTTGGGAACCTGTGGCGTGGAAGAGGCAGCTTCCTCCTCCACCAGAAAATCCACCGAAGTCTCGCCGTGGTGCTCGACGATTTGCACCATCATGCTGAGCAGGAAGAACAAACAAAAACCTAGAGCCTAAGCCCCTACCTGGCGCGCCAAATGTCGGAGAGGAAATCTCTGGCCGGGTGGCGGAATGCACCTGTCCTAAATCCTAAGATGAGGAGGGGCCTAAGTGTTTTGCTTGTTAGTTGGAAAATGGGGAGAACACAAGAACACACAAGGATTTAGAGTGGTTCGGGCCGCCGGAGCGTAACACCCTACTCCACTGTGTGATGTATAGAGCTTGTATGAACTTGTGAGCCTGAGCTGGGTCTAAGTGTGTCCAAGTGAGCTTTTGTGAGCCTGAGTGTGCTTGTGTCGTAACGTTGCGTGCCTCCCCTTTTATAGCTGAAGGGGGGCACGTACAAGGGTGCTGAGCCCCGACATGCGGGCCCAGGGACATAACAGATGTAATACTTGGAGCAACTAATACTGGTCACCAGTGCAATCTCCTTGCGCCCGGATATCCGCAACCTGCGTAGTATCGGCGTGCAGCGGAAGCTTCACTAGCAACGTACGAGTGGTGGTGGGCATAGTGTATGCCGCAGCACTGGCGTACTGCCTGCCAACGGAATGGACAGGCACGCCGCCTGCAGGATGGCCTGGTCGTCGCCCGTCAGCAGAGTGGACAGGTCACATTTAATGCTGAGACAGCACATCGCCTGCCAGTGGAGTGGCATGGCTCATTAAATGCCGAGGCGGCACATCACCTGCCAGTGGAATAGACACGCGGCGCGCCTTATCCGTAATAAATGCAGCGTCGCGCGGCCCAGAGGCCTTACGTCAGGCTCTGCCCGCTGGCTTACGTCATGGGTAGTAGGCCACGTGGCAGCATCGGGTCTCCGCCTGAGCGGGGAGCAGAAGTGTATATGGTATGGTCCGGACACTTGTCGGCTCCGGACCCCGTCTGACCTTGATTAAGCCCTGGGTATTCTTTGTCCCAAAATCCCGGGACCCTGCTGAGGGTGGCCCGGACCCTACACAGAGAGGTCCGGGACCCGTCCTGGGGGTCCGGTCTGTACCAGCGGAGGTCCTGGACCCTGCCCGGAGGTCCGATCCGGACATGCAGGGGTCCGATACTTTCCCATGGGGGTCCAGACCCACCGTTTATATCTTGGAGGATATTGTCTTCCCGGCCACGTGGCGGCCCTAGGGCCGTCCTCATGGTGGAGTCATGTGTTGTTCGTCACGCGACTAAAGATAGCCGCATGAACACAAAACCTTTATATTGTAGTAACGGATACCCCATTTCCAGGGTATTGACAGATCTGATCTAGGGTCGTGAGTTGATTTCAAACAAATATAAGAGTTTTTTTTGTAAAAAGATGACATAGGATGACCGTTAAAATTGATGATTTAATATAGTAGAGAAAATGGTCCTCCCACCTTCATGTTATATTTTGGTTGAACGGGTTGCACCAACAGATCTGATTGCACCTGATATGTTGATATGTTGCTCCTGTAAATTTATAATAAATAGCCACCATTCAATTTAATTCTCCTTCCATCCCACCAAAGTCCAACGGCCAAAAAAACCCACAAATACTCCCTCCATTCCACAAAATGCAACCTTCGATAGCCGGCAGCACCCAGCGGCCAAAAATCCAACGCATGTACAGCCACGAACGGACCACACGATGCTGGGCCATCGCGCCGCTCCTCTCCACTTTGGATCAGTCGGTCTTACGAGCTGGTTGGCCCACGCGTGGGGAGCTAAGCGTGTTTCTGCTTGGCAGGCATTAGCAGCACACAAGCACAACATCATACGACAAAAACTGCAAACCTAGCAACAATTAAGTAACCTGCACTGCACAAGTGCTCGTCTAATATTGTTTCTGTTCCACAGAATAGGTATTATTCTCCCGTGAGTTTATGTAGTTTAATTTCCTACATCTCCAAAAATCACAAAGAGGATTTAAGTTTCCAAATTATCCTTTACGTGGTTTTTGTTCCACTTAAGAATATCTGTTCTACATATAACGTTCCGGTTGAACAATGCGTATCAAGCAAAGCCAGGTGTACAAACCTTTATTCAAGTCTGAATAATCTGTTCCATTTGTATAAACTTCTGCTCCTCCTGTAAAACTATTGTTATAGGCAAATAATTGTTGTCAAGCAGGCTAGAGAGTGAAAATATTATGGACAAACCATTATGTTTCACTTAAGTAACTATTCTTTAGTTTTGTCCATTTTTCGTGCGAAAAAGAGAGTGGCTTGGTGCACTCTACAATACACTTCGTCCATAGATAGCTAAGGGTGTCCCTAGCAAATCGCGGATGCGGTCGCTGATACTCAAAATGAGTAAGAAAATGCAATTATCACTCGTCCAGCGAGTTGCAGATGTGGTCTCGCCAAATGCTCGATTTCCTGCCACGTTTCGCGTGCTCGCAAAATGCCTAGGCTCCACTCTCTCGCATCTGCCACGACACCAGGCTCCATTCCCCCGTCGCATAGCCTATTCGCATAGTCCTCCCGCGACATGTGCGTCGCCTCCACCTCCGCCTCTAGGACGGTGGCTTGAGGGAAGTTTGGTTGCCGAAACAAAACACGAGAACTAACTATCTGCATCACATCCACAACTATTCGAGGAACGCTGCTAGAAGTAGTATACTTTTTCCGCAACGAAAAACATCGCGGAAATGGCCTAGTTCTACGTCCACGTTCGCAAACTTCTAGAGACAGTCTGAGGGCGGATCAAGCAGTCAAGCAGCGGGTGGAGCTCAAGCCCTCCTACCACCTCGGTGACAATAGAGCTCTTCATATTTTTTGTAATTCTAAAAAGGGGATGCTCTAGAGGTTGAATATGACTTTAGCTTTTGATTTCATTAAATCCTAAAACCGCCACTGTAGACATCATACCAAGATGAATTTTTTTACAAAGACAGCTAGTAACCGGCCATGGCAAAACTAAGAAAGAAAGACACATCGTGAGCCAAAACACAGATTGATTGACCAACTAAGTGCCCGTTCGGTTCTTCTTGAATACTTTACTGGATTGGTTTCGGATTGGAATAGTTCGCAGCTTGATGAGTTGGAATGGTTTCGGCCTCCAATCTGGACTAAACGAACAGAGCCTAAAGAAGATGTAACAAATGGTTGACTATTGTTGGCTTGTCCGAGAGGAGAGGCTACTCAGTTGGGACTTCAGATAATCAAATTCCTACCCACTCAAGTGAAACCATCTAGGCTCTTAGTAGAATTTTTTTTAAATTAATAACGACACGGAATTATTATAACTAACATATATTTTGCGAAGGTATTTGAGTTAGGACATAGTAATGGTGATTGTTTGGCAATCAAAGGTGATAGTTTATGGTGATAGTTTATATTAGACCTTCAAGACTTGTTTATGAGCCAGGATACCGAAGGAGATTGGATATGCTAAATTCTCCTTGTTATTTAAAACTTAATAGCAAGGAGATTTTAGCCCCCTCCAGTCGTCTCCTACGGTATTCTTGTTACCAAACAAACCATAGGAGTCCTTGAGACATATTTCGCCCTCTCAACTTTTTTTCTATTTTTTCTTCTTTGGAAAAGCTATTCTCGATCTATATCGCTAGAAGTCTAGATGCATCCACGCGGTGCATACATAGGGGGGTGTGGTTACAGACTCAGGACTGATTTGGTGACTAAATAGCAAGAGGATTCTTCACATGTATCCTATCAAATTCCCTTTGTCGCCAAACAATAGTCCTCACTATAGGTGTACATTCGGGCCGCCTGGTCCGGCCCGACCCGACCCAAGCCCGAAAAAGCCCGTATTGTTTGAATTTCGGGTCGTGCCAGGCTGGCCCACGGGCCTACCCCTCGGCCCACGGCATGTCCCGTAATTGCTTAAACGTGACGGGCTCATTTCAGGCGGCCCGAAATTATAAAAGCCCAAAATTCACATTAGGACCCAAAATTCAATTTTTGGCCCAAAATTCAGTTTTTGGCCCGAAATTCACATCAGGACCCGAAATTCACATCAGAGCCCGAAATTCAAAACAAATTGAATAAAACAAATAAAAGATAAGACAAATAAATTTGACCAAAAACAAACTTAATATTTGTATTAAGTTACCAGAGCTATGCAATGACTACCTCGTTTACAGATCATTTTGTTAGAAAGAAAAAAGTATAATTAGCTCTGTATAAAGTTCGTAAGTTCAGTTCATTATCTAATGTTCATAATAAAAATAAAATTACATCGCATACTCTAATTCAAAGCTAAAAAACATCTAACTAACATTATTTATAGCTTTGTGTTCTTTATTAAGTAAATGAAAGTGTCGAATGAAGTGTGATTTTAATAAATATATAAGCCTTTTCGTGCCTCTGTATGAGCCATTTCGTGTCTGTCTTAAACGGGTCGTGCCCGTGCCCGTCCATGGGCCGCGACCTCAGCCCAAATCCGATCCGGCACTAAAATATTTCATGTCGTGCTGTGCCTGAACCGTGCTTTTTTTTATGCTTTGAATCGATCCATTAGACCCGACCCAAATGTACACCTATAGTCCTCACGGTGACACCTCGTGGATTCGGCCAGTAAACGCGCGCGCGGGGTACCGGCGTCCGGCAAGGCAAAGGCGCGGCCTTGCCCCGGCCCCTGGTGCCTGCGGTCGTCCTCGAAAAGACGAAAAGCCTCCGCGACCGCGACCCACACCCGTCCTCTGCGCTGCCCCTCCCATCATCTTGAAAATCCGTGCAATGTGCTCGTTCGTGGGTTGGGTGAGTGAACCGCAGAAGAGACACCGCAAAAGAGACAACGCCGGCACGGCCATGGGCCATGGCCATGGCCAGCCTCCCTCGCGCCTCTCGGGCTCTCGCTCTGCCTCTCCCCTCCCCTCCAAAGGCAGCGAGCCAGCGACAGTACAGCGCCAGTGCTCCCGGCTTTAGTTACCTCCGGCTGCCGGCCGCGCTTTGGCCCCAGCCCCAGCCCCAGCCCCCAGGGTTTCTCGCCAGTCGCCACGATAAAAGGCGGGCAGGCAGAGGGAGAAAAGCCGCCGCCGCGCGGGCAAAGCTACTGTACTAGCCAAACCGGAGTCGGCTGTGCAGTGCCGGTGCATGCATGCATAAAGGGCAGAAAGGAGTCTAGCAGGCGACTGAGAAGTGAGAAGAAGGAATCTCCCTCGGGCCGAGAGAGCCAGGATCGCCACGCCAATAATTGGGACGAAATGCGCCCAAAAAAGAAAAGATCTAAAACATTTTGGTACGTTTTTTATAAAAACAATTAACTCTTGCCAGAAGGATTCTAGAATAAGGATTGCTTGTTTAGAGTAACTCCAAAAGAACTTGTAAACCAACTCTAAACAAATATTGTTAAATAAATACTCTCTCTGTCATAAAATAAAATTCGTTTTAGTGATTTATTAGATTCACATAATACTTGATGTATGTTTTTTATATATACGTCTAGATTCGTCTTTATTCATTTGAATATAGACATAAAAATCAAAAGTTACAACGATTGCTATTTTGGAACGGAGTGAGTAGTGATTTCTGTTGCTCCAATAGCTCCCACATCTTTTCCTCAAAAATTTCGCGTTCCGCATCCATAGCCTCGTCTCCCTCATATTTTGTCATGTTCTATTTCTCTCCAATATGTTTGTGGCTGCCTGGTTGGTGGTCCACCGGTGCTTCCTGCCATCTATGCACAGGCTACGAAGGCCCATATGTAGGTGCAAAGTGGGATGCCTGGAGCTTTTTTTTTAAAAAAAAAATTGAGTCCAGTTTTCCTTTTTTCAGTTTTGTTTAAGGGTCTCGTTGAAGCATACACAATAATTCACCCTTACAAAATTTTAACCTTCCCCCAATAATAATTTTTTGGAAAACTTTTCAGCATCCTTTTGGAGTTGCTCTTAGGAGTCAAATGTCTCTCTTTAAAAAGTGAAGACATATCAATCTAAATTATGAAGATACTTATCTTGTTTGGCTTCCTGGGGTTGGCTGAAGCAGGCCCTTCCTATGGGGTCGATCTTGCAAATGCCAGACTCCCTAAGAGGTCGATCTTGCAAATGCCAAACTTTGACCGACTGTTTATCATCGACTGTGACACTTCTAGTGCGGGTTTTGATGTCGTTCTCCATCAAGGGGCTGGTCCCCTTGCCTTCTTCGGCTAGCCCTTTGTCACCCATCATCACAAGATGGCGACATACAAGCATGAACTTATTGACCCGGTTCTGGTTGCACGACATTGGTGATAGTACCTCTAGGCTCGTTTCCTTGTTTGTACCGACCACTGCAGTCTTAAGTTAATCTTGGACTAACGATTGTCAGTTGTTCCCTAGCATAAGTGGATCAGCAAGTTGCAAGTTGTTCGTCTTCGATTTCATGGTCGGTACCACCCCCTTCCTCGTTGCCTCAACTCATCATCATGACACCAATACCATCGGGGACTTCACAAAGTTGCACGTCCTCTCTAGGCCCTCGTTCCACCTACTTGACGGGATCTATGCTGCAAAAATGGATGATGAAGAGGTTGGTTGTGTTCACCAATAGATCTAGGATGCAACTCTTACGACACCATTGCAGATCATTGATGGCTTCTTGTTTCATGATAAGTGTGTCTTCGCATGCGCCAACACGTGCTTGCGCTAGCGTATACCACCAGGCATGAGGGGATTCAAAAGACACTCCAGCAAATGTGTCTGGATTTATGCATCTCTGACGCCCGCATAGTCGTCTAAGACTATGTCCGCACATGAGCCACATGCCAACACAACAAGACACCAACCATGCAGGCATACAACTCAACGGTATACTTCAACCTAGGTCTATGCTGACATCTCCATAGACTTCATTAAGGGCCTCCCTAAAGTCCAAGGATATCATTCTCACCATCATCGCTCGCTTCTTCAAGTGAGCGCACTGATCCCCCTCAACCACCTATACACACCTGTCTCGGTCGCTCGTGCCTTTTTTTGAGGTTGTTGTTCGTCTATACGGTTTATCCACCTCTATTGTTAGTGATCATGACCCAATCTTCACGAGTCACATGTGGCGTTGCCTCTTCAAAATGGTCGGCATCAAGCTCTAATTAAGCATGACGTTCGACCCTCAGACATACGTCTAGTCAGAGGTCATCAACAAGGTGATCACCATTTTACCTATGTTGTGCCACTTTGGATTCACTAGCTTCCTTGAATGAAGTATTACTATAATATTTATCCATATGGCGCTCCGCACCAATGCCTTTTTCAGGTGGTGTACAACTGACCCTCACTATCTATTATTTCGCACGTCATAGGGGCAGCTCAAATGGAGGAAGTGGACACCCTCCTGTGTAACCACGTCGCCTTCATCGCGGAGATTCACAAGCGTCTTTTTCAGGCCTACCAGTATGTTAAGCGCCACTACGACAGTCATTGTCGTGCTCTTAGAGTTTGTAGTGGGTGATTGGATGTGGCTCTGTCTTCTCCATCGACCAACACAATGGCTAGAGTCCAAGCCCAGGGGTAAGCTCGGATGACACTATATCAGTTGTTCCACATGCCTAAGCACGTCGGGTAGGTGGCCTATCGCTTTTATATTCCAGCGGGTGTATGTTTCCACGACGCGTTCACATCGGGCTGCTTTGTGGGACCACCGACGACTTTGTCGCCCGTGCCACTACCTATACAGGATGGTCGACTACTGTTCGAGCTAGAGCGTGTGTTGCTCGTCCGACTACGCTAAGGCATCTGGCATGTCCTTGTTCAGTGGTGTGGCCTATCCAACTACGACTCCACTTGAGAGGCGCTTCGTCAACTTAATAAACTATGCCTCGACATCAAACTCCAGGACAAAGTTGTTCGAAGAGACGGCAAGAGATGTTAGGACTGACATGGGCTATAGACTTAAGGAACGCTACGTGAATAATTAGGGGCGAAATACCAAGGCGTTTCTTTCTAAGATATTTTAATTTATATATAAAGAAAGTAGAATTACGACGGTTTCCTGTTAAAAGGATTCGATGAAATAAGGACGATAAGAAGAGAAGATGTATCAACCTAAGCAAACAATATAATTATGTTGTTTAACTTCAGAGACCATCTTTCACGTCTCTTTGTCGCTCGTCTACACGTCCTATGAGCGACCATATCTCTTGTGCGCCGGCGCCACTGTAGTACACGACCCGGTCATCCGTACGGCTTATACGTGTAGCCATAGCGGCGTAGCCATAGTAGGATTTCCGATTCTATCAGCCGGCCTGTCAATGCCCCGCGGCGGCGGCGACGACGTGGCCGCCGCGCTTTAGCTATGCCGACGTGGGTCGTCTGGGTGGAAGGGAGCTGGGTGACCGCTCGCTTTTGACTGTGACGGGATCTCTTTCCTCTCAGGCTCAGGCTCAAGACGCGCTCGCTCGCCGCGCCTTATCGGGCAGCAGCAAATCCACTTGGGCGGGCGGCACATGCGTCGGCGTCGTGCGGGGGAAGCTCACGCTCATGGAGCCACCTGCCATCGACTGCAAAGAGCTAAAGACAAGGCATGGGCGCGTGGCCTCACAAAAGAGCATCCAATGCAACGCACACGCACTTACGAGGCCGAGAGCTGCTGCTGGTGGTTTTGCCGATGCGGGTCTTCAAGTTGTGCGCACGTGCATGCTGGTGCGCGCCTCTCTCTCTCTCTCTCTACGCATGTTATGTTACCACACGAGACGCAGCACCTCTGGGACCTGGGGAGGACGACTGGACTGGACGAGAGTTCTGGTTCACCGCACGGCACGACGCGTTGCGTTGCACGTGCACAGGTAGCTACCATCGGTCACTCGGAAGCAAGTGCAGAGGTCGTTGAGGGCTTGAGGCAATAATATACTTAGACTCTTTCCACCGACATCATCTATATACATCATTTATATCCGTCTTTTACAGTATTCTCTAAAAGATTCTATCTCCTATATCTATTTCCTCTTTAACAACGTCATCTAAATCACGTCCTCTATATGTAAATGCCTATATTAAAGATATTTTTTATTTTTTATACATACGTATTTATCATACTCTCAAATATATTATACATATTTTAGTTTTACTAAACCGGTTGTTTAAAGTATTCAAATAGATAAAAAACCGTTTAGAGAAACTCTATATATAAAGGATCCAGCAGCATTTAGAGACGCTGCTGGAGAGAGTAGATGACCCTGATCCTCTAAATTTAGGGTACAGAACCTTTTAAAGCTCCTTGTTGGAGCTAGCCTTACACCATAAAGCAAGAACAAGATGAACGCCCCCGGAGATATTAAGAAGCAACAGTACTAGTTAAGCAAGCGTTTTTTGGGGGGTTACATCACAAGACTCGATCCAAGCGCAAACATGCGGAGGAGACGAACGGGAAACAGAACAGCAAACATAGGTCCCAAATGGTAATTAAAGGGCTATGAGAACCAAACCAAATCTAATAAAAGAGAAGAGACGGCATGGGTGGTTGAACAAAACTAGCTAGCTAGTAACAGAGCATCGCGGCCGTCTTTTTTTTTTTTTGTTGCAAATCCACTACTCTCTCTCTCTCTTACGTTACGACGTGATGAGGACTCCTCTTGTCGTCGCTTTCTTCGGCGCTGCAGACTTTTTAACTTGCTCGATCCTACACCTCAGTGCCTGCACACGGCGAAGTGAGTGAACCCCGTACTCGGTTAGGTCATGGATATGGCAGCCAGAGCGGCCGAGAGGAGGGGAAAGATTCGGTAATTTACAAGTAGTTTTCGTAGGTCATGGCAGCGCTACCAGAGTCCCGCGGTGCGTTGCACCTGAAGCACTCCATCCTGCTGGCGAAGTTGTGCTCGTTGCATCCGGATCTGTGGACGATTCGCACGCACAAAGGTTAGCAGAGTGTTCACAGGTAAAATGCATACTGGCAGAGTACCTACCTACTCATCCACTAACTGAGACATCAGCAACTCCTAAGAAGATTTAGAGGCTAGGTTATCGCTAATATATCATGCATGCAGACAGACAGACAGAAAGCATAGCCAGACGATTCTGTTGTCCCTTACTCCAGCATGTTGCTGATAAAACAATCCTTTTTTTTTCTCATCAGACCTTGCGTACGACAAGAAAACAAGCACATGGATTCATGGACAGAATGAATACCACGCCCGTCCATGAAACATGTAGTCAAGGTGGAAGGGTTCAAGTTTAGTAACACGCACCTGGTGCAGATCCAGTCTCCGGACTTCCAACCGGGGCGGTTGGTAGTACGGGCAGCGCCAGCACCAGCACCAGCAGCACCGCTGCCGAAGCCGTAGCCCCGTGAGCGTGACATGTCGCCGTCAAAGCCGCCAGCGCCACTGTTCACAGCGGCCTCCTCCTTGTAGGCGGAGCACTTGAAGCAGCTGGAGCGGCTGGCGAAGTTGTGCGCGCCGCAGGAGCAGTACCAGTCACCAGGCCGGACGTCAGAGCCAGCAGCGCCAAAGCCGCCGCCGAAGGAGGAGCCACCGCGGCCACCGAAGCTGGCGTAGTCGCCTCCTCCTCCTCCGCCGCCACGATCAGCAACTCCACGTGGCTCGCTGCAGCGCTGGCATATGTCTCGGCGGCTGAAGTTGAGGTGCTGGCACGCCCTGCAGTCCCAGTCTCCTGGCTTCCTGTTCATCTTGCCTGCAGTAGTTACACACCGTCAAAACGACTCAAAAAAAAAAAGGACACCCACATTAAAGAAGATACCATCGAAGAGCTAGAACAAAAGCATAATCCAAGAAGATATGTATGTAGGTTACGCGCTAACACAAAGCTAAATTACCTAAGCAAAGCTCGGCTGTGTGTGTTGCTGGGTCCTCCTAGGGAGTGGTATATGAAGTGAGATGGTGGTGATGCAGCAAGGTGCGTGTGTGCAGGGGTATTTATAGTGATGTTTGGAGGGGATGCTGAAACCGAGGGTGAGCTATCTTTGTGCCTTTGATTCTTAGCGCGCTTTGGCCCGCGAGGAACAAGGGAATCACGTAAAACTAGAAAGAGGAGGGGAGTTAAAAGAAAAGAAAAGAAAAGAAGAGAAAGCCATTAAAGGGAAAAGAATTATGGGGAGTTTGAATCCCCCTTTCTTTGCCCTGTATCTTAGCCTGCCTTGGCAACATCTTTTGAGACATGGGATGCAGGGATGTGTGCACTTCTAAGTATTATTGCGCTTAGGAAACATGGCATGCACTAGCTGTTGTTGTAGGTGTTCTCAAAATATGTCTTAGCAGAAACACATCCAAATATAAGGCTGCAACACACTAGTATGGAATTTGAGGAGGTTGGTACCATCCAAAACAGAGTAAATGTTGGTGATTGGTATTTTTTTTCTTGAAGAAAAAGATCAGGAGTTCTGCCTTGCATTCAAGGTGTGATTAGTAAAATATTCTGTGTTTACATGGCACACTTTGAGTTGATACAGTTAACTGTTGAATGACAGATTCTGTCTATGTTTTCTAATTTTGAAGGTACAATACATAACCCATTTAGTTACCTCGTTCAAAAACATAAACAAATCTGTGCTTAAACTAAAAGAAACAAAATCTGGTCTATACCAACAATACAACTTATTGCACTAGGTCGAGCAATTGTGGAGGCTGGGCTGCATCCATGTAGAAAATCTAATAAGAATCATACAAAATATATATATGGAAAGAAAAGCAAAACCTAAATTAGCACCAACTATTAGATTCCGATGGAAATAAGCAAGTGTTGGAGGTGTTGAGATGGACCCTGTCATTCCTGCAACTAAAAAAAAGGCTCTTCCTGTTCCTGATATTCGACTCTAACTTCGCCTTCTTTTACTATCAATTATTGAGAAAGACCATAGAATCCTTCCAAGCAACCATCACTCAACTCAGCGCTATAACCATTTCTGTCCAGCAATCTACAACAATATCATGGCCCGTCCATATCATTTATTCAGCATATCATTTACTTTAAGTAAGCACACCTTTTCAACTCAAAACCTTTTTTCCATGGATTTAGAGGGCCCTTGCATATAGCCAAAATTAACTGTCAATAATTAAAATTTTGAACCATATACTATCCCAAATATTAAAAACAAGTCCCATAATTAATTGTTAGAGAAATATTTCTAATAAAACGAGGAAAGTAGGTATCAGCCAAACTCCAATGAATGGATCAGAAACGGACTAGCTAATTTTCTAGATAAGAAGGAACAAGTAAGAATAAGGGGCACACTGCAGCACCAAGTGAATATTCTAAATGCAAGGAGAGAGAAAGGAGCATAAAGTGTTCAACAGCTTACCAACAGCATAAGCATCTACTCCCTCCATTATAAATTATAAATTGTTTTGTCATTTCTAGATACATAGAATTTGATATGCATCTAGATATACACTATATCTAGATAATATAGTAAAAAGTAATGGTTTTTTCCAGAGGACATAGCAGCGTCTTATAATTTGGATTGGAAGAGAGGGAGTACATGACAACATGATGTGTAGGTACAAAGAAAAATTAGCACTAGTGAAATAAGATACTATCTTTGTTGTTAAGTTGCGTGCACCGACTGATTCAACCCGCAAGCTTAAGCTGCCAGAAAGAGGTGGACGATACACTTTAACACCCCTACTCAAAATAAGGGGGGCAAAGGACTTAAGGGTTCGGAGGACTTAGGTTGCCTCCAACAGGCCAGCCAAAGAGACGCACACTTGAAAATAAAGGGGGCAGAGGACTTGAGTTGCCTTCGAACTTAAGACCTCCGGTTTTGGTATCTTGTTAAGTTGCACACAACAACGAGTTCAACTCAAAAGCTTAAGTTATCAGGAAGAAATGGACAATGCACTTATAAACTTCAACATTTGGAACTAAGTTAATCTAACAAATAAGAAATCTTTTCTTTGCAAAAAGAAAAAAAAGATCACCACCACTACCAATCAGACGCTCGCCTCTGGGCACACCGTTTGCCCCCTAACAGACGCTGCTTTGCCGACCAATGGTGTACTGTCCTTAGCCCTCGAATATGAATTCCCTAGCTCATGTAATTCCTTGAAAAAGAACCACTCTTACCCCTCCCCCTCAACCCCTGACGCTCCTTTGTTTGTACCACCTTTCATTGTAATCGCCGCACCCCGGCCCAATGCAATGCAAGACAGTAAAAAAACATTAATTCAGTTCATGCAAAGAAAAACAAATGTCTTTAAACAAATATGATATGGTTGACAAGCAAATACAATTCACCCCACTTCTGCTCAGCATATAAGCTCAGCAAATAACCTCAGCTATCTTACTTTTGGCAAAAACTCATTGTGAATTGATATACCACTTCACTTGGGCCCCAAGGGGTTTTCCTCACTTTGATCAACAACGGGCTACTGATAGACACACCATTGTCCACGTATACTAAAAATAGCAGTCTCTACTCATGTCCACAATGTTGTTTAATCTTAACGCAAAAGCATACTGGCAGATGGCCACATGGTTATCTGATACAGAATTAAATGGGTGAAAGTGACAGAAAAGAAAGAAAAGGAAAAACTACAAATCAAGACATAGCGAATTGGATTGCTGAGCTGTAAGCAATGAGAACTAGGCTTTATCTTTTTCGTTATAAGAGAATTTTCGAATGCAGAGAAAGATGCCATTGTCTCATAATGAAACTCCCTATGCACAAATCGAGATGAAAAATTATTCCTGGGCAGAAAGCAAAGGGAGGAGCTGGTGCATAACTGGAGAGAATGCCTGAGTATCATCAATACACAGCTAAACCAAGAGGTAAGTAACCCTCAAGGGTGGGGTTGACCACTGTCTTTAGAACTCTTTGAACAACCCTTTAATTTTCAGTTGTTTTACATCTACTGTGTTGTTTCCCTTGCCCTTTATCATGCTCATCCTTGAGGCTTTACATTAGTGGATTTCCTTTCGCTTTTTATCTACTCCGTCTATTTCATTACTTTTATGTTACTGTGCTAGTTACAAGTACTAGCAGTCGTGGTAGTAGATGCTACCAAAAGAAGATATAGGTTTCAAAACCATAGGATGATATGCCTTCTCTTCCATTCCATTCTCTTGGGTGAAGTGAAAGGAGAAGCAGGCACAAATCATGGAGTCGTGTAAAAAAACTGAGGGGCCAAAAGCTAGTTTGGATTCTCTCCTAGGGAAGTGCTTCAATGCATGACCATGACCAAACCCCAAAGGAAGTGGTCACTTGATAGCCCCTAACATGCTTTGATTCTCTGCTTTTACACAACCAAGAACAGCTCGAGCCTTTAGCTTTTATGGTATCAAGCATACTCAGATTAGAAATTAAGACTTGTAACAGAGCACAAAAATCTTCGGCAACAACCCTGTGTTCTACCAAGTGCTTTTTTTACTGGTGGGACCAACAAGACCTTCAAAATATGCAGATTTTTGGGCATGAACTGATAAACTATCAAGTTGAAACTTAAGATTAATCTGTATTTGATGGCAAAATATCCTTCCCAAAACTATATTCCAATTTCCAACGAATAGATAAATGAAAGTAATTTTGTATTTTTATGATAATAGCACATATATCTTCGAACTGTTAGTTTGTTTCTTACTAGACATCTAAGTATATGTGTACATAGAAATATGTACCATCTGAGCCCGTGGTGCCCCATGTAAAATTTATAGAATATATGTACGAAATGACCAGGATATATTACTCAGCACAGCATTGCATCCAGTGATCCAGCCACTACCTAGACTGGAGCCAGCATACTGGTCAAACATTCACAAATGATCCACTGCAGTCCCAAATCATCAATTTTCTGAACTTAAACCCCCGCTTTTGCAAGGGATTGGTTAAGTACGCTCTCCTTCCTATAAAATGAATCATTAGGTGCACTTGCATGCTATATCTTTGTATCTAGGATTCCAAAGACCATGCAGAGCACCTCTTTCCGGCTTGTACTCCTTCACTGACATGAATCCAAACAATTAACGTATATATTGGTTGTTTCGTTCCCTTTTGTGCTGCTTGCCTGACTGAGCCACAAAGCAACGAGGCGGCACACGAGTGGGCCACAGATGGGCACTACCTAAGACAGAGAGCAATATAATAGGTTCAACGTTGCATGGACTCTAATTATATTGTTACAGATTCTATGCACAGGCCATCGAGTGCGGCATGTGTGGTGTGTTCATGCAGCACACTTGCCATCCTGTAGTTTCTTCGTGACGTAATCGGTCCTCGACGAGGATAAAGTCAGTCAGTCAGCCAGTTTAGCTGACCAGCTTTCTTGTGTAGTCTCGATGCAGATTCAGTGATTGTGTACATCGCATTGCATTGCATCATAGAGGTGCACATAAAGATCTCTATTGCACGGTGGCCCATCAGGGACATCAAAGCAAATGATGTATGAAGTTTGGGTAGATAAGACCAGAACGGTGCGCAGCATGATGGCACAACTCAACTGAATGACTCATGCAATGGGACCATAATAATGGTCAAATACAGTCATATAGCATAATTTCAGATAATGCAGAAACAGACAGTCCATCACAACCTTGTAACTAAGCATCCCCTATTCTATCCTCTATTTCAAACTAACAGTATCAAACAGTGTCATCTACAGTTCCAAGGAAAGTATTTTCCACTGCCCATATTTTCCATGGAGACAGTCTGACAGACCCATTTCCCGAAAGACAAAGAGCACTACTGAAACCTTCAGATTTCCTCCACGGCTCACGGCGGCAAAAGCCCCCAGATTCCCTCGTATCAGATGCCATGCCATAGCTGTCGACTAATCATCGGCCGCACGAATCTCAAGGACACGCCCCCTCAACCCCGGTCCCAAAAACCTCCCGCGCGCAAACGAGGATAACAACGGGAGAGGAGAGCACGAGAGAGACGGCAGCCAAACCAACGAGTATTGGCAACGTTTTGCATCCAAATCCCTACAGATCGATCCAACCCTCGCGGGCAAGAATAACAAAAAAAAATCCAGCAAAAACAACCGATCGCGTGATGCCGTCAAAAGCAACAAATCCAACAGACCCAACCACGATGATACGAACAAGGGAAGGAGACGGACGTGTGTACCTGAGCCCCGATCCTCCTCGACTCCTCGCGACTGGCAGACGGCGGCGCGTCGGCAGAGAGGACGGAAACGATCTCGTCAGGATCGACGGCGGAAGAACCCAAACAAAACGAAACGAAACGTGAGGGGATTGAGAAGAGGGGTCCGAAAACCTACCTCGCGTCGCCTCGTCTCGTCTCGTCTCCGCAAGAACAAAACAACAGTTTTTTTTTCTTTGCGTTCGCGTGCGTATTTGTTCGCCTGATCGGTGGGAGAGGAAGGGACGCGAGGCACCGACGTCGAGGCGGGTCAAAGGGCAGCGCCGGCCGGTCCCACGAGTCGGTGGCAGCGGGAAACCGCGCGCGGTGCCAGTGCCGTGGCTTTCGTGGAAGCCAACCAAGTGTCCAGCTGGTGACGTGATTTGTGTGACTCAAGGACAGGTGGGCCGATTTGCTAGGCCCACACGGAAAGGGCTGCACCGTGCACGGGCTTGGGCAGGATCGTTGGAATTATGGTGTAGTTGTGTACAAATACAACTGCTGTTTTTTTTTAAGGAAAAGATTTATTGAAGTTTCTACTTATACTTTTGATTTATTACGAGAAACAATTAAACTGATAAGCTACTATAAAAACGCCCATCTTTTGCTTAAATCTGTAAAAAATATCTGAAATAAGTTGTACCAAACAAGACCAATATTGGGACATGAAAATTTGAAAGCCATGTTCTAAATCTAAAATAGTAGGATCTAATATTTTTATTTAAAATAATCAATAACAAACTAAAACTTGCAATAACATATAGTGTAATAGAATATATAAAGAAAATATCTATTTTATTTGAATAACATCGTTTTTGGTGGGTTTTTAAATAATATATTCTACAATATGTTTATATTCAATCTTCTCCATAGCTTTAATCGCGAGTGCTATTCTACTAAATATCATGTATTTGTTGTGTCATACTATAACACAAATATAAATTTAGTAGGTTTAATTTAGAGAAACTTCATTCACGCACGCGAACATGTATTAGAATCCTATGAAGATTCATTCTTTGTTCCGCTTTGACGCAACGGTAGGGTAGGAAGGAAGATAGATGTTGCATATTAACATATGTTGTATAAGATTATAAGGGCTAGTTTTGGAACATCATTTTCCCAAGAGATTCATATTTTCCCAAGTAGGAATCCTTTGGAAAAATGGTATTCTGAAACTAACCCTAAAACCAGGGACCAAGCTACACTATAGGTAGCGGATGCAAATGCACCCCAAAAAAATATAAAATCTATAAAATTGGTTAAAATTTTACCATATATGCGCCCGTAAAATAAATTCTTATGTATCCACAAGTCAAATGCACCATCCTTAATTTTGCTCTAGCTTCACCGCTGCCTAAAACTAGAACAATCTGATAATTTTGGGACTCTTAATTTTTTGAGGCTTGCAAGTGCACTGCTCGCACATAGCCCGGGCCTAAGAGCCTTCGTAGAAGAATATAAGATTGTCTCCAACAATAGTCTGTAAACTGTTTTGTCCGGTATATTTAGCTGTCGGCGTTTCGAGACCGGGGGGTCCCTAGGCCGACGAGTGAAATGTCGCCGCGTGCCCCAGCCCAGATGGGTCGGCGCGAGGCCGAGCGCGAAGGGGGGAGAAAGGTGGCCGGAGTCGGGCGTGAGAGAGGTGGAAATCCCGCGGCCTTCGTGTTCGTCCCGCGCCCAGGTCGGGTGCGCTTGCAGTAGGGGATTACGCGTCCACGCGGGTGAGGGAGCGAGCGGCCTTACGCGAGCGCCTGTCTCGTCCTCGTCCCCGCGCGGCCAACCCTCTCTAAGAGGGCCCTGGTCCTTCCTTTTATAGACGTAAGGAGAGGACCCAAGTGTACAATGGGAGGTGTAGCAGAGTGCTACGTGTCTAGCGGAGGAGAGCTAGTGCCCTAAGTACACGCCGTCGTGGCAGCCGGAGAGGTTTTGGCACCCAGTTGGTGTGATGTCGTGGCCGTCGGAGGAGCGCTGGAGCCTGGCAGAAGGACAGATGTCGGGGCTGTTGAGTCCTTGCTGACGTCCTCTTGCTTCCGTAAGGGGGCCGAGAGCCGTCGTCGTCAGGGAGCGTGCGGGGCGCCATCATTGCCTATCTGGCGGAGCGAGCCAGATGGGACGCCGGTCTTGTTCCCCATAGCCTGAGTCAGCTCGGGGTAGGGTAATGATGGCGCCTCCTGTTGACGTGGCTGGCCCGCGCCCTAGGTTGGGTGATGTGGAGGCTCCTCCGAGGTCGAGGTCGAGTCTGTCTTCCGTGGCCGTGGTCGAGTCCGAGCCCCTGGGTCGGGCGAGGCGGAGACCGTCGGCTGAAGCCAGGGCTGAGTCCGAGCCCTGGGGTCGGGCGAAGCGGAGTTCGTCGTCTTCTGGGGCTGAGCCCAAGTCCGAGCCCTGGGTCGGGCGGAGCGGAGTTCGTCGTCTTCGGGGGCTGAGCCCAAGTCCGAGCCCTGGGTCGGGCGGAGCGGAGTTCGTCGTCTTCTGGGGCTGAGCCCAAGTCCGAGCCCTGGGTCGGGCGGAGCAGAGTTCGCCGTCTTCCGGGGCTTAGCCCGAGTCCGAGCCCTGGGTCGGGCGGAGCGAAGTTCGCCGTCTTCCGGGGCTTAGCCCGAGTCCGAGCCCTGGGTCGGGCGGAGCGGAGCTTCCTATGGTGCCTGCGGCCGGGCCTGACTGCCTATCAGCTTCACTCTGTCAAGTGGCACCGCAGTCGGAGCGGCGCAGGCGGCGCTGTCTTTCTGTCAGGCCGATCAGTGGAGCGGCAAAGTGACGGCGGTCACTTCGGCTCTGTCGACTGAAGGGCGCGCGTCAGGATAAAGGTGTCAGGCCACCTTTGCATTAAATGCTCCTGCGATTTGGTCAGTCGGCGTGGCGATTTGGTCAGGGTTGCTTCTTGGCGAAGACATGGCCTCGGGCGAGCCGGAAATATGATCGCCGCTGGAGGGGGGCCTCGGGCGAGGCGGAGATCCTCCGGGGTCGGCTGCCCTTGTCCGAGGCTAGGCTCGGGCGAGGCGTGATCGAGTCCCTCGAATGGACCGATCCCTGACTTAATCGCACCCATCAGGCCTTTGCAGCTTTATGCTGATGGGGGTTACCAGCTGAGAATTAGGAGCCTTGAGGGTACCCCTAATTATGGTCCCCGACAGTAGCCCCGAGCCTCGAAGGGAGTGTTAGCACTCGCTTGGAGGCTTTCGTCGCACTTTTTTGCAAGGGGACCAGCCTTTCTCGGTTGCGTTTTGTTCCAGTGGGTGCGCGCGAGCGCACCCGCCGGGTGTAGCCCCCGAGGCCTCGGAGGAGTGGTTTGACTCCTCCGAGGTCTTAATGCCTCGCGTAATGCTTCGGCTGGTCTGGTCGTTCCCTCATGCGAGCTGGCCGTAGCCCGGGTGTACGGTCGGGTCCCAAGTTCTCGGGCTGGTATGTTGACGCTGTCAACGGTTTGGCCGGAGCCGGGTTTGCGAGAGCAGCCCCCGAGCCTCTGCACAGGGCGAGAGGGCGATCAGGGACAGACTCGACTTTTTTACATACGCCCCTGTGTCGCCTTTCCGCAAGGAGGGGGGAAAGCGCCATGTTGCCCTCGGTGGGCGCCGAACATGGTGTCTCCGGTGAGCTGCAGGCAGGTAATCCGAGCGGAAGTCCGTGCCCCGTTCGCTAGGGGTCGGCTAGAGGCCCAGAGGCGCGCCCAAAAGTACCTGCGGGTGATCTACCGGACCCGGTCCCCTATCGACGAGGTCCGAGGGCTCGATGCCTCCCTCTGATGGGATTCCGTTACAAGATCGCTCCCGCTGGTCTCGGAAATGTCCTAGGGTACCTCGGGAGCGCAGCCCGAGCCTTGGTTATGTATTGAACGTACCCATGGTCATCCCTCGCTCTGTGTCTGAGGCAGCTGTGAACCCTTCGGGGGCCAGCCTTCGAACCCCTAATCAGTAGTGGGCGCGGAGCCCGAGTAGCCTGAGGCGGCCGTTGAACCCTTCCGAGGGGCCGGCCTTCGAACCTCTGACCAGTAGTGGGTGTGGAGCCCACGCGCTCTGAGGCGGCTGTTGAACCCTTCCGAGGGGCCAGCCTTCGAACCTCTGATTAGTAGGGAGGCTCGGAGCCTGGTTCCTTCACGAGGAAGGATCCCTTTCGGGGTATCCCCCTTTCCCGGTCCCTGTTGTAAGAGAGAGAAAGAGGAAAAGAGGAAAAAGATACGAAATCGAACGACGTGGCGTACCTTTTTTGACGCGGTCATTATGGTGAAGGCGAAGCGTCGCTCGCTTCTCCTGCCAGAGGCGCCGCCTTTCCCGTCGCGGAGTTAATGCGACGGGGCGAGTGGTTCGCGGGGCGGCCGTTGCGCGTGCGCGGGCCGTTCGAGGAACGGAACACGGGCGCGTCGTCTTCACGCCGTGAGAGAGAGTTCTTTCGCTGCCCCCGGATGGGACGTAAGCTTGGCTGACGTCGTGACCGCTGCTCCTGCCCGCCTGCCACCGCCATTACTGCCGGCCCATTTTTGGCCGTATTGACCGTCGCGCCAGGCTGGCGCTGCTGGGTCGTGCGCTGGGTCGCCTCAAGTCGCGGTATTGGTTCCGCAGTCGAGGAGGCGCGGTAGTGGTGCGAGTGGCGGTGCAGTTGCTTGCACGAAGCATCCGGCGCGCCGGTTGCATGACGCGTGGGCCTGGGCCTCCATGCTGGGCGTGTTGGAAGTTGGAGAAGTGCGACCACTTGGCGTGGTTGCATGCCGCCTGCATGGCTGCCCGCCCTTTCGCACGCTGGTCTGGGCAAAAGTGGAGAGCCGCTTGTAACCGCTGGGCGGTTGCATGCACCGCGCGCGGCGGTTTGGCTTCTTCTGCTCTGGGCCAGCTCGCATGACATGTGGGACCCAGCCCCCGCGCCGTAGAGGGAGGACCTTGGATCGTGTCGGAGAAGACTCAGCCCCCGACGGCTGGGGACGCAAGTAGGGAGAGTCGCCTTTAAAAGGAGGGTGACCCCCTTGAAATGCGACCATGTCTTCGCGCTCCCTTATGCATCGTGTCTTTCCACCTTCCAAGCCCCCGGATGGGGGATGCCCACAGTCTTTCCGCCTTGTCGTTGGAGGAACGCAACTCCGTGGGAGTTGGTACCTTTCAGCCATCGTTCGGCTTCAAGGATTTTCATCGTGCAGCCCGGTTGCACCCCTCCGCCGGCGGTCACCCAAGATGGTGACCTCCAGTTCGATGGCGGGGGAAAGCAAACCGGGCCGCGGCCTCTGCCCCTCCCTCAGCCTCAAGGATTTTCATCACCAGGGCTGGGGAGGGGAGTGTGCCGAGTTGGGGTCGGCCCCTGCGTGGGCGGTGGCCCGCTCCTTCCCTCAGTGATCGGGGGGAAGGGCGGTTGCTGTCCGTGGCGCTGGCAGCTGCCGCGTGCCTGGCTCTCGGACCCGAGTGGCTTCGGAGCCGCTCTCGGCGCCGGCTTCCACCACGACAGCTGGAAGAGGTTCTTCCGCCGATGAGATAGCCGGAGCCGCCTACGGACCGACCTCCAACTCTACGGCCTTCTGCCCATCCTTGCCTCACGAGTTTGGGCATGGGCGGGGGCCTCCTGGCAGCATCATCCGCCCTGAGGTCATCGCTGCCGCTGTTCGGCCCCCCGGAGCAGAAGTCGTCGTCGTCGCCGCTGCTGGAGCGGGTGACGGCGTGCCGTTCGTCGGTCTTCTGTTGCTCCGCAGGCCCCCCCATCGAGTGGGGTTGTTCGTACCTGCGGAGGTGGAACCGGAGTTCCGTTTGTAATGGCACTTTGAATGCCAGTGTTTTTGTTCATTGTGGCTGTCGGGGCCTGAACATGTATGTATTTTTTCCTAATTTTCGAGCACTAAGACTCGCCTGTTGGTTGTCTGAACCGCTTCACCAAGCCTGAGTTGCCCCGTGCAAAGGTGACGAGTGAGGTATCTGAAAGGAAATGTGCCCTTGGGCCATTTCTAAGTATTTTGGTGATTGAGTGCCAACTCAAGTGCTTAAATGTGATTCATGCCCATGGATGAACAAAGTGCAAATCTAGAGCAAAGGTATGTTTCTAAGTCTTAGTACATTGGTTTTGTGTACTAATGTACTTGTCTAAGTATTAGAAACAGGAAGAAGAAGAAAAGAAGAGAGTTGGCTGTGTACAGCCAAGAGGCTGTTTCGGTCTGGGGCACCGGACTGTCCGGTGGTGCACCGGACAGTGTCCGGTGGTGCACCGGACAGTGTCCGGTGCGCCAGGCTGCCTCGGCCGAAGAGGCCGCTCTCGGGAATTTGCTGACGGTGTACGGCTAAAATTCACCGGACTGTCCGGTGTGCACCGGACTGTCCGGTGAGCCAACGGTCGGCCGGGCCAACGGTCGGCCGCGCGATCTGCGCGGGACACGTGGCCGAGCCAACGGTCGGAAGGGGGCACCGGACTGTCCGGTGTGCACCGGACATGTCCGGTGCGCCAACGGCTCCCGCATCTGCAACGGTCGACTGCGCTGTTTAAGGAAGGAAATCGGGCACCGGACAGTGTCCGGTGTGCACCGGACTGTCCAGTGCGCCCGACGACAGAAGGCAAAGATGGCCTTCCAGATTTGTTCTCAACGGCTCCTAGCTGCCTTGGGGCTATAAAAGAGACCCCTAGGCGCATGGAGGGAGAACCCAAGCAACCTTAGAGCATTCTTGATCATCCACACTCAGTCTTTGCGCATCCGATTGTCATTCTAAGTGATTCGAGCTCCGTTCTTGTGAGAACTTTGAGATAGTCTTTGAGCTCGATTCTTGGCCGTGTGTGTGCGCATTTCGCTGTGGATTTGTGTGTGTTGCTTCCCTCCCTTACTCCGTGCTTCTTTGTGAATCTTAAGTGTAAGGACGAGAGACTCCAATTTGTGGAGATTCCTCGCGAGTGGGATAAAGATAAGCAAGGCAAAACACAGTGGTATTCAAGTGGGTCTTTGGACCGCTTGAGAGGGGTTGATTGCAACCCTCGTCCGTTGGGACGCCACAACGTGGAGTAGGCAAGTTTTGTACTTGGCCGAACCACGGGATAAATCACCGTGTCTTCTCTGTGTTGAATTCTTTGTGATTGTCGTATTGTGCAAGATCTCCTCTTTAGCCACTTGGCAATTATTGTGCTAACCCTTAACAAGTTTTTGTGGCTATAAGTTTAAGTTTTTACAGGATCACCTATTCACCCCCCTCTAGGTGCTTTCAATTGGTATCAGAGCCGTTCTCTTCAAGAAAGGGACTAATCGCCCGAAGAGATGGATCCTAAGGGGAAGGGAATCGTGATCAACGACAAGGAAAAGGAGTCTTTCGTCAACGAGCTAAAAGATGACAAATCCAACGACTCTGGCTCGGGCCACAAGCGCAAAGATGGGAAGAAGAAGAAGACAAGGCGCATCAAGGAGATCGTCTACTACGACAGCGACGAATCCTCTTCTTCTCAAAAGGACGACGACAACGACTACAGGAAGACGGTCAATTCGAATTTTTCATTTGATTATTCTCGTATTCCACATAGTTCGAATTCGCATTTGCTTTCCATTCCTCTTGGCAAACCTCCACACTTTGATGGGGAGGACTACGGATTTTGGAGTCACAAAATGCGTAGTCATTTATTCTCTCTCCATCCAAGCATATGGGAGATTGTAGAGAATGGAATGAAATTTGATAGCTCGGATAGCCCTATGTTTATTAATGAACAAATTCATAAAAATGCACAAGCTACTACTGTGTTGCTAGCCTCTTTGTGCAGGGACGAGTACAATAAGGTGAGCGGCTTGGACAATGCCAAGCAGATATGGGACACCCTCAAGATTTCTCACGATGGGAACGACATCACCATGCTCACTAAAATGGAGTTGGTGGAGGGCGAGCTTGGAAGGTTTGCAATGATAAGGGGCGAGGAGCCAACCCAAACATACAACCGGCTCAAGACCCTTATCAACAAAATAAGGAGCTACGGAAGCACGCGATGGACGGATCACGACGTCGTTCGCCTAGTGCTAAGGTCATTTACCATTCTTGATCCTCATCTCGTGAACAATATTCGTGAGAATCCCAGGTACACGAAGATGACGCCCGAGGAGGTACTCGGAAAATTCGTAAGCGGGCGGATGATGATCAAGGAGGCAAGATACGTGGACGACGCCTTGAATGGACCGATCAACGAGCATCAACCCCTTGCTCTCAAGGCAACAAGAAGCAAGGAGGCGCTACCTAGCAAGGTGGCACAAATTGAGGCGGCCGGACTTAATGATGAAGAGATGGCTCTCATCATCAAACGTTTCAAGACGGTGCTAAGAGGTCACAAGGGGCAGCCAAGCAAGACCAAGACAAAGGGGAAGCGCTCATGCTTCAAGTGCGGTAAGATTGGTCATTTTATCGCTAACTGCCCCGATAACGATAGTGACCAGGAACAGGGGAACAAGAGGGAAAAGAAGAAGAATTACAAGAAGGCCAAGGGCGAGGCACACATCGGAAAGGAGTGGGATTCGGATTGCTCCTCCGACTCCGACAATGAAGGACTCGCCGCCACCGCCTTCAACAAGTCATCCCTCTTCCCCAACGAGCGTCACACATGCCTTATGGCAAGGGAGAAGAAGGTGAGTACTCGAGACTCCACTTATGCTTCTTCTAGTGATAATGAGTCTAGTGATGATGATGACATAGACTATTCATGCTTATTCAAGGGCTTAGATAGATCTAAGATAGACAAAATCAATGAATTGATTGATGCCTTGAATGATAAGAATGTGCTTTTAGAAAAGCAAGAGGATTTGTTGTATGAAGAACATGACAAGTTTGTAGAAGCACAAAAATCACTTGCATTAGAGATTAAGAGAAATGAAATGCTTTCTTGTGAGTTGTCTACATGTCATGATTCAATTGCTAGTTTAAAGAGCATAAATGATGATTTAAATGCTAAACTATAAAAATCTAGTAAATCAAAATCTTGTGTAGAACATGTTAAGATTTGCACTAGGTGTAAAGATTTCGATGTTGATGCCTGTAGTGATCATTTAGTTTCAATTTCCAAACTAACTGAGGAATTGGCTAGTCTTAATGCCCAACTTAAGACTAGCAAGAATGATTTTGATAAACTAAAATTTGCAAGGGATGCCTACACGATTGGTAGACACCCCTCAATTAAGGATGGACTTAGCTTTAAAAGGGAAGCCAAGAACTTAACAAGCCATAAGGCTCCCATTCCCGCTAAGGAGAAAGGGAAGGCCCCTATGGCTACTAGTGCTAAAAAGAACCATGCCTTTTTGTATCATGATAGGAAAAATTCTAGAAATGCTTTTAGAAGTTATGATGCTTTTGTTTCACATGCTTATGATTCTTATGCCATGACTACTTCTAGTTCTTCCTATATGCATGGTAGAAGTATGACTAGGAAAAATGCTATTCAACACGTGCCTAGAAAGAATACTATTCATGCTCCTAGGAAAGTAGTAAATGAATCTTCTACAATTTATTGTGCTTTAAATGCTTCCTTTGCTATTTGTAGAAAGGATAGGAAGATAGTCGCTAGGAAGTTAGGGGCAAAATGCAAGGGAGACAAAACTTGCATTTGGGTCCCTAAGGATATTTGCACTAACCTTGTAGGACCCAACAAGAGTTGGGTACCTAAGTCCCAAGCCTAAATGTGCCTTGCAGGTTTATGCATCCGGGGGTTCAAGCTGGATTATCGACAGCGGATGCACAAACCATATGACGGGGGAGAAGAAAATGTTCACCTCCTACGTCAAGAATAAGGATTCCCAAGATTCAATTATATTCGGTGATGGGAATCAAGGCAAGGTAAAAGGGTTAGGTAAAATTGCAATTTCTAATGAGCACTCTATCTCCAATGTGTTTTTAGTTGAGTCTCTTGGTTATAATTTGCTATCTGTTAGTCAATTATGCAACATGGGGTATAACTGTCTATTTACAAATGTAGATGTGTCTGTCTTTAGAAGAAGTGATGGTTCACTAGCTTTTAAGGGTGTATTAGACGGCAAACTTTATTTAGTTGATTTTGCAAAAGAAGAGGCCGGTCTAGATGCATGCTTAATAGCTAAGACCAGCATGGGCTGGCTGTGGCATCGCCGCTTAGCACATGTGGGGATGAAGAACCTTCACAAGCTTCTAAAGGGAGAACATGTGATAGGTCTAACCAATGTTCATTTCGAAAAAGATAGACCTTGTGCAGCTTGTCAAGCAGGTAAACAAGTGGGAGGAGCACATCACAGCAAGAATGTGATGACCACATCAAGACCCCTGGAGCTGCTACACATGGACCTCTTCGGACCCGTCGCCTATCTGAGCATAGGAGGAAGTAAGTATGGTCTAGTTATTGTTGATGATTTTTCCCGCTTCACTTGGGTGTTCTTTTTGCAGGATAAGTCTGAAACCCAAGGGACCCTCAAGCGCTTCCTCAGGAGAGCTCAAAATGAGTTTGAGCTCAAGGTGAAGAAGATAAGGAGCGACAACGGGTCGGAGTTCAAGAACTTGCAAGTGGAGGAGTTCCTTGAGGAGGAAGGGATCAAGCACGAGTTCTCCGCTCCCTACACACCACAGCAAAATGGTGTGGTAGAGAGGAAGAACAGGACGCTAATCGACATGGCGAGGACTATGCTTGGAGAATTCAAGACCCCCGAGCGTTTTTGGTCGGAAGCCGTGAACACAGCTTGCCACGCCATCAACAGGGTCTACCTTCACCGCCTCCTCAAGAAGACGGCATATGAGCTTCTAACCGGTAACAAACCCAATGTATCGTACTTTCGTGTATTTGGGAGCAAGTGCTACATTCTAGTGAAGAAGGGTAGAAATTCTAAATTTGCTCCAAAAGCAGTAGAAGGGTTTTTGTTAGGTTATGACTCAAATACAAAGGCGTATAGAGTCTTCAACAAATCATCGGGTTTGGTTGAAGTCTCTAGCGACGTGGTATTTGATGAGACTAATGGCTCTCCAAGAGAGCAAGTTGTTGATCTTGATGATGTAGATGAAGAAGACGTTCCAACGGCCGCTATGCGCACCATGGCGATTGGTGATGTGCGACCATAGGAACAATTGGAGCAAGATCAACCTTCTTCCTCAACTATGGTGCAACCCCCAACCCAAGACGATGAACAGGTTCATCACCAGGAGGCGTGTGATCAAGGGGGAGCACAAGATGATCATGTGATGGAGGAAGATGCGCAACCGGCACCTCCAACCCAAGTCCGAGCGGTGATTCAAAGGGATCATCCCGTCGACCAAATTCTGGGTGACATTAGCAAGGGAGTAACTACTCGATCTCGATTAGTTAATTTTTGTGAGCATTACTCCTTTGTCTCTTCTATTGAGCCTTTCAGGGTAGAGGAGGCCTTGCTAGATCCGGACTGGGTGTTGGCTATGCAGGAGGAGCTCAACAACTTCAAGCGCAATGAAGTTTGGACACTGGTGCCTCGTCCGAAGCAAAATGTTGTGGGAACCAAGTGGGTGTTCCGCAACAAACAGGACGAGCACGGGGTGGTGACGAGGAACAAGGCTCGACTTGTGGCAAAAGGTTATGCCCAAGTCGCAGGTTTGGACTTTGAGGAGACGTTTGCTCCTGTGGCTAGGCTAGAATCAATTCGTATCTTGCTAGCATATGCCGCTCACCATTCTTTCAGGTTGTACCAAATGGATGTGAAGAGCGCTTTCCTCAACGGGCCAATCAAGGAGGAGGTGTACGTGGAGCAACCCCCTGGCTTCGAGGATGAACGGTACCCCGACCACGTGTGTAAGCTCTCTAAGGCGCTCTATGGACTTAAGCAAGCCCCAAGAGCATGGTATGAATGCCTTAGAGACTTCTTAATTGCTAATGCTTTCAAGGTTGGGAAAGCCGATCCAACTCTTTTTACAAAGACATGTGATGGTGACTTGTTTGTGTGCCAAATTTATGTCGATGACATAATATTTGGTTCTACTAACCAAAAGTCTTGTGAAGAGTTTAGCAGGGTGATGACGCAGAAATTCGAGATGTCGATGATGGGCGAGTTGAACTACTTCCTTGGGTTCCAAGTGAAGCAACTCAAGGACGGCACCTTCATCTCCCAAACAAAGTACACGCAAGATCTGCTAAAGAGGTTTGGGATGAAGGACGCCAAGCCCGCAAAGACTCCGAAGGGAAAAGGTGGACTTGGATCATGACAGACTTCCACTGCACTCCGATGAGAGGGTAACTTATTCCAAGTTCATCTTTAGACTCTTATTGCCTTTGTATTCTTATTGAAGATTTTGGTGAGGCAATGGGGTTAAAAGGCCAAGATTGATCCCGTTTTGGTGCTTGATGCCAAAGGGGGAGAAAATAAAGGCCAAAGCGATAAATGGATCAGCTACCACTTGAGAGATTTTGAAAAATAGTAAAATAGAGTTTTTGTTTTGTCAAACGCTTTTATTGTCTCTTATTGTCTCTCTTGTCAAAAGTTGGCTTCTTGTTGGGGAGAAGTGTTGATTATGGGAAATAGGGGGAGTTTTTGAAATCTTTGATCAATCTCTTTTGGAATGACTCTCTTTATGCTTCAACATGTGTGTTTGACATAGAGATAGAGATTTGAGTTTGATTTGCAAAAACAAACCAAGTGGTGGCAAAGGATGATCCATATATGCCAAAATTGAATCAAAATCAATGTGAGTTTTATTTGAAGTGATTTTGCACTTGTTCTAGTTGTTTTATGTTGTGTTGGCATAAATCACCAAAAAGGGGGAGATTGAAAGGAAATGTGCCCTTGGGCCATTTCTAAGTATTTTGGTGATTGAGTGCCAACTCAAGTGCTTAAATGTGATTCATGCCCATGGATGAACAAAGTGCAAATCTAGAGCAAAGGTATGTTTCTAAGTCTTAGTACATTGGTTTTGTGTACTAATGTACTTGTCTAAGTATTAGAAACAGGAAGAAGAAGAAAAGAAGAGAGTTGGCTGTGTACAGCCAAGAGGCTGTTTCGGTCTGGGGCACCGGACTGTCCGGTGGTGCACCGGACAGTGTCCGGTGGTGCACCGGACAGTGTCTGGTGCGCCAGGCTGCCTCGACCGAAGAGGCCGCTCTCGGGAATTTGCTGACGGCGTACGGCTAAAATTCACCGGACTGTCCGGTGAGCCAACGGTCGGCCGGGCCAACGGTCGGCCGCGCGATCTACGCGGGACACGTGGCCGAGCCAACGGTCGGAAGGGGGCACCGGACTGTCCGGTGTGCACCGGACATGTCCGGTGCGCCAACGGCTCCCGCATCTGCAACGGTCGACTGCGCTGTTTAAGGAAGGAAATCGGGCACCGGACAGTGTCCGGTGTGCACCGGACTGTCCGGTGCGCCCGACGACAGAAGGCAAAGATGGCCTTCCAGATTTGTTCTCAACGGCTCCTAGCTGCCTTGGGGCTATAAAAGAGACCCCTAGGCGCATGGAGGGAGAACCCAAGCAACCTTAGAGCATTCTTGATCATCCACACTCAGTCTTTGCGCATCCGATTGTCATTCTAAGTGATTCGAGCTCCGTTCTTGTGAGAACTTTGAGATAGTCTTTGAGCTTGATTCTTGGCCGTGTGTGTGCGCATTTCGCTGTGGATTTGTGTGTGTTGCTTCCCTCCCTTACTCCGTGCTTCTTTGTGAATCTTAAGTGTAAGGACGAGAGACTCCAATTTGTGGAGATTCCTCGCGAGTGGGATAAAGATAAGCAAGGCAAAACACAGTGGTATTCAAGTGGGTCTTTGGACCGCTTGAGAGGGGTTGATTGCAACCCTCGTCCGTTGGGACGCCACAACGTGGAGTAGGCAAGTTTTGTACTTGGCCGAACCACGGGATAAATCACCGTGTCTTCTCTGTGTTGAATTCTTTGTGATTGTTGTATTGTGCAAGATCTCCTCTTTAGCCACTTGGCAATTATTGTGCTAACCCTTAACAAGTTTTTGTGGCTATAAGTTTAAGTTTTTACAGGATCACCTATTCACCCCCCCCTCTAGGTGCTTTCAGTATCCGTATCCCGGAGGCGTAGGAGTCCCTCGGCTCGGTCGACCTTGCTGTCCGAGGCTCCTCTTGCTTAGTTAAAGGAACCCCTCGGCCGCTCTTCGATGAGTCGAGGCCAGGGGTAGCGGTGTCAGTATGGACAGAGGCAGAGTTGGCTCGAAAGGAAGACTTGGTTGGCCGGAGCGTGGCCGGGTCATCCGTTAGCGGGACCGACGCCGGAGTTGATCTTCCGAGGCCTCGGGCCGGGCTGATGTCTTCGGGGGACAGCTGGCTGAGGCCTCGGGGTGACCAGCCGAGCCGCCTGCTCGGGCCGGATTCTCGGTCCCCACGGATGGCGCCAGAAGACCCTGGCGGCAATGGCCCGGGCGTGGTGATGACGCCGTCCTTCAGAGTGGATATCCTCGGACTGCGTCGCCGTCCGAGGCTGGGTCGGACCTCACCGAAGGTGTAGTTGACGCCGAGGGTGCTGCTGCTCCCTTCAACCGTCAAGATCCGAGCCTGCAGGATCGGATTATCTTGTAGCGCGTGTTTTCTGCGGCCGCTGAGGCCCAAACACACCCTCGCCGTGTTGTAAAGCTGCGTCTCTTTTCCTCTTGTTTCGAGTATCCGGACTTTTTTGTTGGTAACAGAATTGTCTGTGTGAGCGAGAGTTGCTTCTCGCGGAAGGTGATGAGTGAGGTATCCGTATCCCGGAGGCGTAGGAGTCCCTCGGCTCGGTCGGCCTTGCCGCTTACGCGCACTCCGTCGTTTTCAGGATCCACTTTCGAAGTAGTCGAAAAGCACGAAATACATTCTGGCATAAACGATCTTTTTTCGAGGAAAAAATTCGACGCAGAGGGGGTTCCCCCCTTTTAGCCCCCGAGGGAGGGTCGGGCTTTGCCGAGGCGAGGCCGACCCTTCCTTGATGACTAAACTTTGCGTGGGAGCGAGGTATATGAACGACTTGATAGCATCTTAAGGGTAGAAACGACGTAGCTGTTGGATGTTCCAAGCGTTGCTGTAGACCTCGCCTTGACTGTTGGCTAGCTTGTACGTTCCGGGCTTCAGAACTTTGGCGATGACGAACGGCCCCTCCCAGGGGGGCGTGAGCTTGTGCCCCCCTCGGGCGTCTTGTCGCAGCCGAAGCACCAGGTCGCCCACCTGGAGGTCTCGGGACCGGACCCCTCGGGCGTGGTAGCGTCGCAGGGACCGCTGGTACCGCGCCGAGTGTAGTAAGGCCTTGTCCCGAGCCTCCTCCAGCTGGTCCAGCGAGTCTTCTCGATTAGCTTGGTTGCTTTGGTCGGTGTAGGCCCTCGTCCTCGGGGAACCGTATTCTATGTATGTGGGCAAGATGGCCTCGGCCCCATAGACTAGAAAGAACGACGTGAAGCCCGTGGCTCGGCTCGGTGTTGTCCTCAGACTCCAGACCACCGAGGGGAGTTCCTTCATCCATCGCTTGCCGAACTTGTTGAGGTCGTTGTAGATCCGAGGCTTGAGTCCTTGCAGAATCATGCCGTTGGCACGCTCTACTTGCCCATTCGTCATGGGATGAGCCACGGCTGCCCAATCCACCTGGATGTGGTGATTCTCGCAGAAGTCCAGGAACTTTCTGCCGGTGAACTGGGTGCCGTTGTCGGTGATGATGGAGTTCGGGACCCCGAAACGATGGATGATGTTGGTGAAGAACGCCACCGCCTGCTCGGACCTGATGCTGTTTAGGGGTCAGACCTCGATCCACTTGGAGAATTTGTTGATGGCGACCAACAGGTGCGTGTAGCCCCCGGGTGCCTTCTGCAAGGGGCCGACGAGGTCCAGACCCCACACAGCAAAAGGCCAGGTGATGGGTATCGTCTGCAGAGCCTGAGCGGGCAGGTGGGTCTGCCTTGCGTAGAACTGACACCCTTCGCAGATGCGGACAATTCTAGTGGCGTCGGCCACCGCCGTCGGCCAGTAGAAACCTTGTCGGAAGGCATTTCCGACAAGGGCTCGAGGTGCTGCATGGTGGCCGCAAGCCCCCGAGTGTATCTCTCGTAGGAGTTCCTGACCTTCGGCGATGGAGATGCATCGCTGGAGGATGCCTGAGGGGCTACGGTGGTAGAGCTCCTTCCCATCTCCCAGCAAGACGAACGACTTGGCGCGCCGCACCGACCGTCGAGCTTCGGCTCGGTCGAGGGGTAGCTCTCCTCGATGGAGATATTGCAGGTATGAGGTCTGCCAGTTTTGATCAGGCGTGACCCCGCTTCGCTCCCCCTCGACGTGCAGCGTCTCACCCTCGGGGGCCGAGGGTACCTCGGGCTGAACCGAGGGTGCCTCGGGCCGAGCCGAGGGTGCCTCGGACTGTGCCGAGGGTGCCTCGGGCTCGGGAGTGTCGTCGATCTTGACGGAGGGTTGATGCAGATCTCGGGAGAAGACGTCCGGGGGAACCGTTGTTCGCCCCGAGGCTATTTTAGCCAGCTCGTCCGCAGTCTCGTTGTAGCGCCGAGCGATGTGGTTGATCTCGAGCCCGTAGAACTTGTCTTCCAGGCGCCGAACCTCATCGCAGTAGGCCTCCATCTTCGGGTCGCGGCAGTGGGAGTTCTTCATGACTTGGTCGATGACGAGCTACGAGTCACCGCGAGCGTCGAGGCGTCGGACCCCTAGCTCGATGGCGATTCGCAACCCGTTGACCAGAGCCTCGTACTCAGCCACATTGTTGGACGCCGGGAAATGGAGGCGTAGCACGTAGCGTAGGTGCTTCCCGAGGGGGGAGATGAAGAGTAGGCCTGCGCCGGCTCCTGTCTTCATCAGCGACCCGTCGAAGAACATGGTCCAGAGCTCGGGTTGGATCGGAGCCGTTGGGAGCTGGGTGTCGACCCATTCAGCCACGAGTCCGCCAGGACCTGGGACTTGATGGCCTTCCGAGGGGCGAACGAGATTGCTTCGCCCATGATTTCCACCGCCCACTTTGCGATTCTACCCGAGGCCTCTCGGCACTGGATGATCTCCCCCAGGGGGAAGGATGACACCACAGTTACCGGATGAGACTCGAAGTAGTGTCGCAACTTCCGCCGCGTCAGGATCACCGCGTACAGCAGCTTCTGAACTTGTGGGTAGCGGATCTTGGTTTTGGACAGTACCTCGCTGATGAAGTAGACTGGCCTCTGAATGGGCAATGCATGCCCCTCTTCTTGCCTCTCGACCACAATCGCGAGTGGTCGCGGCGACGTAGATCAAGAGGGCTTCTCCGGCAGCTGGGGGCACCAAGATAGGCGCATTCGTGAGGAGCGCCTTCAAGTTCCCGAGGGCTTCCTCGGCCTCAGGGGTCCAAGTGAAGCACTCGGCCTTCCTTAAGAGGCGGTACAGAGGCAGACCTCTTTCGCCGAGGCGTGAGATGAAGCGGCTCAGAGCCGCGAGACATCCCATGACTCTCTGTACGCCTTTTAAGTCCTTGATGGGCCCCATGCTGGTGATGGCTGCGATCTTCTCCGGGTTGGCCTCGATGCCCCGCTCGGAGATGATGAACCCTAAGAGCATTCCTCGGGGTACCCCGAAGATACACTTTTCGGGATTGAGCTTCACGCCTTTCGCCTTGAAACATCGGAATGTCACTTCAAGGTTGGAAAGGAGGTCGGAGGCCTTCCTCGTCTTGACTACGATGTCATCGACGTAGGCCTCGACCGTCCGGCCAATGTGTTCGCTGAACACATGGTTCATGCACCGCTGGTACGTCGCACCCGCGTTCCTCAAGCCGAACGACATGGTGACATAGCAGTACATGCCGAAGGGTGTGATGAAAGAAGTCGCGAGCTGGTCGGACTCCTTCATCCTGATTTGGTGATACCCGGAGTAGGCATCGAGGAAAGACAGGGTTTCGCACCCAGCAGTGGAATCCACGATTTGATCGATGCGACGCAGAGGGTAGGGAACCTTCGGACATGCTTTGTTCAGACCAGTGTAGTCTACACACATCCGCCATTTCCCCCCTTTCTTTCTCACAAGCAAAGGGTTGGCAAGCCATTCGGGATGGAATACCTCTTTGATGAACCCTGCCTCCATTAGCTTGTGGATCTCCTCGCCTATGGCTCTGCGCTTTTCTTCGTCGAATCGGCGCAGAGGCTGCTTGACGGGTCGGGCTCCGGCTCGGATGTCCAGCGAGTGCTCAGCGACATCCCTCGGTATGCCGGGCATGTCCGAGGGACTCCACGCGAAGACGTCGGCGTTCGCGTGGAGAAAGTCGACGAGCACTGCTTCCTATTTGGGATCGAGCTCGGAGCCGATCCGGACTTGCTTGGAGGCGTCGCTGCTGGGGTCGAGGGGGACAGACTTAACCGTCTCCGCTGGCTCGAAGTTGCCGGCATGACGCTTCACATCTGGCACCTCCTTAGAGAGGCTTTCCAGGTCGGCGATGAGGGCCTCAGACTCGGCGAGGGCCTCGGCGTACTCCACGCACTCCACGTCGCATTCGAACGCGTGTTTGTACGTGGGGCCGACGGTGATGACCCCGTTGGGGCCCGACATCTTGAGCTTCAGGTAGGTGTAGTTGGGGACGACCATGAACTTCGCGTAGCATGGCCTTCCCAGTACCGCGTGGTAGGTTCCTCGGAACCCGACCACCTCGAACGTCAGGGTCTCCCTTCGGAAGTTGGAGGGTGTTCCGAAGCAGACGGGAAAGTCGAGTTGTCCGAGGGGCTGGACGCGCTTCCCGGGTATGATCCCATGGAAAGGCGCGGCGCCTGCCCGGGCCGAGGACAGATCGACACGCAGGAGCCCGAGGGTCTCGGCGTAGATGATGTTGAGGCTGCTGCCTCCGTCCATGAGGACCTTGGTGAGCCTGACGTCGCCGATGACGGGGTCAACGACGAGCGGGTATTTCCCCGGGCTCGGCACGTGGTCGGGGTGGTCGGCTTGGTCGAAGGTGATGGGCTTGTCGGACCAGTCTAGGTAGACTGGCGCCACCACCTTCACCGAACGGACCTCCCGACGCTCTTGCTTGCGGTGCCGAGCCGAGGCGTTCGCCGCTTGCCCACCGTAGATCATGAAGCAGTCGCGGACCTCGGGGAACTCTCCTGCCTGGTGATCTTCCTTCTTGTCGTCGTCGCGGGCCCTGCCACCCTCCGCGGGTGGCCCGGCCCTGTGGAAGTGGCGTCGAAGCATGACGCACTCCTCAAGGGTGTGCTTGACGGGCCCCTGGTGATAGAGGCACGACTCCTTGAGCATCTTGTCGAAGAGGTTGGCACCTCCAGGGGTTTCCGAGGGTTCTTGTACTCGGCGGCGGCGACAAGGTCCGCGTCGGCGGCGTCGCGTTTCGCTTGCGACTTCTTCTTGCCCTTCTTCTTGGTGTCGCGCTGAGTTGACGCCTCGGGGGCATCTTCCGGCGGGCGGCCCTGGGGCTGCTTGTCTTTCCGGAAGATAGCCTCGACCGCCTCCTGGCCAGAGGCGAACTTGGTGGCGATGTCCATCAGCTCGCTCGCCCTAGTGGGGGTCTTGCGACCCAGCTTGCTCACCAGGTTGCGGCAGGTGGTGCCGGCGAGGAACGCGCCGATGACATCCGAGTCGGTGATGTTGGGCAGCTCGGTGCGCTGCTTCGAGAATCGCCGGATGTAGTCCCGGAGAGACTCTCCTGGCTGCTGTCGGCAGCTTCGGAGGTCCCAGGAATTCCCAGGGCGCACGTACGTGCCCTGGAAATTGCCGGCGAAGGCCTGGACCAGGTCGTCCCAGTTGGAGATCTGCCCCGGAGGCAGGTGCTCCAACCAGGCGCGAGCGGTGTCGGAGAGGAACAGGGGGAGGTTGCGGATGATGAGGTTGTCATCGTCCGTTCCACCTAGTTGGCAGGCCAGCCGGTAGTCCACGAGCCACAGCTCCGGTCTCGTCTCCCCCGAGTACTTTGTGATAGTAGCCGGGGGTCGGAACCGGGTCGGGAACGGCGCCCGTCGTATGGCCCGGCTGAAGGCCTGCGGACCGGGCGGTTCGGGCGAGGGACTTCGATCCTCCCCGCTGTCGTAGCGTCCTCCCCGCCTGGGGTGGTAGCCTCGGCGCACCCTCTCGTCGAGGTGGGCCCAACGGTCGCGGTGATGGTGCTCGTTGCCGAGGCGACCCGGGGCCGCAGGCGCTGTGTTGCGCGTGCGTTCGGTGTGGACCGAGGCTTCCCACATGAATCGGGAAGTCGAGGCATGAGGTTCTGAGGGGTACCCCTGCCTTCGGGAGGTGGAGCTCTCGGCCCGTCGGACCGCGGCGCCTTCCAGGAGATTCTTGAGCTCTCGCTGGATTCGCCGCCCCTCGGTGGTTGATGGCTCTGGCATCGCACGGAGAAGCATTGCTGCTGCAGCCAGGTTCTGGCCGACCCCACTGGATGCGGGTGGTGGCCTGACCCTGACATCGTCGGCGATGCGGTGCTGGAAGCCCTGGGGTAGATGACGTATTTCTCCGGCCGGAGGCTGGCCCGCCCATTCCTGCCCGACGTCCCGGCGGATCGGCTCAAGTGCTCCTGCCCCCTCGTCGAGCCTGGCCTGCACCCCGCGGATTTGCTCGAGCTGCGGGTCGTGACCCCCCGCCGGAACGGGGACCACAGCTAGCTCCCGTGGGATGTCAACGCGAGGCACCGGCCTAGGGAGATCACCGTCCTCCGGCATGCCGAGATGGTTGCCTTCGGAGGGACCCCCTAGATCGACGTGGAAACATTCGTGGCTTGGACCGCAGTCCTCGTCGCCGAGGCTACGGCTACCGTCGGAACAGTCGGAAAGGCAGTAGTCGCATGCGGTCATAAAGTCTCGCATGGCACTGGGGTTGTCAAGTCCAGAGAAATCCCAACAGAAGTCGGGCGCGTCGTCTTCCTCGGACCCAGAGGGCCCGTAGGTCGAGACGTCCGTCAGCCGGTCCCAGGGTGACCGCACACGATACCCCAGAGGGTTTGGACTCGCCTCTAGGAGAGCGTCCGCCAAAGCGAGGTCGCTTGGCGGTTCGAGGCTGAATCTGAAAGGCGTGAGATGGGAATCGGTCGGTACCTCTTGGTCGACGGGCGGTGATGAAGTCACGTCGAGGACTGACTGTACCGTCGTCTCAGGTACGAGGGTGACGTCTAGCAAGCCTTTCGCGAGTGCGCTGGCGTCGTCCATTTGCTCGGAATCGGTGTGTTGCGGGGAGACGACGCTCGTCTTCGTCTCAAACGCGAGGTCGATGCCCGACGCGCGCCCCGTTGGGGCGCTGGCGCTGTCGACTCGCTCGACAGCCGATGAGGCGCTGCCTCCTGCTTGGCCTCGGTTGCCCCGCCTCCTCCTCCGTTGGCGGGGGAGAGGACGGGGCGAGCTCGAATGTTGTTCTTCCACCACGTGGGGAAGACGTCGTCGATTCCGCCGCCGGCGGGCGGGTTGTCGGCCGCCATCGTCGCTGTCGCACGGCGGTGGAAGGAGTATCATGTCGTAGCTGCCGTCGAGGGACATGAACTCAAGACTCCCGAAATGGAGCGCCATCCCGGGCCGGAGAGGTTGCTGGAGACTGCCCATCTGGAGCTTGACGGGAAGCTGTTTGTCAACACGCAGCAGGCCCCTACCTGGCGCGCCAACTGTCGGCGTTTCGAGACCGGGGGGTCCCTAGGCCGACGAGTGAAATGTCGCCGCGTGCCCCAGCCCAGATGGGTCGGCGCGAGGCCGAGCGCGAAGGGGGGAGAAAGGTGGCCGGAGTCGGGCGTGAGAGAGGTGGAAATCCCGCGGCCTTCGTGTTCGTCCCGCGCCCAGGTCGGGTGCGCTTGCAGTAGGGGATTACACGTCCACGCGGGTGAGGGAGCGAGCGGCCTTACGCGAGCGCCTGTCTCGTCCTCGTCCCCGCGCAGCCAACCCTCTCTAAGAGGGCCCTGGTCCTTCCTTTTATAGACGTAAGGAGAGGACCCAAGTGTACAATGGGAGGTGTAGCAGAGTGCTACGTGTCTAGCGGAGGAGAGCTAGTGCCCTAAGTACACGCCGTCGTGGCAGCCGGAGAGGTTTTTGAGAGCACCTAGAGGGGGGGTGAATAGGTGATCCTGTAAAACTTAAACTTATAGCCACAAAAACTTGTTAAGGGTTAGCACAATAATTGCCAAGTGGCTAAAGAGGAGATCTTGCACAATACGACAATCACAAAGAATTCAACACAGAGAAGACACGGTGATTTATCCCGTGGTTCGGCCAAGTACAAAACTTGCCTACTCCACGTTGTGGCGTCCCAACGGACGAGGGTTGCAATCAACCCTTCTCAAGCGGTCCAAAGACCCACTTGAATACCACGGTGTTTTTGCCTTGCTTATCTTTATCCCACTCGCGAGGAATCTCCACAAATTGGAGTCTCTCGCCCTTACACTTAAGATTCACAAAGAAACACGGAGTAAGGGAGGGAAGCAACACACACAAATCCTCAGCGAAATACGCACACACACGGCCAAGAATCGAGCTCAAAGTCTATCTCAAAGTTCTCACAAGAACGGAGCTCGAATCACTTAGAATAACAGACGGATGCGCAAAGACTGAGTGTGGATGATCAAGAATGCTCAAAGGTTGCTTGGTTTTCTCCTCCATGCGCCTAGGGGTCCCTTTTATAGCCCCAAGGCAGCTAGGAGCCGTTGAGAACAAATCTGGAAGGCCATCTTTGCCTTCTGTCGTCGGGCGCACCGGACAGTCCGGTGCACACCGGACACTGTCCGGTGCCCGATTTCCTTCCTTAAACAGCGCGGTCGACCGTTGCAGATGCGGGAGCCGTTGGCGCACCGGACATGTCCGGTGCACACCGGACAGTCCGGTGCCCCCTTCCGACCGTTGGCTCGGCCACGTGTCCCGCGCAGAACGCGCGGCCGACCGTTGGCCCGGCCGACCGTTGGCTCACCGGACAGTCCGGTGCACACCGGACAGTCCGGTGAATTTTAGCCGTACGCCGTCAGCAAATTCCCGAGAGCGGCCTCTTCGGTCAAGGCAGCCTGGCGCACCGGACACTGTCCGGTGCACCACCGGACACTGTCCGGTGCGCCACCGGACAGTCCGGTGCCCCAGACCGAAACAGCCTCTTGGCTGTACACAGCCAACTCTCTTCTTTTCTTCTTCTTCCTGTTTCTAATACTTAGACAAGTATATTAGTACCCAAAACCAATGTACTAAGACTTAGAAACATACCTTTGCTCTAGATTTGCACTTTGTTCATCCATGGGCATTGATTCACATTTAAGCACTTGTGTTGACACTCAATCACCAAAATACTTAGAAATGGCCCAAGGGCACATTTCCCTTTCAATCTCCCCCTTTTTGGTGATTTATGCCAACACAACATAAAGCAACTAGAACAAGTGCAAAATCACTTCAAATAAGACTCAAATTGATTTTGATTCAATTTTGGCATATATGGATCATCCTTTGCCACCACTTGGTTTGTTTTTGCAAATCAAACTCAAATCTCTATCTTTAAGTCAAACACACATGTTGAAGCATAAAGAGAGTCATTCCAAAAGAGATTGATCAAAGATTTCAAAAACTCCCCCTATTTCCCATAATCAACACTTCTCCCCACAAGAAGCCAACTTTTGACAAGAGAGACAATAAAAGAGTTTAACAAAACAAAAACTCTATTCTACTATTTTCAAAATCTCTCAAGTGGTAGCTGATCCATTTATCGCTTTGGCCTTTATTTTCTCCCCCTTTGGCATCAAGCACCAAAACGGGATCAATCTTGGCCTTTTAACCCCATTGCCTCACCAAAATCTTCAATAAGAATACAAAGGCAATAAGAGTCTAAAGATGAACTTGGAATAAGTTACCCTCTCATCGGAGTGCAGTGGAAGTCTTTCATGGTCCAAGTCCACCTTTTCCTTTCAATCCTCCTTCGAGACTAAATCATCAAACTCAAGCACATGGTTAGTCTCAAAGGGTCAAGTTGTAACACATCTCCCCCTAAACATGTGCATCATTTTGCAACGGACTTGTGAGGTCCAGGGAGTGTTTGTACAACTTGAGCACCATAATAAGCAACAAAATGCAAAAAAAAGGAACATGATCAAAAGCATAAATACATGTATGCTACAATTCAATCCAGGTTCCGCGAATCTAAGACATTTAGCTCACTACGCAACCTGCAAAAGGTCTTCTCATCTAGAGGCTTGGTAAAGATATCGGCTAGCTGGTTCTCGGTGCTAACATGAAACACTTCGATATCTCCCTTTTGCTGGTGGTCTCTCAAAAAGTGATGCCGGATGACTATGTGCTTTGTGCGGCTGTGCTCAACAGGATTCTCCGCCATGCGGATAGCACTCTCATTATCACATAGGAGTGGGACTTTGCTCAGATTGTAGCCAAAGTCCCGGAGGGTTTGCCTCATCCAAAGCAGTTGCGCGCAACACTGACCTGCGGCAACGTACTCGGCCTCAGCGGTGGATAGGGCAACGGAGGTTTGTTTCTTAGAGTTCCATGACACCAGGGACCTTCCTAAGAATTGGCACGTCCCCGATGTACTCTTCCTATCGACCTTACATCCAGCATAGTCGGAGTCTGAGTATCCAACTAAGTCAAAGGTAGACCCCTTTGGATACCAGAGCCCGAAGCAAGGCGTAGCAACCAAATATCTAAGAATTCGCTTCACCGCCACTAAGTGACACTCCTTAGGATCGGATTGAAATCTAGCACACATGCATACGCTAAGCATAATATCCGGTCTACTAGCACATAAGTAAAGCAAAGAACCTATCATTGACCGGTATGCTTTTTGATCAACGGACTTACCTCCTTTGTTGAGGTCGGTGTGTCCGTCGGTCCCCATCGGAGTCTTTGCGGGCTTGGCATCCTTCATCCCAAACCGCTTTAGCAGATCTTGCGTGTACTTTGTTTGGGAGATGAAGGTGCCGTCCTTGAGTTGCTTCACTTGGAACCCAAGGAAGTAGTTCAACTCGCCCATCATCGACATCTCGAATTTCTGCGTCATCACCCTGCTAAACTCTTCACAAGACTTTTGGTTAGTAGAACCAAATATTATGTCATCGACATAAATTTGGCACACAAACAAGTCACCATCACATGTCTTTGTAAAAAGAGTTGGATCGGCTTTCCCAACCTTGAAAGCATTAGCAATTAAAAAGTCTCTAAGGCATTCATACCATGCTCTTGGGGCTTGCTTAAGTCCATAGAGCGCCTTAGAGAGCTTACACACGTGGTCGGGGTACCGTTCATCCTCGAAGCCAGGGGGTTGCTCCACGTACACCTCCTCCTTGATTGGCCCGTTGAGGAAAGCGCTCTTCACATCCATTTGGTACAACCTGAAAGAATGGTGAGCGGCATATGCTAGCAAGATACGAATGGACTCTAGCCTAGCCACAGGAGCGAAAGTCTCCTCAAAGTCCAAACCTGCGACTTGGGCATAACCTTTTGCCACAAGTCGAGCCTTGTTCCTCGTCACCACCCCGTGCTCGTCTTTTTTGTTGCGGAACACCCACTTGGTTCCCACAACATTTTGCTTGGGACGAGGCACCAGTGTCCAAACTTCATTGCGCTTGAAGTTGTTGAGTTCCTCCTGCATGGCCAATACCCAATCCGGATCTAGCAAGGCCTCCTCTACCCTAAAAGGATCAATAGAAGAGACAAAGGAGTAATTCTCACAAAAATTAACTAATCGAGATCGAGTAGTTACTCCCTTGCTAATATCACCCAGAATTTGGTCGACGGGATGATCCCTTTGAATCATCGCTCGAACTTGGGTTGGAGGTGCCGGTTGCGCTTCTTCCTCCATCACTTGATCATCTTGTGCTCCCCCTTGATCAAGCGCCTCCACTTGAGGTACCTGTTCGTCATCTTCGGTTGGGAGATGCACCATAGTTGAGGAAGAAGGTTGATCTCGTTCATCTTGTTCCTGTGGCCGCACTTCTCCAATCGCCATGGTTCGTATAGCGGCCGTCGGAACATCTTCTTCATCTACATCATCACAATCAACAACTTGCTCTCTTGGAGAGCCATTAGTCTCATCAAATACAACGTCGCTAGAGACTTCAACCAAACCCGATGATTTGTTGAAGACTCTATACGCCTTTGTATTTGAGTCATAACCTAACAAAAACCCTTCTACAGCTTTGGGAGCAAACTTAGAATTTCTACCCTTCTTCACTAGAATGTAGCACTTGCTCCCAAATACACGAAAGTAAGATACATTGGGTTTGTTACCGGTTAGTAGCTCATACGAAGTCTTCTTGAGGAGGCGATGAAGGTAGACCCTGTTGATGGCGTGGCAAGCCGTGTTCACGGCTTCCGACCAGAAACACTCGGGGGTCTTGAATTCTCCAAGCATCGTCCTTGCCATATCGATTAGCGTCCTGTTCTTCCTCTCTACTACACCATTTTGCTGGGGTGTGTAGGGAGCGGAGAACTCGTGCTTGATCCCTTCCTCCTCAAGGAACTCCTCCACTTGAAGGTTCTTGAACTCGGACCCATTGTCGCTCCTTATCTTCTTCACCTTGAGCTCAAACTCATTTTGAGCTCTCCTGATGAAGCGCTTGAGGGTCCCTTGGGTTTCAGACTTATCCTGCAAAAAGAATACCCAAGTGAAGCGGGAAAAGTCATCAACAATAACTAAACCATACTTACTCCCTCCTATGCTCAGATAGGCGACAGGTCCAAAGAGGTCCATATGCAGCAGCTCCAGGGGTCTTGAAGTGGTCATCACATTCTTGCCGTGATGCGCTCCTCCCACTTGTTTACCTGCTTGACAAGCTGCACAAGGTCTATCTTTTTCGAATTGCACGTTAGTTAAACCTATCACATGTTCTCCCTTTAGAAGCTTGTGAAGGTTCTTCATCCCCACATGTGCTAAGCGGCGATGCCACAGCCAGCCCATGCTAGTCTTAGCTATTAAGCATGCATCTAGACCGGCCTCTTCTTTTGCAAAATCAACTAAATAAAGTTTGTCGTCTAATACACCCTTAAAAGCTAGTGAACCATCACTTCTTCTAAAGACAGACACATCTACATTTGTAAATAGACAGTTATATCCCATATGACATAATTGACTAACAGATAACAGATTATATCCAAGACTCTCTACTAAAAATACATTAGAGATAGAATGCTCATTAGAAATTGCAATTTTACCTAACCCTTTTACCTTGCCTTGATTCCCATCACCGAATATAATTGTATCTTGGGAATCCTTATTCTTGACGTAGGAAGTGAACATCTTCTTCTCCCCCGTCATATGGTTTGTGCATCCGCTGTCGATAATCCAGCTTGAACCCCCGGATGCATAAACCTGCAAGGCAAATTTAGGCTTGGGACTTAGGTACCCAACTCCTGTTGGGTCCTACAAGGTTAGTGCAAATTTCCTTAGGGACCCAAATGCAAGTTTTGTCTCCCTTGCATTTTGCCCCTAACTTCCTAGCAACTATTTTCCTATCCTTTCTACAAATAGCAAAGGAAGCATTTAGTGCATGATAAATTGTAGAAGGTCCATGAACTTTCCTATGAGTATTAACAACATTTCTCCTAGGCATAACATTTCTTCTACCAACCTTTCTATCATGCACGACATGAGAACTAGAAGCAGTCATAGCATAAGAATCATAAGCATGTGAATCAAAAGCATCAGCATTTCTAGAATTTTTCCTATCATGATACAAAAATGCATGGTTCTTTTTAGTACTAGTAGCCATAGGGGCCTTCCCTTTCTCCTTGATGAAGATGGGAGCCTTATGGCTTGTCAAGTTCTTGGCTTCCCTTTTGTAACCAAGTCCATCCTTAATTGAGGGGTGTCTACCAATCGTATAGGCATCCCTTGCAAATTTTAGCTTATCAAATTCGCTTTTGCTAGTCTTAAGTTGGGCATTAAGACTAGACACTTCATCATTCAATTTAGAAATTGAAGCTAGATGTTCACTACACACATCAATGTCAAAATCTTTACACCTAGTGCAAATCACAACATGTTCTACACAAGATGTTGATTTACAAGATTTTTCTAGCTTAGCATTTAAATCATCATTTATGCTTTTTAAACTAGAAATTGAATCATGACATGTAGACAACTCACAAGAAAGCATTTCATTTCTCTTAATCTCTAAAGCAAGTGATTTTTGTGCTTCTACAAACTTATCATGTTCTTCATATAAAAGGTCCTCTTGCTTTTCTAAAAGCCTATCCTTTTCATTCAAGGCATCAATCAATTCATTGATTTTATCAATTTTATTTCTATCCAATCCCTTGAACAAACTAGAATAATCTATTTCATCATCACTAGACTCATCGTCACTAGAAGAATCATAAGTGACATCATTACGAGTGATTACCTTCTTCTCTCTTGCCATGAGGCAAGTGTGACGCTCGTTGGGGAAGAGGGATGACTTGTTGAATGCAGTGGCGGCGAGTCCCTCATTGTCGGAGTCAGACGAGGAGCAGTCCGAATCCCACTCCTTGCCAAGATGAGCCTCGCCCTTTGCCTTCTTATAATTCTTCTTCTTCTCCCTCTTGTTCCCTTGGTCCTGATCACTATCATTGTCGGGACAGTTAGCAATAAAATGACCAAGCTTACCGCATTTGAAGCATGATCGCTTTCCCTTAGTCTTAGCCTTGCTTGGCTGTCCCTTTCGACCTTTTAGCGCCGTCTTGAATCTTTTAATGATGAGGGCCATCTCTTCATCATTAAGACCGGCAGCCTCAATTTGTGCCACCTTGCTGGGTAGCGTCTCCTTGCTCCTTGTTGCCTTGAGAGCAATGGGTTGAGGCTCGTTGATCGGACCATTCAAGGCGTCGTCGACGTATCTTGCCTCCTTGATCATCATCCGCCCGCTTACGAATTTTCCGAGTACCTCCTCGGGCGTCATCTTCGTGTACCTGGGATTCTCACGAATATTGTTCACGAGATGAGGATCAAGAACGGTAAATGACCTTAGCATTAAGCGGACGACGTCGTGATCCGTCCATCGCGTGCTTCCGTAGCTCCTTATTTTGTTGATAAGGATCTTGAGCCGGTTGTATGTTTGCGTCGGCTCCTCGCCCCTTATCATCGCGAATCGTCTGAGCTCGCCCTCCACCAACTCCATCTTGGTGAGTAAGGTGACATCATTCCCCTCATGAGAGATCTTGAGGGTGTCCCAAATCTGCTTGGCATTGTCCAAGCCGCTCACCTTGTGATACTCGTCCCTGCACAAAGAGGCTAGCAACACAGTAGTAGCTTATGCATTTTTATGGATCTGTTCATTAATAAATGAAGGACTATCCGAGCTATCAAATTTCATTCCACTTTCCACAATCTCCCAAATGCTTGGATGGAGAGAAAATAGGTGTGTACGCATTTTGTGACTCCAAAATCCGTAGTCCTCTCCATCAAAGTGAGGAGGCTTGCCAAGTGGAATGGGGAGCAAATGAGCATTTGAGCTGTGCGGAATGCGCGTATAATCAAAAGAGAAGTTTGAGTTAACCGACTTTTGTTTGTCGTAGTCGTCGTCCTTGTGGGAAGAAGTAGACTCGTCGCTGTCGTAGTAGACGATCTCCTTGATACGTCTTGTCTTCTTCTTCTTCCCATCTTTACGTCTGTGACCCGAGCCAGAGTCGTTGGATTTGTCATCTTTTGGCTCGTTGACGAAGAACTCCTTTTCCTTGTCGTTGATCACGATTCCCTTCCCCTTAGGATCCATCTCTTCGGGCGGTTAGTCCCTTTCTTGAAGAGAACGGCTCTGATACCAATTGAGAGCACCTAGAGGGGGGGGGGTGAATAGGTGATCCTGTAAAACTTAAACTTATAGCCACAAAAACTTGTTAAGGGTTAGCACAATAATTGCCAAGTGGCTAAAGAGGAGATCTTGCACAATACGACAATCACAAAGAATTCAACACAGAGAAGACACGGTGATTTATCCCGTGGTTCGGCCAAGTACAAAACTTGCCTACTCCACGTTGTGGCGTCCCAACGGACGAGGGTTGCAATCAACCCTTCTCAAGCGGTCCAAAGACCCACTTGAATACCACGGTGTTTTTGCCTTGCTTATCTTTATCCCACTCGCGAGGAATCTCCACAAATTGGAGTCTCTCGCCCTTACACTTAAGATTCACAAAGAAACACGGAGTAAGGGAGGGAAGCAACACACACAAATCCTCAGCGAAATACGCACACACACGGCCAAGAATCGAGCTCAAAGTCTATCTCAAAGTTCTCACAAGAACGGAGCTCGAATCACTTAGAATAACAGACGGATGCGCAAAGACTGAGTGTGGATGATCAAGAATGCTCAAAGGTTGCTTGGTTTTCTCCTCCATGCGCCTAGGGGTCCCTTTTATAGCCCCAAGGCAGCTAGGAGCCGTTGAGAACAAATCTGGAAGGCCATCTTTGCCTTCTGTCGTCGGGCGCACCGGACAGTCCGGTGCACACCGGACACTGTCCGGTGCCCGATTTCCTTCCTTAAACAGCGCGGTCGACCGTTGCAGATGCGGGAGCCGTTGGCGCACCGGACATGTCCGGTGCACATCGGACAGTCCGGTGCCCCCTTCCGACCGTTGGCTCGGCCACGTGTCCCGCGCAGAACGCGCGGCCGACCGTTGGCCCGGCCGACCGTTGGCTCACCGGACAGTCCGGTGCACACCGGACAGTCTGGTGAATTTTAGCCGTACGCCGTCAGCAAATTCCCGAGAGCGGCCTCTTCGGTCGAGGCAGCCTGGCGCACCGGACACTGTCCGGTGCGCCACCGGACAGTCCGGTGCCCCAGACCGAAACAGCCTCTTGGCTGTACACAGCCAACTCTCTTCTTTTCTTCTTCTTCCTGTTTCTAATACTTAGACAAGTATATTAGTACCCAAAACCAATGTACTAAGACTTAGAAACATACCTTTGCTCTAGATTTGCACTTTGTTCATCCATGGGCATTGATTCACATTTAAGCACTTGTGTTGACACTCAATCACCAAAATACTTAGAAATGGCCCAAGGGCACATTTCCCTTTCAGTTTTGGCACCCAGTTGGTGTGATGTCGTGGCCGTCGGAGGAGCGTTGGAGCCTGGCGGAAGGACAGCTGTCGAGGCTGTTGAGTCCTTGCTGACGTCCTCTTGCTTCCGTAAGGGGGCCGAGAGCCGCCGTCGTCAGGGAGCGTGCGGGGCGCCATCATTGCCTATCTGGCGGAGCGAGCCAGATGGGACGCCGGTCTTGTTCCCCATAGCCTGAGTCAGCTCGGGGTAGGGTAATGATAGCGCCTCCTGTTGACGTGGCTGGCCCGCGCCCTAGGTTGGGTGATGTGGAGGCTCCTCCGAGGTCGAGGTCGAGTCTGTCTTCCGTGGCCGTGGTCGAGTCCGAGCCCCTGGGTCGGGCGAGGCGGAGACCGTCAGCTGAAGCCAGGGCTGAGTCCGAGCCCTGGGGTCGGGCGAAGCGGAGTTCGTCATCTTCTGGGGCTGAGCCCAAGTTCGAGCCCTGGGTCGGGCGGAGCGGAGTTCGTCGTCTTCGGGGGCTGAGCATAAGTCCGAGCCCTGGGTCGGGCGGAGCGGAGTTCGTCGTCTTCTGGGGCTGAACCCAAGTCCGAGCCCTGGGTCGGGCGGAACGGAGTTCGCCGTCTTCCGGGGCTTAGCCCGAGTCCGAGCCCTGGGTCGGGCGGAGCGGAGTTCGCCGTCTTCCGGGGCTTAGCCCGAGTCCGAGCCCTGGGTCGGGCGGAGCGGAGCTTCTTATGGTGCCTGCGGCCGGGCCTGACTACCTGTCAGCTTCACTCTGTCAAGTGGCATCGCAGTCGGAGCGGCGCAGGCGGCGCTGTCTTTCTGTCAGGCCGGTCAGTGGAGCGACGAAGTGACGGCGGTCACTTCGGCTCTGTCGACTGAAGGGCGCGCGTCAGGATAAAGGTGTCAGGCCACCTTTGCATTAAATGCTCCCGCGATTTGGTCAGTCGGCGTGGCGATTTGGTCAGGGTTGCTTCTTGGCGAAGACATGGCCTCGGGCGAGCCGGAAATATGTTCGCCGCTGGAGGGGGGCTCGGGCGAGGCGGAGATCCTCCGGGGTCGGCTGCCCTTGTCCGAGGCTAGGCTCGGGCGAGGCGTGATCGAGTCCCTCGAATGGACCGATCCCTGACTTAATCGCACCCATCAGGCCTTTGCAGCTTTATGCTGATGGGGTTACCAGCTGAGAATTAGGAGCCTTAAGGGTACCCCTAATTATGGTCCCCGACATTAGCGGAGCCAGTCCTCCTTTATACCTCTAGCAGGAGACGCTAAAGCATCCGCTACAATATAGAGTGTGTTCTTCCTTCGCTAAATGTGGTGTGCTCGCTTCCGCCCTGTATCGACTGTTCATTCCCGTGCTCCCTCCATCTGTCGTCTCTCGTGTCGGCTCGTAACCCTTTCATTGTGTCTACTGTGCTGTGCACCACAACCTCACTCACGTGCAACGAAGGTAGAAGAAGACGCGGCTGCCGGTGATCGAGCATGGACTCAGGAGTCGGAGATATGGCTGTCGGCGTCGTTGTCCGCGGCGTCTTCCAGCACGGCATCGCCGACCTCCAGTACGCGGAGCAGACGTAGGAGCCGATCAGGACAGGGCGATGCTGGAGCTGGTCTGGACGGGGCACCGACGACCCTGTGCAGGAGCGCAGAGGAGACGGCGGCAACGGCCTTGTGCGGGTAGCATGGAGCGACGGCATCCCGTGGCCAAAGTCGGTGATATGCTAGCAGCTAGTGCGTTTGAGGAAGTTGTACACCAAATATTTGACAAATTTCTGACAAATTTCTGAACCCGCGCATGGCGCACAGACCGTTGCTCCTATTTCCATTTTTGCTACTTGTTAATTCCCGGCTAGTAGTTGATGGTGATGTCTAATTAGTAGTTATTGCTTAGTAAATTTATTAATTCCTTCATTTTAATGTTGTTTAGTCCAAGTGAAACATAAGAAAACAGTAAATAATATATGATTGTTTATATATTATGTTAACACTATAAATAAGAAAACGACATAGTTGAAGTGCATTGTACAACTACCAAATATACGAATACATATTTTTATTATGAATATTATTTTGTAATTGGGTACCAATGATTTCAAAAAAATATCATATTTTAAAATATATGATATACTTTTTCTCTATTACGTAAATAACTTATAATCCAAATAATATGATTGTTAAAATGGAGTATATAAAGTCTGTTAAATATTGTATCTATAGAGGACTGATTTTAGGGGATATTGCTGGAGACTGAGAAAATAAAAAGGACGTAATTTTTAGAGTATGCTGTAAGAGAATATTTTTTAAAGGATGAAATTTATAGAACGTTGTTGGAGACAGTCTAAAACTAGAATAGATCGATTAGAGCTCTCGAAATTTTTTTAGACGTGTAAACGCACTGTTCACACATCGCCCGCGCATGAGAACAGGAGGTTGCCATTCTTCTGTGTGCTCGTGTCGCTATTACAAAAAAAATGGATTATTTGTTTCTGGTAATATAAATAACGGATTTTGTGAAAACATAAAACCAGCCTCAAGTTTTGAGTAAACATGATTTGACAATATATAAAATAAAAGTTCCTTTTAGATAATAGAAATAGTTCCGGCCTAGATGGCGTAATTTGCAGAACCTTCCGTACACAACATGGATCCTCGAGGTTTATGGGGAAAAAAATTTAAGTCCTGTTTTAATGATATGGTTCTAAATTAGTGAGTTTTATTAGTGAATCCACTAATTAGTAAAGTTCAAGACTGGGCCCTTGGCGTCAATATTTCTTGATTCTTGGTATGATAGGTAGAAATTTCTTCATCTATAACTATATCCTTTAATAGCATATATCTCATGCTAACGCTATAATCTCGGAAAGAAAAGAGAAAGGGTTGACAACGACGGTGTGAGTGAGGATGAGAGGGCATCAAGGATGGGGAGGGAGGAGGGAGCGCCTGGGGGTGTCAAGGTCATGGGAGAGGGAGGCATGACCCCATCTAAATAATATGTGTTATCTAGAATTGTTGGTTTTGATGGTGTGTTAAGTATATGTGCAATTTGTACGGTGGATTTAGTGGGAGTTATAGGTGTGGGGATGATTTGGTTGGGTGAGTTTTGCATAGTTAAAACCGGTGGATTATATAGTGGTTTGAATAACACCACTTTAAAATTTGCGACAACCACCCAAACAATTGTGCACCACGGTCATTATCTCTCCTAAATGAACCCAACCAAAATCACCCAGAACCATCCCACCTTTAAAACCAAGAGACGAGATCAGTCTAAATCTCTTCTTTCTCTTATTCACTCAAATCCAATGATCTATTTTATTTGGATCATCCCTCACTCATTAATCACGCCTCCACCCACAATCCCCTCATAGGCCATCGAATCCTCGTTATCTTACCCATTGTTGTCTCCTCCAACGCACCACCACCATCCCCACCCGCAATCTCCCTAACCACCGGCCTTACCCTCTGCCACCATCGCCGCAGATAAGCAGGAGCATATTGAAGTCAAAGATGCTTTGGTCGTTGTCGTAGTTGAGCAGCGGTAGCGCGTCACGGTGCACGAAGAGGCCACGGAGGACTGGCCTGGTGCTAGAGTTGGAGGTGAGCACCAAGGTCACGATGTAGGGAAGTGTCTGCACAACGAGGGTTGCGCGCCTCGACATGTCGGCACGCCAGACAAGCTTGACACAAGTGACGACAAGGGTCACGAGTGGTGGGTTAGCAGTGGCGAGGAGAGTGACTTGGCCGTGGAGCAGCGCAAGCGGGCACATGAGGTCCTCCTATCTCGATGGGCAGATGGGATGTGTGATGAGCAGGTGGAGGAGGAGGATGGGGCATGGACGAGGGTGGGGACAGGTGCGCGTAAGAAGCGGAGCCAATGTTGGGGTCGAAGTGGGGACCAGAAAACACATAGGACGTAGGGTATTATGCATCTAGGTGGCACGAACCTGTATAATCTGTTGTGTTCCATCGTGTTTGGCATAAACCATCGAGGTGCGATCGTTATCACTGTCCTCCCAAAAGCACCGTATGGTATACCCCATAGTGTGTCGTCGGTACCAAGCACCAACAATGGCACCATGATAAGAGCATCTATAGTAGTTACCTAAAAAAGTTATCCTAAATATCTATTTAGGAAGTTGATAAAAAGATTTGGTAGAGATAAAGAAACCTAGTCTCCAGTAGATCCTTATATTTAGGAACTAAAATAGATTTGAATCTCTACTGATAGTGTTGGCGCCTTTTTGGTCATCAAACGCTATAATGAACCGCCTGGCGGTACTTGGTACCTTTAGATGATGTAGGGCCAAATAAAGTGGTTATCCTAAATGTGGGGTGAAAGGGAAATAGGGTCAAACCTTTTCCTAAATGATTTTGGTAGTTGAAATGCCAACACAAATAATTGGATTAACTAGTTTGCTCTAGACTATGTATTCTACAGGTGCCAAAGGTTCAACACAAACCAATAAAAATATCCAAGTTAGGGTTCAAATGAAAGGAGCAAAAGAAACCGAAGAGAACCCTAGTCTGGCGCACCGGACTGTCCGGTGTGCCACCGGACAGTGTCCGGTGCACCAGGGGCCATACAAACTGAACTCTTCACCTTCGGGTTTCTGGAGAGCCGCTCCGCTATAATTCACCAGACTATCTGGTGGGCCACCGGACTGTCCGGTGTGCCAGCGGAGCAACGACTATCAAGCGCAACGGTCAACTCCAACGGTCGCCTGCAAACTTGAACAGTGCGTGGACAGTTTGCGCAGAGTCAGAGCAGCGCCAGAAGGCGCACCGGACAGTGAACAGTGCCTGTCTGGTGCACCAAGATGTCAGAGCTCCAACGGTCGAAACCGTCAGAACCCTAACAGTTGGGTGACGTGGCTGGCACACCAGACAGTGTCCGGTGGCGCACCCGACTGTCCGGTGCGCGCATCGACAGACAGCCTCCCCAATGGTTGGTTTGGTAGTTGTGATGAGGACATCACTTCTATACATACAATGAATGGACCGATAACACGATCTCGTGCACGACAGCTAAATCTCCAGGTACGTTCTACCCTAGTCAATTGTGTTTCAGAGCTTACGCTTGGGGCCATGGATGTTTTGATGATTAGGTACCTTGGAGAGGACCAGCAAGGACTTGGGAAAGGCCAAGGTGTTGAGGAAGAGCAGCAAGGGCATCCACAACAGGAAGGAGATCAAGTCCGAGTCGGCTGCGACTCCATCTCGGGTTCCAGGACCAGTCTGCACTAAAATGGACGCCCAAGATGCATCCAGACTCCGATTGCGACAGAGTGGATATGGTTGGAAAGATAACGAGATTATCTAACCAACCCAACTAGTTCCACCCTAAAATTCATCCGGAGTCAACAGTAATCGTTGAAACAAGTCAGCATTCAGATTCTGTTTTGGTGCTGCGACACCGTCTGTTGGGCCGTTGGGCTGTGTATCGCGTTGGAGCCCATTAGGGGTGAGTCGAGGGGTCACGCACGCCCTAATACTCTATTTATTCAGCAGCTGCCGCCACATTTAGGTTTGGGTTTTGCTTAGACCAATTCTGTCATCGAACAGTATCGTCGTCATCGGTTTGTGAGACCCCATCCCGTAATCAATATAATTTTGGTTGCGTTTCTTTCCTGTTCTTGCTTGTGTTCTTGATTGCGCTTGCAGGGATAAGCCTTCATGGCGAGGTCATTCGTGTGTCACGGGTGATAACCAATGGATCCGTGGTGTAGTGATTGCGAGGAACCGTTCGCTCAGAGCCTTGGACCATCAACGTCGAGATCTCCACTCAATCAAGTTATCGTATCTCACGGAAGATCGGGTCGCGTCTACTATCAAGTTGGGGCTATAAATACCCCCCAACCACCACCACTCAAGGCATCCAAGTTTTTCAGACATCTCATTCAATACAAGAGCTAGTGCAATCAATACAAGACACAATTCAAAAGAATCAAAGCCTCTCCAAGTCCCAAATACACTCCAAACACTTAGTGACTAGAGAGAGAGTTTTGCTCGTGTTCTTTGAGCTCTTGTTCTTGGATCGCTTTCTTCTTCCCCATTCTTGTTCTTCAAAGCACTTGTAATCAAAGCAAGAGACACCAATTGTGTGGTGGTCCTTGTGGGGTCTAAGTGACCTAATTGATTAAGGAGAAAGCTCACTCGGTCTAGGTGACCGTTTGAGAGAGGGAAATGGTTGAAAGAGACCCGGTCTTTGTGACCACCTCAACGGGGACTAGGTTCTTTAGAACCCAACCTCGGTAAAACAAATCACCGTGTCATCCGCTCTATTTTTTTGGTTGATTTGTTTTCCCCTCTCTTTTGGACTCGATTTTATTTCTAATGCTAACCTCGGCTTGTAGTTGTGTTTTAAGTTCTCGCCTATTCACCCCCCTCTAGGCAACTGTTGGAACTTGCTCTCCTGAGCAGGATGATCCAACGGGGGAATGACAGTAATGCGAACAAAGTTTTAGCTCAGGAAGGCAATTGCTCTGTTAATCTAGCCTCTCAAGGGCACTGTGCGGGGGTATTTATAGGTGCCTGAGTGCCCAACGTCTTGGATTAAGGACGCATGTGCCCTCAAGCGCCTAGGTTATCCCCGGAATATTCTTATAAAGTAGGGTTACAGACTGTAATTACAGAGAAGCCTTTACAACTTAGGCCCGTAATGCGCAGCAGCCACGCGGGGCCTGTTACAATGGGCGAATTCCACGTGGGCCTTCGTGTTGGACGAGGGCGCGGGATGGTGCGACCTCGTCGTAGGCCTTCGTCCTGCAGCGTGTTGGACGAAGGGTGGAGACTGCCAGTCGTTTTGCCTCCGTTGGTGCAGCAAGATTGGCGAAGGCATCGAGCGAAGGGTAGCGTCTTCGCCTTCGCCCCAACATTTGCCCTCCGAGGGACCAGTTCGACTGAGTCATCTGGTGCCGAAGGCGTCGCTAGATGGCGGAGATGCTGCCCTCGCTCGAAGTGGTTCCGCGGGGTTTTTGATATGACCGTTGATTGACGTCGCACTGTTGGATTGCGGGTTTCCCGTAGCGTCGCGTCCTATGTATAAAAGGGGGTGGGGGCGGCGCAGGTTGAGTTTTACCTTTCCGCGCATCGCAAAAACCCTAGCCTCCTTTTCAAACTGCTCGCTTGCTCGCCTGCCCTCCTTACTCCTGTTCGTCGGAGATCTGGCCCGCGTGAAGCAGAGCGCTCGCCGTCGCCGCCGGTACGTAGCTATGTCGTCTTCCTCCTCATCTGCTGCGACCACGCTGACGGCCGAGGCGTCGTCCGAAGATACCTCAAGCACTGTGGCGGTGGCAGAGTTACGACCGGGTGATACGGTGGAATTCGATGTTTCACGGATGTCGTCGGTCCGCGTGCAAGATATGCAACAGTTGGGATATTTTGGCGGTGGGGTTGGGCGTGTCTCGGGGGCAGAGGAGGTTCCCGATCCCAAGGGCGAATTGGTTGTTTTTGAGGCATTTTTCACCGCTGGCCTTCGTCTGTCTGCTCATCGTTTTGTGTCGGAGGTTCTACAGAAATTCGAAGTCCAGGTTCACCAGCTGACACCTAACGCCGTGGTGGCTCTGGCGAAGTACGTCTGGGCAACGACTTCGTATGGCGGTCAGCCTTCGGTGGAAGTCTTCGCCAAGCAATATTGTCTGCACTGGCAGAAGAGAAAAATTGGACATAAGATTGCACAATTTGGATCGTGCTCTTTCACGCCGAAGTCCGGGAAGACTTCGATGGAAGTTGTGGAGTTGGTCCCCTGTGCCCGTAATAAGTGGGGCAACTGGTGGGATTACTGGTTCTATGTTTCAGAGGCCGAAGTCGAAGACCACCCAGGGCTCCCCGCGGCCATTATGTGCTGTCATCATTATGTGGCGTACCCGCCATTTGAAGTAGCGGAGGATGATGAGAATGAAGGGGCCCTTCGGATCGCTGCCCGTACGAGTAGTGGGCGCGATCTAGTTGAGGAATTCATCGGGTATGGGGTGTGGCCCTTGGCGCATGGATGGGCGTTGGGCGAAGTATGCCCTCGTGAGATGCCCTCCCTAGGTGGGCGGAAAGTGCGAAGTCCACTTTTTGCTTTTGATGTGCGAGGCCAGGATCCTGCCGCGGTCGTGCGCGAAGCGGAGGATGGGGCGGTGCGAATTGTGGGGCGTTACATGCCGAAGACAGAGGGTCTGCGGAGCTGGGATATCCGTGGGTCCAATGACAGGTTGAATCAGGTCTTTGAATTGAACCGGTTACCGTACGGTGGTTATCCCGGGGAAGACGCCGCCGACCGCCGCAGGAAGAAACCGATGGGTGGGACCGAGGAAGGGCCTTCGCAGGATGCTGCCCCGGTCGCTAAGAGGAGGAAATTAGGTACTACGGTGGGGGGAATGGGGGTGTTTGATAATTTTGCTGTGGAGTTGATGGGGACATGCGCGGCCCCCGGGGGAAGGATGTCTTCGCTCGAGCTCCGGGAGTCTTCGGCGCGAATGCTGGAGGTTACCGGGGGTCGATGGCCAAAGAATCTTCCGTTCCCCTGGGCAGAGGGTGAAGACATGTCTACATCTCGTATAGCTCATGGCTTGAGGATTTTCCCTTACGGACGGAATATTGTTGTTGTTGTGTCGGCAGTGATGAACAAGGACCGTCAGGACGCTGCGCAGAAGCACCGGACGGTCATCAGGATCGCAGATCCTAGGCGTGAGGCGAAGAAGGCGCGGGGGAGCGCGAAGGCTGCGGTCCCCGGCAGCAGCCAGCCGATGCCGGCTGCGAAACCGGCCGCGCCCGGATCTGGCAAGTCGTTGGCGAGCGCGAAGACAGCCGACGCCGACGGGACCAAGCCTCCCCCGATCGAGGCTGCGAAAGTGCGGGAGATGCCCTCGCCGAGAAAATGTGTTGCCGACTTCGGCACGGATATCAGCGTGGAGGACTATTTTGTTGGTAAGTTTTTTTTTGAGGTCTTCTGACCGGTGATATATTGCAGGGTCGGGCGAGGGACAAATGGTTGTTGTCCCGCCTTTGGTGGCGACCACTTCGCCATCGGCGGTGGTAAGGGCGAAGGGAACTGCGCAGGACCCGTGGGCCGCCTTCTGCGCAAGCGGCGAGATTCTGACAGCCGCTGCCGCTAAGGACGTGGCGGGCACCATGTCCTAGCGGCCGAGGGATGCATCGCAGCGGCTGTCGCAGCAGCTGAGTCAAGTAAGTTGAGCTGGACTTCAGAGTCTGTTGTTTTCATGAGGAGTTGGGTCTCATGTATTGTTATCAGGCGGCCGACTTCACCGGCCGTGGTTGCTGAAAATGATTCGGATGATTCCGTGTCTAAGTTTTTTGAGTCTGATGAGTCTGGGAATTCGGTTGTGTGGACGGAAGAGTCTTCGGATGAGGACTTGGATTATTTTGCGGCCTTGGATGTGGCTGCGGCGGAGGCTTCTCCGCGTGTGATGGATGCTGAAGTTCTTCCTGGTCCGAGTGCTGGGCGTAGGTGGCGAAGGGTAGTGGCGAAGTGGAGAGTGTGTGAGGTGGAGAGTGTCTTCGTGTGGATGGGGCTAGCAAGCGGGAATTGTTGTCCTCGCCGGTTGGGGCGAGTGTGGGTGAGGGGGAGTTGTGAAATCTTTTTGAGGGTGAGGAGTTGAGGATAATGTTGTTCAACTACAGGGAGATGGGTATCATCCCGAAGATTGAACCAATGTAAAGTGTGATGCCCTCGCTGTATGTATGTAACCGTAATTTATATGAAACTGCGAGCCTTCGTTGATCCAAACCTTTTGGAAAATACTTCGATTTTGCGTGCTTTTTTATGCTAGCCCGGCTGCACCCGTAGGCGACTTTTGCACGGGGGGTCGTTTGGAGAAGACTTTGACTTTGTGCACCTATTGCGCTAGTCCAGCTGCACCCGTAGGCGACTTTTGCACGGGGAGTCTTTTGGAGAAGACTTCAATCTTGCGCGCTTATTGTGCCATTCCGGCTGCGCCCGTAGGCGACTTTTGCATGGAGAGTCTTTTTGAGAAGACTTCGATTTTGCGCACTTATTGTGCTATTCCGGCTGCACCCGTAGGCGACTTTTGCACGGAGTCTTTTTGAGAAGACTTCGATTTTGCGCACTTATTGTGCTATTTCGGCTGCACCCGTAGGCGACTTTTGCACGGAGAGTCTTTTTGAGAAGACTTCGATTTTGCGCACTTATTGTGCTATTCCGGCTGCACCCGTATGCGACTTTTGCACGGAGAGTCTTTTTTAGAAGACTTCGATTTTGCGCACTTATTGTGCTAATCCGGCTGCACCCGTAGGCGACTTTTGCGCGGAGTGTCGCACGCGAGGGCAGTCAGCGCTGCCCCTCACGGTGACTTTGGTGTGGTCGAATGACGAAGACCGTCGATGCGGTCTTTTTCGACATTGGCTTAGTTTTTTGTGGGGGATTTTTGCTTGTATATTACATGGCGCCGCCTCATTAAAAACCTCACCCCCTGGGAGGAAAAGAGTGCGGGCCGGAATAATAATGTTAAGTGAATTACAAGGGCGTGATGGCCCTGAGGATTCAAACAAAAATTTTGCGAAGATTGTTTATGTTCCAGGAATGTTCCAGGTCTTCGCCAGATTGTGTTGTTAATCTATACGCGCTGGGAGACGACTTCATCTTGACGATAAATGGTCCTTCCCACTTCGGTTCCAGCTTACCCCGTGACTCTGTCCGGGTTGTGCGGACAAGCATGAGGTCCCCTTCGTTGAATTCTCTCGGGACGACCGCGTGGTCGCGCTAGGCCTTCGTTTGGGCTTGATATTTGTCGAGGGCCTGCAGGGCGAAGACACGGTCTCCGTCAATGAGGTCTTTGGAGGTTGGCTCGTCGACGTCGGGTACTGCTGAAGCGCTTGTCCGCGGGGACCCATGTTTGATTTCCTGTGGAGTCATGGCCTCCAATTCATATAGCAGACGAAAGGGACTGAATCCGGTCGCTCGACACTCGGTCTTGTTCAGTGCCTAGACTGCTTTAGGTAGCAAGTCGACCCATTTGCCCTTCTTGTCGTCGAGGAGCATTTTCTTGATTGCCGTGAAAATCTTGTCGTTGGCGCGCTCCACGACGCCGTTGGATTGTGGGTGGTACACTGAGGCGAAGGCAAGCTTGGTGCCAATGGAGAAGCAGAAATCCCTGAAGTCTTGGCTGTCAAATTGCTTGCCATTGTCAACTGTGAGCTCAGACGGGACTCCGAACCGGCAAACAATGTTTTGCCAGAAGAATTTCTGGTCAGTCTTCGATGTTATTGTGGATACTGCCCTCGCCTCGATCCATTTGGTAAAATACTCGACGGCGATGAAGGTGAACTTGAGGTTCCCTTGGGTCGTGGGTAGTGGCCTGACAATGTCCAGCCCCCAGCGCTGAAGGGGCCACGTGTGGGCGATTAGCTTTGTGAACTGCGAAGGGCTTCCCGAGCGTGGAGAAAACTTATGGTAGGCTTCGCATGACCTTGTGACCCAATTTGCGGCGCAGATAACAATTCGCCGAGTCCCCTGTCTGAGGTGACCCGTACCTTGAACGCTTCAAAATAATGGCGCAATTTGCGCGAAGCCATAACAAATTGCGTAGGCGATTTTTTCCAGTTCCGTCATGTTACATTTTGATGTCGTGAGTACTTCGAAGACGTAATAAACTGGACATTGCCTGATCGTGCCCTCTCTGTCCTGCTCTTGAACTAGTGCTGCGCTGACCACATGCGGCGAAGCTGCGATGTAGAGCAACAGGGGTAGCGAGGGGTTGGGACTTGTAAGAATCGCCAACTCTGACAGGTACTGCTTTAATGAAGCGAAGGCCGCCGCTTGCTCTGGTCCCCATGCGAAGTCTTTTGCGCCGCGGAGTGTTTTGAGGAAAGGGAGGCTTCGCTCTGCGGACTTGGAGATGAATCTGTTGAGGGCGCCAATCTGTCTGTCAGTCGCTGGACGTCTCTGGCTGACTGCGGGGGCGTCATGTTGATGATGGCCTGGATTTTGGTCGGATTGGCTTTGATCCCGCGGTGCGACACCAGGTAGCCCAGTATTTTCCCCTGGCGAACGCCGAAGACGCACTTTTTGGGGTTTAGGGGAAGTCGTGCGTCCCGCATGTTCGCGAACGTTTCTGCGAGGTCAGCCAGATGGTCTTCCTTGCTTCTACTGGCGACGACGATGTCGTCCACATAGGTAAATATGTTTCTGCCGACTTGGCTCTCGAGCACCGTTTTGGTGAGCCGAGAGAATGTGGACCCAGCGTTCTTAAGTCCCTCCGACATTCTGATGAAGCAATACGTGCCGAAGGGTGTTATGAAACTGGTGCTTGCCTTGTCTTCCTCCTTCATATATATTTGATGGTAGCCGGAGAAGTAATCAAGGAGTGACATGACTTTGCACCCGGCCGCACTATCGACTATCTTGTCGATCCGAGGCAGCGGGAAGTTGTCCTTGGGGCAGACCTTGTTGAGGCTGGTGAAATCAATGCACATCTGCCACTTGCCGCTCTTCTTCTGCACCATCACTACGTTGGTGAGCCACGTAGGGTAGGCGACTGGCTCGATAAATTTGGCCTCAAGCAGACGGTGGACCTCGGCCTTGGCGGCTTCTGTCTTCTCATCAGACATCTTGCGCAGCCGCTGTTTCTTCGGCCTCACCGAAGGGTCGATTCCCAAGATGTGCTCGATGATAGAGCGACTAATTCCGACCAGGTCGAGGGCGGACTAGGCGAAGACGTCTTTATTTTTGGACAGACAGCAGAGGAGTCTTTCCTCATCATGCGAAGTGAGGTCTTCGTTGATGATGACCGTTTGCTTGGGCGTTGCCTGGTCGAGGGGAGCATTCTTGGTCCCATCGTTGCTCTGCAGCTGTGCCTTTTCATGCTCTTTGGCGGTTAGGCTGGCAGACTCGGGGACCTCGCGCTGGGCCGTGAGGCAGTGTACGTTCCTTTTCCCAGGAACGAAGTCTCTTTCTATGTTGCGGGCGGCCTACTGGTTGCCGTAGACTGTGATCGCACCTTGCGGACCCGAGATCTTCATGCACAGGTAAAGTCCGTGAATGGCTGCCTCAAACTTGTTGATGGAGCCCCGACCCATTATGGCGTTGTACGGGTACACCATGTCAACAATGTCGAACGTGACTTGCTCGCTTCGTGCATTGGGTGCTATACCGAAGGAGAGGGGTAGCTTTATTTTGCCGACAGGAAAGGTGCCCTTGCCGCCGAAGCCATATAATGGGTTATCTGAAGGCTTAAGTAAGCTGTGGTTGATGCCCATGCGGTCGAAGGCATGGAGGAAAATGATATCCACCTGGCTGCCATTGTCGACTAAGACTTTGTGCAGGTCCCAGCCTGCCACGCTACAGTTGATAACCATGGAGTCGATGTGGGGTGCGCTGCGCAGGTCGACGTCTCGGGCGTCGAAGGTCAATGGCACATGGGACCACTTTGTCTGCATGACTGGACCGGTGACGATGACGTGGTTGATGCTGCGGTAGTGGTCCCTCTTGTGTCGCTTCGTGTCGAAGTCGACGCTGGACCCCCAGTGATCATGTGAATGACTCCACGATACGGCTGATCGACGAAGTCTTCTTGCTTTGGAACTTGGGGGTGGTTGGGGTGGTGGATGTTTTGCTGTTGCGGGTGTGGAGGTGGGGGTGGGGGAGGTACGATTTGTACCTCCTGGTGGTGTTGGTATGCGTGGTTAGGTGGATGCTGAGCGGGGCCGTGGTTGTATGGTTGTGGGAGTTGTTGATATGTGTGCGCGACAACTCTTGGGTTGTCGGCTGGTTGTGCCCGAGACATCCTGTCTCTGGTGTCCTTCGTTTCCGGGCAGTCTCTTGTTGGGTGCGTGCAGTCTTCGCCGTAGAACAAGCAGTAAAATATGCGCGGCTGCTGCGCCCGTCCTCGGCCCCGACCACGAGTTCCGTTGGCGCAGCCCTGGGGGGATACTCTTGGCAGCGGGGGGCGTCACCAGCGGGCTGCTGGTTGGCGATGTTGTGTACCTGCTGCTGATTGCGGCCGTCCCGACCGGAGTCTGACGGCGAAGGTCTTGTCCACGTTCGGCTGGACTGCGGAGGGTCTTTGGGTTTCCTCTGGGACTCGACCTTGCGCTAGTGGAACTCTTCGGATCTGGCATATTTTTTGAACAGTTGATATAGCTCCTGGAGGTTCTTGGGTGGATCTCTGATGCAGTGGTTGTAAAGAACGCCGACCCGAAGGCCACTGATGGCGTAGTGAATCGCTATTTGGTCATCAACCGAAGGCAGTTGCGACTTGAGCGTCAGAAACTTGCGGTAGTACTCCCGCAGAGTCTCTCTTTCCAGCTGCTTGCAGAGTGACAGTTTAGCCAAGGCGTCGGTGTCTGGGCGGTACCCTTGGAAGTTGAGCAAAAATTTGTCCCGCAGACTTCTCCAGGAGTCGATGGACAACGGGGGCAACCTGGTGTACCAAGTGAGAGCCGGGCCTTCGAGGGCGATGATGAATGATTTGGCCATCGTGGCGTCATCCCCTCCGGATGATGCAACAACGACTTGGTAACTCATGATATACTGTGTTGGACCAGTGCTGCCATTGTACTTGGGGTAGGTCCCTGCCCTGAAGTTGGCGAGCCATGGTGACACTTGCAGGTGCGGCGCCAGGGGACTTCGCTCGTCAAGGTAGTTGACACCTTGGAATGCTGCGGCGTGCGGGATGACGGGTCCGTGCTGAGGAATGAACAGGTCTTCGAATGGCGCGCGCTGTTGGAGGGGTGGGCCTTGCTGCAGACCAAATTGGCCTTCGCTCTGCATGAGCGCAATATCTTGCTCAAGCTCCTGAGCCTTCTGCTCCTCATCGTGTATCATCTGGCGCACCTTGGCCTGCGCAGAGACACGTTGGCGCTTGGCCTCAAGGATCTCCTTCTGCTTCTGGAGGTTGCGGTTCTTGATGCGCAAGGCCCGCAGCTGTAGCTGTTCTTCTACTGAAACGCTGCTGACTTCGCCATCCGCAGTGGCATCCACGCCCTATGGTGAAGCGAAGCCTGGGGGAGGTTGTGGTTGTCCTCCGGAGCTGCAGGTGTGGAGACTGCCTTCGGGTGTGGGTTGTTCATTGCGCTGCCTCTTGCTGAGTGCGTCGTCTTCGCAAGCTTCTTGGTGGGTGACATCGACAAGGGCCTTGCCCTTTTTCTCAGCCAACAGCGCTGCCTTCGCTGCTTCGTCAACAGATGGGGCTGCCTTCGAGCTAGCTCTCTTGGGTGCCATCACAAGTGGTTTTCTCGTAGCACGAACGGTGGGCGCCAAATGTTGGAACTTGCTCTCTCGAGCAGGATGATCCAACGAGGGAATGATAGTAATGCGAACAAGGTTTTAGCTCAGGAAGGCAATTGCTCTGTTAATCTAGCCTCTCAAGGGCACTGTGCGGGGGTATTTATAGGTGCCTGAGTGCCCAGCGTCTTGGATTAAGGACGCATGTGCCCTCAAGCGCCCAGGTTATCCCCGAAATATTCTTATAAAGCAGGGTTACATACTGTAATTACAGAGAAGCCTTTACAACTTAGGCCCGTAATGCGCAGCAGCCACACAGGGCCTGTTACAATGGGCCGAATTCCACGTGGGCCTTCGTGTTGGATGAGGGCGCGGGATGGTGCGACCTCGTCGTAGGCCTTCGTCCTGCAGCGTGTTGGACGAAGGGTGGAGACTGCCAGTCGTTTTGCCTCCGTTGGTGCAGCGAGATTGGCGAAGGCATCGAGCGAAGGGTAGCGTCTTCGCCTTCGCCCCAACAGCGACTTTCAATTGGTATCAGAACCTGGTACTTCATTAGAGTCTAACCACTCAAAGTGATGTCGGGAGGATCTGCCAAGAGGGAGATGGAAACGGACACAAGCCACGGGAAGGCTCCATCAAGGGAGTCCGGCGCCAAAGGAAGGGAGGACTCACCTCCCCGCGTCAAGTCGCATCGGAGTGGCGACAAGAAGAAGAAAATGAAGAAAGTGGTCTACTACGAGACCGATTCTTCGTCGCCCTCCATCTCCGCCTCCGACGCACCGTCCATCACATCTAAGCGTCATGAGCGCAAGAAGGTTAGTAAGATTCCCTTACGTTATCCCCGCATTTCCAAACGCACTCCTTTACTTTCTGTCCCATTAGGCAAACCACCGGTTTTTGATGGTGAAGATTATTGTATGTGGAGTGATAAAATGAGGCATCATCTAACCTCACTCCACGCTAGCATTTGGGATATTGTTGAGTTTGGAGCGCAGGTACCATCCGTGGGGGATGAAGGCTACGACTCGGATGAGGTCGCTCAAATCTGACACTTCAACTCCCAAGCCACTACTATACTCCTCGCCTCTCTATGTCGAGAGGAGTATAATAAGGTGCAAGGGTTGAAAAGTGCCAAGGAGATTTGGGACGTGCTCAAGACCGCGCATGAGGGAGATGAGGTGACCAAGATCACCAAGCGGGAAACGATCGAGGGGGAGCTCGGTAGATTCATCCTCAACCAAGGAGAGGAGCCACAAGCTATGTACAACCGGCTCAAGACCTTGGTGAATCAAGTGTGCAACCTCGGGAGCACAAAATGGGATGACCATGAAATGGTCAAGGTTATTCTTAGATCACTCGTATTTCGTAATCCTACTCAAGTTCAATTAATACGTGGTGATCCTAGATACAAGCTAATGTCTCCCGAGGAAGTGATTGGAAAGTTTGTGAGCTTTGAGTTGATGATCGAAGGCTCCAAACAAATTGTCGAGCAAGGCAGCACCTCCACACCCGAGGTGCAACCCGTCGCATTCAAAGCGACAGAAGAAAAGAAAGAAGAGCCTACATCAAGTAGGCTCCCCATCGACGCCTCTAAGCTCGACAACGAGGAAATGGTGCTCATCATCAAGAGCTTCCGCCAAATCCTCAAGCAAAGGAGGGGGAAGGATTATAAGCCCCGCTCCAAGAAAGTGTGCTACAAGTGTGGTAAGCCCGGTCATTTCATTGCTAAATGTCCTATATCTAGTGATAGTGACAGGGGCGATGACAAGAAGGGAAGGAGGAAGGAAAAGAAGAAGTACTACAAGAAGAAGGGCGACGATGCCCACGTGTGTCGGGAATGGGAATCCGATAAGAGCACCACCGACTCCTCCTCCGACGAGGACGCCACCAACATCGTCGTCAACAAGGGTCTCCTCTTCCCCAACATCGGCTACAAGTGCCTCGTGGCAAAGGATGGCAAAAAGAAGAAGGTAAAATCTAGAGCCTCCACTAAATATACAACATCTAGTGATGAGGGTGGCTCTAGTGAAGATGAGGATGATTTGCTTAGTCTTTTTACCGATCTTAACCTGCAACAAAAAGAAAAAAATTAATGAACTAATAAGTGCTATTCATGAGAAGGATGAAATCTTGGATAGTCAAGAGGAATTCCTCATTAAGGAAAATAAAAAGCATGTTAAGGTGAAAAATGCTTATGCTCAGGAAATAGAGAAATGTGAAAAATTGACTAGTGAGCTTAGCATTTGCCATGACACTCTCTCCAACCTTAGAATTGAGAATGCTAGTTTGATTGCTAAGGTTGAAAATAGAAAAGTCTGTGATGATTCAATTGCCAATCTTAAAAATGATAATGCTAGTTTAATTGCTAAGATTGACAAATTAAATGAATCAATTTCTAGCCTTAAGATTGAGAATGATAAATTAATTGCTAAAGCTAAGGATTTAAATGTTTGCAATGATGTTGTTTCCAATCTTAGAAATGAGAATGCTATTTTACAAGCTAAGATTGAAGAAATAAATGTTTGCAAACCATCTACATCTATTGTTGATCATGTCTCTATTTGTACTAGATGTAGAGATGTAAATGTTGATGCTATCCATGATCATCTAGCTTTAATTAAATAACAAAATGATCACATAGCTCAACTTACTGCTAAAATTAATGAGCATGAGATAGAAAATGGAAATTTTAAATTTGCTAGGAGCATGCTCTACAATGTGAGACACCCTGACATTAAGGATGGCATTGGTTTCCAACAGGGAAGCAATGTCAAACTTAATGCCCTAAAAGATTGTCTAATTTTGTTAAGGGCAAGGCTCCCATGGCTTAGGATAACGAGGGTTACATTTTATATCCTGCTGGTTATCCTGAGCATAAGATTAGGAGAATTCATGCAAAGAAGTCTCATTCTGTTTCTCACCATGCATTTATGTATAAGAATGAGGCATCTAGCTCTAGGCATTCTACTCATGTTAAAATGCCTAAAAAGAAATCTCCTATTGCATCAAATGAGCCTAATGTTTCATTTAAGACTGTTGATGCTTCTTATGTGCTCACTAACAAATCACGCAAAGTAGTTGCCAAATATGTTGGGGGCAAACACAAGGGCTCCAAACCTTGTGTTTGGGTACCTAAGGTGCTTGTTTCTAATGTGAAAGGACCCAAGAGCAATTGGGTACCTAAGAACAAGGCCTAAACTTGTTTTGTAGGTTTATGCATCCGAGGGCTCAAGTTGGATCATTGATAGTGGATGCACGAACCACATGACAGGGGAGAAAAGGATGTTCTCCTCCTATGAGAAAAACGAAGATCCCCAACGAGATATCACATTCGGGGATGGAAATCAAGGTTTGGTCAAAGGACTTGGTAAAGTTGCTATATCTCCCTACCATTCTATTTCCAATGTTTTTCTTGTAGATTCTTTAGATTATAACTTGCTTTCAGTTTCTCAATTATGCAAAATGGGTTACAACTGTCTTTTTACGGATATAGGTGTTACTGTCTTTAGAAGAAGTGATGATTCAGTAGCATTTAAGGGAGTATTGGAGGGTCAGCTATACTTAATTGATTTTAATAGAGTTGAACTCAATACTTGCTTAATTGCTAAGACTAATATGGGTTGGCTCTAGCATCGCCGACTAGCCCATGTTGGGATGAAGAATCTTCACAAGCTTCTAAAGGGAGAACACATTTTGGGACTAACAAATGTTCATTTTGAGAAAGGCAGGGTTTGTAGCGCATGTCAAGCAGGGAAGCAAGTTAGTGCCCATCATCCACACAAGAACATCATGACAACCGACAGGCCGCTTGAGCTACTCCACACGGATCTATTCGGCCCGATAGCTTACATAAGCATCGGCGGAAGTAAGTATTGTCTAGTTATTGTGGATGATTATTCTCGCTTCACTTGGGTGTTCTTTTTGCAGGAAAAATCACAAACCCAAGAGACCTTAAAGGGATTCTTGAGACAGGCTCAAAATGAGTTCGGATTAAGGATCAAGAAAATAAGAAGCGACAACGGGACAGAGTTCAAGAACTCTCAAATTGAATGCTTTCTTGAGGAGGAGGGCATCATGCATGAGTTCTCTTCTCCCTACACATCTCAGCAAAATGGTGTAGTAGAAAGGAATAATATAACTCTATTGGACATGGCGAGGACCGTGCTTGATGAGTACAAGACACCGGACCAGTTTTGGGCTGGGCGATTAACACCGCCTGCTACTCCATCAACCGGCTCTACCTTCACCAAATCCTCAAGGCTTTATTCTTGTTAAAAGAGGTAGAAAATCTAAATTTGCTCCTAAGGCTGTAGAAGGCTTTTTACTTGGTTATGACTCAAACACAAAGGCATATAGAGTCTTCAACAAATCCACTGGATTAGTTGAGGTTTCTTGTGACATTGTGTTTGATGAGACTAATGGCTCACAAGTACAACAAGTTGATCTTGATGAGTTAGATGATGAAGAGGCTCCATGCGTCGCGTTAAGGAACATGTCCATTGGGGACGTGTGTCCTAAGGAATCCGAAGAGCTCACTAATGCACAAGATCAACCATCATCTTCCAATCAAGCATCTCCACCAACTCAAGATGAGGATCAGACTCAAGACAATGAAGATGAAGATCAAGAGGATGAGCCACCTCAAGAGGTGGACAACGATCAAGGGGGAGATGACCATGACGAAGACAAGGAAGATGAGCAAGAAATTCAGGGTCAAAGACCGCCACACCCAAGAGTCCATCAAGCAATTCAAAGAGATCACCCTGTGAACTCCATCCTCGGCGACATTCATAAGGGGGTAACAACTCGATCTCGAGTCGCTCATTTTTGTGAACATTACTCTTTTGTGTCTTCTATTGAGCCATATAGGGTAGAAGATGCATTAAGAGATTCGTATTGGGTGTTGGCAATGCAAGAGGAGCTCAACAACTTCTCAAGGAATGAGGTATGTCATCTTGTTCCATGTCCTAATCAAAATGTTGTAGGTACCAAGTGGGTATTCCGCAACAAGCAGGATGAGCATGGTGTGGTGACAAGGAACAAAGCCCGACTTGTGGCCAAGGGTTATTCACAAGTCGAAGGTTTGGATTTCGATGAAACCTATGCACCTGTAGCTAGGCTTGAGTCAATTCATATATTATTTGCCTTTGCTACTTACCATGGCTTCAAGCTTTATCAAATGGACGTGAAGAGTGCCTTCCTCAATGGACCAATCAAGGAAGAGGTCTATGTTGAGCAACCTCCCAACTTTGAAGATAGTGAGTACCCTAATCATGTTTATAAACTCTCTAAGGCGCTTTATGGGCTCAAGCAAACCCCAAGAGCATGGTATGAATGCCTAAGAGATTTTCTTATCACTAATGGCTTCAAAGTCGGTAAAGCCGATCCTACACTCTTTACTAAAACCATTGCAAATTATTTGTTTGTATGCCAAATTTATGTTGATGATATCATATTTGGGTCTACTAACAAATCTACTTGTGAAGAGTTTAGTAGGATTATGATTCAAAAATTCGAGATGTCTATGATGGGGAGTTGAAGTATTTTCTAGGATTTCAAGTGAAGCAACTCCAAGAGGGCACCTTCATCAGCCAAACCAAGTACATACAAGACATACTTACTAAGTTTGGAATGAAGGATGCCAAGCCCATCAAGACACCCATGGGAACCAATGGGCATCTCGACCTCGACACGGGAGGTAAATCCGTAGATCAAAAGGTATACCGGTCGATGATAGGATCTCTACTCTATTTGTGCATCTCGACTGGATATTATGCTTTCCGTATGCATGTGTGCAAGGTTCCAAGCCAATCCTAAGGAAGTTCACCTTAGGGCCATGAAAAGGATCATGAGATATTTAGTTTATACACCTAAGTTTGGACTTTGGTACCCCAAGGGATCCACTTTTGAGTTAATAGGATATTCAGATGCTGATTGGGCAGGGTGTAAAATTGACAGGAAGAGCACATCATGGACTTGTCAGTTTTTGGGAAGATCTCTGGTGTCTTGGGCTTCAAAGAAACAAAATTCAGTAGCTCTTTCTACCGCCGAAGCCGAGTATATTGCCGCAGGCCATTGTTGTGCACAATTACTTTGGATGAGGCAAACCCTCAGGGACTATGACTACAAATTGAGCAAAGTCCCTCTCCTATGTGACAATGAGAGTGCAATCCGCATGACGGATAATCCCATTGAACACAGCCGCACTAAGCACATAGCCATTCGGTATCACTTTTTGAGGGATCACCAACAAAGGGGGATATCGAGATTGCCTATGTTAGCACAAAAGAATAATTAGCCGATATGTTTACCAAACCTTTAGATGAGAAAACATTTACCAAACTTAGGAATGAGCTAAATATACTTGATTCTCGGAATTTTGATTGAAACTTTGCACACTTAGCTCATTTATATACCTTTGATCATATCTCCTTTATGTCTACAACTAATGTGTTTTCAAGTGAATTTCTATGCTAAGTCGTAGATTTAAAGGGAAATGGAGTCTTCGGCGAAGGCAAGGCTTCCACTCCACTCTATCGGTATCATTTACCCTTCGCCATCACTCCACATCACTCTTCGGTTGGTATGATCTTCACTCATATTTACTTATACCAATGGGAGAGAAAGTGAAAGGGCTCTCAAACGACTCCGTTTTTGGCGATTAATGCCAAAGGGGGAGAAATATTAAGCCCAAAGCAAAAGGACCGCACCACCACCAATTTCAAAAATTTCAGTTAATATATTTTAATATATATTCAGAGAATTTTCAATTGGTATCTAAATCTCTTTCATATTGGTAAAACCCTCTTGAACACTAAGAGGAGAATTTCATCCAGGGGGAGTTTTGTTTAAGTCAAAGGAAAAGCATTTGAAGCAGGGGGAGAAAAATTTCAAATCTTGAAAATGCTTCTCGAAATCTTATTCATTTACCTTTGACTATTTGCAAAAAGACTTTGAAAAGATTTTCCAAAAGAATTTGCAAAAACAAAACATGTGGTGCAAATGTGGTCCAAAATGTTAAAAGAAAGAAAGCAATCCATGTACATCTAGTGAAAGTATAAATTGGTTTATTTCCAAGCAACCTTTGCACTTGCCTTATGCAAACTAGTTCAATTCTGCACTTATATATTTGCTTTGGTTTGTGTTGGCATCAATCACCAAAAAGGGGGAGATTGAAAGGGAAATAGGGTCAAACATGTTGGGGACTTGTTCTCAAATGCTTCGACTTGAGAACAAGGCAACATAAAATGTTAAATATCGAAGGCCCTTCGTCCTTCGAATCATTATTTCCCTTCGGACATAATGACTCTAGGACGAAGGTCATGAAGGATGTACCTTCATGATCATAATAAAAAATGGAAAACATTCAAACAAGATACAGAAAGTAACCTAATTTCTGTAAACATTATTATTAATATATTTCTATTTGTATTACTTGTGTAAACAAAGATAAATTACAAATGTACCTTCGACTTGAAGGGAAGAAAATACAGGCGTGGCGTAAAAGTGAGTGCCAAGTCAACGTGAACAGTACGGGAATACTGTTCACCTATTTATAGGCACAGGTCGCAGCCCATGCAAGATTATATTAATGCCCTTTACATTTATCAATAACTCTATAGTAATTCTTCGAGGTCTAATCTGGCTTTTCATCTTTAAGTCGGTTTCCCTTTCCGCCGTTATGCCGAAGCTCTTCTGCGCATAGCTTCGTAATGATCTTTTCCTTCGTCACAATCGCCTTCCGTCTCACTCAAGCTTCGTCTTTGCCATAATCTTATATACTCGTAATCCAATTCCGAAGATACCTGCTCACACATTTCACTTGGAAAACATTGTTAAATCATGTTTTTGAGGACCTTCGGAAGCCGAAGGCCCCCAAAAGTAGCCCCTCGCAATATTAATTTGCTGTACTGATAAATTCATATTGCGATATGGACGAAGGCCTTAAGCCGAAGGTCCGAAAAAACACCTTCCCTTTGCTAGAATAGCAACCAGTCATTGACAAGCGGGACCCTCCAGTTTCCGACATAATGGGTGTATAAATAGGGGCTCGCCACAATTTATTTGGCACGCTCTCTTGCCATCTGTTTTGCCTGCTCAAATAGCTTTCTGCCCACAAATATCTGGTTGCCTCCCTAGTTTGAAGCTTCAGAAGCGAAAGGCAGGAATTCCGAAGGGATGTCTGAGGAGAAGAAGGTTGCTGCCGAAATGAAGCTGAGTCTTTCTGAAGAGAAAAATCTAGGCTTCATTGAATCAATAGCAAAAACAAATACAGAGAAAATTACTAGGGAGATTTTGGAAGGCTTATCTGAAGATACTGGTGAAAGTGATAGTTATGATGCAGACAGTGGGGGTGAGGATTCCGAAGATCGACCATGGCGACCAAGCCATTCAGTCTTCGGAAAATCAACTATTGGGCAAAGTCACCTTGAAAACATGAGGGGGAGATATTTTCGAGATATATCCATCGTGAGGGCAGATGATGGAGAGAGGACTGTGCCGACTCCCAAAGATAATGAAGTCGTTATCTTCCGAAGCTTTTTGAAAGCTGGGTTACGATTCCCTATAAGCAGGTTCGTGGTAGAAGTTCTGAAAATATATCAGGTTTACCTTCATCAACTTACCCCTGAAGCAATAATAAGAATGGGAATCTTCGTCTGGGCTGTGAAGAGCCAGGGCCTAGAGCTAAGTGCGAAAAGCTTTTGCAATATTCATGAATTATTATACGAAACGAAGCCCTAGGGTAAAGAGCAATATCATAACAACTTTGGTTGCTACAGCTTCGGTGCTCGCTCTGGATCAAGCTGTCCCGTGCCAACCTTTCGGAAGAGATGGCCCGGAGAATGGATGAAAGAATGGTTCTATGTAAAAAATGATTTGAAGGTCCGAGAAGATATTAAGGATGTTATCATGTGCCCCATCTGGCAGCGCTTCGGACTCCGGAAGCCGAAGGTAGAAATGGATGAAGTAGCCGAAGAATGCCAAGGGGCCTTCGGCGTAGTCTGCTCTTTTATTGGGACAAGGGATTTAATACAAGAACACATTGCCTTCAGAGTGTGGCCTCTTGTAGATAATTGGGAAATGCCGAAAGAAACTGTTAAAGAAACTAACGAAGGTGGGCTAGTCAGGCTGAAGTATACATTCAGGTACGGAGACAAATTCGTTGAACCAGATGATGATTGGTTAAAGAGCATTGAGACTGTAAGTGATGAATTGCTTGGGGTATATTCGAAGGCCGAAGACACTACATTGTCAGCGGCCTTCGGAGGCCGAAAAAGAAAAGACTCAACCGAGTGTTTGATGCAGTCGGGTTTGTCTACCCCGACTATCGCTATCCAGTACGGGGGCAAAAAAGAAAAGGCACAACTTTTGCGAAAGAAACAGCTGCAGCTGCTCCTAGCGAGCCAGCGCCGAAGAGAAAAAGGGTAAAGGTTCTCACACACCGGCCACGCTATATTGAACCAGCCACGGTGCCTGAGTTCGCCGGTGAGACCTCTTCGGCCACCGAAGCTAAAGAGCCAACCCTGCTGCCAGAAGTCAAAGAAATGGCCGAAGTGCCAGCGACAGAAAAGATGGAAGAACCAAAGACGGAAGAAGCGAAAGCATCAGCTGAGGGAGTGAAGATATCAGAAATTTTGAGTCCTTCAAAAGAAATTGAAACAGCAAAAATTAAAAAGGGCCCAACAGTGACCCCAAAAAGAAAAAGAATGGTTAATGTGTTAGACGTCTTGGAAACAATTAAACTTCCAAGCACAACCCCAAAGAAGACTGCTGAAACTTCTTAGGCGCTTGCTGAAGTATCCGTTGCTGAAGCTCCGAAGCAACAGACTAGAGATGAAACAGGGCCTTCAGAACCAACCAAGGTAGTGCCTTTGGAAGCAGAAGAAACAAAAATTGCAAAGGCAACCGAAAAAATGAAAATGTCAGAGCCAACTTTGGTTGAAGAAATTGATACTGCTGGCCCCGAAGCATCTTCCAAAATATACGATTATATCGTGCGACATGCTTCGGGGAAAAAGTTATCGGAAGAAGAAGTTTTTGAAGCTAATCACTATGCCAAAGAATTGAAATATCCAAAAGGGGCACTAGTGTTCAATGGGACAGACGAAGATGACTTCCTATACTGCCTTCCTGACAACAAAGAATTATCTGTCTGCCGGGAGATGGCTAGGAGTATGGGGTTTCCGAAGCTTGAAGCTGGATTATGCGCTATGACGAAGGAGGATCTTATGGATAGCCTTGCATACAATAGCCTGAAGGTATGAGAACTGCGTGCTTGGAAATTTTATAATTTGTAAATTATTCTTTTATTCTTATGCCAACTCTTTTACATATAGGGTTTAATACTAAGCAACGCGTTAAGAGCGCAAAAGAATGCTGAAGACGAGAGCTATGCTATTGCTTTCAACAACCTACAATCAGAGGTCATTAAGCTGAGAAACGAAGCTCTGGAAAAGGATAAAATTCTGCTTACATTGGTGGACAAGGTAAAAGAGGACGAAGCTGCCTCAAAGGCCCAGGCCGAGGCCCAAAAACGTGAAATTAAAGATCTTCAGAAACAGCTAGCTAGAGCCAAAGAAGAACGTATACTTGAAGAGACAAGACGAGAGCTTAGTGATCAATGGGCCAATCATTTAGAGATAAGTGTTAAGGAGCTTCGTGCATCCCAGAGAAAATGCTATGTTAAATCCATAGAGTGCGTTAAGAAGATAAAATCCAGCTTCGCCAACGTTGGCACATTCTCTAGTGAAGAGAATTTCTCAAGAGGCAATCCTGAAGGTCCAATGGAATGGATTAGTCACGAAGCAGAGGCCTTCGAGGAAATCCTGAATAGCCGCGGTGACATCTGCGCTTTTTCGGGTGCTAGAGGAATTGCTACTGTTTTGGAGAGGAGAGGTTGCAAGCATGTGAAATCCTTAGCGCAGTCCGAAGCTGCCTTGTCCTCTGAAGACATCAAAGACCCCTCAGCCGAAGCAAGCATGGTTGGCAGAAAATTCTTCACTGATATCTGGGACAACGGCGGCCGAGAAATGGCGCAAGAAATTATTCAAAAGAGTGAAAAAGGCATCCACGATGCTAGGAAGGTGACAGAAGCTGCCGAGAAAAGTACAGAGCCCGAAGGGCAAATAGGTATTAGTTAGTGGTTTTCATTGTGTTGTAATTTTTAATTCTAGACTTTGTTCGCGGTTTGTAATAGTAATATAGCCATATCTTCTCTTCCCTCAGAACCTGCTGAGGCATCTCCGGGCCCCCACCCGAAGGGGGATGATGAAATTAGAAAAATGGCCGAAGCCATTATGGACAAGGTTGTCGACCAGCTATTGAATGAAGCTGCAGAAATAGTGCTTAAGGAGGATTGAATGCTATTGTAGAAACATTTGGAACGTAACATGTGTAATATATTGTAACTTTGAATGTAATATATAATCTATTTATAGTTTAATTCTTTACGATGCATGAAATTTTGCATACATACCATTTTTTGAGCCTTCGGCGAAAAAACACCTTCCCTTCTTTTCATGCTTCGTGAAGAAAATTCTCTCTATATCACAAGAACTTGCTTACTTCTCTGATGAAGAATATCCAAGCTTTCGTGAAATATTCTTCGAAGCTATAAAAAAGTTTTGTGTTGCCTCTTTAATGAGGCTACACTTCGTCTCGGTTTATCTTGTGCCTTAGCATGATTTTCTCTTTTCCAAAATATTCTCCGAAGATCAACACTGTATCCCCTGCTTGTTCCACATGCAATATGTTGTATGATGCTTATGTTATGCAAAATGATGTGATGATGTTATGTTATGCAAAATGATGTTTGTGTCGCAGACACATATCCCTGTAATAGAGCACACACACTTTTTATATCAGCGTTGACTTTTCGCTGTAAGCCTCCCTTAGGAGCTTCTTCGCCTTTTACTTTCAGCGGAATCAGCGTTTATTTTTCGCTGTAAGCCTCCCTTAGGAGCTTCTTCGCCTTTTACTTTCAGCGGAATCAGCGTTTATTTTTCGCTATAAGCCTCCCTTAGGAGCTTCTTCGCCTTTTACTTTCAGCGGAATCAGCGCTTATTTTTCGCTGTAGGTTCAGAAGACTTACACTGCGCTCCCTTAAGAACGACTTTTTACTGTTTCGAACAATTTGTACCGTGTCCGTTAGAACAAATGTTTGATAATACAAAGGTCCTTCATGCCACCATAAATTCGTATGCTTCGGCAATTCAAGCCTATGGAAAGGACATATTTTTATTATGGTAAAAAGACGAAAGTGTTACAAGAAATTGAAAAACAATAAAGGACACTTAAACTTCTCATAATTGTTCCTTATTAACAAAAAGGTAATACTGAATGTAAAAATACGAAAAAATTGCTGTTGAGGTAGGATATTTATCAATAAATGTGCTTTGACTCTGGCACAATGCTATTGACTGTGCGAGCTTCGGACTCCTCTCTGAAGTCTCTCTGAAGGTGATTATTCTGACTCCCTTCTGGCTGCTGTCCTCGCTGTGTCGGCGGTGGTGGTGGAGGGTGCTGCCAAGATGCTTGGGGTTGGCTTGCCGAAGCAACAGAAGCTGCGGGGTGGTTGCCTACATATTCTGGAATATAAGGCGAATGATACGAAGCAGTATGCATGACCTGCTTCGGCTGACTTTGTTGCGCAGCTGCTTCTGCTATCTCCTTCTGCTTCTGGATGGTAACGTGACACATCCTGGTGGTATGGCCCTTGTCTTCACCACAGAATAGGCAATAAATTTTTCTTGGCTGATCTCCAAACCTTCCCCCGAAGCCCCTGGCGCCTCTGCCCCTTGGCGCTGGCGGCCGAAAAGAACTTTGCTGCTGGCCCGAAGCTTGTGAAGAGTATTGTGGCCTTTGCTGCTGACTCCCTCGATCATCAGTTTGAGCAGAGTTATGAATTGACCTAACGTGCCTCGGGTGAAATCTTCCTCCGAAGCCCCTGGTCATTTCAGAGAACCTGAATGCTTCCTCCCTTCTTTGGCGGAAGTCATTGTCAGCTCTAATGTATTCGTCCATCTTCTGGAGCAGCTTCTCCAACGTTTGTGGTGGCTTCCTGGCAAAGTACTGCGCTGAAGGTCCCGGTCGAAGCCCCTTAATCATGGCCTCAATGACAATTTCATTGGGCACTGTTGGCGCTTGTGCCCTCAGGCGTAGAAACCTTCGGACGTACGCCTGGAGGTATTCTTCGTGGTCCTGAGTACACTGAAATAAAGCTTGAGCAGTGACTGGCTTCGTCTGAAACCCTTGGAAACTGGTTATCAGCATATCCTTCAACTTCTGCCAAGAAGTGATTGTCCCTGGCCGAAGAGAAGAGTACCAGGTCTGAGCAACGCTCTTGACGGCCATGACAAAAGATTTTGCCATGACTGCAGTATTGCCACCATACGAAGATATGGTTGCTTCATAGCTCATCAAGAATTGCTTCGGATCTGTATGACCGTCATACATGGGGAGCTGGGGTGGCTTGTAAGATTGGGGCCATGGTGTAGCCTCCAATTCTGTTGAGAGAGGAGAGACATCATCGAAAGAAAAGTTTCCATGATGGAAATCTTCATACCAGTCGTCCTCATTGTCGAAGCCTTCCTGATGGAGCTCTCTTCGTGGAGGCCTTCGACTCTGATCATCTTGAACAAGATGACGAACCTCTTCAGAAGCTTCGTCTATCTGCCTCTGAAGGTCTGCTAGACAAGCCATCTTCTCCTTCTTGCGCTGCACCTGTTGCTGAAGGATCTCCAGGTTTTGGATCTCCTGATCCAAGTCATCCTCCGGAGGTGTTGGACTAACAGCCTTCCTCTTCTGGCTTCGGGCCTCTCTAAGAGAAAGAACGTCTTGATTGGGATCCAGCGGCTGTAAAGTACCAGCCCCTGTCGCTGAAGCTTTTTTCGGCGGCATGACGAAGGTGATGCTTGCCGAAAGTGTTCAAGACTCAAAAAATGGACATGAGTTCACCGGTGGTGGGCGCCAATGTTGGGGACTTGTTCTCAAATGCTTCGACTTGAGAACAAGGCAACATAAAATGTTAAATATCGAAGGCCCTTCGTCCTTCGAATCATTATTTCCCTTCGGACATAATGACTCTAGGACGAAGGTCATGAAGGATGTACCTTCATGATCATAATAAAAAATGGAAAACATTCAAACAAGATACATAAAGTAACCTAATTTCTGTAAACATTATTATTAATATATTTCTATTTGTATTACTTGTGTAAACAAAGATAAATTACAAAAGTACCTTCGACTTGAAGGGAAGAAAATACAGGCGTGGCGTAAAAGTGAGTGCCAAGTCAGCGTGAACAGTACGGGAATACTGTTCACCTATTTATAGGCACAGGTCGCAGCCTATGCAAGATTACATTAATGCCCTTTACATTTATCAATAACTCTATAGTAATTCTTCGAGGTCTAATCTGGCTTTTCATCTTTAAGTCAGTTTCCCTTTCCGCCGTTATGCCGAAGCTCTTCTGCGCATAGCTTCGTAATGATCTTTTCCTTCGTCACAATCGCCTTCCGTCTCACTCAAGCTTCGTCTTTGCCATAATCTTATATACTCGTAATCCAATTCCGAAGATACCTGCTCATACATTTCACTTGGAAAACATTGTTAAATCATGTTTTTGAGGACCTTCGGAAGCCGAAGGCCCCCAACAAAACCTTTTCCTAAATGATTTTGGTGGTTGAAATGCCCAACACAAATAATTGGATTAACTAGTTTGCTCTAGACTATGTATTCTACAGGTGCCAAAGGTTCAACACAAACCAATAAAAAGATCCAAGTTAGGGTTCAAACGAAAGGAGCAAAAGAAACCGAAGAGAACCCTGGTCTGGTGTTGGGGACTTGTTCTCAAATGCTATGAGTTAAGAACAAGGCAACACAAAGTATTAAATGTTAATGTCCTTCGTCCTTCGAAGCATTATTTCCCTTAGGATATAACGATCTTCGAACGAAGGTCATGAAAGACATACCTTCATCATCATGGTATATGATAATGAAAGACAAAGCATATGAAACATGAAAGATAACATGAATAATCATATAACATCATCCACAAATCTTTATTATATAAATTTGGATAATTAAAGATGATATTTAATTACATTTGTACCTTTGGCTTGACAGAAGACAAAAATCTGAGCGTTGCGCACGAGCGAATACAAGATAGTGTGAACAGTACAGGGGTACTGTTCATCTATTTATAGGCACATGACATAGCCTGTGAGGAATTACATTCATGCCCTTTACAAATGTTTACAATCATAATACAAGCTATCACGGGCCGATTGGTCATTTCATCTTTAAGTCAGTGCATCTAAAAATGTACTCCGAAGCTCTTTGATTGACAACTTCGGCTTTGTGTCAATCTTTCGAAGGTGTTTCTTCTTATGGGACCTTCGGCGACGAAGCAGACCCCCAACAGTAGCTCCTTCACGGTGCCAAATTGTTTTTCATAATGAGCTCGACCCGTGAAAAACTCTCTAAGGCTTCGAATGCCGAAGGTCCGAAAAAAACCTTCCCTTAGCTCATTGCCGAGAAACGATTTAAATATTCCGCGCGATCTGGTGATTCAGCTTCTTAGGCACTATGGTCCACCGTTCAGCGAGTGCGGGTGACTGTTCAGCGGGTGCGAGCGGCTTGACGATTCACCTTCCCACCTGCAACACTATATAAACAGACGGGTAGATGTGAAGTTACCACAGCATTTACTGCTATTGCACTGTTGTGTTGCCAAAAAATTTGACCACAGCCGAAGCTTGTTCACCATATTCTCAATCAAAGGATCACTTTTCTCTAGCTTCGTGACAAGAGGGAGTTTCGGCAAAGATAAAAAATAATCAACTTCATCAAAACGCAAGAAATTCAACATCAAATGGCCAGGGTGCGCTCAACAGCTAGGGTTACACACGACGGAGAGGAAACCGAAGCTGCTGAAACTGCTCCAATCTCCAAAGTTATGAGGCGGTCAGGACTGGTTGTGACGGAGGGCGCTTCTGACGAAGGCACCCCTGCTACTGAAGCCAAGCAGGCAGATATTGAAGAGGGCGATGCTGGTGAAGAAGAGATTGATTATAACACCGCTATGCCATTGAAGCCCAGCCATTTGGATTTTGGGAAGTCGATTGTGCCTGAAGCTGATATGGCTATGATGACGAAGCTAGGCTACTTCAGAGAAGCCTATAAGGGGTTGATTCGCTTTGGCGGGGAAGAGACTATCCTGAAACCAGAAAATGATGAAGTGGTAGTTTTTAAGAGCTTCTTCAAAGCAGGGTTGAGATTTCCTCTGCACGGGATGTTGCAGATGATTTGGAAAATTTTGAGATTTATCTTCATCAGCTGACCTCTAACGCCATCGTTAGGCTCAACATGTACATCTAGGCACTCCGAAGCCAAGGGGTGGAGCCGCTCGCCGAAGCCTTCTGCCGAGTACATGAACTTCACTATCAAACGAAGGCTAGAGAAGACGGACTGCATGAAAACTTCGGCTGCTATAATTTTGCTTATCGCAAAGACATGAAGACACTGGTGGTTAGCTATCGCACTAAATGGCCGACCGGTTGGAAATCTGAGTGGTTTTATGTTAAGATTGATGAGAAAAAAGAGAAGCTAGTTCAGAGCCCACCGGAGCTAACCTTCGGGCTGACTAGGCCTCAGTGCAACATGACGCCAGGGGCACCATGCCCAGATGCTGTGGGCGAGTTTAGAGTTGTGTCTGAACACAGTGGAACTAGGGATTTAGTTCAAGAATACTTAGCCAACAGAATATTCCCAACGCTAAGGGAATGGGGTATGTCGAAGCTTGAAGGAGAGAAGAAGAAGAATGAACTCATTCGGCTGCCCTATCATTTTAAGTTCAAGAAACACTTTAAAGAACCCTGCCAAGAATGGTTGGATACAATTGAAGTTATGTGCAATGAGATTTTGGGCAATTATACGAAAAAAGAAGATCAGTTGCTGACTGCAGCCTTCGGCGCCCGGCCGAAGCGAAGATTGAATCGGGTAATGGATGCCCTGAATTTTGAATATCCTGACTATGAGCGATTGAACAAGGGCGTCGAAGGGCAAAAAAGAAAAAGAATTGTTAGTGCTGTGGGCAGACAAGCTGCTAGAATGGTGAAAGAAGATGAAGAAATTCTTAAGAGGAAAAAATTGAGCCCTGAGCCGAAGGCAGTTGCTCCGAAGAAAAGGAAAGCTGCGGCTCCGAAGCAGAAGGCGACTGATATAGAAGAAGAGACTCCTTCAACACCTTCTACTGCCGACGTGGAAGAAATTCTAAAGGTAATGACTGAATCCTTGCCTATCAAGCTAAGTCCATTGGGGCCACATCTGACGAAGCTTTTACAGAAGAAGAAGGAGCCCTCGGCAGCGAAGAAGTCTGCTGGGCCGAAAAATAAAGGATTATTACTGTGACTGAAGCTATTGAAGAAGCACCACCGCTAGCTTCGGCGTCAAAGACACCAGCTATCGAGAGCGCCACCGATACCGAAGCTGCACCTACTGAAGCTGCAACTGCCGAAGCTGCAACGGCCGACGATGCAAATCTAGAAAGCACATTTTCTGATATTGATAGAATGCTTCTGGATATGGCCGCAGAAGAAGCTGCTACAGCCGCCGAAGAGACCATGGCCACAGTGCCTGGAAAAGAGAAGAAGATGGCCAAAGATACTTCAGAAGAAGAAAATTTCAACTTTCAAAACTTAATTGGACAAGAATTGTCAAAGGCTGAGAAAGAAGAGTTGAGAGACTATGCCATATCCTGCGGGTATCAGCCAGGGGCGATGCTCTTCGGCGGTATGGACGATGAAAGCTTATGTTGCCTCCGAGATCGAACTGGAGCAAAGGTTATCAGTACTCTGTCGAAGAGTATTGGCTTCCCGAAGCTTGAGGCCGATATCAGCCGCTACCGACGACAGCATATCGTCGGTAGTTTATTCTATTCTAATTTCAAGGTAAAAACTTTTCTTCGGCTTTTTCATTATTTTAACAACGAAGGTGTTTGCTGACGAAGGTTGCTTCTACACAGAGTATGCTATTAAGTAAAGCTTTGAGGATGTAATAGGACCTTGAAGATAAAAAACATGAGGTCATAATTGAAGGTCTAGAGAACAAAATAAAAGATCAAGCGGCTGCTCTTGAAAAGAAAGATTTCGAACTTTAGACAGTGGAGGGTTTACTGGCAGAAGCTGAAGCCAAAATTGCAAGATTGAATAAGGAAATTCTTTCAAAGTCAGAAAGCTTCGAACAAGAAAAGCATAAGTTTAATAAGAAGTTTGAGAGTGAAGTCGAAAAAAGTTCAAATTTGCAAAAATCATTGAAAGAGCTTCAAAATAAATGTCTAGAGTTCAGCAACCGATGCGTGCAGTGGTTAAAGCAGGTCTTCAATTCGGTTAGAGCCAGTTCTGAGAAATTCAATCCTTTGATTGAAGACCTGCCAGGGACCTTTGAACACATTGAGGGCAAAGTTGATGCTCTTGATGAAGTTATAGTTGGACACGGCGATTTTTGTGCCCTACTAGCTTCTCGGGGCACAGATGTTGCCTTCATGAAGTCTGGTTGCACACATGGGAAGATTGTTAATAGACCAAACTTCAGTTTATCACCAGCAGATTTGATTGATATCCCCAGCCTTGCTCAAAGCATAGGAAACAGATTTATAAAGCAAATATGGACGAAGGGTGGGCGAAGCCAAGCTGGTGACGAAGCTAGAAGTCACCTCAAGCCGATAATAAAATCATACCTTGTGCTTACCTTTTCCTTGAAACTTGAATTTTCCTTATAATACTTTAATATGTACATGATGACGAAGCCGAGGAACACGGAGCCGAAGCTTAGCAGACGATCCGAAGCTCAACAGATGGCGATGAAGCTCGAATACCTAGCTGTGGAAAAACTCTAAGAAAACTCTTGTATTGACCTTTATAAAGAATATTGTAATTTAAGAATCAGATTCTACTCTGTAAATTTGTCCATACCTTGTAATATGTTTTTACCTTTCCATCAATGTATGAAATGCTTTAATGTGGACGAAACTTGTATTTTTTGAGCCGAAGGTGAAAAACACCGTCCCTTCTTTTCCTACACAACGAAGCATAAATCTGCTTTTGAAGCTGTATTCTTAGAGCCGAAGCAACTGTCTGTATCTGCATGATATGATGATGATGATCCTATGTATGTCTAAATGAATGTTTATGAATGCAATGTATGATGTAATGTATCGTGCAAATGAATGCCCAAACACACACATACGAAGCTTCATCCATAACCTTCATTCCCTTAGGAATGACTGAAATCTCTTTGTCGTTTATTTTTCGGCTGCACCGCTTATTTTTCGGTGTAAGTTCTGCATCCCCTAAGGAACGTCTTTTGAACTTCTTCGCCTTCTATTTCGGCGGTATTCGCGTTGACTTTTCGCGCTTCGCCTTATATTTCGGCGGTATTTGGCTCTGCATTCCCTTAGGAACGACTTTTGAGCAGAAAACTTACGCTGCGCTCCCTTAGGAACGACTTTTTGTAGCTTCGTCATGCTCTGCATCCCCTTAGGGACGACTTTCGAGCTTCTCCCTGTTTTTTCTTTTTCTCAGCACTCGATGGTGCATGCTCAGATTTTACATTTACATATTTTGGGGGATTTTGCTCTCGTGGAGCTGAATAAGGAAGGAAAAATTACAAACTATGGCCCCATTAAAAACCTTTCTTCCCCTTTGGAAAGGAAAAGGGTGCCAATGAAAAATGAAAAAGATTACATCAATCTATACATAATACCGTCGAAGCTCATCCGCGTTCCAAGATCTAGGAATGTCATTGCCATCCATATCCTTTAATCTGTAAGAACCGGGCCTTAACGAAGATACCACCAGAAAAGGTCCTTCCCACTTCAGCTGTAGTTTGCCTACTATGTCCGAATTAGCCACTCTCCGAAGGCAAATGCCCTGGCTTGATATTTTTTAGTCGGACTTTTCTGTCGTGCTATTTTATTGTTTTGGCTTGATATTTATTAATATTTTCCATAGCCTGAAGTCTGACCCCTTCTATAGTGTCTTTTGCCACATGATAATCAGCTTCGTCTTCAGTCGAAGGTGTTGTTCTTATTGACCCCGTTTTAACTTCTTCTGGGGTTATAGCTTCGTCACCAAATAATAACTTGAATGACGTAAAACATGTTGATCTTGATACGGTCATATTGTGGCTCCACACCACTTTAATCAACTCTTCTGGCCACTTTCCTCTGGGTTGATTAAAAATTAACTTCATTATTCCTGTCATTATAATACCATTTGCTCTTTTGACAAGTCCATTTGACTCTGGATGTCTGACTGACACAAAATGAATCTTTGTGTCGATTTGATCATAGAATTCCTTGAAAGCTTCGGCATCAAACTGTGTTCCGTTGTCCACAGTTATAACCTTTGGTACGCCGAAGTGACAAACAATGTTTTGCCAAAAGAATTTCTGGACGTCGCCGAAGTTATTGTGGCCAAAGGCTTTGCTTCAATCCACTTGGAAAAATATTCTACAGCCACCACAACATATCTTAAATTGCCTTGTGCTGGTGGAAGTGGACCTAACAAATCCAGGCCCCATCTTTGCAATGGCCAGGTTGGTTGTATTAGTTGGGTTAACGATGAAGGTTGTTTCTGGTCTCTTGCACATTTTTGACAATTTTCGCACTTTTGAACTAGATATGTTGCATCCGAAGCTGCCTTCGGCCAATAAAATCCTTGTCTGAAGACCTTCCCCAACAAAGGTCTAGATCCAATGTAAGATCCACACAAACCTGCATGTATTTCCTTCATCAGCTCTATACCTTCGGTTCTGGATAGACACTTATGAAGTGGAGAGCACACTCCATGTTTGTATAACTCCCCTTCTATTATTACATATGGTCTTGCTCTTGCCTCCATTCTCTTATTATAAGCTTCGTCATCTGAAAGGCAATTACCTTGGAGGAAAGATATAATCTGAGTCCTCCAATCTTCACTATGAACAGGAGATATAGTGAGCACTGCTCTTTCAAGAAGTTCCACCGGGTGCTCTTATTGTCTCAAAAAATACTTCTGAAGGTAGAGGCAGCCCCTGTGCCGCTGACTTGGCTAGCAGATCAGCGTGCTCATTTTCTCCTCGTGGAATATTCTTAACAAAAAACTCTTTGAATGAAGCTTCAAGCCTTCGAACTGTGTCCTGGTATTTCTCAAGCTTCGGATCTCTTGCCTTGCAACTCTTGTCAACATGACCAGAAATAACTTGGGAGTCGGTTTTAAGGACCGCCCTTCTTATCCCCATTGTCTTTAACTTCCGAAGCCCCAAAAGTAAAGCTTCGTATTCAGCAATATTATTTGTACAGCTAAAATCAAGCCTTATTGTATAACATGTTCTGACTTTGGAAGGTGCAACTAAGACAGCAGCCGCACCTGCCCCGAAGGTTCCCCAGGAACCGTCGTAGAACACTATCCAAGCTTTGGCATCTTTATTTGCTTCTTCTTCCTGAGCCCCTGGCGCCCAGTCAGCGATGAAGTCTGCTAACGCCTAGGTCTGAATTGAGGATCTATGCACATAATCAATGCTGAATTTGTTGAGTTCCGCAGCCCACTTTCCAATCCTTCCAGTAGCTTCTCTGTTCCTCATGATATCATTCAGAGGCTGTGATAAAGAAACAATTATATGGAATGCTTGAAAATAATGCCAAAGCTTCCTGGAGGCCATTAAGACAGCATACAACACTTTTTCCAATTTTGTATAGTTTTTCTTTGATAAGCTTAGAACTTCAGAGACAAACTATATTGGGGCTTGCTTTTTAATTTGTACTTCAAGTTTCTCCTGCACAAGCGCCGCACTCACTGCAGAGTGCGAAGCTGTCACATACAATAGTAACAGAGCCCCTAGCGCGGGTGGAGTTAATGTTGTTAGATCAATCAAGTATTGCTTTAGCTCTTCAAAGGCTTTCTGTTGAGCTGGGCCCCATTGAAAGACTTCGGCTGACTTTAGTATTTCAAAAAATGGCAAATTTCTTTCTGTTGATCTAGATATAAATCTATTCAATGAAGCCAGTATTCCTGCCAACCGTTGGGCCCCCTTCTTTGTGCTTGGCGCGGTTCCATTCGAAGGATGGCTTCGATCTTGCTTGGGTTAGCTTCAATCCCCTTCATTGAAACCAGGCAGCCAAGGAACTTACCCTTCTTCACTCCAAAGACACATTTTTCAGGATTTAATTTTAGGCCAGCTTGCCTGAAATTAGCAAATGTTTCTTGCAGATCAGTGATACGATTTTCTTGCTTCGTGCTTTTTACTATGATATCATCAACATATGTTAGCACATTTCTGCCTATCTGGGAATGAAGGACCTTGGTTGTCATCCTGCTGAAACTGCCTCCAGCATTCTTGAGCCCCTCAGGCATTCAAAGATAATAATAGGTGCCACTGGGAGTTATGAAGCTAGTCTTCGGCTCATCCTCCTTCTTCATCCATATTTGATGATATCCTGAGTAGCAATCCAGCAGACTCGTAAGTTCTGAAGAAGCTGCTGCATCCACAAGAGAGTCTATCCTTGGTAATGGAAATTCGTCCTTCAGACAGGCCTTGTTGAGATCCGTGAAATCAATACACATTCTCCATTTGCCATTGGCCTTCTTCACCATAACAGTATTGGCTAGCCACTCTGGATATTTTACCTCTCTAATAACACCAGCACTGAGAAGTCTTTTGACTTCATTTCGAGCACCTTCAGCTTTATCATCAGACATTTTCTGAAGCCTTTGCTTTCTTGGCCTGAAAGACGGGTCGACATTGAGTGAATGTTCAATGACGTCTCTGTTTACACCACAAAGATCATTGGCCAACCAAGCAAAAACATCTTTGTTGTTGAATAAAAACCTTATCAAGGTTTTCTCTCCTATTCTTCAGATAACTGAGAACCCAGCAGTACCTTCTGCTCTGCTATGTCTTCACATAGAAGCATAGGCTTCGGCTAATTAGCCAAAGCAGCCTTCTCTCTTCTGTACTTGTACTGTTCACAAGCTTCAGTTCCATCTATATTATGGATCGCTTTTGAGTCTGTCCTATTTCCTTCAGCTTTTCTAGCAGCTTCCTAACTACCGTGAACAGCAATGGGCCCTTGTTCCGAAGGTATCTTCATGCATAGATATGCTGGATGAAGTATTGCTTTGAAAGCATTGAGTGTTCCTCGGCTAATTATTGCATTGTAGGGGTATTCCATGTCAACAATATCAAACACAACTTGTTCAGACCTTGTATTGTGGACAAAGCCGAAGGTTATTGGCATTGTGATCTTGCCAAGTGCTACAATCTGTCTTCCTCCGAAGCCACAAAGAGGGTGTGTAGCATCATGAATCTTGTCCTCTGGCTCTTGCATCTGTCTGAAGGCTTTAGCAAATATGATATCCGTTGCACTGCCTGTATCAACCAGAACATTGTGGACTAGAAATCCCTTGATGACACAAGATATGACCATAGCATCATTATGAGGGTAATCCTTGAGCTGAAGGTCCTCCTGGGAGAAGGTGATTGGGATGTGGGACCATTTTGACTTGATGAAGGGTCCCTGCACCCCAACATGCTGCACCCTTCTCTGAGCCTCCTCCTTCTGCTTCTTGTTGGCCAGTTCTGAACATGAACCGCCTGTTATCGGGAGCACCAACTTCGTAGCTGAAGCTACCTCAGCTTGTTTGTTGAACGAAGCCATCGACTCAACAGTGGAAGTGAGTTCACCGGAGGTGGGCGCCAATGTTGGGGACTTGTTCTCAAATGCTATGAATTAAGAACAAGGCAACACAAAGTATTAAATGTTAATGTCCTTCGTCCTTCGAAGCATTATTTCCCTTAGGATATAACGATCTTCGGACGAAGGTCATGAAGGACATACCTTCATCATCATGGTATATGATAATGAAAGACAAAGCATATGAAACATGAAAGATAACATGAATAATCATATAACATCATCCACATATCTTTATTTTATAAATTTGGATAATTAAAGATGATATTTAATTACATTTGTACCTTCGGCTTGGCAGAAGACAAAAATCCGAGCGTTGCGCACGAGCGAATACAAGATAGCGTGAACAGTACAGGGGTATTGTTCATCTATTTATAGGCACAGGACATAGCCTGTGAGGAATTACATTCATGCCCTTTACAAATGTTTACAATCATAATACAAGCTATCACGAGCCGATTGGTCATTTCATCTTTAAGTCGGTGCATCTGAAAATGTACTCCGAAGCTCTTTGATTGACAGCTTCGGCTTTGTGTCAATCTTCCGAAGGTGTTTCTTCTTATGGGACCTTCGGCGACGAAGCAGACCCCCAACATCTGGCGTACCGAACTGTCCGGTGCACCAGGGGCCGTACAGACTAAACTCTTCACCTTCGGGTTTCTGGAGAGCCGCTCCGCTATAATTCACCGGACTGTCCGGTGTGCCAGTGGAGCAACGGCTATCAACTCCAACAGTCGCCTGCAAATGTGAATAGTGCGCGGACAATTCACGTAGAGTCAGAGCAGCGCCAGAAGGCGCACCGGACAGTGAACAGTGCCTGTCCGGTGTGGCACCGGACTGTCCGATGCCCCAAGATGTCAGAGCTCCAACGGTCGAAACTGTCGGAACCCTAACGGTTGGGTGATGTGGCTGGCGCACCGGACAGTGTCCGGTGGATCGGACTGTCCGGTGCGCCCATCGACAGACAGCCTTCCCAACAGTTGGTTTAGTCGCCTAAAAATTAAGAGATCAATTCGAGGAAGAGATATTGATTGAAGTAGACGAAGTAGATCTTGCCCCTCAGTAGGGGTAAAGATCATAGGGTCGTCCTAGGGTCGGCAAGCCACCCCAGGATGGATGTAGACGACGTGGAGTCGAATAGGGGGGGAGGTGCATATGTGGAAGGCTACAACTAGAACTACACTACATCTACTCCTAAGGCAGGAAAGGTAAATAAAGTAATTGGTTCGATTGGAATGTGTTCGGGGGTTCTCAATCGGCCGTACCCCTTTATATTTATAGGGGAGGAGGTCTGGACCTATTCCTAGAAGATAGCCAACAACTCCTACGTGATTAGATGGATAACCACGCACGAGATAAGCATAATCACCCGAGTTAATCTAATCGCCGGGCACGCGGACTGTCCGGGCCCAAGGGCCGGACCGTTTGCCACTTTTGGTGCTCAACATATGCCCCTGCCTTTTAGTGGAGCTTGGTGAACCAAAAGCACCAGTGCAAACTTCAGAAACAATTGACTGCATGTGTTATTTTGTTCCCGAAGTAACGACTCAGCTTGATGCAAGTCATCGGCTCTTGTGACCAGATAATATAAATACTTGATAGAACTTTAATGCACAGAGGTCGATTCGGATTGCATCCTCTTCGACCATGTCTGCCTGATCAACCTGTCAGTAGGCAAAAACTTGTGGTGCCCACAGCCTAAATAACCAAACGAATTGGGCCAGTAATACAGATTCATCGTTGTACCACCCCACACATGAGTAGGACAACAAATCGGCGATGGATAGAACGGGAAGCACCACACTATCCCTAGACGAGGATGACTAGGCGATCTTGGTTGTGCTACCTTTTGGGCCATTTTAGTTGGCTTTTGCTTTCGCACAGATCGCCATTTTGACTTCGTTGGTTTTATTGGCCGATTGTCTGCAACAACCTTCTTCATATATTTGGCAAGCAACTGATCAAAAGTAGGACCGACTCTACTGAGTCGTCCAGATGTCTTAGTAGTGTTTTGCTTCATAACACTTGTTTTGGAACGTTGTGGTCCGATGGTCTGAGGTTGCTGCTTCTAACCTTCTGCAGACCATCCAACCATCATAGCCGGACTGTCCGCGCCTGTCTCGGACTGTCCGACCTTAGTACCCGGATCGTCCGGCGTATGCAGGACAGGTGACCGTGATCGGGTGTTTGATCGTGCTTGCCTCCCGGTGCCTCAGGTCTTTCTTTTGTCCGGAGCCTTCCGAGTAACCACTCTATGTGACATATTTGGTGTGCAGGGATCACCGATGACGATATTTTTATCTTTGCTTTTATCGGTCGCACAAGGCCGAACTATAATTTTTTTTCTCGTCGGCTATAATGTGGTGGCAGGGACAGGTGGCCTGTCAATCCTCACCTCCTTTTGAAACCTCAAGCGGCCGTCGTTTATAGCCGATTGTATTTGCCAACGAAAGACAACACAATCGTTGGTGTTATGAAGAAAAGAGCCATGCCATTTACAATATACACGTCCTTTTAATTCCTCAACCGAAGGAATTATATGTAACAATTTAATATTATCATGTTTAAGTAACTCATCAAATATTTTATCACACTTAGTAATATTAAATGTAAACTTAACTTTCTCCTTTTGTGCCGAATGCAGGGGAGAGCGAGCAGCAGATTTGGCCTTAGCAGGCCAAACAAGCTCATCGACCTGTATTTTTTCTGGCTTTGCAGGGGCCGAAAGGCATTCGACCTCATGCGCGGGTGATGACATGCTACGACTATGGTGCGCTGTAGGTGTGGTGCAGCATGAAGATTGTGTCTGACGCGTAGTGTCCTGGTCTACGTATGGACACCCGGATAGTCCGATCTTGGTGATCGGACGGTCCGCAGAGGGACCATACGGTCTGGTATTGTATCCGGACCGTCCGGCCGTGCAGGGCTTTCCCTGCGAGACTTGTGACATGCTCGATGCCACTCCGAACTGTCCGACGTAAGGTGTCAGACGGTCCATTGGAGGGTCGGACGGTCCATGATCGTGTGCGGACTGTTCGGCCGTGCCTAGAGCCGATCTATCATGCAATGAGGATGGTGACAACATTTTCCCCGGATATGAGTTCATCGACATGCCATAATATGGTTGGGACTGAGAAGCCCCATTTGTCGTCGATGTTTTTTGACGCAGTTATTTTAGTGTCCAATTTATGAGACAAAAAATCAGGTGTATGAGTATTTTCTAATACATGTGTCATATTTTCTATATCCTCCATTATAATTTTAATTTGATTATCAAAAGAAATTTTAACAGATTGAATATCGGCTAATAACGTGGTGTTACTTACAATGGGGTGCTGATGCAGCAAGGCTGACAGTGAATCGTACTTTACGTCCCTCTTCTTGACGACCTTCTGGTGGTGATCTACCTTGAAGTGCGAGAGGTACCACTTTTCCGCCACCTTGCTTATCTAAGCCTGTCGTCGTTGGAATTCCTCGTCTAGCCTTTTCATGTGGTCTTCTAATTTCTTATCCTCATCGGCCAATAAGTTAGTCAACCTTATGTTAATGTCTAGGATAACGTTGTTGTGATCTTTGGGATTGATCATTGCGGCCGATCTGATAGGTCTAATTTAATATATCTGATCTAATGGATCGGATTTGATAGATCCGATTTTTCGTCCCAGCGGAGTCACCAAAAAGTGTGTTGACGCCTTTTTGGTCACCAAACACTATAATGAACCGTCTGGCGGTACTTGGCACCTTTAGATGATGTAGGATCAAATAAAGTGGATATCCTAAATGTGGGACAACACCTCTATGATGTCACCACATATTTGGGACTAAACAGCACTGAACCCTACGGCCTTCTCGTGATGAGAAATACCTTGGTTCGTGTAGCATCCCAAAAATTCAAATCTTGAAATTTTCTCAAACTTGCTCTAAATTCAAAATGAATTTCAAATTTCATTTCAAAATGTTTGTTTGCAAGTTGATATCAGCAAATAAAATATAGTGGTCTATATTCTCTCCAAAATCCTCCTCAAAATATCCTACAAATGTTTCTCCAGTGACCCCCCTCAAATTCTTTCCAGAAATACTGTCCAAATATTTCCCAAGTGATCCCCTCTGATTCTTTCCAGAAATACTGCCCAAATATTCCACCGATATATCTCCAGATATTTTCCTCATGAGAAATACCTTCAGAATCATTTTTCAAGTCTCTATAAATATTTTCTTCATAAGTTTCTTCATGCTCATACGTATACGTATGCCTCTAGTGTCATACGGTGAGCTCTACAAGCTAATCTCACTTATACAAGACAAATACATGCTAATCTCCCACTAATCCTCTCATCCTCCCACTAATTCCCTCATCCCTCCCCCTAATCCCCCCACCATGGCTATAAATAGAGGGGCAAGGGCCTCCTCCCATCCCACCCCAAGCCATTTCATGGCAACTCTCTCCCCCCCCCCACACACCCACTCCATGTTCCACACAAGCACACACTAGCACAAGGATCGTTCGATCGTTCTTCGATCGTTCGTCCCCTATTCTTGGTTCGTTCGTCCGTTCGTTCGATCGTTCATCCGTTCGTTCGTCCAAATAATCTTTTTCCTACCGTTATGCTGCCGAAATTCCGATCGTTCGTTCGTTCGATCATTCGATCGTTCATCGTTCGTTCATAATTCCTATTCATCGTTTGTCGGGGACCATAATTAGGGGTACCCTCAAGACGCCTAATTCTCAGCTGGTAACCCCCATCAGCATAAAGCTGCAAAGGCCTGATGGGTACGATTAAGTCAGGGATCAGTCCACACGAGTGACTCGATCACGCTTCACCCGAGCCTAGCCTCGGCCAAGGGCAGCCGACCTCGAGAGACTTCCGTCTCGCCCGAGGCCCCCTTTTTATGGCGGACACATCACCGGCTCGCCCGAGGCCTTGGCTTCGCTCAGAAGCAACCCTGACTAAATCGCCACACCGACTGACCAAATTGCAGGGGCATTTAACGCAAAGGTGGCCTGACACCTTCATCCTGACACGCGCCCCCGGCAGAGCCGAAGTGACCGCCGTCACTCCACCGCTCCACTGGCCAGTCTGACAGAAGGACAGCGCCGCCTGCGCCACTCCGACTGCAGTGCCACTCGACAGAGTGAGTCTGACAGGCAGTCAGGCCTTGCCAAAGGCGCCACGGCGAACTCCGCCCCGCCCGACCCCAGGGCTCGGACTCGGGCTAAGACCCGGAAGACGGCGAACTCCGCTCCGCCCGACCCCAGGGCTCGGACTCGGGCTAAGACCCGGAAGACGGCGAACTCCGCTCTGCCCGACCCCAGGGCTCGGACTCGGGCTAAGACCCGGAAGACGGCGAACTCCGCTCCGCCCGACCCCAGGGCTCGGACTCGGGCTAAGACCCGGAAGACGGCGAACTCCGCTCCGCCCGACCCCAGGGCTCGGACTTGGGCTAAGACCCGGAAGACGATGAAACTCCGCTTCGCCCGACCCCAGGGCTCGGACTCGGGCTAAGACCCGGAAGACGGCGAACTCCGCTCCGCCCGACCCCAGGGCTCGGACTCGGGCTAAGACCCGGAAGACGACGAAACTCCGCTTCGCCCGACCCCAGGGCTCGGACTCGGGCTAAGACCCGGAAGACGGCGAACTCCGCTCCGCCCGACCCCAGGGCTCGGACTCGGGCTAAGACCCGGAAGACGACGAAACTCCGCTTCGCCCGACCCCAGGGCTCGGACTCGGGCTAAGACCCGGAAGACGACGAAACTCCGCCTCGCCCGACCCCAGGGCTCGGACTCCGCCCTGGCCTCGGCCGAACGACTTCCGCCTCGCCCGACCCCATGGCTCGGGCTCGGCCACGGCAACGGAAGGCAGACTCAACCTCGGCTTCGGAGGAACCCCCACGTCGCCCTGCCTAGGGCACAGACCGCCACGTCAACAGGAAGCGCCATCATCATCCTACCCCGAATCGACTCGGGTCACGGAGAACAAGACCGGCGTCCCATCCGGCCAGCTCCGCCGGAGGGGCAATGATGGCGCTCCACAAGCTCTATGACGACGGCGGCCCCCAGCTCTCTTACGGAAGCAGGACGACGTCAGCAGGGACTCGACCGCTCCAACAGCTGTCCCTCCACCAGGCTCCGCCGCACCTCCGACAGCCACGACATCACGCCAGCAGGGTGCCCAGATCTCTCCGGCTGCCACATTGGCATGTACCTAGGGCGCTAGCTCTCCCTCCGCTAGACACGTAGCACTCTGCTACACCCCCCATTGTACACCTGGATCCTCTCCTTACGACTATAAAAGGGAGGACCAGGGCCTTCTTAGAGAAGGTTGGCCGCGCGGGACCGAGGACGGGACAGGCGCTCTCTTGGGGCCGCTCGCTTCCCTCACCCGCGTGGACGCTTGTAACCCCCCTACTGCAAGCGCACCCGACCTGGGCGCGGGACGAACACGAAGGCCGCGGGACTTCCACCTCTCTCACGCTCGACTCCGGCCACCTCGCCTCTCCCCCCTTCGCGCTCGCCCACGCGCTCGACCCATCTGGGCTGGGGCACGCAGCACACTCACTCGTCGGCTTAGGGACCCCCCTGTCTCGAAACGCCGACAGTTGGCGCGCCAGGTAGGGGCCTGCTGCGTGCTGACGAACAGCTCCCCGTCAAGCTCCAGATGGGCAGTCTCCAGCAACCTCTCCGGCCCGGGACGGTGCTTCATTTCGGGACTCTTGAGTTCATGTCCTTCGACGGCAGCTACGACATGATACTTCTTCCACCGCCGCACGACTACGACAATGGCGGCCGACAACCCGCCCGCCGGCGGCGGAATCGACGACGTCTTACCCGCGTGGTGGAAGGGCAACATTCGGGCTCGCTCCGTTCTCTCCCCCGCCAACGGAGGAGGAGGCGGGGCCGTCAAGGCCAGGTGGGAGGCCGCGCTTCGTCGGCCGTCGAGCGAATCGACGCCCCCGACACCCCGACGGAAGGCACGCCGGACGTCGACCTCGCGTTCAAGACGGAGGCAAGCGCCGTCCCCCCGCGGCACGCTGACCCCGAGCAAGAAGACGACGCCGGCGCGCTCGCGGAAAGCCTGCAGGACGTCGCCCTCGAACCAGAGTTGACGGTGCAACCAGTCCCCGATGTGACTACGTCGCTCCTCGTCGACAAAAAGGTACCGACTAACTCCCATCTTGCGTCATTTCGACTCGGCCTCAACCCGCCAAACGACCTCGTTTTGGCGGGCGCTCTCATTGAGGCGAGTGCAACCCCACTGAGGTTCCGTATGCGGTCGCCTTGGGACCGACTGACGGACGTCTCGACCTACGGGCCCTCTGGGTCCGAGGAAGATGACGATCCCAGCATCGGTTGGGATTTCTCCGGACTTGGCAACCCCAGTGCCGTGCGGGACTTCATGACCGCATGTGACTACTGCCTATCCGACTGTTCCGATGGAAGCCGCAGCCTTGGCGACGAGAGCTGCGGCCCAAGCCGCGAATGTTTCCACATCAAGCTAGGGGATCCCTCCGAAGGCAACCATCTTGGCATGCCGGAGGACGGTGATCCCCCTAGGCCGGTGCCTCGCGCCGACATCCCACGGGAGCTAGCTGTGGTCCCCGCTCCGGCGGGGGGTTACGACCCACAACTCGAGCAAGTCCGCGAGGCGCAGGCCAGGCTCAACGAGGGAACAGGAGCGCTTGAGCCGATCCGTCGGGACGTCGGACAAGCATGGGTGGGCCAACCCCTGGCCGGAGAAATACGTCACCTGCCCCAAGGTCTCCAGCACCGCGTCGCCAACGATGTCAGGATCAGGCCGCCGCCCGCATCCAGCGGGGTTGGTCAGAACCTGGCAACCGCAGCAATGCTCATCCGCGCGATGCCGGAGCCGTCAACCACCGAGGGTCGGCGAATCCAGGGAGAACTCAAGAATCTCCTGGAAGGCGCTGAGGCCCGGCGGGCCGAGAGCACCGCCTCCCGAAGGCAAGGTTATCCCTCGGAACCTCATGCCGCGACTTCCCGATTCATGCGGGAAGCCTCGGTCTACACCGGGCGCACGCGCAACACCGCGCCTGCGGCCCCGGGCCACCTCGGCAACGAGCACCATCGACGCGACCGTCGGGCTCACCTCGACGAAAGGGTGCGCCGAGGCTACCACCCCAGGCGTGGGGGGCGCTACGACAGCGGGGAGGATCGGAGTCCCTCGCCCATACCACCCGGTCCGCAGGCCTTCAGTCGGGCCATCCGACGGGCGCCATTCCCGACCCGGTTCCGACCCCCGACTACTATCACGAAGTACTCGGGGGAAACGAGACCGGAACTGTGGCTCGCGGACTACCGCCTTGCCTGCCAACTGGGTGGAACGGACGACGACAACCTCATCATCCGTAACCTCCCCCTGTTCCTCTCCGACACTGCTCGCGCCTGGTTGGAGCACCTGCCTCCGGGGCAGATCTCCAACTGGGACGACTTGGTCCAAGCCTTCGCTGGCAATTTCCAGGGCACATACGTGCGCCCCGGGAATTCTTGGGACCTTCGAAGCTGCCGGCAACAGCCGGGGGAGCCGCTTCGGGACTACATCCGGCGATTCTCGAAGTAGCGCACCGAGCTGCCCAACATCACCGACTCGGATGTCATCGGCGCGTTCCTCGCCGGCACCACTTGCCGCGACCTGGTGAGCAAGCTGGGTCGCAAAACCCCCACCAGGGCGAGCGAGCTGATGGACATCGCCACCAAGTTCGCCTCTGGCCAGGAGGCGGTCGAGGCTATCTTCCGAAAGGACAAGCAGCCCCAGGGCCGCCCATCGGAAGAAGCTCCCGAGGCGTCTGCTCCGCGCGGCGCCAAGAAGAAAGGCAAGAAGAAGTCGCAATCGAAACGCGACGCCGCTGACGCGGACCTTGTCGCCGCCGCCGAGTATAAGAACCCTCGGAAGCCCCCCGGAGGTGCAAACCTCTTCGACAAGATGCTCAAGGAGCCGTGCCCCTACCATCAGGGGCCCGTCAAGCACACCCTCGAGGAGTGCGTTATGCTTCGGCGTCACTTCCACAGGGCCGGGCCACCCGCCGAGGGTGGCAGGGCCCGCGACGACGACAAGAACGAAGATCACCTAGCAGGAGAATTCCCCGAGGTCCGCGACTGCTTCATGATCTATGGAGGGCATGCGGCGAATACCTCGGCTCGGCACCGCAAGCAAGAGCGCCGGGAGGTCTGCTCGGTGAAGGTGGCGGCGCCAGTCTACCTAGACTGGTCCGACAAGCCCATCACTTTCGACCAGGCCGACCACCCCGATCATGTGCCGAGCCCGGGGAAATACCCGCTCGTCGTCGACCCCGTTGTCGGCGATGTCAGGCTCACCAAGGTCCTGATGGATGGGGGCAGCTGCCTCAACATCATCTACGCCGAGACCCTCAAGCTCCTGCGCGTCGATCTGTCCTCCGTCCGAGCAGGCGCTGCGCCCTTCCACGGGATCATCCCTGGGAAGCGCGTCCAGCCCCTCGGGCGACTCGACCTCCCCGTCTGCTTCGGGACACCCTCCAACTTCCGAAGGGAGACCCTGACGTTCAAGGTGGTCGGGTTCCGAGGAACCTACCACGCCGTGCTAGGGAGGCCATGCTACGCGAAGTTCATGGCCGTCCCCAACTACACCTACTTGAAGCTCAAGATGCCGGGCCCCAACGGGGTCATCACCGTCGGCCCCACGTACAAACACGCGTTCGAATGCGACGTGGAGTGCGTGGAGTACGCCGAGGCCCTCGCCGAGTCCGAGGCCCTCATCGCCGACCTGGAGAACCTCTCCAAGGAGGTGCCAGACGTGAAGCGCCACGCCGGCAACTTCGAGCCAGCGGAGACGGTCAAGGCCGTCCCTCTCGACCCCAGTGGCGACACCACCAAGCAGGTCCGGATCGGTTCCGGGCTCGACCCCAAATAGGAAGCAGTGCTCGTCGACTTTCTCCGCGCAAACGCCGACGTCTTTGCGTGGAGTCCCTCGGACATGCCCGGTATACCGAGGGATGTCGCCGAGCACTCGCTGGATATTCGGGCCGGAGCCCGACCCGTCAGGCAGCCTCTGCGCCGATTCGACGAGGAGAAGCGCAGAGTGATTGGCGAAGAGATCCACAAGCTAATGGCAGCAGGGTTCATCAAAGAGGTATTCCATCCCGAATGGCTTGCCAACCCTGTGCTTGTGAGGAAGAAAGGGGGGAAATGGCGGATGTGTGTAGACTACACTGGTCTCAACAAAGCATGTCCGAAGGTTCCCTACCCTCTGCCTCGCATCGACCAAATCGTGGATTCCACCGCTGGGTGCGAAACCCTGTCCTTCCTCGATGCCTACTCAGGGTATCACCAGATCCGGATGAAAGAGTCCGACCAGCTCGCGACTTCTTTCATCACGCCGTTCGGCATGTACTGCTATGTCACCATGCCGTTCGGTTTGAGGAATGCGGGCGCGACGTACCAGCGGTGCATGAACCATGTGTTCGGCGAACACATCGGTCGCACAGTCGAGGCCTACGTCGATGACATCGTAGTCAAGACAAGGAAGGCTTCCGACCTCCTCTCCGACCTTGAAGTGACATTCCGGTGTCTCAAGGCGAAAGGAGTCAAGCTTAATCCTGAGAAGTGTGTCTTCGGGGTGCCCCGAGGCATGCTCCTAGGGTTCATCGTCTCCGAGCGAGGCATCGAAGCCAACCCGGAGAAGATCGCGGCCATCACCAGCATGGGACCCATCAAGGACTTAAAAGGGGTACAGAGGGTCATGGGATGCCTCGCGGCCCTGAGCCGCTTCATCTCACGCCTCGGCGAAAGAGGTCTGCCTCTGTACCGCCTCTTAAGGAAGGCCGAGTGTTTCGCTTGGACCCCTGAGGCCGAGGAAGCCCTCGGCAACCTGAAGGCGCTCCTTACAAAGGCGCCTGTCTTGGTGCCCCCGGCGGACGGAGAAGCCCTCTTGGTCTACGTCGCCGCGACCACTCAGGTGGTTAGCACCGCGATTGTGGTCGAAAGGCAAGAGGAAGGGCATGCATTGCCCGTTCAGAGGCCGGTCTACTTCATCAGCGAAGTGCCGTCCGAGACTAAGATCCGCTACCCACAAGTTCAAAAGCTGCTGTATGCTGTGATCCTGACAAGGCGGAAGCTGCGACACTACTTCGAGTCTCATCCGGTAACTGTGGTGTCATCCTTCCCCCTGGGGGAGATCATCCAGTGCCGAGAGGCCTCGGGCAGGATCGCAAAGTGGGCGGTGGAAATCATGGGCGAAACGATCTCGTTCGCCCCTCGGAAGGCCATCAAGTCCCAGGTGTTGGCGGATTTCGTGGCCGAATGGGTCGACACCCAGCTGCCAACGACTCCGATCCAACCGGAGCTCTGGACCATGTTTTTCGACGGGTCGCTGATGAAGACGGGGGCCGGCGCGGGCCTGCTCTTCATCTCGCCCCTCGGAAAGCACTTACGCTACGTGCTGCGCCTCCATTTCCCGGCGTCCAACAATGTGGCCGAGTACGAAGCTCTGGTCAACGGATTGCGGATCGCCATCGAGCTAGGGGTCAGACGCCTCGACGCCCGCGGTGATTCACAGCTCGTCATCGACCAAGTCATGAAGAACTCCCACTGCCGCGACCCGAAGATGGAGGCCTACTGCGACGAGGTTCGGCGCCTGGAAGACAAGTTCTTCGGGCTCGAGCTCAACCACATCGCTCGGCGCTACAACGAAACCGCAGACGAGCTGGCTAAGATAGCCTCGGGGCGAACGACAGTCCCCCCGGACGTCTTCTCCCGGGATCTGCATCAACCCTCCGTCAAGCTCGACGACGCGCCCGAGCCCGAGGTACCCTCGGCCCAGCCCGAGGTACCCTCGGCCCCCGAGGGCGGGGCACTGAATGTCGAGGAAGGGCAGAGCGGGGCCACGCCAGACCAAGATTGGCAGGCCCCGTACCTGCAATATCTCCGCCGAGGGGAGCTACCCCTCGACCAAGTCGAGGCTCGGCGGGTAGCGCGACGCGCCAAGTCATTCGTCTTGCTGGGCGACGAAGAGGAGCTCTACCACCGCAGCCCCTCGGGCATCCTCCAGCGATGCATCTCCATCGCCGAAGGTCGGGAACTGCTGCAAGAAATACACTCGGGGGCTTGCGGCCACCACGCAGCGCCCCGAGCCCTTGTCGGAAATGCTTTCCGGCAAGGCTTCTACTGGCCAACGGCGGTGGCTGACGCCACTAGGATTGTCCGCACCTGCGAAGGGTGCCAATTCTATGCGAAGCGGACACACCTGCCCGCTCAGGCTCTGCAAACAATACCCGTCACTTGGCCCTTCGCTGTATGGGGTCTGGACCTCGTCGGTCCCTTGCAGAAGGCGCCCGGGGGCTACACGCACCTGCTGGTCGCCATCGACAAATTCTCCAAGTGGATCGAGGTCCGACCTCTGAACAGCATCAGGTCCGAGCAGGCGATGGCGTTCTTCACCAACATCATCCATCGCTTCGGGGTCCCGAACTCCATCATCACCGACAACGGCACCCAGTTCACCGGCAAAAAATTCTTGGATTTTTGCGAGGATCACCATATCCGGGTGGACTGGGCCGCCGTGGCTCATCCCATGTCGAATGGGCAAGTAGAGCGTGCCAACGGCATGATTCTACAAGGGCTCAAGCCTCGGATCTACAACGACCTCAACAAATTCGGCAAGCGATGGATTGAGGAACTCCCCTCGGTGGTCTGGAGCCTAAGGACGACGCCGAGTCGTGCCACGGGCTTCACGCCGTTTTTCCTGGTCTACGGGGCTGAAGCTATCTTGCCCACTGACCTGGAATACGGCTCCCCGAGGGCGAGGGCCTACACCGAACAAAGCAACCAAGCCAGCCGAGAGGAATCGCTGGACCAGCTGGAGGAAGCTCGGGACAGGGCCTTACTACACTCGGCGCGGTATCAACAGTCCCTGCGACGCTACCACGCCCGAGGGGTCCGGTCCCGAGAACTCCAGGTGGGCGATCTGGTGCTTCGGCTGCGGCAAGACGCCCGAGGGAGGCACAAGCTCACGCCCCCCTGGGAAGGGCCATTCGTCATTACCAAAGTTCTGAAGCCCGGAACATACAAGCTGGCCAACAATCAAGGCGAAATCTACGGCAACGCTTGGAACATCAAACAGCTACGTCGCTTCTACCCTTAAGATGTTTTCAAGTTGTTCATATACCTCGCACCTACGCAAAGTTTAGTCGTCAAGGAAGGGTCGGCCTAGCCTCGGCAAAGCCCGACCCTCCCTCGGGGGCTAAAAGGGGGGAGACCCCCTCTGCGTCGAATTTTTCCTCGAAAAAGGATCTCTTTTTAGCAGGATTTCTTTCGTGCTTCTTGACTACTTCGGAAAGCGGATCCTGGAAACGACGGAGTACACGTAAGCGGCCAAGGCTGACCGAGCCGAGGGACTCCTACGCCTCCGGGATACGGATACCTCACTCATCACCTTCTGCGATAAGTAACTTGCGCTCGGATAAAGCGACTCCGTGGACCGAACAAGTCTTCACGTTCGGAAGCTCTCCTGCCGAAGCAGTCCTTCAAGTTTTCTCGACTAAGTCGGGGACAGGGCCTCATGGACGGGTGAAAGTACGCGTAAGCGGCAAGGCCGACCGAGCCGAGGGATTCCCACGCCTCTGGGATACGGATATCTCACTCGTCCCTTCCGCGAAAAGCAACTCTCGCTCACACAAACATCCCTGTTACCGACAGAGTCCAGATGCTCGAAACAAGAGGAAAAAAGGCGCAGCTTCGCAAGCGTGGCGAGGGTGTGTTTTTTCTGGCCTCGGCGGCCACAGAAAGCACACGCTACAAGATGATCTGATCCTGCAGGCTCGGGTCTTCACGCTGAAGGGAGCCGTAGCACCCTCGGCATCGACGACGTCTCCAGCAAAGCCCGACCCAGCCTCGGGCGGCGACGCGGCCCAGGGACTCCTCCGGGAATCCGGCCCGAGCAGGCGGCTCGACCGGTTACCCCTAGGGCCTCGGTCAACCGGCTTCCAAGGGCGCCAGCCCGACCCGAGGCCTCGACTGATCGACTTCGGCGTCGGCTCCGCTGACGGACAACACGACTAGGCTCCGGCCAACCAGGTTCCCATTCTCGAGCCAACTCCGCCTCTGTTCATACTGATATCGCTACCCCTAGCCTCGGTCCACCGAAGGGCGGCCGAGGGGTCTCTTTAACTAAGCTAGAGGAGCCCCAGACAACAAGGCCGAACGGGCCGAGGGATTCCTACGCCTCCGGGATACGGATACCTCGCCCGTCACCTTGACACGGGGCGACTCATGCTTAGTAAAGCGGTTCAGATAATCAACAGGCGAGACTTAGTGCTCGAAAATGAGGAAAAAACACGGCTCCGTGCCGAAATTACATACATGTTCAGGCCCCGACAGCCACAATGAACAAAAAACACTGGCATTCGAAGTGCCATTACGAACGGAACTCCGGTTCCCCCTCCGCAGGCACGAACGACCCCACTCCGAGGGGGAAGGCCTCCGGAGCAACTGAAGGCCGACGAATGGTGCGCCGTCACCTGCTCCAGCAGCGGCGACGACGACGCCTTCTGCTCCGAGGGACCAAGCAGCGGCAACGCCGACCTCAGGCTAGATGCCGCTGCCAGGAGGCCCCCGCCCATGCCAAAACTCGTAAGGCAAGGATGGGCAGAAGGCCGTAGAGTTGGAGGTCAGCCCGTGGCCGGCTCCGGCTATCTCGCCGGCAGCAGAACCTCTTCAAGCTGCCGTGGCGGATGCCGGCACCGCGAGCGGCTCCGAAGCCACCCGCGCCTGAAAGCCAGGCACGCTGCAGCTGCCAGCGCCACGGACGACGGCCACCTTTCCCTCTGATCACTGAGTGAAGGAGCGGGCCGCCGCCCACGCGGGGGCCGACCTCAACTCGGCGCACTCCCCTCCCCAGCCCTGGTGATGAAAATCCTTGAGGCTGAGGGAGGGGAAGAGGCCGCAGCCCGGCTCGCTTTCCCCCACCATCAAGCCGGAGGTCGCCATCTCAGGTGACCGCTGGCGGAGGGGAGCAGCCGGGCAGCATGATGAAAATCCTTGAAGCCGAACGATGGCTGAGAGGTACCAACTCCCATGGAGTTGCGTTCCTCCAACGAGGAGGCGGAGAGGCGGCGGATACCCCCCATCCGGGGGCTTGGAAGATGGGAAGACACGACGCTTAAGGGAGGAAGAAGACATGGTTGCCTTCCGAAAGGAGTCTCCCTCCTTTTAAAGGCAACTCTCCCTACGTGTGCCCCCAGGCGCCACGGGCTGAGTCTTCTCCAACATGCTCCAAGGCCCTCCCCTGCGACTCGGGGGCTGGGTCCCGCATGTCATGCAAGCCGGCTCAGGGTAGAAGAAGCCGAACCGCCGCGCGTGGTGCGCACGACCGTCCAGCGGTTACAAGCGACCCCCCATTTTCGCCCAGACCAACGGGCAGAAGGGGCGGGCAACCATGCAGGCGGCATGCAACCGCGCCAGATGGACGCGCTTCTCCAACTTCTGACACGCCAGCTTGGGAACCCAGGCCCACGCGTCGAGCAACCGGCGCGCCAGTTGCTGCATGCAAGCAACCGCACCGCCACTTGTGCCACCATCGCGCCTCTTCGGTTGCGGAGCCAATGCCACGACTCGAGGCGACCCAACAGCGCCAGCCTGGCGCGTCGGTCAAAGCGACCGAAAGAGGGCCGGCAGTAATAGCGGTGGCAGGCGGGCGGGCGCAGCGGTCACGTCGTCAGCCAGGCTCACGTCCCATCCTGGGACAGCAAGAGAGCCTCCTCTCACGGCGTGGAGACGGTGCACCCGTGACCCGTTCCTCGAACGGATCGCACGCGCGCAACGGCCGCCCCGCCAACCACTCGCCCCATCGCATTAACTCCGCGGCGGGACACGCGGCGCCTCTGGCAGGAGGAGCACGCGACGCTTCACCTTCGCCGTAATAATCGTGTCAGAAAAGGTACGCCACGTCGTCCGATTTCGTATCCTTTTCCGTTTTCCTCTTTCTCTATCTCTTGCAACAGGGACCGGGAAAGGGGGATACCCCGAATGGGATCCTTCTCCGCGAAGGAACCGGGCTCCGAGCCCCCCACTACTGATCAGGGGTTCGAAGGCTGGCCCTCCGAAGGGTTCAACAGCCGCCTCAGATCGCGTGGGCCCGACACCCACAACTGGTCAGGGGTTCGAAGGCCAGCCCCCCGAAGGGTTCCATGGCCGCCTCAGGCTACTCGGGCTCCGCGCCCATTACTGATCAGGGGTTCGAAGGCTGGCCCCCGAAGGGTTCACAGTCGCCTCAGACACCGAGCGAGGGATGACCAGGGGTACGTTCGATACATAACCAAGGCTCGGGCTGCGCTCCCGAGGTACCCTAGGACATTTCCGAGACCAGCGGGAACGATCTTGTAACGGAATCCCATCGGAGGGAGGCATTGAGCCCTCGGACCCCGTCGCCAGGGGACCAGGTCCGGCAAATCACCCGCAGGTACTTTTGGGCGTGCCTCTGGGCCCCTAGCCGACCCCCAACGAACGGGGCACGGACGTCCACTCGGATTACCCGCTTGCAGCTCACCGGAGACACCATGTTCGGTGCCCATCGAGGGTAACATGGCGCACTCCCCCCCTCCTCCTTGCGGAAAGGCGACGTAGGGGCGTATGTAAAAAGTCGAGTCTGTCCCTGATCGCCCTCTCGCCCTGTGCAGAGGCTCGGGGGCTGCTCTCGCAAAAACCGGCTCCGGCCAAATCGTTGACAGCGTCAACATACCAGCCCGAGAGCTTGGACCCCGACCGTACACCCGGGCTACGGCCAGTTCGCATGAGGGAACGACCAGACCAGCCGAAGCATTGCGCGAGGTATTAAGACCTCGAAGGAGTGTAACCACTCCTCCGAGGCCTCGGGGGCTACACCCGGCGGGTGCGCTCGCGCGCACCCACCGGAACGAAATCCAACCGAGAAAGGCTGGTCCCCTTGCAAAAAAAGTGCGACAAAAGCCTCCAAGCGAGTGCTAACACTCCCTTCGAGGCTCGGGGGCTACTGTCGGGGACCATAATTAGGGGTACCCTCAAGACGCCTAATTCTCAGCTGGTAACCCCCATCAGCATAAAGCTGCAAAGGCCTGATGGGTACGATTAAGTCAGGGATCAGTCCACACGAGTGACTCGATCACGCTTCACCCGAGCCTAGCCTCGGCCAAGGGCAGCCGACCTCGAGAGACTTCCGTCTCGCCCGAGGCCCCCTTTTTATGGCGGACACATCACCGGCTCGCCCGAGGCCTTGGCTTCGCTCAGAAGCAACCCTGACTAAATCGCCACACCGACTGACCAAATTGCAGGGGCATTTAACGCAAAGGTGGCCTGACACCTTCATCCTGACACGCGCCCCCGGCAGAGCCGAAGTGACCGCCGTCACTCCACCGCTCCACTGGCCAGTCTGACAGAAGGACAGCGCCGCCTGCGCCACTCCGACTGCAGTGCCACTCGACAGAGTGAGTCTGACAGGCAGTCAGGCCTTGCCAAAGGCGCCACGGCGAACTCCGCCCCGCCCGACCCCAGGGCTCGGACTCGGGCTAAGACCCGGAAGACGGCGAACTCCGCTCCGCCCGACCCCAGGGCTCGGACTCGGGCTAAGACCCGGAAGACGGTGAACTCCGCTCCGCCCGACCCCAGGGCTCGGACTCGGGCTAAGACCCGGAAGACGGCGAACTCCGCTCCGCCCGACCCCAGGGCTCGGACTCGGGCTAAGACCCGGAAGACGGCGAACTCCGCTCCGCCCGACCCCAGGGCTCGGACTCGGGCTAAGACCCGGAAGACGGCGAACTCCGCTCCGCCCGACCCCAGGGCTCGGACTCGGGCTAAGACCCGGAAGACGACTGTCACACCCGGTTTTAGAAGGCAAACCGAATGCGAACCATGTACGTGCCAGGATCAGTTATTCACGTACACAGCAGTTACATAATATGGACATCATCACACAGTGCTCAAAATAGTATTAATAAGGGAAATAGTCGATTACATCATACGTCTGAGACGTCCATATAGTTCTTACAATAAATCAAAGTGCGGAAAAGAAACGTAGATAACGCGGCCTTCACAGGCAGCCGACTGGGGGGTTGCCGCTAACCCACACCTAGAACTCGTCGTAGTCTTGGAACTCCTGGAAGTCTCCTTCCACAGCTTCATCTTCGCCTGAGCAGTGGTTGCAATGCTGACAACCTGGGGGGGTTTGGTGTGTAGAGCAAGGGTGAGTACACATCAACATACTCAGCAAGTATCCTGTTTGGCTGTAGTGGACTAGCTTTATGTGGGGATAAGTCAAGCAGTTGCTTTTAGTTGGTCAGATTATTACTTACTAGTAGAAAGCCAAGTTTTAGCATTAGCCCAAGTTATTAACCCGATGTACCCTTTCCAAACGGAAAGAATACCACTTACCAGCACCATAGTCATAACCAGAATCATCGATCTCATAACCACCTGTACCAAAGTATCTCTGATCAAGTATCACTAATCTCTGGAGCTCCCTTGGCCGCTCATAACCGCGAGCACGGCTGATATATCAGTTTCATAACACTCTGCAGAGGTTGTGCACTTTACCCACAAGCCGTGATTCCCATTCTGCCCGGAGAGAGCTACTCCCCATTGACCACTACCTAGGTGGCCTAGCAGGGCATCACTACGTAGCCTTTACAAAGATTCCCTGGGGCTGTAGCCACCCGTTAGGTTTCCTAAATGCACCGCACTCCTCCCCAAGGGGCGAACCCAAACTTGGCAGAGCGAGCCGCATACACCGAGCCCCATTGACGGCACGACGGCTAAGTGAACTACACCCCGGATCCTCTAATTATTCAGCTAAGGGCACCCCATTCCACCCTCATGGTTGCACTGTTTTCCCGGGCGGTCATCCATAGAACAGGTCCTTACGGAGAGGCACTCGAGAAACCGCTCGAGTCCCCTTAAATGCCACAAGTATAATCATAAATAAGAACGGGAAAACAGCGTATCATAGATAACCACATCATGTTCATTGATTAAAGTTGAGCAATAGCATCAAACTAAGCAGTAATAATCCGACCCAAATAGGTAAACAAGGACATGGATAACAAAAGCTAGTCAATCCTTAGGCATAAATGTGTAAAGCGGGAGGTGAATTAAATAATGAATAGGACAGAGATAGGTCAAAGGACACTTGCCTTCACCAAACAGATGCTCAGAGTCTTCAATCTCGTAGAACTCGAAGAGCTTGATCTCGGGACCAGTGGTTCACCAAGTCTTGATCGTCGATTCCTCGAAGCTCAGGAACATATCACAATCTATTCGCGACACACAGCGAAGACGAACAAGCACAAGCAAACCAACATATATGCATAAGAACATTACACCATTCAAAGAAAAACATAATAAAACATGCAGAATGAAATAGAGCGCGTTACTACGGTCACGCGAGGAAAAAGAAACGCGATAGTCGAAGCTACGGTCGAGAAGTTATAACGTTTACGCTACGCAAGTAGTAGTCAGGACATTCAATTAAAATATAACTTATAACCGCTATGTAGTTTTGATTAAATCTACCACACTAGTAGTTATCAAACAAATAACTAATATAATTAGCACGAGGGATTCTAAGCGAGGCGAATTTACGACGCATGAAATAATACGACAGCATGCAGACGACGCGCGGACACGCGCGACATAGCACGCGAACGACGCACGAGACAGTGCGGGCGACCGGCGCGATCGACACGCGAACCAGCATGTTACCACGTGCGAAACAGCACGCGCGACAGGCGAAAACTAAATAGGTGACGCATTTGTACTAAACAAATATTAAATACATAAAAAGTAGTTAAGTTAATATTTGTCATGTTGATATTTATTATAAAAGCCCAAGTGGAACACTACACATTTAATCTAGTTAGAATATTAATCTAATAAATATTAGTCGAGCAAACCTTAAGTTAATTATCTAAAATATGTGACCTGACGAATTAACGTTATCAACATGAGTGTTTATAAGTGAAAACAATTTATTATCACGCGTAGACGCCGCGCGACACACGTGATCAATACGCGAGATATGCGCGACACGAACGCGCGAGGGAATGACGATGACGCGCAAACAGCACGCGAATGACAGTGAAACAAGTGCGTGAACAACACGCGCACCAGACACGCAGCGCGAATGCGCGAACGAACAATGGCTACACGCAAACAACGCGCAATTGACATGCGAAATAATGCGCGCGGCAATGCGCAGACAGCGTGCACGACAGCACTCGCGACACGCGATAATCACTAAAAGATATCGCGATTATACTAAACAGGTATTAAATGAAAAGTGTTTAAGTCGGTATTAATCAAGTTAGCATTTAATTTTAAAAGGGCGAGTTAGAAACTATAAAGTAGTTTTAGTTAGAAGGTCGTTTTTAATAAGTATCGAATGAATAACTAATTAAATAGTTAAAACTTGCGGCCTGATAAAATAACGTTACTAATACGAAATCGACGTTGTTACGAAGTTGGCACGGCTGAAACGAGTCGAGAATGGTTTACGACCCATAATATATTGACTAAATAATAATTTGCAGATTATAAACAAGCGACATATGAGAACCGCTAATCAGATGTCGCGATTATATTGAGCAAGTAATAAATCGAAACATTTGTGATAGTATTAATCACGTTAACGTATATTTATAAAATAACAACTTCAAATTATAAATTAGTTTATATTAAATTGATATTTTAATGACCATCATAGTATATTAATTAAAACGTGTGTTACGATAAATTAATATTTTTAACATGTAAACGACGTAACTACGAAGCTAACACAATTGGAACAACACAAAATGAATTTATAATATAAATGTTAGTGCGTAATTAATAAACAACAGATTCAACCTGATGTGGTGCAATACTACCGGATGAGGGCTAGCCGCAAAGAGAGCTCCGGATTGCAGCCACAGAAAATCTGTCACAACTCTGCATGCGGAAAACTGCCATGATTGTCGTATGCGACCAAAATTTGGAGATGCATGCCGCATGCATGCATACAGACGGTTTCTTGCTGTGTGCGTCCCGTGGGAATCGTATGCATGGAAAAAGTGCATGCAGGTTTCGTTTCTCTCTCTCCTCTTCCATGGACCACGCACAGCCGCGGTTACAGGATAACGAAGGGGCATGCAGGTGGACATGGCGGCACCGGCATCGAGCGCTCGCCGGAGCAGGGACATGCTCACGCGGGCGCGGTCGCACTAGAGCACAGGGAACGAGCCCTCAAACAGTGGCTCGACGCTGCGGGGCGAGCAGACAAGCGGAGCAGCGCGGTGGCTCCACGGCAGCTCGCCGGAGCATCGACGGGATAGAGAGGAGAGGGATAGAGGGAGGAGAAGAGGGAGCCTCACCTGGCCACTAACCTCAGCGACGACGAGAGTAGCACAGACCCACGGCGAGACAGCGTCGACCGAATGCAATTGCGCGCAAGGACTGGACGTGTGGCCTGACGGGGCGCTGTACGGTGGCTGCCCGTGGCTTCGGGAACGGCCGCACCAGGGCCGGCGCGGGATGTCGCGACGCCGGGCACAGCTCGGACGAGGCACGGCGAGGCACACGACGACGACAGTTGTGTGGGAAGGCGAGCACAACGAGGGCGCTGGGCTGGCCGTGCAAGAATGAGAGAGAGGGTAGCGAGGTGAGGGGAACGTGGGGGTCCAAATGGTGCTCCTGCCGTGGGGATGGGGGCAGTTACGTGGGGAAGAAGAGAGGGCTAACAGGTTGGGCAAGCTGGCTAGGGGTGGGTGGCTGAACGCGGTCGCGGCTGCACTTGCGTCGTGCGTGCGGCGGCCGAGCGCTGGGCACGGCGGCGCTAGGGTTTGGGAGGGCGAGCGCGGGTGGGCCGCGGAGGGGCGCGAGCTGGGCCTGCTGCGGCTGGGGCGCGAGCTGGGCCGCGGGAAGGCCTACGCGTGGGTTGGTTTCCTTTTTATTTCTTTTTTTACTATTTGAATTTATGAATGCACTTCAAAACACAATCATCATCCAAAAGAAAATTGTATACTTCAGCATGATGCAACAATCAAAACCCCTTTTAGAGTTTCATTTATACATCCAACACTTACATAAAAAGCAAAATATTCCTCCATTATTTTGCAAAGAGAAAGAAAGGCTAAGGAAAAGAGGGTAACACCTGAATTTGGCGGATATTAGGAAAGAAATTTTATACCCTCAAATTCAGGGTGTTACAAATCTAACCCCCTTAACATAATCTCGCCCTCGAGATTCAAGAAGATGCTAGCAAGAAAATGAGATTGGTTCATTGGTTGTTCACAACTTTCTTGAGTTGACTTTGACTCTACAACTTAACTTGTGGACTGGTTGCTTTGACCTTTAGATGTTTGAGACCGATCGATGCAATTCTTGAGGATCCCTTGGACCTGTGGGTTAGGACCCACACATGCTTCCGCTGCTTCACTTTGATCTTGTTTGTTGATGTTGATCACATTGTCTTCATTGGGGTTTGCGGCTAACCCCCTTAACAGGAGCGTTGATACGCACTTAGGGAAGATGTAGCCGACTCCGATCTTGACGAATTAAGAGAGGTTGGAGGTTGCCAACTGGACAGGTGCAAGAGGGAGGGTATAGATAGAAAAGGTAAGCATAGATGGATTAAAAAGAGAAAAGTGAGAGCACCCAGCTACCTAACTCTATGGCACTCAGCTAGTAAACTAATGTCTTTGTGGACCAAGGGCCACAACACATCAACACTCATCACAAAGAAGCAAATCAGTCATCACACAAAAACAAACAGCACAAGCATACAACAGCAAACATTCCGTTGCTACACGTTCCTTCTAATTAAATGGTGGTCTTTCTTGAAAAGGGAATAACTACTCTCTAAGGTTGTTGAAGGACAAGGAGAAGAACAAGACATGCAGAACAGGGACACGAGCACCATAAAGAATGGAGTTAAAGCAAGCATTGTAAGCGATCAACAAAAGGATACGACCAAGGGCATAATGGGTAGAACAACACTCTCGGGTTGAGATAGAAAAGGGGAGATTTCCAAAAGCAGACCTTAGATAGGTATCAAGTCAAGGTCTAGTGATTACAAGGGTAAGGGGTATATCAAACAAACGCTATGATTGGCAACGCGGTAAAGGAAAAGGGAATGACCAAGAGCGGGTAGGTAAGACAACACTCTTGAACTGGAACGAGGGAGGGGCTTTAAAATGCAGGGACGAGATAAGCATCAAGGTAAAGATCAAGGGATGACAAGGGTTAAGGTGATAACGGACAAACACCCAACCAAAAATTTATTTTAGACCAAAACTTGCAAGGTGTCAAGAAGGGGGAGCAGTCAATGATGAATAGGTGAGGCATTATCCTCAAACACGGATGGAAAAGAGGAGGCTTCAAAGGATATGTTCGAGATAAGTAGGAGGGTAAGGACATAGATATCACGAGGGTTTCAAAGGTAATAACGGACAAAGATGTAGGATAGGAGGTAAATAAGCATAAGACAAAAGATATTAGTACCGTAAAGGATGGAGTTAAGATATGACCTGCAAATGAAAAAAAATGAGAGGGTACGTCCAAGGGTCAGATAGGTAAACTGCCACTCTCAAATTGAGGTGAAAGAGAGGAGATTTTTTTTTAAGAGCAAGAATAGAGATAAGTGTCAAGGCAAGACCGATAGATGACAAGGTAATGGTGATAGCAAATAAAACACACAGCAAAGGATGGAATTAAGACAAGACTTGTTAGGCGACAATAATTGAAAAGAAATCAATGGAGAGATGGGTAACTCACAGCTCTCAAACCGGGTTGAAAGAAAGGAGAGACTTTTAAAGGATAAGTTCAAAGTAAACATCTAGGTGGAAGGCCTCAATATCACAAGGGTCAAAGGCGATAATAGACAAGGGCATAAGGGAAAAGACGAAAGCACAGAAGAGCCAGTGGTATAAGTACAACAAGGAATGGAGGTATGTCAAGGCTTACGCGGTAAAGAAGAGGATATAGCCAAGGGTGAGATAAGTAAAACATAGCTCTCGAATTGAGATCGAAAAGAGGGGATTTCAATAAGCAGACCTAAGATAAGTATCAAGGCAAGATCTAATTACAAAGGTAAGGATGATATCAAACAAAAGCTCAACCAAGGATGAAGTTAAGGTGAGGCAAGACTGCAAAGCGACAAAGAGAAAGGAAACAAACAAGAGCGGGATAGGGAAAACAACACTCTTGGATTGAAATGGAATAAGTGAGGCTAAGAAAAATAGGTAAACATCATGGTAAATATGGAGAGAGGTCAAGGGTCAAAGGTGATAATAGGCAAGGATATAAAGGAAGAGGTAAATGTGCATAAAAAAAACCCAGGAATCTAGGTACAACCAAGAATAGAGTTAAGATAAGTCTTGCAAGTGGTAAAGTATAGGATATATCCATGGGTGAGATAAGTAAGAGGCCACACTTGAACTAAGGTGGGAGATTGGAGGTTTTAGACAACGAACATAGCGTGATCGCCAAGATAAGATTGAGAGATGAGAAGGGTAAAGGCAATAAGAAACAAAAGCATAACAAAGGATGAGGTTACAAACTCGCGTGCCAAAGAAGAGGATACGACCAAGAGAAAGAAGGTATGAGACGGAAGAGGGGCGATTTTAAAGGGCAGGTATGAGATGAACATCAATGCAATATATAGAAGTGTCAAGGGTAAAGGTGAGAATAACAAAGAGCATAGGAAAGGATGGAGCTAAGGCAAGACTCACGAAATGGCGAGATGGAGAAAACAATCACGGGTAAGGTGGGTAAGGTTCCAATAGAATGGTTTAGTAAAAGAAATTATTACCGAGGGAAGTTATAAGGAATTAATGAGATCACCAAGGATGTGCAAAATAAAATGACCGCTCATGGATCATTAAGAAACAAGGGTGATCAAGGGCATGTTAACTGAAATGTCTTAAACAGACATTGGGGCATGAAGATAAGCATAGACGAAAATATAAGAGTATGCAAGACTCAAAAGATACGAGCGTACTAAGACCAAGGTAATAGAAATTGTCGAAAGATAGTGTCTTAACAATAGAGTAAGAAAGGATCTCAAAAGACAAGAAGGTCATAGACACATAAACTGAACTGTTTAAATAGGCAGCAGAGTTACAAGGGTAAGTGCTTTAGATTAAGGGATAAGGGTATTAAAATGCAAGGATACGAGCATGTCAAATAACAAAATGGAATAGAGATGGTCAAATAGTAGCAATTTAATAATGGATGAGGAAAGAGTCCCAAAAGACTAAAGGCTATGATCAGGGGGCATCTACAAAGATGTCGCAAGCACAAGATGAGATCAGGTCTAATAGATTGAGAGAAGTATAGACCATACTAGAATAAAATACTTTTTCGCAAGGGGGCATATAGGAGCACAACATAGAATTAGTCGAGGTGACTAATATTTTGAAGCAGAATCAAGGATGAGGTGAAGTAATGATCAATAAGTCCTTAAAACGGCCAATGCTACTCTAGGCTAGCGGTCCTACAGTCAGCACGGCTTTGATACCACTTATGTCACACCCGGTTTTAGAAGGCAAACCGAATGCGAACCATGTACGTGCCAGGATCAGTTATTCACGTACACAGCAGTTACATAATATGGACATCATCACACAGTGCTCAAAATAGTATTAATAAGGGAAATAGTCGATTACATCATACGTCTGAGACGTCCATATAGTTCTTACAATAAATCAAAGTGCGGAAAAGAAACGTAGATAACGCGGCCTTCACAGGCAGCCGACTGGGGGGTTGCCGCTAACCCACACCTAGAACTCGTCGTAGTCTTGGAACTCCTGGAAGTCTCCTTCCACAGCTTCATCTTCGCCTGAGCAGTGGTTGCAATGCTGACAACCTGGGGGGGTTTGGTGTGTAGAGCAAGGGTGAGTACACATCAACATACTCAGCAAGTATCCTGTTTGGCTGTAGTGGACTAGCTTTATGTGGGGATAAGTCAAGCAGTTGCTTTTAGTTGGTCAGATTATTACTTACTAGTAGAAAGCCAAGTTTTAGCATTAGCCCAAGTTATTAACCCGATGTACCCTTTCCAAACGGAAAGAATACCACTTACCAGCACCATAGTCATAACCAGAATCATCGATCTCATAACCACCTGTACCAAAGTATCTCTGATCAAGTATCACTAATCTCTGGAGCTCCCTTGGCCGCTCATAACCGCGAGCACGGCTGATATATCAGTTTCATAACACTCTGCAGAGGTTGTGCACTTTACCCACAAGCCGTGATTCCCATTCTGCCCGGAGAGAGCTACTCCCCATTGACCACTACCTAGGTGGCCTAGCAGGGCATCACTACGTAGCCTTTACAAAGATTCCCTGGGGCTGTAGCCACCCGTTAGGTTTCCTAAATGCACCGCACTCCTCCCCAAGGGGCGAACCCAAACTTGGCAGAGCGAGCCGCATACACCGAGCCCCATTGACGGCACGACGGCTAAGTGAACTACACCCCGGATCCTCTAATTATTCAGCTAAGGGCACCCCATTCCACCCTCATGGTTGCACTGTTTTCCCGGGCGGTCATCCATAGAACAGGTCCTTACGGAGAGGCACTCGAGAAACCGCTCGAGTCCCCTTAAATGCCACAAGTATAATCATAAATAAGAACGGGAAAACAGCGTATCATAGATAACCACATCATGTTCATTGATTAAAGTTGAGCAATAGCATCAAACTAAGCAGTAATAATCCGACCCAAATAGGTAAACAAGGACATGGATAACAAAAGCTAGTCAATCCTTAGGCATAAATGTGTAAAGCGGGAGGTGAATTAAATAATGAATAGGACAGAGATAGGTCAAAGGACACTTGCCTTCACCAAACAGATGCTCAGAGTCTTCAATCTCGTAGAACTCGAAGAGCTTGATCTCGGGACCAGTGGTTCACCAAGTCTTGATCGTCGATTCCTCGAAGCTCAGGAACATATCACAATCTATTCGCGACACACAGCGAAGACGAACAAGCACAAGCAAACCAACATATATGCATAAGAACATTACACCATTCAAAGAAAAACATAATAAAACATGCAGAATGAAATAGAGCGCGTTACTACGGTCACGCGAGGAAAAAGAAACGCGATAGTCGAAGCTACGGTCGAGAAGTTATAACGTTTACGCTACGCAAGTAGTAGTCAGGACATTCAATTAAAATATAACTTATAACCGCTATGTAGTTTTGATTAAATCTACCACACTAGTAGTTATCAAACAAATAACTAATATAATTAGCACGAGGGATTCTAAGCGAGGCGAATTTACGACGCATGAAATAATACGACAGCATGCAGACGACGCGCGGACACGCGCGACATAGCACGCGAACGACGCACGAGACAGTGCGGGCGACCGGCGCGATCGACACGCGAACCAGCATGTTACCACGTGCGAAACAGCACGCGCGACAGGCGAAAACTAAATAGGTGACGCATTTGTACTAAACAAATATTAAATACATAAAAAGTAGTTAAGTTAATATTTGTCATGTTGATATTTATTATAAAAGCCCAAGTGGAACACTACACATTTAATCTAGTTAGAATATTAATCTAATAAATATTAGTCGAGCAAACCTTAAGTTAATTATCTAAAATATGTGACCTGACGAATTAACGTTATCAACATGAGTGTTTATAAGTGAAAACAATTTATTATCACGCGTAGACGCCGCGCGACACACGTGATCAATACGCGAGATATGCGCGACACGAACGCGCGAGGGAATGACGATGACGCGCAAACAGCACGCGAATGACAGTGAAACAAGTGCGTGAACAACACGCGCACCAGACACGCAGCGCGAATGCGCGAACGAACAATGGCTACACGCAAACAACGCGCAATTGACATGCGAAATAATGCGCGCGGCAATGCGCAGACAGCGTGCACGACAGCACTCGCGACACGCGATAATCACTAAAAGATATCGCGATTATACTAAACAGGTATTAAATGAAAAGTGTTTAAGTCGGTATTAATCAAGTTAGCATTTAATTTTAAAAGGGCGAGTTAGAAACTATAAAGTAGTTTTAGTTAGAAGGTCGTTTTTAATAAGTATCGAATGAATAACTAATTAAATAGTTAAAACTTGCGGCCTGATAAAATAACGTTACTAATACGAAATCGACGTTGTTACGAAGTTGGCACGGCTGAAACGAGTCGAGAATGGTTTACGACCCATAATATATTGACTAAATAATAATTTGCAGATTATAAACAAGCGACATATGAGAACCGCTAATCAGATGTCGCGATTATATTGAGCAAGTAATAAATCGAAACATTTGTGATAGTATTAATCACGTTAACGTATATTTATAAAATAACAACTTCAAATTATAAATTAGTTTATATTAAATTGATATTTTAATGACCATCATAGTATATTAATTAAAACGTGTGTTACGATAAATTAATATTTTTAACATGTAAACGACGTAACTACGAAGCTAACACAATTGGAACAACACAAAATGAATTTATAATATAAATGTTAGTGCGTAATTAATAAACAACAGATTCAACCTGATGTGGTGCAATACTACCGGATGAGGGCTAGCCGCAAAGAGAGCTCCGGATTGCAGCCACAGAAAATCTGTCACAACTCTGCATGCGGAAAACTGCCATGATTGTCGTATGCGACCAAAATTTGGAGATGCATGCCGCATGCATGCATACAGACGGTTTCTTGCTGTGTGCGTCCCGTGGGAATCGTATGCATGGAAAAAGTGCATGCAGGTTTCGTTTCTCTCTCTCCTCTTCCATGGACCACGCACAGCCGCGGTTACAGGATAACGAAGGGGCATGCAGGTGGACATGGCGGCACCGGCATCGAGCGCTCGCCGGAGCAGGGACATGCTCACGCGGGCGCGGTCGCACTAGAGCACAGGGAACGAGCCCTCAAACAGTGGCTCGACGCTGCGGGGCGAGCAGACAAGCGGAGCAGCGCGGTGGCTCCACGGCAGCTCGCCGGAGCATCGACGGGATAGAGAGGAGAGGGATAGAGGGAGGAGAAGAGGGAGCCTCACCTGGCCACTAACCTCAGCGACGACGAGAGTAGCACAGACCCACGGCGAGACAGCGTCGACCGAATGCAATTGCGCGCAAGGACTGGACGTGTGGCCTGACGGGGCGCTGTACGGTGGCTGCCCGTGGCTTCGGGAACGGCCGCACCAGGGCCGGCGCGGGATGTCGCGACGCCGGGCACAGCTCGGACGAGGCACGGCGAGGCACACGACGACGACAGTTGTGTGGGAAGGCGAGCACAACGAGGGCGCTGGGCTGGCCGTGCAAGAATGAGAGAGAGGGTAGCGAGGTGAGGGGAACGTGGGGGTCCAAATGGTGCTCCTGCCGTGGGGGTGGGGGCAGTTACGTGGGGAAGAAGAGAGGGCTAACAGGTTGGGCAAGCTGGCTAGGGGTGGGTGGCTGAACGCGGTCGCGGCTGCACTTGCGTCGTGCGTGCGGCGGCCGAGCGCTGGGCACGGCGGCGCTAGGGTTTGGGAGGGCGAGCGCGGGTGGGCCGCGGAGGGGCGCGAGCTGGGCCTGCTGCGGCTGGGGCGCGAGCTGGGCCGCGGGAAGGCCTACGCGTGGGTTGGTTTCCTTTTTATTTCTTTTTTTACTATTTGAATTTATGAATGCACTTCAAAACACAATCATCATCCAAAAGAAAATTGTATACTTCAGCATGATGCAACAATCAAAACCCCTTTTAGAGTTTCATTTATACATCCAACACTTACATAAAAAGCAAAATATTCCTCCATTATTTTGCAAAGAGAAAGAAAGGCTAAGGAAAAGAGGGTAACACCTGAATTTGGCGGATATTAGGAAAGAAATTTTATACCCTCAAATTCAGGGTGTTACAACGACGAAACTCCGCTTCGCCCGACCCCAGGGCTCGGACTCGGGCTAAGACCCGGAAGACGGCGAACTCCGCTCCGCCCGACCCCAGGGCTCGGACTCGGGCTAAGACCCGGAAGACGACGAAACTCCGCTTCGCCCGACCCCAGGGCTCGGACTCGGGCTAAGACCCGGAAGACGGCGAACTCCGCTCCGCCCGACCCCAGGGCTCGGACTCGGGCTAAGACCCGGAAGACGACGAAACTCCGCTTCGCCCGACCCCAGGGCTCGGACTCGGGCTAAGACCCGGAAGACGACGAAACTCCGCCTCGCCCGACCCCAGGGCTCGGACTCCGCCCTGGCCTCGGCCGAACGACTTCCGCCTCGCCCGACCCCATGGCTCGGGCTCGGCCACGGCAACGGAAGGCAGACTCAACCTCGGCTTCGAAGGAACCCCCACGTCGCCCTGCCTAGGGCACAGACCGCCACGTCAACAGGAAGCGCCATCATCATCCTACCCCGAATCGACTCGGGTCACGGAGAACAAGACCGGCGTCCCATCCGGCCAGCTCCGCCGGAGGGGCAATGATGGCGCTCCACAAGCTCTATGACGACGGCGGCCCCCAGCTCTCTTACGGAAGCAGGACGACGTCAGCAGGGACTCGACCGCTCCAACAGCTGTCCCTCCACCAGGCTCCGCCGCACCTCCGACAGCCACGACATCACGCCAGCAGGGTGCCCAGATCTCTCCGGCTGCCACATTGGCATGTACCTAGGGCGCTAGCTCTCCCTCCGCTAGACACGTAGCACTCTGCTACACCCCCCATTGTACACCTGGATCCTCTCCTTACGACTATAAAAGGGAGGACCAGGGCCTTCTTAGAGAAGGTTGGCCGCGCGGGACCGAGGACGGGACAGGCGCTCTCTTGGGGCCGCTCGCTTCCCTCACCCGCATGGACGCTTGTAACCCCCCTACTGCAAGCGCACCCGACCTGGGCGCGGGACGAACACGAAGGCCGCGGGACTTCCACCTCTCTCACGCTCGACTCCGGCCACCTCGCCTCTCCCCCCTTCGCGCTCGCCCACGCGCTCGACCCATCTGGGCTGGGGCACGCAGCACACTCACTCGTCGGCTTAGGGACCCCCCTGTCTCGAAACGCCGACATCGTTCATCGTTCGTTCATAGTCCCTATTCATCGTTCTTCCAGATAATCTTTGTCCTGCCGTTATGCTGCCGAAATTCCGATCGTTCGTTCGTCCGATCATTCGATCGTTCGTCCGTTCGTTCATCCAAATAATCTTTGTCCTGTCGTTATGCTGCCGAAATTCCGGTCGTTCGTTCGTTCGATCATTCGATCGTTCATCGTTCGTTCATAGTTCCTATTCATCGTTCATCGTTCGTTCATGGTCCCTATTCATCGTTCTTCCAGATAATCTTTGTCCTACTGTTATGCTGCCGGAATTCCGATCGTTCGTTCGTCTGATCATTCGATCGTTCGTTCATAGTTCCTATTCATCGTTCATCGTTTGTTCATAGTTCATTTTCATCGTTCATCGTTCGTTCATACGACTATTCATCATCACTATTCACCGTTACTATTCATCATTACTATTCACCATCGTTACTATTCAGTGTTACTATTCATCATCGTTACTATTTATCGTTGTTACTACTCATCGATGATATCTATTACCTTTTTCGTCGTCACTATTCATCGTTACTATTCATCATTACTATTCATCGATTAGCCGATCACCCCAAATTTCAACTACTCATACATCATGCTGTCCAGTCCACCTAAAACCAGCCAAACCCATATTCCAGTCATACGAACTCCGATGACTGTGATTTTCCTTCCAGTAGGGAACTTCCCATCTGGTCACCCATCCCAGGTTTCTCCAAGTTGAGCACGCTTAACTTTGAGATTCCTTCGAACCAGGCTTCCAAACTCAGATTCCAATAATCCTCGTTTCTAAATTCTTATCAAATTATTCCCTATCCAACCATGTCATCCCTTAAGCATGGTCCATATTCCAGAAAACTCCCAAAATACTCTTGTCCCATATTCTGCCTATAACTCTCCTGTTCATACTAAGTCAGACGATTCATTCGTCACTATTCTCACCAACAGTGAACTTCACTGTGCTACACCACATACACCCAGCTATAAATACACCCAGCTACCCTCTCGCTCTCCACACACACTCAACACCCTCAGCCAAGGCAAACACCCCACCCACTCAGTTACTCTGCTCTGCTGGTTACACGCATAGTGTCGCTTCGCCTCCAGTCCACCCTCCTGGTAAGCACCTCCTCTCCACCACTAGTAGTATCTCAACACCACATGACACATTCTACTCAAGACTCTACCCATCCATGTATCACTATTCTGACCACTATACTAAATATTTGTTGGTATACTTGCTTGTTTGTATGTTTGCTTATTCATGTTGCATAGTTATTGGAGCGTTCGTGCCGTCTCGTGGAGGCCAGATCTGCAAGTCTACGCCAGGCGGTGCAGCCAGAAGCCAGTTCCGCGAGCTCCCCTTCCCCCTTCGCCGAATAAGCACGGCAAGCTCACTGGATCCCTTTGATGCATAAATTACCTATGTTTTACAACCACAACCCTCAGCCTGTTATTTTATGCATGATATGATTTTAAGACAAGTTATTATGGCCACCCAGCCGCTTGCCGCAATCAATCCCTGATATATTTGTTACAAATGATTTGAGGAAAGGTGTGAGTTTTCAAAAGAAAATGTTTTTCAAAATGTGTATGATGAAGGGTTTTCACCCTTATCACCTTTGAGTAGGGATAATCAGGGACTCCCTGGTTTAGGGGAGGGCCTAAGGTGATGGCTCAGCTGGTTTAGACGTGAGCAGAAGGATTGTCCCCTCGTATAAGGACCGGTTTGTCATCTTTCACTACCTGTACTCATGATAAGTACAACCACTCGAGACTGTGTGGGCAGTCACTCAATCTGAACTCGTACGGTCCAACCCCAGGGTTATGAAGGCTGGGGAGCACCGGGAGGATAAGGAGGGGGAAAGTTTTGTCTGGTTTGGACATGGTGGTGGCCTGACTCCTTCCGGATAACCGTTAAGGTTAGGACGTGCGGGGAAAGAAAGAGATTCGGATTCGGATCTCATTGATCATGAGATCGCAGAGCCGGACTAGTGGGTAAAGTGTACACCTCTGCGCAGAGTTTGAAAACCTATTCGAATAGTCTGTGTCCACAGGAATGGACGAGTCTGGTATGGTATGGCAATTAATGTTTTGTTTTCCAAAAAAAGAGATGCTTTTGAAAAGTGGTTTTTAAAAAGGTTCGGCGGTTGAGCCGTGAGCTATGGTGGACGGGAAGTCCAGTAGCTGTTTTTGAAAATGAAAACCAGTGGGAACTGCTGAGATACCTGGATGGTTTAGTCCAGGGGATTTTGTTCTAATATTGAAAAACTTCCTGCTCCTTTTGGAGAGGATGCACTTTGCAAAATACAAAATGTTTTTCAAAACAACCCTGCATAAAATATTGTTGTTTCTGCAAATATCCTGAGCTCTACATATTCCATGCATTATATCTGATTTCCCCATTCGGCGGGTGAAGGTGGGCTGCTGAGTACGTTTGTACTCACCCTTGCTTATTTGTTGTTTTTTTTCAGAAAAAGGAGATCGGGTAAGAGTTACGACTGTTCCCAACCTTGCCTGTGGTTGTTGGACCGCTGAATTGCTTCGCTGCGTATATCGGGCTGCTTCAGCCCCACTCTGATGATATGTCCCGAGTTGTGGACCAACTCTTAAAGTTGTTCGCCACCTTTGTAGGTTTGTCTCGTTTAAGCAGATTTGGTATCATCTGATGTATAAATGTGTTTACTAGCCTCCTGGGACTAGTAATTGTATCACATTTGAGTCCCAGAGGATTGGGGACGCTTCAGGTGGTATCAGAGCTGTTAGGTTGGCCGCAGGACGTAACCCTTAGCCTGATCAAAAGTTTTTGAGTCCAAACTATTTTCTTAAAAAAATCTTGCTCTCATCCCTCCATTTCGAAAATGCTTTCCCCTTTCCTTCTCTCAGAAGTCAGATGGAGGTCCGTTGCCAAACCAGTTTTTGCCAGAATGAAGATGGTTTCCCCAAGTTGCTGAGAGCATGCACAGTTCGCCTCGGAATCAGGAGTCAGCCAGAGTATGATGGTCGTGAATTCGTCGAGCATGGCACAGAGAAGTGTGTCGTGACTGTATACATTGGATCCAGTCCGCACCATGTGGAATGGAGTGTCACTGTTGCTGGGCACAGATTCAGAGACACCTACCAAGTCGTCGCTCGCAAGGCATTGAGGGCCCTGTGTCAGATCTATGAAGAAGAAGTGGCCGACACACCGCTCAGATTCTTTCCGCCCTTTCAGAGAGACTGTCCCGCTTGGATGGCCAGGATGCGTGCATTAGAAGAGCTGCAGCTGCTTGAGGACGACCCCACAGTCGTGTACCTCACCGCATACCTGCTCACCCTGGATGCCCAGTATGATTTCTTGGCTCGGCACCACCGTCAGATGATTGCCCGAGCAGAAGATGCAGAGAAGCTCAACCGTAAGCTCCATGTGGATCTCACCACAGCTCAAGCCCGTGCAACTGCATTGGAAAGTCGTGAAGTCATTGCTGTTGAAGCCGTGAAGCAAGCCAAGGATGAGCACGTCCAGAAGTTGATGGAGGCCTACTTGGTAACCCATAAACAACGTAGAGCCCTACGGATCCAAGAGCCCGCTTCATCCAACGCAGTTCAACCCAGGAGAGTAGAAGACCCCCAGATTCTTGAAGGTCACCAGGTCTCTACCAGAGGAGAAAAGAAGGCTTGGGAACTCCCAGTAGGAGCCATAGTCTAGGAAGGAATTCCAATCTCCCCTAAGGCTATGGATAAGCAAGAGCACCCTAAATCCTCCCAAGATCCCCCGCCAGAGTTGTTTGAGCCCCTCAACATGAAGAAGATTCCAGCATCGTCCCTTGAGGTCAAGGAAGAAGCTGCAAGCACCCCTCCAGCACCGCCGCCCTCTGAGGAGCTACAAGAGTTAGTCCCGCTTGAAGAAGAGTTTGACCTCGTGCTGCCATCTCAGTCGCTGCCAGAAGAAGTCATCAACATCAGCTCCCTCTTGACCCATCCAGGAGATGTCTCAGATTGAAGTTGTGTGCCAGCCCTGCCAGAAGAGAAGCTGCCTGGTCTGAAGTTAGTTATGCCCAGTCCTCTGCATGCATTGGGTAGTGAAGTTTTTCTTCACTTTGGCTAGAGCCCTGCATGTATGAAAGGTAATCGTGTAGACTCGTGTTTTGCAAAACTCTAATTGTGTGGCCCCCTAGGGCATTTCAAAATGAATTTCGCTTGATGTTTTACTCCCTTTTGAGTGCATATGTGATGCTTTAACGTTAGTGCTCATAAGTTGCATTTAGCATAGTTCTCAATTCAGGAGCCAAGCAATAATAGTTATGCTTAGCCCCCGAATCTTAGTTCGTGCTTTGGAAAAACTCTATTCTTCCCCTATTCAAAATATTTGATTTGTTTGTGCTTATCATTGCTGAGCTTGTGTGTTTTCTTTTCGTTTTTCTTAAAAAGGTTTTCTCTAAAAACATAGATCACAAATTAGAGCTAATCCTTACCTTATGCTTCCATTCTCATCTTAACCCATCTGAAGAGAAAAGTGCCTTACCCGAGAAGATACCGGGAAGCTTACCCTTGAAGCCTGGAACAAGCTACAGAAGAAACCAGTCCAGCCGCTCAGTCAAAAGGACCGACCGTGGGAATCAAAGCACTGCCCCTGAGTCAAAGTAAACAGAAAAACAGGACAGAAAGAGTTATTACCATACAGAGAGGCAAAGATTCTCGGAACCATAGACCACAAACATCAGGGTCATTGACCCCACCACTCATTCGTGCCCCCTGCACGCGTGCCCCGCCTCCAACTGCCCCACGCCCCCCTTTGCAGCGCACTACCACCGCCCCACGCCCCCTTTTGCAGCGCACCCACCGCCATCATCGCTGACAACATGCCCCCCTCCCCATGTCGTGCCTGCTGCCTCGTGTCACTTGCTCCATCACCACCACTCCACACCTCGAGCAACACCTTGCATGCCAGTCGCCTATAAACCCCCCCAGCTCCCTCAACTCCCATCTCTCTCAAAGCAAAGCACACTCCAGATAAATCCCCTCTGCCAAATCGCAAGCAACTCCATTTTCCACTCCCTCGCCCCTAAGATCACAATGCTTGGTGATTCTTGGGTTGAAGACTGTTGTACATGGTTCATAGTCTTTGGTTTCCTCCAGTGTATGATGGTAATACTCTTTGAAAGAATCCTCCAGTGGGAAGAGCAAAGAGAAAGAAAGAGGCAGTGAAAAGTGAGAAGAGAAAAGAAGATAGCGAAGAGAAGATAAGAAGAAGGTTCTCCCAAAATCAACCTTGTGTCAGTCATTTCTTCGCAGCCTGCTCAAGCAGCAACAGCAGAAGAAGGCCCCATAACACCCTTGTTATGAGGTACATCAAGGAGATCAAATCCCCAAGATTCAAGAGTACTACCCTCATTCATTTTAAGTGGGGTAGTGTTCCAGTAAGGTTCCTGCTATGGAGAAAAAGAAGAAGGCCTGTAGCAAGCTTGTGGAGGACCAGATCATCAAAGCATATAAGTTTCTGGATGAGAAGTGGTCACCCAAGTTCCGTTGATGAAGCACTAGAAGAGCAATCAAGGGACCCATTGATAAGTTCGCAAGAAGAAGGTTTGTGTGTTGGCATCGATGCTTCTTCAATAAGCTAGCTGCCAAGCAAAAGCTAGAAGCCTGAAGATGATCTTGAGTAGCTAGAATCAGCGTTTGCAATCGGCAACCAGATGCTCCTCAAGGCCAGATTTTGTTGAAGCTCTATCTCCTCGAAGAGTCTGCAAAGTGAAGATATGTAGCTGAAGTAAAGCTATACCCATAACCCTTCTAAGCCAAATCTCGAGGACGAGATTCCTTTTAAGTGGGGTAGATTTGTAGCATCCCAAAAATTCAAATCTTGAAATTTTCTCAAACTTGCTCTAAATTCAAAATGAATTTCAAATTTCATTTCAAAATGTTTGTTTGCAAGTTGATATCAGCAAATAAAATATAGTGGTCTATATTCTCTCCAAAATCCTCCTCAAAATATCCTACAAATGTTTCTCCAGTGACCCCCCTCAAATTCTTTCCAGAAATACTGTCCAAATATTTCCCAAGTGATCCCCTCTGATTCTTTCCAGAAATACTGCCCAAATATTCCACCGATATATCTCCAGATATTTTCCTCATGAGAAATACCTTCAGAATCATTTTTCAAGTCTCTATAAATATTTTCTTCATAAGTTTCTTCATGCTCATACGTATACGTATGCCTCTAGTGTCATACGGTGAGCTCTACAAGCTAATCTCACTTATACAAGACAAATACATGCTAATCTCCCACTAATCCTCTCATCCTCCCACTAATTCCCTCATCCCTCCCCCTAATCCCCCCACCATGGCTATAAATAGAGGGGCAAGGGCCTCCTCTCATCCCACCCCAAGTCATTTCATGGCAACTCTCTTCCCCCCCCCCACACACCCACTCCATGTTCCACACAAGCACACACTAGCACAAGGATCGTTCGATCGTTCGTCCCCTGTTCTTGGTTCGTTCGTCCGTTCGTTCGTCCAAATAATCTTTTTTCCTACCGTTATGCTGCCGAAATTCCGATCGTTCGTTCGTTCGATCATTCGATCATTCATCGTTCGTTCATAGTTCCTATTCATCGTTCATCGTTCGTTCATAGTCCCTATTCATCGTTCTTCCAGATAATCTTTGTCCTGCCGTTATGCTGCCGAAATTTCGATCGTTCGTTCGTCCGATCATTCGATCGTTCGTCCGTTCGTTCATCCAAATAATCTTTGTCCTGCCGTTATGCTGCCGAAATTCCGATCGTTCGTTCGTTCGATCATTCGATCGTTCATCGTTCGTTCATAGTTCCTATTCATCGTTCATCGTTCGTTCATGGTCCCTATTCATCGTTCTTCCAGATAATCTTTGTCCTACTGTTATGCTGCCGGAATTCCGATCGTTCGTTCGTCCGATCATTCGATCGTTCGTCCGTTCGTTCATAGTTCCTATTCATCGTTCATCGTTCGTTCATAGTTCATTTTCATCGTTCATCGTTCGTTCATACGACTATTCATCATCACTATTCACTGTTACTATTCACTGACACTATTCACCATCGTTACTATTCAGTGTTACTATTCATCATCGTTACTATTCATCATTGTTACTACTCATCGATGATATCTATTACCTTTTTCGTCGTCACTATTCATCGTTACTATTCATCATTACTATTCATCGATTAGCCGATCACCCCAAATTTCAACTACTCATACATCATGCTGTCCAGTCCACCTAAAACCAGCCAAACCGATATTCCAGTCATACGAACTCCGATGACTGTGATTTTCCTTCCAGTAGGGAACTTCCCATCTGGTCACCCATCCCAGGTTTCTCCAAGTTGAGCACGCTTAACTTTGAGATTCCTTCGAACCAGGCTTCCAAACTCAGATTCCAATAATCCTCGTTTCTAAATTCTTATCAAACTATTCCCTATCCAACCATGTCATCCCTTAAGCATGGTCCATATTCCAGAAAACTCCCAAAATACTCTTGTCTCATATTCTGCCTATAACTCTCCTGTTCATACTAAGTCAGACGATTCATTCGTCACTATTCTCACCAACAGTGAACTTCACTGTGCTACACCACATACACCCAGCTATAAATACACCCAGCTACCCTCTCCCTCTCCACACACACTCAACACCCTCAGCCAAGGCAAACACCCCACCCACTCAGTTACTCTGCTCTGCCGGTTACACGCATAGTGTCGCTTCGCCTCCAGTCCACCCTCCTGGTAAGCACCTCCTCTCCACCACTAGTAGTATCTCAACACCACATGACACATATTCTACTCAAGACTCTACCCATCCATGTATCACTATTCTGACCACTATACAAAATATTTGTTGGTATACTTGCTTGTTTGTATGTTTGCTTATTCATGTTGCATAGTTATTGGAGCGTTCGTGCCGTCTCGTGGAGGCCAGATCTGCAAGTCTACGCCAGGCGGTGCAGCCAGAAGCCAGTTCCGCGAGCTCCCCTTCCCCCTTCGCCGAATAAGCACGGCAAGCTCACTGGATCCCTTTGATGCATAAATTACCTATGTTTTACAACCACAACCCTCAGCCTGTTATTTTATGCATGATATGATTTTAAGACAAGTTATTATGGCCACCCAGCCGCTTGCCGCAATCAATCCCTGATATATTTGTTACAAATGATTTGAGGAAAGGTGTGAGTTTTCAAAAGAAAATGTTTTTCAAAATGTGTATGATGAAGGGTTTTCACCCTTATCACCTTTGAGTAGGGATAATCAGGGACTCCCTGGTTTAGGGGAGGGCCTAAGGTGATGGCTCAGCTGGTTTAGGCGTGAGCAGAAGGATTGTCCCCTCGTATAAGGACCGGTTTGTCATCTTTCACTACATGTACTCATGATAAGTACAACCACTCGAGACTGTGTGGGCAGTCACTCAATCTGAACTCGTACGGTCCAACCCCAGGGTTATGAAGGCTGGGGAGCACCGGGAGGATAAGGAGGGGGAAAGTTTTGTCTGGTTTGGACATGGTGGTGGCCTGACTCCTTCCGGATAACCGTTAAGGTTAGGATGTGCGGGGAAAGAAAGAGATTCGGATTCGGATCTCATTGATCATGAGATCGCAGAGCCGGACTAGTGGGTAAAGTGTACACCTCTGCGCAGAGTTTGAAAACCTATTCGAATAGTCTGTGTCCACAGGAATGGACGAGTCTGGTATGGTATGGCAATTAATGTTTTGTTTTCCAAAAAAAGAGATGCTTTTGAAAAGTGGTTTTTAAAAAGGTTCGGCGGTTGAGCCGTGAGCTATGGTGGACGGGAAGTCCAGTAGCTGTTTTTGAAAATGAAAACCAGTGGGAACTGCTGAGATACCTGGATGGTTTAGTCCAGGGGATTTTGTTCTAATATTGAAAAACTTCCTGCTCCTTTTGGAGAGGATGCACTTTGCAAAATACAAAATATTTTTCAAAACAACCCTGCATAAAATATTGTTGTTTCTGCAAATATCCTGAGCTCTACATATTCCATGCATTATATCTGATTTCCCCATTCCGCGGGTGAAGGTGGGCTGCTGAGTACGTTTGTACTCACCCTTGCTTATTTGTTGTTTTTTTCAGAAAAAGAAGATCGGGTAAGAGTTACGACTGTTCCCAACCTTGCCTGTGGCTGTTGGACCGCTGAATTGCTTCGCTGCGTATATCGGGCTGCTTCAGCCCCACTCTGATGATATGTCCCGAGTTGTGGACCAACTCTTAAAGTTGTTCGCCACCTTTGTAGGTTTGTCTCGTTTAAGCAGATTTGGTATCATCTGATGTATAAATGTGTTTACTAGCCTCCTGGGACTAGTAATTGTATCACATTTGAGTCCCAGAGGATTGGGGACGCTTCAGTTCGACTCTGCGAGGTGAACAGTGGCGGTGGTCTACGACAGGTCGCCGAGTCGCCTGGCAGTGCTCGCTGCGGGGGCGCGGACGGTCCGCGGATCTAGGTCGGACGGTCTGCAACCTGGCGGCAGAAGCTGCGCCTTCCCTGCGCGTAGTCCGGACGGTCCGAGCTCTGGGTCGGACGGTCCGCAACCTGGCGGCAGAAGCTGCACCTTCCCTGCGCGAAGTCCGGACGGTCCGTCCTCTAGGTCGGACGGTCCGCGATGGCGCAGGGTCGTCTTCTTCTCCTCGTATGACCTAGATCTCGTCCCCTAGGGAGAGACCTTAGGGTGCTCCGGGTCAGCAGGTCAACCGGGGCGTCTCCAGACGACATAGTCGCCTAGAAATTAAGAGATCAATTCGAGGAAGAGATCTTGAATTGAAGTAGACGAAGTAGATCTTGCCCCTCAGGAGGGGTAAAGATTATAGGGTCGTCCTGGGATCGGTAGGCCACCCCAGGACGGATGTAAACGACGTAGAGTCGAATAGGGGTGGAGGTGGATATGCGGAAGGCTACAACTAGAACTACGCTACATCTACTCCTAGGGCTGGAAAGGTAAATAAAGTAATTGGTTCGATTGAAATATGTTCGAGGGTTCTCAATCGGCCGTACCCCTTTATATTTATAGGGGAGGAGGTCTGGACTTATTCTTAGGAGATAGCCAACAACTCACACGTGATTAGATGGATAATCACGCACGAGATAAGGATAATTACCCGAGTTAATCTAATCGCAGAGCACACGAACTGTCCAGGCTCAAGGACCAGACCATCCGCCACTTTTGGTGCTCAACAGATAGCATACAGACTCCTTTCAACCGTGTGCAGGACCTGCAAGTGCAAACAAACTATCCACGGATCATAGCTGAGTGCAGGACCTAGAGGTCAAAACTTAGTATCCACCGATCAACACAGCCTCCTTTCAGCTGAATGAGTGCAGGACCTGCAGGTGGAAGTGAACTATTCCCTTGAAAACCTCCATACAGGCGAGTGCTGTGTGTAGGTGCAGACCTCCACCGTATTGTCGCCGATGCAAAGCATTGTACACTTGTAAATAATAAAAGAGTACTCTTGTTTCATTTTGCCAAATGCCAAATAGCACCCAATTATTGATATCTGAAACTTATAGTGGCCCTGTGATGATGTCTGATGCACCCAATTGTTAATATCTGAAACTTTGTGCCACTGCCTGTGATCTCTGAATATCCGTGTCGCCGCCTGTGATACATCTAATTGTCGACCTCTAAACAATACTTGGTTTTCCAATTGTTTGACATAATTTTTTTTGTTACATTCTATTCATTTTGGTTGTGTTAATTTGCTATTGTGTAGTCAAGTTTGTGTTTCTAATCAGTAGTGCCCATGTACCAACTACAACTCTCTGAGTTTGCTTTGATTCTTGTTCTTTTATTTGGTAAAGTACCTTTTTTTCTCAAAAAAGGGTTCAGGTTCTACTTAGTATTCAAGTGTTCTACAGCTTAGTATTCAGAGTTCTACATCCCTTGTACCAAGGAGGAGAGTGGTGCACCTATAGGTCTTAGCCGTGGAGTAGATTTGATCGTCGTCGGTGCTTGCTCCGCTGCTCGCTCGCAATTTTCTCAGAGCACAGGGAGTAAACCTTCTCGCTCAGGCACATGTAGTTCGTTCATTCAATCGCGCACAGGGAGATCGATCGGACTTAGTGGTGCAAATGAGCTCGTTGCCTGTGACACGAAGGTCTCGCTCGTTGACGAAGCAGCAGTGACGTGTGCGTCAGGTTGGGGGTGAGAGAGACGGCGCCAAAAAGTGGCGTGTGGTTGGATTTGCCTAAAAAATGGCGAGCAGCTGGTTTCGAGAGTTCTGGTTATGTTGCTACATTTAGGAACAAAATAGGCTAACATAGGAACTTTGTAGATTTAGAAGAAAAAAATTAAGAAACTTGTCGATGTTTTGAACCAGCTCCAACAATTAGGATGATGTGCTCAGTGGGCACACGATTTATACCGATTCGAGCAGAACGTCCCTACTTTCAGTCTTCGGCGGCTTGCGCTACCGACATCTTGTTGATCAATGCTCGTAGTAGGTTTACAAACGGGCTAGAGAGGGAAGAGTTCCAAGGTCTCTATGGGTTGTGTCGCTAAGGATTCTACATATCGGGTGTTCTCTATCAACTAAGTCGTTTAGTATCGTGGTCTCATGTTCTCTTGGTTGTCCGCCTTCTTCCTCCTCTGGTTGTTGCTGACCCTCCCCATTTCTAGACCAAGGAGGGGCAATTACAAGCGGCTTCTCGTGGAAGGAGTTACTGCGTCGTGGTAGAATGAATCGTTCTACCCCCGGTAGAAATGTGTCCATCGGTATTCGTCTCGGTCGTCTGAGCTCTCTGATCGGGCTATTCAAGTCGGCTACGTGTGGGCGGCAAGGGACTCAAGCGTCATCATTACTCCTCCTGAGTCACGCCAACCCTTGGCTTTCATAGCTTGAGCCTCGCGTTGCTCGTTGTGATGCAGGTGAGAGGGAAATCTGCCCTTAGGCCATTTCTAGTTTTTTGGTGATTAAATGTTCAACACACAACTTTGGTCTAACATTCTTGATATGAGCATGAGTATAGATTTAAAGAAATCAAATTGAAGGCAAAAAGTCCAAATAAGTTGAATTAGAAGGCCAAAAGTGCAAATTTGGGTAATACTACAAAACACGAGGTTTAAGTACTTGAATAAGTTGCACTTACATTATACTATGTTTCTTGCACCTTTATTTAGATACTAACTCCTTTGTGCAAGAAAAGTGAAATTTGGACTTAGTTTTTGGACATATAGTAAATCCTAAAGAAAAGGAATGAAAGAGGTATGATCCCAACACTTAGTAAATTGTTTTAGTTGCTGATTATATTTGTCTAAGTGCTAGGGAACCTCTCCTGGTACCCAAGCATCAAAAGTGCACACTACAACTTCGAGACTACGTGACCACACTGTTTAGTGATTTGAGAGAGAGTTGAGCGCATTTCTGAGCCGTTACTCCGTCGTTTTTATAGTTGCGCTCTTGCCTTTGCTTTTGTGTGTGTTATTGATGCGTTGTACTTGTGTGTGTTCTAACTCCCTCTCTTACTCTGATTTGATTGTGATCATCTGTTGTAAGGCGTGAGGGACTCTAACTTGCGGAGGTTCCTCACAAACGGGTTGAGATATAAGGAAGAATACTATGGCACTCAAGTTTGATCTTTAGATCACTTGAGAAGGGTTGAGTGCAACCCTTGACCAAAGGAGGTCACCACAAAGTGGAGTAGGCTTTGCCGAACAACAGGAAAAACCGTTGTGTCTCTTGTCCAATTTACATTATTGCGATTTGTGTCTTCCTTAGTGTTTAAACTTCACTTACTTATTGCTCCTATTTTCATACACATCTCAAGGGAGAAATTAAATAAAGAGTCTATTTTTCTCTCCTTTTGTCATCCAAACTTGGTTTCAGTTTACTCTAACACCTTTTATAGACCAAGTTTCTATATTTGAAGCATTTTATTCAAGATCGTCTATTCACCCCCCTCTAGGTGCTCTCAATTAGTATCGAAGCCAGTCTCTTCCGTTGGGTCTAACAACCCAAAGAGATGGTCGACGACGATAAAGGGAAGGGCAAGGTGACCAACGAGAAGGAAGCTCTCAACAACGAGCCGAAGGGAGAAAAGCCCATCAACACAGGATCTGAGATGAAGAAAGATGGGAACAAGAAGCGCATCAAGTAGATCATCTACTACGATAGTGACACTTCTTAATCTTCTCTAAAGGACGATGATGTCTCCTTTTCTTCAAAACAAAAGATGGTCAAACAAAACTACTCTAAGAGGTATTTTAAGTATCTATGTATTCCTTACAATGTCAATGCTCATTTATTGTCTATTCCTCTTCACAAACCTCCTCACTTTAATGGGGAGCACTATTCTTGGTGGATTCATAAGATGCACAATCATTTATTTTCTCTTCATCCTAGCATTTGGGACGTAGTAGAAAATCGAATGCATGTTGTAGATAGTGATGATGAGAATTACAATGCTATTCTGTCACACCCGGGTTTTAGGGACCCGAGCGCGAACATAATCATCCTGTGTGCTCGGACCAAGTCTCACACATATGATGACTCATGGTACAGAAACGAATGTCACATCTTTACTATATAATAGAAGTTCTGTATAAAATAAATAAATAACTACATTATATGAAGACAATGATCTAGCAACCCAAAGTTGACTGGGAGACGACGGCCTAGACCTCTTGCGAACTCATCACAACATCCTCCATGCGCCTCATCCTGTGGTACCTGTTCTTGACCTGTGGGGGGGTAAGACAGCAAGGGTGAGCTCATATACGTTTATCGCTCAACAAGTTGTGGAGAATAATGTGCATGAACTCGCCAAAGGTGGGAGCTGATGTGAAGTGTAAGTCTTACCAAAGAGGATGGTTAAAGCTGAGCATTGCTTTTAAAGTTGGTCAAAATTTTATTAGTTGTTACTAAGTATAAGTAGATACCAAACCAAAGTAATAATAGATCAAAATTAATAGTAAACCACAATGCGATGCAAATGACAAAATGAATTTAATTACATAAATTAATCATGCAAGAGTCCTAAGCTGCTCATGACCTCGAGCATGGCTAGTATACCGGTTTTACATTCTGCAGAGGTTGTATCCTTTACCTACAAGTCATGTTACCCATTTGCCACGGGGTTGATCGGACCCCATACACCTCTACCAAGGAAGCGAGGCAGGATAACGCTACGAGGCCTTTACAAAGTTCCACTAGCTTCAGAAATCCCGCTACAGTTTCTAGGAAAAGCAATGCAGGAATCCCTCGTCTAACCGCCATCGCAACAAAATCAACCCGAGAACCTCCCTACATGCCTACTCCCCTACTATCCTTGCCCCTTTCGGGTAAGGTAATCCTCCACTAGCTTTCCTAATTAGTCAGCCAAGGGCGTCCCATTCCACCCTTGTGGCGGCACGTGTTTCTCAAGTTAAGCTCCATGTTCCAATTAACATAACAGTCTTATCATGAACAGAAATAGAATAGTAATATTAAAGAATGACCATGTGTAGTAGTTATCTCAACACCCAAAACCATATATAGCAATAGCAAAGACTACCCATAAGTTCAGGGATAAACAAGGTGTAAAGATGACCAAACTAGGGTGACCTATTGGGTCCAATCAAAATTAAGCCTATGCATGATAAAATGATTATAGAGAACATTATTGGGTAAATAAAAGTGGTCAAGGGCACAACTTGCGTGAGACTCGAGATTCCCAGGTACCGACTTGCTCTTCAAGTGACTCGTAACCTCGCTGCTAGTCGTAGCAATACAAACAAACATGGTATAGGCAAAATCAACATCACACTATGAAAGGGAAATGTGCCCTTGGGCCATTTCTAAGTATTTTGGTGATTTAGTGTCCAACACAAGTGCCTAAGTGTTAAATGGTGGACAAAGTACAAATCAAGTATAAAGGTATGTTTCTCAGACTTAGTACATTGTTTTAGAGACTAATGTATTGTGTCTAAGTGCTGGAAACAGGAAAAATCAAGTTGAAATTAAAGATGACTTTGTTCAGCCATAGTCAGCTCTGTCTGGGTGCACCGGACAGTGTCTGGTGGTGCACCGGACAGTGTCCAGTGCGCTCGGCTGACTCAGGCGAACTTGCTGCTCTCAGGAAGTGATTAACGGCGTACGACTATAATTCACCGGACTGTCCGGTGTGCACCGGACTGTCCGGTGAGCCAACAGTCGGCCGGGCCAACGGTCGGCCGCGCGATCCGCGCGAGACACGTGGCCGAGCCAACGGTCGGAAGGGGGCACCGGACTGTCCGGTGTGCACCGGACAGTGTCCGGTGCGCCAACGGCTCCAAAGCGCCAATGGTCGGCTTCGCCAAAGAAGGAAAGAAATCCGCACCGGACTGTCCGGTGGTGCACCGGACTGTCCGGTGCGCCAGGCGACAGAAGGCAAGAATTGCCTTCCTGGAATGCACTCAACGACTCCTAGCTGCCTTGGGGCTATAAAAGGGACCCCTAGGCGCATGGAGGAGTACACCAAGCATTCTCTAAGCATTCCTAAGCACCAAGACCTCGATTCCGCGCATTTGATTCTTTGTGATAGCAATTAGAGCTCTATTTGAGTTGTGAACTCGTCGAGTTGTGTTGTGAGCTCTTATTGCGACTTGTGTGCGTGTTGTCGATCTGATTTCGTATCTTGTGTGCGTTGCTCATCCCTTCCTTACTCCGTGCTTCTTTGTGAACATCAAAGTGTAAGGGCGAGAGGCTCCAAGTTGTGGAGATTCCTCACAAACGGGATATAGTAAAGCAAAGCAAAACACCGTGGTATTCAAGTTGGTCTTTGGACCGCTTGAGAGGGGTTGATTGCAACCCTCGTCCGTTGGGACGCCACAACGTGGACTAGGCAAGTGTTGAACTTGGTCGAACCACGGGATAAACCACTGTGTCTATCTGTGATTGATCTTCTTGTGGTTATCGTGTCTTGCAAAGACTCTTCTCTAGCCACTTGGCATTCTTGTGCTAACTCCTAATCAAGTTTTGTGGTATTAAGTTTCAAGTTTTACAAGATCACCTATTCACCGCCCCCCTCTAGGTGCTCTCAATTGGTATCAGAGCCGTTCTCTTCAAGAAAGGGACTAACCGCCCGAAGAGATGGATCCTAGGGGCAAGGGGATGGTGGTCAACGATAAGGAGAAGGAGTCCTTCATCAACGAGCCTAAAGATGACAAGCCTACCGACTCGGGCTCGGGCCACAAACGAAGAGATGGGAAGAAGAAGAAGACGAGGCGCATCAAGGAGATCGTCTACTACGACGACAGCGACGAGTCCTCTTCTTCCCAAAAGGACGACGACAATGTCTACGAGAATAAGAAGACGGTTAATTCAAACTTCTCTTTTGATTATTCTCGTATTCCTCAAAGTACCAATGCTCATTTACTCTCCATTCCACTTGGTAAACCTCCTCATTTTGATGGAGAGGACTACGGATTTTGGAGTCACAAAATGCGTAGTCACTTGTTCTCTCTCCATCCTAGTATATGGGAGATAGTAGAGAGTGGAATGAAATTTGATAGCTCGGATAGTCCTTTGTTTATCAATGAACAGATTCATAAAAATGCACAAGCTACTACTGTGTTGTTAGCCTCATTGTGCAGGGACGAGTACCATAAGGTGAGCGGCTTGGACAATGCCAAGCAGATCTGGGACACTCTCAAGATCTCACATGAGGGGAACGACGTCACCATGCTCAACAAGATGGAGCTGGTGGAAGGCGAACTCGGGAGATTTGCGATGATAAGAGGGGAGGAGCCAACCCAAACGTACAACAGGCTCAAGACCCTCGTCAACAATATAAGGAGCTATGGAAGCACACGATGGACGGACCACGACGTCGTCCGCCTAATGCTAAGGTCCTTTACCGTCCTTGATCCACATCTTGTGAACAATATTCGTGAGAATCCTAGGTACACGAAGATGACGCCCGAGGAGATCCTTGGAAAGTTCGTAAGCGGGCGGATGATGATCAAGGAGGCTAGATACGTCGACAATGCATTAAATGGCCCAATCCAAGAGCCTCAAACTATTGCTCTCAAGGCAACAAGGAGCAAGGAGGCGCTACCTAGCAAGGTGGCGCAAGTTGAGGCGGCCAGGCTTAATGATGAAGAGATGGCCCTCATCATCAAGCGCTTCAAAACGGCGCTAAAAGGTCGCAAGGAGCACCCCAACAAGAACAAGACGAAGGGGAAGCGCTCCTGCTTCAAATGTGGTAAGATTGGTCATTTTATCGCTAATTGTCCCGATAATGATAGTGACCAGGAAAATAAGAGTGGAAAGTGGGAAAAGAAGAAGAACTACAAGAAGGCGAAGGGCGAGGCACATCTTGGAAAGGAGTGGGATTCGGATTGCTCCTCGTCCGACTCCGACAACGAAGGACTCGCCGCCACCGCCTTCAACAAGTCATCTCTCTTCCCCAACGAGCATCACACATGCCTCATGGCAAAGGAGAAGAAGGTATGTACTCGAAACAATACTACTTATGCTTCTTCAAGCGAGGATGAGTCTAGTGATGATGATGAAATAGACTATTCATGCTTATTCAAGGGCTTAGACAGAACTAAGGTTGATAAGATTAATGAATTGATTGATGCTTTGAATGATAAGAATAGATTACTAGAAAAACAAGAGGACCTTTTATATGAAGAGCATGATAAATTTGTTAGTGCACAAAATTCTCTTGCTCTAGAAGTTAAAAGGAATGAAATGCTCTCTTGTGAACTATCTACTTGTCATGAAACCATTTCTACTTTAAAATGTGTTAATGATGATTTAAATGCTAAACTAGAAGTAGCAAATAAATCCAACTCTTGTGTAGAACATGTTATGATTTGCAATAGGTGCAAAGATTTTAATGTTAATGCTTGTAGTGAACACCTAGCTTGCATTTCCAAATTAAATGATGAAGTGGCTAGTCTTAATGCCCAACTTAAGACTAGCAAGAGTGAATTTGACAAGCTAAAATTTGCAAGGGATGCCTACACGATTGGTAGACATCCCTCAATTAAGGATGGTCTTGGCTTCAAGAGGGAAGTCAAGAACTTAACAAGCCATAAGGCTTCCATCTCCGCCAAGGAGAAAGGGAAGACCCCTATGGCTAGTAGTGCTCAAAAGAACCATGCCTTCATGTATCATGATAGGAGACATTCTAGAAATGTTTATAGAAGTTATGATGCTCTTCATTCTCATGCTATGGTTGCTTCTAGTTCTTCTATTATGCATGATAGAAATTTAGCTATTAATCACATGTCTAGAAGAAATGTTGTTCATATGCCTAGGAAAACAAATAATGAACCTTCTACAATTTATCATGCTTTAAATGCTTCCTTTGCTATTTGTAGAAAGGATAAGAAGGTAGTTGCTAGAAAATTAGGGGCAAAATGCAAAGGAGATAAAACTTACATTTGTGTCCCTAAAGCTATTTGTACTAACCTTGTAGGACCCAACATGAGTTGGGTACCTAAGACCCAAGCCTAAATTGCCTTGCAGGTTTATGCATCCGGGGGCTCAAGCTGGATTATCGACAGCGGATGCACAAACCACATGACGGGGGAAAAGAGGATGTTCTCTTCCTACGTCAAGAACAAGGATCCCCAAGATTCAATTATATTCGATGATGGGAACCAAGGCAAGGTGAAAGGGTTAGGAAAAATTGCTATTTCTTCCAAGCACTCTATTTCTAATGTGTTCTTAGTTGAATCGCTTGGATATAACTTGTTGTCTGTGAGTCAACTTTGCAATATGGGATATAATTGTTTATTCACCAATGTAGATGTGTCTGTCTTTAGAAGAAGTGATGGTTCATTAGCTTTTAAGGAAGTACTAGACGACAAACTTTATTTAGTTGATTTTGCAAAAGAGGAGGCCGGTCTAGATGCATGCTTAATTGCTAAGACTAGCATGGGCTGGATGTGGCATCGCCGTTTAGCACATGTGGGGATGAAGAACCTTCACAAGCTTCTAAAGGGAGAACACATGATAGGTCTAACAAATGTTACTTTCGAAAAAGATAGACCTTGTGCAGCTTGTCAAGCAGGGAAACAGGTGGGAAGCTCTCATCATGCCAAAAATGTGATGACAACATCAAGACCCCTGGAGCTACTTCATATGGACCTCTTCGGACCCGTTGCCTATCTGAGCATAGGAGGAAGTAAGTATGGTCTTGTTATAGTTGATGATTTTTCCCGCTTCACTTGGGTATTCTTTTTGCAGGATAAATCTGAAACCCAAGGGACCCTCAAGCGCTTCCTAAGGAGAGCTCAAAACGAGTTTGAGCTCAAGGTGAAGAAGATAAGAAGCGACAATGGGTTCGAGTTCAAGAACCTTCAAGTGGAGGAGTATCTTGAGGAGGAAGGAATCAAGCACGAGTTCTCCGCTCCCTACACACCACAGCAAAATGGTGTGGTAGAGAGGAAGAACAGGACGCTTATAGACATGGCGAGGACGATGCTTGGAGAGTTCAAGACCCCCGAGCGCTTTTGGTCGGAAGTCGTGAACACGGCTTGCCACGCCATCAACCGGGTCTACCTTCATCACCTCCTCAAGAAGACTTCGTATGAGCTACTAACCGGTAACAAATCCAATGTTTCGTATTTCTGAGTTTTTGGGAGTAAATGCTACATTCTAGTGAAGAAGGGTAGGAATTCCAAATTTGCTCCCAAAGCGGTAGAAGGGTTTTTGTTAGGTTATGACACAAATACAAAGGCGTATAGGGTCTTCAACAAATCATCGGGTTTGGTTGAAGTCTCTACCGACGTTGTATTTGATGAGACTAATGGCTCTCCAAGAGAGCAAGTTGTTGATCTTGATGATGTAGATGAAGAAGACGTTCCAACAGCCGCAATGCGCACCATGGCGATTGGAGATGTGAGGCCAATGGAACAAAAGGAGCTGAAAGGGAAATGTGCCCTTGGGCCATTTCTAAGTGTTTTGGTGATTTAGTGTCCAACACAAGTGCCTAAGTGTCAAATGGTGGACAAAGTACAAATCAAGTATAAAGGTATGTTTCTCAGACTTAGTACATTGTTTTAGAGACTAATGTATTATGTCTAAGTACTAGAAATAGGAAAGATTGAATTGGAAATGAGATGCCTCTGTTCAGCCAAAGTCAGCTCGGTCTGGATGCACCGGACTGTCCGGTGGTGCACCGGACAGTGTCCGGTGTGCCAGGCTGGCTCAGGCGAACTTGCCGCTCTCGGGAAGGAATTAACGGCGTACGGCTATAATTCATCGGACTGTCCGGTGAGCCAACGGTCGGCCGGGCCAACGGTCGGCTGCGCGATCCGCGCGAGACACGTGGCCGAGCCAACGGTCGGGAGGGGGCACCGGACTGTCCGGTGTGCACCGGACAGTGTCCGGTGCGCCAACGGCTCCAAGGCTACCAACGGTCGGCTTCACCAAATGAGGAAGGAAATCCGCACCGGACAGTGTCCGGTGGTTCACCGGACTGTCCGGTGCGCCAGGCGACAGAAGGCAAGAATTGCCTTCCCAGATTGCTCTCAACGGCTCTTAACTGCCTTGGGGCTATAAAAGGGACCCCCTAGGCGCATGGAGGAGCACACCAAGCATTCCTTGAGTACTCTTGATCACTCACACTCCATTCTTGCGCACTTGTTCGACATTCTAGTGATTTGAGCTCCGTTCTAGTGTGCTAGTCTTTTGAGCTTAAGTCGGGGTCTTGTGTGTGCGTATTTGCTGTGATCTTTGTATCTTGTGTGAGTTGCTAATCCCTCCCTTACTTCGTGCTTATTTGTAAACATCTTTGTAAGGGCGAGAGACTCCAAGTTGTGGAGATTCCTCGCAAACGGGATATAGAAAAGAAAAGCAAACACTGTGGTATTCAAGTGGGTCTTTGGACCGCTTGAGAGGGGTTGATTGCAACCCTCGTCCGTTGGGACGCCACAACGTGGAAGTAGGCAAGTGTTGTACTTGGCCGAACCATGGGATAAACCACTGTGTCTACCTGTGCTGACTCTCTTGTGGTTATTGTGTTTTGCTAAGACTCTTCTCTAGCCACTTGGCAATACTGTGCTAACACTTAACCAAGTTTTTGTGGCATAAAGTTCAAGTTTTACAGGATCACCTATTCACCCCCCCTCTAGGTGCTCTCAATTGGTATCAGAGCCGTTCTCTTCAAGAAAGGGACTAACCACCCGAAGAGATGGATCCTAAGGGCAAGGGGATTGTGATCAATGACAAGGAGAAGGAGTCATTCGTCAACGGGCCCAAGGATGACAAGCCTACCGACTCGGGCTCGGGCCACAAACGCAAAGATGGGAAGAAGAAGAAGACAAGACACATCAAGGAGATCGTCTACTACGACGACAGTGATGAGTCCACTTCTTCCCAAAAGGACAACGACGACAACGACTACGAGAGAAGGAAACTGGTTAATTTGAACTTTTCTTTTGACTACTCTCGTATTCCGCAAAGTACAAATGCTCATTTGCTCTCCATTCCACTTGGCAAACCTCCTCACTTTGATGGAGAGGACTACGGATTTTGGAGCCACAAAATGCGTAGTCACCTGTTCTCTCTCCATCCGAGCATATGGGAGATTGTGGAAAGTGGAATGAAATTTGATAGCTCGGATAGTCCTATGTTTATCAATGAACAGATTCATAGAAATGCACAAGCTACTACTGTGTTGTTAGCCTCTTTGTGCAGGGACGAGTATCATAAGGTGAGCGGCTTGGACAATGCCAAGCAGGTCTGGGACACCCTCAGGATCTCACATGAGGGGAACGACGTCACCTTACTCACCAAAATGGAGTTGGTGGAGGGCGAGCTTGGAAGATTCGCAATGATCAGGGGAGAGGAGCCAACCCAAACATACAACCGGCTCAAGACCCTCATCAACAAGATAAGGAGCTACGGAAGCACACGATGGACGGACCACGACGTCGTTCGTCTAATGCTAAGGTCCTTTACTATACTTGATCCACATTTGGTGAACAATATCCGTGAAAATCCTAGGTACACCAAGATGTCACCCGAAGAAGTTCTTGGGAAATTTGTAAGCGGGCGAATGATGATCAAGGAGGCGAGATATGTCGACGACGCGTTGAACGGTCCAATCCATGAGCCTCAACCCATTGCTCTCAAGGCAACGAGGAGCAAGGAGGCGCTACCTAGCAAGGTGGCGCAAGTTGAGGCAGCCGGACTCAATGATGAAGAGATGTCCCTCATCATCAAGCGCTTCAAAACGGCGCTAAAGGGTCGCAAGGGGCAGCCAAGCAAGACCAAGACAAAGGGGAAGCGCTCATGCTTCAAATGTGGTAAGGTTGGTCATTTTATTGCTAACTGTCCCGACAATGTTAGTGACCAGGAACAAGGGAACAAGAGGGAGAAGAAGAAGAACTATAAGAAGGCAAAAGGCGAGGCACATCTTGGCAAGGAGTGGGACTCGGATTGTTCGTCGTCCGACTCCGACAATGAAGGACTCGCCGCCACTGCCTTCAACAAGTCATCCCTCTTCCCCAACGAGCATCACACTTGCCTCATGGCAAGGGAAAAGAAGGTAAGCGCTTGTAACACTAGTACTTATGCTTCTTCAAGTGAGGATGAGTCTAGTGATGATGATGAAATAGATTATTCATGTTTATTCAAGGGTCTAGATAGAACCAATGTGGATAAAATAAATGAATTGATTGATGCTTTGAATGATAAGAATAGATTGCTAGAAAAGCAAGAGGATCTCTTATATGATGAACATGATAAGTTTGTAGAAGCTCAAAAATCCCTTGCTTTAGAAATAAAGAGAAATGAAATGCTTTCTTGTGAACTATCTTCCTGCCATGAGACAATTTCTAGCTTAAGGAGCATAAATGATGATTTGAATGCTAAGTTAGAGATAGCTAGTAAATCTAACTCTTGTGTAGAACATGTTACGATTTGCAATAGGTGTAAATATTTTGACATTGATGCTTGTAGTGAACACCTTGTTACAATTTCCAAATTGAATGATGAATTGACTAGTCTTAATGCCCAACTTAAGACTAGCAAGAGTGATTTTGATAAGCTAAAGTTTGCAAGGGATGCCTACACGATTGGTAGACACCCCTCAATTAAGGATGGACTTGGTTTCAAGAGGGAAGCCAAGAACTTAACAAGCCATAAGGCTCCCATCCCCGCCAAGGAGAAAGGGAAGGCCCCTATGGCTAGTAGTGCTAAAAAGAACCATGCTTTTATGTACCATGATAGAAGACAGTCTTATAAGAGTTGTAATGCTTATGATGCTTTTGACTCTCATGCCATGTTTGCTTCTAGTTCTTCCTATATGCATGGTAAAGATATGTCTAGGAGATATTTTGTTCATATGCCTAGGAGAAATGTTGTTAATATTCCTAGGAAAGTTAATGAACCTTCTACAATATATCATGCCTTAAATGCTTCCTTTGCTATTTGTAGAAAGGATAGAAAGATAGTTGCTAGAAAATTAGGGGCAAAATGCAAGGGAGACAAAACTTGCAATTGGGTCCCTAAGACAATTGTGACTAACCTTGTAGGACCCAACAAGAGTTAGGTACCTAAGACCTAGGCCTAAATTTGCCTTGCAGGTTTATGCATCCGGGGGTTCAAGCTGGATTATCGACAGCTGATGCACAAACCATATGACGGGGGAGAAGAAGATGTTCACCTCCTACGTTAAAAACAAGGATTCCCAAGATTCAATTATATTCGGTGATGGGAATCAAGGCAAGGTAAAAGGGTTAGGTAAAATTGCTATTTCATCCGAGCACTCTATATCTAATGTGTTTTTAGTTGAGTCTCTTGGATATAATTTGTTATCTGTTAGTCAATTATGCAATATGGGATATAATTGTCTATTCACAAATGTACATGTGTCTGTCTTTAGAAGAAGTGATGGTTCACTAGCTTTTAAGGGTGTATTAGACGACAAACTTTACTTAGTTGATTTTGCAAAAGAGGAGGCCGGTCTAGATGCATGCTTAATTGCTAAGACTAGCATGGGCTGTTTGTGGCATCGCCGCTTAGCACATGTGGGGATGAAGAACCTTCACAAGCTTCTAAAGGGAGAACACGTGATAGGTCTAACTAATGTGAAATTCAAAAAAGATAGACCTTGTGCAGCTTGTCAAGCAGGCAAACAGGTGGGAAGCTCTCATCACACCAAAAATGTGATGACCACATCAAGACCTTTGGAGATGCTTCACATGGACCTCTTCGGACCCGTCGCCTATCTAAGTATAGGAGGAAGTAAGTATGGTCTTGTTATAGTTGATGAGTTTTTCCGCTTCACTTGGGTATTCTTTTTGCAGGATAAATCTGAAACCCAAGGGACTCTCAAGCGCTTCCTAAGGAGAGCTCAAAACGAGTTTGAGCTCAAGGTGAAAAAGATTAGGAGCGACAATGGGTCCGAGTTCAAGAACCTTCAAGTGGAGGAGTACCTTGAGGAGGAAGGGATCAAGCACGAGTTCTCCGCTCCCTACACACCACAGCAAAATGGTGTGGTAGAGAGGAAGAACAGGACGCTCATTGACATGGCGAGGACAATGCTTGGAGAGTTCAAGACCCCCGAGCGCTTTTGGTCGGAAGCCGTGAACACGGCTTGCCACGCCATCAATAGGGTCTACCTTCATCGCCTCCTCAAGAAGACGTCATACGAGCTATTAACCGGTAACAAACCTAATGTTTCGTATTTCCGAGTTTTTGGGAGTAAATGCTACATTTTAGTGAAGAAGGGTAGGAATTCCAAATTTGCTCCCAAAGCCGTAGAAGGGTTTTTGTTAGGTTATGACTCAAATACAAAGGCGTATAGAGTCTTCAACAAATCATCGGGTTTGGTTGAAGTCTCTAGCGACGTTGTATTTGATGAGACTAATGGCTCTCCAAGAGAGCAAGTTGTTGATTTTGATGATGTAGATGAAGAAGAAGTTCCAACGGCCGCAATACGCACCATGGCGATTGGAGATGTGCGACCACAGGAACAAGATGAACGAGATCAACCTTCTTCCTCAACAATGGTGCAACCCTCAACTCAAGATGATGAGCAGGAGGTGTGTGATCAAGGGGGAGCACAAGATGATCTTGCAATAGAGGAAGAAGCGCAACCGGCACCTCCAACCCAAGTTCGAGCGATGATTCAAAGGGATCATCCCGTCGACCAAATTTTGGGTGATATTAGCAAGGGAGTAACTACTCGATCTCGATTAGTTAATTTTTGTGAGCATTACTCCTTTGTCTCTTTTATTGAGCCTTTCAGGGTAGAAGAGGCCTTGCTAGATCCGGACTGGGTGTTGGCCGTGCAGGAGGAGCTCAACAACTTCAAAAGAAATGAAGTTTGGACACTGGTGCCTCGTCCCAAGCAAAATGTTGTGGGAACCAAGTGGGTGTTCCGCAACAAACAAGACGAGCACGGAGTGGTGACGAGGAACAAGGCTCGACTTGTGGCAAAAGGTTATGCCCAAGTCGCAGGTTTGGACTTTGAGGAGACTTTTGCTCCTGTGGCTAGGCTAGAGTCCATTCGTATTTTATTAGCATATGCCGCTCACCATTCTTTCAGGTTGTTCCAAATGGATGTGAAGAGCGCTTTCCTCAACGGGCCAATTAAGGAGGAGGTATATGTGGAGCAACCCCCTGGCTTCGAGGATGAACGGTACCCCGACCATGTGTGTAAGCTCTCTAAGGCGCTCTATGGACTTAAGCAAGCCCCAAGAGCATGGTATGAATGTCTTAGAGACTTTTTAATTGCTAATGCTTTCAAGGTTGGGAAAGCCGATCCAACTCTTTTTACTAAGAGTTGTGATGGTGATCTTTTTGTGTGCCAAATCTATGTCGATGACATAATATTTGGTTCTACTAACCAAAAGTCTTGTGAAGAGTTTAGCAGGGTGATGACTCAGAAATTCGAGATGTCGATGATGGCGAGTTAAGCTACTTCCTTGGGTTCCAAGTGAGGCAACTCAAGGATGGAACCTTCATCTCCCAAACGAAGTACACACAAGATTTGATAAAGAGGTTTGGGATGAAGGACGCCAAGCCCGCAAAGACTCCGATGGGAACCGACGGACACACCGACCTCAACAAAGGAGGTAAGTCTGTTGATCAAAAAGCATACCGGTCTATGATAGGGTCTTTACTTTATTTATGTGCTAGTAGGCCGGATATTATGCTTAGCGTATGCATGTGTGCTAGATTTCAATCCGATCCTAAGGAGTGTCACTTAGTGGCTGTGAAGCGAATTCTTAGATATTTAGTCGCTACGCCTTGTTTCGGGATCTGGTATCCAAAGGGGTCTACCTTTGACTTGATTGGATATTCAGACTCCAACTATGCTGGATGTAAGGTCGATAGGAAGAGTACATCGGAGACGTGCCAATTCTTAGGAAGGTCCCTGGTGTCATGGAGTTCTAAGGAACAAACTTTCGTTGCCATATCCACCGCTGAGGCCGAGTACGTTGTCGCAGGACAGTGTTGCGCGCAACTACTTTGGATGAGGCAAACCCTCAGGGACTTTGGCTACAATCTGAGCAAAGTCCCACTCCTATGTGATAATGAGAGTGCTATCCGCATGGCGGATAATCCTGTTGAACACAGCCACACAAAGCACATAGACATCCGGCATCACTTTTTGTGAGACCACCAGCAAAAGGGAGATATCGAAGTGTTTCATGTTAGCTCCGAGAACCAGCTAGCCGATATCTTTACCAAGCCTTTAGATGAGCAGACCTTTTGCAAGTTGCGTAGTGAGCTAAATGTCTTAGATTCGCGGAACTTGGATTGATTTATAACATACATGTGTTTATGCCTTTGATCATGTTTCTTATGCATTTTGTTGTTTATTTATGGTGCTCAAGTTGTACAAGCACTCCCCGAACCTTACAAGTCCATCTGCAAGTGATGCACAAATTTAGGGGGATATGTGCTACAACTTGACCTTTTGAGACTAACTGTGTGCTTGAGTTTGCTTAATTTAGTCTCAAAGGAGGATTGAAAGGGAAAGGTGAACTTGGACCATGCAAGACTTCCACTGCACTCCGATGAACGAGTAACTTCTTCCAAGTTCATCTTCGTACTCTTATTGCCTTTTACTCTTAGTTGAAGATTTTTGGTGAGGCAATGGGGTTAAAGGGCCAAAATTGATCCCGTTTTGGTGCTTGATGCCAAAGGGGGAGAAAATAAGGCTAAAGCAATAAATGGATCAGCTACCACTTGAGAATTTTGAAAAAGTAGAGTTAGAGTTTTTGTCTGTCAAAATACTCTTGTTTGCTTCTTATTATCAAAAGTTAGTCTCTTGTGGGGAGAATGGTGGATTATGGGAAATAGGGGGAGTTTTTGATACTGTGATCAATTTCTATTGGAACAACTCTCTTTATGTCTCTACAAGTGTGTTTGACTTAAAGTTAGGAAATTGAGGTCGATTTGCAAAAACAAACCAAGTGGTGGCAAAGAATGATCCATATATGCCAAATTTGATTCAAAACAAATTTGAGTTCTTATTTGAATTGATTTTGTACTTGTTCTACTTGCTTTATGTTGTGTTGGCATAAATCACCAAAAAGGGGGAGATTGAAAGGGAAATGTGCCCTTGGGCCATTTCTAAGTGTTTTGGTGATTTAGTGTCCAACACAAGTGCTTAAGTGTCAAATGGTGGACAAAGTACAAATCAAGTATAAAGGTATGTTTCTTAGACTTAGTACATTGTTTTAGAGACTAATGTATTATGTCTAAGTACTGAAAACAGGAAAGATTGAATTGGAAATGAGATGGCTCTGTTCAGCCAAAGTCAGCTCGGTCTGGGTGCACCGGACTGTCCGGTGGTGCACCGGACAGTGTCTGGTGTGCCAGGCTGGCTCAGGCGAACTTGCCGCTCTCGGGAAGGAATTAACAGCGTACGACTATAATTCACCGGACTGTCCGGTGTGCACCGGACTGTCCGGTGAGCCAACGGTCGGTCGGGCCAACGGTCGGCTGCGCGATTCGCGCGAGACACGTGGCCGAGCCAACGGTCGGGAGGGGGCACCGGACTGTCCGGTGTGCACCGGACTGTCCGGTGTGCACCGGACTGTCCGGTGCGCCAACGGCTCCAAGGCTATCAACGGTCGGCTTCGCCAAATGAGGAAGGAAATCCGCACCGGACAGTGTCCGGTGGTTCACCGGACTGTCCGGTGCGCCAGGCGACAGAAGGCAAGAATTGCCTTCCCAGATTGCTCTCAACGGCTCCTAGCTGCCTTGGGGCTATAAAAGGGACCCCTAGGCGCATGGAGGAGCACACCAAGCATTCCTTGAGTACTCTTGATCACTCACACTCCATTCTTGCGCACTTGTTCGACATTCTAGTGATTTGAGCTCCGTTCTAGTGTGCTAGTCTTTTGAGCTTAAGTCTGGGTCTTGTGTGTGCGTATTTGCTGTGATCTTTGTGTCTTGTGTGAGTTGCTAATCCCTCCCTTACTCCGTGCTTATTTGTAAACATCTTTGTAAGGGCGAGAGACTCCAAGTTGTGGAGATTCCTCGCAAACGGGATATAGAAAAGAAAAGCAAACACCGTGGTATTCAAGTGGGTCTTTGGACCGCTTCAGAGGGGTTGATTGCAACCCTCGTCCGTTGGGACGCCACAACGTGGAAGTAGGCAAGTGTTGTACTTGGTCGAACCACGGGATAAACCACTGTGTCTACATGTGCTGACTCTCTTGTGGTTATTGTGTTTTGCTAAGACTCTTCTCTAGCCACTTGGCAATACTGTGCTAACACTTAACCAAGTTTTTGTGGCATAAAGTTCAAGTTTTACAGGATCACCTATTCGCCCCCTCCCTCTAGGTGCTCTCAGGAGCAAGATCAACCTTCTTCCTCAACAATGGTGCATCCCCAACTCAAAACGATGAACAGATTCATCAAGAGGAGTCGTGTGATCAAGGGGAAGCACAAGTTGATCGTGTAATGGAGGAAGAAGCACAACCGGCACCTCCAACCCAAGTTCGAGCGATAATTCAAAGGGATCATCCCGTCGACCAAATTTTGGGCGTCATTAGCAAGGGAGTAACTACTCGGTCTCGATTAGTTAATTTTTGTGAGCATTACTCTTTTGTCTCTTCTATTGAGCCTTTCAGGGTAGAGGAGGCCTTGCTAGATCCAGACTGGGTGTTGGCCATGCAGGAGGAGCTCAACAACTTCAAGAGAAATGAAGTTTGGACACTAGTGCCTCGTCCCAAGCAAAATGTTGTGGTAACCAAGTGGGTGTTCCGCAACAAACAAGACGAGCACGGGGTGGTGACAAGGAACAAGGCACGACTTGTGGCAAAAGGTTATGCCCAAGTCGCAGGTTTGGACTTTGAGGAGACTTTTGCTCCTGTGGCTAGGCTAGAGTCAATTCACATATTGTTAGCCTATGCTACTCACCATTCTTTCAGGTTGTTCCAAATGGATGTGAAGTGCGCTTTCCTCAACGGGCCAATCAAGGAGGAGGTGTACGTGGAGCAACCCCCTGGCTTCGAGGATGAACGGTACCTCGACCACGAGTGTAAGCTCTCTAAGGCGCTCTATGGACTTAAGCAAGCCCCAAGAGCATGGTATGAATGCCTTAGAGACTTTTTAATTGCTAATGCTTTCAAGGTTGGGAAAGCCGATCCAACTCTTTTTACTAAGACTTGTGATGGTGATCTTTTTGTGTGCCAAATTTATGTCGATGACATAATATTTGGTTCTACTAATCAAAAGTCTTGTGAAGAGTTTAGCAGGGTGATGACTCAAAAGTTTGAGATGTCAATGATGGGCGAGTTAAGCTATTTCCTTGGGTTCCAAGTGAGGCAACTCAAGGATGGGACCTTCATCTCCCAAACGAAGTACACGCAAGACTTGATCAAACGGTTTGGGATGAAGGACGCCAAGCCCGCAAAGACTCCAATGGGAACCGACGGACACACCGACCTCAACAACGGAGGTAAGTCTGTTGATCAAAAGGCATACCGGTCTATGACAGGGTCTTTACTTTATTTATGTGCTAGTAGACCGGATATTATGCTTAGTGTAGGCATGTGTGCTAGATTTCAATCTGATCCAAGGGAATGTCACTTAGTGGCGGTGAAGCGAATTCTTAGATATTTAGTTGCTACGCCTTGCTTCGGGATCTGGTATCCAAAGGGGTCTACCTTTGACTTGATTGGATATTCAGACTCCGACTATGCTGGATGTAAGGTCGGTAGGAAGAGTACATCGGGGACGTGCCAATTCTTAGGAAGGTCCCTGGTGTCATGGAGTTTCTAAGAAACAAACCTCCGTCGCCCTATCCACCGCTGAGGTCGAGTATGTTGCCGCAGGACAGTGTTGCTTGCAACTACTTTGGATGAGGCAAACCCTCAGGGACTTTGGCTACAATTTGAGCAAAGTTCCACTCCTATGTGATAATGAGAGTGCTATCCGCATGGCAGATAATCCTGTTGAACACAGCCGCACAAAGCACATAGACATCCAGCATCACTTTTTGAGAGACCACCAGCAAAAGGGGGATATCGAAGTGTTTCATGTTAGCACCGAGAACCAGCTAGCCGATATCTTTACCAAGCCTTTAGATGAGCAGACCTTTTGCAAGTTGCGTAGTGAGCTAAATGTCTTAGATTCGCGGAACTTGGATTGATTTGTAGCATACATGTGCTTATGCCTTTGATCATGTTCCATATGCAATTTGTTGTTTATTTATGGTGCTCAAGTTGTACAAGTACTCCCGGGACCTTACAAGTCCATTTGCAAGTGATGCACAAATTTAGGGGGAGATGTGCTACAACTTGACCCTTTGAGACTAACCTTGTGCTTGAGTTTGCTTAATTTAGTCTCAAAGGAGGTTTGAAAGGGAAAATGTGGACTTGGACCATGCAAGACTTCCACTGCACTCCGATGAAAGAGTAACTTTTCCAAGTTCAACTTTGTACTCCTATTGCCTTTTTACTCTTAGTTGAAGATTTTGGTGAGGCAATGGGGTTAAAGGACCAAAATTGATCCCGTTTTGGTGTGGTGCCAAAGGGGGAGAAAATAAGGCCAAAGCAAGAAATGGATCAGCTACCACTTGAGAATTTTGAAAAAAATAGAGTTAGAGTTTTTGTTTGTCAAAATACTCTTGTTTGCCTCTTATTGTCAAAAGTTGGTCTCTTGTGGGGAGAAGGCTTAATTATGGGAAAAAGGGGAGTTTTTGAATCCTTGATCAATTTTTCGTGAAAAATCTCTCTTTATGTTTCAACATGTGTGTTTGACTTAGAGATAGGAAATTGAGTTTGATTTGCAAAAACAAACCAAGTGGTGGCAAAGAATGATCCATATATGTCAAATTTGAATCAAAACAATTTTGAGTTCTTATTTGAAGTGATTTTGCACTTGTTCTACTTGCTTTATGTTGTGTTGGCATAAATCACCAAAAAGGGGGAGATTGAAAGGGAAATGTGCCCTTGGGCCATTTCTAAGTATTTTGGTGATTTAGTGTCCAACACAAGTGCCTAAGTGTTAAATGGTGGACAAAGTATAAATCAAGTATAAAGGTATGTTTCTCGGACTTAGTACATTGTTTTAGAGACTAATGTATTGTGTCTAAGTGCTGGAAACAGGAAAAATCAAGTTGAAATTAAAGATGGCTTTGTTCAGCCATAGTCAGCTCTGTCTGGGTGCACCGGAGTGTTCGGTGGTGCACCGGACAGTGTCCGGTGCGCCAGACTGACTCAGGAGAACTTGCTGCTCTCGGGAAGTGATTAACGGCGTACGACTATAATTCACCGGACTGTCCGGTGTGCACCGGACTGTCCGGTGAGCCAACAGTCGGTCGGGCCAACGGTTGGTCGCGCGATCCGCGCGAGACACGTGGCCGAGCCAACGGTCGGAAGGGGGCACCGGACTGTCCGGTGCGCCAACGGTTCCAAAGCGCCAATGGTCGGCTTCGCCAAAGAAGGAAAGAAATCCGCACCGGACAGTGTCCGGTGGTGCACCGGACTGTCCGGTGCGCCAGGCGACATAATGCAAGAATTGCCTTCCTGGAATGCACTCAACGGCTCCTAGGTGCCTTGGGGCTATAAAAGGGACCCCTAGGCGCCTGGAGGAGTACACCAAGCATTCTCTAAGCATTCCTAAGCACCAAGACCTCGATTCCGCGCATTTGATTCTTTGTGATAGCAATTAGAGCTCTATTTGAGTTGTGAACTCGTCGAGTTGTGTTGTGAGCTCTTGTTGCGACTTGTGTGCGTGTTGTCGATCTGATTTCGTGTCTTGTGTGTGTTGCTCATCCCTTCCTTACTCCGTGCTTCTTTGTGAACATCAAAGTGTAAGGGCGAGAGGCTTCAAGTTGTGGAGATTCCTCGCAAACGGGATATAGTAAAGCAAAGGAAAACACCGTGGTATTCAAGTGGGTCTTTGGACCGCTTGAGAGGGGTTGATTGCAACCCTCGTCCGTTGGGACGCCACAACGTGGACTAGGCAAGTGTTGAACTTGGTCGAACCACGGGATAAACCATTGTGTCTATCTGTGATTGATCTTCTTGTGGTTATCGTGTCTTGCAAAGACTCTTCTCTAGCCACTTGGCATTCTTGTGCTAACTCCTAATCAAGTTTTGTGGTATTAAGTTTCAAGTTGTACAGGATCACCTATTCACCCCCTCTAGGTGCTCTCACACTAAACATAAGAACAAATTGCATAATAATATTCTACGCGATGCTATGAGATCGTGGGCTCAAGAACCACTAAAATCGGAGTTACGGCTAAAAAGTTATGATTTACTGACGATTGAAGTGTTGGATACTGAAAGTTGCCTAGAGGGGGGTGAATAGGCAAGAGGAAACTTTTTCAACAAAAACTAGAAACGAACTGGGTAAAACCGGTTCAACCGGTGTCAAAACCGGTTTACACGAGCTCAACTAAAGAATGAGATATAAACTGAATTGATCTCGAAATTCACCTAGTTAACTTTGGAAATGAGATGTTCTAGTTGATCCACATGGTTCAAAGTAGTAGATCTGAGATGGGCACTTCTCAAAATCCACACACCCAAAAGTTATAAACAAATCTTCCACACAATGATGAGAGAACGAAGAACACAAACAAACACAAGGGACACAAGATTTATCCCTAGGTTTGGTCACACCACCAAGGTGCCCTACTTCCTCGTTGAGGCGCCCACAAAGAGCCGGGTCTCTTTCAACCCTAATCCTCCCTTTGCCGACCACAAAGGTCAAGCCCACACACTAATCTTTGCTCAAACGAGCGGGTAATACAAACTTTCTTATGGTCTTCCACAAGATTTGGAGACTCACAAGAGACACCTAGTCGTCTATGAGCTAGAAGCTCCAAGAGTAATGAATCCACAAAGAACTCAATGTAGTACCAAAGCTCGAATCAAGAAGAACAAGAAGGATTTGGAGATGAAGCACAAAAATCGTAGCTCTTCAATCTCACTCAAAGATTTCTCTCCAAAGATTTGAAATGGGAGAGGCAAGAGGTGTGTCAGAGGGAGTGGGAGGTGTTTCTCAGGTTAGAAATGGAGGTCCAGTCGTGCTCGTGTCTAGAGGAGAGAGGTAGGAGTGAGTATATATAGGCGGGGCTCCAAAACTAGTCGTTTTTTACTTTTCTGCACTAAAACCGGTTGAACTGGTCCCAAAACCAGTTTAACCAGTTTTCAAAAAGTTGCGCACAGCTTTTTGGCTGACACAGCAGACTGGCAGAAAAAAGTGAACAGTGCAAAAACTGGTTGAACCGGTTTCCACCAGATTGAAAACCGGTTGAGTGTTCGGCTGAACCAGTATTTGAATACCAGCTGGACCAGCCTGAAAACCAGTTGAACCAGCATTTGAATACCAGCTGAACCAGCCTGAAAACCAGCTGAACCAGTATTTTCCAGAGAGCAATTTTGGCCAAGATAGACTTAAAAAGGTTGTACTACATACTTTCACTAAGGATTAACAAGGGTAAACTAGAAGTTTTGGATCAAGGATTTTGAGCTTTAGTACCAACACCAACCTTCTTTATGGATCCCCCTTGATAGTACGATGATTCCTATACTCAAGTTAAATAAAATATAATTAAGTTAACTCCTTGAGTCATTGGTGTCTCATGTGTGATTTCTCCATGGCGTTGCTTCATAAGGATCACAAATATCTTTGTCTCACCTTTTGAAGCAAACACAAATCAAACCCTATGACTTGTACCATTTCACCATATATGAGTTCAAATTATGGCTTCAAGTTACCTTACTGATGCATCAACATATTATAACTCTTCATAGCTGATTTGTTCATCGACTTAGTGCAAGTACTCTTTTCTTCACCTTAGCCATGGTACCTCGGTCCACAAGCTGTCGCTTGGCCTTAACCTTCGCTTAGTTCCTCGAAGCCCTTTCCTTGCTATCTTCACCCTATCAAGCCATTCTTGAGTCACATCATATTGAGCATCCATTAAGAGAATCATTTCTTCAAAATTGTGAACATTGCTTGAATGTCTTCTAGATATAACTGTTAAGATCAATCAAGCTCTAGTTTGATTCTCATAGAAGCATATATGGACTGAAAGTAATATGGTCGAGCCAATTCACGATTCCTCATATATTATTCACTTTGGCTTGACCAATCCTCTAATCACTTCAACCTCTATTCTGATCATATCTATGTAGTGATTTCTTAGGTCTTGTTCATATATATTCAAACCAATACAGCGACCATATTATATCTATTTGCATTATCTCATTAGTTATTTAACCTCGTGTTGAACCTTTGTTCATTGATCATTATACACTATTCAAGTATGTTCATCATACTGAATTTCCTGTTCAACACTTAGCAAACTCATTAGACCTTTAAATGTGTTGTTATCCAAATCACTAAAACTCACAAAAGGGATGAATGCACTTTCAGATACAAAAGAAATTAAGTGCACAATTTCTACCTATGTTTCATGACAAAATAGGGTTACAAGATGATAAACAATATTAATATGAATTTATTGCAACTATAATGGTTCAATTCGGAGTTAGAATGAATTAAATAAGTTTCTGAATTTTTTATACTAGAAATCCTTTTTCTAAATTAATTCTGAATTTTCCTAGTGACCCTGGACTGCGGACACTAATACCAGAGAGCTCGGGGTCGTTTTTGTTAATTGCAGGGTCTTATAGTAATTACTTTACGTCAAGTGTGGACGGTGGGTTAAAATCTAGATTAGACAAGGACTCTTTTGTGAATTGCCCTGACCAAAACGGTATCGACCGAACCCTACCAGTTGATCAACGATGGAGGGTTCAGATTAAATCCACTTACGCACCGAACCGGTACGCGCTTGTAGTCGTTGGATCCCGATCCGACCGCCCACGTCCAATCCAGTGAAAGGGGGGTACCCGATCTAATCTGAATCGTTAATGTAGGGATCAATGGCCACAACTACTTCCATGCCATCCCGCGTCAGCGTCAGCCGGACCGCGGCGGTGCCGCCCGAGCAGACGGCGGCGAGCCCGCCGGAGTATGGCCAATAGGCACCCCGAGGGCCTATTTTCTACCCCGACCGGTGCTACGCGACGAGGATAACGTGGTGAACCGAATGGGCAGTGGCTTATCGGAGTTAGGCGCGGCGAGTACAGCAGTCCACAGCAGAGGCGGCCCTCCGCCACCGGCGAGCAATTTGTCGTCGCCCTGGTCGATGTCAAACCCCAGATCGCACACGCGCCCACCGATGTGACCTGGCGAAGGCCCCCCGACACCTCGATTACAGACTCGGTGACGATGGTCGGGTGATTTCCCATGGCGGTCGAGTAGGGACCCTCCCAAGCTCTATTGGCTGGTGATGGCTAGGGTGGAGGAAAAGAGGGACAGGTTCATGGCGCACGGCTCGGCTAGGCTCAGTTTTGTAGGCCGAAGCAAGGGCGCAACAACCGCGACCGAATCGGTCGGGAGGTTGACAAAGATCGGACTCACGACGCTGGAACAGAAGCAAGCGGGGGGCTGACGAGGAGAGCCCACATGTCTACCAAAGGTGGTTTCCACACGCGCATCGTGTTTGACTGCCAGGCGGTACCCGCTTACCAGAGGCACCAGGTCACGCGAATGCGAGTGAGTCCGAGGGGGTGGGGCCGCGTGACTGAGGTAGGTGCACGGGCGTCACGCAGGTGAACCCGGTCTCTGATGAACGGACCCGACCCAAGAGTGAGAGCGAAAGAGTACCATGGTGATTCGGTTGCCGCGTGGGCCCATGCTGTCAGCGCCGGCGTTGGTGGATTGGGCCACGTAGGACTACTGGGCTTATGCCGAGTGGGGGGATAGTCGGCCCAAGTAGGTAGGGCTTTTCTTTTCTTTTAACATTTCCATGTTGTTTTCTAGTTTGAGTTTCTAGGTTCAATTTTTAAATTTTAAATTCAAATATCTAATCCAACATGGGATGCAAAATTATATTTGTTTGTTTATTATTTATTTAAGTGAATGACTCTACATGTATTGTAAATGAAAGGAATATTCACTTGGTCAAATAGGAAATCCTTTTATTGCTTATTTTCCTAAGTCCAAAATTACATTCTAAAATTTTAAAATCTCAAATTTAGATTTGAGGTATCAAATTCCATATTACTTTTTTTTATTTGTATAACTATTTAGAAGGATATGCTGGGATAAAGATTCACATAGTAGAATAGATGCTACATTTTATTTCTCAAATGATGAAGAAGCTTCAAATATCTTAAATACATATTTTTAGGGTTTACATATTCACATGAAAGAAATGATTCATAAAAATACCCAACTAGTACTGTTCTTATAGCTTCTCTAGGCAGGGATGAATACAACAATGTTAGTGGCTTGGACAACGCCAAGGAAATTTGGGACACCCATAAGATCTCTCAAGATGGAAACGATATCACCATGATCACCAAGATGGAGCTGGTTGAGGGTGAACTAGGGAGGTTTGCCATGAAGAGGGGTGAAGAGCCAACTGAAACGTACAACAGTCTCAAGACCCTTGTGAACAAGATACGAAGCTACGGGAGCACAAGATAGATAGACCACGATGTTGTGCGACTAATGCTAAGGTCATTTACCATCATTTATCTTAATCTTGTAAACCTTATTAGTGAGAACCACCGAGTAAACCAAGATGTCGCCTGAGGAAATTCTTGGCAAATTTGTGAGCGAGCGCATGATGCAAAAGGAGGCTAGGTACATTGACGACATCGCCAACGGACCTCTTCCTCAACACTACGAGCCGCAACATGTTGCTCTTAAAGCGACAACCAACAAATAGGCGCTTTCGAACAAGGTGGCGCAAATTGAGGCGGACAACCTTAATGAGGATGAGATGACGCTTGTGATCAAGGCTTCAAGACTGCATTGAAGGGACGCAAGGGGTACCCCAATAATAACAAATCAAGGGGAAAGCGTGCATGCTTCAAGTTCGACAAGTCAGGTCATTTTATTGCACAATGTCTTGATAATGAAAATGACATGACCAAGACAATAAGAGGAAGAAAGAAAAGAATAAGTTTTACAAGAAGAAGAAGGGTGAAGCGCACATCGGCAAGGAATGGGACTCGGATTGCTCGTGCTCCGACTCCGACGAGGAGAGACTTACCGCCTCCACCTTCAACAAGTCTTCCCTCTTCGCCAACGAGCACCACACATGGCTCATGGATAAGGAGAAGAAGCTACATGTATGTGACATTCCCAAGTACACTTCTCCTAGTGATGAGGATTCTGAAGATGATGTTAATTACAATGATCTTTTTAAGGGCTTGGATAGATCTAAGGTAGATAAAATCAATGAACTAATTGATGCTTTTATTGAAAAAGATAGATTGCTTGAAAAGCAAGAGGATTTGCTTTATGAGGAACATGATAAATTTATTGAAGTATAAAAATCCCTTGCTTTAGCCATGGAGAAGAATGAATTGCTATCTTTTGAGTTATCTTCATGCCATGCTTCTATTTCAAGCCTTGAGAATACAAATACTGATTTAAACGCTAGAATAAAAAAGTCGAGTGTTGCTAGTTCATCTTTGGAACATGTATCTATTTGGAATAAATGTAAGGATTTTGATATTAGTGCTTGCAATGATCATGTTTCTATGATTTCAAAATTGAATGATGATATTGCTAAACTCAATGCTCAACTTAAAATTTGCAAAGGTTAATGTGAAAAAATAAAATTTGTTAGGGATGCCTACACCATTGGTAGAAATCCATGTGTTGGGGTGAAGGCGAAGACACTACCCTTCGCTCCAGGCCTTCGTCAACTCGCTGCACCAACAGAGGCAAGCTGACCGGCGCAGCCAATTGAAAGTCGCCTAGAGGGGGGTGAATAGGCAATTCTGAAATTTATAAAGTTTAAGCATAACTACAAGTCGGGGTTAGCGTTAGAAATATAATCGAGTCCGAAAGAGAGGGCGAAAACAAATCACAAGCAAATAAGAGCGGATGACACGGTGATTTGTTTTATCGAGGTTCGGTTCTTGCAAACCTACTCCCCGTTGAGGTGGTCACAAAGACCGGGTCTCTTTCAACCCTTTCCCTCTCTCAAACGGTCACTTAGACTGAGTGAGTTTCCTTCCTTGATTTTCCGGGTCACTTAGACCCCACAAGGACCACCACACAATTGGTGTCTCTTGCTTCGCTTACAAGGCTTTGAGAATGAGAATGAGAGAAAGAAGAAAGGCCAACCAAGCAACAAGAATAACAAAAGAACACAAGTCGATCTTCTCACAAGTCCTAAAAACTAGAGTTGAATTGTGGACTTTGATTCGATTGGAGGCTTTGATTTGTGTCTTGGAGTGTTGTGTATTGCTCTTGTATTGAATGAGGAGTAGTGAATGCTTGGATGTCTTGAAGAGTGGTGGTTGCGGGTATTTATAGCCCCACCACCAAAATGGTCGTTGGGGAAGGCTGCTGTCATATGGCGCACCGGACAGTCCGGTGCGCCAGCCACGTCACCCAACCGTTAGGGTTCGACCGTTGGAGCTTCTGACATGTGGGCCACCGGACAGTCCGGTGGTGCACCGGATAGGTCTTGTTCACTGTCCGGTGTGCCATCTAGCGCCTGCTCTGACTTCTGCGCGCGCAATTGCACTGTTCACTGTTCACTGTAGACTTTTGCAAACGACCGTTGGCGTAGTTAGACGTTGCTCCGCTGGCACACCGGACAGTCAGGTGCTACACCGGACAGTCCGGTGAATTATAGCGGAGTGGCTCCCAGAAAACCCGAAGCTAGCAAGTTGGAGGGAATTCTCCCTGGTGCACAGGACACTGTCCGGTGGCACACCGGACAGTCCGGTGCGCCAGACCAGGGCAGCCTTCGGTTTTCTTTGCTCCTTTTTATTTGAACCCTTTCTTGGACTTTTTATTGGTTTGTGTTGAACCTTTGGCACCTGTAGAACTTATAATCTAGAGCAAACTAGTTAGTCCAATTATTTGTGTTGGGCAATTCAACAACCAAAATCATTTAGGAAAAGGTGTAAGCCTATTTCCCTTTCACCCACCCTTCGTCCTCCTCACTGCAAGACGAAGGTCTACGACGAAGTCTCTCCATCCCATGTCCTCACCCGACCTGGAGGCCCACGTGGGATTCGGCCCACTGTAACAGGCCCCGCACGGAGAAGCGTGTTACGGGCTTGATTTGTAATAGCTTTTCTGTAATGACGGTCTGTAACCCTCCCTTATGGGAATATTCTGGGGATAGTCTAGGTGCCTGAGGGCATAAACGTCCTTACATGGGACGTTGGACACTCGGGCACTTATAAATACCCCCGTACAGTGCCCTTGAGAGGCTGGATTAACAGAGCAATTGCCATCTCGAGTTAAACATTGTTTGCACTCTTTCCACTCCCCCGTTGGATCAACTTGCCCAGGAGAGCAAGTTACAACATTTGGCGCCCACTGTTCGTGCTACGAACAAACCACCCGTGATGACATCCAAGAGAGCTAGTTCGGAGACAGCCCCATCCGTCGACGAAGCAGCGAAGGCAGCACTGCTAGCTGAGAAAAAGGGCAAGGCCCTCATAGACAACACCCACCAAGAAGCCTGCAAAGACGAAGCTCTCAGCAAGAGACAACACAATGAACAACCCACTCCCGAAGGCATCCTACGCACCTGCAGCTCCGGAGGACAACCACAAGCACCACCCCCAGGCTTCGCTCCACTAGAGGGCAAGGACGCAACAGAGGACGGTGAAGTCATCGGCGTCTCAGCGGAAGAACAGCTATAGCTACGGGCACTGCGCATCAAGAACCGCAACCTCCAAAAGCAGAAATAAATCCTCGAGGCCAAGCGCCAATGTGTCTCCGCGCAAGCCAAGGTGCGCCAGATGATACGAGACGAGGAGCAGAGGGCCCGGGAACTCGAGCAAGAGATTGCGCTCATGCATCGTGAAGGCCAACACGATCTACAGCACGGACCACCCCTCCAACAGCGCGCGCCGGCCGGAGACTTATTCATTCCCCAGCGCGGACCCTTCATCACGCACGCCGCAGCTTTCCAGGGCATCAACTACCTTGATGAGCGAAGCCCCCTGGCGCCGCAACTCCAAGTGTCACCATGGCCCACCAACTTTAGGGCAGGGACCTACCCCAAGTACAATGGCAGCACCGACCCAGCACAATACATCATGAGCTATCAAGTCGTCGTCGCATCATCCGGAGGGGACGACGCCACAATGGCCAAGTCCTTCATCATCGCCCTCGAGGGTCTGGCCTTGACCTGGTACACCAGGTTGCCCCCATTGTCCATCGACTCCTGGAGAAGTCTCCGAGACAAGTTTCTGCTCAACTTCCAAGGGTACCGCCCAGACACCGATGCCTTGGCCGAGCTGTCACTCTACAAACAACAAGAGAAGGAAACCCTACGGGAGTACTACCGCAAGTTCCTGACTCTCAAGTCACAATTGCCTTCGGTCGACGAACAAATTGCCATACACTACGCCATCAGTGGCCATCGGGCTGGTGTCCTATACAGTCACTGCATCAGGGACCCACCCAAAAACCTCCAAGAGATCTATCAGTTATTTGAGAAGTACGCTAGATCCGAAGAGCTCCATCAGCGCAAGGTCGAGTCTTAGAGAAAGCCCAAGGACCCTCCGCAGTCCAGCCAAACCTGGACAAGGCCTTCGCAGTCAGACTCCGGACGGGACAACCGCAGTCAGCAGCAGGTGCATAACATAGCCAACCAGCACCCCGCCGGCGAAGCCGCTCGCCGTCAAGATTATCCCCCCAGGGCCGCGGCAATGGCACGCGTGGCTGGGCCGGGGACAGGTGCAGCAACTGCGCAGATATTACTGCCTATTTCATGGCAAAGACTGCACGCACCCAATGAGGGATTGCCCGGAAACGAAGGCCACCAGGGACAGGATGTCTCGGGCACAACCCGCCGACAACCAAAGAGTTGCGCGCACACATATCAACACCACCACCCACAACCATACAACCACGGCCACGCCCAGCATCTATCCAACCATGCATATCAGCACCACCAGGAGGTACAAAGTCGTACCACCCCCACTCCCGCCTCCGCATCAACCAAATCCACACCACCAAAATCACCCCCAAGCACCAAAACAAGAAGATTTCGTCGATCAGCCATATCGCGGAGTCATTCACATGATCACCGGAGGGTCCAGCGTTGACTTCGAAATGAAGCGGCAAAAGAGGGATCACTACCGAAGCGTCAACCACGTCGCCCTCACCGGCCCAGTCGTACAAATGAAGTGGTCACATGTGCCACTAACCTTCGACGCCAGAGATGTTGATCTGCGCAGCGCACCCCACGTCGACGCCATGGTAATCAACTGCAGTGTAGCAGGCTGGGACCTGCACAAAGTACTAGTTGACAACGGCAGCCAGGCGACATCATCTTCTTGCACGCCTTCGACCGCTTGGGCATCAGCCACAACTTACTCAAGCCTTCGGACAACCCCCTATATGGCTTCGATGACAAGGGCACTTTCCCTGTGGGCAAGATAGAGCTACCTCTGTCATTCGGCGTAGCACCCAATGCGCGAAGCGAACAGGTCACCTTTGACATCGTCGACATGGTCTACCCCTACAACGCCATAATGGGTCGGGGCTCCATCAACAAATTTGAAGCGGCCATTCATGGCCTGTACCTCTGCATGAAAATCCCGGGCCCACAAGGTGTGATAACGGTTAACGGTAACCAGCAGACTGCGCACAACATTGAGAGAGACTTCGTTCCAGGCCAGCGGAACATACACTGCCTTACAACACAGCGCGAAGTCTCCGAGGCGACCCGCCCAACCACCGACGAAAAAGTCAAGGCACAGCTGCAGAGCAACAACGGTACGAAGACAGTTCCCCTCGACCCAGCAACGCCCAAGCAGACGGTTGTAATAAGCGAAGACCTGACTTCGTAGGACGAGGAAAAACTCATCTCCTGTCTCTCCATAAACAAGGATGTCTTTGCCTGGTCCGCCCTCGACCTGGTCGGAGTCAGCCGCATAGTCATCGAGCATAGTCTGGGCATCGACCCTTCGATGCACCCAAAAAAGCAGCGGCCGCGCAAAATGTCCAATGAAAAGACAGAAGCCGCCAAAGCCGAAGTGCACCGCCTGCTGGAGGCCAATTTCATTGAACCAATCGCCTACCCCACGTGGCTCGCCAACATAGTCATGGTATAAAAGAAAAGCGGCAAGTGGCGCATGTGCATTGACTTCACCAGCCTCAATAAGGCCTGTCCCAAGGACAATTTCTCGCTACCACGGATCGACAAGATAGTCGATAATGCAGCCGGATGCGAAGTCATGTCACTTCTTGACTGCTTCTCCGGCTACCACCAGATATATATGAAGGAGGAAGATAAGGCCAGCACCAGTTTCATCACACCCTTCGGCACGTACTGCTTCATCAGAATGCCGGAGGGACTCAAGAACGCTGGCTCAACCTTCTCTCGCCTCACCAAGACGGTGCTCGAGAGCCAAGTGGGCTGCAACATTTTCACGTACATGGACGACATCGTCGTCGCAAGCAGAAATAAAGAAGACCACCTGGCTGACCTCGCAGAGACATTTGCAAACATGCGGGACGCACGACTTCGCCTCAACCCCGAGAAGTGCGTCTTCAGTGTTCGCCAAGGGAAGATACTGGGCTACTTGGTGTCGCACCGCGGGATCGAAGCCAACCGACCAAGATTCAAGCAATCATCAACATGACACCTCCGCAGTCAGCCAGGGACGTCCAGCGTCTGACAGGCAGATTAGCCGCCCTTAACATATTCATTTCCAAGTCCGCAGAGCGGAGTCTACCTTTCCTCAAGACAGTGCGCGGTGCAAAAAGACTTCGCATGGGGACCAGAACAAGCGGCAGCCTTCGCATCACTCAAGCAGCACCTGTCAGAATTTGCAATTCTTACCAGCCCCGACTCCTCGCTGCCTCTGCTGCTCTACGTCGTAGCCTTGCCACACGCAGTCAGCGCATCGTTGGTCCAAGAGCAAGACAGAGATGGCACGACCCGGCAGTGTCCAGTCTACTATGTCTCCGAAGTCCTCACGACTTCCAAATGCAACATGACGGAATTAGAAAAAAATTCCTACGCAGTCGTCTTGGCACCGCGCAAGTTGCACCACTATTTCGAGGCGTTTAAGGTGCGGGTCACCTCGGATAGGGGACTGGGCGAACTATTCAGGAACCTAGAGGCGTCCGTCCGAATCGCCAAATGGGCAGCCGAACTCTCCGGGTACCATATCACCTTCGAGCCTAGGACAGCAATCAAGCCGCAAGTCCTGACAGACTTCATCGTCGTCTGGACAGGGCCAACACGGCAACAAGAAGAGCCCTCAGAGAAGGTGTGGACCATCCACTGTGATGGCGCATGGTGCCATGCGGGGGCAGGCGTGGCTGCAGTTATCACATCACCCACAGGCGTCAAGCACAGATACACAGCATGCCTTAGCTTCGCTCTGGAGTCCGACAGATGCACCAACAACATAGCAGAGTACGAAGTCGTCATCCTAGGCCTTTGCAAGCTGAGAGCACTCGGTGTCACCACCTGCATAGTCAAGACAGACTCCAAAGTCATTGTCGGCCAGGTCGAAAAAGAATATTCAGCAAAAGACCCCGCACTCATGCAGTATCTCACAGCTATTCGCAGTCTCGAGAGACAATTCAAGGGTTTCACCTTACAGCATGTGGACCGCGCCAGGAACGAAGAGGCCGACGCGTTGGCTAAGGCAGCGCCAGAGGCGAGACCTTGCCCTCCGACGTGTTCTACCACGTCATTGGCACATCGGCCGTCCGCAACCCAGAGGGATTACAAGTAACCAACGACGACGAAGGCCATCGCATCGTCAACCTCATTATGACTAAAGATTGGCGGGCCCAATAACACTGTTTCTGCAAGGATACTACCACCCGAGTGACATCAATGAGGCCAAGCGCCTCAAGCACCGAAGCAGGGACTTCGTACTAGTCGGGGATCAGCTATACAAGAAGGGGATCAGTCAACCAATGCTAAAATGCGTCACCGAAACTGAAGGCATTCAGATCCTATGCGAAGTCCACAGCGAAATTTGTGACTCCCACTCAGGGCCTAGGGCCCTCGCTGCCAAGGTGATCCGTCAAGGATTTTACTGGCCCGCGATAATCTGCGCCGTGAATCGCGTCACGTGGTCATGCGAAGCTTGCCAGAAGTTTTCTCCCTGCTCGGGCAACCCTTTGCAGTTCACCAAGCTGATCGCCCACACATGGCCACTTCAACGCTGAGGGCTGGATATTGTCGGGCCACTACCTATGGCTCAAGGGAACCTCAAGTTCACCTTCGTCGCCGTCGAATACCGACCAACTACCCGAAGTGGTCTAGGCACTAAACACGACCGAATGCCGGGCAACTGGATTCACTCCTTTTCGCCTACTATATGGATCGGAGGCCATGACCCCGCAGGAAATAAAGCATGGGTCACCCCGAACAAGCGCATCAGCGGTCCCCGACGTCGACGAACCTACGTCAAAAGACCTCATCGACGGAGACCGCGTCTTCGCCCTACAGGCCCTCAACAAATACCAAGCTCAAACCAAGGTCTGGCGCGACCACGCGGTCATCCCAAGAGAATTCAACAAAGGAGACCTCGTACTCATCCGAACCACTCGGACAGAGTCACAGGGCAAACTGGAGCTGAAGTGGGAGGGTCCATTCATCGTCAAATCGAAGGCGTCCCCCAGCGCGTACAGGCTGACAACGCCATCCGGCGAAGACCAAGAGCATTCCTAGAATATTGACAATCTCTGCAATTTTTTGTTTAAACCCTCAGGGCCCACGCGTCCTTGTAATCCACCAAACAATACTATTTCGGCCCACACTATTTTCCTCCCGGGGGTGAGGTTTTTAACGAGGCGGAGCCATGTAATATATCTGCAAAAATCCCCCGCAAAAACTCAAACGCAACATGTTGAAAAAGACCGCATCGACGGTCTTCGACATTCGACCACTCCGAAAGTCACCGCGAGAGGCAGCGCAGACTACCCTTGCGTGCGACACTCCACGCAAAAGTCACCTAAGGGTGCAACCGGAATAGCACAACAAGTGCGTTAATCGAAGTCTTTTATTTAAAAGACACTCCGCGCAAAAGTCGCCTAAGGGTGCAGCCGGAATAGCACAACAAGTGCGTTAATCGAAGTCTTTTATTTAAAAGACACTCCGCTCAAAAGTCGCCTAAGGGTGCAGCCGGAATAGCACAACAAGTGTGTTAATCGAAGTCTTTTATTTAAAAGACACTCCACGCAAAAGTCGCCTAAGGGTGCACCGGAATAGCACAACAAGTGCGTTAATCGAAGTCTTTTATTTAAAAGACACTCCGCGCAAAAGTCGCCTAAGGGTGCAGCCGGAATAGCACACCAAGCACGTTAATCGAAGTCTCTCATCAAAAAGACACTCCGCGCAAATTCGCCCACGGGCGCAGCCGGACCAACACAGGCGTACGAATACGACAAACAGGCCACATTACCATACAAATTACAATTACATACACACGACGAGGGCATCATATATTACATCGGCTCAACTTTCGGGATGATACCCATCTCCCTGTAATTAAACAACATTATCCTCAATTCCTCACCCTCAAAAAGCTTCTGAAGATCCCCCTCGCCTATGCTTGACCCAATCGGCGAGGACAACAATTCTCGTTTACCAACTCGGTCTACTCGGAGACGGCCACGCTCCATCCCCATACAACGGTGCCTGCCACTTCGCGAAAATTCACCCACGCTATGGTTTCCCACCACCCTTCGCCGCCTACACCCAGTACTCGCACTAGGAAGATCCCGACATCCTCCACACGCGGCGAAGTCTCCGCCTCAGCCACATCCAACGCAACAAAATAATCCAAGCCTTCATCTGAGGACTCCTCCGTCCAAGGAAATGAACTCCCAGATTCACCATCAGACTCAAAACACTCAGACACAGAACCAAACAAACTATCATCGGCAAGCACTACGGTTGAGGCCGCCACAAAATCAGTATTGTCAGCAACGGTTGCTTGCGCAGGCCCAAACGACGGAACATGCGCAGCAACCGAGGTTCAGTATCACAGAGACAAAAGTTTACACTTAAAATCCCTAAACTCTATTCCACCACCTGTGAAGGCCCGGCCGCCGCCGCCGCAGGGTCTCCGGTAGCTGGTTCACCCATCGCCTTCGAAGCGTCCTCACCCGTCAGCGCAAGGGCTGGCGTGGGGTCTTCGCCAGCTCCAGTCGGCGCGGTCGACGTAGGGGTCGCCGAGGGGCCCTTGCACGCATCGGATGGCGGCGCCAGCTCCACCCCCGATGCCTCGGGGAGCATGCTTTCGGGCAGCGTGCCGTCTAGATCGCCAAGATCCTCAACCTCTTTGTCGTGCGCCATCTACAGCAATAGCACATTCCTTCAGCAAAACCACACATACCCAAACATACCCACACATATAACCACACAAAGATGAGCCTTTACTTGATCAATCGCCCGGTCGGACCTCTCTCGGACCGTCTCTCAGCCATGAGGGCCCCACATCCTGTCAAAGAGCGCCCTCGCCGACAGCTTCAGAACCGGGTCCTCGACCAGGAAGATTTCGCGTTCGAAGCCTTCATCCGACTGGTCGAAGACCTCGAAGTGCCCGCACCCCTCACGGGACAGAGCATTCACAACCCCCTCGCAAGTGACGAGGGAGGCAAAGGACATGAGGCCCGTCACGATTGTCGGGAGCACCCCCAACTCCTCTTGTAGCCACTCGAGGAAGCAGAGGCCCACCTCTTGGTCGGGCGCTTCGAAGGCGGCGGTCCGCGCACCCAGCTCCCGGTACGCGTCCACGAGCTGCGCATGCGTCCGCTCGACCTCCGCACGCGTCGAGGCCTCGGTTTTGTCCACGCGGTTGCGCAGGCCGTTGAGCCTCGCCTCCAGCTCCTCGACGCGTTGGCGGGTGAGACTGGCCTCCGCCCGTGCAAGTTTGGCCTTGGCTTGAGCAGCATGTGCATCGGTAATGGCCTTGTTCGCGTCCCTCCTCTCCTCCACTAGCTGACGTCAGAGATCCCCCTTCTCGGCCTCTGCAGCAGCCAACCTCTCTGTCAGCCTGCGACTTTTGTTTTACGCAGCTAACTTCTCCCGAACAGCATCCATATGCTACGTCCGGAGACGCTCGATTTCGACAGCAAACTCCGAAGTCAGAGCACCCGACGCAACATGGTCGGCGAAGGCAGCCGCCTGCCACAAAAAACCCCATGAGATTCGCAATCACATACGAATAATGAACTATCGGAGTCCAACAAGACTTACATGCTTCAGCTGCTGCGGCGCATGCCTCAGCTGCAGGGACACAGAGCCCGCCACATCTTTAGCGGTGGCGGCCGACGAAATCTCGCCGCTCGCGCAGAAGTTGGACCATGGGTCCTTCGAAGCACCCTTCGCACCAACCGCCACCGTCGGCGAAGTGGCCGCCACCGGAGTCGAGACAACAGCCAGTTGTCCCACATCCGACCCTGCACCATGATCTTGTTTAGGACCTAGTCCCCATTTAAAAAACAAAAAAACTTACCAACGAGATAATTCTCCACGCAGATGTCCGTGTCAAAGTCAGCAACACGCGTCGCCGCCACGTCAGTGCGCGCCGGCGACGGCAGCCTTCGCTCCTTCGCGGGCTCGGCCGAGGGCAGCTTGCCCGCACCAGAAGCAGCAGCCTTTGCACCCGCCGAAGACTTGCTGGGCTCGGGGGCGGGCGGCTTCACAGTCGGTTGTGGTTTGCTACTGCTAGGGGCGGCAAACTTCGCGCCTCCCCGCGCCTTCTTCGCCTCACGGAAAGGGTCCCCGACCCTAGTGACCGCCCGACGCTTCCGCGCTGCATCTTGATGATCCTTCTCCATCATTGCCGATACAACAGCAACAATATTCCGTCCATAAGGAAAAATCTTCAACTCACGAGCCATACGAGACGTAAATATGTCTTTGCCGGCCACGCGGGGGATCGAAACGTTCCTTGGCCATCGACCCCCGGTAACCCTTAGCATTCGCGCCAAAGACTCCTGGAGCTCGAGCGAAGACATCCTTCCCCGAGGGCCGCGCAAGTACCTAAACGATCGGAGACTCCCAACCCTTCAGCTGCAGTACCTAATTTTCTCTTCTTCATGGTCGGCGCAGCCTCCTGTGAAGAGCCTTCCCCAGCCGCAGCCATCGGTTTCTTCCCGCGGCGATCGACGACCACAACAGCGTCATCCCCGAGATAGCCACCGTACGGCAAACGATTCAACTCGAAGACCCTATTCAAGCGAACGTTGGATCCACAAATATCCCAACTCCGCAGTGCCTCCGTCCTTGGCACATACCGCCCCACAATCCTCACAACTCCGTCCTCCAACTCACGCACGAATGCAGCTGGGTCCCGGCCGCGCAGATCCACCATGAAGGCCGGACTTCGCACTTGCTGCTCGCCCAGGGAGGGCATCTGGCGAGGGCATACTTCGCCCAGCGCCCAGCCATGCGCCAAGGGCCACACCCCATAATCGATGAATTCCTCAACCAAATCGCGCCCGCTGCTCATGCGGGCAGCACACCGTAGGGCCCCTTCATCCTTATCATCCTCCGCCACCTCAAACGGCGGGAACACCACATAACAGTGGGAACACATCACGGCCGTCGGGAGTCCTGGGAGGTCTTCGACTTCGCCTCCCGACACATAAAACCAATAATCATACCAGTTGCCCCACTTGTTGCGGACGCAGTGAACTAGTTCCACAACTTCCGCCGAAGTCTTCCAGGTCCTCGGCGTAAAGGTGCATGATCCAAAGTGTGTAATCTTGCTTCCAATTTTTCTCTTCTGCCAGTGCAGACAATAATTCTTGGCGAAGACCTCTACAGAGGGCTGACCGCCATACGAAGTCACCGCCCAGACATACTTCGCCAGGGCCACCACAGCATTAGGTGTCAATTGGTGGATCTGCACGTCATACCTCTGCAAGACCTCCGCCACAAAACGATGTGCAGGTAGGCGAAGGCCGACGATAAAGAATGCCTCGAACACAACTATCTCACCCTCCGGCTCAGGAATCTCTTCTGCCCCCGAAACTCGTCCAACTCCATTCCCAAAATACCCCAAGTGTTGCATGTCTTGCACGCGAACCGAGGAGATCCTCGAAACGCCGAACTCCACCGTGTGGCCTGGGTGTAACTCCATCGCCGCCAAATCGCTAAAGGTATCCTCAGACGACGATTCGCCCGACGGCGCATTCGCAGCAAATGAAGAAGAAGACAACATTACTACGTATCGTTGGCGGCGGCGCATGGTTTGCTTGACGCGGGCCAGATCCCCGATGAAGAGGAACAAGGAGGGCAGGCGAGAGGGCGAACGGTTTCAAAATGTTAGGGTTTGCGGCGCACAGAAAGGTAAGAGAGCCTGAGCCGCGCCGCCCCCTTTTTATACACAGGGCGCGACGCTTCGGGAAGCCCGCAGTCCAGCAGTACCACGTCCATCAACGGTCACATCAAAAACCCCCACGGAACCACTTTGAGCGAGGGCAGCGTCTCCACCATCTAGCGACGTCTTCGGCACCAGATGACTCAGTCGAACTGGTCCCTCGGAGGGCAAATGTTGGGGCGAAGGCGAAGACGCTACCCTTCGCTCTAGGCCTTCGTCAACTCGCTGCACCAACGGAGGCAAGCTGACCGGCGCGGCCCACCCTTCGTACTCCTCACAGCAAGACGAAGGTCTACGATGAAGTCTCTCCATCCCACATCCTCACCCGACCTGGAGGCCCACGTGGGATTCGACCCACTGTAACAGGCCCCGCACGGAGAAGCGTGTTACGGGCCTGATTTGTAATAGCTTTTCTGTAATGATGGTCTGTAACCCTCCCTTATGGGAATATTCTGGGGATAGTCCAGGTGCCCAAGGACATAAACGTCCTTACATTGGGACGTTGGACACTCGGGCACCTATAAATACCCCCGTACAGTGCCCTTGAGAGGCTGGATTAACAGAGCAATTGCCATCTCGAGTTAAACCTTGTTTGCACTCTTTCCACTCCCCCGTTGGATCAACTTGCCCAGGAGAGCAAGTTCCAACACCCTGCATTAAACATGAACTTGGCTTCCATGGGGAGCTAAGGACACAAAAAGCCATAAGGTCCCCAACTTCATTAAAGAGAAGGGAAAGGCACCTATGGCTTGTAGTTCACATTCTTCACACGATAGAAAGAATTGTGCTTATTTATATGCTCATGTAAAGAATGGTTCTCATTGTGATCGTAATGTTTATCGTGATGCTTGTGTTGAACATGTTATGCGTCATGATGTTGTTTATTCTTCATATGCCATGACTGCATCTTCTAGTTCTTCACATGCTCATGGTAGACCTAGCTGCCATGCATCTCATGTTGATTCTCATGCACCTAAGGATAGGAATTCATCTCATGGTCCTTCTATGCTATTTTCGTACATTTGATGCTTCATATGTGTTATATTGCAAGAATAATAGAGTAGTTGCTTATAATGTGAAACTGAAATGCAAAAATGGTAAAACCTGCATTTGGGTTCCAAAAGCTTATGTAACTAACCTGATAAGGCCCAACACTAGTTGGGGACCTAAAACCCAAGCCTAAATTCCTTGCAGGTTTATGCATCCGTCGGCTCAAGATGGATTATCGATAGCGAATGCACAAACCACATGATGGGGGAGAAGAAGATGTTCACTTCCTACGTCAAGAATAAGGATTCCCATGACTCAATCATCTTTGGAGATGGGAACCAAGGCAAGGTAAAGAGGTTAGGCAAGATAGCGATTACTATCGAGCATTCAATTTCAAATGTAGTTTTGGTAGAATCGTTTGGTTATAATTTACTTTCTGTTAGCCAGTTATGTCATATGAGTTATAATTGTTTATTTACAAATGTTGATGTAACTGTCTTTAGAAGAAGTGATGGTTCATTAGCATTTAAAGGTGTATTAAACTACAAGCTTTATTTGGTTGACCTCACTAAAGAGAATGCCGATCTAGATGCATGTTTACTTGCTAAGACTAAAATGGGCTAGTTGTGGCATCGTCATCTAACACATGTTGGGACGAAGGACCTTCATAAGCTTATAAAAAGAGAACATGTGTTAGGACTAACCAGTGTTTTTTTTGAGAAAGACATACCTTGTGTAGCGTGTCAAGCAGGAAAACAGGTGGGAACAAGTCATCCAAGCAAGAACGTAATGACGACGTCAAGACCGCTAGAGTTACTTCATATGGATCTATTCAGACACATTACTTATCTTAGCATCGAGGGGAACTAAGTATGGTCTAGTTATTGTATATGACTATTCTCGCTTCACTTGGGTATTCTTTTTGCAGAATAAATCTGAAACCCAAGGAACCCTCAAGCGCTTCATTAAGCGGGCTCAAATGAGTTTGAATTAAAGGTGAAGAAGATATGGAGCGACAATAGTTTTGAGTTTAAGAACCTTCAAGTGGAGATACCTTAAGGAGGAAGACATCAAGCATGAGTTCTCCGCCCCCTACACTCCACAGCAAAATGGTCTGGTAGAGAGGAAGAACATGACACTCATCGACATGGCGAGAACAATGTTTAGAGAATACAAGATGCCTGAGTGTTTTTGGTTGGAAGATGCGAACACGGCTTATCACCCCATAAACCAGCTCTATCTTCACCGCCTCCTCAAGAAGACGACATATGAGCTTCTAACTGATAACAAACCCAATGTTTCTTATTTTAGTGTATTTGGGAGCAAATGCTAAATTTTGGTTAAGATGGGTAGACATTCAAAAATTGCTCCTAAAGCTATTGAAGGGGTTTTACTTGGTTATGATTCAAATACAAAAGCATATAGAGTCTTCAACAAATCTTCTAGACTCGTTGAAGTCACTAGTGATGTTGTATTTTATGAGACTAATGACTCTCCAAGGAAGCAAGTTAATCTTGATGATATAAATGAGAACAAGGTTTCGATGGTCGTAGTGAGGACTATGGCAGTTGGTGATGTGCGATCATAGGAACAACAAGAACAAGATCAGCTTTCTTGCTCAACGATGGCGCAACCTCCAAGTCAAGGTGAGGAAAGGTACTTCAAAATGATAGCATGGTTCAAGGGGGAGCACATGAACAAGAAGACAAGGTGGAACAAGACGCACCACATGCACCTCCAGCTCCAATCTGTACCACCATACAACGAGATCATCCGGTGGATCAAATTCTATGTGACATCAGCAATGGACTAACTACTTGTTCATGTATCGCTATTTTGTGAGCACTACTCCTTTTTATCTTTATTGAGCCTTTTAGGATAGAAGAAGCGTTGCAGGATCCAGACTGGATGATGGCCATGCAGGAAGAGCTCAGTAACTTCAAGAGAAATGAAGTCTGGAGCCTGATGCCACGTCCAAAGCAAAAGGTTGTGGGAACCAAGTGTCTGTTTCGCAACAAGCAAGATGAGTATGGGATGGTGATAAGAAACAAGGCTCGACCTGTGGCAAAAGGTTATGCCCAAGTCATAGATTTGGATTTTGAGGAGACTTTTGCTCCTATAGCTAGGCTAGAGTCTATCCAAATTTTATTAGCCTATGTTGTTCACCATTCTTTTAAGCTCTTTCAAATGGACATGAAAAGCACTTTCCTCAATGGGCCTACCAAATACGAAGTCCCTTGATCATGGCTTCAATGACGATCTCATTTGGCACTGTTGGCGCCTAAACTCTGAGACGCAGAAATCTTTGGACGTATGCTTGCAGATACTCCTCGTAGTCTTGTGTGCACTGGAATAAGGCTTGAGCGGTCACTGGCTTCGTTTGAACCCCCTGAAAGCTAGTGACCAACATATCCTTCAACTTCTGCCATGACGTAATTGTTCCTGGCCTAAGAGAAGAATACCAAGTTTGAGCAACACTTCTGATTGCCATGACGAAGGATTTCACCATGACAGCGGTGTTTCCACCATATGATGATATGGTTGCTTCGTAGCTCATGAGAAACTGCTTCAAGTCCAAGTGGCCAGTATACATGGAAAGCTGGGGTGGCTTGTATGAAGGTGGCCATGGGGTAGCCTGCAACTCTGTAGCTAGAGGGGAAGCATCACCGAAAGCAATGCTATCATGGTGAAAGTCGTCATACCATATATCATCACAGCTAGGGCCTTCTTGACGAAGGTCTCTCTGTTGTGGCTTATGCCCTTGTTCATTGTCTTGTGCGATGTGTCGCATTTCTTCGGCTACTTCGTCAATCTTTTTCTGGAGCTCAGCCAACCGAAGCATCTTCTCTCTTCTTCTCTCCACTTGTTGATGAATAGCTTCTAGATCCCTGATCTCTTGATCGAACTCTTCATCATGTGATGTTGGGCTAGTAGCTTTCCTCTTCTGGCTTCGGACCTCCCTTTGAAGAAGCCCATCTTTATTGGTGTCCAGAGGAGCAAGGACAACCCCTAGCATCGTTGTCTTCTTCGGCGGCATGACGAAGGTGGTTGTAGAGTTATCTAGATGAAGGTGGTCGTTTGAGTTCACCGGAGGTGGGCGCCAATGTTGGTCACTTGTTTCTGATTGCCGTGAACCAAGAACAAGGCAACACAATTGTTAAACGTTAAAGGCCTTCGTCCTTTGAAGCATTATCTATCTTCAGACAAAATAAGTCTTGGACGAAGGTCATGAAGAACATGTCTTCATCATTCACAAATATAAAAACATAGTTACGAGTGTAACATTATGCCATTTATTCATTTCATATCGAATGTTTAAACATTATTAAGATATATCTCATATATTAACAAACTGATACACAATGCACATTACATTGATACCTTCGGCTTGCTCGAAGGTAAATGCATGAATGCAATTCCAATCCAACGTGAACAGTACGGAGGTAATGTTTATCTATTTATAGGCAATCGTACAGCTTCGTACGATATTACATTCATATCCTTAAAGATTACATACAAGGTTTACAAATGTCACAAGGATAATATTGTCATTTGCATTTAGCAACTTGAACAACACCTTCTCCTTACGTCGCCTCCCTACATCAACGTAGCGAAGCTTGCTTTGTCGTACTTCCATTGACATATGTCGAAGTTTTTCTGGTAACGAAGCTCTTGTAATACTTAATAACATGCTGATAACAAGTGGTTAGCCGTGTTTTTGAGGTTCGGAAGACGAAGGCCCCCAACACTTGGATTGATCTATAGTATACATCCTTTATGTACCTTTGATCATGTTAGTTATGCTTCTTTATTGCTTGTTTTGGTGCTCAAGTTGTAGAAAGTCTTCCCCGGACCTCACAAGTCCTTGTGCATTGATGCATATATTGAGGGGGAGGATATACTGCAACTTGACCCTTTGAGACTAATGTGTTTGTTTGAATGATTTTGATGTAGTCTCAAAGGTGGATTGAAAGGGAAATGGGGGGTTTGGACAAAGGAAAAGGCTTCCACTGCATAATTGAAGGCAAAAAGTCCAAATAAGTTGAATTAGAAGGCCAAAAGTGCAACTTTGGGTAAAGCTACAAAAACACGAGGTTTACGTATTTGAATAACTTGCACTTACATTATACTATGTTTCTTGTACCTTTGTTTGAATACTAACTCCTTTGTGCAAGAAAAGTGGAATTTGGACTTAGTTTTGGGACACATAGTAAATCCTGAAGAAAATGAATGAAAGTGGTATGATCCCAATATTTAGTAAATTGTTTTAGTTGTTGATTATATTTGTCTAAGTGCTAGGGAACCTCTCAAGAAAAGAAGTTTGATAGGTTTGGCTCAAAAGAGCCAAACTTGGGCCAGTCGGTTATGCGTACAGCCGAAGACACTACTGTCGGGAATTTTAATTATAAAATTCACCAAACAATGAACAATGCACTGTCCGGTGCACTGGACAAGGTCTTCAACGACTCTCCCCGTAAACGGGCACCATCCACCAATGACTAACTAACGTGGCGGCTGTCCGATGACGCACCAGACAGTCTAGTGCCTCGCTGGAAAGGAAGTCGGCCAATCAGATCGGCGGCCGACCATTCCTGGCCGAATTTCCAGTGGCGCACCGGATTGTCCGGCGGCACACCGTATTGTCTGGTAATCTCGCATATAGGGAAGTTTTCCAGCTTCCTTGTAGAGAAGGCAACGACTCGTATGCCTTTTGGGGCTATAAAAGCAGCCCCTAGGCGCCCTTTCCTGGTACCCAAGCATCACAATTGCAGACTACAACTCCGAGACTCTGCAACCATGTCGTTCAGTGATTTGTGAGAGATTTGAGCTCGTTTTTTAGCTGTTACTCTATCATTTTTGTAGTTGCGCTCTTGTCTTTGCTTTTGTGCATGTTATTATTGCATTGTGTACTTGTGTGTGTTCTAACTCCCTCCCTTACTCAGATTTTGATTATGATCATCTTGTGTAAGGTGTGAGAGACTCCAACTTGTGGAAATTCTTCACAAACAGGTTGGGATATAAGGAAGAATACCGTGGCACTCAAGTTTGATCTTTGGGTCACTTGAGAGGGGTTGAGTGCAACCCTTGACCAAAGCAGGTCATCATAACTTGGAGTATGCTTTTGCCAAACCACGAGAAAATTCGGCATGTCTCTTGTCCATTTTTCTTTATTACAATTTATGTCTTCCTTAGTGCTTAAACTTCACTTACATATTGCTCCTAGTTTAATACACATATCAAGAGAGCAATAAGTGAAGAGTCTATTTTTCTCTACTTTTCTCATCCAAACTTGGTTTTAGTTCACTCTAACACCTTTTATATACCATATTTCTATTGTTTGAAGCATTTTATTTAGGATTATCTATTGACCCCCTATAGGTGCTATCAGCAGGCCCTGTAAATGGTCAAGGGGCTCAGGCCTAGACTCGGTAGGCCATAAGTGAGCCACAGGTCTATGGCCTCGTAGGTCATGAGTGCGACTCTGGCTCGGCTTCGCGTGTGGGGATCGGAAGGAGGACCGACTTCTCTGTCGTGGCTTGGTGCCAGGCGCATTTAGTGCGATCAATCATTTATGGCAGTGCAATCCCTGGGTCGGGTGCAGAATCCACTCGAGTGGCCTCCCCTCGGTTCGCTCAACCCCCCTTTTGGCTCCGTCTCGCCCAGCCACCAAGGTCGGTGCTCGAGGTTACTCAGGGGCGGGTCCTTCTAGGGCGGACTCTCCCTCCATTCGCCTTCTGATTCGCGTCCCTATGGCTCAGGGATTTGATCCCCGATAGACCAGTTGGAGCCATTTTTTGTTACTATTCCCCTAAATCAAAATATAGGATGTATTTTAGGTAACTAATGCAGATGCTCTAAGCTATGGCCAGCATATCATGTATATGACCTTATAAAGGGCCCCTTTGGCATGGCTCCTTGGGCGGCTCCAGCTCGGGCTCATCGTGAAGCCCTACCAAACGGTCATAAAACGACTTCTTGTCGAGAGCCCTCGAGGAGCTAGAGTCGTTTTCGTGTTGGGAGCCGAAGCACAAAAAATGTGGTTTCTATCGGCTCCTCATTCATTTCCCTAATACATCATTCGAAAGAAACACAAGAGAAACTGTTTAGCCAAACGAATTACAAAACAACTCTAGCTCCTCCTGAGAAGCCAAAGAGCTAGAGGACCTAAAGTTGAAACTCTTTTCAGAGGAACCGGAGCCCTGCCAAAAGGGGACAAAATACCGCTTTGTACCATGTTTCAAATGAAGTTGCTAGAGCTTGAACCGCATCTCCCATCCTGGATTCGGCCAGATCCTCTGTTGTAATGTCCGACCGCTGCTAGGTGGGGCCTGGCCGTGGCCGGCCCACGCGTCAGCCAGTCGGCGGCGACTACAGGGCTGATTGGTTGCCTAGACGTGCCCAGGCTCACTTCATGCATTAATCTACGAGAGGGTGATTAGTTGCCTATGCTACGAGTAGAGATGGCAATAGATAAATACCTACTGGGTATTACTATCCCACACTCATATCCGCGACAAAAAGTAACCTCGTTGGGTCACCTATATCCAATGGTAGGTATGGATTTACTCTCATACCCATACCCATGTGATTATAGATCACCCGTTGGGTCACCTGTACCTATAAAGATTAAACATATATCAAAATAATACATCATACAAACGTCAAGTATATCAATCTAAATGCCATTACAAAATTTCGAGCACCATTCAATCATCCATTCAACACTCTATTCAACACACACCATATATAATTGGATAAAGTAGCAACACTAAGATAATACCACATAACACATTACATGTTTCATTACATGGTTATCAAATAGCTGTTAAGCCTTCTATTACATCATCACAAAAAAGTTTGTTAAATAGTTAAAATATATGGATTATCGAGGCCTAAGTTTACACTTTTATATTGGGTATTTTATACCCATGTGTTAACAGGTATAGATGAGGCCGAAGCGTTCTAATATTTTTACGTACTGAGTGAAGTTTTTGTCTAATAAAAAACTCATAAATAGAATATTTAGACCATATACGTATGGATAAATAATCACGAGTCACCGGATCTGGTAACTATTGCCATATTTAGCTGTGAGAAACCGATCTACCTGCAGGTAGGCACTTTTCCACCGCTCTGCCTCACTGCCTGCATGCAAGGCGGGCGGGACCTTCGCCGTCCGTCCAACCGGCCCGAGCCCAGCGCCAGAGAGCACGCGTACCAATCACACCCTACGCCGTCGGCCGAGGATCCGGACCCGGACCCGGACTCCATGTCGCCTGACCACACTGTCACCACCATGAGGGCCCACATGCAGTGCATCCAGGACTAGCATTCAACGCTCCACGTGTCGGGGACAGAACTGTAATTGGCCCTGTCGCAGGGCTCTCAGGGAGCCAGGCTGCCAGGGTACTTGGCCGCTGCGCTCCTCCACTCCCCTATTCCCCACATCACTCCGCTTTTGCGGCCGCTTGTGGCGGTGCCTTCCACGGGGCTGCGGCTGCGCTCCGCCGGAGCGAGCAAATATCCTTGCCCCCACGAGACCCTCGCACAGTCGCACCTCTCCGACGTGACCGGCGCCGTAGAACCACCGGGTCTTCCCTTGTGGTTCGTGCTCTCCCTCTCTACCCGGGTCCCGGGCTGCTCCCCTCTACTTCGCAATCGCTGGATCGCACGCCAAGGGCCTGGCTTGCGCGTTTCGATCTGCATGGCCAGAGTGTTTCATGCGCGTTTGGGCTCTCTGATGTTTGGATGGGGAGGAGGTTCCAGGGTTTGGGGTTGAGTTCGCGATAGGGTTTTGGGGGGTTTGTAGGGATTTTCAGGGTTTGCGGTGTTGTGCACGGATCCTGATCTGGGGCCAGGATTGTTTGTCTAGATTCCTGCCGTTGCACCAGGATGTCTCTCTGCGTGATTACTGGTTACTCAAGTTAGTGTTGGCTGGCACCGTGCGATGTAGGCTGCAGCGCTGTCGGAGTCAGTAGGGGGGGGGGGGGGGGGGGGCTGGCGCATGCTGAACGGATGCCCCCATGATTATTTTTTCATTGACTTCAGTGCATGCTTTAATATTTATTTCATGGATTAACTGATTTGAGCCCCATATAATCATATAATTCTAGCTCCATCACTGGCAGTGGAACAGATGTACGAAACTTGAACAGGCGTAATGATATACTATTATTAACTAGCAAACATGTTCGTGCTTTGCAATGGAACACACTTTGGAACTGGACTGTATGCTCACTTTTCTAATTCGTATGAGCAGAGGTCGTGAGTTTTAGGTCACGGACGGGATATTAAACCAATTATGACTCTAGTCGTACTACTCTTAAAATTGGTGAGAACTGTGCTTGGGGGAGTGTAGGGACAGACTGACCAAGAGAGAGAGAGAGAGAGAGAGACTAAGAGAGAGTGATGGATCAAAATTTGGAGGAAGAAATTTCCACTCTTTAATTTTATAATAATATATAAATATATAAGTAAAGATTTATTATTATTAAGTGATTTATGACAAGGCCATGAACTTCTAGATGAATGTTCTCTGATGTTCTTGTCTTGCCTCGTTGCTTGTTTGCAATGGCTATTTATTGTAAAATCTGGTTTTTGCTAGTAGAATTGGGTACTGTGCTTGTTGCATCTGCATATCCTCTACTCCATGCTTGCGAGTTTCTTTTAGAAGGATGCAAAAGAAACTGCATTTATGTGTTTTGTGAGTAGTAGGAAAAGTATAGTTCTGCAGCTATTTAACTATGTAAGCGCATGCAAATTTGAAGGCATATAGCCAGTTTATGTGGTTTCAATCTTGTAACATTAAGTATTGTCTAGGGCAGCAATGCCATTTTTACCACGTTTACCAATTGCTTACTTTGTTGATATCTTTCCATTATTCATTGTGAAGCTACCGTGTTGGCCCAGGGATTATTCAAGAACATGGAGAGAAAGAGAAACCCCATTGTCTTTCTGGATGTATCTGTAGGTGATGAGCCAGATGAAAGAATGATCTTTGAGGTATGTTTGTTATTACTGTTTCTCAAATCCGTATTCAGATGGTAGTGCAAGCATGACTAAGACCGTGCAAGTTGCAACATCAAAGATCAGGAGCTGTAGCTTTGTCTTTTTATATCGAAGGCTAATGGTGGTACTTGTCTACTTGATTCTGTTTAAAAGCATGAGAACCTTTTTTTGCAGTTGTTCGCTGATGTTGCACCCCTTGTGACTGAGAACTTCAGAGCTTTATGCACAGGTAACCTTCTCACCACTTCCTTTTCGTCAAATCAGTAAAAGTTCATCTGTTAGTTAGTGTTACTTATTATTTTGTAAATTGGTTTATGTGGCAATTGGACATGTTGCTCGAGATTTTTAATGGTCGTGGTTTCACATAATGCGTTCATCAAAATACTTGCGTTTTTATTGTCAGACTATTAAATATTTGAAGTAGCATGATATGATGTAAAATGCTGTAAATTCACAAAGCCACACTCTTCTGAAATTATAAAAAACTGACAATTCCAAGAGCTTGCTTTGAGCAACAACACTTTTTATTGCCTACGGCGTAGAGCGACACCCTTTTAGTGCTTGGAGGTTACTGAGTAGTAAAACACTCAAGTACACTGGAGATTTAGACCATGCTTAGTGCTTACAATGGCCACTTAATGACATGGTGCTAGGAAATAGGAACCAAGTGCAAATCATGTCATATTGTTTAGGAGGGATTGTGATGTTATCACCAAATTGCTAGGGTTATGCTACAATTGCCCTTGTTTATCCAGATGTGGGTCATATCCAGGGAAAGTTAGATCTGTTGACGCCCCATCCAAACAGTAAAAATGAAAACTGTTTCACTGAGAGTTTCTGTGGTGAATAATGTTCCAGTGCTAAGATTGCAATTCTTTTTAATTTTAGGAAACTACAAGTTTAATTTCAAGTTCAAGTGTAACTTTCTTTTAATTACTTTGGGATGCTTGTGAAATTTTACTCTGATTGAAATAGGCCACAGTTTTTCTGCTTTGTTTAATTTCGCTCCAACGATTCCAGTTGTTGAGGAAATATTTTTCCTATATTTATGTACAAATGCTTTACTTCCTATCCTTACTAATACAAGCCCATTAGGACATTGATGCATTGTCCAATGCTTAAGTTTGACTAGCAATATCAAGAAAAATGGATAATATCAAAATAAAAGAGTTCATATTTTGAAAATTTACCCTGATGAATCTACTAATCGAGATCTTCTGTTGCAAATCTTTGTGAATTATAGATATTGATGTTTGGAACTAGAAACAATTTGACCTAGGACAAACTTAAATGAACATGTACTTGTGGCCAATGGAAGTAATGTGTAGCTTCTTTTTGCAACATTGAAGAATGCCGCAATAATGTCTTCTATTACTGCTCCTACTACTGTTTTAATTATCTGCACTAGGCAATTGTAACTGATGTTCTGGTGATACTAATCCTTCTATCATCACTTGGTAGTCCTAATGATTTTTATTGTTATTTTTTTCTTTGCTTAAAACCCACTTTGGAATATCATTCAAACTTCCACTCTGTCATCTTTCAAGCCATATCCAATGTGCCATTCTGTGATTCTGTTTGAATATTTCCGAAATCTGAGAACCTAATCTTTTCTTTCTGTGATGATCAAAGATACACATTTCGATGTTCATTGTTTCATAGGAATTTAGTTAATTTCCTGGCAAAGTAATTCTGCATCCTTAATGGTTGACTATATTTTTATATATGTTTAGCTTTAATATACTGGACTACAAATTTATGATCTCTTTTTAAATTATGAAACTTCATTTTGAATTTTTGAGCAAGGTGATTATGTTACTACAAGGGAGTCTCTTACAGATTTCATGTAAAGTTGGATGCATGACATACCGGTTGATGTTTCTATTTTGAAAAGTTATGTTTTGGCAGACAATTTGTTATAATATTCTTCGGTTTATGACATCAACTAAAATCAGGATATGGAACGAAGATTCTGAACTTGTGTACATCAGTAAACACATACATACTCGCATTCGCATGCAATTAGTATAACTTGGGCTGTAGACTTTTTAGTCCGTTTCTTGTCTTGTAAGCTTTCCGCCTAATTTATGCATAAAAAGCTATTTTGATGTTGATCTGAGCGGTTAATATACTAATATGTGTTTTGGAAATCTTCTGATAATGTAGTGGGTACCTTTGTTCTTTGTGTCACAGCCCACCTTGTGCTTGTGCATAGACAAATCCACAGAATATATTCCATTCTCAGTTTAAAAAGGCCTCCTTATTTCCTAGCATTGTTGCTCTTAATTGATGTTGCACACTTTAGGTGAGCTGGGAATTGGACACAAGACTAAGAAGCCATTATGTTACAAGGGATCATCGTTCCACCGTGTCATCGAAGGGTTCATGGCACAAGTTAGTTTTTCTTTTGTATTTATGCATTTTGCTTCCATCACCGTTACGATGTTTGTATTTTGTGGTTAGAATTTGGTTAGCTTTGTCTTGTTCTGTTTTTAGTCAGTTCCTTGTTTAGTTGCTCATAATGTAGGATGCAAGACAGATGATATTGACTGCTTTTCTTATCACATAGTATTTAAGGTCGAATGCAGTATTATCTATGTCTGCAATTCTAATAATGAGTGGAAAATGTATTGTTTTGTTAATGTTTGTATTTTATGGTTAGAATTTGGTTAGCTTTGTCTTGTTCTGTTTTTAGTCAGTTCCTTTCCTTGTTCATGATGTAGGATGCAAGACAGATGATATCGACTGTTTTTTTTATCATATAGTATTTAAGGTCGTCTGCAGTGTTGTCTACGTCTGCAATTCTAATAATGAGTGGAAAGCTTATTTGTTTCTTAGTTATAACTGCTGAGTGTGCATTGCTTTTTCTTTCAGGGAGGTGACATTGCGAAAGGAAATGGTGAGTTTGCACAATTAGTTCTTCCTTTACATTTTGCTATTTCTTTCCCTTCCCAGAAAAAAAGCAGCAATTCCCCTCCCCACTTTCACGGCCTCTCATTTTTTGTGTTCTCTTATATACCAATGTTCTTGTGTACGTCAACTTATGGGCTTGCATGCACATAGCACTCCCTGTAAGTTGTGCAGTTATGGGCTACTTATGATAATTGTGATGATTTTTGTTTTCATTTCTATATGTTATCACAATGCCCCTCTCTTTTGATTTGATGATTATGTTGTGCGCTCCTCACTAGCATTTGACGTTCTTTTAGATTCATACTCTTTTTTAAATGGAGTAGTTTAGCAGTTTTTCATGTCATATATGGTTAAATGGCCTTAATATTGGTATTAAATTTTTCAAGTTTGCTTATGGTTAGTTTGTTTTCATATGCAATGATTTGTTCCAGGATCCAGATTTATACTGTGCCCACATTTGTAGATTGCTGTATTTTTGTCTATTAATGTTACATACGGTGATGCATGTTAACATCTTTACTTTTTTGGTATATTTTTCTGTTGCACATTAGTTCTGTTTGTTTGATGTAAATCTACCTTGCATGTATAGTTGCAGCTTCATGTGGTACATCTTGTTTTTGGAAATGACTGATTTTAACTATGTTACAGGGTCTGGTGGAGAAAACATATATAGTGGAAAATCTGCAGGTATCAACCTTGGTGTGAATTCTTTTATATAGCGGAGATGTTGAATACCAATAACAGAATAACCTTGCAACCTTTTATTTGAGGATTTATAATGTTGGTTACCAGTACATAGTCAAATGCTGTGTTGTTATGTGTCTACTGTCTATATTAGGAGTGTGTTCAAATTCTAATAATCTATTTCAAGTTACTGCTTTTATCTTTTTGTCTGCTACTCTGCTTTGCTCTGCGGATCTGGAGATAGTATCCAACTGTTCTGGTAAGCACTAAAGCATGTAGTATATCTGTAATGACAGTATATTGTTTGCATTTCAGATGAAACTTGTGTTCTACCTCATGATGATCGTGGTCTCTTGACAACAGCAGATACTGGATCCAAAGCTAGTGGCTCCCAGTTCTGCATTACTTTCAAGCCTAATTCTCATCTTGACAGGTTTGTACCGGTCAATTCCATTTGAATGACAGTGTGTTTCAGTTTTGTATAAAATATATCTTCAGACAGACTAATCTCACATCCATTTCCTGTATTGAACTGAATATAAGTTCTGGAGATGTTTCTCAGGTTGATGCTTATTTCCAGTACCAAACTATTTTTTTTCTCATCCTAAATTAAAGCTCTAAGTGTCCGATGGCCATAATCACTGATACTACATTAATCATTTGCTTAATTATCTGTTTTGTCAAGCATTGGAACTACAGAATAGTTTTCTGCTGCTACTTTTACTTGTAGTCTTTGGATCTTCATTGTTGCCTAATTCAAAATGACCAAGAGTAACACTGCTTGTTGAATTGCAAGGATTTGATATAGTTTTGTTTCAGTATTATATGTGAAATCGATTTGCTAGTTTATTAGGTTTGACATGTTGCATTCATTTTGCGCTATGTCTGTGGAATTTTGCACTGTGGAAATTTGTTTCCTACGGTCTGCCCATTTCTTTTTTGGTTGTGAAAATAGAAGGTGAGAGTAGGAGCAAACCTGTCTGACTTGTGCATATTTGGATGGAGTGAGGCTTAGTTTTGGTTTTTCTGTTTGGCGTTTTACTATGTTAGGAATGGCGCAGGCTTGTGGCATAAACTGTTAACTGGTCAAGTCTTTATGATGTCTTGTTCAGTATCATTCGTGAACTCCATGGTTTTCTGAGTTAGTACAGTTTTGTTGATAATATGCCATTCTACTGTGTTGCAGGAAGCACACAGTTTTTGGCAAGCTTGTTGTTGGAAGTGATGTTCTGAAGAGAATCGAGCAAGTAGATGTGCAATCCCCTGATTCAACTCCTGTTGTTCCGGTTACTATAGTAAATTGTGGGGAGCTCACTGACCGTAAAGATATTGGATCTATGAGAATAGGAATTGGTAATTCTTATCAACTGATTGGAATTTCCGCAGCACCTATTGCTCCATTTGATATAAAGGTTTAAGCCCTTTTTGGGGGGCATTTAGCTAAAGTAGGGCACTTTTGTATTTACCTTTTGGACGCTCTTTTCATATGATAATGGTCATACAGATAAAAAGAGGGCCGCCAAATCAAAGTTGTCAAAGGGTATATCTTCTGATGAGGAAAGTAATGAAGGACAGCACAAGGGCCGCCGTAACAAATCTTCAAAAAGGAGAAGGAAGAAGAGATATTTTTATTCGGAGTCAGATAGCTCTTCTGAGTCGGAGACTGAATCATCTGATTCTGAGAGCGATTCTGATACTTACTCAAGTGACTCATCTGATGTCAGCAGTTCAAGTGATGACAGGCGAAGGCGCAGAAAGAGACATTCGAAGAAAAATAAACGCAAGCGTTCAAGAAGAAAGCATGACCAAAGGCGTGAAAGAAGGCGTAGGAAGCGTGATAGGAAATCAAAACAGAAGTCAAAAAGGTCTGTTAACATTGTCAAATTTAACATTCCTGACCTTTGATCTGTAATATATGTTCTTTTATTAGCAGGATAAAGGGTGACAGTGAAGCTGAAAGTTCGAGTGATAGCAGCTCTGAAGATGCTAGAAGCAAGAGACACCGCCACGGGCGGAAGTCCAAGGCATCATCTCAAGTTTTTGGTAGTTTCTTTTCTTTTTCCCTATATATATTCTTTACCCCAATGTATGTTGGGCTTCTTTGTTTCACTAATACCAACTACCAAAGTACCAATAAATCGAAGCATAGGTTCCTGAAATTTGTTCCGATTTCTCGGCAAGTTTAGGTTTTTGAACCCTTAGAGTTGGAGTAACATGCCCTTAAACTTGTGCTATGTACTACGTCAGCCAGTTCTTTGTAACTTAATAGTGGGGCTGGGGTGGCATTCATCATCATCTATGAATGGTATAAATGCAATAGAATACCATATCTGGTTAAGTATTTCATTGTATTTCAAGAAACTGATAGAATAAATCTGACAAGGTAATGCAATGGCAGTAGTTAATGCGACCCAAGCACAATCAAGGGACTTCACAAAAGTGAGTTCAATTTCTTGCATGCTTGAATGCCTTACTGGTTCACTGTTTACTTACCCATCATAAATACTTGGGTTGTGGACAAGGATTTGGTCGAACTTTTGAAACTCACTATCAATAACTTATGAAATGCAGATAGTATGTTTGGAATTACGAGAACCATTCACTCAGATTTGTCTTAAACATACTGTCATATTCTCATAATTTTATTGAATTTATAATTTATAAAAACAAATATATTACAGTGGAAAACAACAGCTTAAGGTAGGCCATGCATGTCCTAAAATCAGGAAATTCTGATTGGCTGGATATCTCTTTTAGGCTCCGGTCGCTGTGTGGCTGGAAGCCGCTGCGGCTGCGGCTTTTCTAGACGTTCGCTACAGTTCTCGGAAGCAGGTGCAGTTGCAGCTGGCTGCAGTTTAAGTGGCAGCCGAACAACTTGTTAATCTCTAGATCATGGTTGCATGGTATTATATTATCGGTGGTATTGTTCTGTTATATGTTTTGGATGTACAATTGTACTGATTGGCCATCTAGTAAGGGATGTATAGTTCTTGCTTGGTTATGTGGTACATGTTTAGTTTAGTTTAGTTTAACTAACGATTGTAATCTACACTTGCCTTTCAGAGGAAAATATTGCTGCAGTGTCTGCTTTGAAGGATGCCACGTCACCTCAACAAAAGAGTGGCATACCAAACAGTCCAGCACAAGATGTCTCCCCGCTGCAAAATGGGGAAAACTATACAAATGGTGTTAACGAATCAAAAATTGAAAGGAATGCAGCTGTCATGCCTGTTCTAACTGGCAACCAAAGCAAATCTAGGTTTCCTATACTTCTTCATACATCATTCTTTGTGCTTACTGCTTCTGGAAGCGGTGTTTCATCTGACATTGATAAGCAGGAGCCAGAGCATGAGTGTTAATCACTCAATGAGCAAGAGTATGAGCATCAGCCCAAGAAGAAGCCCAATGAAAAGGTCAATTACCACCACAAAGAGGTCAGTTAGCAGGAGCCCTGTTCACCATAATCGCAGTGGAAGTCCTGTCGGTGCTCCCCAAAAAAGCGTGAGCAGGAGTTCAGCCAGAAGGCAGAGCATCAGCAGGAGCCCTGCTAGGAGCCTCAGCAAGAGCCCACCCAGAGATGCAAGCAGAAGCCCCCACATAAGCAGGACTCCTGTTAAAGCTCACAGAAGAAGCATTAGCAGGAGCTCAGCTAGGTCCATGGAACAGAGAAGTCTAAGCAGGAGCCTGGAGAGAATTCATGTACGAAAAAGTGTCAGCCCAAGACCACCATTGGCGAAGCCAAAAAGCATTACCCGAACCCCTGTGACATCTCCATTGCGAAGCGTTAGCCGGAGCCCAGCTAGGATTTCAAGGAGCCCACTTAGGCCTTCTAGGAGAAGCCCTATGAGAAGTCCACGACGGAACATTCACAGAAGTCTCAGCAGGAGCCCTGCAAGAATACTTAGAAGTGTGAGCAGAAGTCCAGTAAGAGGTGGTCGACCTCGCCGGAACATTAGCAGAAGTCCCAGTCCACTTCGCAGGGCATTAACACCACCAAACAATGGAAGGAGCCGATCTAGGAGTGATTCTCCTGATGGGTCACCCAAACGCATAAGACGTGGACGTGGTTTTACTCAACGCTATTCATTTGCAAGACAATATCGCTCACCTTCCGCTGATCGCTTGCATCGTTATGGCGGAAGAAATGACCGTGACAGGTAACCGAATCAAAGTTTAATCTGTTTTTTAATCGATTTAGAGTTTTAAATTATGTTTCCCCCTTATGTAGATACATGGGTTACCGGGGTTTTCGCCACCGATCACCTCCTCGACGTTATAGGAGCCCCTCTAGAGGCAGAGTGTCATCGCCAAGGTAAATGAACTGTTTATAGGTTACAGTTAATTTTTTTTTGTATGGTATCAACTTTTATCATTTCTGATGGCATGTGGCATGCTATCTTCTGAACAGACAATCATTTTTGTTTGTTACTCTCCGTTTCAACTTATAAGTTCTTTTGACTTTTTTGATACATCAATTTACTATGTATCTAGATAAATCTATGTAAAAAAAGTTAAAGAGATTTATTATTTGGAATGAATGGAGTACTATTTTGAAATGATTGAATCAATTTTATTTGGATTTTGTTTTCCAATCGATATGCGTAGCTCATTCTTGTGGGTGGTTCTTTGTTTAGCAGGTACAGGAGGAGGAGCCGAAGCGCATCACGCAGTCCTGTCCACAGAGGAAGGAGAGGTGGGTACAACAAGAGTCCTGTACGGAGCCGTTCACCCCCCGCCAGGAAAAGGTCACCTAGCGATCGTGCACGGTCAGTTTCTAGGAGCCACCTTTCTAGGTCAGTATCAAAGTCTCCACCAGTGCATCATCCCTCCCCACTTGATTCTCCATCTCTGGAGCGTGCAAGTGATGGGAAATCTCGGTCCCCATCACCGTCTGGTGGAGGCAAGAAAGGTTTGGTTTCCTACGGTGATGGCACTCCTGATTCAGCTGGGAAGTAGGTTTCCACCGGATGTATTGTACTACCTTTGGCCATTGTCTCTTGATCGGTCCAGTGTTACGTCACTACTGTAGAGAAGAGAACGGTTTTGGTCCTTGAGGCGCCCCGTGTACTGGTGTTGTCGCTGTAGAATTGTTACTTAAGTTGTTTGGGATGATCGTCGTTGTCCTTAGATTATCTTAAGACCTAGTACTCTGAGCTTAGTTTACGCTCATGCTGAACATGTAGCAGGGCTTCAGCTTAATTACCATTGGTGGAATTTGGATGTTATAATGTTTGACGCATAGAGAATCATTACATTATTTTGATCTCGGAGCACAATAACATGTATAATTAATAATTAATTCCTTCTGGAACTATCCAACACTAGCGTTTCTGCATGTATGCAATAATTCGCTTGGCCGCGTCATATTTTCTCAGTTCTCACCAACATTTCGATTGTAGTTTATTGGCATTTTTTTCTGACGATTTGCGTAACAGTTACTCTTTGTTCTTCACTGTGTTTTATTACTCTCCAGCTGTTTTTGTTATCTCAGCAACCTCTCTCCCTATATCCTCACCCCTGGGACATCTTACACTCTCTTCAACGGAGGCCTCTAAATTTCTCCCCATATACTTACTATCTTGCTCTCTCTTCTTTATATCTTCACCCTCTACAACGGTTTCTCCTAAATTCTTTTTCTATACTCCACTACAATTATAAAATACCATAAAGTTTAAAAGATTAGCATGAAGGTTGCAGTCATGGGGGCATAGTGTGGTTGGAAATGTCAATTCTTAGCTGGGGCTGGCTCGCGAGGTACTGCACAGGTTGGAGATGGGGCAGGATAGCAGGCTGTTGTCTACAGATGAAGTATGACTGCTGCAGAAATTGAAGCAGCACTGCCTTGTCCTTGCTTCTTTGAAGAGGACAATTGCTCGTTTGCGTTCCCGGTTGCACTACTTGAGAGATGGAGATGCCAACACAATTTTTTTTTCACTTACCGGCTCGCCTCCGCAAGAAGAGGAATTTTATTTCCCATTTGGAGAATGAGGGGAGAACTGTCGCCAGTCATGAACAAATGCAGGAGGTTTTGGATGATTTTTTCTCTAATCTTTTGGGTCCTAATATTCAGAGACCGTATTCTCTTAATCTGGTTGCTTGCCACAGAGAAGCTATTGACTTGAGTTCACTGGAGGCTCCTTTCTCAGAGAAGGAGGTTCGCGACACTATTGGTGCTCTCTCATCTGATAAGGCTCCGGGTCCTGACGGGTTCACTGGAAAATTTTACAAATATTGTTGGCATATTATTAAGTCAGATCTGTTGGCAGCCATGAATTCCCTCCATCAAGGAAATGCTCACAAGTTGGGGATACTAAATTCAGCTTATTTAGCTCTCCTCCCTAAGAAAGATGTTGCCTTGTCTGCAAGAGATTTTAGACCAATTAGCTTAATTCATAGTTTTGCTAAGTTGGTCACCAAAATGCTTGCTAATAGATTGGGCCCCTACCTTCAGGAGTTGGTGACAACTAATCAGAGTGCCTTTGTGAGAGGCAGATCAATTCATGACAACTTCATGTTGGTGCAACATTCAATTAAGTCTCTCTACAAGAAGAGTCTCTAGTTTGTTCTTGAAGTTGGATATCTCCAAAGCATTTGATTCGGTCTCTTGGGCCTTCTTGTTTGAAGTGCTTTCACATCTTGGTATTGGTCCTGTGTGGCGGAATATGATATCAAATATTCTGGCCTCTTCCTCTACGCAAGTGGTGGTAATTGCTGGCAGGACAGCTATGGTGCGCTTTGTGCTTTCAACCATCCCAGTCTATCTTCTCAAGTGCTTTCACATCTTGGTATTGGTCCCAAGTGGGTGATTAATTCCATAGACAAGATTCGGAGAGGATTTATTTGGAGAGGAAGAAGGAGGTAAATGGTGGTAATTGCCTTGTTTCGTGGGACATTGTTACAAGGCCTTTAAATCTCGGTGGGCTTGGGATTTCTAACCTGCTGTACCAAAGTTGGGCGCCACAAGCTAAATGGTTATGGTTGGAAAAAACAGATCCTAACAAGCCGTGGTCTAGTCTAGAATTTCCTATTCAGCAGCATGTCAAGAGCTTCTTTTCTTCTTCAATTGTTACCCTGGTTGGCAATGGGTGTAATACTTTATTTTGGACAGATCGGTGGGTGGATGGGTCTTGTATCCAAGATTTTGCCCCTGCTGTTGTGGCTAATGTAGGGAAACAAGCTATTTCTTCCAGGACGGTGGCCCATGCTCTTGAGAACTGGCAGTGGGTCAGCGACATTGAGACCCCTCTTAATTTGTCTGGGATACAACAATATCTAAACCTTTGGGACGCATTAAGGGGAGTGGTGCTCACTCAGGAGGCTGATAGACATGTGTGGATTCATTCTTCCTCTGGACAGTTCTCTTCTAAATCATCTTATAAGGCTTTATTCATGGGTTCGATTACTTTTGAACCATGGAAGAGGTTATGGAAGACTTGGCTCCACCCAAATGCAATTTTTTTCTTTGGTTGGCAATAAGGATTAAATGTTGGACAGATGATAGACTGCAGAAAAGAGTGTTAGATCATCCTGAGGTTTGTCCTTTATGTGATCAAGAGCCGGAAAATATCCAACACCTCCTTTGCACTTGCATTTTTGCGCGACAATTTTGGTATTACATTCTTTCTTCGTTGGGGATGGCTAATCTTTCTCCTGCCTCTAATGAGTCCGCTTTTGCTGACTGGTGGGTGAAAGTAACTAAGCAAGTGCATAAATCCAAAAGAATAGGCTTTAACAATATCATCATCTTGGGGGCTTGGTGTTTATGGCTTCATCGTAATACGACAGTTTTTGATGGTGTCAGTCCTTCAATTAATGGCATACAGACAATTTTTTTGGTTGAAGTTGAGTACTAGAGGCTTATCGGTGCTAGACATCTTGAGACTTTGGGTCCTGGTGCTGTAATTTTTAGGTCAAGGGTTCTTTTGGGTGATTAGTGAAGAGCAGGTGTGTGTGGTCTGCTGGCACTTTTTGCTGATTGGTCTCCTTTTGTGTGTTGCTGTTTTCATGCGCATAGGGAGGCTACAATTCTGTGCGCAACAGGAGTTGGTGGTTTTGTGTTTTGCCTATTTTGGCATTATACTTTGGTCCATTTTGGACTTTTTTCTTCTCTTAATTTAATGATGCGCATCTCTACTGCGTGTTCAGAAAAAATACCTATTTATCACTCATTATCATTTTTTCACAACTAATAATACCCACGTGCACTAAAACCGATGAAAGGAGGTCCAACCGCCGCGTTCTTAGGGTGTGTTTGGTTTGATTTTTGGCTTTAGCTTTTGCCCCCCTAAAAGCCAAAAGCCAACCAAAGGGCTGGATCTAGGAAGCAGCTTTTTTTAAAAGCTAACTTTCTCGCAGTGCAAATCTGAAAGCACTCCTGGACCTGCTTTTAGTGGCTTTTCGGATGGAACTGTGAAAACATATATCAAAGAACTTTTAACGATTTTTAGTGGTTTCCACTAAACATTTTTTTAGCTTTTTAACAGCTTACAGCCTACAACAGCTTTTTCCACAGCTCACAGCCCACAACAACTTTTTTTACAGTCACAACCCAACCAAATAGACCCTTAATATAGTGTGGTCCTGTACCAATCATTACCATTGTAGCAGCAGCATAGGGCGCATTTGAACGCTTGATTGGAGCACTGTTGCCGCCTCAACAAGGGGAGGGGAGGCTCTTGGGGACCGTTGAGCATAGTCTTAGCAACATCTCCCCCTATATCCTCATCCTTAGCAACATCTCCCCCTATATCCTCATTCCTACGCGGTTCCCTCTATTTCACCCTCCTATAACCCTCTATCAGGGCCGTTCCTGACTTTTCGGGGGCCCAGTGCGAAATCTGATATGGAGGTCCCATCCGCACACAAATATATATAACTATACATGTAGTATCAAACATTTGACGTATAGAAATTATTATGCATTGTTTTGAAGTTTATAAGATAACAGAAATAAAATATAGCCGAAAACACTTACTTGTTATCTGATATCATTAAAAATATCTTCTAACGTTTTGTGATACAAAGTCATCGCTTATATTATTGAGAGCAATCTCATTCAACAACTTTTTTTTCGATATATAGAATCGGCAAGCCATTTAACCTCTATTGAGTTATTGTTGACCATAAATAGTTCACAAAAATATTTCAATTTTAAAAAGCTTCTCTCTGTCGATGCAACCATCATGTGTATAGTAAATAATACTCTCTATATCAAAATAGAATTTGTTTTGCTTCTTTAGTGGATTCATCGTTATATAGTTGAATATAAGCATAAAAATCAAGAGCTAAAACAAATACTATTTTGAAACATATGGAGTATTCGATAAGTAATTGAGACATTAGTTTAACAATCTAAACGAAACTAGTCGATAGCGCATCGCTCTTTGCGTATTTGTGTTTAGAATAGATATGTTTAACATGAAAAAGTGCTAGCGTCCAGTGACTAAGGGACCCTCTGTTTTTTGGGGTCCGGTGCGGCCGCACCCTCCGCACCCCCTTTCGGTACGGCCTTGCCCACTATCACAATAAAATATATATCTCTCCTTTCAACTATCACAACCACCTACATTTTCATTTTGTATTAATTTTTGAACTCCACTTTGCGCAAATAAAATATAATCAACAAAATGGAGTTTGGCAAAAATAATTATTCAGTTAATTAAATGTTATTTAAAATTCACATCACTATTCCTTGCTGGAAATCAATTTTCAAAAAATCCGTGAAATAACATGCATTGCGTATTTGTTTCTCGTGACTCTCGTCGCTACTTGCTTGTATGAAACTCTTGTATGGAGCATGTTGGGGACTTGTTCTCAAATGCTATGAATTAAGAACAAGGCAACATAAAATGTTAAACATTGATGCCCTTCGTCCGCTAAAGCATTATCTCCCCAGGGATTTAATGAACTTCGGACGAAGGCCATGGATAAAATGTCACGAAGGTCATACCTTCGTGATCATACTTATGAAACAATATAAAACGGAGTATGAAATATAAAACATTATAAAAAGATATGCTAAAATCAGATAAAATTACTCACATATTTTATTATACAAACCTAAATATTAAAACATAATATTTAGGTACATTTATACCTTCGCCTTGACAGAAAGCAATAATTCCAGTGTAATACAATGCTGATTACAAGATTGCGTGAACAGTACAGGGGTACTGTTCATCTATTTATAGGCACAGGACACAGCTTGTGTATAATTACATTTATACCCTTCACAATTGATAACAATAATGACATAGAACATCATAGATCTTTTAAGTCATTTCATCTTTAAGTCGGTTCACCCCTTCGTCTTGAGATTTGTCATTATGCCGAAGCTTCACAGGTGACAACTTCGGCACTGCTTCTGAGAAGATCTACCGAAGGTGTTTTCTCCCTTTAGGATCTTCGGCTACGAAGCATACCCCCAACAGTAGCCCCTTCGCGGTGTCAGATCGTTTTTCGTAACGAGCTTGATCCGTGAAAAAAGTCTTCTAGGCTTCGGGATGCCGAAGATCCGAAAAACACCTTCCCTGAGCTCGTTGGCGAGAAACGATTAAAATAGTCTTTGCGCGAGGTGGCCCCACCTTGCAACAGTTGCACGCGCCCTGGCGATTCACCTTCCTGGACCTTGTGGCCCACCGTTTAGCGAGTGTAGGTGGCTGTTTGTCCGGTGCGGAAGACCTTGACGATTCACCTTCCCACCTGCGGCACTATATAAACAGACGAGTAGGTGTGAAGTTACCACAACATTCATTGCTATTGCACTGTTTTGCTGCCAAAATTTTAACCATAGCCGTAGCTTGGTCATCGTGCTCAGACAAAGCGCCGCTTTTGATTCTGCTTCGTCACAAGAAGAAGAGCTTTGGAAACATAAAAAAAGTCAACAATCTTCAAAAAATTTCAAGAAATTCATAATCAAATGGCAAGAGTTCGTTCCACTGCCAGGGTTGATCGTGAGGAAGATGAGACCGAAGCTACTGAAACCGTTCCAATTTCTGAAGCAATGAAGCGATCTGGGCTGGTAACATCGGAGGATGCACCTGCCCCAGAAGCAGAGCAGGTTGACGTTGAAGAGACTGAATCTGATGATGATTACAGCAGCGCAGTACCCAGCAAACCCAGCCATCTGGATTTCGGAAAATCCACCATCTCCGAAGCTGATTTACCTAAGATGCTGAATTTGGGCTATTTAAGTGAAGCAAAGAAAGAGTTGGTTCGCTTTGGTGGGGAGGAAACTACTCCGAAGCCAGGAAAAGATGAAGTAGTGATTTTCAAAAGTTTCTTTAAGGCTGGTTTAAGATTCACTTTAAACAAGATGATTGCTGACGTGCTGAAGAAGTTTGGGATCTACCTTCATCAGCTAACTCCTAACGCTATCGTTAGACTTAGCGTTTATATTTGGGCTCTCCGAAGCCAAGGGGTGGAGCCATTTGTCGAAGGTTTTTGCCGAGTGCACGAGCTTCATTACCAGACCAAGGCTAGAGGAGATGGGCTACATGAAAACTTTGGCTGCTACAATTTTGCCTACCACAAGACTACAAAATTTCCAGTGATCAGTTATCGAAGCAAGTGGCCAGCTGGATGGAAATCTGAGTGGTTTTACATCAAAGTTGACGAAGATGAGGATAAGTTGGTCCAGAGTCTGTTAGAGTTGACCTTCGGAGAGACCAGACCTCCGTGCAACATGACACCAGGGGGCCCAACCCAAATTGCTCTGGCTGAATTTAGGGTTATTTCGAAGCACATCGGCACTAGGGACTTATTGTAAGAATTTCTGGCCTTCAGAGTATTCCCCACTATGAAAGAGTGGGCCATGCCGAAGCTTGAGGAAGAAAAGAAGCAAGGGGAACTTATTCGGTTGCCTTACCATTACAAATTCAAGAGGCATTTCAAAGTGCCCTGCCAAGAATGGCTGGACACAATCGAAGTAATGTGCAACGAAATACTCGGCAATTATTCTAAGAAAGAAGATCAATTGATGACTGCCGCCTTCGGCACCCGTCCGAAGCGAAGGCTTAACCGAGTGATGGATGCAGTGGGCTTTGAATATCCCGACTATGAGCGGCTAGACAAGGGTGCCGAAGGGCAAAAAAGGAAGAGAGTGGCTGATGTTCTGAATAAAAATGATGAAGATCAATTAAAAGAGAAAAAAACCGAAGCCTGAGCCAAAAATGGATGCTTCGAAGAAGAGAAAGGCTGCTACTCCGAAGCAGAGGGCAACTGACGAAGGAGAAGCAACTGCTGCATCACCCTCTACCACCGACGTGGAGGAGATTTTAAAGGTAATGACTGAAACCTTGCCTGTCAAGCTGAGTCCATTAGGGCCACATCTGACGAAGCTTTTTGAGAAGGAAAATGAGCTGGCAAAAACGAAGAAGGCAGGTAGGCCAAAAAAGCAAAGGATCATCACAGTGACAGAAGTCATTGAAAAAACACCACCAAGAGCTTCAGCTCCGAAGGCGCCAGCTGTTGAGGATATAACAACTACTGAAGATGCACCTTTGGAGGCCGCAGCCACCGAAGCTGCCACAGCCGAAGATACCGAGCTAGAAACCACAATTGTGGATATTGATAAGATACTGCAAGACATGGCCGCAGAAGAAGCTGCCGAAGCCACCAAAGAGATTTCGGCCCCAAAGCCCGAGAAAAAGAAAGAAATAGCCGAAGAAACTTCGGAAGATGAAATTTTCAATTTTCAAAACTTAGTTGGGCAAGAGTTGACAAAAACCGAAAAAGAAGAACTAAAAGAATACACCATATCTTGCGGATATCGGCCGGGGGCATTTCTCTTCGGCGGTGTTGATGATGAGAAGCTGTGCTGTATCCGGGATCAGACCGGAGCGAAGGTTATCGGTACTCTATCAAAGAGTATTGGTTTCCCGAAGCTCGAAACAGATATTAGCCGCTACCGACGACAACATATCGTCGGTAGTTTATTTTATTCCAATTTCAAGGTAAACAACTTTTTCTCTAACTTTTTATTGTTTTTTATAACGAAAGTGTTTTCTAACGAAGATTGTTTATGTGCAGAGTATGTTGCTGAGCAAAGCTTTGAAAATGCAGCAAGATGTGGAAGACAAAAACACGAGGCTATAATCGAAAATTTAGAAAGCAAAATAAAAGACCAATCTGCTGCTCTTGAAAAGAAAGACTTCGAGCTTCAGACAACCGAAGGCTTATTGGCGGAAGCTGAAGCTAAAATAGCAGAACTAAATACTAAGCTTCTCTCCCAATCAGAAAACTTCAAACAAGAAAAGCAGGAGCTGAATGCAAAATTTGAGCCCGAGGTCCAGCAAAGTTCAGATTTGAAAAAATCATTGACAAGCCTTCAAAACAAATGCTTGGAATTCAGCAATCAATGTGTTCAACGGCTGAAGAAGGTCTTCTATTCGATCGGGGCCAGCAGCGAAAAATTTACTCCTTCGGCTGAAGATCTACCAGGAGCCTTCGAACACATCGAAGGTGAAATTGATGACCTTGATGATGTTATTGCTGGACATGGTGACTTCTGTGCCCTGGTAGCTTCTCGAGGCACCGCTGCTGCGTTCCTGAAATCTGGCTGCGAGCACGGAAAGATTATTAATAGACCCAATTTCAGTCTATCACCAGCAGATCTAGATGATATTCCCAACCTTGCCCGAAGCATAGCGAATAAATTCATAAAGGTGGTATGGACAAAGGGTGGGCGAGAGAAAGCTGGTGATGAAGCTCGGAGTCATCTTAAGCTGGTAACAAAATCATACCTTGTGCTTACCTCTTCCTTCGAAATTGAATTTTGCTTACAATACTTTAATTCGTGTAGGATGACGAAGCCGAAGCCGAAGCTTGAAGAGTAAGAAGATGACGCCGAAGCTTTTAATGGATGACAATGACGAAGCTGAAGCTCGATGAATACTGATGAAGCTTAGATAGATGACTGTAGAAGAAATTCTAAAAGCTTTTTGTAATAACTTTTGCAAATGTATTTAAATTTTACTCTGTGAACTATGTCCATACCTTTTAATATATTCTCACCTTTCCATCAATGTATGAAGTGCTTTGGTGTGGACGAAATTAGCATTTTTGAGCTGAAGGCGAAAAACACGTTCCCTTCTTTTCGTACACAACGAAGCGTGAAACTACTTCTTTTCCTGCTTTTGCCGAAGTTTTATCCTTATAGCCGAAGCATCTGCCCTTATCTGTATGATATGATGATGATGATCCTATGTATGTCTAAATGAATGTTTATGAATGCAAATGTTATGATGTAATGTACCGTGCAAATGAATGTCCAAACACATATACGAAGCCACAACCATAGCCTTCATTCCCTTAGGAATGACTCAAATCTCTTTGCCGCTTATTTTTCGGCTTCACCGTTTATTTTTCGGTGTATCAGCACTGACTTTTCGCTGTAAGCCTCCCTAAGGAGCTTCTTCGCCTTCTATTTCGGCGGTATCAATGTTGACTTTTCGCTGTAAGCCTCCATCAGGAGCTTCTTCGCCTTATATTTCGGCGGTATCAGCGTTGACTTTTCGCTGTAAGCCTCCCTCAGGAGCTACTTCGCCTTCTATTTCGGCGGTATTTGGCTCTGCATTCCCTAAGGAACGACTTTTGAGCAGAAAACTTACGCTGCGCTCCCTTAGGAATGGCTTTTTGTGGCTTCGTCGTGCTCTGCATCCCCTTAGGGACGTCTTTCGAGCTTCTCCCTGTTTTTTCTTTTCTCTTTGCACTCGATGGTGCGTGCTCAGCTTTTACATTTACATTTTTGGGGGATATTGCTCTTGTAGAGCTGAAATAAGAAAAAAAATTACATGCTATGGCCCCATTAAAAACCTTTCTCCCCCTTTGGAAAGGAAAAGGGTGCCATAGGAAAAAATAAAAAGGTTACATCAAACTATACATAATATCGCCGAAGCTCATCCGCATTCCAAGATCTTGGAATGTCGTTGCCGTCCATATCCTTCAATCTGTAGGAACCGGGTCTTGACGAAGATACTACCAGAAAAGGTCCTTCCCACTTCAACTGTAGCTTGCCTACTGTATCTGGGTTGGCAACTCTCCGAAGTACCAAGTGCCCTGGCCTGATATTTTTTAACCGGACTTTTCTATCACGCCATTTTATTGTTTCGGCTTGATATTTATTGATGTTCTCCACGGCCTGAAGCCTGATCCCTTCTAAAGCATCTTTTTCCACAGAATAATCAACTTCATCCTCTACCGAAGCCACTGTTCTTATTTATCATGCTTTAGCTTCTTCCGTAGTTATTGCTTCGTCACCAAACAACAATTTGAATGGTGAAAAGCCTGTTGACCTTGACGTTGTTGTGTTGTGGCTCCACACCACTTTAATCAATTCATCTGGCCACTTTCCCCTAGGCTAATTGAAGATTAACTTCATTATTCCCGTCATTATAATACCGTTGGCTCTTTCGACAAGTCCATTTGACTCCGGATGTCTAACTGATGCAAAATGGATCTTCGTGCCTATTTGCTCACAGAACTCTTTGAAAGCTTCGACATCAAACTGTGTTCCGTTGTCTACAGTAATAGCCTTCGGCACTCCGAAGCGACAAACAATATTCTGCCAGAAAAATTTCTGAACAGTGACCGAAGTTATTGTGGCTAAAGGCTTTGCCTCAATCCATTTGGAAAAATATTCTACCGCCACCACAACATATTTTAAGTTTCCTTGTGCTGGTGGAAGTGGGCCGAGCAAATCAAGACCCCACCTTTGCAATGGCCAAGTGAGCTGTATTAACTGAGTCAGAGATGAAGGTTGTTTTTGATCTCTTGCACATTTTTGACAACCTTCACATTTCTGAACTAATTCTGCTGCATCCGAAGCTGCCTTCGGCCAATAAAATCCTTGACGAAAAACTTTTCCCAGCAAAGGCCTAGATCCGATGTGAGATCCACACAGACCTGCGTGTATTTCCTTCATCAATTCTATACCTTCAGCTCTGGATAAACATTTGAGTAATGGAGAGCAGACTCCATGTTTGTATAACTCCCCTTCTATTATTACATATGGTCGGACTCTTGCTTCTATTCTCTTATTATAAGCTTCGTCATCTGAAAGGTGATTGCCCTGGAGAAAGGATATAATTTCAGTTCTCCAATCTTCGCTATGAACAGGAGATATATTAAGCACTGCTCTTTCAAGTAATTCCACCGAAGGTGCTCTTATTGTCTCAAAAAATACTTCCGAAGGTAAAGGCAGCCCCTGTGCCACTGACTTGGCTAGCAGATCAGCATGTTCATTTTCTCCTCGAGGAATATTCTTGACAGAAAACCCTTCGAAAGAAGCTTCAAGCCTTCGGACTGTATCCAAGTATTTCTCAAGCTTCGGGTCTCTTGCTTTACAACTCTTGTCAATATGACCAGAAATAACTTGGGAATCAGTTTTAAGAACCGCCCTTCTTATCCCCATTGCCTTTAACTTCCGAAGCCCCAAAAGCAAAGCTTCGTATTCATCAATATTATTTGTGCAGCTAAAATCAAGTTTCACTGCGTAACATGTTCTGACTTTGGAAGGTGCAACTAAAACAGCAGCTGCACCTGCCCCGAAGGTTCCCCAAGAACCGTCGTAGAACACTGTCCAAGCTTCGACATATTTACTTGCTTCTTCTTCCTGAGCCCCTGGCGTCCAGTCAGCGATGAAGTCTGCTAATGCCTGGGACTGAATCGAAGATCTGTGTACATAACCAATGCTGAACTCGTTGAGTTCCGCAGCCCACTTTCCAATCCTTCCAGTAGCTTCTCTGTTTCTCATAATATCCTTGAGAGGCTGTGATGAAAAATAATTATATGGAATGCTTGAAAGTAATGCCGAAGCTTCCTGGAGGCCATTAAGACAACATATAGCACCTTCTCCAATTATGTATAGTTTTTCTTTGATAGGCTGAGAACTTCGGAGACAAAGTATACTGGGGCTTGCTTTTTAAGTTGCCCTTCAAGCTTTTCCTGCACAAGTGCTGCGCTTACCACAGAATGCGAAGCTGCCACATATAATAACAGAGGAGCCCCTGGCGTGGGTGGAGTTAACGTTGTTAAGTCTATCAGATACTGCTTCAGCTCTTCGAAGGCTTTCTGCTGAGCTGATCCCCATTGAAAGACTTCGGCCGACTTCAGCACTTCAAAAAATGGTAAATTTCTCTCTGCTGATCTAGATATAAATCGATTCAGAGATGCCAGTCTCCCTGTCAGCCGTTGAGCCCCCTTCTTTGTGCTTGGCGGCTCCATCCGAAGAATAGCTTCAATTTTATTTGGATTAGCTTCGATCCCTTTTGTTGAAACTAAACAACCAAGGAATTTCCCCTTCTTCACTCCGAAGACACTTTTCTGGATTCAGCTTCAGGCCAGCTTGCCTAAAGTTAGCAAATGTTTCCTGCAGATCAGCAATGTGATTTTCTTGCTTCGTGCTTTTAACGATGATATCATCGACATATGTTAGCACATTTCTGCCTATTTGAGAATGAAGGACTTTAGCTGTCATTCTGCTGAAGCTTCCTCCAACATTCTTGAGCCCCCCAGGCATCCGAAGGTAACAATATGTACCACTGGGGGTTATGAAGCTGGTTTTGGCTCATCTTCCTTCTTCATCCAGATTTGATGGTAGCCTGAATAACAATCTAGTAGACTCATGAGCTCTGACGAAGCTGCTGCATCTACTAGAGAATCTATCCTTGGTAATGGAAACTCATCCATCGGACAAGCTTTGTTGAGATCAGTAAAATCAATGCACATCCTCTATTTACCATTGGCCTTTTTCACCATGACAGTGTTAGCTAGCCATTCTGGGTATTTTACTTTTCTAATGACTCCAGCACTAAGAAGTCTTTTCACTTCATTTCGAGCACCTTCGACTTTGTCATCAGACATCTTCCGAAGCCTCTGTTTTCTGGGTCTGAAGGATGGATCGACATTGAGCGAGTGTTCAATGGCATCCCTGTTGACACCACAGAGATCATTGGCGGACCAGGCGAAGACATCTTTGTTGTTGAACAGAAACCTTGTTAGATTTTTCTCCTGTTCCTCAGACAGTTGAGATCCCAGTAACACCTTCTGCTCTGTTATATCTTCACATAAGAGCATGGGCTTCGGCTGATCAGCTGAAGCAACCTTCTCCCTTCTGTACTTGTACTGCTCACAAACTTCGGCTCCATCTATGTTATGAATTGCTTTCGAATTTGTCCAGTTTCCTTCAGCCTTTCTGGCAGCTTCCTGACTTCCATGAATAGCAATAGGTCCTTGATCCGAAGGTATTTTCATGCAAAGATATGCTGGATGAAGAATTGCTTCAAAAGTATTGAGTGTCCCACGACCAATGATTGCATTGTAAGGGTACTCCATGTCGACAATGTCAAACACAACTTGCTCAGTCCTTGTATTGTTGACAAATCCGAAGGTCACTGGCATGGTGATCTTGCCGAGCGCTACAATCTGCCTTCCTCCGAAGCCACAAAGAGGGTGCGTAGCATCATGAATCTTGTCTTCTGGCTCTTGCATCTGTCTGAAGGCCTTAGCAAATATGATGTCAGCTGCACTGCCTGTATCAACCAAAACATTATGGACCAGAAATCCTTTGATGACACAAGATATGACCATAGCATCATTGTGAGGGTAATCCTTGAGCTGAAGGTCCTCTTGGGAGAAGGTGATTGGGATGTGAGACCATCTTGATTTGATGAAGGGTCCTTGCACCCTGACATGCTGTACCCTTCTCTGTGCCTCCTTCTTCTGCTTCTTGTTAGCCGACTCTGAGCATGAACCGCCTGTTATCGGGAGCACCAGCTTCGTAGCCGAAGCAGCTCCAGCTTGGTTGTTGAACGAAACCATTAGTTCAAAATGTGGAAGCGAGTTCACCGGAGGTGGGCGCCAATGTTGGGGATTTGTTCTCAAATGCTATGAATTAAGAACAAGGCAACATAAAATGTTAAACATTGATGCCCTTCGTCCGCTGAAGCATTATCTCCCTAGGGATTTAATGAACTTCGGACGAAGGCCATGGACAAAATGTCACGAAGGTCATACCTTCGTGATCAGACTTATGAAACAATGTAAAACGTAGTATGAAATACAAAACATTATAAAAAGATATGCCAAAATCAGATAATATTACTCACATATTTTATTATACAAACCTAAATATTAAAACATAATATTTAGGTACATTTATACCTTCGCCTTGGCAGAAAGCAATAATTCTAGTGTAATACAATGCTGATTACAAGATTGCGTGAACAGTACAGGGGTACTGCTCATCTATTTATAGGCACAGGATGCAGCCTATGTATAATTACATTTATGCCCTTCACAATTGATAACAATAATGACATAGAACATCATAGGTCTTTTAAGTCATTTCATCTTTAAGTCGGTTCACCCCTTCGTCTTGAGATTTGTCATTATGCCGAAGCTTCACAGGTGACAACTTCGGCACTGCTTCTGAGAAGATCTGCCGAAGGTGTTTTCTCCCTTTAGGATCTTCGGCTACGAAGCATACCCCCAACAGAGCAATATTCTAAATTAAAAAAAGCAAAATCGATGTACCATATGTTGTTCAACTGTAATCGAAACGTTTCAATTTTAGCAACCGAAAGGACCTTGAATCAAAGCATTATCAAGTATCACATATTTATACAGTCCATCTATCTTCTCCGGCACGATTTGGCACTCCTGTCATAGGTAGTGTTCCTTCTCGAAAACTCATCCCTCAACTTTTCGAAAACTGAACCAAAAGCCAAGCTTCCAATGTAAGCTTCAAGCAAAGGAGTAGCTTCCAGTTGAAGCTTGTCCACTCTTTAGCCTATAAAATGGTGCACAACGCCCAAGCTACGACACACATTCTACTTCCATTTCATCAGCTTCTTCCTTGCTTCATTCCCTTCCTTAACTCCTCCCTTGAACAATGTTTGGATTCTTCCATTTCTTTGGGCCACAACATAATGTGGATTTAGAACCATCTGACGTATAAATATGGATACTAGCCTCTTTGGACTAGTATTTATATCACATTTGAGTCCCAAAGGATTGAAACGCTTCAGTAACCGGGGGTTGGTGGACTAGTACCAACTCATCCATTTTATCCATCCACCAAAATTTCCCATTTTGGTTCGTTCTTCAAGATTTCCCAACAATGCATATACTAGAACACCTTCCCTTTCTCCGTTGCATAACTAGTTGCAGCCCGGTAGTTTGTCCACACATATGACTTGAATTAGAGACCATACTTACAATACTTTGTAAAGCTTTGTAAACATGAAAATGTGTATACATAGAATATATGACATGTTATTACCTTGTCATGGTCCCTGAGGCTGCTCTAGTTTTCTCTTTGAACCCTGGCATAATAGCCTGCAAATTTGCCACATTCTGGACGAATTTTATCCCACTGAATACTAAGTGCCCTATTAGCTCTAAGAGGGTAGTTACCTCACTGGGCATTGTACCTCTGTTCGATTCTAGTCCACATCCCCTCTCTTCTCTGTCGGTGTTGTCCACTAAATCACTAGCTATCTACAGCCATGTCTTGCATAATAATATGTCCTCATTAGCCTTGAAATTATATTCTTTTACCTTCCTAAGAACATTCCTAAGGGGGTACTTGTCGGGTAGGCTACTTATCTCTTGCAGGCTTGGATCCCCTTGGGATTTGTTGGGTTCAGGAGAGTTCTGGCCTTGGGTATTCTGGGTTTTAGGTTGGCCTCCCATGGGTCGCTGCTCGGATTGTCCTTGAACTAGAGGTGGTGTCATACCAAATTTCCTATAGCCCATGCCAGGATAGGGATTCCAATACATGTTGGGACCAACCATGTTGCCATCAAATGTTTGGTGGTTCCAGTACTGGGGTGGCCACACTAGGGGGTGGGAGCTTGGGGTACCTTGATTTGGAGGGTCTCCTAGAAATGGTGGGATGTTGTTCCTGTGTAGATTAGACATTCTATGGTCACATATGCATGAAGAACAGAGGCATGTCAACACACTTGTTAAGAAAAATGTGGTGGCATAATGTCAGACAAGATAATACTTCAAAATAGACTAGGTGAGTGCCCGTGCGTTGCAACGGGGATATATAATACTACGGTAACTTATATACAAAATGTGTGTTATATTAAAAGTGAGTGCACATTGATGACAAACAAGAAAAACACAAACACTGAATCAACAACAGGCATATTTCATGAGGCTATGGTTCACAGCTTCCTAGAGGCTTGGGGTCGAAAAGATAAACACATGTAAATCCACCCTCGATATACAACTTCAACTTTCTACAAGGAAATGTTGCTATACAAACCCTGTACATCCACCAGATGAAAATTCTTGAGATAACTGCCACATAAACTACTCTATGCAAAAGCTCCATGTACATCACCAAACACTACTACAGCATACCTCTGTACAGGCGGTCTGGTTCGCCACTACACAGGCGGTTCCAGGAACCGCTTGTGGTGCACCGCCTGTGATGTAAAACAACATCACAGGCGGTCAATCAAAAACCGCCTGTGAAAAACACAGATTACAGGCGGTCCAGTTCAAAGGAACCGCCTGTGATAGACACACATCACAGGCGGTCCAGTTCAAAGGAACCGACTGCATACACTATAAATCACAGACGGTTTTCATTATACAGATTCATATATATAGAATTTTCAAACAGGTATAATACACAGAATTTTCAAACAGGTATAAACAGATTATACACAGATTCACACAGATTGCATAATACACAGATTGTACACAGATTCATCCACATACACAGATTTACACATATTACAAGTTCCATAACAGGTATAATACACAGATTACAAGTTCCATAACAGGTATAATACACAGATTCATCCACATATCAAGTTCCATCGTCATACACAGAATTATACACATATCAAGTTCCATATACAACTAAACATCTCAAAGTTCCATAGACAACTAAACATCTAAAGTTCCTAACTAAAGACCTAAACACTGTGTGATATTGTGTACAAACTTAGTTCTGGGAATTTTTGCAAATTTCCATTTATATTGTAGAATAGCCCTTGTTGATGAAGAACTTCACGGCGCATAAAGTAAAGCAAGTCTCTTACAACCTTAGCAACGCCGACGGAAACCATATCTCTTTCTAACCATTCAGCATTGATCTTGGATTTAGGAACCTGCAATGAAAGCAAAAAGCAAGCGGTGCTAAGAGTAATGTGATGAGCAACAATATAACATAAAAATTGCAACATAGACAATGATAGCGAACTTACATCCTCACGATTGACCATGTAATGGAAGGTGACACGACACCATTCGCATACATAATAACCACACAGGACAGTACTCGGAGGTTGTTTGTCACCATATGGAAATAATGATATTGACAAATTAGGCTTGTCCTCTGGATGTTCGCCGCCAAGATCTTTCCAATAAAAACGGTATGCACTGCATATAAGAATAGCATTGTGAGATTAAGAATACATTTGTTAAGTTGTAATAAGTACAAGTGTGCAATAATAATCATACTTCTCTAAAATCTTCAAGAAGTCATTATACGTAGTCTTTTCCATTCTCAGTGAGTCGAAGACCACGACTTTACCATCCTTTGGCCAGATCATGATACAAATGTAGTGGTCACTATATAGACATAGACGAAAACACATGTTAATATCACGATTGCCATAATTTATAGTTCAAAATTAAACCATGTCGATAACTTACTTAAAGTGGTGCGGAGCTATTATTAAGTCCTTGCCATGTTGTACATGATTATACATGGCTCGTCCAATGTATGCCGCCATTACCTTCATTTTCTTTCTCTGATTCTGTTTGACGGCTTTCTCAAATTCAGCATCGTCCAAGTCTTTATATTCTTCTCCATGCCTCCGAACAACTACTTTGTAGCGAGCTTGGGATATCATCAACGGGTCAAGAAACCCTGTCTTAAGTTGTTTCTTCTTATCATCCATGTATTGCATCCTACGTGTAATAGTGTTAATCGTTAGACTCTCGTTTATGTGTGCGTGTACAAAACTAACAAATATGAAAGTTTAGAGGTACTTACAAGCAAAAGAGGGTTAAGTAGTTGGTTTCCATCCTTTGTCGGTGGTACAACGACCAGAGATCGTCAAAGAATAAATGCCGCACATGATCTATATGATCATTGCTCCAAAATGCATCTTCTGGCACAACAAATGTGAATTCCTTGAGTTTGTATTTGTTGCTAGCCACCATGTACCACTCATGCATTCTAATCTCCGGAGTCGACAACTTAGAAAGTTGCACCGTCGTTAAGAACGGCCTCCCATTCACAAATTTTGGAGGAACATCCTCCTTGTATACCGAGATATTGGTTTTAAGACGTAATGATTCTCTAGTATGAATCATTCCATCTTCTTCCCATACTTCGAAATTGTCTATTTGGGTCGACCGTGTGCCTACTCCATGAGATGCTGATTCCGCTTTTGATTGATTTGTCATAACTCTTTGCAATTTATGCAGGTAGCGTGCCACTGATTCTGACGATTTCTTGACATCGTCAGTGGCGATTCGCTTATGAATTTTCTTTGAAATAGTTGGCCCTTCAACATTGGTGCCAACCTTTGGTTCCTTTTTGATGTTGACGTCGACATTCTGAGGAACAATTTTGTCTACGTCCCCCTCGTCGAGTTCCTTCGCAAGAGGCGATATGATTGTTTCAACGATTTTTTGGAGGTCGGTGTCATATTTTCCTGCACCATGGGGTGTGGAATGATCGAACTATCTTTTTGTTGCATTGGTGTTGAATTCGGCTCATCACCCAACTTGATGTCGCGTCGATGCCAAAGGACCAACTCGTTCATTGCCTCCTGCAAAGTTATGATCCCCTCAACTGGAAAATCTATCTCCCAATCTTCACAACCACTGTCTGTGATTTCTAGAACTTGGACCACAGCATAGTGTGGCGGGACAGGATTATCCTTGTAGTTAACAAGTCCTGGTTTTACCAAACCAGTAGCAGCTTGCTTTGTTTTTGTCCCAGATCGATTGATTGGAATATGAAGAAAGCAAGGCTTGTCCTCAACAATATCGTCTACAGGGTACTTGGTCAAGTCTTGCACAGATCCAACGCTGCTAGGGACTATAGGTGGACTCATGTGGCTTGGCTTGAGTTCAAATGATATGCATTCTGTTTTCTTCATTTTGTTCATCATGTCATTAATAGCCTTTTGTACCCTTTCATCAATAGTCTCTTCAAGGGTCCTTTTCGACTTCTCGTGTTTCCTATATGACGACGCATACTTTGGAAACGCCTCTCTCCAGGAAATCTTAGAAGAGATTCCCCGAGCCCGTCCAGTGTGTTCAGGATTGCCTAGTGCTGCAGTTAGTATGTCATTCTCCCTCCGAGGCTTAAATTCTCCTTCTTTTCTCTTATCTGCATATTCTTGAATTTTTGTCGAAACTTCGCCTACCAATTCTGGATGCAAAAGTTTGCCGTCCTCACTCAAACCTGCCCGACCTAAGATCCAACGAATAGCTCTCTCATCGATATCTTTTAATATTGGGTCCAAAGTGCCGTTAGTTATAGCTTCCTCGATTATCCTGTTCCACTGCACAACTTTATGGTGATATCCGGTTGACCCCATGCGATGGGGGTGTTTGTTCATCTTCGCTCTCTGAGAATTAGTTTCGCCCAGTTCTTTGGCCTTCAGTTCGGTCTTCTGACGAACAAATTCCTCCCACTGAGCTTGAGTGATTTTCCCCATTTTCTTGGGCGGAGGAACCTTATTCTTCTTAACAAATTCCCTATTCATCTCGGCCGTCCACCCACGAAACATCTTGGCCATAGCAGAGAGCATCGACTTCCTTACTGCATCCTCTGTGCCTTTTGGGAACTTGAATGACTCAGACAACTTAGCCCATAGCTTGTTGCGGGTGTCTTCATCTAAATCCTTCCATTTTTGAAGTGTGATTGGCACTATATCTCTAACAGTAGACCCGCAGGAATTTCGAAACTTTGTAACCACGTCAAGTGATTCTTCAGGAAACCCCTCTGCATTTAGTTTTGTTACGTACATAACTGCACCTTCTTTCATTTGATTCGGACCTCGTCGCCCTCGTTTCCGCTTATGTGAAACGGATGATTCAGGCATCGGAGCATCCTCCGTGTTTCGTGTAGAAGATGCATCCTCTTTCTTCTCTTCATTTGAAATCTATATAGTGAAACAATTAATGGCCTTTCATATATGAACATTATTTTAGAATATAGTCGGCATATTTCTATTTACCTCTTCATCGTTGGGAATATAGTCGGCATCAAGCTCATCTGATGTTTTTTTCTTCCTTGGAGGTATAGGAGTACAAGGATTGTCGTCACTAGAACTATCCTCCCCGCTCCCTTCACCGGAGCTGCTCGATGTCTGCCATTCAAGTTTGGTCGCGTCTTCATCAACTTTGTTAGACGCACCGGTGCAGACCACATCCATACTAGGCTGCTCGTTGTCTGCCATTCAAGCTGGTTCCATCGATAAAGGGATATACTGTTAGTCTGATATACTGGTTCCATCAATAAGGGAACTTGGAGAAAAGGTGATTCAAAAGAAATCGAGCCCAAACCCCCCTCCGGGGCAGGATCGGGTCGGGAAGCAAGCTCGCAGATAGAAGTGCACTTTCCAATGCAGTTAGACAGAGAAGGCATGGCTGTGATGTTATAATGCTGAAGGACCCCAAGAAGAGATTATGCCCTATAGTCTACCACCTCTCGTTATTTGTGGGCTTCACCGAGGGCGGGAAACATTTGGTGACATCAAACGACCTTCGGGCTGGGGACGTCTGCGAGCTTGTTAAGGGGCCAGACGATGGTGAGCCGGTGTACTCTGTCCGGATGTGTGGTCACAAAATTTAAAGCCGCCCCGGCTTCATCTGTGCGCTTCTCTTCTCTTATGTCGGCTACTAAGATCACTTAGCACCCCACCTAAGAGAAGAGAAGCACACACATGCAGCCGGGGCGGCTTTAAATTTTGTGACCACACATCCGGACATAGTACACCGGCTCACCATCGTCTGGCCCCTTAACAAGCTCGCAGACGTCTTCAGCCCGAAGGTCGTTTGCTATCACCAAATGTTTCCAGCCATCGGTGAAGCCCACAAATAACGGGAGGTGGTAGACTACAGGGCTTAATCTCTTTTTGGGGTCCTTCAGCATTATAACATCACAGCCATGCCTTCTCTGTCTAACTGCATTGGAAAGTGCACTTCTATCTACGAGCTTGCTTCCCGACCCGATTCAGGCATTCCGCCGATGCCATTCTCCATATAAGTCCCAAACAGAGAATAGGGATGAGCTAGTCAAGATTGTAGGCGCTAGTGCTCAACTACTAGCATCTATAGATATGGACACAAGTCCAAATTTGGTGCTACTCGGCACCATCGATATCACTAAAAAAATACATCAAAGAGATCCACTTCCCAATAGTACTCGAAGATAGTTCATTGACTTGACACTCTCTAAGAGGTTCATACAAAATACATTATCTCTAAGAGTGAAACCTACGATACTCATATCATGTTGTTTAGGACTAAACATCAACAACCCCTTGACTGGTCGCTATCATACTCAATTCCAAAATATTTTTCCAATATGTCGGCTTGAGTAAGGAGATCTGGGCTTGGGAGTTCCTCCAAATCATCTGCAGCTTCATCATCTTCAGCATATTGCAGGGCTTCATCTTGAATAATTTTAGCCCTCTTGGAGTCAACATACTTTTTGATGGACAGAGCACACTTCTCAAGCATGTCGCATACATCTCCAATTTGAAACAAAGTGGTCTTAAGTGTGTACACTGATTCCGGTTCACTAGTATCCACAACCCCATCAGTCACTAGACTGCGAATGATGTCAACATGTGTCTCGATGACTCGAACTGAGCTCTCAACCATGTCAAGTGGCTCTTTTTCCATCTCTAAAACTGAAAATGGCCAAGTCTCACAATCAAAATTGAGATCGCAACAAAGGCAGGGATCAAAGGGAAAACAAGGATGTGGCTTATAGGGCAAAAAGAGGGGTCCAAATAACATTGTCATGGCTATGAACAAGTCAAAGATGGGAGATAAGAACAAGTCTTATAACATAGGGTTGGGAAGCAAAGATAGGTAGTCCAAAAACTAAGAAGGGAGATAAGAACAAGTCTTATAACATAGGGAGATAATAACATTGTCATGGCTATGTACTTCCATGATTTTCTTATAACTGAATATGTAAGTGAAAAGACATTTAATCAGAAGGGATAAAAATAGATCCCAATCGATGGAGGGACACAAAATTCTTCATTCGAAGGATACTAACACCTTAATGGTATACAAACATTTAATCAGAAGGGATAAAAGAAATAAAAAAATTGATACATGAGAAGTAATTGACAACCAAGCAATAAGCATATGATTCAGGGATAGCCAAACAAGTAATTGACAACCAAGCAATAAGCAATAAGCATATTGACAACCAAACAAAATATGTAAGTGAAAACAACAACAGTAATTAATCTAAGAACTGATAATCAGGGATAGCCATTGATTAACACCTTAATGTGTTTGAACCATTGATTAACCTAAGCATTCGATTAACCTAACCATTTGATTAACCTAAGCTATGATTCAAACACATATATATCCAGCTGTGTATTCAAACACATATATGATTCAAACACAAGTAATCTGCCATCAATTAACATATATGATTCAAACACATATATGATTCAAACACATATAGGAAATTCGAGCCATGAACTTAGAAGAAATGAACCTGAACTTTGACCTTACTACGAGAGGAAGAAGTTTAAGAGCTTGGGGACGGCAGCGCTTCGGGCTCGGGGACCGTGACGGCGGCCCTTGGGCTCGGGGACGAGGATGGCGGGGCTCGAGCTCGGGCTCGGGGACGGTGGGCGCTCGGGCTCGGTGAAGGGGACGGCGGCGCTCGGGCTCGGTCTCGGGGACGGCGTTGCTCGGGCGCTCGGGGACGGCGGCGCTCGGGCTCGGGGACGAGGACGGCGGGGCTCGAGCTCGGTGAAGGGGACGGCGGCGCTCGGACTCGGTGAAGGGGACGGCGTTGCTCGGGCGCTCGGGGACGGCGACGCTCGGGCTCGTGGATGGGGACGGCGGCGCTCGGGCTCGGGGACGGGGACGGCGGCGCTCGAGCTCGGGGACGGGGACGGCGGCGCTCGGGTTCGTGCTCGGGGACGGGGACACGACGGCAGCCTGGCGGCGCTCGGGTTCGTGCTCGGGCGGGAAGAGTTAGGGTTCCTGGCGGCGCTCAGCTTTTTATATTGTAAAGAATCATAGGCGGTTGTTAATTCCGACCGCCTGTGATAGACAACATCACATGCGGTTGTTAATTCCGACCGCCTGTGATAAATTAACTTCACAGGCGGTCGACAAAAAAAACCGCCTGTGATGTTATCTATCACAAGCGGTTTTGCTAAATAACCGCCTGTGATGTGTGTACACTATAAAAGGGCTAGCCCCCGACGGGTTCCAGAACCCTAACTCGCAGAACCCTAATTCACAGCACTAGCGGCGGCGGTTTTTTTTGAGATCTACAGGGAGAAGGTTTTGTTTTTGAGTTTATTGATTGATTTCAATAATTTATGCATATATATGATCTCCATTTGTTTTCTTTCTCATTTTGATGTGATTTTTTGCCTTAATTTTATAATATAGAACGGATTTGAAGAAAAGCTTTGGAATTCAAGATTTGGACTTATAATAGTTGATCTAGTTTAAAGATTCTTTAAAAACACAATTGTCTCACCTCAAGGTATCTATTGTTGCAATGTTTGTTTTATTTTCATACATATCAATTCGTTTCATGTTTTATGGATGAATTCAATTAATTAATGATTTTATTGATGTTAATCAATATAAGGATAGGTAATGGACCGAGGTTGGATGTACAATGTGCCAAGACCACATTCGTCATATATTCGAAAATTGAGAAGCTTTATTGAAGCGGCCAAAAAGCACGCGAATTTGCGAAAGAGCAAGGAGATATTATGTCCGTGCATCGACTGTGATAATAAGATAGCTTGGAGAGATACAGGAGTAATCCAATCACATCTGCTAAAAAGAGGGTTTACAAACAATTACACGATATGGTCAGAACATGGTGAGTTGGATCCGTGTGAAGTGCCTGGTAATGACGAGAGAGTTGTCGGAATTTTAGATCTTAAAGTTGATGGTAAAGTGGATAATGTGGATGCTAATCAAGATTTTGAAGAATTTGATTGCGAAGAGATGTTGCGCCATATGGAACCAGAAATGTTGAGTTATGTGGGATCACTTAAAGGGCTATCTAAAATGGAGGGACTGAAAAGTGCTTCAAAAAAACCTTTATATGATGAATCAAAGGTTGTGACAAAGAGTTTACTACACTGCGTACAGTTCTAGAACTTCTGAAGTTGAAGGCTAGCGCCGGATGGTCTGATACTAGCTTCACAGATCTTTTGAATTTTCTGTCTCAATTACTACCAAAACCCAACAAACTACCAACAAGCACTTATAAAGCGAAGAAGCTTATATCTCCCATAGCTCTGGGTGTGCAAAAAATTCATGCATGTCCGAACCATTGTATTCTGTATCGTGACGATTTTGAGAACGCATCAAGATGCCCAGTTTGCAATGTCAGTCGATACAAGAAAAGCTACAATCAAGACTGTGTAAAAAAATTCCCGAAGAAAAATAAAAACAAGAAATCCACTATTGGACCTGAAAGTGACGATGACACTTTTGATGACATGGATGGGAAAAAAAGTCAAAGAACCCAGCTTTGGTGATGTGGTATCTTCCAGTAATTAATCGCTTAAAACGTTTGTTCTCAAATCCTAGGGAGGCTGAGCTTATGCGTTGGCATGCTGAAAATCGCAAGCAGAATAACAAACAGATTCGACACCCTGCTGATGCATCACAATGGAAAAATTTCGATCTTATGTATCCTGAGTTTGCCAAAGAAACCAGAAATGTAAGATTTGCTTTGGGTACAGATGGAATGAATCCATTTGGTGAAAAAAGAAGTGTACATAGCACCTGGCCCGTGACTTTAACGATGTACAACCTTCCATCATGGCTGTGTCACAAAAGAAAGTACATTAGGTTGACTATTCTTATTCAAGGTCCGAAATCAGCTCGTGTTGATATTGATGTGTTCCTAGAACCTCTTATGGAAGATATGACAAAGCTCTGGAATGAAGGAGTTAGAATATGGGATGAGTATTGCCATGAGTATTTCAACTTAAGAGCAATTATATTTGTTACCATCCATGATTCTCCCGGTGGCGCCACACTATCAGGGCAAAAGACTAAAGGAAAGAATGGTTGTGTAGTGTGCGTCGATGGAACTGCTTCCATGTACCTTAAATCATCCAAGAAGTTGGTGTTCATGGGACACAGACGGTTCTTGATGAAGCAACATAAGTATCGAAAGATGAAAGCGGAATTTAACAATCAACTGGAAAGTGAAGGTGCACCAAAGCCTTATAGTGGGAAACTTGTTTTTGAAATTGTAAAGAACATTCATGTTGTATTCGGAAAGGGAAAAACAAAGGAGAAAAGAGAAAGAGAACTGACCCTTCAACTTACACAACTTTCAAGAAGCAATCAATTTTTTTCAAGTACCTCCCGTACTGGAAGGATATGGAAATTTGCCACAGCATTGATTTGATGCATGTAACAAAAAATGTTTTTGACAGCATCATTGGAACCTTGCTGGGCATGCCGAGTAAGACAAAAGACGGACTCAAATCACGCAATGATCTAGTAGATCTTCAAATCAGACCGGAACTTCATCCAGTGGATAGTGGCAAAGGGAAGCCTTACCTCCCTGTCACACCCGGGTTTTAGGGGTCCAAAACCCGGGCGCAAACATAATCACCAGGTGTGCTGGGACCAAGTCTCACACATATGATGAATCATGGCACATGATTGAATGTCACATCTTTACTATTTAACAGGAGTTCTATACAAAATAAATAAGTAATTACATTGTAAGGAGACAACGGTCCAGCAACCCAAAGTTGACTGGGAGACGACGACCTAGACCTCTCACGAAATCGCCACAGCATCCTCCTTGCGCCTCATCCTGCGGTACCTGTTCTTGACCTGGGGGGTGTGTGAGACAGCAAGAGTGAGCTCACATACGTTCATCGCTCAACAAGTTGTGGGGAATAATGTGCATGAACTCGCCAAAGATGGGAGCTCACGTGAAGTGTAAGGCTTACCAAAGAGGATGGTTAGAGCTGAGCATTGCTTTTAAAGTTGGTCAAAATTTTATTAGCAATTACTAAGTATAAGTAAATACCAACCCAATTAAGTAGTAGAACAAAAGTAACAACCTCACCTGCGATGCAATGCATATGACAAATTGAGTTTAAGTTCCATAATTTAATCATGTGAGGGTCCGAGCTGCTCATGACCGTGAGCACGGCTAGTATACCAGTTTTACACTCTGCAGAGGTTGCACATCTTTACCCACAAGTCATGTTACCCATCTGCCAAGGGATCGCGACTTCCCATACACCTCTACCGAGGAGGCGAGGCAGGGTAACACTACGAGGCCTTTACAAAGTTCCACTAGCTTCAGAAAACCCGCTACAGTTTATAGGAAGCTCCAATGCAGGAATCCCTTGCAGGACCGCCATCGCAGCAAAATCCTCCCGAGGGCCTCCCTACACTGACCACTCCCCTACTGCCCTTGCCCCTTTCGGGTAAGGTAGTCCTCCACTAGCTTTCCTAATTAATCAGCCAAGGGCGTCCCATTATACCCTTGTGGTAGCACTGTTTTCCCGGGTGGTCGCTCCATGTTCCAATTAACATAATGATCTTATCATGAACGATAAATAACAACGGATAACAAAAGTATAATCATGAGTAATGTATCTTCATACCCAAAACCACATAAAGCACTAGCAAGTACTACCCAAAAAGTTCAGTGGTAACAAGGTATAAAGATAATCAAACTAGGGTAACCTATTGGGTCCCATCAAAATTAACCTATGCAGATCATTATGATTAATCAGAACATGGCTGGGTAAAAAGAAGTGATCAAGGGCACAACTTGCCTGAGACTTGAGATTCCAGGTACCAACTTGCTCTTCAGATGACACGTGACCTCACTGCTAGTCGTAGCAGTACAAACAAACATGTATAGACAAAATTAACACCACACCAAACATAAGAATAAACCGTGTAGTAATAATCTAGACGCTGCTACGAGATCGTTGGTCCAAGAACGACTAAAATCAGAGTTACGGTTAAGGAGTTATGATTTATGGAAGATAAATGTGATTTAAATGTTAAACTATATTATAAATTGGTTAATATACATCATATGGGAGAATGTTCTATGAATAATTAACTCAACTTTAATCCAAGTTATTAAAGATCATCTTTTAGTCGAATTCTAACCATAAGATTAGAGTACTATATTAATATTAGAAAAGTTAATCCAATAAACATAGATTAATAAAATTAGTTACGTAATTATAAAAGTATGGAATATTATATAATCAATGTTTCTACTGCGTAATATATATTTATACGAAGATAACGCAACTTGAATGGAGTGAAACAGAGTTAAAATGAATTAATTATGAGTTAAACAAGGTTCTAGAATTATTCTCGTACCTAAAAATCATTTCCAGATTTGTTTTATATATAATAAAATTCCTAGTGGACGGTGGCTTCAATTTCTGGAAAGGCGAGGGTGCTCTGTGTAATATTTAGGACCTAGATTAAATTTTCTTACTTCTAGATAGGACGGCGGGTTTATTCTACAGAACTACAAGGGTTTATTTGCAAACAACGCACAGTGAAGGGGTATCGTGAAGTCTCAACCGCCCAATCTAACCCAGACGGTCCAGATTAGATCACGCTTTAATCAAACCGGTATACGATTCAAGCCCACAGATCAAGATCCAAAGGCCAGGATTTTATTAAGGCGCAAACCGATCCGTGCCCTCCAACCAGGATCTAACGGCCCCAAAGCGTCCCAGCCGAACGGGTATACACGCTCTAATCCTAGCCGCACGCTACCAGATCAACGGATCCCAGTTGTCTTCTTCACCCCGGCCGACGGACGCAAGGGATGCGAGCGCCCAGGCAGCGGTGCCATTGCCAGCCAATCCCGCCCGGCGGCCGGATGCATATTTCCAATCGTTGACTAGCACAGGATTAAGCGAAAACTAAAACGAACTCGAGAGGGGTGCCTCACCGCGGGTTGGGATGAAGACGGGGCCGATCGATGGTGCCCAGGGGAGGGGAATACGTCAATGGCGCCAAGGTCTCGATGAGGTTTGTGGATGCACCGATGGTGACGGCACAGGGAAGCTTAGGGACCCATGATTTTATACCCTAGCGGTGGTGTCCGAGCTAGGAACGAGGGTTGGAGTTGCGAGCTTCGCGGTCAGCCGTTGCGACGAACGCGGCGGGCAGCGCAATTCTGTTATGCGCGAGTTTGTTGAGAGGGGGAAGAATGCGCTGACAAGATGGGTCCCCAGGGCAGTGAGATCGGGGGCGCGGCAACAACCTGATCCACAAGGATTTGCGGTGGCCGCAACCACCAACGCCGAGATCCCCGGCTGGAAAAATGCACAGTAGTGGAAGGGGAGTAGCAGATGCTGGCAAAGCGACCCCGCACGGCAGCGACCAAACTTTGGCGTTCACAGATAGGCAAGCTGACAGGTGGGCCCGGTTGTTGGCGCTTCATCAGGGGAGAGTGGCCGTGTAGTGGTGCGTTTTGGGCCGGGAGATGGGAAGGCCGGCCCAGAGGCGTTCCAGGTCTTTTTTTTATTATTATTATTTTCACTTTCCCAAATTCAAATCAGGTTGAATTCGAATTTTGAATTAATCTTTTTAATGTAGTCCAACTTCAATCTAATTAAATGCACAGACCACAATATCAACATGGGCGCAAGGTTTATTCTTTTATTTATTTTCAATTCTAAGTTTTAATTCAATTCACACAGAGTTGAAGCTTTAACTAAATTTAAATTCATGTTTTGGAACCACCTCTCTCTCCAAATGCCACAATTTATTCTAAAGGGGTATAAACATTATTGTTTTACCTTGTTATTACTTATTTTCCTTGTCATTTATTTATGGAAGGAATAAATGGTTTCCTAAACATTTTCCTTTCATTTCATTATTTTTTTATTGTACCAATTTTGGGCCTTACAAATCCTACCCCCTTAACAGAAATCTCGTCCTCGAGATTTGTAAGAAGAAAAAAAAATGTATACTCATATTGTTCTCAGAACATATGCACAAACAAAATCTCAGCATGATTCATAACTCATTAGCAAAACATAGGGTCAATAGACCTTATTATGATTACTAAAAGAGTAAAATACTACTACTAGCTAAACTAATATTTAGGTCTTACAAATGGTAAAATATGTATATGTATCTATATTTATGTTTATCTCTATTCTTGTTGTTCGTTGACTTCTTCACCGACTACTTCATCTTCAACCAGCTCTTCTTCTTGAATTTCCAGTTCACCTGGTTCAGCTTCTACTTCGGCATGATGAGCTTGTCCCCGGTTGACAGATAGGGGCTGACTTTTTCCTGCCGAGGCTTGACCTTGCTTCATCGGAGCCGGTGTGGTGTAGGCAGCCCTGTTGGGACAGTAGTTGGCGTAGTGTCCCGGTTGTCCACACTTGAAGCATGCCCTGTTGGTGGTTGTGTTAGGAGCAACGGGTCCTGATGGGGTGCTTACTTGCGGAGGAGCAGTTGGTGCCCGTTGAGTTTGTTGCCCGGAACTGCCACTAGCTGGTGTACTTGGAGTGGTAGTGTAGCGAGGACGGGAACTACTTCCAGCCTGCCCTTGGTTGGTCGCCCTTCTTTTCTCTCCAAATATACTCCTCTTATTTTCTACAGCAATAGCTTTGTCCAGTAGCCTTTGGAAGGATGGGAATGTGTGCGATACCAGTTGATATTGCAAGGGTCCAATCAAACCGTCCAGAAAAAAGCTCCTGCTTTTGCTCATCATCCTCAACATCTCTAGGAGCATATCGAGATAACTGGATGAATTTGTCCCTATATTCACTCACGGACATACTTCCTTGCTTGAGGGAGAGAAACTCCTTTCTCTTAATCTTCATGAGTCCAGCAGGAATATGGTAATTCCTGAATTGTGTGGAGAATTCTGCCCAGGTAATTGTATCGACAGCAGCATGAGCAGCGCAGTACGCATCCCACCAATCTGCAGCAGGACCAGCGAGACGACCTGATGCGTAGAGTACTTTCTCTCGGTCCGAGCACTGAGCTATGTTGAGCATTTTCTCTATAGACTTTAGCCAGTCATCAGCTTGTAGTGGATCCGTGGAGTTGGAGAAGGTTGGTGGTTTGTGGCTCATGAATTCCCGATGCTTATCTCGGGGTGGAACTGGTGGTGGAGGTGGAGGCAGTGGCACCTGTTGCTGTTGCTGCTGTTGTTGAAGTTGTTGTTGCAGCTGCTGTTGTTGCACCCTTCTCTCCTGGCGTATCTCTTCCCGCTCTTGGTGCATCTCCCGACGTGCATCCTCTCTTTCCTGGCGCATTTCCTGGCGTTCTTGCTGCATTTGGGCGCGCATATCTGCCATAGTGTCAGCCATTTACTGCATCATCCTCATTTGAGCTGCAATCAGTGGGTCAACTCCGCCTGGTGGAGGATTAGGAGGATTCATCTCTGCTGGCTGTGGCTGGGGTTGTCTATATATCCGCCGAGTGTGTCAATTAGGAGGTAAATCAATTCCACCACCCCGCCTAGTATTGACCATCTGTGTTAGATACATATGGTAAGATAGTTTTGCAAGGGAATCATTTGGTAGGCGGAATGAATGAGCTAATAGTTGGTTATGTACTGAAGATTCTTTGGTAGGGCTTGACCAGATATTTTATGTCAAGACTAGGGTATCTAGTTGTACGAGGTGAATGCCCAAAGGTAAGATAGAATATGTCAAGATGAGATAGATACGGAATACTATATATATTTTTTTCTAGATTGTCTAGTTATCTTATAAATTCTATTTATGTTTATATGTATATGCAGATGTAATTATGGACATTACTCCACAACCCATCACAATCAATCAAAGATCCAAATCAGACAAGTATCATAAGAACAAGCACTTAAGCGTATAAATACCTATAAAAATAGTTTTGTTTTTTTTGTTCCTAAGAGTAGGTCTCCTATTCCTAAAGGTCACTTTAGGTACGGGATTTCAAAGTGTGAAATCCACATTTGTCTTTAGAAAGAAAAGGTAAGAATAATCAGAGTAAGCGGAAATAGATGAGAAAAGATCAAGATAAGTGTAGAAAAGAATCAGAGTAGCAAAGGTAAGTAAGTATTGGTTGTCCAGTTCTATCTAGGTTTCGTCCTACAGTCAACATTCCTCTGATACCACTTCTGTCACACCCGGGTTTTAGGGATCCAAAACCCGGGCGCAAACATAATCACCAGGTGTGCTGGGACCAAGTCTCACACATATGATGAATCATGGCACATGATCGAATGTCACATCTTTACTATTTAACAGGAGTTCTATACAAAATAAATAAGTAATTACATTGTAAGGAGACAACGGTCCAGCAACCCAAAGTTGACTGGGAGACGACGACCTAGACCTCTCACGAAATCGCCACAGCATCCTCCTTGCGCCTCACCCTGCGGTACCTGTTCTTGACCTGGGGGGTGTGTGAGACAGCAAGAGTGAGCTCACATACGTTCATCGCTCAACAAGTTGTGGGGAATAATGTGCATGAACTCGCCAAAGATGGGAGCTCACGTGAAGTGTAAGGCTTACCAAAGAGGATGGTTAGAGCTGAGCATTGCTTTTAAAGTTGGTCAAAATTTTATTAGCAATTACTAAGTATAAGTAAATACCAACCCAATTAAGTAGTAGAACAAAAGTAACAACCTCACCTGCGATGCAATGCATATGACAAATTGAGTTTAAGTTCCATAATTTAATCATGTGAGGGTCCGAGCTGCTCATGACCGTGAGCACGACTAGTATACCAGTTTTACACTCTGCAGAGGTTGCACATCTTTACCCACAAGTCATGTTACCCATCTGCCAAGGGATCGCGACTTCCCATACACCTCTACCGAGGAGGCGAGGCAGGGTAACACTACGAGGCCTTTACAAAGTTCCACTAGCTTCAGAAAACCCGCTACAGTTTATAGGAAGCTCCAATGCAGGAATCCCTTGCAGGACCGCCATCGCAGCAAAATCCTCCCGAGGGCCTCCCTACACTGACCACTCCCCTACTGCCCTTGCCCCTTTCGGGTAAGGTAGTCCTCCACTAGCTTTCCTAATTAATCAGCCAAGGGCGTCCCATTATACCCTTGTGGTAGCACTGTTTTCCCGGGTGGTCGCTCCATGTTCCAATTAACATAATGATCTTATCATGAACGATAAATAACAACGGATAACAAAAGTATAATCATGAGTAATGTATCTTCATACCCAAAACCACATAAAGCACTAGCAAGTACTACCCAAAAAGTTCAGTGGTAACAAGGTATAAAGATAATCAAACTAGGGTAACCTATTGGGTCCCATCAAAATTAACCTATGCAGATCATTATGATTAATCAGAACATGGCTGGGTAAAAAGAAGTGATCAAGGGCACAACTTGCCTGAGACTTGAGATTCCAGGTACCAACTTGCTCTTCAGATGACACGTGACCTCACTGCTAGTCGTAGCAGTACAAACAAACATGTATAGACAAAATTAACACCACACCAAACATAAGAATAAACCGTGTAGTAATAATCTAGACGCTGCTACGAGATCGTTGGTCCAAGAACGACTAAAATCAGAGTTACGGTTAAGGAGTTATGATTTATGGAAGATAAATGTGATTTAAATGTTAAACTATATTATAAATTGGTTAATATACATCATATGGGAGAATGTTCTATGAATAATTAACTCAACTTTAATCCAAGTTATTAAAGATCATCTTTTAGTCGAATTCTAACCATAAGATTAGAGTACTATATTAATATTAGAAAAGTTAATCCAATAAACATAGATTAATAAAATTAGTTACGTAATTATAAAAGTATGGAATATTATATAATCAATGTTTCTACTGCGTAATATATATTTATACAAAGATACGCAACTTGAATGGAGTGAAACAGAGTTAAAATGAATTAATTATGAGTTAAACAAGGTTCTAGAATTATTCTCGTACCTAAAAATCATTTCCAGATTTGTTTTATATATAATAAAATTCCTAGTGGACGGTGGCTTCAATTTCTGGAAAGGCGAGGGTGCTCTGTGTAATATTTAGGACCTAGATTAAATTTTCTTACTTCTAGATAGGACGACGGGTTTATTCTACAGAACTACAAGGGTTTATTTGCAAACAACGCACAGTGAAGGGGTATCGTGAAGTCTCAACCGCCCGATCTAACCCAGACGGTCCAGATTAGATCACGCTTTAATCAAACCGGTATACGATTCAAGCCCACAGATCAAGATCCAAAGGCCAGGATTTTATTAAGGCGCAAACCGATCCGTGCCCTCCAACCAGGATCTAACGGCCCCAAAGCGTCCCAGCCGAACGGGTATACACGCTCTAATCCTAGCCGCACGCTACCAGATCAACGGATCCCGGTTGTCTTCTTCACCCCGGCCGACGGACGCAAGGGATGCGAGCGCCCAGGCAGCGGTGCCATTGCCAGCCAATCCCGCCCGGCGGCCGGATGCATATTTCCAATCGTTGACTAGCGCAGGATTAAGCGAAAACTAAAACGAACTCGAGAGGGGTGCCTCACCACGGGTTGGGATGAAGACGGGGCCGATCGATGGTGCCCAGGGGAGGGGAATACGTCAATGGCACCAAGGTCTCGATGAGGTTTGTGGATGCACCGATGGTGACGGCACAAGGAAGCTTAGGGACCCATGATTTTATACCCTAGCGGTGGTGTCCGAGCTAGGAACGAGGGTTGGAGTTGCGAGCTTCGCGGTCAGCCGTTGCGACGAACGCGGCGGGCAGCGCAATTCTGTTATGCGCGAGTTTGTTGAGAGGGGGAAGAATGCGCTGACAAGATGGGTCCCCAGGGCAGTGAGATCGAGGGCGCGGCAACAACCTGATCCACAAGGATTTGCGGCGGCCGCAACCACCAACGCCGAGATCCCCGGCTGGAAAAATGCACAGTAGTGGAAGGGGAGTAGCAGATGCTGGCAAAGCGACCCCGCACGGCAGCGACCAAACTTTGGCGTTCACAGATAGGCAAGCTGACAGGTGGGCCCGGTTGTTGGCGCTTCATCAAGGGAGAGTGGCCGTGTAGTGGTGCGTTTTGGGCCAGGAGATGGGAAGGCCGGCCCAGAGGCGTTCCAGGTCTTTTTTTATTATTATTATTTTCACTTTCCCAAATTCAAATCAGGTTGAATTCGAATTTTGAATTAATCTTTTTAATGTAGTCCAACTTCAATCTAATTAAATGCACAGACCACAATATCAACATGGGCGCAAGGTTTATTCTTTTATTTATTTTCAATTCTAAGTTTTAATTCAATTCACACAGAGTTGAAGCTTTAACTAAATTTAAATTCATGTTTTGGAACCACCTCTCTCTCCAAATGCCACAATTTATTCTAAAGGGGTATAAACATTATTGTTTTACCTTGTTATTACTTATTTTCCTTGTCATTTATTTATGGAAGGAATAAATGGTTTCCTAAACATTTTCCTTTCATTTCATTATTTTTTTTATTGTACCAATTTTGGGCCTTACACTCCCCCCAGCTAGCTACAACTTGTCAGTTGAGGAGAGAACAAAGATTTGCAAATGTTTGCGTGGGGTCAAAGTGCCCACAGGTTTCTCATCCAATATCAGCAGATTAGTCAGGATGAAGGACTTGTCTCTATTTGGCTACAACTCTCATGACTGCCATGTGATGATGACGGTGTTCCTCCCAATTGCGGTAAGAGCCCTCGAAACATAGCATGTCAAAGTTGTCATCACACGCTTGTGTTACTTTTTCAATGCGGTCTCACAAAAAGTAATAGCTTTAGAAGACTTGGACTATCTAAAGGCATACATCATCGAGACTATGTGCAAGCTTGAAATGTGTTTTCCTCCATCATTTTTTGATATGCAAGTACACCTAATCATACATCTCGTGGATCAGATAAAAATATTAGGGCCACTATATTTACATCATATGTTTCAGTTGGAGCGATTCCTGTGAGTATTAAAAGTTATGTGCGAAATCGCGCTCACCTAGAGGGTTCAATCATGGAGGGATACACTACAGAAGAAGTGATTGAGAGCTGTATAGATTACATCAGTGACGGAACAATGATAGGTGTGCCTGTACCTAAACATGAGGGTAAACTATGTGGGAGAGGGAGAATGGGCAAGAAAACTTTTCGCGTTGAGGATTACAAGCTAGTACATTGTGCTCATGGTAGTGTACTACAACATCTCACGATAGCTGAGCCTTACATAGAGGAACACCTGGATGAGCTTCGTAAAGAAAATCAGAACCGCACAGAGGACTGGATCATGAGGGAGCACAAACATCATTTCAGCGAATGGTTAATGGACAAAAACATCCCATTCGGAGACTCTTTGGAAGAGAAAACAATGAAGAATTTGGCTTCTGGGCCATCGTGTTTTGTGACATCATGGCAAGCATATGACATCAATGGGTACACATTCTACACTAAATCAAAAGACATGAAAAGTGTTGCACAAAATAGCGGTGTTCGTATCGATGCTTTTGACCTACATGGACAGAAGACCACATATTTTGGATTCATAAAGGAAATATGGGAACTTGATTATGGCCCAAGCATGAAAATACCCTTATTTAAGTGCCAATGGGTACAACATCCCGTGGGGGTGATAGTGGATAACTACGGACTCACACTGGTAGACTTAAAGAAAGTAGGATATAAAGATGACCCGTGGGTTCTCGCCGAATGTGTTGCACAAGTGTTCTATGTACTCGATCCAGCAGATGAGAAGATGCATGTAGTTATTTCTGGAAAGCAAAAAATTGTTGGAGTTGAGAATGTGGGAGACCAAGATGAGGAATACAATAAGTATGAAGAGATGTTCGTCTTTAATGGTCCAGAGAGAATCAAGCGTGTGGAAAAGAAAATTGATAAGAACTTAAAGCCATACATGCGGAAAAATGGTAGTTCATGAAAAATTGTATGAATCAAATTGTATTTGTTATCATGTATGATCGACTATGAATTATGGTTGCCAATTAATTTAAAATCTCTCTAGTTATCTATGTGTGCTATTATAATTCATTTAAATTGTATTTGCATATTATTGTTAAAAATTAAATATTAATTCATTTAAATTGTATTTGCATATTTCTGTTAAAAATTAAAATCATTTTCATATTTAAATTGTATTTTCATATTTTTACAATCAGAGGCGGTTTTTTCTTAGGGTCCGTTTGTGAAAAGGATAGAGCACCACATGCGGTCCTAAACAAAAACCGCTTGTGATACTATTACATCACAGGCGTACTGAACCGCCTGGGACATCACAGGCGGTTTTCTAACCGAACCGCCTGTGATGTAAAAAGCTTACCGCTTGTATAGAGCCAAATTGTACTAGTGAAACGACTGCTTTTGGAACAAGGCTGCCTTCATATCCTGTTCATCTACAGTTTGAAAGCATTCCCAGCTTTAGTTCAGACATACTTCAGGACGTGGTTGGTGACCGGGTTCCCCAGGAACTGCAGCTCGTAGCAGTAGGACGCCATGGCGATCTCGGCGCCCTTAAAGCCGTAGTCCAGGCTGGGGTTACGCCCACCGGACAGGTTGGAGGGCAAGCCGGACATACATCATCTGTTTTCGTTTGATATTTGAATTTTATACATTTACAATTTATTAAGTATCTCTTTTGGCAGCTCCAGTTGAGGTTCATCAGAGGACCATGAGGACAACACAGGATTACTTGATCTAGTGCTACGGGCTGCAGTTGAAGGTGTATCATCATCATCAGACGACGAGGACGACGACGACGAGGAGGAGGCGGCGGCCTCTGATGGCTCTGAATAGTAGTCAACCGATCTTTCAGGGTTGTTTCAAAATTGTAAATATACAATAATAAGCCATCACTCTTCTCATGTATTATATATTAGAACTATGATTTATTAGCTTGTCATTTCTATGTTATAAGTCTGCTTTTAGTATGCTACTTTAATGAAAAAATTGGGCTAACCAAATTGTGTGCTATGTTATGAAAATCTGAAATGGTGTTGCGTCATATATTTAATTGTCTGACAAAAAAACTTGGTGGTTCATCCCTGGGAAGCATACCTTGTTGTCTATTTTCTCGCGTGTAGTAGCAGGATGACTTGATGCCATGTCTTGATTCGAGGGACTCTTAGCTTCCTTTCATTGCTGGTTTGTACAGCTGACTGATATGAAAATGGTGTAAGAGTGTTGGCGTGTGAGAAATACATGATGGATTAGAACGTGGTGGTACTTTAGAGAGTGGTTTTTTTTGTTTCTTATTCTTCTCAACTGCAATATTCAGCCATGGATTACCACATAGACAAACCTTTTTTCTGTTTTACTTTATACTCCATACGCAGCATTTGCTGACATTACTAAATACTGAACGAATGAGCCACTGCGGCGACGTGCGGAGCGCGTACCGGTCCTGCTTGGGCTTCATCAAGGGGTCGAGCTCGCCAAGCTTCTTGGCAAGCTTCATGAAGGAGCTGCCCTCCAAGATGTGCTCCATGATGGCAGCAGCCTCGATCTGTCCCGGGTGGTGCTTGAGCTTGTGGGTCAGGTGGTCGGTGTACTCCGGCTTGCCGTTCATGACCTCGCAGAACACGGCAGACAGGACCTCGGCGAGGATGGCAAGGATGTTAGCCTCGAAGAGCACAGTGGAGGCGAGGCCAGAGCCCAAGGTCGTGCCGTTCACCATCGCAAGACCCTCCTTGGGCTGCAGCTCGAAGAAGCCGCCCTGGATTCCGGCAATCTTGAATGCCTCGGTGGCGTTGACCTTGCTGCCGTCTGGGGCGAGCGCAACAAAGTTCTCACGCCCAGTGACGAGGTCGGCAATGTAGGAGAGCGGCACAAGGTCTCTGGACGCAGTGACCGTGCCGCGCAGCGGCAGGCACGGCGTGACGTTGGCGTTGAGCAGCTTGACGATCGCCTCGAGGATCTCGAAGCGGATCCCAGAGTACCCCTGGAGGAGGGTGTTGATGCGGACGAGCATGGTCGCGCACGTCGCCTTGGCCGGGAGGACGTGGCCGTCCGTGCCGGTGCCGAAGGCGCCGGCGTTGAGGAACCTGATGAGCTCCCTCTGGAGAGCGCCGCCCTCCTTGGTCCTCCTGTGCGACATGGCGTCGAAGCCGGTGGTGACGCCGTAGCTGTCGGTGCGGTTCATCATGCTGTTCATGATCCAGTCGCTGCTTGCCTTGACCCGACTACGGGCAGACTCGTCCAGCTTGACCCGGGCCTCGCCAGCGCCGGTGGCCACCTGCGTGATGCTGAGGCTGGCGCCCTCGATCTTCACCAAGGGTTGGCGGTACTCGGCCACCATCCGGAGGACGCGGCGGAGGTGGACGGCGAGGTGTTGGGGTCGGGGGAGCCAAGGAGGATAGCGAGGAGGAGGACGCATGCGAGGGCGAGGAGGAGGGAGAGCAAGAGGCGCACCCACCACGGCTGCTGCTGCCACCGGTGCTTGAAAGATGGCCGTAGCTGGTCCAGGAACGGCCGCCGCCTCATCGGACCCCGCTCTCGCCGGCAGGGCCGGGAGGGAGGCGCCGTGCCGCGCCGAGATCTGGGACGAGTTAACCGCCGCGCGCATGGGGTGCTACTGGATCCTTTCGCCGGGTTCCTTCCTCCCGCGCCTTCAGATCTCGGACTCGGAGGAGGAGCAACGCGGCCGGGCCAGCAGCGTGGTGTGCTCGTGCCCTTGGATTTCGCGACGGGAGGGGGCGGTCGTGCGCGTGATCCGCGGGCGGTTGGGGAATCGCGTCGTGGGCCGCGTGGGGCGGGCGTGATCCGCGGGCGTGAGGGGAATCGCGGTGGCAGGGGCAGTAAACGTGCGCGTTATCCGCGGCCGTTAGGGGAATCACGGCGGGGGAGGGTGCGGGCGTGCGTGTTATCCGCGGGCGGCAAATAGTTCTTGCAAATAAAGTCATACATGCCATAGATTCTACCACACAAGATTCCATCTGTTCGAGGTGCTCCAACTCATCTTTCATAGCTAACATAGTCATAATTAGGTTGTGATCGTCACCAATCTATAGGAGGGCTACATCAACAATTCCCCTTAGTGTGGAGGTAGAACCCTCGACACTCGATGCTAGATTCAGCAGAAGGAACTGCAGCTTGGCAGCATCGCTTGTCGACATCATTTTACCAAATGCATGAGCACCATAACATTACAACAGCTATGTGCATAGGTTTCATGTCAAATGTTATAATCATGATTGTGACTAAGGCTCATCTTTTTTGAAGCACAAGATTCACATCCAGATGGCAATTTGTGAAGCAACATATTGACAACCAGATTTATTTGCACGCACCACTCAATTGACTACCACATTTGTTTGAACTACTAATAAACCAGTGCCCAACTAATTGAATTGGCAAGCTTTTGTATTCCAAATTCTATCAACAGAAATAAGCCCATGTTCTAATCGAAGAGCTTTTTGATCAAAGACTTCCTAAACTACTAAAACACAAACATCTACTAATCGTAGACTTGCATATACCAACCGATTTCAGCCTTCGACCGCATCCAAGCTATTAAACACTAGTGAAATATTACACTACTTCATTCTAAAAAAGTAAAACATACTATCTGTAATCTGTTTACCAACCAAAATACCCGCACCATAATGTAGTTCTTCTAGTACCAGTACTCCTAGATCTACGAAGCAAATAGCGTTTACAAACCAATTGTACCAGAACTCAGTCAGATCCGAATGGGTAGACAGTTCCCAAAATACCACTATTCATGGTACGTTTGATATTAAGAGTAGGGGGAAAGAAATACCTAACGTTGAACCCTAGTTGTGACGACGCATCAGATCTAGAGTAGAAGGCTTGTGATCGACGATGATGACACCTCCTCTTCTATGTCGTGGCTAGGAACTCAATGAAGTTGGTGATGTACGCCACCGCCATCTCACACCTCTCTATACGGCATGATGTCCCGGATCTAGTTGCCGAGAACGTCACAGGGCAACAGGAGATCCAGGTTGACGATGTCGACCTGCATGGGGATGGAGGACGACCGTTTCAGTGGCGTCACGACATCCGTTGTTAGAAGAGAAACATGACCATTGATGCGTCCAAGGAGAGTTCCGCTTTTTCGATGGAGGAACTTCAGGATGATTTCTGGCAGCAAGTTGGGCTGCCGGCGACCAACCACTGGTTGATGGAAGCAGATGAGGTCGGTCTAGAAGATCCTTGCCGCCAGGTACACCCAACAACTCCCTTCTCCTCAAGTTCCCGCTGTTCCTCTTCTCCTGCTGTCTCTTGCAAGATCACCGATCATTCTAGATCTCGTGCTTGTCCTTCGGGACGCAGTTTCAAACGGGAAGGATGGGTAATTCGACCATAGGTAGGTTCGCTACCTCGTCCAAGACCGAAACCGATTGTGATGTTGGCCGATTTCATGCCGCCAAGGCTACACGGAATCGACATCGAGAGATCATAGAATTCCGATACAGAAGTTCAACCAAGACAGCCGCTGCTTCAGGTTCAAAATTTGAACGAACATGCCGACCCGACATTGATTATAGGAAGGGAACCGAGGTGGTCGATGGGACTGACAGAAACTTTAATTCACCGATCCCGAGAATATGGAAGGTTGGAGAGTGACCTTTTCTTCTCCACGGCTCGCAGGTTACGGATGCCTCGGTCTTGGGGCGACGCCGTCCTGGCAAAACAGACTCAAAGTTTCCCACAGACCCCGTCGTCTCCCCCTCCCCACCTCAAGACGCGACCGGCCCCCCATCGCCACCAGATCAGCCCTGGTCACCGTGACTGGGATAATAGAGACAACAACTATCAGGATCGTGGCCAAAATCGTGGTCGCCCACACAGAGATGATTCAGGTCGTCTGTGCTTCGATCGACCACCCTAGGCCATAGGTGTACATTTGGGCCAGGCCTGATGGACCGGCCTGAAGCACGGTAAAAAAAGCACGGTCTAGACACGGCACGACACGAAATATTTTAGTACCGGGCCGGCACGACCCGATATATCGGACCGGGTTTGGACCGAGGTCACGGCCCATGGGCGGGCACGAGCACGACCCGTTTAAGGCAGACACGAAATGGCCCATATAGAGGCACGAAAAGGCCCATATATTTATTAAAATCACACTTCATTCCACACTTTCATGTACTTGATAAAGAACACAAAGCTATAGATAATGTTAGTTAGATGTTTTTTGTAGCTTTGAATTAGAGTATGTGATGTAATTTTATTTTTGTTATGAACATTAGATAATAAACTGAACTTACGAACTTTATTTAGAGCTCATTATACTCTTTTTCTTTCTAACAAAATGATTTGTAAACGAGGTAGTCATTGCATAGCTCTAGTAACTTAATACAAATATTAAGTTTGCTTTTGGTCAAATTTATTTGTCTTATCTTTTATTTGTTTTATTAAATTTGTTTTGAATTTCGGGCCCTGATGTGAATTTCGGGCCCTGATGTGAATTTCGGGCCCTAATGTGAATTTCGGGCTTTTATAATTTCGGGCCGCCCGAAATAAGCCCGGCACGTTTAAGCAATTACGGGCCGGGCCGTGGGCCGAGGGCTAGGCCCATGGGCCGGCCCGGCACGAACCGAAATTCAAACGGGCCGGGCCAGCCCGAAATTCAAACAATACGGGCCTTTTCGGGCTTGGGTCGGGCCGGGCCGGGCGGCCCGAATGTACACCTATACCCTAGGCTATGGCGGTGGACGGGGCAACCCGACACAGTGGAGACTCGGTGGAAGACCACGTGTCAGCATCCAACCCTCGGCCCAGCCCACACTCGACAGCTTCGGGCGTTCATGTGCTCGTGAGCTGGCCCAGCCAAGAGAGTCCACCACTCACATCCCAAAAGCCAGGCTGATGAGAGGAGGGGGACTCTCCCTTTTAAGCTACCCACGGCCCCCTTGGCTAGCCGATGTCGGACTAAAGCCGAGGCACTGACTACCGGCCCCTGACATCCCACCCCTCTTGGGAAGCCCCCAAGGCAGGCATGGGCCAATCGGGCTCTGATACCAGATGTCAACAATACGATCACAAAGACTGGAATCTGCTTTGGGATCAATTGGTGGTGGTGGGATTTCACTCCGATAAGGTTTCAACACAATTGTATGAAGGACCTGGACAGGCAACAAGCCAGACGCCGCCAACAGGTATGTTCCAGTCTACGATTTACTTATTACAGACAAGTATTTATGTGCTACAGTAATAGACCTAGTTCACCCATGGGCCTCCAACGTACTTGGCATTGGGCTTCTTGGTGCGCTTGCTTCTCCTGGCTTCGACTGCGGCCTGGTCGCCGTTCTCCAGTGACACTGTCTTCTGGGCCTTGCTTACATCCCTTCCCCCCTTCAGAAACAGCTTGACCCCAAGCTAGAGCGTACGAGAACGCTTGCTTGATAGCTTCTTCATCCTCCCATGTAGCGAGTGATTCTGGCCATTCTGACCATTTCACTAGTACCTGCGATATCACCTTGGAGCCCTTCTTGGTTAGCCGTGAATCAATCACCTGTTCAGGTACCTGTAGCTCATGTGACAGATCAGGTAACTCCGCACATAAAGGAACATGTTTTCCTAATACAGGTTTCAGTTGTGATACATGAAACACGGGATGGACGGCACTGCCTGGCGGAAGTTGCAACTCATATGCCACTTGGTTAACCTTCTTCACAACCTCAAAAGGTCCAAAATACCGAAAGGACAGCTTTTGGTTCATTATTGCCGTGACTGATTGTTGGCAGTATGGTTGGAGCTTCAGAAACACCCAATCTCCCACTTCAAAGCTTCTCTCCACTCGTTTCTTATTAGCTTGCTTCTTCATACGATCCTGGGCTCTCTGTAAGTGCATTTTCACTTGCTGCATTACTTGCTGCCTGGTCTAGAGCAAATCCTGCAGATCTGGTACTGAACATTGGTCCGCTGATATCAGTCCAAGCTGTGAAGAAGTATGTCCATAAAGAACTTCAAACGGTGATTTTCCCAGCGCGGTGTGAAAACATGTATTGTACCAGAATTCTGCTAGGGATATCCAAGAATACCATTGTCGGGGACAGGAGTGCACACAGCACCGCAAATAAGTCTCCAGGCACTGGTTCACCTGTTCCGTCTGTCCATCAGACTGCGGGTGGTAAGCACTGCTCATACACAATTTGGTGCCTGCCAAAGTGAACAGTTCACGCCACAACTTACTGGTAAAAACAGGGTCTCGATCTGAGATGATAGAGGATGGTAAACCATGCAAACAATAGACCTCCTTCAGATATAGCTTGGCCACTGACAGAGCAGAAAATGGATGGGCCAATGCTAGAAAATGGGCATATTTTGAAAATTTATCAACCACTACCATGATACAATTGTAGTGATGGGAAATAGGTAAAGCAGATATAAAATCCAGACTTACTACCTGCCATGCCTGCTCTGGTATAGGTAATGGCATCAATAAACCAGGATAGCGACCTCTTTCCGCTTTGGCCTGCTGGCAGATTAGGCAGGTTTGGACAAAGGTTTTCACTGCTTGTTTCATTCCTGGCCAGCTGAAATGAGCCTTTATGCGTTTGTTGGTAACTGGAAATCCCGAGTGACCACCCACTGCGCTGTCATGTAATGCAGCCATCACTTTATGTTGCATAGATTGGTTTGATCCCAGCCACACCCGGTCCTTGTACATTATGATCCCTCCTTTGTAGGTGAATTCTCCCACAGCCTCCCCAGCAGTCATTCGTCTTAATAAGTTTGTGGCATTTTCATCAGCATCATACCCCGCCCTCACTTCTTCCAGCCAGCTAGGTACCACTGTCGATACTGATATGCTATGCAATTGTGCATGTGGTTCATCTTCTGTAAAGTTCGGTCGGCGAGATAGAGCGTCGACTACCTTATTTTCCACTCCTTTCTTGTACACAATTCGGAACTGCAAGACAAGAAGTTTGGTGAGGGCCTTTTGTTGAAGAGGAGTAGATATCCGTTGGTCATCCAAGTGAGTCAAGCTCTTTTGGTCTGTTTTGATCACAAATTCACCGTTTTGGAGATACGGCCTCCAATGCTCAACAACAAATAGAATAGCCAAACATTCTTTTTCGTAGGTCGACAAGCCCAAATTCTTAGGACCTAGTGCTTTGCTAATGTAAGCAATGGGATGTCCCTGCTGTTGTAACACCGCTCCAATTCCGATCCCACTGGCATCTGTTTCAATAGTGAATGTATTGGTAAAATCTGGCAAGGCTAACACTGGTGCCTGGGAAAGTGCCATCTTCAATGTATCGAAGGATCGCTGGGCTTGATCATCCCAAAGGAAGACAATACCCTTTTTTAATAAATTGGTCAGAGGCTTGCTGATGATTCCAAACTGAGCCACAAACTTCCTATAATACCCTGTCATTCCTAGGAAGCTGCGCACGTCCTTGACACAGGTGGGTCGTGGCCATTCCAATATGATCTTTACCTTGTTCGGATCAGTTGCCACTCCTGTTGAGCTTATAACATGGCCCAGAAATTCCAGTTTCTCCTGTCCGAACAAGCATTTAGATAACTTCAATTTCAATTGATGTTGCCTCAGCAATTTAAAAACATGTTCCAGATGCTCCACATGCTCCTCCAAACCCCGGCTATACACCAACACATCATCAAGAAAGACCACCACACATTTCCTCAACAAATTCATAAAATCCTGAAAGGTGGCTGGTGCCCCTGTTAGACCAAATGGCATTACCCTGTATTCAAAGTGCCCGTGGTGTGTTTGAAATGCCGTTTTATATTCCTCACCCTCTTTGATGTGTATCTGGTGGTACCCGGATCGATGATCTAACTTGGTAAAAATGGTTGACCCACTTAGCTCATCCGTGATTTCATCAAATAATTGCATCGAGTATCGGTTCTTGATGGTGTAGGTGTTTAACCGTCGATAATCCACACACATTCGCCATTCTCCGTCTTTCTTCTTGACCAGGAGGACAGGGGAGGCAAACAGGCTTGAACTGGGTTGAATGATTCCGTTCTCTAACATCTCCTTCACCTGTTTCTCGATTTTAGTATTTTGCTGTGGGGTATACCGATAGGGCCTCAACCGAAATGGAAGTGCACCCGGTATTAGAGGGATAGAGTGATCGATGGACCTTTTAGGTGGCAATGCCTTTGGTTTCTGGAATAGGTCCTGATAACGGTCCACCAGTTGTTCAATCACCAGGGGTATTCCTGAATTGTCAGTCTGGGTTGCCACTCGAATTTCCAGCAGCTGTTCCACGACATCCTATTTGACCAACCCTCTAAGTTGTGTACTTGAGAGCTGCCTGCAACTTCCCAGTTGAGGTTTGAGTCCTTACAGAAGAACTTCCTTTCCATTATATAAAAACTTCATCCATTTTTCAGCCCAATGCACAACCATAGGACTGTACCCTTCCAACCAGTCCATTCCCAATATCATGTCGTATCCACTGAGTGGTAACACTTTCAAATCCATGTGAAATGTTACTCCCCCACAAAGCCACTTGCAATTTGGAACCCAATGCTTTACAATATCCTTCCATCTGCTACCTTCACCCGAACTGGTCTTGGTAATTTTTGCACCGGTGATATTGTTCCCATTAGCTTGTTGCTCATGAAACTTCCAGAGCTACCCGAGTCCACTAGAATTAACACCTGCTGTCCACAAACAGATGCTAATAGTCGAATTGTTCGATTGCCTTCGCCTCCACTAACCGCTGCTGCAGATATAGCTAGAATCTCTACTTCTTCCTCTTTTTCATAAATATTTTCCAACTCCTCATTGCTGTCACTTTCTTCAGTTGCCTGTGCCATAGCCCACATCTCCACCACATGTAACGGGACATTTGCAGAACACCGATGATTCTGACCCCACCTTTCCCCACACTTGAAGCACAGACCCTTAGCCCTCCTGTAAGCCTTCAGTGCCGACAATTTACCGTCATTTGTTCTTGGGTTCATGGTGGTCACACCTCGGCGTTCATTTGTGGACTGAGCATTCCGACCCCTATTTGCATTTGAATTAGATCCCGGTACCGGACTGAATCTTCCAGTTGGTTTGGAAAATCCTCCACCCTCCATTCTCCAAACCTCCTTTCTTCCAGTGCAGATCAACATATCCTCCTGCAATAGAGCAAGGGAGCAAGCAGTATCCAAGTCTGACGGACGCTGAATAAGAATTACAGATTTAATCTCATCCTTAAGCCCGTCAATGAATCTAGCAGTGATCATGGAAGATGTGAGCTGATTTTCGTGTGCTAAAAGCTGATGCATTAAGATATCAAACTGCTCTACATAGTCAACTACGGATGTGATCTGTTTAATGTGATAGAATTGTCTTATCAGCAAATTATGTTGATCCCTCCCGAAACGTGTGATTAGGTGGGTACAAAACTCCTCCCAGTTCATCTCTTTGAGTCTATCTTCCATGGATTGAACCCAGAACACGGCAGGACCTTCAAAGTACATGATCGGCATCCTAATCCATCGCTCCCTAGGCACCAGATAAAATTCGAAATAGGTTTTACTTCTATGTTTCTAGAGCTTAGGGTTTGAACCATCAAACAAAGGAAAATTCATGCTAGGTCCTATAGACCCTAGACCAGACCCTTGAGACCATTCTCCCATAGATTGACGCCCTTCCGATTCCCAGCAAAACTGATGTGGAGTATTGCTTGGAACCGTACCTTTGACCGGAGGGGGTGTTCAGACCTCATCGGTCCTAGCACCTGGTCTCCGGTATGGTTCATCCTTGCGGTGGCCTGTTTGCCCGTGCATCGCCTCCGTGGAGGAAAAACCCCGATGAATGGCTCCCGATGCACCGTTCGCCTGATGATGCTCGCGCACAGTTGGATGTACGAATTGATCCACCTTGGCTTGAATCGCCGCGAGCGCCTCCCCGATCTGCGACACCTTGTGCTCCACTTTCGGGCGCCACTTATGGAATTCGCCTTGCTCCATCAACACACTTCGCACCGTCGTTTCCATCCCGCTCATAGACACCTTCATCTCCTCCATCCTTCGATGGTCTCCCGGTTGCCTTCCTCAATCCGAGCAAGGATCTGAGACATAGGATCATCTCCTTTCGGTGGCGCCATCTCTTCTCCCTTGGTCTGCAACCTCGTCCGGTATCCGTGGGGCGGATCTAGATCTGGCTCTGATACCAGATGACAGCGTCCAACCCCCGGCCCAGCCCACGCTCGACAGCTTCGGGCGTTCATGCGCTCGTGGGCTGGCCCAGCCAAGAGAGCCCACCACTCACATCCCAAAAGCCAGGCTGATGAGAGGAGGGGACTCTCCCTTTTAAGCTACCCATGGCCCCATTGGCTACCCGATGTGGGACTAAGACGAGGCACTGACTACCGGCCCCTGACATATCCCACCCCCCTTGGGAAGCCCCTAAGGCAGGCATGGGCCAATCGGGCTCTGATACCAGATGTCAGCGTCCAACCCCAGGTCCAGCCCACACTCGACAGCTAAGCTTCTAAGGGAGGAAGAAATTAGATTTTACCAACAAACTAAGACAAAGGGCATTCTCTTAGGTGACAGTAACACCAGATACTTCCATATGATTGCTAACTGTAAGAAAAGGAAAAGATAATCTTCTCCCTAGATCATGATTAAGGAAAAATTGAGGGTCAAGAGAATCTCACCAAATTCATAACCTCGTTTTACAAAGATTTGTTCGACCCTCCACCAGTGAATGACTTTAGCTTGGTTGAAACATGGACAAATGACTTATCTCAGGTTAGCCTAGAAGAAAATGCGCTTCTAACTACCGCTTTCACGGAGAAGGAGGTTAGTGAAGCCATTTTTGGGATGGAACACAACAAAGCACCAGGACTGGATGGTTTCCTAGAAGAATTTTACCAACATTTTTGGGAAACCATCAAGTCGGATCTGATGCGTATGTTTGATGATTTGTCCTAAGGGGACCTGTTGGGGACTTGTTCTCAAATGCTATGAATTAAGAACAAGGCAACACAAGAAATGTTAAACGTTAAAGTCCTTCGTCCTTCGAGGCATTTTTTCCCTTAGGACATAATGATTTCCGGACGAAGGTTATGAAGGACATACCTTCATAAATTCAACATATAATAATGAAGAAGGAATCATATGAGACACAAAAGATAGCATAAACCATTATGTATTATTATCAACTCATTTCTGTATTATTATTATAGAAAAGTAGAAATAATATCAAATTACAAATGTACCTTCGGCTTGAAAGAAGGCGAAAGTACAAGCGTGACGCAAAAGCAAATGCCAAGTCAGCCTGTGCAGTACGGGGGTACTGTTCACCTATTTATAGGCACGGGACACAGCCCATATAAAATTACATCCATGCCCTTTACATTTGGTAGTAATTCTATAGTAATCCACCGAGGTCTGAATAGCCTTTTCATCTTTAAGTCGGTTTCCTTTTCTGCTACCATGCCGAAGCTTTCCTGCTGACATCTTCGGCGTTGTATCAACCTTCGTATTATTTGGGCTTCTCCTACTGTGATATCGACTCGAGTCCGAAGATACCTGTTCACACATTATACTCCAGAAACACTGTTAAATCTTGTTTTTGAGGACCTTCGGAAGCCGAAGGCCCCCAACAGTAGCCCCTCGCAATATTAATTTGTTAGAATAATAAATTTAGATTGCGACATGGACGAAGGCCTTAAGCCGAAGGTCCGAAAAAACACCTTCCCTTTGCTAGAATAGCAACATTCACTGACAAGCGGGGTCTTCCAATTTTCAACGCACTGGGCGTATAAATAAGAGCATACCGCGAGCTCATTTGGTACGCTCTCTTGCCATCTGCTCTTGCTCACTCAATTTTTAGCTCTTGCGCACCAAGACTTGCTTAGCTTTTTAAGTTTTTAAGCTTCGGCGTTGAAAACAATTTTTTAGTGTTTCCGAAGATGTCTGAAGATAAGAAGGCTGCTGCCGAGATGAAGCTGAGTCTCTCTGAAGAGAAAAACCTGGGGTTTCTTATAGCAATGTCGAAGACCAATACAGAAAAAATCACCAAAGAGATTTTAGAAGGTTTGTCTGAAGATACTGACGACAGCGACAGTTATGATGTGGATAGTGGTGGTGAAGACTCCGAAGATCGCCCTTGGCGACCAAGCCATTCGGTTTTCGGCAAATCAAGTATCAAAGAAAATCATCTTGTCAACATGAGGGGAAGATATTTCCGGGACTTATCCATTGTCAGGGCCGACGAAGGAGAGAAGACTTGCCCGTCCCCTGAGGAAAATGAAGTCGTAGTGTTCCGAAGCTTTTTGAAAGCTGGACTACGATTTCCCCTGAGCAGCTTTGCCGTAGAGGTGCTGAAAATATTTGAAGTCTATCTTCACCAACTTACCCCCGAAGCAATCATAAGGATGAATATCTTCGTGTGGGCCGCGAGAAGCCAAGGTCTGAAACCTGATGCAAGAAGTTTCTGCAATATACACGAATTGTTATACGAGACAAAACCCTGGGGTAAGGAGCAGTATCACAACAACTTTGGCTGCTATAACTTCGGCTCTCGCTCTGGGTCAAGCTGCCCAGTGCCGACCTTTCGCAAGAGGTGGCCTGGCGACTGGATGACGGAATGGTTTTATGTGAAAAATGATTTGAACTCTCGAGAAGATATAAAGAAGGTCATTATGCGCCCCATCTGGCAAAGCTTCGGCCTGCGAAGGCCGAAGGTGGAAATGAACGAAGCAGCCAAAGAATGCCAGAGAGCCTTCGGAGTTGTTTGCTCTTTTATTGGAACAAGGGATTTGGTCCAAGAGCATATTGCCTTCAGAGTATGGCCGCTCACGGAAAAATGGGAAATGCCGCAAGAGACCATAAAGGAGGCTGACGAAGGTGGACTTGTCAGGCTGAAGTATACTTTCAAGTTCGGAGATAAATTTGTTGAGCCAGATGATGACTGGCTAAAAACATTGAAAATGTAAGTGATGAACTACTTAGGGCTTATTCAAAGGCCGAAGATACTGCATTGTCGGCAGCCTTCGGAGGCCGGAAAAAGAAAAGACTGAACAGAGTGTTCGACGCAATCAGGTTCGTCTACCCTGACTATCGTTATCCCATTCGAGGGCAGAAAAGAAAAGGCACGACTTCTGCGAAAGAAGAAGCTGCAGCTGTTCCTAGTGAGCCAGCACCAAAAAGAAAAAGGATAAAGGTCCTCACACATCGGCCACGCTATATTGAGCCTGCCTCGGTGCCTGAGTTCACCGGAGAGACCTCTTCGGCCACCGAGGCTGAAGAGCCAACCTTGCTGCCAGAAGTCGCAGAAATGGCCGAAGCGCCAACAACAACAGAATTGCAGGAACCAAAGATTTTATTACTAGAAACCAGAGAGATGGCCAAAGCGCCATCGACAGAAAAGATGGAAGAAGCAAAAAGATCAACTGAGGGATCAAAAATATCAGAAATTTTAAGTCCTTCAGTAGAAATTGAAGTAGCAGGAATTAAGAAGGGGCCAACAGTGACCCCAAAAAGAAAAAGAATGGTCAATGTGCTAGATGTTCTGGAGATAATTAAGTCCTCAAGCACAACTCCGAAGAAGACTGTTGAAACTTCCGAAGTAGAAACTAAAATTTTTGATACTCAAGCTCCAAAGCAACAAACTGAGGCTGAAGCTGGGCCTTCAGAGCCCACGAAGGTAAAATCCTTGGAAACCGAGGAAGAAAAAATGACGGAGCCAATTCTTGTTGAAGAAATCAGTGCTGCTGCCACCGAAGCATCCCCCAAAGTCCTTGATTATATTGTTCGACATGCTTCGGGGAAAAAGTTGTCTGAAAAAGAAAAACAAGAGGCCCAGTTTTACACCCAGAAACTGAAATATCCAAAGGGGGCGTTGATATTCAACGGCAGCGGAGAAGAAGACTTCTTGTATTGTCTCCCTGACAGCAAGGAGATTTCTGTCTGCCGGGAGATGAGCAAGAGCTTCGGATTCCCAACACTAGAAGACGGGCTCTCGGTGTTGTCGAAAAACGAGCTGGCCGACAGCTTGACGTACAATATCTTAAAGGTACAAAAAATGAAGTCTTTGTATTTTTTCTTGAGACCAAAATTTTTTGTTTGCTTAAATTTGTTGACGCACACACATTTTTTTGCAGGGCCTTATACTTAGCAATGCCCTCAGGGCTCAAAAAGATGCCGAAGACGAAGGGTGTGTTATAGCCCTGAGCAACCTTCGTTCCGAAGTAATTGAACTAAGGAACGAAGGTCTCGAAAAAGATAAAATACTACATTCATTGATAAATAGAATAAAAGAAGACGAAGCTACTTTTAAAGGTCAAGCTGAGGCTCAGAAGCGTGAAATTGTAGATCTTCGAAAACAACTAGCCAGAGCTAAAGAGGAATGCATACTTGAAGAAACGAAGCGAGAACTTAGCGACCAATGGGCAAATCATTTAGAAGGAACTGTTGAAGAGCTTCGTTCGTCCAAGAAAAGATGCTATGTCAAATCTATGGAGTGTGTTAAGAAAATGAAAGCTAGCTTCGCCAGCGTTGGCGCATTCTCGAGCGAAGAAAACTTTACAAGAGGCAACCCTGAAGGTCCCATCGAATGGATTAATCACGAAGCTGAGGCATTTGAGGAAATTTTAAATAGTCGCGGAGACATATGTGCTTTTTCGGGTGCCAGGGGGATTGCCACCATTTTGGAGAAAAAGGGCTGCGAGCATGTAAAGATTTTAGCGCAAACCGAAGCTACCTTGTCCTTCGAAGATGCAAAAGATCCTTCAGCCGAAGCTAGCATGGTTGGTGGAAAATTTTTCACCGATGTCTGGGACAATGGTGGTCGAGAAATGGCCTGAGAAATTATCCAAAAAAGCGAAAAGGGCATCCATGATGCTAGAAAAGTAGCAGAGGCTGCTGAGAAAAGCGTAGAGCTCGAAGGGCAAATAGGTATTAACTAATGATTTTTATTGTGTTGTAATTTTTGATTTTAAACTTCGTTCGCAATTTGTAATAACAATGTAGCCATATCCCGTCCTCCTTCAGATCCTACTAAAGCGTCTCCGGGCCCTCACCCGAAAGAAGACGACGAAATTAGAAAGATGGCTGAAGCTATCATGGATCAAGTTGTTAATCAACTCCTGAACGAAGCTGCGGAAGTTGTACTTAGGGAAGACTAAGTATTATTGTAAAAACTTCTGAAATGTAATATATGTAATATCTTGTAACTCTGAATGTAACATACTTATTTTTTATGGTTCAATTCTTTACGATGCATGAAATTTTACATACGTAGCTTTTTTTGAGTCTTTGACGAAAAAACACCTTCCCTTCTTTTCATGCTTCGTGAAGAAGAATTTTCATTTATCACAATAAAATACCCATAGTGTTCTGATGAAGAATATCCAAGCTTCGTGAAAATATTCTCCGAAGCTACATTCCGAAGATCAATATTGTATCTCCTTGTGACTTAACATGTTTTCCTTTTTTCAAAGCATTCTTCCGAAGATCAATATTGTGTCCCCTTCTTGTGCCATTTGCAGCATGATGTATGATGCTTATGCTATGCGAAATGATGTGATGATGTTATGCTATGCAAAATGGTATTTATTCCGAAGATACACGCACATCCCTGCAATAAAACACACAATCTTTTTAAATCAGCGTTGACTTTTCGCTGTAAGCCTCCCTTAGGAGCTTCTTCGCCTTTTACTTCAGCGGAATCAGCGTTTATTTTTCACTGTAAGCCTCCCTTAGGAGCTTCTTCGCCTTTTACTTTCGGCGGTATTCGCGTTGACTTTTCGCGCTTCGCCTTTTACTTAGGCGGTATCAGCGTTTATTTTTCGCTGTAAGCTCTGCATTCCCTTTGGAACGACTTTGGAGCAGAAAACTTACACTGCGCTCCCTTTGGAGCGGCTTTTTGTAACTTCAGCAAACTTACTCTGCGTTCCTTAGAACGACTTTTTGTTGCTTCGAAGAATTTTTGATAATTCGAAGGTCCTCCTTGTTATCGCAAATCTTTAAGCTTCAACAACTTAAGCCTGTGGAGAAAATATATTTTCCTTGTGGCAAACAACAAAACTATTACATGAAATTTAAAAAATGTCCTTTATTACACAGAAAATAAAACTGAATGGAAAAGACTACTATCAAGGTAGGATATTTGTCAATAGATGTGCTTCGACTCTGGCACAGTGCTATTGACTGTGCGAGCTTCGGACTGTTCTCTGAAGTCCCTTTGGTGTTGAGCATATTGGCCCCCTTCTGGCTGCTGGCCTTGTTGCAGCGGTGGTGGAGGCAGAGGCTGTTGCCAGGAAGCTTGAGGTTGACTCGCTGAAGCAACAGAAACTGCAGGGTGGTTGCCTACATATTCTGGGATGTAAGGCGAATGATACGAAGCAGTGTGCATGATTTGCTTCGGCTGAGCATGTTGTGCTGCAGCTTCGGCTATCTCCTTTTGCTTCTGGATGGTAACATGGCACATCCTGGTGGTATGGCCCTTGTTTTCACCACAGAACAAGCAAAATATTCTCCTTGGTTGATCTCCAAACCTTCCGCCAAAGCCCCTGGCGCCTCTGCCTCTTGGAGCTGGCGGCCGGAAGGAGCTTTGCTGTTGCCCCGAAGCCTGTGAGGAGCACTGTGGCCTTTGCTGCTGACTTCCCTTATCATCATTTTGAGTAGAGTTGTGAATTGACCTAACATGCCTCGGATAAAATCTTCCTCCGAAGCCCCTGGTCATTTCAGAAAACCTGAAAGCCTCCTCCCTTCTTTGACGAAAATCATTGTCGGCACGAATATACTCGTCCATCTTCTGGAGCAGCTTCTCCAAAGTTTGAGGAGGCTTCCTAGCAAAGTACTGAGCTGAAGGTCCTGGCCGAAGTCCCTTGATCATGGCCTCAATGACAATTTCATTGGGCACTGTTGGTGCCTGTGCCCTCAAACGCAAGAACCTCCGGACATACGCCTGAAGGTATTCTTCGTGATCCTGGGTGCACTGGAATAGAGCTTGAGCAGTGACCGGCTTCGTCTGAAACCCTTGGAAGCTGGTTAACAACATGTCCTTCAACTTTTGCCATGAAGTGATCGTTCCTGGCCGAAGGGAGGAATACCAGGTTTGAGCAACACTCCTGACAGCCATAACATAAGATTTTGCCATGACTGCAGTATTGCCACCATACGAAGATACTGTTGCTTCGTAGCTCATCAAAAACTTCTTCGGGTCTGAATGGCCGTCGAATATGGGAAGCTGAGGCGGCTTGTAGGACGGAGGCCAAGGTGTAGCCTGCAGCTCAGCGGACAGAGGAGAAGCATCATCAAAAGCAAAATTTCCATGGTGAAAATTCTCATACCAGTCATCTTCGTTGAGGAAACCCTCCTGATGAAGGTCTTTATTCTGAGGCCTTCGGTTCTGCTCATCCTGAGTAAGATGACGAACTTCTTCAGAGGCTTCGTCTATCTGCCTTTGCAGTTCAGCTAGCCTGGCCATCTTTTCCTTCTTCCTCTGCACCTGTTGATGAAGCATCTCCATGTCTCTGATTTCTTGGTCTAGCTCATCCTCTGGCGGTGTCGGGCTGACAGCCTTCCTCTTCTGGCTTCGGGCCTCCCGAAGGGAGAGAGTCTCCTGATTGGGGTCTAGCAGTTGCAGAGCTGCAGCCCCAGTTGCTGAAGCCTTCTTCGGCGCCATAGCGAAGGTTTATGATCGCCGAAGGTGTTCAAAACTCAAAGAGTGGAAGTGAGTTCACCGGAGGTGGGCGCCAATGTTGGGGACTTGTTCTCAAATGCTATGAATTAAGAACAAGGCAACACAAGAAATGTTAAACGTTAAAGTCCTTCGTCCTTCGAGGCATTTTTTCCCTTAGGACATAATGATTTCCGGACGAAGGTTATGAAGGACATACCTTCATAAATTCAACATATAATAATGAAGAAGGAATCATATGAGACACAAAAGATAGCATAAACCATTATGTATTATTATCAACTCATTTCTGTATTATTATTATAGAAAAGTAGAAATAATATCAAATTACAAATGTATCTTCGGCTTGAAAGAAGGCGAAAGTACAAGCGTGACGCAAAAGCAAATGCCAAGTCAGCCTGTGCAGTACGGGGGTACTGTTCACCTATTTATAGGCACGGGACACAGCCCATATAAAATTACATCCATGCCCTTTACATTTGGTAGTAATTCTATAGTAATCCACCGAGGTCTGAATAACCTTTTCATCTTTAAGTCGGTTTCCTTTTCTGCTACCATGCCGAAGCTTTCCTGCTGACATCTTCGGCGCTGTATCAACCTTCGTATTATTTGGGCTTCTCCTACTGTGATATCGACTCGAGTCCGAAGATACCTGTTCACACATTATACTCCAGAAACACTGTTAAATCTTGTTTTTGAGGACCTTCGGAAGCCGAAGGCCCCCAACAGGACCTACCACTTTTTAGTCTCAACTTTGTATTAATCATGCTTATTCCCAATGTACGGAGGGCTAATCTAATTCAGCAGTATCGACCCATCTATTTTTTGAATGTGAGTTCCATAATTTTCACCCAGGTAGCAACCATTAGACTAAACTCTATTGCAGATCGAGTAGTTAACCCATCACAAATAGCCTTCATGCGTGGTCGCAACATCTTAGAGGGTGTTGTTATTTTGCACGAGACTATCCATGAACTACATAGGAAAAACCAAGACGGAGTGATCTTCAAAATTGATTTTGAAAAAGCCTATGACAAAGTGAAGTGGTCGTTTATGTTCGAGACCCTTTGGATGAAAGGATTCTCGCTCAAATGGATTAAATGGGTAGAAACTTTTTTCTCGGGGGGGGGAGCGTTGCTATCAATGTGAATAGAGAGATCATGCATTTTTTCAGACCAAAAAAGGCCTTCGATAGAGAGACCCACTCTCTCCTCTACTCTTCAACATTGTGGCAGACATGTTAGCCGTACTAATCAAATGTGCTAAGAGTGATGGGCAAATCAGTGGTATTGTCTCCCATCTAGTTGATGGTGGATTGTCCATACTACAATATGTCGACGATACTATTCTATTCATGGAACACGATATCGAGAAGGCGCAGAACATGAAACTCCTTCTATGCGCTTTTGAACAACTATCAGGTCTCAAAATCAACTTCCACAAGAGTGAATTATACTATTTTGGTGAAGCCTAGAATGATATTGACATATATAGAGGCATTTTTGGTTGTAAAATAGAGGAATTCCCACTAAATTACCTAGGCATTCCCATCCACTATAAAAAGCTAAGAAACTCGGATTAGAGAATGGTTGAGGAACAGTTTGAGAAGCGTCTGAGCAGTTGGAAAGGCAAACACTTGTCCTTAGGGGGTCGTCTGACACTAATCAATGCAGTGCTCACTAGTCTCCCAATGTATATGATGTCTTTCTTTAGTATGCCCAGAGGTGTTCTAAAAAAGCTAGATTTCTTTCGTTCTCGTTTTTTTGGCAAGGGGACGAGCATAAGAAAAAACATCTTCTTGCTAGGTGGAACATTCTTAGTCTACCTAAAAACTAGGGGGGCTTAGGTATTCACGATCTGGACACTAAGAATACTGCTCTCTTAAGTAAGTGGCTTTTCAAACTGTTGACTTCGAATGGGATCTGGCAACAACTTTTACGAAGCAAATACCTTGGTTCGACCCCATTTTCCCAAGTAGAATGGAGGCAGGGGACTCACATTTTGGTACGTTCTTATGAAGGTGAAGCTAGACTTTCTCCGCTTTGGCTCTTTCAAGGTAAAGGACGACTGATAGGTGCATTTTTGGGAAGATATTTGGCTAGGCTCCTCAGCTCGGAGGACCCAGTACCCAATTTTGTACAACATAGCTAGACCAAAAAATATATCCATCGGCGAGGTACTTTGCTCATCTCCGCCAAACTTATCATGGCGTAGGGATCTTGTAGGCCCCAAGTTAGAAGCTTGGAATGAATTATTCCCTTGCATTGCTAATCTTGCCCTACGGAATGAACCAAACGTGTTTTACTGGAATCTAACATGGAACGGGGTATTCTCGGTGAAATCACATGTGGCGGAACCGCCCGAATTATTCCAGCTTAAGTGCCCAAGTCGCACCCTTAAGGGCAGCAACGCACTTAAACAGGAATAACCCGTCAGTCCCTCGGATCTAGTTCGATAAAGCCACTTATCCAGGATCGAATACCACTAGCTCACACGAAGGTGAGGCACAGAGAAATACAATAAAACATAATACCACAAATTTAATAAGTATCATTAGTGATTACATTATCGGAGTTTCGGAAATAATAATCACAAATTTTAATGCAGCGGAAATAACTAACGGAGAAGAACCGAGTAACATGGCGAAGCCTGGCCACGCTACTCCTCCTGGTCCTCTCCTGCGGAAGCAGTAACCCACTCGACCGTCTATCCCGGTGGCAGGGATGGAGGTCAAGTCACACCATCAACCAATTCAACCTAAGGAGTACCTGCAAAAATTATGCCACAAGAAAGGCTGAGTATACTAATACTCAGCTAGACTTACCCGGTGTGAGGAGTCTACTCCTCTACCTCTAGACATGCAGTTGTTTGGCTGAGGGGTTTGGTTTGCCAAAAGCACTAGCTGAGTCTAAAATCCAGTTTTAGCTTTTCAAGTTTTAGTATGATCCTTTTTAACTAGATGAGCACCTAGCTATTCATACATGGTACCAAACATTTTATCAATCAACATCTTTGCCAGTCACCTCATTTCCACTTATTACTCAATGCAGTACAATGGATCAAGCAGTCTCATTAGCTGCGAGAAGCAGACGATTCGAATCGAGTTTTTTTATCCTTGCAAGGTAAACCTGAACACACGACGTGGCGAGGCACTCCGTCCCCACACACATCAACCGTCCCCGTCGATTCCCTGGCAACAGATCAGGGCTCACCGCCTTGGCGTACAATGCCTCACTGACCCCGACTGCCGTCGTGCAGTGACCGCACTTGTACCCACCATAACCGGAATGGGAGACCAAGTCTCAGGTCACGTGAGGGGATATGTCTGCGGGCAGGTTCACTCAGGTACTAGGCTTACCGATTTACCATATTTCTCGGCATATGTTTAGTACGTTCAAACGTTTGACACAGGTATCCGCACGTTAATCCTTATTCCAATTTCATCTCGTAGACCACGCATCCCCATGGATCCGTGTCCACAGACCAATCATCAATATGATATGAAAGTGGGTACAACCAATTCCTGACCTCGCGCGAGTGCTAGAAAAATCACTCGACTTCTACCGAGATCCCTAATTAGCAAAGCAGCTACGCGACCTATCATACTAGTATCCATCTCAAAAGGAATCCTGAGTTCATGCAACTAGGTTTTCAGCCAACTCCTACACTTAAGTGCACAGTACAAGCCTACAAACATTAAGTGCAGTAAAATAGCATATATAACGGTTATGCATAAAACCGGGGCTTGCCTTTAATTTTTAACACTTAGATAGTGTTTGCTGGGGGAGGTACTCGCTTGGCGAGCATCCACTGGTTAAGTCCATCACTCTTTAGGTCGTCCACCAACTGCATCTTGTGGTTGGCAACACATCACTTGCACGATCATCATCTCTCGGTCCTATATGAGGTGCAAGTTGCATATGTATGAATATAATGAAAGTAGCACAAAAATAGCACAAGATATACAAAGACACAGTGGCGAACTAAACATTAATATAGGAGACACCGTAGATAACTACATGTTAGCTTTAGTTATCTACACGTCGTCGGCGTTCAACATTAACACCATTAAAAAGATGACAACATTTTATTTATTTACGCAACATGACCACGACATCACAAGTACACGCATTTACTACGCTCACCTTAATCGTTCATTTGTTCTTCTATTGACCGTACAAGAGCAACCAATACAACATAAATTTGAATAGGACCTAGGCATTCATGTCTATGAACTCCTATATCACAATCAACTAGAGAAGAAACATATAAAACAGGACACTTAGGCAATATTAAGCTTAGTCATGGCAAGTCTACATTTATTTAAGTGCTAACCAAACATTTTTAGCCAAACGGGTGAACTAACAATCAAATGAGCACTAGCAGAATTTTTGGACAGTAATACAGCAGTTGCTTGTTTTAATCATAACTCTTCAATGGTTAGTCCAAAAATATCAAACTAGGACTTTCTGGAAAGCTTAAAAAGTGCTCTACAACTTTGGTATTGTCATCACAACCTGATTAAACACTTAGCAAGGTCGAATTGTGCAAACACAACAGCTCTGTCCAGATTTGGACAGATTCAGACTTGCAGCTTCAAAAATTCACAACAAAAGATTCAGACATCCAAACAAAGTGATCCTAGATTTTCTGGAAAGCTAATTAAATGTTCTACAAATTATTTATAAACATCCCTGGCTGGTTTAGCATGTATCAAGGGTAAAATATACTATGAAGGTTGTGCTGTCCAAAACTGGACAGATTCAGTCTTCACACTTCAAACACATGTAACTTAATCTTCAGACCACCAAAAATAATGATCCAAGACTTTTTGGAAAGCTTGGGAAAAGTACTACATAACTTTTATAATCACCAAGAAGTGATTCCAGTTTTAATCAAATCAAACATTACAGCTTTCGAAATCTGTTCTGACAGAGGGCAGAACACAACAAACAGTTTGTAAAATTCATAACTCTTAAACTATTAGGCCTGTGGTTATGAAATTTTAACACAAGCAAGATAAGAAAAGCACCTACAACTTTTTTATAATGACCATGAACAGATTGCAATATTAAATTGAACAAACAATACAGTTTCTGAAATCTGTACAGAATTTGGACAGATTCAGTTACTGAATTTGTAAAAAGCATAACTCCTAAACGATCAGACTTATGCCTGTCAAATTTTTACACAAGTAAGATAATAGAGTTGTCTACAACTTTTCTATAGCACATATCTACAGAAAACATAATTTAGTTCATCAAACATACAGCACACCGAAAACAGTATGTGCAGCCCAAAACAGCAATCAATATATTTCAGCTTCTATGCAATTCAAGAATTGCCGCGTTCTAGAGACTTGAATTATTATAACACTTTGACATTTGTTAGAGTTAAAATAATCAAATGAGGACCAACAAGTCAACTTGCAAATTTTATTCAAGTCATTTAGTGCACTAAAACTACTACAACCAATCAACGACGCATTCTCTATAACAATCAATATCGAAGCGCTTTTCACCAATAGTTTGCATCTTAATTTAGACATCACCTGAGCACTACTACTTTTCATCCGTGACCATAACCACACACATATAGACTACAATACACAATTCATCGTGACTACGAGCTTAACCAAATCATCGAACAATTTGGCTAACTAGAGCAACGACATGGTCCGCTCGACAGCATACGCGTTGACTTGCCTATTACTATCGCAATCCAAGTCACAACATATATATATAACAAACACTTAACAAAATTGACTCCTATTTAACATGAGTTGGCTAATCACAGTAGAAGACTTAGCGAACCATTTAGACATTGCAACTCAAAACATGGGTGGGAGCAAGTTAATTAATGTTTCTTAACCTTTTCTCAACTTAAATTGGACAACACACAAGTCACTTAAAACACCATATTTTAGGAGGTCTAACATAGAGACATTAAAACATGACATAAAACTCCATAAGACTTACACTGGCTACTGAAGACCTAAAGCACTTATGTGCATATGTTATCGGACTGTTCTTCAATTTTAGCAAGGATTGACTCATGAACGCTACTTGCCTCCAATAATTATTGGGCTGCGATAACGCTCATATAAGACTTCTAATCGATCAACAAGACATTATTTATCAAAAGGGAATGGAATGCAATAATTTATAAAGCTACACATTGATCCGTCATACAACAAAAATTCATGACAACACTGACACATACTATCCACTAACCGTTGAAAAACTAAACTTACTTCCCGCTTGCCACTACGTCACTCCTCAATCACACACCCATCACGAGCATCCTTCACACGTTTATATAATAGCAGCCTAAGCATCGTGTTACACAATACATGCATTTTTCCTCGTCGCGGGTATAACCATATTACGGTGCATACCCGCACGCCTCAACAAATATCTTACGCCACCGCCACTACAATACATCGCAGCACACACACGTATACGTGCACCAATTCAATCCCTTGATCACTTGTATTACCAGACTTACTCATCACATAAAACAAGTACGACACATTTGTTTACCGAAACGTGAAAGCGACCTTGCCACGGTGTATATAACCAAAACATTTTATACCCACACATAATTAAACACCCATGTACTCCACATCGACCAAAACAAAATTAGACAAACTACAAATCGTACGCATCGAACAACCTCTTGTTCTCTAACCGCAAATGTGATCCTACCAAAAATATAAAAACATTCGAGTTCTTGTTCTACTTCATTTTCTTCTATATACGTGTTCATTCATACAATTTATTTTCACACGCATATAAACACGCAGGCACATCATCGACCGAATACGTAAGTAAAATAAATCGTAATCATACAAGGCGAACAACCTGGTCGAAATCCGATCGGAGTTGCACATGCATGCCATCAGACTGGGCTCCTTGCCGACGAGCAACGAGCGAGACGTGACGACGCGGGTTGCGAGCACGTCACAGTTTATTACACGATTTGTTGGTGCGGCCATTCAATCGAACATGAAAAGCGCAGGACAGCGGGGTCTCACCACGGGTTTCAACGACGGCACGCCGGCGCTGCGCAGACCCGGCGATGCGAGACGCGGAGATGGTCGAACCGCGCAGATCGACGACGTAGCGTGGGGCTGTCCAAACACCCACGCGACGCCTTGGGTCGGGACTGCGCAGCCCCATGTCGGCGTACAGAAATCCGGAGCTTGCTGCTGGGAAGAGGGAGCCGAGCAGAGGGTCACTTGCAGGGGATTGGAGGCAGGGGAGAAAGAGCTACTGCTCCCCTGCGGCATTGGACACAGGAAGAAAGCCGGCGTCGAGCACCTCGCTGGTGTGCTGCGTCGAGGGGGGGGGGGCAAGTGGAGAGAGGCGCTGGGAGAAAAAGACAGCCGGTTGGGGGAGCTCGGCTGGAAGAGAGGGTGTCGTGGAGGGAGAGCAGAGGCGCCGCGCCATGGACGCCGGCGAGCTCACTGCTCGAGCTAGGGCTGGTCCGGCCATGGCAGGGCTCCTGCCGGCAACCCGCGCACGAGCAGAGAAAGCCGCGGCCAAGGAGAGCAGAGAGCTCGCAGGGAGGGGCGCCCAGCACAGGGGGTAGAGGGTCCGGCCATGCCGTGCTCCGGCAAGCAGCCCTGCGGGCAGAGAGGGGAAGTCGGCTTGCTGGCTTGAGGAAGATGAAGGGAAGGAGGGGTGCACGCCCATGGAGGAGAGGAGGACCTGCAGCTCGCCTACACCCTTGGTGCCGAGGAGAGGAAGGGCGCCATGGGGGGCTCTGTGTCCTGCTGCATTAGTGCCGAGCAAATGGCGAGGAGGAACTGGGTTCCCTGCTGCTGGCGTGAGGGAGCAGTGGGAGAGCTGCAGCCGTGGGGAGGAAGGGAGGAAGAAGGTGAGAGGTGACGCCCATGGAGCAGTCCTGCTGCCGAGCGCCATGGGAGAGGCTTGCTGCCGTGGAGAGAAGACAGGGAGGAAGAATGGCTGTGGCGGCTAGGAAAAATTGAGGGGTGGGAGTGCAAAAATGCCTCCACTTGCTAGGAGAGGGCTGCTATTTATAGAGGGGCACTAGGGTTAGGGTTTTCACATGGGCTAAATGGGCCGGGCTGGAATGGGCTTGGCCCAAAATACGTACTCGGGTTGCGCTAAATTATTTTTCCGAATAAAAATGCTCCCGCGGAGTTCGTCTCTACAGAGAACAGAGCGAATTAGAGTTTCGACGAACGAACGATTGAGCGATTAATTCGGCCGAGAGTTTGGTTTGAATTCGCTCGGAAATAATTCCCTACGCGTGATTTGAAAATAAATCGTCCTGAGATTTGATCGGCTTTAGATTTTTAATCGGAGAAGGCGAATCGTGATATTTTAAAATCGCTGTCGATACGGGGTTTTGAATTCGGTTTGGACATAGAGATATTCGGCCGAGTCGAGTAAGAAATAATTAGAGGACGACGTACTGAGTATTCCGTGTGAGAGTACGGACTCGGATCAAAATAGTCGGACATCGATCGGGGTTCGAGGAATTAAACTCGGGCTCAAATCAAATAACAGCCGTCAAGAGTTTGATTTAATGAGCTTTAGATGAGATTTATAATTCGAGTATGATTTTTCAGTTTGCATTTGTGCCGAGGATAAAAGTTTTAACAGGCTCCAAAATTGGCCTTCTGTGAGACTGAGTAACCCTGAATTCGGTGAAACGTGAATGAATAATCTGGATAATTAGGGACATAGGCGAGCGAGAAATAGAAATTTTTTACTGAGCATCCGAGATTAGGACAAATCTCGCGACGTAACACGAAACTGACACCTGGGGTGTCACAACACATTACCATGCCTTAATTTGGATAGAAACCCCTAGTTTAAACTCGAAACTTTGGAAGATCAGGCCCCCCTCAAAGTTGAAATCTTCCTTTGGTATCTTCGCAAAGGCGTTCTTCTTACTAAAGATAATTTAGCTCGACGGAGTTGGATAGGTGATACGAAGTGCTGCTTCTGTCATCACGAGGAGACTATCGATGATCTTTTCTTCTATTGCCGGTTTGCTAGATCTGTTTGGTCTTTCTTCCATTGCGCTTCGAGTATACCTAAGCCCTCTAACGCTGCACACATGCATGGACAGTGGCTCAGGGGCTCTCTGGAGCTATGCAGTCCATTGCTTTGCTCGGGGCAGCAGCCTTATGTTGGTCTATTTGGCTCTGTAGAAATAACATTGTGTTTGAAAACAAAATTAGTGCTTCTTCTATGTAGGTTATCTTTGCAGTTTTCCATTGGGTTCGGTCATGGGCTATCCTTCAATGGGAACTTGCTATGGAGGCCTCGCTTCACTTGACACGAGTGGTCGTGGATTTCTTTTCCCGAGAACATGGGTGGCGGTCTAGTCTAAGAATTGATAGCCACTAGTTTGTACCCGGTTTTTATGTTTGGGTTTGTAGTGTTGGCTGTGTGTTCCTATGGAACAGAGGCCAGAAGATGTGTTTCAAGAACTTGCAACTCGTTGTATGAACTTGAAACTAATATATCTCCCATTTCCAAAAAGTCCATCAAATCATAAGTTCAACTCTAACCTCCCATCAAATCATAGAATCATAGGAAATGGTGATACATAAGAGGAGGTGAATTAGATAATCTAATATCTTTCAAATCTATTACCTATATTTTTCTCATAATCAAAACCTACACAAAGAACTAAGCTATCATAAGTGCCGACTACGATTTTAATTAAGTGTTGTTATCCCTACCACAAAAGGATAAAATATACAACCAAGATAGCACAATATAAATGCACAAGATTAAATATGATATATAGATATGTTGTGCCGATATTTTTACCGAGGTGTCAAGAAACGTTTAAGCTTCTCCCTAGTCCTTGTTGGAGCCAAAAGCAAGTTCTCGACCATGTAACTATGTGGATAGCCCTGAGTCTTCTCCATGTACAAGTGGTGCTCCGGTTCTGGCCTTTCCCGGATGTCCCCGTCTCCACTATCTAGTTTTTGGTTGAAACATCACATACCTCATTTCCTCCGGTACGCGGTGACAACCACACCAAAAATGTAGTTGATGTGATCTCACAAGACTAACAACCTATCCCGACACTACTATAATGACGCTCGTAAGCGTCAAGAAATAAAATGGTGCGCACAAGCACCAAGGGTTGGAGGTATCTATTCCTCACATCTAACCACTAGGGATAACCTAGAGTAAGTGCTAATACAATGGTCTAATTAACGTAACCACTTCATAAAGCATTTACGTTGATCACCAATTGATCTTTGGCCACTTGGGTGTCTAGAGATATATGAATGAAGTCTTAACTTTCTAGCAATGTTTCTTAGCTCCTACACTTCTTAAATGGCCGGTTGTGGTGGTATATATAGCCCAAGTTCAAAACTACCCGTTGGAAGTAGTATAAAGATTATGCGTACTCAACAGACACTTTGTTGCACCCACGAGAATAGGGATAAAAGTGGATATCTAAATTGTTAGGGAAAATTTAATATTTTAAATAGATATGTACAAAATTTGATGCTCATCTTTTCTTATGTTATCAAGCACAATATTAAAAATAATAATAAAATTATGCATAAATTTTTTATGCATTATTTGCTCTCTACAACAAAAAGGTGAAACGATGGTCTGTGTTTACTTTCTGACCGGGGGCTCTTTCCCCATCACACTCTCTAACCAGCGGGTCCTAGGGAACGAGGATCATTTCACCGATAACATATGATCCCTGACTTTTACAAGATGCAAATAAAGCCTTCAAATGAACCAGTCATTGTTGTCCTTCCACTGTGTCACTCTGATGGCCTGTGTTATTACATTCTTACTTGATCCAACTTCCTAGTTTAGTTTCTGCATTTTGACCATACTACTTGACTGAACTTTTTATTTGTCACAAATATTGAGTTTGCTAGGGACTCAAGAAACCAATACAAGGAGACCTTGTACTCTGTATTGTTTGACATGAATGTTCTTGTTGTTTGTGCTGTCGATCAAGTATGCATTATTAGATCATTTGATTACCAGTTAAACCAATAGGAATCCTTTTTACTACATCATGTTTTCTATCTAACCGATCATTGCTCCTTTCTTGAAGCACTTTGGTCGGTTCCCAAAAATATTTGTCTAGAAAGGGGCAGCTAGGCAACAAATATAAGTGACACCTTGTAATTTTCCCACGTTCAAAGCTAGACATAATTCATGGAAAGACAGTAAACTAGAAGTAACACAAGATTGTAAAAACCATATGTTCCATACCTGTGGGCACAATAAGAAAAAGGCAACCCTGATGCTTAGGTGTCTGCATTGCTTGCGATTAACTCTGAGAAAACAAATTGGTAAGCACAGGGATTAACTCTAAGAAAACACAATGGTAAGCCCCTCCTAGAAACACGCCACAATTAAACCACTCACAGGGATATTAAATGATTGGCTGATACACTAATTGGTGAAAAAAAAAATTAGTTAACCCCTAATGTCACACTATGTTGACACAAGTAAGTTCAAACAAAAATATTATGTTATTCATGAACAAAGTAAAGAAACAAATCAGTTATCAGTGGTTGGACGAATGAAGTACATGCATGATATCAATTGAACCTAGAAAAGAGCATTCCATCAACAAAGCGAATTACTAAAATAGCACCACCAGGGAATTAAATTCCTTCCACACCTCTCACTAGCAGCTATAAATATAAATATTTAGTTAAGAATATCCATCCTAACATTTATAAACAAGCATTTTTAGCACGAGCATTTAGATAAACTTATTTTTTCATCATTCGTGGTTGGGATTTCAGGATTTTTTAATAGATTTTATCTTGTCATGAGTGACGCTATAAAAAACTAGATTAAATACTTAGGTTGCCAGCAATCCTATCAGTACAAAAGTTTTCAGTTGCGCATCCTGCATCTCATAAGTCATAAGTAGTTTGATCGAAATGAAATGACTTGCGATCCGTATATAGTCTAGTATCCTACAATGAACGAACATATGTGTAATATATAAGATCATGTTACATGTGTATCATTTGTATGTAATAATAATGACTGGTGCCCTTGTACTAAAGTCTTATTTCGAAGGCAGGAGCTTGGCGTTGTTATTCCTCTTCAGACTCTCTCTGCACGATAGAACAAGTAAAAAAGAATTGACTGTCCCGACTACTCACCTCCAAAAAATAGAGCGTGTTTTTGAATATGGCAGGTGCTCAATCATTATACGAGATTCCTTCCTGTGTGGCCCTAGACACACGTATCTATCTTAAATTTGAAACATGTTTATATGCATTAAAAAGTTGAAACGGAACACTACATGGAACAATATGATGCTAGCTAAATGTTGAACACATGAACTTGGTGTGAGAGAGTTACATGTAGAATTTTTTTGGCTAGTGCATAGAACGCAACACGTGAACTAGCTGTGAGAGTCATTTGATGGGCGTAAGCTGAGCTGATACTAATACTAAATTCATGAATAATACAATAAAAAACCATGAGGGCCATTTTTTTGGTGTGAGTTGAGTTTACGTTAATACTAACTGCGTGAATAACACAATAAATAGGATGAGCTATCTGTCGCTAGGTTGTAAGGACACATATTTCAACATATATAAATGGTAAGGCTAGCCAAAGATAATTTATTGGCCCTCTCAAGCCGTTTCTTCTCAGGTAAACTACCTTGCAATATATGATTGCATGCTTGTTGTGAGATACTGGAGTGAACCAATTTAGAATGGTGTTATTTTGTACTCACTCCATTCAATTTTGATTGATATATTCGCTGATGACACAGTGACCAAGGAAGAGTAATGTGTATATCAAAACTTAACAGAGCAATCCCTTATTCCTGGTTTGGACTCTTCGTTTCCGCTGAAAATAAAAGTGTTTGGCATAAAAAAATGGCTCGCAGTTTCATTCCTGCGGTGGACTACTAAACAACTTTCTTCTTGGCGCCTAATCCGGCATGGAATTTCGTATTGGCGCCACCAGAGTAAGATGCAACTCCCTTCTGTCTGTTTCCATTTGAAATTTCAAAATTGAAAGCCCCAATGTAATGATATGTGCTCTTCCCATCAGCTCGAAGTGCCCTATGAAACTGTACAACCAAGTTGTTTAGTTTCTCATATAAAGAAGAATTTTTTTTAATATTTGTTCACTCTAGCATGAAAGGCAACGATTACATGACTAAAACAATACGAAAACAAGCAAAATACAGAGTGACCAAATTATAAAGTGATCAATCTCTTACTCTTCATCAGTAATCTTGATTGGTCCAAACCCACGAACATAGCCATGACTAATCCAATGTAGATCAGTCGCTGCTTCTCTAACGTCCTGGTTGCCCTCTTCGAACAAGCAAGGAAGTAGCAGTGGAAGCATCAAATTTTCGACGATGGGAGTGTTCATATATGATTCAAAAGTGTTCACCTTGGTCCTGTAGAGAAGCATTAAGGCATGAGCGACGTCAACCTCCCTGTCTTCTGTCTCACTGGTGTAGGGATCAAGAACTTCTGTCTCGCCGGCGTAGGAGATGGTGAGAGATGTAGGCACCAAGCGTTGTTGGGATCATGACATTGGAATGGAGAAGAGTATATAATGCAGACGGTTTGAAAAACTGTTGGGTTCCATCGTCCTGTTTGCTTCCTCTCCATCGCCCTGATGCACGCGTGGGGGATGAGTAATTGCAAGTTCATGGACTCCTAGGTGCAAAGGAAAATGCATCAATCATTTTTGAACTTCTCAGTTTTGCTAATATATCAATCAAAACTGAATGGAGGGAGTATATTACTAGTAAAATGCTTGTAGGTTGCGACAACACATAAATTATTCGATAAAATGTTAGAACACAACGATTACTCTTTGACATCAATTATAATGAACATGTAATGTTATCAGAAGATATTAGAGTGTTACTAAATCAACACTTTCCATTATGAAAATGAAAGGCATGTAACCTTAAGAAGGACCATCTCTTTGTTAGAAGAGTAGTTTTGTTTAGAAGCAACCCATGCATGCTTTACTCTGTAGTAGTTAGTTGAAATGGTATTGACTCACAAGTTCAACCTTGTTTGAATTACCATTAAAAGTGAGTTTGGAAATAAAAAAGGATTGAAACATAACTTGACTGTTGAGAATGAAATTAAACAAGTAGAATGTCAAGGACGTAATTTAACTGAAGAAGTATATAGTTCGACATGCAAAAATAGAGACAAAGTCGACAAGAATGTAATGAATTGCTAATACATAATCGCAAGATAAGAAACTACTAATGGAAAATGCAAGTAGGTCATGTAGCACTATTTCATTTCTTTACAGAAGGGAAAGCAATATTTTTGAATTTTGAAATATTAGATCACATTATTGATCATGGAAAACAACTAAAAGATGATGATTACTGATTTTCAAATCCTTTTTGAAACATGGAAAGCAACCTTCAGTTGGTCATTATGTAAGCATGCAGAGTCTGGGTGTGTTTTTGGCATACATTTGTATATTTCATCACATCATACTTTGCATTCATGTGAGCATACATTAGACATCCGTAGGCTCATCATCATGGCATAAAGCATAGACATTAACAGGAAAAACAGGAAATGCCTGTCCTATATGACAAAATGCTTCGTTGCATACGAAGATGCTTCATCTTCAATGAAAAATGCTAAGCTCTCATCCCCTTAGGAATGACTTTGGAGCTTCTTCACCTTTGATTTAGGTGGCATTTTAGCTCTGCATTCCCTTAGGAACGATTTTGGAGCTTCGTGACTTAATTTGCGTCCCTTTAGGAACGGCTTTGTAGCTTCTTCACCTCTTAGGTGACATTTTAGCTCTACATCCCCTTAGGGACGACTTTGGAGCTTCTCCATGACCTCTTGCACTCGATGGTGCGGATTCTGATGTTACATTTTACATGTGGGGGAATTTGGCCCTTGTATTGCATAGGGCTAAACAAAAAAAAGAAAATTATAACCTATGGCTCCATTAAAACCTTTCTCCCGTCTTGAAACGAAAAGGGTGTCATAGGAAAAAATAAGAAAATTACATTGTTTATACATAATATCGTCGAAGCTCATCCGCATTCCAAGACCTTGGTATATATGTCGTTGTCGTCCATGTCTTTCAATCTGTAAGATCCAGGTCTTGACGAAGATACCACCAAAAAGGGACCTTCCCACTTAAGCTAAAGCTTCCCCACTGTATCAGGTTTGGCCACTCTACAAAGCACCAAATGTCCTGGCTTAATACTCTTCAATTTTACCTTTCTATCACGCCACTTGATTGTTTCGTCCTAATACTTATTGATGTGTTCTATTGCTTGCAGTCTAGTCCCTTCTATGGTGTCTTTTGTTATTTGACAGTCACCTTCATCCTCTGTCGAAGCTAAGGTTCTTATTGAACCTATTCTTGCTTCTTCCGGTGTTATTGCTTCGTCACCGAACAAAAGCTTGAATGGGGTAAATCCTGTTGACCTTGATCTGGCCACTTTCCTTTGGGTTGGTTGAAGATTGACTTCATTATTCCTGTTGTTATAATTCCGTTTGCTCTTTCTACCAGTCCATTTGACTCCGGATGCCTCACTGATGCGAAGTGTATTTTTGTACCAATCTGGTTACAAAAGGTTTTGAATGTTTCAGCATCGAACTGAGTTCCGTTATCAACGGTGATAGCCTTCGGCACGCTGAAGCGACAAACAATATTTTGCCAGAAGATTCTGTATTGTGGCCGAAGTTATTGTAGCTAAGGGCTTTGCCTCAATCCACTTAGAAAAGTACTCCACTGCCACCACAACATATTTCAAGTTTCCTTGTGCTGGTGGAAGTGGACCTAACAAATCCAGGCCCCACCTTTGCAGTGGCCAAGTTGGTTGTATTAGCTGGGTTAAAGACGAAGGTTGCTTCTGGTCTCTCGCGCATCTTTGGCAATTTTCACATTTTTGGACCAAATCTGCTGCATCCGAAGCTGCCTTCGGCCAGTAAAAACCTTGTCTGAAAACCTTCCCTAGCAGAGGCCTAGACACAATATGAGCCCCACATAATCCTGCATGTATTCCCTTCATCAATTCTTGACCTTCGGCTCTGGAAAAGCACTTGAGCAATGGAGAGCAGACTCCGTGTTTGTATAACCCCTTCTATGATTACATATGGTCTTGCCCTTGTTTCCATTCTTTTATTGTAAACTTCATCATCCGAAAGACAATTGCCTTGGAGAAAAGATACAATCTCAGTCCTCCAATCTTCACTATGCACCGCTTTTTCCATGAGCTCTACCGAAGGTGCTTTTATTGTTTCAAAGAAAACTTCCGAGGGTAACGGAAGCCCTTGTACCGCTGACTTAGCTAGCAAATCTACGTGTTCATTTCCTCCTCTCGGGACATTTTTTACAGAAAAACCTTCGAAGGAGGCTTCCATCCTTCGGACTGCATCCAGATATTTTTCTAGGTTCGGGTCTCTTGCTTTGCTGCTTTTGTCAACATGACATGAGATGACTTGTGAATCGGATTTAAGTATTTCACTTCTTATTCCCATTTCCTTAAGCTTTCGGAACCCCAAGAGAAGGGCTTCATACTCTGCAATATTATTTGTGCAATTGAAGTCCAATCTTGCTGCATAGCAGGTTTTGAGTTTTGATGGTGAAATCAAGACAGCTGCTGCTCCTGCGCCGAAGGTTCCCCAAGACCCATCATAGAATATTGTCCAGGCTTCGGGATCGGTTGTTTTCTCTTCATCCTGAGCCCCTGGCGTCCAATCAGCGATAAAGTCCGCTAACACTTGGGATTGGATCGAAGATCTATGAACAAAATCAATAGTGAATTCATTCAGTTCTGCAGCCCATTTTCCAACTCTTCATGTGGCCTCTTATTCCTCATTATGTCATTGAGAGGTTGCGAAGAAGGTACTATGATGTGGTATGCTTGGAAATATTGCCGAAGCTTCCTGAAAGCCATTAGTACAACATATAGTACCTTCTCTATCTCTGTATAATTTTTCTTTGATGCACTAAGCACTTCAGAAATGAAGTAGACTCGCACTTGTTTTCTTGCCTGGCCCTCCTGCTTCTCTTGCACCAGTGCTGCACTAACCACAGCATGGGAAGCAGCTACATACAACAGCAACGGAGTTCCTGATGAAGGTAGAGTTAAGGTTGTGAGCTCTATTAAATATTGTTTCAGTTCTTCGAAGACTTTCTGCTTATTTGGTCCCCATTGAAAGACTTCGGCTGACTTCAGCACATCGAAGAATGACCAGTTCCTCTCTGCTGACCTTGAAATGAATCTATTTAATGATGCCAGCCTCCCTGTCAATCTTTGGGCACCCTTTCTTGACCTTGGTGGTTTTATTCGAAGTATGGCTTCTATCTTACTTGGATTAGCTTCTATACCCTTTGTTGATACCAAGCAACCAAGAAACTTGCCCTTCTTCACTCCAAAGACGCATTTTTCTGGATTTAGTTTAAGACCAGCCCGTTTGAAGGTGGCAAATGTCTCTTGCAAATCAGCAACATGGTTTTCTTGCTTTGTGCTCTTTACTATGATATCATCAACATATGTCAGCACATTTCTGCCAATTTGGGAGTGAAGAACTTTGGCAGTCATCTTGCTGAAGCTTCCTCCAGCATCCTTGAGCCCCTCAGGCATCCGAAGGTAACAATAGGTCCCACTAGGAGTTATGAAGCTTGTCTTCGGCTCATCCTCCTTCTTCATCCAGATTTGATGATAGCCTAAGTATCAGTCCAATAAGCTCATGAGCTCTGAAGTAGCTGCTGCATCCACAAGGGAGTCTATTCTTGGCAATGGGAATTCATCCTTCGGGCATGCCTTATTTAGGTCTGTAAAGTCGATGCACATTCTCCATTTCCCATTAGATTTTCTTTACCATCACAGTATTAGCCAGCCACTCTAGGTATGTTACTTCTCTGATAACACTAGCACTCATAAGTCTTTTTACTTTGTTTCGTGCACCTTCGGCTTTATCATCGGACATTTTCCGAAGCCTCTGCTTTCTTGGTCTGAAGGCCGGGTCTACATTGAGTGAGTGCTCAATGATATCTCTATTGACACCACATAGATCATTGGCCGACCAAGCAAAAACATCTTTGTTATTGAACAGAAATCTCAGCAAGGTCTTCTCTTGTTCGTCAGATAATTGAGATCCCAATAGCACTTTTTGCTTGGCTATGTCTTCACACAAAAACATGGGCTTTGGTTGATCTGCTGAAGCAGCCTTTTCTCTTTTATGCTTATATTGCTGATGAGCTTCGGCTTCATCTATGTTATGGATGGCCTTTGAATCCGTCCAATTTCCTTCGGCTCTCCTAGCGGCCTCTTGGCTTCCATGTACAACGATGGGCCCTTGTTCCGAAGGTATCTTCATGCAAAGATATGTTGGATGGAGTATTGCTTCGAAGGCATTCAGTGTCCCTCGACCAATGGTTGCATTGTAGGGATACTCCATATCGACAATGTCAAAGGCAACATGTTCTGTCCTTGTGTTGTGAACATAACAGAAGGTGACTGGCATAGTTATCTTGCCGAGCGCCACGATCTATCTTCCTCCAAAGCCGCAAAGGGGGTGTGTTGCATCATGTATCTTGTCATCTGGCTCTTGCATTTGCTTGAAAGCCTTCGCAAAGATTATATCTACCACACTGCCCGTGTCCACTAGGACATTGTGGACCAGAAATCCCTTGATGACACAGGATATGACCATTGCATCGTTGTGGGGATAATCCTTGAGCTAAAGGTCTTCCTGGGAGAAGGTGATTGGTATATGAGACCATTTGGATTTGATGAAGGGTCCTTGCACTCCAACATGTTGTACCCTTCTCTGTGCTTCCTTCTTCTGCTTCTTGTTGGCTGGTTCAGAACTTGAGCCGCCTGTGATTGGGAGCACCAGCTTCGTAGCCGAAGATGCCACAACTTGGTTGACTTGCGAAGTCATTGTCGCAATTGTGGAAGCGAGTTCACCGGAGGTGGGCGCTAAAGTTGGTCACTTGTTCTCAAATGTTGTGAGTCAAGAACAAGGCAACATAATTGTTAATCATTAAGGACCTTCGTCCTTCGAAGCATTATGTCCTTGCGGGTATAATGCTTCTCACACAAAGGTCAAGAAGGACGTACCTTCATCATATCAATACAAAGATAAGAATGCGAAGGAATAAATATGATAATTATATCTTAATAATTTGTTTATTCTTGCATTCCTTAAAACACATATGAATATCAATAATGTTAATATTACAGTGATACCTTCGGCTTGCTCAAAGGCGAGGATGCGAGAGAGTGAATACAATCCAGCATGAACAGTACGGGGGCACTGTTCATCTATTTATAGGCACGAGATGTAGCCCAAGTGAAATTACATCCATGCCCTTGAACATTTGTTTACAAGCAACTAAAACTAATAAGGTCCATCTAGTCATTTCCCTTCTTTGCTTGGTCTGGGCTGAAGTTACCGAGCTTCGACATTCCGCATTGTTGCTTCTACGTAGATTCTTCGTCTTGAGGACCTTCGGCAGAGGAGAAGACCCCCAACAGGTGCAATGACTAGACAACAAATAACATCTACACTTGGTGCATGCATAAAATAAGCATAAACATAACTTCTCGATGAAAGTGTACCTCGTTTCAGCATCCACCAGCCTCTGACTTAGATAGGCAACCACATGCTCCTTTCCTTTGGTCTCTTGCGTCAGAACAACTCCAATAACTTTATCTTCAGCTGCAATATATAATCTGAACGATACTCCTACCTGTGGCGCTTTTAACACGGGAGCCGAAGACAAATACTTTCTAATGAGATCAAACGCTTCCTGCTGTTCTGCCCCATGGTGAATTTGGCATCATTTTTAAGCTGAAGGATAGGAGTGAAGGCATCAATCTTCCCAGCTAGGTTAGAAATAAACCTTCGTAAATAATTTACCTTGCCGAGGAACTTCTGCACTTCAAGCTTACAGGTCGGAGGTCCCACATTCTGAATGGATTTAATTTGGTCAGGGTCTATCTCTATACCATGTTCATGAATGATGGATCCTAAGAACTTACCAGTCGATACTCCAAAAGCACATTTACGTGGGTTCATTTAGACCATACTGACACATTTTATCAAAGGCTTTGCGCAAGTCGGCTATATGAGAACTAAACTCAGCCGATTTGACTACGATATCATCAATGTAGACTTCCACAGTGTTTCCCAACAACTCATGAAAGATCAAATTCATAGCCCGCTGATAAGTCGCACCAGCATTTTCAGACCAAATGTCATGACAACCCACTCAAATAAACCAATGAAGCCTGGACATATAAAGGCCATTTTAGGCGCATCTTCTTCGGCCATGAAAATCTGATTATATCCTGCATTACCATCAAGAAAGCTAATAATTCTATTTCCTGACGCATTATTGATCAATGTGTCGGCTATGGGCATGTGATATTCATCTTTGGGAGTTTCTCTATTCAAATTGTGAAAATCAATGCATACTCTGAGCTTACCTGATACTTTCTTCTCCACCGGCACAATATTGGAGACCCACTCTGCGTATCTACAAGGTATAATAAAATTAGCTTCTAGCAGCCAATGAATTTCGTCCTTTATTCGTGGGAGTAGGTCTAGATGAAATGTTCTAGCTTTCTGCTTGAAAGGTGTGAAATCGGACTTAATAGGTAGCCAATGCTCTACTGTCTCACGGCTTAATCCTGGCATCTCAGTGTAGTTCCAAGCAAAGCAATCAGAATATTCTTTCAATAGACCGATCATTTCATCTCTAGGATCGGTATCTAGGGTCTTGTTCACAAAAGTCGGCCTTGGAGTTTTACCATCCCCTATATCAATCTCCTCCAAAGGATCGGCCGATGTAAACCCCTGTCCTAATTTGTCAAGATCTCTGAATTCCTCTATTATGTCTCCCACAGGGGAATTAGATGATCTCTGTGTGACGGCGGACCGTTTGGTCTCGAGAGTTGGATCGTTCGCGACACTGGTTTTATGCTGTGGTGACCGCTCGACCTTAAAAGCCGAACCGTTCTGCGACAGACCGGACCATCCGGTCTCAGAGGCCAGACCGTCCGAGACCAGGGACTCATTCATTCTGTGTGTACTCATCATTTAAACTTTATTTAGGATTTAGCCGATTCTCCATCGGCTCTAGCATTACAGGAATGAAACCCTTTTTATCTATAATTATGAACTGATAATCAGAAAAATCTACTCCTGTGAGACACGTAGCAGTCTCATAGGTCCAAAGTATAGGGGCATCGACCACAACAATACAGGCCGATGCATCAACATGTACTTGTTCTACATCGTCGCCTACCCACTGCAGTAACATTTGATGTAACGTAGAAGGTACGCATTGATTAGCATGGATCCAATCTCTTCCTAGGATTAGACTGTAATTTCCTTCTACATTAGCAACGAAGAATGCAGCAGCAAGGGTCTTAGTCCCGATGGTTAATTCAAAAGACGTGACTCCCTTGACTTTGATCAAACTATTAGTTCCAACACCGCTGAGGGTCATGTTGGTCTTTACAAGTTCGTCATCATGTTTACCTAATTTTCTGTACAATGAATAAGACATTAGATTTACGGCCGCCCCCGTCTACCAACATTTTAGCAATCGGTATCCCATCAATGTGACCGCGCACGAAGAGCGGCTTTAAATGATTTACCGATTCCTTTGGTTTAGTGAAGGCGACCTCTTTAGAACCAAAGTCGAACTGAGCAATGATAGGTTCATCGTCGCCGACAATAGTACAATCGGTGGAAAATGTAATAACATTTACGTCCATACTTGGGTGCTCTGGAGAAGCTTCATAGTCGACCAGGTCTTCTTCCAGTAGGTCGTCCTCCTCCATGGGCGTCGACAGGTCGTTGGAGGTGTCCTGGTGTAGTGCGGACGGTCCGAACTCAAGAGTCGGATGGTTCGTATCATCTGCGGATGGTCCGACCTTTATAGCCGGATTGTCTACCATATCTGCAAAGAGCTGTGAAGTTGTTGTCTCATTTTTTGTCTTTGTGGTCGTTTGATTTATTTCAACGGCCTTTGGCCTCCACCTCTTTTGCGGTGGTGGGTACTGTGGATGTGTGTCATTAAATATTTTTTCTACTTCCTATTCCTTGCTCTCCTTTGCTCTTAAGCGTTGCAATTTTCGCTTTTGAGACCGTGTCAGTCCCGATGGGCACCATCGAGGCATGGAGTATTTGGATCAGCTGTTTTGATGGCAGTCGTGTCTCCTTCTTTGCATGTACTGGCCGATTTACCAAAAATCATCAGCCCTTCATTATTTCCCTGTATAACGACATCTGCTGTACCTATTTTGATGATGTCCCTTTTTGCCATTCTCTTTGTTGTTGTGAGTATATGTCCCCTGCCGGATTGGTCGGCCTTTGCGGCCAAGTGGTCCGACAATCTTGTTGGGCTTGTGTCTGGTGACCGGATTGAGTAGCGCTCAATCGGTCTTCTACTGGAGGTGCCAATCTGTTGAATACAGATGTTTGGGGTGCCCCCAAGTGGGGTACTGTGGCATCCCAAATGGATATGGTGGCATGCTCCACATTTGATTCGGGGCATGTGGCGGTGGTATGTATGTATATTGATATGGCATAGTGAAAGTCGCCTAGAGGGGGTGAATAGGCGGAAACTGAAATTTACAAACTTTAAGCACAACTACAAGCTAGGGTTAGCGTTAGAAATAAATGCGAGTCCGAAAGAGAGGGCGAAAACAAATCACAAGCAAATAAGGCGGATGACACGGTGATTTGTTTTACCGAGGTTCGGCCCTCGAAGGCCTAGTGTCCGTTGAGGTGGTCACAAAGACCGGGTCTCTTTCAACCCTTTTCCTCTCTCAAGTCTCAAACGGTCACTTAGACCGAGTGAGCTTTCTCCTTATCTCACGGGTCACTTAGACCCCGCAAGGACCACCACACACTTGGTGTCTCTTGCCTTGGTTACAAAAACACTTGGAAGCAAGAAATAGAAAGGAAGTAAGCGATCCAAGAACAAGAGCTCAAAGAACACGAGCAAAACTCTCTCTCTAGTCACTAATTGTTTGGAGTGGAAATGGGATTTGGAGAGGCTTTGATTCTATCGAATTGTGTCTTGTATTGATTGCACTAGCTCTTGTATTGAATGGGATGTCTGAAATCTTGGATGCCTTGAAATGGTGGTGGTTATTTATAGCCCAACCACCAAACCAACTGTTGGGGAGGCTATCTGTCGATGGGCGCACCGGACAGTCCGGTGCGCCACCGGACACTGTCCGGTGAACCAGTCACGTCACCCAACCGTTAGGGTTCTGACGGTTTCGACCGTTGGAGCTCTGACAAGTGGGGCCACCAGACAGTCCGGTGCCGCACCGGATAAGCACTATTCACTGTTCGGTGCGCCTTCTGGCGCCGCTCTGACTCCCCCTGTTTATTTAACATTTTGGACCATGCTTTCACCACATGTTTTGTTTTTGAAAATCATTTTGGAAATTCATTTCAAAGTCTTTTGCAAATAGTCAAAGGTATATGAATAAGATTGTAAGAAGCATTTTCAAGATTTGAAATTTCTCCCCCTATTTCAAATGCTTTTCCTTTGACTTACTAAAACTCCCCCTGAATGAAATTCTCCTCTTAGTTATCAAGAGGGTTTTAGTAGATACCAATTTTGAAAATCTTCCTTTAAATATACCAATTTGAAATATGCTACTTTTAAGAAAATTTTGAAAATTTGGTGGTGGTGCGGTCATTTTGCTTTGGGCTAATATTCTCTCCCCCTTTGGCATTAATCGCCAAAAACGGAGACGTTTGAGAGCCCTTATTACTTTCTCCCAATGGTACATATAAGAATGAGTGAAGATTATACCAAAGTGGAGAATGGTGCGGAGTGACGGCGAAGGGTAAATAATACCAATAGAGTGGAGTGGAAGCCTTGTTTTCGCCGAAGACTCCATTTCTCTTTCAATCTACGACTTAGCATAGAAATTACTTGAAAACACATTAGTCGTAGACATAAAAGAGATATGATCAAAGGTATATAAATGAGCTATGTGTGCAAAGTGTCAATCAAAGTTTCGAGAATCAAGTATATTTAGCTCATTCCTAAGTTTGGTAAAGGTTTTCTCGTCTAATGGTTTGGTAAAGATATCAGCTAATTGTTCTTTGGTGCTAACATAAGCTATCTCGATATCCCCCCATTGTTGGTGATCCCTCAAAAAGTGATACCGAATGGCTATGTGCTTAGTGCGGCTGTGTTCAACGGGATTATCCGCCATGCGGATTGCACTCTCATTATCACATGGGAGAGGGACTTTGCTCAATTTGTAGCCATAGTCCCTGAGGGTTTGCCTCATCCAAAGTAATTGCGTGCAACAATGGTCTGCGGCAATGTACTCGGCTTCGGCGGTAGAAAGAGCTACTGAGTTTTGTTTCTTTGAAGCCCAAGACACCAGGGATCTTCCTAGAAACTGACAAGTCCATGATGTGCTCTTCCTATCAATTTTACACCCTGCCCAATCAGCATCTGAATATCCTATTAAATCAAAAGTGGATCCCTTGGGGTACCAAAGACCAAACTTAGGTGTATGAACTAAATATCTCAAGATTCTTTTCACGGCCCTAAGGTGAACTTCCTTAGGATCGGCTTGGAATCTTGCACACATGCATACGGAAAGCATAATATCCAGTCGAGATGCACATAAATAGAGTAATGATCCTATCATTGACCGGTATACCTTTTGATCTACGGATTTACCTCCCGTGTTGAGGTCGAGATGTCCATTTGTTCCCATGGGTGTCTTGATGGGCTTGGCATCCTTCATTCCAAACTTGGTAAGTATATCTTGAATGTACTTTGTTTGGCTGATGAAGGTGCCCTCTTGGAGTTGCTTGACTTGAAATCCTAAGTAATACTTCAACTCCCCCATCTTAGACATCTCGAATTTTTGAACCATGATCCTACTAAACTCTTCACAAGTAGATTGGTTAGTAGACCCAAATATGATATCATCAACATAGATTTGGCATACAAACAAATCATTTGCAATAGTTTTAGTAAAGAGAGTAGGATCGACTTTTCTGACTTTTAAGCCATTAGTGATTGGAAAATCTCGAAGGCATTCATACCATGCTCTTGGGGCTTGCTTGAGCCCATAAAGCGCCGTTGAGAGTTTATAGACATGGTTAGGGTACTCACTATCTTCAAATCCGGGAGGTTGCTCAACATAGACCTCTTCCTTGATTGGTCCATTGAGGAAGGCACTTTTCACGTCCATTTGGTAAAGCTTAAAGCCATGGTAAGTAGCATAGGCAAGTAATATGCGAATTGACTCAAGCCTAGCTACGGGTGCATAGGTTTCACCGAAATCCAAACCTTCGACTTGTGAATACCCCTTGGCCACAAGTCAGGCTTTGTTCCTTGTCACCATGCTATGCTCGTCTTGCTTGTTGCGGAATACCCACTTGGTTCCTACAACATTTTGGTTAGGACTTGGAACTAAATGCCATACCTCATTCCTCGTGAAGTTGTTGAGTTCCTCTTGCATTGCTAACACCCAGTCCGAATCTCTTAGTGCATCCTCTACCCTATATGGCTCAATATAGGAGACAAAAGAGTAATGCTCACAAAAATGTGCGACTCGAGATCTGAAAGGGAAATGTGCCCTTGGGCCATTTCTAAGTATTTTGGTGATTAAGTGTCCAACACAAGCGCTTAAGTGTTAATAAGTGCCAAATGGTGGATGAAGTGCAAATCAACACAAAGGTATGATTCTAGACTTAGTACATTGGTTTTTGTGTACTAACATATTTGTCTAAGTGCTAGAATCAGAGAAAATACAAATGGAAAAGACTTGGCTCGAGCAGCCAAGACTCTGCTAAGTCTGGGTGCACCGGACTGTCCGGTGGTGCACCAGACAGTGTCCGGTGCGCCAGGCTGGCGTCGGGTGAACTGCCTGCTCTCGGGTCTCGACGGCGGCGTATGGCTATAAATCACTGGAGTGTCCGGTGGTGCACTGGACTGTCCGGTGAGTCGGCTGCGGTGAAGTCGCCGCTCTTGGAAACAAGTCAACAGCGTACGGCTATAATTCACCGGACTGTCCGGTGAGCCAACGGTCGGCCTAGCCAACGGTCGGCCGCGCAATCCGCGCGTGACGCGTGGCCGAGCCAACGGTCAGAAGGAGGCACAGTGTCCGGTGCGCCAACGGCTCCAAATCTTCAACGGTCGGCTGCGCCAGAATAGGAAAGAAATCTGCACCGGACACTGTCCGGTGGTGCACCGGACTATCCGGTGCGCCAGTCGATAGAAGGCAAGATTTGCCTTCCTGGATTGCTCTCAACGGCTCCTAGTTGCCTTGGGCTATAAAAGGGACCCCTAGGCGCATGAAGGAGTACACCAAGCATTCTTTGAGCATTCTTGATCATTCACACTTCGTCTTTGCGCACTCGTTTGACATTCTTAATGATTTGAGCTCCGTTCTAGTGAGAACTTTGTGATATTCATTTGAGCTCAAGTCTTGGCCGTGTGTGTGCGTATTGCTGTGGATTTGTGTGTGTTGCTTCCCTCCCTTACTCTAGTGCTTTCACTTTGATCCTTATTGTAAGGGTGAGAGACTCTAAGTTGTGGAGATTCCTCGCAAACGGGAAAGAGAAAAGAAAGAAGAACATCGTGGTATTCAAGTTGATCATCGGATCACTTGAAAGGAGTTGAGTGCAACTCTCGTCCATTGGGACGCCACAACGTGGACTAGGCAAGTGTTGTACTTGGCCGAACCACGGGATAAATCCTTGTGTCTCTTGTGCTTGTGTTCACTGTGTCAATTGCGTTTCACAAGAGCTCTCCTTAGCCACTTGATTTCATTGCGCTAACACTTAATCAAGTTTTGTGGCTTTAAGTTTTAAGTTTTTACAGGATCACCTATTCACCCCCCCTCTAGGTGCTCTCAATTGGTATCAGAGTCGTTCTCTTCACAAAGGGACTAATCGCCCGAAGAGATGGATCCTAAGGGAAAGGGGATGGTGGTCAACGATAAGGAGAAGGAGACCATCTTTGACGAGCCGAGGGACGACAAAGCTACTTACTCCGGCTCGAGTCAAAAGAAGAAGGAAGGGAAGAAGAAGAGGCGGATCAAGAAGATTGTCTACTATGACAACGACGAATCCTCTTCTTCCCAAAAGGACGACGAATACGAGGAGAAAAAGAAATCTGTTAATTCGAACTTTTCCTTTGATTATTCTCGTATTCCGTAAAGTTCCAATGCTCATTTGCTTTCCATTCCACTTGGTAAACCTCCTCACTTTGATGGAGAGGACTACGAATTTTGGAGTCACAAAATGCGTAGTCACTTGTTCTCTCTCCATCCAAGTATATGGGAGATAGTAGAGAGTGGAATGCAATTTGATAGTACGGATAGTCCAATATTTATAAATGAGCAAATTCACAAAAATGCACAAGCTACTACTGTTCTTTTAGCATCATTGTGCAGGGATGAATACCATAAGGTGAGCGGCTTGGATAACGCCAAGCAGATCTGGGACACCCTCAAGATCTCGCATGAGGGGAACGACGTCACCATGCTCACCAAGATGGAATTTGTGGAAGGCGAACTAGGAAGGTTCGCGATGATCAGGGGGGAGGAGCCGACTCAAACATACAACAGGCTAAAGACCCTGGTCAACAAAATAAGGAGCTATGGAAGCACGAGATGGATGGACCACGACGTCGTCCGGCTTATGCTAAGGTCCTTCACTATCCTTGATCCACATCTTGTAAACCCTATTCGTGAAAATCCTAGGTACAACAAGATGACGCCCGAGGAGATACTTGGGAAGTTTGTAAGCGGGCGAATGATGATCAAGGAGGCAAGATACGTTGATGAGGCGTTGAATGGCCCAATCCATGAGCCTCAAGCCATTGCTCTCAAGGTGACAAGTAGCAGGGAGGCGCTACCTAGCAAGGTGGCGCAAGTTGAAGCTGCCGGGCTAAATGAAGACGAAATGGCCCTCATCATCAAGCGCTTCAAGACGGCGCTCAAAGGTCGCAAGGAGCATCCCAACAAGAGCAAGACGAAGGGAAAACGCTCCTGCTTCAAGTGTGGTAAGATTGGTCACTTTATCGCTAATTGTCCCGATAACGATAGTGACCAAGAACAAGAAAAGAAGAGGGAAAAGAAGAAGGCTTACAAGAAGGCTAAGGGCGAGGCACACCTTGGCAAGGAGTGGGACTCGGATTGTTCGTCGTCCGACTCCGACAACGAAGGACTCGTCGCCTCGGCCTTCAACAAATCGTCTCTCTTCCCCAACGAGCATCACACATGCCTCATGGCAAAGGATAAGAAGGTGAGTACTCGAAATACTATTACGTATGCTTCTTCTAGTGTTGATGAATCTAGCGATGATGAAATAGACTACGCTAGTTTATTCAAGGGTTTAGATAGAACTAAGATTGATAAGATCAATGAATTAATTGATGCCTTGAATGATAAGAATAGATTGTTAGAAAAGCAAGAGGATCTCTTGTATGAAGAACATGATAAATTTGTAGATGTACAAAATTCTCTTGCTTTAGAAGTTAAATGGAATGAAATGCTTTCATATGAATTGTCTACATGCCATGAATCTATTTCTAGCTTAAAGAGCATAAATGATGACTTGAATGCTAAGTTAGAAATAGCTAATAAATCAACATCTTGTGTAGAACATGTTGTGATTTGCAATAGGTGTAAAGATTTTAATGTTGATGCTTGTAGTGAACATCTAGTTTCCATTTCTAAATTAAATGATGAAGTGGCTAGTCTTAATGCTCAACTTAAGACTAGCAAAAATGAATTTGATAAACTAAAATTTGCAAGGGATGCCTACACTATTGGTAGACACCCCTCAATTAAGGATGAGCTTGGCTTTAAGAGAGAAGCCAAGAACTTAACAAGTCATAAGGTTCCCATCCCCGCCAAGGAGAAAGGGAAGGCTCCTATGACTAATAGTAGTCACAAGAATCATGCTTTCATTTATAGTGATAGAAAATCTTCTAGAAATGCTTATAGGAATTATTCTTATGATTCATATGCCATGTCCGCTTCTAGTTCTTCTATTGTGTATGATAGAGATATGCCTAGGAAAGCAAGTAATGAACCTTCTACAATTTATCATGCTTGCAATGCTTCTTTTGCAATTTGTAGAAAGAATATTCATCATATGCCTAGGAGAAATGTTGTTCATGTTCCTAGGAAAACAAGTAATGAACCTTCTACAATTTATCATGATTGCAATGCTTCTTTTGCAATTTGTAGAAAGAATAAGAAAGTGATTGCTAGGAAATTAGGGGCAAAATGCAAAGGAGATAAAACTTGCATTTGGGTCCCTAAGGCTATTGTAACTAACCTTATAGGACCCAACAAGTGTTGGGTACCTAAAACCCAAGCCTAATTTGTCTTGCAGGTTTATGCATTCGGGGGCTCAAGCTGGATTATCGACAGAGGATGCACAAACCACATGACAGGGAAAAGAGGATGTTCTCTTCCTACGTCTGTTGGGGACCTTCGGCTTCCGAAGGTCCTCAAAAATGTGATTTGACAATGTTTTCTAAGTATGCGAGCAGGTATCTTCGGAATCAGGAATCAGGTTGCGGGTATACAGAAGCATGGTCAAGACGAAGCTTGACTGGGACGACGATTGTTGGGACCATGCTTCGTCGCCGAAGGTCCTGCAGGAAGAAACAGCTTCGGCTGAAGCTGTCTGCACGTGATGCCGAAGGGTGCCGTTCATGAAGCTTCAGAATTACAAACCGACTTAAAAGTAGAATGACCTTTTAGTCCATAAGTGTTTGAGTCGTTGTTGTAAACTTTTATGAGGGGTATGATTGTAATTGCTCACAGGCTGTGTCCTGTGCCTATAAATAGTGAACAGTATTCCTTTACTGTTCACGCATTCCTGTAATTACAATCGCATCACTCGGGAATTATTCTTTGCCAAGGCAGAGGTATAAATGTATCTAATATTTGAATACATCAAGTTGGTATAATATGAAAATGATGTTGTTCATTTATAATTTACTTGTCTTTAATGCTTCATATCTCGCATTATTTTATATAATCTAATAGAGTTCAATTACGAAGATTCAACCTTCGTAATTGTACCGTCTTTAACCTTCGTCCGAAGTTCATTAAATCCTTAAGGAAATAATGCTTCAGCGGACGAAGGGCATTAACATTTAACATTTTATGTTGCCTTGTTCTTAATTCATAGCATTTGAGAACGAGTCCTCAACATTGGCGCCCACCTCCGGTGAACTCACTTCCACTTTTTGAATCTTGAACGCTTTCGGCAAGCATCACCTTCGTCATGCCGCCGAAAAAAGCTTCAGCGACAGGGGCTGGTACTTTACAGCCACTGGATCCCAATCAGGATGTCCTTTCTCTTAGAGAGGCACGAAGCCAGAAGCGGAAGGCTGTTAGTCCAACACCTCCGGAGGATGACTTGGATCAGGAGATCCAAAACCTGGAGATCCTTCAGCAACAGGTGCAGCGCAAGAAGGAGAAGATGGCTCGTCTAGCTGACCTTCAAAGACAGATAGACGAAGCTTCTAAAGAGGTTCGTCATCTTGTTCAAGATGATCAGAACCGAAGGCCTCCACGCAGAGAGCTCCATCAGGAAGGTTTCCACAATGAGGACGACTGGTATGAAGATTTCCATCATGGAAACTTTGCTTTTGATGATGCTTCTCCTCTTTCAACAGAGTTACAGGCTACACCATGGCCCCAGTCTTACAAGCCACCCCAACTTCCCATGTATGACGGTCATACAGATCCGAAGCAATTTCTGATGAGCTATGAAGCAACCATATCTTCGTATGGTGGCAATACTGCAGTCATGGCAAAATCTTTTGTCATGGCCGTCAAGAGCGTTGCTCAGACCTAGTACTCTTCTCTTCGGCCAGGGACAATCACTTCTTGGCAGAAGTTGAAGGATATGCTGATAACTAGCTTCCAAGGGTTTCAGACGAAGCCAGTCACTGCTCAAGCTTTATTTCAGTGTACCCAGGACCACGAAGAATACCTCCAGGCGTACGTTCAAAGGTTTCTACGTCTGAGGGCACAAGCGCCAACAGTGCCCAATGAAATTGTCATTGAGGCCACGATTAAGGGGCTTCGGCCGGGACCTTCAGCGCAGTACTTTGCCAGGAAGCCACCACAAACGTTGGAGAAGCTGCTCCAAAAGATGGACGAATACATTCGAGTTGACAATGACTTCCGCCAAAGAAGGGAGGAAGCATTCAGGTTCTCTGAAATGACCAGGGGCTTCGGAGGAAGATTTCACCCGAGGCACGTTAGGTCAATTCATAACTCTGCTCAAACTGATGATCGAGGGAGTCAGCAGCAAAGGCCACAATACTCTTCACAAGCGCCAAGAGGCAGAGGCGCTAGGGGCTTCGGGGGAAGGTTTGGAGATCAGCCAAGAAAAATTTATTGCCTATTCTGTGGTGAAGATAAGGGCCATACCACCAGGATGTGTCACGTTACCATCCAGAAACAGAAGGAGATAGCAGAAGCAGCTGCGCAACAAAGTCAGCCGAAGCAGGTCATGCATACTGCTTCGTATCATTCGCCTTATATTCCAGAATACGTAGGCAATCACCCCGCAGCTTCTGTCGCTTCGGCAAGCCAACCCCAAGCATCTTGGCAGCATCCTCCACCACCGCTGCCAACGCAGCGAGGACAACAGCCAGAAGGGAGTCAGCACACTCACCTTCAGAGGGATTTCAGAGAGGAGTCCGAAGCTCGCACAGTCAACAACACTGTGCCAGAGTCGAAGCACATTTATTGATGAATATCCTACTTCAACAGCAGTTCTTTCGCATTCTTACATTCAGTATTACCTTTTTGTTAGTAAGGAACAATTATGAGGAGTTTAAGTGTCTTTTATCGTTTTTTGGTTTCTTGTAACATTTTCGTCTATTACCATAATAAAAATATGTCTTTCCCATAGGCTTCATTTGCCGAAGCATACAAATTTATGGTGGCATGAAGGACCTCTGTATTATCAAACATTTGTCCTTGAAATAGTAAAAAGTCGCTCCTAAGGGAACGTAGAGTAAGTTTTCTAAAACTACAGCGAAAAATAAGCGCTGATTCCGCCGAAAGTAAAAGGGCGAAGAAGCTCCTAAGGGAGGCTTACAGCGAAAAATAAACGCTGATTCCGCTGAAAGTAAAAGGCGAAGAAGCTCCTAAGGGAGGCTTACAGCGAAAAGTCAGCGCTGAGATAAAAAGTGTGTGTGCTCTATTACAGGAATATGTATTTGCGGCACAAATATCATTTTGCATAACATAACATCATCACATCATTCTGCATAACATAAGCATCATACAGCATATTGCATGTGGAACAAGAAGGGGATACAGTGTTGGTCTTCGGAGAATATTTTGGAAAAGAGAAAGTCGTGCTAAGGCACAAGACAAATCGAGATGAAGTGTAGCCTCATTGGAGATGCCATGCAAAACTTTTTTATAGCCTCGGAGAATATTTCACGAAGCTTGGACATTTTTTCATCAGAGAAGCAAATACTTGTGATATAGAAAGGATTTTCTTCACGAAGCATGAAAAGAAGGGAAGGTGTTTTTTCGCCGAAGGCTCAAAAAATGGTATGTATGCAAAATTTCATGCATCGTAAAGAATTAAATTCAAAGTTACAATATATTACACATGTTACGTTCTAAATGTTTCTACAGTAACATTCAATCCTCCTTAAGCACTATTTCTGCAGCTTCATTCAATAGCTGGTCGACAACCTTGTCCATAATGGCTTCGGCCATTTTTCTAATTTCATCGTCCCCCTTCGGGTGGGGGCCCGGAGATGCTTTAGCAGGTTCTGAAGGAAGAGAAGATACGGCTATATTACTATTACAAACCGTGAACAAAGTCTGGAATTAAAAATTACAGCATAATAAAAACCACTAATTAATACCTATTTGCCCCATAGGCTCTGTACTTTTCTCCGCAGCTTCTGCTACTTTTCTGGCATCGTGGATGCCTTTTTCACTCTTTTGAATAATTTCTTGCGCCATTTCTCGGCCGCCGTTGTCCTAGATATCGGTGAAGAATTTCCCGCCGACCATGCTTGCTTCGGGCGAGGGGTCTTTAATGTCTTCAGAAGACAAGGTAGCTTCGGACTGCGCCAAGGATCTTACATGCTCGCAACCTTTCTTCTCCAAAACAGCAGCAATCCCTCTAGCACCCGAAAAAGCGCAGATAACACCGCGGCTATTCAGGATTTCCTCAAAGGCCTCTGCTTCGTGACTGATCCATTCCATTGGACCTTTAGGATTGCCTCTTGAAAAATTCTCTTCACTAGAGAATGCGCCAACGCTGGCGAAGCTGGATTTTATCTTCTTAACGCACTCTATGGATTTAACATAGCATTTTCTCTGGGACACGCGAAGCTCCTTAACACTTATCTCTAAATGATTGGCCAATTGATCACTAAGCTCCTGTTTTGTTTCTTCAAGTATACGTTCTTCTTTGGCTCTAGCTAGCTGTTTCTGAATATCTTTAATTTCACTTTTCTGGGCTTCGGCCTGGGCCTTTGAGGCAGCTTCGTCCTTTTTTACCTTGTCTACCAATGTAAGCAGAATTTTATCCTTTTCCAGAGCCTCGTTTCTCAGTTTAATAACTTCTGATCGTAGGTTGTTGAACGCAATTTCATAGCTTTCGTCTTCGGCATTCTTTTGTGCTCTCAATGCGTTGCTTAAAATTAAACCCTATATGAAAAAGAGTTGGTATAAGAATAAAAGAGTGAGTTGTGAATTATAAAATTTCCAAACGCCCAATTCCCATACCTTCAGGCTATTTTATGCAAGACTATCCGCAAGATCGTCTTTCGTCATAGCGCATAATCCAGCTTCAAGCTTCGGAAATCCCATACTTCTAGCCATCTCCCGACAGACGGATAATTCTTTGCTATCTGGGAGGCAGTATAGGAAATCTTCTTCGTCTGTCCCATTGAACACTAGTGCCCCTTTCGGATATTTCAATTCTTTGGCATAGTGATTAGCTTCAAAAACTTCTTCTTCCGATAACTTTTTCCCCGAAGCATGTCGCACGATATAGTCGTATATTTTGGAAGATGCTTCGGGGACGGCAGTATCAATTTCTTCGACCAAAGTTGGCTCTGACATTTTCATTTCTTCGGTTGCCTTTGCAATTTTTTCTTCTTCTACTTCCGAAGGTATTACCTTGGTTGGTTCTGAAGGCCCGGTTTCAACTCCAGTCTGTTGTTTCGGAGCTTCAGCAACGGACACTTCAGCAAGCGCCTCAGAAGTTTCAGTAGTCTTCTTTGGGGTTGTGCTTGGAAGTTTAATTGTTTCCAAAACATCTAACACATTAACCATTCTTTTCCTTTTTGGGGTCACTGTTGGCCCCTTGTTAATTTTTGATGCTTCAACTTCTTCTGAAGGACTTAAAATTTCTGATACCTTCACTCCCTCAGCTGATGCTTTCACTTCTTCCGTCTTTGGTTCTTCCATCTTTTCTGTCGCTGGCACTTCGGCCATTTCTGTGACTTCTGACAGCAGGGTTGGCTCTTCAGCCTCGGTGGCCGAAGAGGTCTTACCTGTGAACTCAGGCACAGTCTCAGTGCTCTTTAACCAATCATCATCTGGTTCAACGAACTTGTCCCCGAACTTGAATGAATACTTCAGCCTGACTAGCCCACCTTCGTCAGTTTCTTTAACAGTTTCTTTCGGCATTTCCCAATTATCTGTAAGAGGCCACACTCTAAAGGCAATGTGTTCTTGTATTAAATCCCTTGTCCCAATAAAAGAGCAAACGACGTCGAAGGCCCGTTGGCATTCTTCGGCTACTTCATCCATTTCTACCTTCGGTTTCCGGAGTCCGAAGCGCTGCCAGATGGGGCACATGATGATATCCTTAATATCTTCTCGAACCTTCAAATAATTTTTTACATAGAACCATTCTTTCATCCATTCTCCGGGCCATCTCTTCCGAAAAGTGGGCACGTGACAACTTGATCCAGAGCGAGCACCGAAGTTGTAGCAACCAAAGTTGTTATGGTATTGCTCTTTACCCAGGGCTTCGTTTCATACAACAATTCATGTATATTGCAAAAGCTTTTCGCATTTGGCTCTAGACCCTGACTCTTCACAGCCCAGACGAAGATTCCCATTCTTATTATTGCTTCAGGGGTAAGTTGATGAAGGTAAACCTGCTATATTTTCAGAACTTCTACCACGAACTTGCTTATAGGGAATCGTAGCCCAGCTTTTAAAAAGCTTCGGAAGATAACGACTTCATCATCTTCGGGAGTCGGCATAGTTCTTTCTCCAGCATCTGCTCTCACAATGGACATATCTCGAAAATATCTCCCCTTCATGTTTTCAAGGTGACTTTGCCCAATAGTTGATTTTCCGAAGACTGAATGGCTTGGTCGCCAGGGTCGATCTTCGGAATCTTCACCCCCACTGTCTGCATCGTAACTGTCACTATCACCAGTATCTTCAAATAAACCTTCCAAAATCTCCCTTGTAATCTTCTCCGTATTCGTCTTTGCTATTGACTCAAGAAAACCCAGATGTATCTCTTCAGAAAGACTCAGCTTCATTTCGGTAGCAACTTTCTTCTCCTCAGACATCCCTTCGGAATTCTTGCCTCTCGCTTCCGAAGCTTAAAACTAGGGAGGCAACCAAATATTTGTGGGCAGAAAACTATTTGAGCAGACAAAACAGATGGCAAGAGAGCGTGCCAAATAAATTGTGGCGAGCCCTTATTTATACACCCATTATGTCGAAAGCTGGAGGGTCCCGCTTGTCAAAGACTGTTGCTATTCTAGCAAGGGGAAGGTGTTTTTTCGGACCTTCGGCTCAAAGCCTTCGTCCATGTCGCAATATAAATTTATCATTCCAGTAAATTAATATTGCGAGGGGCTACTGTTGGGGACCTTCGGCTTCCGAAGGTCCTCAAAAACGTGATTTGACAATGTTTTCTAAGTATGCGAGCAGGTATCTTCGGAATCAGGAATCAGGTTGCGGGTATACAGAAGCATGGTCAAGACGAAGCTTGACTGGGACGGCGATTGTTGGGACCATGCTTCGTCGCCGAAGGTCCTGCAGGAAGAAACAGCTTCGGCTGAAGCTGTCTGCACGTGATGCCGAAGGGTGCCGTTCATGAAGCTTCGGAATTACAAACCGACTTAAAAGTAGAATGACCTTTTAGTCCATAAGTGTTTGAGTCGTTGTTGTAAACTTTTATGAGGGGTATGATTGTAATTGCTCACAGGCTATGTCCTGTGCCTATAAATAGTGAACAATATTCCTTTACTGTTCATGCATTCCTGTAATTGCAATCGCATCACTCGGGAATTATTCATTTATAATTTACTTGTCTTTAATGCTTCATATCTCGCATTATTTTATATAATCTATTAGAGTTCAATTACGAAGATTCAACCTTCGTAATTGTACCGTCTTTAACCTTCGTCCGAAGTTCATTAAATCCTTAAGGAAATAATGCTTCAGCGGACGAAGGGCATTAACATTTAACATTTTATGTTGCCTTGTTCTTAATTCATAGCATTTGAGAACGAGTCCTCAACAACGTCAAGAACAAAGATTCCCAAGACTCAATCATATTCGGTGACGGGAATCAAGGCAAGGTTAAAGGACTAGGAAAAATAGCTATTTCATCCGAGCATTCCATCTCCAATGTGTTTTTAGTTGAATCGCTTGGATATAACTTGTTGTCCGTTAGTCAATTATGTAATATGGGATATAATTGCTTATTCACAAATGTAGATGTGTCTGTCTTTAGAAAGAGTGATGGTTCATTAGCTTTTAAGGGTGTATTAGATGGCAAACTCTATTTAGTTGATTTTGCAAAAGAGGAGGCCGGTCTAGATGCATGCTTAATTGCTAAGACTAGCATGGGCTGGTTGTGGCATCGTCGTCTAGCACATGTGGGAATGAAGAACCTTCACAAACTTCTAAAGGGAGAACATGTGATAGGTCTAACAAATGTAACCTTCGAAAAAGATAGACCTTGTGCAGCTTGTCAAGCAGGTAAACAGGTGGGAAGCTCTCATCATATCAAGAATGTGATGACCACATCAAGACCCTTGGAGTTACTTCATATGGACCTCTTCGGACCCGTCGCCTACCTAAGCATAGGAGGAAGTAAGTATGGTATTGTTATAGTTGATGAATTTTCCCGCTTCACTTGGGTATTCTTTTTGCAGGATAAAACAGAAACCCAAGGGACCCTCAAGCGCTTCCTAAGGAGAGCTCAAAATGAGTTTGAGTTCAAAGTGAAGAAGATAAGAAGCGACAACGGGTCCGAGTTCAAGAACCTTCAAGTGGAGGAGTACCTTGAGGAGGAAGGAATCAAGCACGAGTTCTCCGCTCCCTACACACAACAGCAAAATGGTGTGGTAGAGAGGAAGAACAGGACGCTCATAGACATGGCAAGGACGATGCTTGGAGAGTTCAAGACCCCCGAGCGGTTTTGGTCAGAAGCCGTGAACACGGCTTGCCACGCCATAAACCGGGTCTACCTTCATCGCCTCCTCAAGAAGACATCATACGAACTCCTAACCGGTAACAAACCCAATGTGTCATACTTTCGTGTATTTGGGAGCAAATGTTATATTCTAGTGAAGAAAGGTAGAAATTCCAAGTTTGCTCCCAAAGCTGTAGAAGGGTTTTTGTTAGGTTATGACTCAAATACAAAGGCGTATAGGGTCTTCAACAAATCATCGGGTTTGGTTGAAGTCTCTAGCGACGTTGTATTTGACGAGACTAATGGCTCTCCAAGAGAGCAAGTTGATCTTAATGATGTAGATGAATATGATGTTCCAACGGACGCAATTCGCACCATGGCGATTGGAGATGTGCGGCCACAGGAACAAAAGGAGCAAGATCAACCTTCTTCCTCAACAATGGTGCAACCCCCAACTCAAGACGATGAACAGGTTCATTAAGAAGAAGCGTGGGATCAAGGGGGAGCACAAGATAATCATGTTATGGAGGAAGAAGCACAACAGGCACCTCCAACTCAAGTTCGAGCGACGATTCAAAGGAACCATCCCGTCGACCAAATTTTGGGTGACATTAGCAAGGGAGTAACTACTCGCTCTAGATTAGTTAATTTTTGTGAGCATTACTCTTTTGTCTCTTCTATTGAGCCTTTCAGGGTAGAAGAGGCCTTGCTAGATCCGGACTGGGTGTTGGCCATGCAGGAAGAGCTCAACAACTTCAAGCGAAATGAAGTTTGGACACTGGTGCCTCGTCCCAAGCAAAACGTTGTGGGAACCAAGTGGATGTTTCGCAACAAACAAGACAAGCATGGGATGGTGACAAGAAACAAGGCACGACTTGTGGCAAAAGGTTATGCCCAAGTCGCAGGTTTGGACTTTGAGGAGACTTTTGCTCCTGTGGCTAGGCTAGAGTCAATTCGCATATTGTTAGCCTATGCCGCTCACCATTCTTTCAGGTTGTTCCAAATGGATGTGAAGAGCGCTTTCCTAAACGGGCCAATCAAGGAGGAGGTGTACGTAGAGCAACCCCCTGGCTTTGAAGATGAACGGTACCCCGACCACGTGTGTAAGCTCTCTAAGGCGCTCTATGGACTTAAGCAAGCCCCAAGAGCATGGTATGAATGCCTTAGAGACTTTTTAATTGCTAATGCTTTCAAGGTTGGGAAAGCCGATCCAACTTTATTCACTAAGACTTGTGACAGTGACTTATTTGTGTGCCAAATTTATGTCGATGACATAATATTTGGTTCTACTAACCAAAAGTCTTGTGAAGAGTTTAGCAGGGTGATGACTCAAAAATTTGAGATGTCGATGATGGGCGAGTTGAACTACTTCCTTGGGTTCCAAGTGAAGCAACTCAAGGACGACACTTTCATCTCCCAAACGAAGTACACACAAGACTTGATAAAGCGGTTTGGGATGAAGGATGCCAAGCCCGCAAAGACTCCAATGGGAACTGACGGACACGTCGACCTCAACAAAGGAGGTAAGTCCGTTGATCAAAAAGCATACCGGTCTATGATAGGTTCCTTGCTTTACTTATGTGCTAGTAGACCGGATATTATGCTTAGCATATGCATGTGTGCTAGATTTCAATCTGATCCCAGGGAGTGCCACTTAGTGGCCGTTAAGCGAATTCTTAGATATTTAGTTGCTACGCCTTGCTTCGAGATCTGGTATCCAAAGGGGTCTACCTTTGACTTGATTGGATATTCAGACTTCGATTATGCTGGATGTAAGGTTGATAGGAAAAGTACATCAGGGACGTGCCAATTCTTAGGAAGGTCCCTCGTGTCATGGAGCTCTAAGAAACAAACTTCCGTTGCCCTATCCACCGCTGAGGCCGAGTATGTTGCCGCAGTACAGTGTTGCGCGCAACTACTTTGGATGAGGCAAACCCTCCGGGACTTCGGCTACAATCTGAGCAAAGTCCCACTCCTCTGTGATAATGAGAGTGCTATCCGCATGGCGGATAATCCTGTTGAACACAGCCGCACAAATCACATTGACATCCGGCATCACTTTTTGAGAGACCACCAGCAAAAGGGGGATATCGAAGTGTTTCATGTTAGCACCGAGAACCAGCTAGCCGATATCTTTACCAAGCCTCTAGATGAGTCAACCTTTTGCAGGCTGCATAGTGAGCTAAATGTCTTAGATTCGCGGAACTTGGATTGACTTATAGCATACATGTGTTTTATGCCTTGATCATGTTCCTTATGCATTTTGTTGTTTATATATGGTGCTCAAGTTGCACAAACACTCCCCGGACCTCACAAGTCCATTTGCGAGTGATGCACATATTTAGGGGGAGATGTGCTACAACTTGACCCTTTGAGACTAACCGTATGCTTGAGTTTACTTAATTTAGTCTCAAAGGTGGATTGAAAGGGAAAAGTGAACTTGGACCATTCAAGACTTCCACTGCACTCCGATGAGAGGGTAACTCACTCCAAGTTCATCTCCATACTCTTATTGCCTTTTTACTCTTATTTGAAGATTTTTGGTGAGGCAATGGGGTTTAAGGGCCAAGATTGATCCCATTTTGGTGCTTGATGCCAAAGGGGGAGAAAATAAGGCCAAAGCAAGAAATGGATCAGCTACCACTTGAGAATTTTGAAAATAGTAGAGTTATAGCTTTTGTTTTGAAAAATCATCTTATTGTCTCTTTTTGTCTTTTTGTCAAAATTGGTCTCTTGTGGGGAGAATGTTTGATTATGGGAAAAAGGGGGAGTTTTTGAATCTTTGATCAATTTCTCTTGGAATACCTTTCTCTATGCCTCAACAAGTGAGTTTGACTTAGAGATAGGAAATTGAGTTTGATTTGCAAAAACAAACCAAGTGGTGGAAAAGAATGATCCAAATATGCCAAATTTGAATCAAAAACATTTCTTATTCGAAATTACATTGATGTTGCACTTCTTTTAGTTGCTTTGTGTTGTGTTGGCATAAATCACCAAAAAGGGGGAGATTGAAAGGGAAATGTGCCCTTGGGCCATTTCTAAGTATTAATAAGTGTCAAATGGTGGATGAAGTGCAAATCAACACAAAGGTATGATTCTAGACTTAGTACATTGGTTTTTGTGTACTAACATATTTGTCTAAGTGCTAGAATCAGAGAAAATACAAATGGAAAAGACTTGGCTCCAGCAGCCAAGACTCTGCTCAGTCTGGGTGCACCGGACTGTCCGGTGGTGCACCGGACAGTGTCCGGTGCGCCAGCCTGGCGTCTGGTGAACTGCCTGCTCTCGGGTCTCGACGGCGGCGTACGGCTATAAATCACCGGACTGTCCGGTGGTGCACCGGACTGTCCGGTGAGTCGACTGTGGTGAAGTCGCCGCTCTCGGGAAACAAGTCAACAGCGTACGGCTATAATTCATCGGACTGTCCGGTGTTGCACCGGACTGTCCGGTGAGCCAACGGTCGGCCGCGCAATCCGCGCGTGACGTGTGGCCGAGCCAACGGTCAAAAGGAGGCACCGGACTGTCCGGTGCGCCAGTCGACAGAAGGCAAGATTTACCTTCCTGGATTGCTCTCAACGGCTCCTATCTGCCTTGGGGCTATAAAAGGGACCCTAGGCGTATGAAGGAGTACACCAAGCATTCTTTGAGCATTCTTGATCATTCACACTTCGTCTTTGCGCACTCGTTTGACATTCTTAGTGATTTGAGCTCCGTTCTAGTGAGAACTTTGTGATATTCATTTGAGCTCAAGTCTTGGCCGTGTGTGTGCGTATTGCTGTGGATTTGTGTGTGTTGCTTCCCTCCCTTACTCTAGTGCTTTCACTTTGATCCTTATTGTAAGGGCGAGAGACTCCAAGTTGTGGAGATTCCTCGCAAACGGGAAAGAGAAAAGAAAGAAGAACACCGTGGTATTCAAGTTGATCATCGGATCACTTGAAAGGAGTTGAGTGCAACTCTCGTCCATTGGGACGCCACAACGTGGACTCGACAAGTGTTGTACTTGGCCGAACCACGGGATAAATCCTTGTGTCTCTTGTGCTTGTGTTCACTGTGTCAATTGCGTTTCACAAGAGCTCTCCTTAGCCACTTGATTTCATTGCGCTAACACTTAATCAAGTTTTGTGGCTTTAAGTTTTAAGTTTTTACAGGATCACCTATTCACCCCCCCTCTAGGTGCTCTCAGGATTGAGTAGTTACCCCCTTATGAATATCGCCGAGGATGGAGTTCACGGGGTGATCTCTTTGAATCGCTTGGTGGACTCTTGGGTGTGGCGGTCTTTGATCCTGTTCATCTTCCTTGTCTTGATCATTGTTATCTCCCCCTTGATCATTGTCCTCCTCTTGAGGTAGCTCTTCCTCTTGATCTTCATTTTCATCATCTTGAGCTTGATCCTCATCTTGGGTTGGTGGAGATGCTTATATGGAAGATGAATGTTGATCTTGTGCTTGTGGAAGCTCTTCAGATTCCTTAGGACACACATCCCCAATGGACATGTTCCTTAGCGCGACGCACAGAGCTTCTTCATCATCTAGCTCATCAAGATCAACTTGCTCCACTTGGGAGCCATTAGTCTCATCAAACACAATGTCACAAGAAACCTCAACTAATCCAGTGGATTTGTTGAAAACTCTATATGCCCTTGTGTTTGAGTTATAACCAAGTAAAAAGCCTTCTACAGCCTTAAGAGCAAATTTAGATTTTCTTCCTCTTTTAACAAGAATAAAACATTTGCTACCAAAGACTCTAAAATATGAAACATTGGGCTTTTTACCGGTGAGGAGTTCATATGATGTCTTCTTGAGGATTCGGTGTAGGTAGAGCCAGTTGATGGAGTAGCAGGCGGTGTTAATCGCCTCGGCCCAAAACAGGTCTGATGTCTTGTACTCATCAAGCATGGTCCTCGCCATGTCAAGTAGAGCTCTATTCTTCCTCTCCACTACACCATTTTGTTGTGGTGTTGTTGGAGACTTGTTCTCAAGTGCTAAGAGTTAAGAACAAGGCAACATAGAAAATGTTAATCGTTAAAGTCCTTCGTCCTCCGAAGCATTATTTCCCTTAGGATATAATGGTTTACGGACGAAGGTTATGAAGGACATACCTTCATAAATTCATTAAACAATGACGAAGGAGAAAATGTAAAGGATATAAAAGACAATATGAACGATTATTTATTATTATCAAGCATAAACGGAAATATTATTGAATTACAAGTGTACCTTTAGCCGAGAAGGGATGACAATACAAGCGTGACGCAAAAAGTGAATGCCAAGTCAGCGTGACCAGTACGGGGATACTGTTCACCTATTTATAGGCACGGGACACAGCCCTTACAAAATTACATTCATGCCCTTTACATTTAATAATAATTCTATAGTAGTCTATCGAGGTCTGAATAGCCTTTTCATCTTTAAGTCGGTTCCGCTCTTTGCTGTCACGCCGAAGCTTTCCTGCTCGCACCTTCGGCTCCGTATCAACCTTCGTATTATTCTGGTCTACTGCAATGCCAACTTTAGTCCGAGGATACCTGTTTACACATTGTACTCCAGAAATACTGTTAAATCCTGTTTTTGAGGACCTTCGGATGCCGAAGGTCCCCAACAGTAGCCCCTCGCAATATTAATTTGTTCGAAATAATAAATTTAGATTGCGATATGGACGAAGGCTTTACGCCGAAGGTCCGAAAAAACACCTTCCCTTTGCTAGAATAGCAACATTCACTGACAAGTGGGGTCTTTCAATTTTCAACGCACCGAGCGTATAAATACAGTCATACCGCAAACTCATTTGGCACGCTTTCTGGCCAACCACTCCCGCTCACTCAATTTTTAGCTTTTGTGCACTAAGATTTGCTGAGCTTTTAGTTTTGAAGCTTCGGCTTTGAAAACAGTTTTTTAGTGTTTCCGAAGATGTCAGAAGCTGCTAAGAAGGCTGCTGCTGAGATGAAGCTGAGTCTTGATGAAGAGAAGAACTTAGGGTTTCTTATAGCGATGTCGAAGACCAACACAGAAAAAATCACCAAGGAGATTCTGGAAGGTTTGTCTGAAGATACTGGTGACAGTGAAAGTTATGATGTGGACAGCGGTGGCGAAGACTCCGAAGATCGTCCCTGGCGACCAAGCCATTCAGTTTATGGTAAATCAACTATCAAAGAGAATCATCTTGTTAACATGAGAGGAAGGTATTTCCGGGATCTGTCCGTTGTGAGGGCCGACGAAGGGGAGAAGACTTGTCCACACCCTGAAGAGAATGAAGTCGTAGTGTTCCGAAGCTTTTTGAAGGCTGGGCTACGATTTCCCTTGAGCAGCTTCGTCGTGGAGGTGCTGAAAATTTTCGAAGTCTATCTACACCAACTTACCCCCGAGGCAATCATAAGGCTGAATATCTTCGTGTGGGCCGTGCGAAGCCAAGGTCTGAAGCCTGATGCAAAAAGTTTCTGCAATATGCACGAATTATCATACGAGACAATACCTTGGGGTAAGGAACAGTATCACAATAACTTTGGCTGCTACAATTTTGTTTCTCGGTCTGGGTCAAGCTGCCCCGTGCCAACTTTTCGGAAGAGATGGCCCAGCGGCTGGATGACAGAATGGTTCTATGTAAAAAATGATCTGAAAGCTCGAGAAGATATCAAAGGTATAATTATGCGTCCTATTTGGCAAAGCTTCGGCCTTCGCAGGCCGAAGGTTGAAATGAATGAAGCTACCGAAGAATGCCAGAGAGCCTTCGGCGTTGTCTGCTCTTTTATAGGGACAAGGGACTTAGTACAAGAGCATATCGCTTTCAGGGTGTGGCCGCTTGCGGAGAAATGGGAAATGCCACAAGAAACCATAAAAGAGGCCGACGAAGGGGGACTTATCAGGTTTAAGTACACTTTTAAGTTTGGAGATAAATTTATTGAGCCAGATGATGAGTGGTTGAAAAGCATTGACAATTTAAGTGATGAGCTGCTTGGGACCTACTCGAAGGCCGAAGATACTGCAATGTCAGCAGCCTTCGGAGGCCGAAAAAAGAAGAGGCTGAATCGGGTATTTGATGCCATCGGGTTTGTCTACCCTGACTATTGCTATCCCATTCGAAGGCAGAAGAGAAAAAACACAACCTCTGCAAAAGAAGAAGCTGCAGCTGCTCCTAGCGAGCCAGAACCGAAAAGGAAGAAGATAAAGGTTCTTACGCATCGGCCGCGCTATATTGAACCAGCTTCGGTGCCTGAGTTTACCGGAGAAACTTCTTCGGCATCCGAAGCTGAAAAACCAACCGAGCCAACTTTACTGCCAGAAGTCGCAGAAACGGCCGAAGTGCCAATAAAGTCAAAATTGGAACGATAAAAAATTTTGTTATCAGGAACGAAAGAGAAGGCCGAAGCGCCGTCCACAGAAAAAATGGAAGAGGTAAAGGAAGCAACTGAGGGCTCCAAAACATCAGAAGTTTTGAGTCCTGCAGCAAACATTGGGACAGCAAAAAATGAAAAAGTGCCAGCCGTAACTCCGAAAAGAAAGAGAATGGCTAATGTGCTAGATGTACTGGAAACAATCAAATCTTCAAGCACACCTCCGAAGAAGGCTGCTGTCACTCCTGAAACAGCAACTGAAATTCCTGGTTCTACAGCTCCAGAGCAAGAGATTGAAGCCGAAGCTGGGCCCTCAGAGCCTGCAAAGGTAAAACCCTTGGAAAGTGAGGCAGAAAAAATAACAAAGCCAACTTTTGTTGAAGAAACCGGTGTTGTTGCCCCCGAAGCATCCCCCAAAATTCGTGATTATATTTTCCGTCATGCTTCGGGGAAAAAATTATCAGAAAAAGAAGAACAAGAGGCCCAGCACTATGCCCAAAAACTGAAATATCCAAAGGGGGCGTTAATATTTAATGGCAGTGGAGAAGAAGACTTCTTGTATTGTCTTCCCGACAGCAAGGAGATTTCTGTCTGCCGGGAGATGAGCAAGAGCTTCGGATTCCCGACTTTAGAAGACGGGCTCTCAGTGCTGTCGAAGAACGATCTGGCCGACAGCCTGGCTTACAATAGCTTAAAGGTACGATACATGAAATCCTTGTATTTTTCCGTTCGTTTAAACCTATTGACACACACATATTTCTCTTTGCAGGGCTTGATACTTAGCAATGCTCTCAGAGCACAGAAAGATGCTGAAGACGAAGGGTGTACTATAGCCCTGAGCAACCTTCGTTCCGAAGTAATTGAACTGAGGAACGAAGGTCTCGAAAAAGATAAAATATTATACTCATTGTTAAATAAAATAAAGGAAGACGAGGCTGCTTTTAAAGTTCAAGCTGAAGCTCAAAAGCGCGAAATTGAAGATCTTCGGAAACAACTGGCCAGAGCTAAGGAAGAACGCATTCTTGAAGAAACAAAGCGTGAACTCAGCGATCAATGGGCAGATCACCTAGAAGTGACTGTTGAAAAGCTTCGTTCGTCCAAAAAGAGATGCTATGAAAAATCTATAGATTGTGTTAAGAAACTAAAGGCTAGCTTCGCCAAGGTCGGCGCATTCTCAAATGAGGAAAACTTTTCGAGAGGCAATCCCGAAGGTGTCATCGAATGGATCGACCACGAAGCTGATGCCTTCGAAGAAATTTTAAGTAGCCGAGGAGATATATGCGCCTTCTCTGGTGCCAGAGGGATTGCCACCATCTTGGAGAAGAAAGGCTGCGATCATGTAAAAATTTTAGCACAATCCGAAGCTGCTTTGTCCTTTGAAGATGCAAAAGATCCTTCGGCCGAAGCTAGTGTAATTGGTGGAAAATTTTTTACCGATATCTGGGATAATGGTGGCCGAGAAATGGCCGGAGAAATTGTTCGAAGAAGTGAAAAGGGCATTCACGATGCTAGAGAAGTAATTGAGGCTGCTGAAAAGAGCGCAGAGGCCGAAGGTCAATTAGGTATTAAATAATAGTTTTTATCGTGTTGTAATCTTAGGCTTTAAGATTTGTTTGCGATTTGTAATAGCAATGTAGCCGTGTCCTGTCCTTCCTCAGATCCTACTGAAGTATTTCCGGGTGCACGGCCTAGGGGTGACGATGAGATTAAAAAGATGGCTGAAGCTATTATGGATGAAGTTGTCGATCGACTGTTGAACGAAGCTGCAGAGGTAGTACTTAGGGAAAACTAAATGCTGTTGTAAAAACATTTTAAATGTAATATGTGTAATATCTTGTAATCCTGCATGTAATATACTTTGTGGTTCAATTCTTTACGATGCATGAAACTTTACATACGTACCGTTTTTGAGTCTTTGGCGAAAAAACACCTTCCCTTCTTTTCATGCTTCGTGAAGAAGAATTGCCATTTATCACAATAATGTCCAAAGTATTCCGAAAAGTGCTCAAGCTTCGTAGAAACATTCTTCAAAGCTGTACTTCAGAGATCAATATTGTTTCTCCTTGTGACTTGGCATGATTTGCCCCTTTTTCAAAGCGTTTTCCCGAAGATCGATATCATACCCCCTTTTTATGTCACATGCAGCATGATGTATGATGCTTATGTTATGCAAAAAATGATGTGATGATGTTATGCCATGTAAGGTGATATTCGAAGGTACACGCACATCTGCGCGATAAAACACATAATCTTTTTGTGAATCAGCGTTGACTTTTCGCTGTAAGCCTCCCTTAGGAGCTTCTTCGCCTTTTACTTCAGCGGAATCAGCGTTGACTTTTCGCTGTAAGCTCTGCATTCCCTTAGGAACGACTTTGGAGCTTCTTCGCCTTTTACTTAGGCGGTATCAGCGTTGACTTTTCGCTGTATGCTCTGCATTCCTTTTGGAACGACTTTGGAGCAAAAAACTTACACTGCGCTCCCTTCGGAGCGGCTTTTTGTGACTTCGTCAAACTTACTCTGCGTTCGTTAGAACGACTTTTGTTGCTTCGAAGAATTTTTGATAGTTCGAAGGTCCTTCTTATTATCACAAGTCTTTGAACTTCGATCAATTTAAGCCTGTGGAGAAAACATATATTTGTTTTTTGTAGGAATCAACGAAACTAATTACACGAAACCTAAACAATGTCCTTTATTACAGAAAATAAAACTGAATGAAAAAGATTGCTATTAAGGTAGGATATTCGTCAATAGATGTGCTTTGACTCTAGCACAGTGCTATTGACTGTACGAGCTTCGGACTGCTCTCTGAAGTCCCTCTGGTGTGGAGTATACTGGCTCCCTTCTGGCTGCTGGCCTTGTTGCAACGGAGGTGGAGGCGGAGGCTGTTGCCAGGAAGCTTGAGGCTGACTCGCCGAAGCAACAGAAACTGCAGGATGATTGCCCACATATTCTGGGATGTAGGGCGAATGATACGAAGCTGTATGCATGACCTGCTTCGGCTGAGCTTGTTGTGCTGCTGCTTCAGCTATTTCCTTTTGCTTCTGAATAGTAACATGGCACATCCTGGTAGTATGGCCTTTGTTCTCACCGCAGAATAAGCAAAAGATTCTTCTCGGTTGATCGCCAAATCTTCCTCCGAAGCCCCTGGCGCCTCTGCCTCTTGGAGCTGGTGGTCGGAAGGAGCTTTGTTGTTGCCCTGAAGCCTGTGAGGAGTATTGTGGCCTTTGCTGCTGACTCCCTTTATCATCATTCTGAGTAGAATTGTGAATTGACCTGACATGCCTCGGGTAAAACCTTCCTCCGAAGCCCCTGGTCATTTCAGAAAACCTGAAAGCCTCCTCCCTTCTTTGACGAAAATCATTGTCAGCTCGAATGTATTCGTCCATCTTCTGGAGCAGCTTTTCCAGCGTTTGTGGTGGCTTCCTGGCAAAATACTGTGCTGACGGCCCTGGCCGAAGCCCCTTGATCATAGCCTCAATGACAATCTCATTGGGCACTGTTGGCGCCTGTGCCCTCAATCGTAGAAACCTTCGGACATATGCCTGAAGGTACTCTTCATGGTCCTGGGTACACTGGAAGAGAGCCTGAGCAGTGACCGGCTTCGTCTGAAATCCTTGAAAGCTAGTTATCAGCATATCCTTCAATTTCTGCCAAGAAGTGATTGTCCCTGGCCGAAGAGAAGAGTACCAAGTCTGAGCAACGCTTCTGACGGCCATGACAAAGGATTTTGCCATAACTGCCGTATTGCCACCGTACGAAGATATAGTTGCTTCATAGCTCATTAGGAATTGCTTAGGGTCTGAGTGACCGTCATATATGGGAAGCTGGGGTGGCTTGTAGGTCTGTGGCCAAGGTGTAGCCTGCAATTCTGTTGAGAGAGGAGAAGCATCATCAAAAGCAAAGTTTCCATGATGGAAATCGTCATACCAGTCATCCTCATTACGGAAGTCTTCCTGGTGAAGCTCTCTGCGTGGAGGCCTTCGGTTTTGATCATCTTGAACAAGATGACGAACCTCTTCGGAAGCTTCATCTATTTGTCTCTGAAGATCAGCTAGACGGGCCATCTTCTCCTTCTTGCGTTGAACCTGCTGCTGAAGGATTTCCAGATTTTGAATTTCCTGATCCAGATCATCCTCCGGAGGTGTTGGACTGGCAGCCTTCCTCTTCTGGCTTCGTGCCTCTCTAAGAGAAAGGACGTCTTGATTGGGGTCCAGCGGCTGCAGCGTGCCAGCCCCTGCTGCTGAAGCCTTCTTCGGTGGCATGACGAAGGTAATGCTTGCCGAAGGTGTTGACAGGCTCAAGAAATGGAAGTGAGTTCACCGGAGGTGGGCGCCAATGTTGGAGACTTGTTCTCAAGTGCTAAGAGTTAAGAACAAGGCAACATAGAAAATGTTAATCGTTAAAGTCCTTCGTCCTCCGAAGCATTATTTCCCTTAGGATATAATGGTTTATGGACGAAGGTTATGAAGGACATACCTTCATAAATTCATTAAACAATGACGAAGGAGAAAATGTAAAGGATATAAAAGACAATATGAACGATTATTTATTATTATCAAGCATAAACGGAAATATTATTGAATTACAAGTGTACCTTTAGCCGAGAAGGGATGACAATACAAGCGTGACGCAAAAAGTGAATGCCAAGTCAGCGTGACCAGTACGGGGATACTGTTCACCTATTTATAGGCACGGGACACAGCCCTTACAAAATTACATTCATGCCCTTTACATTTAATAATAATTCTATAGTAGTCTATCGAGGTCTGAATAGCCTTTTCATCTTTAAGTCGGTTCCGCTCTTTGCTGTCACGCCGAAGCTTTCCTGCTCGCACCTTCGGCTCCGTATCAACCTTCGTATTATTCTGGTCTACTGCAATGCCAACTTTAGTCCGAGGATACCTGTTTACACATTGTACTCCAGAAATACTGTTAAATCCTGTTTTTGAGGACCTTCGGATGCCGAAGGTCCCCAACAGGTGTGTAGGGAGAAGAGAACTCATGCTTGATGCCCTTCTCCTCAAGGAAGCCTTCAATTTGAGAGTTCTTGAACTTTGTGCCATTGTCGCTTGTTATCTTTTTTATCCTCAATCCGAACTCATTTTGAGCCCGTCTCAAGAATCCCTTTATGGTCTCTTGGGTTTGAGATTTATCCTACAAAAAGAATACCGAAGTGAAGCGAGAATGATCATCCACAATTACAAGACAATACTTACTCCCGCCGATGCTCATGTAAGCGATCGGGCCGAATAAATCCATGTGGAGTAGCTCAAGCGGCCTTTCGGTCGTCATGATGTTCTTGTGTGGATGATGAGCACAAACTTGCTTTCCTACTTGACATGCGATACAAACCCTGTCTTTCTCAAAATGAACATTGGTTAGTCCTAAAATGTGCTCTCCCTTTAGAAGCTTGTGAAGATTCTTCATTCCAACATGGGCTAGTCGGCGATGCCAGAGCCAACACATATTAGTCTTAGAAATTAAGCAAGTGTCGAGTTCAGCTCTATTGAAATCAACTAAGTATAGCTGACCCTCTAACACTCCCTTAAATGCTACTAAATCATCACTTCTTCTAAAGACAGTAACACCTACATCAGTAAATAGACAGTTGTAGCCCTTATTGCATAATTGAGAAACAGAAAGCAAATTGTAATCTAATGAGTCTACAAGAAAAACATTGGAAATAGAATGGTCAGAGGATACAACAATTTTACCAAGTCCTTTCACCAAACCTTGATTTCCATCCCTGAATGTAATAGCTCGTTGGGGATCATCATTTTTCTCGTATGAGGAGAACATCCTTTTCTCCCCTGCCATGTGGTTTGTGCACCCGCAATCAATGATCCAACTTGAGCCCCCGAATGCATAAACCTACAAAACAAGTTTAGGCCTTGTTCTTAGGTACCCAAACAGTCTTGGGTCCTTTCACATTAGAAACAAGCACCTTGGGTACCCAGACACAAGTCTTTGAGCCCTTGTGTTTGGCCCCAACATATTTGGCAACTACTTTGCCTGATTTGTTAGTCAGCACATAGGAAGCATCAACAATCTTAAATGAAACAATGGGCTCATTTGATGCAGTAGGAGTTTTCTTTTTAGGCATTTTAACATGGGTAGAATGTCTAGAACTAGATGTCTCATTCTTATACATAAAAGCATGATGAGAACCAGAATGAGACTTTCTAGAATGAATTCTCCTAATTTTATGTTCGGGATAACCAGCAGGATATAAAATATAGCCGTCGTTATCCTGAACCATAGGAGCCTTACCCTTAACAAAATTGGACAATCTTTTAGGGGCATTAAGTTTGACATTGCTTCCCTGTTGGAAACCAATGCCATCCTTGATGCCAGAGCATCTCCCACTATAGAGCATGCTACGAGCAAATTTAAAATTTTCATTTTCTAGCTCATGCTCGGCAATTTTAGCATCTAATTTTGCAATATGATCATTTTGTTGTTTAATCATGGCAATGTGATCATGTATAGCATCAACATTTATATCTCTACATCTAGTGCAAATAGAGACATGGTTAACAGTAGATGTAGAGGGTTTGCAAGATCTTAATTCTTCTATCTTAGCCTTAGCAACTAATTTATCATTTTCAATCTTAAGGCTAGAAAGAGATTCATTTAATTTATCAATCTTAGCAATTAACCATGCATTTTCATTTCTAAGACTAATAATTGAATCATCACACCCATTTAATTTCTCTACCTTAGCAATCAAATTCACATTCTCAATTATAAGGTTAGAGATAGTGTCATGGCAAATGCTAAGCTCCTTAGTACTCGTTTCACATTTTTCTATCTCCTGAGCATAAGCATTTTTCACCTTAACATGCTTCTTGTTCTCCTTAATAAGGAAGTCCTCTTGGCTATCCAAGAGTTCATCCTTCTCATGAATAGAACTAATTAATTCATTCAATTTTTTCCTTTTGTTGCATGTTTAGGTTGGCAAAAAGTGTGAACAAATCATCTTCATCATCACTAGAGCTAGCCTCATCACTAGATGTTGCATATTTAGTGGAAGCTCTAGATTTTACCTTCTTCTTTTTGCCGTCCTTTGCCATGAGGCACTTGTGGCCGACGTTGGGGAAGAGGAGACCCTTGTTGATGGCGATGTTGGCGGCGTCCTCGTCGGAGGAGGAGTCGGTGGAGCTCTCATCGGAGTCCCACTCCCGGCATACATGGGCATCGCCGCCCTTCTTCTTGTAGTGCTTCTTCTTCTCCTTCTTCCTCCCCCTCTTGTCGTTATCCCTGTCACTATCACTAAACAAAGGGCATTTAGCGATAAAATGACCGGGCTTACCACATTTGTAGCAAACCTTCTTGGAGCGGGGTATGTAATCCTTCCCCCTCCTTTGCTTGAGGATTTGGCGGAAGCTCTTGATGATGAGCGCCATCTCCTTGTTGTCGAGCTTGGAGGCGTCGATGGGGAGTCTACCAGACTCTTCTTTCTTCTCCTCCGTCGCCTTGAATGCGATGGGTTGCACCTCGGGTGTGGAGGTGCCACCTTGCTTGATGATTTGTTTGGAGCCTTTGATCATCAATTCAAAGCTCACAAACTTTCCTATCACTTCCTCAGGAGACATTAACTTGTATCGAGGATCACCACGAATTAATTGAACTTGAGTGGGATTATGAAAAACAAGTGATCTTAGAATAACCTTGACCATTTCATGGTCATCCCACTTGGTGCTCCCGAGGTTGCGCACTTGGTTGACCAAGGTCTTGAGCCGGTTGTACATGGCTTGTGGCTCCTCCCCTTGGTTGAGCATGAATCGACCGAGCTCCCCCTCGATCGTCTCCCGCTTGGTGATCTTGGTCACCTCATCTCCTTCGTGCGTGGTCTTTAGCACGTCCCAAATCTCTTTGGCACTTTTCAACCCTTGCACCTTATTATACTCCTCTCGACACAAAGAGGCGAGGAGTATAGTAGTTTTTTGGGAATCAAAGTGCTTGATTTGGGAAACCTCGTCCGAATCATAGCCTTCATCCCCTACGGATGGTACCTGTGCTCCAAACTCAACAATATCCCAAATACTAGCGTGGAGTGAGGTTAGATGGTGCCTCATTTTATCACTCCACATACAATAATCTTCACTGTCAAAAACCGGTGGTTTGCCTAATGGGATGGAAAGTAATGGAGTACGTTTAGAAATGTGAAGGTAGCATAGGGGGATCTTACTAAACTTCTTGCGCTCATGGAGCTTAGAAGTGACAGACGGTGCGTCGGAGCCGGAGGTGGATGGTGATGAAGAGTCGGTCTCATAGTAGACCATTTTCTTCATTTTCTTCTTCTTGTCGCCACTCCGGTGTGACTTAACGTGGGGAGGTGATTCCTCCCTTCGTTTGTCGCCGAACTCCCTTGATAGAGCCTTCCCGTGGCTTGTGGCCGTTTCCATCTCCCTCTTGGCAGATCCTCTCGACATCACTTCGAGTGGTTAGACTCTTAATGAAGTACTGCCTCTGATACCAATTGAAAGTCGCCTAGAGGGGGGGTGAATAGGTGGAAACTGAAATTTACAAACTTTAAGCACAACTACAAGCCAGGGTTAGCGTTAGAAATAAATGTGAGTCCGAAAGAGAGGGCGAAAACAAATCACAAGCAAATAAGGCGGATGACACGGTGATTTGTTTTACCGAGGTTCGACCTCGAAGGCCTAGTCCCCGTTGAGGTGGTCACAAAGACCGGGTCTCTTTCAACCCTTTCCCTCTCTCAAACGGTCACTTAGACCGAGTGAGCTTTCTCCTTATCTCATGGGTCACTTAGACCCCGCAAGGACCACCACACACTTGGTGTCTCTTGCCTTGGTTATGAAAACTCTTGGAAGCAAGAAAGAGGAAGGAAGAAAGCGATACAAGAACAAGAGCTCAAAGAACTCGAGCAAAACTCTCTCTCTAGTCACTAATTGTTTGGATTGGAAATGGGACTTGGAGAGGCTTTGATTCTATCGAATTGTGTCTTGTATTGGTTGCACTAGCTCTTGTATTGAATGGGATGTCTGAAATCTTGGATGCCTTGAAGTCGTGGTGGTTGGGGGGTATTTATAGCCCCAACCACCAAACCAACCGTTGGGGAGGTTGTCTGTCGATGGGCGCACCGGACAGTCCGGTGCGCCACCGGACACTGTCCGGTGCGCCAGCCACGTCACCCAACCGTTAGGGTTCTGACGGTTTTGACCGTTGGAGCTCTGACAAGTGGGGCCACCAGACAGTCCGGTGCCGCACAAGACAGGCACTATTCACTGTCCGCTGTGCCTTCTGGCGCCGCTCTGACTCTGCGTGCTCTGCCCGCGCACTATTCGTTGGAGTCGACCGTTGGAATCGACCGTTGTGCTGGCGACTGTTGCTCCGCTTGGCACACCGGACAGTCCGGTGGCACACTGGATAGTCCGGTGGCACACTGGACAGTCCGGTGAATTTTAGCGGAGTGGCACCTAGAAAACCCGAAGCCGAGGAGTTCAGAGTGTACGGTCCCTGGTGCACCAGACACTGTCTGGTGATGCATCGGACACAGTTCGGTGGCACACCGGACAGTCCGGTGCGCTAGACCAGGGAGCACTTCGGTTTTCTTTTGCTCCTTTATTTTGAACCCTAACTTGTTCTTTTTATTGGTTTGTGTTGAACCTTTGGCACCTGTAGAACATATAATCTAGAGCAAACTAGTTAGTCCAATTATTTGTTTTGGGCATTTCAACCACCAAAATCAATTAGGAAAAGGTTAACCCCTATTTCCCTTTCACATAGGTAGACATGGGAGTGGAGATGTCCATGCAGGCACATTAGGTCTTAACTGGACACTATGTCCTTCCGTCTTTTCCGATTGGTGAGGTGGTCCAATCGGTTTTATCTGTTGTCGCTCCGGAGTGGGTGAGCGAGGTCGCTTCGTTGGTCGGTCACTTGGGTCGACCTTCGTTTTTGCATATTTAGACAATAATTGATCGAAGGTTGGGCCAGATCTGACCAGTCGACCAGCTGCCTTGAATGTGTTAGTTTTCCACGTACCTATTTCCGGTCGTCGTGGTTTGAAGGTGTGTGGTCGTCGTGGTTCCTGGGTGTTGCCGGACCATCCACTGGAATGATCCGGACTGTCTGGCGGTGTCCCAGACCGTCCGCGTCTGTGCGTCGGACCATCCACGATGCGCAGAACAGGCGCTAGCGTCTAGTTTCCTATATGCGCTTGCCTCGCAGTGTTGGAGGTAGTGATGGTAATTTTCTGAGTCTTCCCCCCACCAGGAGTCTTCTCGGCCACTATTTTCCTGCAAGAAATTTTTATTATTTTCATTGGTCTTCCGCGCGTCGCCGATGATGACTTCTTTGCCTTTGCCCTTATCGGCTATGCTGGGCCGAATTAGGACCTTTTTGCCCTCGAAGTCAATCACATTCATTGGGAAGGGCTCCGTATCCACCTGCATTTCCTGAAATTTCAATCGTCCCTCGTTAATGGCCGATTGGATTTGTCGTCGAAATACATTACAATCATTAGTGGCATGGGAAAAAGAGTTGTTCCACTTGCAATATGCACGACGTTTTAGTTCGTCAGCGGGTGGAACAATATGATTTATCTTAATGTTGCCATTTTTGAGCAACTCATCGAATATCTTGTCACATTTGCCAACATTAAATGTAAACTTAACCTCCTCTTGCCATTTCTTTTGAACCGGTTGTAAGGAGGAACAAGCCGAAGATTCGGCCTGTTTTGGCCAAACCATTTCAGCCGCATATACTTCTTTTGATTCGTCGTCCGAGCTACTTTGGTCACACTCTACTATATGGACGTTTTGACGAATCGTTTTAGCAGTTTCTTTGCTTCGGCTTTCACAAGCCAAAGCTCTCTGATGTAATTGTGCTAGCGTGAAAAACTGGATGTCTTCTAATATTTCCTTTAAATAATATCGCAATCCATTAAAGGCTAATCCTGCTAGCTGTTTTTCTGCTAAATGAATTTGAAAGCATCGGTTTCTTGTATCCCTGAATCTACGGATGTACTGATTAACCGATTCATCTTTTCCTTGTCGCAGGGCCACTAGGTCTACCAAATCTAACTCATAGTCACCGAAAAAGAAGTGATCATGGAATTTTTGTTCTAAAACCTCCCATGACAAAATAAAACTAGGAGGTAATGTGGCATACCATGCGAATGCAGTTCCTGTTAAAGATAATGAAAATAAACGCACACAGAACGCCTCTGTGTCGGCCAATTCTCCTAATTGTGCTAAAAACTGGTCTGTGTTCGCGTGTGCTCTTTCCTTGGTCACCCGAAAATTTTGCGAATTTGGGTATCCTGGTTCCCTGGGGGTATGGGTGATGGTCAAATCGACTGTCGTAAGGTCTCTGATATGATTGTCCCCCAGGGACCATGCTTACTCCGAGTTTATCTCGGAATGCCCCAGCTATCTCTTCCCTTACTATATCAATATCAGCCGGTGGGAGACCGCCGGCTCATTGGTCCAATATTGGTGAGGTTGTTTGGATACTAGCATGTTGTCTTCCCCCATTGGTTTGAGTTTTGTGGCGTATTAATATCTTCCCTATGTGGTTCATAGGACCGGTCGTCTCTTTCCGGCCTTCTATGGGCTGGAAAGTGCTCACCCCCATGTGTTTGAAATGTTGTATTATGGTGCTGGGGTGCTGTAGGATATGATGGGAAGTTTTGCTGGGACGTATGAGGTTTCAGGTAACAATCCTCCTCAAAAAACTCGGTGCCGGACTGTCCGATTGGATACGCGGATCGTCCGGCGGTATGCACAGACTGTCCGGCCACGTGGCTGGACCGTCCGTCGCTGTATGCGGACCGTCCATCGCTGTATGCAGACAGTTCGATTGGGTAGTTTAGGGTTTGCGCAGTACGTGGTTGCTCGGGCGCATGTCTCGGTAACTCAGTAAAAATGGGACCGGCCGTTGCTGGCTCGGACGGTCCGCGCTCACGTGCGGACGATCCGGACATGTGCAGATCAGCTAATTTATTGCCGATTTGTGTAGGAGGTTGTGGTTGTTTAGGGTATGTGTCTATCGGCATCCCATAAAGGGGTTGTGACTGGCCGTGACAACTTGTAGCCGATTAATTACACGTGTTTTCCCCCAATTCAACCTCGTGCGAAGGAAAATTTGCGACGGTAGATTTATCGAGCGCACGTACTAGCCTCCTATAATCTTTTTGCATACCCCCTATGATATTTTGTATTCGGTCTCGTTGCTCATCTATATAATTTTTAAGGGATTGGAGGTCGTTTGTGTCGCTTACCTCAGGGGTATTTGTGGTAGACTCGAGCGCAACCAGATATATCGCCCATTGCCGAATGACCTTGTTGTTCCTGTCCACCTTGAAGTTGGCCAGGAACTTCGCCTTTGCTTCTTGGATCAGCTGCTCATTGTGCTCCTCGAACTGGAGCTGTTCGTCAGTCGACAAGGTCTCCCAAGTCGGCTCTATGATATTGCTAGGGGAGACGTTAGAGTTATCCCTTGAACTGGCCATTGAGGGCCGGTCTGATGGGTCTATATGTGCTATCCCCAGCGGAGTTGCCAAAAAGTGTGTTGGCGTCGATCCGGGTGCCAATCACTGCGATGATAACCGGCGGCGGTGCTCTCTGCATAGGCACGGACGGTCCATAGCCAGGGGTCGGACGGTCCGCGACCTGGCGCAGGGATCGTGTTCCCTGCCTGACGGGTCGAACGGTCCACGCGTGCGCAGGGGCGGCGGAGTTCGCCGACGGTGCCTGAATCTCGCTCCCGGGAGGGACCCCGTCAGGGGGAGAGATTCTAGGTGTTGTCAAGGGTCAGCAGACCGACCTAGACACCTCTAATCGACGTAGAGCCAAAGAGAAGCGGAGAATTTGAGGATTGAGAGACTAAAATAGAACTAAACTAGAACTACTCCTAATGTCTAAGAAAAAAACGAGAGATAAACTGATTATTGATTCGATTGTTGATGATTAATCGGTCGTATTCCTCTGTATTTATAGAGGAGGGGGCTGGACCCGTTACAAACAAATTTCCCGAGTTAATTCCGTGAATCTAGCCAACAACTGTAGCAAGAAACTCGGAACCCTAACTGACTCTGCGCGCGCGGACCGTCCGCACCACCAGTGTGGACCGTCCAGACCGCGGACCGTCCGGCCTCGGGGCCGGACCGTCCGCACGGTCATTTTTGCTCTCCAACAATATGGTACATGATCTTTTAAGCCTAGTTTGGGTACTATAGTATTAACCCCAATCTACATGTGTTGAAGTAGATTGGGGTCAATACTAGAGTATCTAAATAAAGTCTTATATGTCAATACCTGAGATAGTCTTAACCAGCTAATAAAGAGAGATATAGTACGTTGATCCCTCATGGTGGAACAACTACTTATGATGTCAATAAATGCTAACGAAGCCATTATTAGTAAACATTAAAAATACTTCAAGGGAGAAAAACATGAGAAGAGTCTAATCTATGTGCATAAAATCATATAATATATTAGATAGACGTGTAATTGCTCGGGTCACCTTGCTATCTATATGTAATCATTAAAAATACGGGCGTGCTCACCATGAATACCACAGGTAAAAAAAACTTTAAGCCTACGGTGTGAGTGTTATTTTCACATGTGGTGCCTTAAAAATCTGCCAGTAGAAATCAAATTTCTATAGGATGTTTGTTAAGAAAACGTCTGTAGAAATCCATAATTTCTATCGACCATTTTCTTAAGGAACCACATAGAGAAATCGATTTGTATAGACGGATTTCTACATTTTATCCTTAGTTTTTTGGTTTTTCAAATTATCTCGGATGATAAAACCTCTAGAATAAAAGTTGTAGATATCGAAAAGTTAAGAAACTTTGTAGTTGATAAATATTTTATTTGAAATCATCTCAACTCTAAAAAATTAAATTCAAATTTGTCAAATTCAAAATGCCAATTTTGCAATGTCATTGGATAGAAAAGGTATCAAAATAAAAGTTGTAGAACTTCAAAAGTTATTAAACTTTGTAGTTGAAAACTTTTTTATTTGAATTCATTTACGGTCTCCATCAATCAATTTACACTCAGTTGGTTATAATATATAAGCAACAAAACTGCTGTCTAGATACCAAATAAGTGATAGGTGGGGTCGTAGAGGAGGGTACACACGAGGGTGGGGTCTCGGGGGTCAATACACACCGATCGCGCGAAAAATGCCGCAACTTGCGATGGAGATTGGCGGGCAAGGTCACCCTAATTAGATTAATTTTTTTTATTTTGAAAATCTATTTTATGTTTCCTGAAAAATATTTTCGCTGGAGGTTTTATTTTCTCAACCGCCACCCGCCTAGATAAATAATTATTTCTACTGACCCCTAACACTGGCGGTTCTGAAAAACGTCACTGCAAATAGGTTTAAAACCGCCACTATAGAGCTTCTGTGTACCAGTGTACTACACTTGCTATAATAATTTATAGAGCGTGGATTGTATACACCCAAACATGTGATTGGCAACCCGATGGGCGACGTTGTTCCAAAAATAGAGCTTGGTTTTGAACGGTGCTCAATCACTCTACGAGATTCCCGTAGACACACATCACTATCTTAAATTTCAAACATGTTTATATGCATTAAAAAGTTGAAAACATAACACTACATGGAACAGTGTGATGCTAGTTAAGCGTTGAACACATGAACTAGGTGTGAGAGAGCATTTGTAGAATTTTTTTGGTAGTGCATACAACACAACACATGAACTAGCTGTGAGGGTCATTTGTTGTTGTAAGCTAAGCTTATAGTAATACTAGATGCATGAATGACATAATAAAAAACTGCGAGGGTCATTTTTTGGGTGTGAGATGAGTTAATACTAAATGTGTGAATAACACAATAAAAACTGGATGAGCTATGTGGCGCTCGGATGTAAGGACACATCTTTTAACATATATAAATGGTAAGGCTAGCCAAAGATAATTTGTTGGTACTCTCAATATGTTTCTTCTCAAATAAACTATCTTGTAATATATGCTTGCATGCATGTTGTGAGATAATGGAGTAAAACAATTTAGATTGGTGTTATTATGTATATTATAAAAAGAAAACATTATCGAATTTGGTGGTGAAGTCACAATTACATTTTTTGTTTTGTATCAGTACCGAGGTTTTGGCTTTGTATTTTCAAAACAAACACATACCTATTATACCTACTAACATTAGTTGCTACCTATTAGTGTTTCTCTATTAAATAAGTTCGATCACTAAGTTTGGTCAATCGGTTGTATAAATTTCTTTATTAATATAACACCAGACAATGAAAGGAGCCTATCTAGGAGTGATTCTCCTGATAGGTCACCAAAACACACAAGTCGTAGACGTGATTTTACTCCGGGATACTCATTTGCAAGATAATATCATTCACCTTTTATTGATCGCTTGCATTTTGGTGGAAGAAATCACCGTGACAGGTAATTGAATCAAAGTTTCATATATTGTTTTCATTGATTTAGAGTTTTAAATTATGTTTCCCTCTTATATAGGTACATGGTTTACCAGGGTTCCCGATATCGATCACCGTCGGAGCCCCGCCAGAGACAGTGTCAACGCCAATGAAAATAAATTATTATTATTTATATGCTATAGTTAAATATTTTTTGTATGGTTATCAACTTTTATTATTTCTGATAACACGCCATCGAGCCAATTCTGAATAGACAGTCATTTTTGTTTGTTACTTACTCCCTCCGTTCCAAATTATAAGTTCTTTTGACTTCTTGGTACATCAATTTACTATGTATCTAAATATAATGTATGTCTAAATACATAGCAAAATCTATGTAAAAAAAGTGAAAGCGATTTATTATTTGGTATGGATGGAATAGTATCTCCTAATGATTGAAACAATTAATTTGGAGTTTCTTTTCCAATCGATATGCGTAGCTCATTCTTGTGGTTGTTTCTTTGTTATGATTTATTTTATTTTACTTTGCCAATTGAGACGTAGTTGAGCGCATCGGAGCCGTTCACCTCCTGCCACGAAAATGTCACGGGGTGATTGTGCAGGGTCAGTTTCCAGGAGCCACCTTTCTAGGTCAGTATCAAGGTCTCCGCCCGTGCACCTGATTCTCCATCTCTGAAGCGTAAGTGATGGAAAATCTCAGTCCCGGTCCCGTACACTGTCTGATGGAGGCAACAAAGGTTTGGTCTTCTACGGGATGGCTATCCTGATTCAGCTGGAAAGTAGGTTTCCACTTGGGCATTGAAATGTATTTGACTACCTTGGCCATTGGCTGTTGATCGGTCCATAGCACTTTGTGTTACAACACTAGGGTAGAGAAGAGAAGCAATTTACGGACATTATCCGGATAATATACACCTGGATATGATATAGAGTCACTGTTATTTGGTAATATTTATAAATCTTGAGTTAGGTACGGTACTAGACGGACGGGTGTGGCTTACGTGACTGTCTGGGTGTCTGGCACAGTGGTACCCGTGCGGTGGGGTTCGGGTACCCGGGACGTTCATAACTGCTTCCTCAATCCTCATACCCTAGCCTCTGAGGTGCCGTTTGGTTCACATATTTGTAACATAATAGGTAACTGATAACGTTAAATCATATTTATTTTAGTCCAACCGTAATCAGATACCACACTAAAAATTGATACCAGCCTATTCAAACTTGTTATCGCCAGTAATCGTGTGTAAACCATTACCGTTACCATTTACGTTACATTTCTTGAACTAAACAACACCTGAATGTTGAGCCGTTATGCACGAATGCATAGAATAAGAATAATTGTACTTACCAAATATTAAGCATAATTTGCTGAAAATAAGCAAATCAGACCTACAATTCATCTTTTACATCCCCAAAGAAGGACGCCCCACCACAATACCTTATCCTCACTTTATTCAAATTGTAAAAGTCTGCAAATGATAGCAGAGCAATTGCACATATTAATATACTATTGTGACATAATACAACAGGATGATCATTTAGGGTTTGTTCGGTTATTCCCAATACACATGGATTGGATGGGATTGGAAAAAATTGTGAAGAAGTTTGAGCTGTTTGGGATTCAAACCCATCCAATTCCGCTCAATCCACATGGATTGAGAGCTAACCGAACAGGCCCTTAAGTGGTGTTTGGTTCGTCAGTTTTGCTCCGGGGTCAGATTACAGAGCAAGCTGATTACGTAACTCGTGTTTGGTTCCAGCATGAAGTAAATAGATACTGCGTAATCAGATCCAGCGCTTGTTAAAGTGGTGATAACGCCAGATCGTTAAACAAAAATGAAACAGATCCCTTTGCTGCCACTTCCCGTTTCCTCGGATGTTTTCCAAACTAAACAATCATCGGCTTTTGTTACATTTTTTCGGATTACAGCCGCATATCCACTACATTCCCGTTTGTGTTTACGTAATTCTAACCAAACAACACCTTAGTTGCTGATAAGGAGTTAACAGTTTGCAGCGAGAAATTAAGATAGAGTATATATTTGAGCTTTCATATATATGGTTATATATCTCTTGTATTATTGGTTTGTTGAACGGTTTGATAACTAATATTATTGAGACAAACTATCTGACAAATATCCACTATCTACCCGATTAATATCCGATACATGTTTCTTACCCACCTGAATTATTATTCGATCCCTCTTGTATCCTTCTCGAATTTTAACCATCCGTACCCAATTATGTATGCTAATGTAATTTTAACTAAATCTTATTAGAAGTTTTAAGTATAGATATTTGGTTAAAAATATCCATCCTGAAATATGCAAACAAGCATTTTTTAGTTGAAGCATTTAGATGAATTTCTTTTCCATCATTCATGATTGGTTTTTTCAAGATTCCTAATGGTTTTATCCTGTTGTGAGTCACTCTCTAAATGGTTAGATAAAATATATATAGGTAGCAAGCTATTCTAGCAATACAAAAGTTTTAAGTTAAGCATCCTGCATCTGTATGACATTTTACCAAGGAAATGACTTGTAATCCGTAGCTAGTCTGGTACTCTGGTATCCTACAATGAACGAACATATCTATAATATATCATCATGTAACAGGTGTATGTAATAATAATAACTACTGCCCATGTACTAGGTCTTATTTGGAAGACGAGAGCTTTTCATAAATCTTGCAGCAAATGAACTATTCCGGTGCAATCCGTTTAGGCAGGCCATGGGGACAGTCAATTCTTTTTTCCCATAAGAATTAGGAACAGGCTAAGTGTTTAAGCACAGGCGGGATTACAACGGTACCGTCCTTAATCGACACAGACGAAATCACTATAGCCTACATTTTCCCCATAAAACTCCGTTCAGTCTCAAAGTTTAACCTTCATATTATCATGGATATTACCCGATGATTTTATCCAAACTAAGCATAAGGTAACCACCTATATCTCGCAGGTGACAGGAAACCACCCGACTTCTACCGTCTAATCATGCCTAATCATTTCTAAGCGTACTTAATTTACCCAGGTAACAAGGATAGGGTAAACAAAGGTAATCAAGAATAAATGCAGCAAATATTTCCAAACAACTTCTACAACCTAATGCAACAAACATAGGCAGGTAGTGAATAAATTGTAACACCCCAAGTGTTCGTCACGTGCTAAATAACAATTTCGAACCTAAACAATTCATTTAGTGAATATAATAAACTCTAAGTCACATCCATTTCGTCGATTTAGGTGATATCAGAGACCTCGCGTGATTTGGATTATTTCGTCGCACTAAATAATAGGGTTTTTACATCTGTATCCTTAGTTTAGACATGTTACTCACTTTTACCCGTAGTTCTGCATCCTCCTCAATTCTACACTTGCTGCACAAAAACTACTCAGCAACGCCCACCAATGCCGTTACCATCCATCTCTGTTACTTACACTTGGGACCCACCACCACCAACGTCGTTTTCCCAATCTTCTCTGTTATTCCCCAATCTCTCTGATCTTCCCATTCCAGCTCACGCTCGTATTCCCCAATCTCTCAGATCTTCCCATTCCAGCTCACGCTCGCACCCACCACAGCCGGCGGACCGTGGTCCGGCCTAGCACCGCCGCCGCCGACCCTACTCGCACTCCGGCTACCGCCCACCTAGTCCTGGTTTGCGTCCCTGCTCACGCCCACACGACTGTCAGATCCTCGCGTTCCGGCCCAGCACCGCTGCCGCTGGTCCTGCTCGAGCTCCAGCCGCCGCTAGCCCAGTTTGCGCCTCTGCTCGCGTAGCTTCGTCGTGGAAGGAGAAGCCTGTGCAGCCGTCGGTCCTGCTCGCGCTCCAGCGCCTATCCGTCTTGTCGGTCGGCTCGGCGCGCTCGCTGCAGCGCTCAGCACATCTGGCCACCGGGGACGGCAACGCTCCAGCGTCGGCGGCGGAGGCCAGTTGCTCCTGGTCCGGGGTAAGCTCTCGGTTGACTTTCATTCGTCCAATTAGCGCAGCGTTCACCCTGCACAAAATCCACAATCTTGACCTGCACGATTTTGACAGGGTTATTGTCTTATTGAATCGAGGGCCTGCTGCGCAGCGGCGTCGACGTCAACAGCATTAACCTCGACAGCGACACCGCCCTGCACATCGCCACGTGCTAGAGCCACCGCGACGTCGTCAGGGTGCTGCTCAGCTTTTTTTTTGAAGAATTGGTGCTGCTCAGCTGGAAGGCCAACATCGACGCGCGCGACCGCTGGGGAAGCACGGTGAGCCGCCCGCACGCCATTGCCATTTCTCTCAGCTCATGCCCTGTACTCTCTATAAATGTTGGCTACTATATGAGTTCTTAAAGTCGTTATTTCCTATGAAATAGGATGAATCATATTATTCCCAATGATGAGGTTGAACCAATAGAAGTAGTTGCTGCACCTGATGATGATGAAAGACAGTATCCTGAGTTTGTTGACAAATGGGATATGCTAGAATTCGAGGACTATGATGGAGACATTTTCACAGGGGCACAATTTGAAGAGACTGATGAAGAGGAGGAGGAGGAAAACATAGCTATGGGGGTAGATGAGCAAGGAGAGGGTGATGATGTACCAAGAAATGATTATGACAGAGATAATCCATCCTTAAAAGAAGGCAGCACATTTACATCGATGACCGAATTTAGGAATGCACTTGCTACCTATTGCATCAAAGGTGAGTATGATTATGTAATTGAAAAGAGTGAGCCAACAAGAATGACTGTTCATTGCGTATTTGAGAGGTGTCAGTGGAGGATACATGCTTCCTGTATGCAGAATAGTACAATTATTCAGGTCAAAGTGAATCCATCTCCTCACACTTGTCCAAGTGAAAGAAAAGAGTCACATAAGGTAGCTAAAAGTAGATGGTGTGCAGATGCAATATTAGAATGGGTGACAGATAACCCATGCATTGGTACAACTGAATGTGCTCGGTTGCGGACTTGTAACTGAATGTGCTCGGTTTAGCTGAATTTGGATGTAACTGAATATGCTCAGTTTGCTTGTGCTGAGATTTGGACTTGTAACTGAATTTAGCTGGATTTGGACTTGTAGCTGAATTTGGATGTAACTGAATTTGGACTTGTAGCTGAATTTAGCTGGATGTAACTCAAATATCTGGATGCAACTGAATTTAGCTGTTGCCGGTTTGCTTGTCCATTTCTGTTGCTTGTCCATTTCTATTGCTGTCCATTTCTGTTGCTTGTTCAGTCACTGAAAGTGCTCGGTTTGCTGTTCCTTGAATCCCCACGCATGTAATTGGTCAAATATATTTGCTTTGTCAAAACGTGATTTGTGTTAGTAGTTAGGTGTTTGAGGTGCTGGGTTCAAACCTTCCTTGGGCCTTTTTTTTACATTTTGTCCAATTAAACTATATTCACTGAATCAGAGGTCCGATTAAAATATATTTTATCCATTTTTTTACCTTAAGTAAATAAGGCCAAAACATGACTCCATGCCAAGTTTCACAAATTTTTGACCAAATTTGCTATTTATTTATTTATTTTTGGCTAGGAAGGCATTTAACCCACAAAATAGTAAATAGTCCAAAAAAAGGGACAACTATGGATGAAGTAAGTTTGTAGTGGATAGATGAACAAATTGTACATTTTCCTTGGAAAGAAACCACACAAAACTATAAAATGTAGCTCAAACCATGTAGTTGTAGTCCAATGTCATGAAACTTAGTGAGGTATGTGTCCGTTTGTGAAGCACCTATATTCAAACTTTTGCATAATCCTCTAAATTTTTTACCTTAAGTAAATAAAGCCAAAACATGACTCCATGCCAAGTTTCACTAATTTTTGACCAAATTTGCTATTTATTTATTTATTTTTGGCTAGGAAGACATTTAACCCACAAAATAGTAAATAGTCCAAAACAAGGGACAACTATGGATGAAGTAAGTTTGTAGTGGATATATGAACAAATTGTACATTTTCCTTGGAAAGAAACCACACAAAACTATAAAATGTAGCTCAAACCATGTAGTTGTAGTCCAATGTCATGAAACTTAGTGAGGTATGTGTCCGTTTGTGAAGCACCTATATTCAAACTTTTGCATAATCCTCTGAATTTTTTACCTTAAGCAACTAATACCAAAACATGACTCCATGCCAAGTTTATCTATTTTTTGACCAAATTTGCTATTTATTTATTTATTTTTGGCTAGGAAGGCATTTAACCCACAAAATAGTAAATAGTCCAAAAAAGGGACAACTATGGATGAAGTAAGTTTGTAGTGGATAGATGAACAAATTGTACATTTTCCTTGGAAAGAAACCACACAAAACTATAAAATGTAGCTCAAACCATGTAGTTGTAGTCCAATGTCATGAAACTTAGTGAGGTATGTGTCCGTTTGTGAAGCACCTATATTCAAACTTTTGCATAATCCTATGAATTTTTTACCTTAAGTAAATAAGGCCAAAACATGACTCCATGCCAAGTTTCACTAATTTTTGACCAAATTTTCTATTTATTTATTTATTTTTTGCTAGGAAGGCATTTAACCCACAAAATAGTAAATAGTCCAAAAAAGGGACAACTATGGATGAAGTAAGTTTGTAGTGGATAGATGAACAAATTGTACATTTTCCTTGGAAAGAAACCACACAAAACTATAAAATGTAGCTCAAACCATGTAGTTGTAGTCCAATGTCATGAAACTTAGTGAGGTATGTGTCCGCTTGTGAAGCACCTATATTCAAACTTTTGCATAATCCTCTGAATTTTCTACCTTAAGTAAATAAAGCCAAAACATGACTCCATGCCAAGTTTCACTAATTTTTGACCAAATTTGCTATTTATTTATTTATTTTTGGCTAGGAAGGCATTTAACCCACAAAATAGTAAATAGTCCAAAAAAGGGACAACTATGGATGAAGTAAGTTTGTAGTGGATAGATGAACAAATTGTACATTTTCCTTGGAAATAAACCACACAAAACTATTAAATGTAGCTCAAACCATGTAGTTGTAGTCCAATGTCATGAAACTTAGTGAGGTATGTGTCCGTTTGTGAAGCACCTATATTCAAACTTTTGCATAATCCTCTGAATTTTTTACCTTAAGCAACTAAGACCAAAACATGACTCCATGCCAAGTTTATCTATTTATTGACCATATTTACTATTTATTTATTTTTTCTGGCTAGGAAAGGCAATTAAACCACAGAAATTAGTAAATAATCCTAAAAATGGACACCTATGCATGAAGTAAGTTTGTAAAGGTTAGATGAACAAAAGGTACAAATTTAAAATTATAATTTCATATAAACTTGTTTTTGAACCTTGTTTTACATACTTATAAGCCAAACTAGGAACATATAGATAATTTAGTTTCCTCTAACTTCACATTAGATACGACATAGTGTAATGGTAATCTGGTTCTCACACTGCAGGAGGTCCTAGGTTCGATCAATGGCTGCAGCGCAGTATGGAACTTGTTTTTTGGATTTTTCGACAGAATTATGTAATGTCCATTTTTTTGCAGTATGTCTCCTGAATCAAATCTCATGACACCAGAATTCAAATAAATTTGTCTCCCACTAGATTTAACACTAAAAGATCATGGCACACAAATTCCACACTAGAATGCCATCACATACTCAATTCACCACCACAAATGTCCATCACAATTCAACATCACAAATATTCAGCACAGGTTCACCATGAATCCCATATTTAGCGCTTACAATTATAGTTCATCACAAAGAAAAGGAATAGAATAAAAATCATAGAAGCATAAACGGCTCCAAACATCTTCTTCAACTCGACCATGTTGTCATTCATCTTCTTCAGTTCGGCAGCAAATTTGTCCCAGTTCGTAGTCACATCTGCTCGTTCATCCCACATATTAGACGCCATCATCTCCCCAGAGCCACCCACCAACCCTGCCCCTTCAAGCATCTTGACATAATCGTCCATCCACATGAAAAAATTGCATATTTTAACAACCTAAACAATCCAAATAGGGGTTCACAATTCAGCAGTAAGCACAAAAATGAAATCAACCGTAATGGATAAAACAAGGATGGACCTTATTATCTCGATATGACTTGCTTTCACACTTCACGAACTCTCGACCAAAGTTGCCGTTCTCCCACCTTTTCGATCTTAGTCTCACGAGCGACTCTGACCTTTCGCATTTGGGGCAGCGGATCAGCGACACCGGACCATAACTGGGCCATCCTTGTCCTCCATTGGAGGAGCCGCTTGCCCGCGACATGCGTGAATCCATGCTAGTAAACACAAACAGTTTAGCATTTGAGTTAGCAACAACTGTTATATCGCAACAATGTGTTAGCAACAACTGTTATATCACAAACAGGACCAACTAGAGGACTGCAGGCGGCCGAACCCTAAACCCTTGGAGGACTGCAGGCGGCCGAACTCAAACCCTAACCTGGAGGCACGAAGCGCGGGGCGCGGACCAACTCGAGAGGCTGGAGGCACGGAGCAGCGGATCCCTCCCGGCTCTCCTTCCCGGCGGGGCGACCGGATCCGCGGACTGGAGGCAAGTGTGGGCACGGACCAACTCAAGAGGCTAGAGGCAGGCGACGTCTTCCTCCTTCCCGGCGGGCCGCCCCCACGAAGCAGCGGGTCCCTCCCGGTGGGGCGGCCGGATCCACGGACTGGAGGCACAGAGCGCGGGAACAGAGCGCGCAGACTAGAGGCACGGGGCGGCCGGATCCGCAGACTCGAGCTCGGCGTGGCGGCTCCAGATCCGCCGCGAGGACCTCGAACTCGAGATCCGCCGCCCAGCTCTGGCCAGGCGCTTGCTCCCTCCCGCGGCGGGCGTGGCAGCTCCTACCAATGGCGTGGCGGGCGTGGTGGGTGGGCGGCGGCCGGTTGAGGGCTCGGGCGCGGGCGCGGTTCCTATGCTGTCGAGTGGAGTGGGGATTTTTTCGCAGTGGGCCCGACCTGTAAGACACGTGAAAGTAGACGGAGACGGCGTCCAGGCGTATTTGTGAGCAACAGGAACGAGAATCGGGTAAAACTGAGTAAGGACAAAAACTAAGGGTAGCAACGAATACCGTGGCGAAACTAAGAGGACCAATGTAAAAAACCCTAAATAATAAGTTCGAATCTCGTTCGACTCCATCGTACAATGAATTGGAAACTCAACTTCGTCTCACGACTTCTGTCCCAAATGAATTTACTAGAACTCGACGACATAAGTTACAGATGTAAAAATAAACTAAGCAAATAATGTGAGTCAAGTCCGAACTAATTAAAGACGAATTAGTCGTTAGCCAATTTGGTTTTGTGTTTCAAAAATAAAAATATAATGTCGTGTTTAGAACACACTCAATTTCATAATCCAGTCTGTGTGCGTTATTAGACTGAACTACGTACGTACGAGGTTAATAATCAGTGTTTGGATAGTTAACAGTTGAAAATATTCATTCGATAATCCGTGCTTAATCAAACGCCATAAAATAAAATATAAATGAATTAGTGGAGCCAATTAGTATTTTGGGGCAGCCCATTTAAACCCAAAAAAACCTAACCCTAATTTGTTAGTATATATACGTGTAATTTGAGAGAAAAATCCCTCATTTAAGCAGATGAGCACAGCCACCCACCTCGTTACCTCGCTGCTCCATCTTCTCCTACCTGACCGTTGTGCACTAGCCTCCCATCTTCCTGCTCCCTACGGTTTCTATGGTGACGAGCTTCTCCTCCATGGCGCCCAACGCGGCCCCTCCTCGCCGGCAGTTGCTGCAGCACCTAAATGTGAGCTCCATCTCCGCTGTGGCCTCGCTTGCACCTCGCGCCGTCTTCGACCTCCGCCAGGGCCGCGCGAGCAGCTCTCAAGGCACCGCCTCCCCATGGCCAACGGTCATTAGCCATGGATGCCCAGGCCTCCGCGCGTGCCTTGCCCTGCTCCAACTCGCTGGGGACGAGCAGCAGACATAGCAGCCACTTCGTCTCTCCCTCTGCGCACAAGCCACGGCCGCCAGTCCACAGCAGCAACCTGACATCGTCGCGCAGCGAGCTTCACCGTCGATCTGCGCAGCCCCTTTCCGTTGTTGGTTCCACCTCCGTCGACCTCCTCCATGCATGAGCAACAGCAGCCGCTGCCCCTTCGCGTCGAGTGCGTCGACTCGATCTGCACAGTCCCAACATTTCCGCGTCTCGCTTCACTCAAACCATGCAACCCCAGTCGCGAGGACTTCGAACCCCGGTGAGCCGTAGGAATGTCTTGTAGAAAAGTTGTAGATAACTTCATTATCTTGCTTGTATTAAACTTTGATAGCCATAGGTCTGATGTATGATGTATGCGAACTAAGTGTAGGGTCGAGTATTCCATGTCTCCCGTGGTGTTAGAAATAGCTAGTGCATGTGTATGAGTGTTGTAGTGTCTTGCTATTTGTGCTTACTTTACTATCAAATAGCATCATCCGTATTGTGTTGCTTTTCATTGTGCTCATATATATGCATCATGCATCTCATCAGGTTCGCTAGATATACCACGTGACGGACGTGACGTTGGAGCGAAGCAACAAGACGATGAACTGGGGACCATCGGAGCTTTTACAAATAAAGCCTTTCACAGGATACAAATAAAGCCTTCGACTGCACCGATCATTGTTGTCCTTCCACTATGTCACTTTGATATTCTATGTTATTACATTCTTACTTGATCCAACTTCCTAGTTTACTTTCTGCATTTTGACCATATTACATGGCTGAACTTTCTATTTGTCACAGATATTGAGTATGTTAGGGAATCAAGAAAGCAATACAAGGAGACCTTGTACTTTGTCTTGTTTGACATGAATGTTACTGCTATTTGTGCCGTCGATCAAGTATGCATTATTAGATCATTTGATTACTGGTGGTTAAACCAATATGAATCCTTTTTACTTCCTCATGTTTTCTATTTAATCAGTCATTGCTCCTTTCTTGAAGCACTTTGCTCGGTGCCGAAAAATATTTGTCTAGAAAGGGGGTAGCTAGGCAACAAATATAAGTGACACCTTGTAATTTTCCCATGTTCAAAGCTAGACATGATTCATGGAAAGACTGTAAACTAGAAGCAACACAAGGTTGTAAAAACCAGATGATCCGTACATGTGGGCACAAGAAGAAAAAGGCAACCCTGATGCTTGGGAGTCTGCACTACTTGTGATTAACTCTAAGAAAACAAAAGGGTAAGCAGAGAAGTAGGGATTAACTCTAAGAAAACACAATGATATGCCCCTCCTAGAAACACACCACAATTAAACCCCTCCCAGAAACAGACTTGGCAGGCACTCAGATTCACTAAGGTTAAATAAAATAAAAATGGAAATGATTGGTTGATACACTAATTGGTGAAAAAATATTAGTCAACCCTTGATGTCACACTATGTTGATACATGTAAGTTCAAACAAAAATAGTATGTTATTCATGGACAAAGTAAAGAAATAAGTCAGTTATCAATGGTTGGATGAATTAAGTACATGCATGATATCAATTGACCTTAAAAAAGAGCATTCCATCAACGAGGTGAATTACTAAAATAGCACCAATAGGGAATAAATCTCTCCGACACCTCTCATTAGCACTTATAAATATAAATATTTAGTTAAAAATATCCATCCTAATATTTTTAAACAAGCATTTTTAGCTCGAGCATTTAGATAAATTTATTTTTTCATCATTCATGGTTGGGATTTTCGGATTTTTAATAGATTTATCTTGTCATGAGTGACTATCTAAACAGCTAGATCAAATACATAGGTAGCGAGCAATCTTAGCAATACAAAAGTTTTCAGTTGCGCATCCTGCATCTCATACGTAGCTCGCCTGACATTTCACTAAAGTAGTTTGATCGAAATGAAATGACTTGCGATCCGTAGCTAGTTTAGTAATATGTGATCATGTAACAGGTATACCATGTATATGTAATAATAATGACCGGTGCCCTTGTACTAACGTCTTATTTGGAAGGCAATAGCTTGGCGTTGTTATTCCTCTACCGTATCTCGGTTGCACGATAGAACAAGGAAAAATGAATTGACTGTCCTGAATACTCACCTCCAAAAATAGAGCGTGTTTTTTTAATATGGCAGGTGCTCAATCACCATACAAGATTCCTTCTTCTAGTGTGGCCCTAGACACACATCATGTTTATATACATTAAAAAGTTAAAAGCAGAACACTACATGGAACAAGCTAAACGTTGAACACATGAACTTGGTGTGAGAGAGTTTACTTGTAGAGTTTTTTGGCTAGTGCATAGAAAGCAACGCATGAACTAGATGTGAGTGTCATTTGATGTGTGTAAGATGAGCTTATAGTAATACTAGATTCAGGAATAACACAATAAAAAACTATGAGGGTCATTTTTTTGGGTGTGAGTTAAGTTTATGTTAATACTAAATGCGTGAATAACACAATAAAAATGATGAGCTATCTGTCGCTAGGATGTAAGGACACATATTTCAACATATATAATGGTAAGACTAGCCAAAGGTAATTTATTGGCCCTCTCAAGCCTATATAAATGGTAAGACTAGCCAAAGATAATTTATTGGCCCTCTCAAGCTATTTCTTCTCAAATAAATTACCTTGTAATATATGCTTACATGTTTGTTGTGAGATACTGGAGTGAAACAATTTAGATTAGTGTTATTATGAATATTACTAGTAGAATGCATGTATGATGCGACGATGTCACACCCGGATTTAAGGGATAAAATCGGGTGCATCTCATATATGCGCCAAAGAAGAACATCACATATAATGACAAAGTGTATATAAATAAATGTCACAAGTATCATTATTATATAGCGGAAGTCTTACAAAAATAGATGATAACAATAAAACGATATAAATACGAGCTGACTGGAAGACGCCACCTAGATAAGCTCGTACTCTTCATTGTAAGGATCCTCCTGGACCACCTATTCTTCTCCTGTAGGGGGGTTATATATCGCAAGGGTGAGCTCACAAAAGATCATAGCTCAACAAGTTGTGAGGAAAATGTGCATGAGCTCACCAAAAGTGGGAGTTCATGTGAAGTGTAAGGCTGGCCAACAAATAAGGGTTAAAGCTGAGCATTGCTTTTAATAAGTTGGTCAAGTTTTATTAGCAGTTACTAAATATAAGTAAATACCAACCCAGAGTAATAATAGATCAAATTAATAATAAACCACAATGTGATGCAAATGACAAATTTAATTTAATTCCATAATTTAATCATGCAAGAGTCCTCAGCTGCTCATGACCGCGAACACGACTAGTATACTAGTTTTACACTCTGGAGAGGTGGTACCCTTTACCCACAAGTCGTGTATCCCGTCTAGCCAGGGTTTGCAAGGCCTTTAGACACTGCCGAGGTGAATGGCTAGGGATCCACTACGAGGCCTTTACAAAGTTCCACTAGCTTCAGAAAACCCGCTACAGTTTCTAGGAAGAGCAATGCAAGAATCCCCCGTCTAACCGCCATCGTAGCAAAATCAACCCGAGAACTTCCCTACACGCCTACTCCCCTACCGCCCTCGCCCCTTTTGGGTAAGATAGTCCTCCACTAGCTTTTCTAGTTAGTCAGCCAAGGACATCCCATTCACCCTTGTGGTGGCACGTGTTTCTCAAGTTAAGCTCCATTTTCCAATTAACATAATAGTCTTATCATAAACAGAAATATAACAATAATAAAGAATAATCATGTGTAATAGTTATCTCAACACCCAAAACCATATATAGCAATAGCAAAGACTACCCAAAAGTTTAGGGGTAAACAAGGTGTAAAGATAACTAGACTAGGGTGGCCTATTGGGTCCCATCAAAATTAATCATATGCATGATAAAATGATTATATAGAATATCATTGGGTAAATAAAAGTGATCAAGGGCACAACTTGCCTTCAATGAACTCTTGCTCAGCAACTTCTACCTGTTGAACACCTGAATCCTCGGCCACTGGCTCGTCTACTCGCCATAATACAAACCAACATGGTACAAGGGAGAAATTAACATCACACCAAACATAAATACAAAATACATAATAATAATCTACGCATCGTAATGAGATCGTAGGAACAAGAATCACTAAATTCAGAGTTAAGGATTTTAAGTTATGATTTTCCAAAGTCCTTATGTGTTTGGTGCAAAATTAATCAAGTGATCAATTTTAACATGGGTTTCATGCTAAAACAGTGTTACTAAGTGATAAACAATATTAATACAAAATTATAGGAACTAAATTGGGTTAAAAAGGAGTCAAAATGAATTTTCTAGGAATTAAACAAGTTTCTAGAATTGTTTTAACACAAAAAATCATTTTCCATATTAATTTTCTGATTTTTCCTAGTCCTCTGTACTGCGCACACTATTAACAGAAAGTTTAGGGGTTAACTTGTAAAGTGTCCAAGTCTTAGATCAACTCTCCTCAACACATGATGGGTTGCGGGTTTATTCTCAAAAAGACTGAGTACTCTTCTGCAAAACACAACCCTCTTCTCAGATCTCAAAAAGACTGGTTGACACTGATCGAGCGATTAGAAGTCTACGACTCAGATCTCGTGACGTTCATGTGAACTGGTATGGAATCACCTCCGTTGGATCCGCGATCAAGGACTCTAGTTCGAACACCCAAAACCTACCCTAGGACGTTGGATCACCCGTCGACCACCCGGATTAGACTGTTCATTTACCGAACCGGTGACCCTTGGCGGCCGCACGATCCACGACCGACGGCACAGATTGTTTGCGCGAAGGGAAGCACAGATGCTAATCTAGTCTGACCATCAGGACATCGACGGACCAGGTGCGTTTTCTACCTCCAACCTGTTGTCCGGACACTAGCGCACAACACTGCAGCCGTGCGCAACCCGAGGTGGCCACGCCGGTGAGGCACGCCAGTAGTGCAATGGTGCCCGACAATGCACGAGATCTAAGGCCTGTTTGGTTTGTGGCTAACTATGCCACACTTTGTCTAAGGTTAGTCGTTCGAATTGAGGAACTAACCTTAGGCACAAAAGTTAGACAAAGTGTGGCAAATTAGGCAGCGAACCAAACATGCCCCTAGTGCCAAACATATTCAATGATGAAGCCAACAGACAGGAAGGCACTCACCGGCGTTGCGACGAAGCGCTCCCCCACGACGGTGCCGAACCACGACGGAGCCGATCCAATGGTTCCCGCCACACGCACACGCACACCAACGCCGGGACGATTCTGGTCCTCCGGTGCCACGGTTGGAACCCACGACAGCACACACAGCACTCTTGCCCTCCCCCTTCTCTCTCTCCTTTACCGTCGGCGGCAATGGCGAGTGGGCGATCACAAAGTTGTCGCTGGTTCAAGTGCGATAGGAAGGGCACCACGTCGAATAAGTACCCAATGAACCCAGCTAAGGGGCCCCAGCTGGTTTCTCGGTGAATCGTTGAGATCTGGCGGCGTGCGGCGTTTGGCTCCATGAATATCGCCATGGTTGTTGAGACAGTGGCTGGGAGAGACCTGATCCAGTGGCCCCAGTCGTCAGCGACAAAGCTCTGCAACGAATATGGAGAAGTTTACGAGAACGCTTGAAACATCGAACAACTACATTGCTTCTACCCTTAGATTTCCAAACTGTTGTGTACTCCAAATACTTATGAATCAAAATTCTAACCTTCAAGTGAGGCTCGGCCATGTCTTCCTCAGACCGAACCTCCCTCAAGGGCTAGAAGGGGACAACCCCATCTTTGCCACTTTTTCTCAGATGTTTTTTCTTAAAAAATGAGTTTCGTGCTTTCTTTCTAGTCAAAAAATGGAATCCTAAAAGGACAGGAGACATCCTGATAGGAAAGGGTGGCAGAGCCGCGGGAACACCTATGCCTTCGGGATACAGTTTCTTCACTCACCATCCTTCTCTTAAGAAGGAAACTCGCGTTCCGACACGAACTCCGCAAAAAGATAGGACGACGAATATGAAACACGAGATAAAGTGCACAGCAGAACACAAGAACAAAACAAAAATTCTTGGGGAAATTTACATAGAACGAACTTAAAAGTCTGTTACAACCCCATAGGACAAATGGCTCAGTTTTTAGAAGGGGGCGAGGCAGCACCCTCGGGGTCATTGGGGGGCATCGTAGCCGAGTAGGACCCAGCGCCGAGTGAAGAGATTAGCGGAAACACCTCTTATTCGAAGGGGCAAGCCAACACCGCGCCCGACCCTTCAATAAAGTCGGTGAGCCTCTGGATCTTTGCCTCGGCAAGATCATCCTCACCAGGCAGGATATAGCCCTCGCTCAGCCGCTCGAGGTCCACCTCGTAGTGGGATGCAACGACGGCCAATGCCCACTTCACTCCGGTGTGAACGGCCTCGCAGAGTTTGCTCCGCATGTGGCGACCCAGGGCTAGCATGTGACTCGGTGGGGATCAACCCAAGGGGATATCTTTAGCGCCAAAGGTTCGGCTAAAGTCTGACACCACTCGGACAAGGCGTTGAGCTTGGTGGTCTTCTCGTCGATGGCTTGGGAGAGCGTCCAGGACGTATCGATGGAAATATCGAAGTCCCGCTTAAGCTCTGAAATCGACCAAACAAAAAACACTAAGGCCCCGTTTGTTTCGTTCGAATTGAATTCCATTCTAATAATCATAATTTAGACACAAACTAATTAAGTTAATATATTTGTATATTGCCATAAATCATATTAGGCCCCGTTTGTTTCCTTTCATTTTGAGGAATTAGAATCTTACTATTGGAATAGGCTATTTTTTAGAAGTGACATTCCACCACTTTCCAAAGTTATAATATAAACCTATCTCAAATTCATGGGGTGAGAGATGGAAATTGATTCTACAGATTTACATGCTATTTTTCTGATGTACAACTTATAGCACACTCTTTTACTTGCTTTGTTATAACATGAACGTAGTATATAACTATATCTCTCATATGATTTAAGAAAATATACAAATATATTACATATATAAATATATGAACTTAATTAGTTTTGTCTAAATTATAATTATTAAAAAGGAATTCAATTCCAACGAAACAAACGGGGCCTAAGACACAACCAAAGTGATCTAAGTAGGAGAAGTATAGGTAAGAAACACATAACTCCCAGTTAGGCCCTCAGGCCCTAGGCCTCAGACTGCTCAGCCCTAAGATTCTCGGTGAGAGACTTCACTCAGCGTCGAAGCTCCTCCCGAGCGAGTGGACCTTCTCCGCCAAGGGTGCCACCACCTGCCATGTGGCCGCGACCTCGTTTCTAAGCTCCAAGCACAGCGTCAGGTGATCTACCGCCTCGGCGCTTTTCTAGGCAAGCTGCTCATTTAATTGATCAAGCAAGCCCCTCTGGTGCAGCAGCGTGTCCCAGATGTCATGCTCGTAGCGAAGGAAGATGGACTTGGCCACGAACTTCACCATGAGACCCTAAGAAGAAAATGGACACCATCAAGACACGCCCTATGAAAAGGAGTATGTCGCAAGATGCTCGATCTTCTTACCCTAGCCATGAGCTGGAACTTAGACCACATTTCCTGCTCTTCCTTGTTGTTGAGGACGTACATTGGCTCGCCGTCTTTCTCCAACCAAGAAATGTGTGGGCCTCCACATTCGAAGGGATCCCTCCCAACGTGGACAACACCACTTCTCACCTCATCGTCGGGGAAAAGCGCGGTGCGTCCCATGACCGGGACCTCGGGCCGCCTTGAGGGACCGGCCTCATCAGCATCAGCCACCCTCTTGCCTCAGTCAGAAGCCAGGGAGTCGACGAGGGAGATCAATATGTCTGAAGGAGTCAGCGACGCCTCCGCTGATGCCGCGTCAGCCACCCTCGGTCTTCGCAGACGGGTCGGGGATGGCCTCGGCAGATAATGTCAGAGGCGTCGCAGCCACCTTGGCAGCGTGGACCTCATGTCCAGCCTGCCCCTAGGGCACACCTGGCCGCCTCGGCACCCTACTGAAGGGCCTCCCAGGCAGCATCAACCCAAGGGAGGGAATGGGTCCCAACCCCGGCCGATGACCCCGCGCCCATCTTCACGGCCTTGGCAGGGGTGAAGATAGACATGCTCTCCTTGCGCTTCAAGCTAAGGCATGAAGCGGCAGAGAATCACGCGAGGAACTCAAAATCATAATCGAATTTTGTTACCACCCAACAACTTACATGGACCGAGGCATGCCTAGCGTCCTTGGCCCCGGGCTCCTTGGGCCCTTTGCCCCCAAGGTTGGCACCTGGAGCGGGTCGGCGGCCCTTTCCACTACCGCTGCCTCCTCTTTGACTCTAACACCCTAAATCCATCAATTAAAAGTATTCTAGTTTAATTTCTTAAATTCTAATAGAAAGGAAAAATATATTGTTTTCAAGTAATGAAATGATGATATAAATAAGTTGAACAATTTGTTGACAGATAAAATTTTGACAAATGTTTGATGTGTTCATGCCGAGTCATAAATTTTGTTTGATGTATCTAATTTTTGGATTCAAGTTGGTGTGAAAATCTTATTTTAGAAATTAATAATGAGTTGTTAAAACATTGTTTTTGGAATATACATTTTGATAGGTTGATAATTTTTTTGTATTTGTGAAAATTTTATTTTATCGATTTCCTTTTTGTGGAGCCCAATCTTTTTGGTAGTTGAGAATCAGGATCTCTTCTATGGAAGAATCTTAGGTTTTCTATAAGCAAGGCATGTGGACTTATCCCTCTGCATATTCTGTTTGATCCTAATCAACGCATGATAACTATGTTTCAATTTATGCTATGCATAATTTGATGGGTTACCTATTTAGATACCTCTAACCTTTCCAACCTTATTCCTTGTTTAACCTGGGATTACGATTTAATCGAGTAGTTATGCTATTGCTACAACTTTGACTTTATACTGGTACTTCTACTGCTAATATTAATGTTCCAAATGGTAAGTTTACATTATTGTTGTTAATTCGATGATTAAGAAAGATCATATTGTGTTAATTGGAACATGGAGTGACCACCCAGGAAAACAGTGCAACCATGAGTGCTATCATGGCTCTAGCTTTGGTAATTAGCTTTATATGCTTAGTGCCTAGCAACCTTACCTGAAAGATGGGCAAGAGGGACCGTCAGTGGTTTGGTGGCAGCTCACATTAACATGGGGTGGTAGTCTTGGCTAAGTTAACTCTCCCATAGGGTCACCAATACCGACGTGGAAACCTTAGCGGGTTGTTTTGTATTAAGTGTATTTTGTGAAAGCCTCATAGTGGATCCCAAGCCATTCACCTTGGAATTGTTTACGAGTTTGGCCAACCCAGGCTAGAGGGGATACATGTCTTGTGGGTAAAGTTGTACAACCTCTGCAGAGTGTAAAACTAATATATCAACCATGCTCACGGTTAAGAGCAGCCTGGACCCTCACATGATAATTGAACTTGAAGATGGAAATAAATCATGCTTGGTTTTGTTTAAGTGGTATGCTTAAATGGTTCCTTCAAGAGGTTGAGCTTCATGTTGATGGTATTTGCTCAAGTGGTTTGAGCTTATGTTGATGAATATTGCTTATGCTTAATATGGGTTTGGTGTTTACTTATACTTAGTAATCTTGATGATGAACTCCATGGATGTTAGTCTAGTGATACCCCCGGTCATCTTCCTATGGAAGGATGCCCATGTTTCATTGTACTTTGATGAATTAAGGTTAAGACATTATGTTTGTTCGAAGTGTAATATGTTATTATATCTTTATTTATGCTTTTATGCATTGTTCCTTTGATTTTTTTTGACGAGAGGAGGACCCCATTTCTATTATTGTCATAACAGAAATACAAAGCGGTTCAGATAGTTTCCACACAACCAACACAAAATAACAGGAAGAACCCGCAAACAGAAGCGCTGACGAGCCAATCCGCTTCGGATGACTCAGAACAGCCGGGTCCCCTACCAGGCAACAAGCCAACCGACGAGTTTAGAGTTTTACATCACACAAGTACCAGACCATACGGCGGGGGATGACAAGGGCATAACAGACGGCAGCAAAATAGAGCGAGTTCCTGCCAACGCTAACACCAGGCGAGCAGTCACGTCATGACTCAACGCCCGTGTGGCTGCAGCATCCCTTCAATCTCATCGCCCGACCCGAGGATCCGATTTCCTCTAGCACTTGCAGCACGAACCAGCATCTTGGCGCCCTCTTGCAGAAGGTCCTGGAGCTCTCTCTTGCTAAGCCCTGCCCAAGAAGACACAAGAGCACCCGCATGGCATATGATCTCATTAGGAGAATTTACAAGCACATGATCAAAACACATTTTATTTCTGGCTTTCCAGATAGCCCAACAAATTGCTGAAATCATAATAACATGAACAACATTGTCACAGTTGAGGTGTTTTCGAAGCCACCTATAGCAAGACTCCACGTTGTTTGGAATATGGTGAGTATCCAGACATTTCGCCACAGTTCCCCAGATCACTCTAGCAATAGGGCAAGTGAAAAAGAGATGCTCAATGTTTTCGGCATGAGGACAGAAACAACATGAAGCGTCCCCAGACCACTTCCTCCTAATCAAATTATCCTTAGTCAACAACCTGTTATTCTCTAGGAACCACATAAAAAAATTAATTTTCAGAGGGACCTTGCTTTTCCAAATGTGCTTTTTGTCAGGACCAGAGATGTTGTTTGACAAACTGTTATACATTGATTTAACTGTAAAGGTTTTCTTCCCTCCCCATTTCCACTGAACAGTGTCAGGAGAATCTTGAAACTCGAAGTTCTCACAATCACCGCAAATTGATATCCATCGAATCTCATTTTCATTATTTAGCCATCTTCTGAAGGACAATTGCCAATTTTTTATTCTTGCATCTTTAACTAGAATAAACTTGTCATCACAAATCTCATATAATTCGGGATCAATTGTACATAAAGGCCTCTCATTTACCCAGCTGTCTAGCCAGAATCTGGACTTATCTCCACACTTATGACGTCAACATATGTGTGGAAATAGATTCTGGCACACATATGCTATGCATTCGGTTTTGCCCTTAAAACCGGATGTGACATCGACTGTGGGGGCAAGCACTGGCTCGGTAGACACCCGCGTCTCGGGCAGAGGCGCTGACACCTCAAACCCAGGCACGGGCACATCCGCACTAGTGGACAGGCCCGCCGAGGCTAGCTCAAATCAGAGCCTAACCTCGAGGCTAAACACAGCCAAACTTCCATCGCGTTGTCGTCATTGTCGTATGTGCTGGGGGATCGCTCTAGTGCCACCCCTCCCTCTCCTGCGCACGGTGGCGCTTCTCATGTGCATCGCGGGCCTCCCTCTTCTTGTGGGCCGCTTATTCTCCGTGTCCTTCTTCTTCTTCTGCTCCTCCACGGCCAATCGGCACGCCGTCCGGCTAGCCGCGTCCTCTAGGACCAGGGGTAGGGCAGTTCGATACCCTAGCAGCCCCTGTGGACGAGTGGAAAAGTAGGTTGAGATGAAGAAAAAAGGGTCAAGGCAGAAGTAAATTCTGAAAACTTACCAGGGACACATAACCCCGCTCAGGGCGCATCGGGATGGGGACGATGTGGTCTGCCTTCCCCACCATCCCCATCACCCGCCTGAGGAGCTCGTCGGTCGAGAGGGCAACCGAGGCCATCTAGGAACTCTCCATGGAAACCTCGAATGTCATTTCATCTAGGCGCAGGTGCCACTCCATCAGCGGCAGCACCCTCCTGTGGTGGAAGGCCGCGACGACCCCGGATGCGGTGAGCCCCCAGTCACGGAGCCTCCTCAGGGCGTCTAGCAGGGGCTACAGCTGGGCCTGGTGCTCTCGCGGTGCACCCCCATCGCTAGTGCTGCCTAGCCGCGGTAACGACACATTAGGTGTACTCCGGCCATCGCTCTTCCTCATTGTGGAGATAAAACCAACGGCTCTACCACCCCTTGTTTGACGAGGTAAGGGTGGCAGGGATGTAGAGCTGCGCCTGATCCGAGCATAGCTAGAGAATGCAGCCGTCGGCCCTCACCGCGTGGTCCACCTTCCTCACCTCCAAGGGAAGGGAGAACGACTACGTGTGCAAGAGGTGGAGCCACAAGTCCCAATGGGTCTCGATCCCAAGGTACCCCTCGTAGATCGCTGTGAAGATGGCCACCTGGGCTATGAAGTTACGATTGAAGTTATGCATCTCCACCCTGTAGTAGTGCGGAGCGCCCGCATTAAACGGCTTGCACGCACCCCGAATCCCCGCTCGTGGAAGGGGATGAAGCTAACCACGTAGCCCATAGGCGGAATCGGCTCCTGCTCATCCCCCGGCGCGAGCCACTTGGGGTGCGCCCCATAGGAGCGGGGGCGAAGCAGCGCCCCCATCCACCAGGGCCTGCAGATCCTCATTGGTCACAGAGGAGATGGGCCATGGATCGCGAGGAGCAAGGACGCTAATCTTTTCAGCCACTGTAGTGGAGGGAGGCGATGGAGAAAGGTATGAACTCATTTCCTCTCCCCTGTCTCTACACACGAACTCTTGGTTGTGGCTGAGGGAAATGGAGGTGGCTAGGGCTGAAGGCAGATGCAAAGTAAGAACCAGGAGGGATCCCCTCTCGAGCGTATATGTAGGAATCGGCAGACCCTTCGAGGTCTGAGTCAAGCCTCCCCATTTCGAAGAACCAAAACCAGGAGTGGGCTCATCTCTTCAAATTCCGCGTGCACATGCGCCACAACGATTGGCTCGTGAGACGTCGCATCCCGTCACATTAAATCTCGCCTGCAAGCCGCATGTCATGTCCGGCTAACACAAGCCAAGGGGCACGGCTCTGCCTCCTCAGGGTAAGTGCATGAAAAGGTGTGTCTTTTTCTCTGTCATCTTTCGTTCCTCCACAGGTAGCAGGGAGGATACATCCCCTCGGACTCCCTTCCCTGTGAAGGATGTGAGGCTCGAGCCTCATACTGATCAGGGGTTCGAAGGTTAAACCCTCGGCAGGGTTTGGTAACCACCCCAAAGCACATGGGCTCCGAGCCCTTTACTGATCAGGGGTTTGTAGGTTGGCCCTTAGCAGGGTTCGACAATCACCCAAGAGCACAGAGTCAGGGATGACTATGGGTACGAGTCAGGGATGACTATGGGTACGTCCGTACATGATCGAGGCTTGGGCTACAATCTCGAGATACCCTAAGACATATCCGAGACCCCTAAGAGCGATTTGTGACGGTCTCCCATCGGAGCCCTCGGACCCCATCGAACGGGTCCGGGACCAGGCGAATCACCCACAAGTACTTTTGGGGCACGTCTTGGGACCACTAGCCGACTCCTATCAAATGGGGCTCGGGCCTCCACTGGATCACCCGTTAACAGTTCACCAGAGACGTCATGCTCGTTTGCCCACCGAGGGTAGCATGGCGCTTTCGCCATGTTCCTCCTTGCGAAAAGGCGACGAAGAAGCGTATCATCAAAAAGTCAAGGAATTCTTCGATCGTCCTATCGCCCTGTGCAGAGGCTCGAGGGCTGCCCTTGCACCAATGTCGCGACAGAATTGTTGGAAACTCTAGCAACCTGACGCAGAAACTCAGGGGCTACCTTTGCACCCAGGCCATGGCCAGGTGACGAACAAAGGACAAAGTCAACGATATCTACAAAGGGAAATATTAAGACCTCAAAGGAGTTAACCACTCCTTCAAGGCTCGGGGGATATACCTGACGGGTGTGTTCACGTGCACCCATCGGAAATAGGTCTACACCTCTTAGGGTTAAGCAATATACCCGCACGAAGAAAGAAGAGCCCCCAAACAAGTGTCAAAACACTTCCTTGGGGGACTCGGTGGCTACTGTCGGGTATCGTAATTAGGAGTACCTGGATTACGCCCCCTAAAACTGAGAGCACCTAGAGGGGGGGTGAATAGGTGATCCTGTAAAACTTGAAATTTAACTCACAAAACTTGATTAGGAGTTAGCACAAATACTGCCAAGTGGCTAGAGAGGAGTCTCAACAAAACACAATGATCACAAGAGATCAATCACAGAGATGGCACAGTGGTTTATCCCGTGGTTCGGCCAAGACCAACGCTTGCCTACTCCACGTTGTGGCGTCCCAACGGACGAGGGTTGCAATCAACCCCTCTCAAGCGGTCCAAAGACCCACTTGAATACCACGGTGTTTTGCTTGCTTTACTATATCCCGTTTGCGAGGAATCTCCACACTTTGGAGCCTCTCGCCCTTACACTTAAAGTTCACAAAGAAGCACGGAGTAAGGGAGGGATAAGCAACACACTCAAGACAAGAAATCACAGAAACACCACGCACACAAGTCGCAACAAGAGCTCACAACACAACTCAATGAGTTCACAACTCAACTAGAGCTCTAATTGCTACCGCAAGGAATCAAAAGCGCAGAATCGATGTCTTAGTGCTTAGGAATGCTTAGAGAATGCTTAGTGTACTCCTCGATGCGCCTAGGGGTCCCTTTTATAGCCCAAGGCAGCTAGGAGCCGTTGAGAGCATTCCTGGAAGGCAAATCTTGCCTTATGTCGCTTGGCGCACCGGACAGTCCGGTGCGGATTTCTTTCCTTTCCTGGCGAAGCCGACCATTGGCGCCTGGGAGCCGTTGGCGCACCGGACACTGTCCGGTGTACACCGGACAGTCCGGTGCCCCCTCCCGACCGTTGGCTCGGCCACGTGTCTCGCGCAGATCGCGTAGCCGACCGTTGGCTCACCAGACAGTCCGGTGAATTATAGCCGTACGCCGTCAAATTCTTCCCGAGAGCGGCCAGTTCGCCTGAGCCAGCCTGGCGCACCGGACACTGTCCGGTGCACCACCGGACAGTCCGGTGCTCCCAGACTGAGCAGAGTCTTGGCTGCTCGAGCCAAGACATTTCCAATTGTTCTTTTCCTGTTTCCAGCACTTAGACACAATGCATTAGTCTCTAAAACAATGTACTAAGTCTGAGAAACATACCTTTTGACATGATTTGCACTTTGTCCACCACATTGCATAGATCAACACAAAAGCACTTGCGTTGGCACTCAATCACCAAAATACTTAGAAATGGCCCAAGGGCACATTTCCCTTTCAATCTCCCCCTTTTTGGTGATTTATGCCAACACAACATAAAGCAACTAGAACAAGTGCAATATCAATGCAAATGAGAACTCAAATTTGTTTTGAATCAAATTTGGCATATATGGATCATTCTTTGCCACCACTTGGTTTGTTTTTGCAAATCAAACTCAAATTTCTATCTCTAAGTTAAACACACTTGTTAAGACATGAAGAGAGTCGTTCCAAGAGAAATTGATTCAAGATTCCAAAAACTCCCCATTTTCCCATAATCAACACTTCTCCCCACAAGAAGCCAACTTTTGACAAAAAGAGCCAACAAGAGTATTTTGACAAAACAAAAGCTCTATTCTATTATTTTCAAAATTCTCAAGTGGTAGCTGATCCATTTATTGCTTTGGCCTTATTTTCTCCCCCTTTGGCATCAAGCACCAAAACGGGGTCAATTTTGGCCCTTGAACCCCATTGCCTCACCAAAATCTTCAACTAAGAGTAAAAGGCAATAAGATCATAAAGATGAACTTGGAATAAGTTACCCTCTCATCGGAGTGCAGTGGAAGTCTCGCATGGTCCAAGTCCACCTTTTCCCTTTCAATCCTCCTTAGAGACTAAATCAAGCAAACTCAAGCACATGGTTAGTCTCAAAGGGTCAAGTTGTAACACATCTCCCCCTAAATATGTGCATCACTTTGCAATGGACTTGTGAGGTCCGGGGAGTGTTTGTACAACTCGAGCACCATAAATAAACAACACAATGCAAAAGGAACATGATCAAAGGCATAAACACATGTATGCTATAAATCAATCCAAGTTCCACGAATCTAAGACATTCAGCTCACTACGCAACTTGCAAAAGGTCTACTCATCTAAAGGCTTGGTAAAGATATCGGCTAGCTGGTTCTCGGAGCTAACATGAAACACTTCGATATCTCCCTTTTGCTAGTGGTCTCTCAAAAAGTGATGCCGGATGTCTATGTGCATTGTGCGGCTGTGTTCAACAGGATTATCCGCCATGCGGATAGCACTCTCATTATCACATAGGAGTGGAACTTTGCTCAAATTGTAGCCAAAGTCCCTGAGGGTTTGCCTCATCCAAAGTAGTTGCGCGCAACACTGTCCTGCGGCAACATACTCGGCCTCAGCGGTGGATAGGGCAACGGAGGTTTGTTTCTTAGAACTCCATGACACCAGGGACCTTCCTAATAATTGGCACGTCCCCGATGTACTCTTCCTATCGACCTTACATCCAGCATAGTCGGAGTCTGAGTATCCAATCAAGTCAAAGGTATCCCTTTGGATACCAGATCCCGAAACAAGGCGTAGCGACTAAATATCTAAGAATTCGCTTCACAGCCACTAAGTGGCACTCCCTTGGATCAGATTGAAATCTAGCACACATGCATACACTAAGAATAATATCCGGTCTACTAGCACACAAATAAAGTAAAGACCCTATCATAGACCGGTATGCTTTTTGATCAACGGACTTACCTCCTTTGTTGAGGTCGGTGTGTCCGTCGGTTCCCATCGGAGTCTTTGCGGGCTTGGCGTCCTTCATCCCAAACCGCTTGATCAAGTCTTGCGTGTACTTGGTTTGAGAGATGAAGGTTCCATCCTTGAGTTGCCTCACTTGGAACCCAAGGAAGTAGCTTAACTCGCCCATCATCGACATCTCGAATTTCTGAGTCATCACCCTGCTAAACTCTTCACAAGACTTTTGGTTAGTAGAACCAAATATTATGTCATCGACATAAATTTGGCACACAAAAAGATCACCATCACAAGTCTTAGTAAAAAGAGTTGGATCGGCTTTCCCAACCTTGAAAGCATTAGCAATTAAAAAGTCTCTAAGGCATTCATACCATGCTCTTGGGGCTTGCTTAAGTCCATAGAGCGCCTTAGAGAGCTTACACACGTGGTCGGGGTACCGTTCATCCTCGAAGCCAGGGGTTGTTCCACGTACACCTCCTTCTTGATTGGCCCGTTGAGGAAGGCGCTCTTCACATCCATTTGGAACAACCTGAAAGAATGGTGAGCGGCATATGCTAGCAAGATACGAATGGACTCTAGCCTAACCACAGGAGCAAAAGTCTCCTCAAAGTCCAAACCTGCGACTTGGGCATAACCTTTTGCCACAAGTCGTGCCTTGTTCCTTGTCACCACCCCGTGCTCGTCTTGCTTGTTGCGGAACACCCACTTGGTTCCCACAACATTTTGCTTGGGACGAGGCACCAGTGTCCAAACTTCATTTCTTTTGAAGTTGTTGATCTCCTCCTGCATGGCCAACACCCAGTCCGGATCTAGCAAGGCCTCTTCTACCCTGAAAGGCTCAATAGAAGAGACAAAGGAGTAATGCTCACAAAAATTAACTAATCGAGATCGAGTAGTTACTCCCTTGCTAATATCACCCAAAATCTGGTCGACGGGATGATCCCTTTGAATCATCGCTCGAACTTGGGTTGGAGGTGCCGGTTGTGCTTCTTCCTCCATCACATGATCATCTTGTGCTCCCCCTTGATCACTCGCCTCCTCTTGATGAACCTGTTCATCGTCTTGAGTTGGGGGATGCACCATTGTTGAGGAAGAAGGTTGATCTCGCACATCTTGTTCCTGTGGCCGCATGTCTCCAATCGCCATGGTGCGTATTGTGGCCGTTGGAACTTCTTCTTCATCTACATCATCACAATCAACAACTTGCTCTCTTGGAGAGCCATTAGTCTCATCAAATACAACGTTGCTAGAGACTTCAACCAAACCCGATGATTTGTTGAAGACTCTATACGCCTTTGTATTTGAGTCATAACCTAACAAAAACCCTTCTACGGCTTTGGGAGCAAATTTGGAATTCCTACCCTTCTTCACTAGAATGTAGCATTTACTCCCAAAAACTCGAAAATACGAAACATTGGGTTTGTTACCGGTTAGGAGCTCATACGACGTCTTCTTGAGGAGGCGATGAAGATAGACCCTGTTGATGGCGTGGCAAGCCGTGTTCACGGCTTTCGACCAAAAGCGCTCGGGGGTCTTGAATTCTCCAAGCATCGTCCTTGCCATGTCTATTAGCGTCCTGTTCTTCCTCTCTACCACACCATTTTGCTGTGGTGTGTAGGGAGCGGAGAACTCGTGCTTGATCCCTTCCTCCTCAAGGTACTCCTCCACTTGAATGTTCTTGAACTCGGACCCATTGTCGCTCCTTATCTTTTTCACCTTGAGCTCAAACTCGTTTTGAGCTCTCCTTAGGAAGCGCTTGAGGGTCCCTTGGGTTTCAGATTTATCCTGCAAAAAGAATACCCAAGTGAAGCGGGAAAAGTCATCAACTATAACAAGACCATACTTACTTCCTCCTATGCTTAGATAGGCGACGGGTCCGAAGAGGTCCATGTGAAGCATCTCCAAAGGTCTTGATGTGGTCATCACATTTTTGGTGTGATGTGCTCCTCCTACTTGTTTACCTGCTTGACAAGCTGCACAAGATCTATCTTTTTCGAATTGCACATTAGTTAAACCTATCACGTGTTCTCCCTTTAGAAGCTTGTGAAGGTTCTTCATCCCTACATCTGCTAAGCGGCGATGCCACAGCCAGCCCATGCTAGTCTTAGCAATTAAGCATGCATCTAGACCGGCCTCCTCTTTTGCAAAATCAACTAAGTAAAGTTTGTCGTCTAATACACCCTTAAAAGCTAGTGAACCATCACTTCTTCTAAAGACATACACATCTACATTTGTGAATAGACAATTATATCCCATTTTGCATAATTGACTAACAGATAACAAATTATATCCAAGAGACTCAACTAAAAACACATTAGATATAGAGTGCTCATTTGATATTGCAATTTTGCCTAAGCCTTTCACCTTGCCTTGATTCCCATCACCGAATATGATTGAATCTTGGGGATCCTTGTTCTTGACGTAGGAGGTAAACATCTTCTTCTCCCCCGTCATGTGGTTTGTGCATCCGCTGTCGATAATCCAGCTTGAACCCCGGATGCATAAACCTGCAAGGCAAATTTAGGCTTGGGTCTTAGGTACCCAACTCTTGTTGGGTCCTACAAGGTTAGTCACAATTGTTTTAGGGACCCAAATGCAAGTTTTGTCTCCTTTGCATTTTGCCCCTAATTTTCTAGCAACTATCTTCCTATCCTTTCTACAAATAGCAAAGGAAGCATTTAAAGCATGATATATTGTAGAAGGTTCATTAACTTTCCTAGGAACATTAACAACATTTCTCCTAGGCATATGAACAACATTTCTCCTAGACATATCTCTACCATGCATATAGGAAGAACTAGAAGCAAACATGGCATGAGAGTTAAAAGCATCATTAGCATTACAACTCCTATAGGATTGTCTTCTATCATGGTACATAAAAGCATGGTTCTTTTGCACACTGCTAGCCATAGGGGCCTTCCCTTTCTCCTTTGCGGAGATGGAAGCCTTATGGCTTGTTAAGTTCTTGACTTCTCTCTTGAAGCCAAGACCATCCTTAATTGAGGGGTGTCTACCAATTGTGTAGGCATCCCTTGCAAATTTTAATTTGTCAAATTCACTTTTGCTAGTCTTAAGTTGGGCATTAAGACTAGCAATTTCATCATTTAATTTTTTAATAGAGGCTATGTGTTCACTACAAGCATCAATATCAAAATCTTTACACCTATTGCAAATAACATCATTTTCTACACAAGATGTTGATTTACTAGTTATTTTTAACTTAGCATTCAAATCATCATTTATGCTCTTTAAGTTAGAAATAGAATCATGGCATGTAGACAACTCACAAGCAAGCATTTCATTCCTCTTAATTTCTAATGCAAGGGATTTTTGAGCCTCTACAAACTTATCATGTTCTTCATACAAAAGATCCTCTTTCTTTTCTAGTAGCCTATTCTTATCATTTAAAGCATCAATCAATTCATTAATCTTGTCAATCTTAGATCTATCTAAGCCCTTAAATAAGCATGAATAGTCTATTTCATCATCATCACTAGACTCATCCTCACTAGAAGAAGCATAAGTAGAGTTTCGAGTACTTACTTTCTTCTCCTTAGCCATGAGGCATGTGTGATGCTCGTTGGGAAAGAGGGATGACTTGTTGAAGGCGGTGGCGGCGAGTCCTTCGTTGTCGGAGTCGGACGTGGAGCAATCCGAATCCCACTCCTTTCCAATATGTGCCTCGCCCTTTGCCTTCTTGTAATTCTTCTTCTTTTCCCATTTTCCACTCTTCTTTTCCTGGTCACTATCATTATCGGGACAATTAGCGATAAAGTGACCAATCTTACCACATTTGAACCATGAGCGCTTCCCCTTCGTCTTGGTCTTGTTGGGATGCTCCTTGCGACCCCTTAGCGCCGTCTTGAAGCGCTTGATGATGAGGGCCATTTCTTCATCATTAAGCCCGGCCGCCTCAATTTGCGCCACCTTGCTCGGTAGCGCCTCCTTGCTTCTCGTTGCTTTGAGAGCAATAGTTTGAGGCTCTTGGATTGGGCCATTCAATGCATCATCCACGTATCTAGCCTCCTTGATCATCATCCGCCCGCTTACGAACTTTCCAAGTATCTCCTCGGGCGTCATCTTGGTGTACCTAGGATTCTCACGAATATTGTTCACAAGATGAGGATCAAGAACAGTAAAGGACCTTAGCATTAGGCGGACGACGTCGTGGTCCGTCCATCGCGTGCTTCCGTAGCTCCTTATCTTGTTGACAAGGGTCTTGAGCCGGTTGTATGTTTGGGTTGGCTCCTCCCCCCTTATCATAGCGAATCTCCCAAGTTCGCCCTCCACCAACTCCATCTTGGTGAGCATGGTGACGTCGTTGCCCTCATGTGAGATCTTGAGGGTGTCCCAGATCTGCTTGGCATTGTCCAAGCCGCTCACCTTATGGTACTCATCCCTGCACAATGAGGCTAGCAACACAGTAGTAGCTTGTGCGTTTTTATGAATTTGCTCATTGATAAACATGGGACTATCACTACTATCAAAATGCATTCCACTCCCTACTATCTCCCATATGCTAGGATGGAGAGAGAACAAGTGACTACGCATTTTGTGACTCCAAAATCCGTAGTCCTCTCCATCAAAATGAGGAGGTTTACCAAGTGGAATGGATAATAAATGAGCATTTGTACTTTGAGGAATACGAGAGTAATCAAAAGAAAAGTTCGAATTGACCGTTTTCTTTTTCTCGTAGTCGTCGTCGTCCTTTTGGGAAGAGGAAGATTCGTCGCTGTCGTAGTAGACTATCTCCTTGATGCGCCTTGTCTTCTTCTTCTTCCCATCTTTGCGTCTGTGGCCCGAGCCCGAGTCGGTAGGCTTGTCATCCTTCGGCTCGTTGACGAAGGACTCCTTCTCCTTGTCGTTGATCACGATTCCTTTCCCCTTAGGATCCATCTTTCCGGGCGGTTAGTCCCTTCTTGAAGAGAACAGCTCTGATACCAATTGAGAGCACCTAGAGGGCGGGTGAATAGGTGATCCTGTAAAACTTGAAATTTAACTCACAAAACTTGATTAGGAGTTAGCACAAATACTGCCAAGTGGCTAGAGAGGAGTCTCAACAAAACACAATGACCACAAGAGATCAATCACAGAGATAGCACAGTGGTTTATCCCGTGGTTCGGCCAAGACCAACGCTTGCCTACTCCATGTTGTGGCATCCCAACGGACGAGGGTTGCAATCAACCCCTCTCAAGCGGTCCAAAGACCCACTTGAATACCACGGTGTTTTGCTTGCTTTACTATATCTCGTTTGCGAGGAATCTCCACACTTTGGAGCCTCTCGCCCTTACACTTAAAGTTCACAAAGAAGCACGGAGTAAGGGAGGGATAAGCAACACACTCAAGACAAGAAATCACAGCAACACCACACACACAAGTCGCAACAAGAGCTCACAACACAACTCAATGAGTTCACAACTCAACTAGAGCTCTAATTGCTACCGCAAGGAATCAAAAGCGCGAAATCGATGTCTTAGTGCTTAGGAATGCTTAGAGAATGCTTGGTGTACTCCTCCATGCGCCTAGGGGTCCCTTTTATAGCCCCAAGGCAGCTAGGAGCCGTTGAGAGCATTCCTGGAAGGCAAATCTTGCCTTCTGTCGCCTGGCGCACCGGACAGTCCGGTGCACACCGGACACTGTCCGGTGCGGATTTCTTTCCTTTCCTGGCGAAGCCGACCGTTGGCGCCTGGGAGCCATTGGCGCACCGGACACTGTCCGGTGTACACCGGACAGTCCGGTGCCCCCTCCCGACCGTTGGCTCGGCCACGTGTCTCGCGCAGATCGCGCAGCCGACCGTTGGCCCGGCCGATCGTTGGCTCACCGGACAGTCCGGTGAATTATAGCCGTACGCCGTCAAATTCTTCCCGAGAGCGGCCAGTTCGCCTGAGCCAGCCTGGCGCACCGGACACTGTCCGGTGCACCACCGGACAGTCCGGTGCTCCAGACTGAGCAGAGTCTTGGCTGCTCGAGCCAAGACATTTCCAATTGTTCTTTTCCTGTTTCCAGCACTTAGACACAATGCATTAGTCTCTAAAACAATGTACTAAGTCTGAGAAACATACCTTTTGACATGATTTGCACTTTGTCCACCATATTACATAGATCAACACAAAAGCACTTGCGTTGGCACTCAATCACCAAAATACTTAGAAATGGCCCAAGGGCACATTTCCCTTTCAAAAATGCGCTTAACTACAAGACCACTTTCGGACACATTCCCTGAGGTCAAGAGAGTGTGAACCAGGACTCACCCGAGGCTCCTCTCGGCGGTCACTCATAACTTCACCTCCCTCGAGCCTACCCTTGGGCCAGGTACGTACTCGAGGAAATCCTTGTCCCGCCTAAGGTCCCCTCTCCACGGAACCGCCGTTTCAACCACGCCCGAGCCCATCTTAAGCAAGAAAGACAACCCTGAGCCAGGCCTCAGTCAAAGGCCATAAGGGACATTAGAATTCAATGCGTGTACCTACCCCACGTAACATCACAGGAGAACAGGAGCGATAGGACAGTGGTCCCGTCGGCTTTCACCAACTACGATGACGCATGCTCATGTACAACAGCTATTATTCCCCCACGATGTCTACCAACTCCGGATGGGACGCACATACGCCAAAGCGTGGGCTGGCCCTCGGGAAGAAACTCTACCTTGCTCGAAGCCGGCCTCAGCCTTGGGACAAACTCTGCCTCGCCTGAGCTCTGACTCGGCTACCTACCCCCCGCGAATCCCGTAGGAGGCCATTCCTTTAACTGTGTCCTACACGGCTGCGAGCCTCAGATCGAGCTCGTCCATGGCCTTGGGGATACTTCCGCCTCGCCCGAGCATGGCTTCGGCCTCGATATTACCAGCGTGAGGACGCCCGACGTCACCAGAAGCCATAGAGCTGGCATATTACCAGGAGCTTTTTGCCATACTCACCACTACTCCAACCACTACGACTTGGTCATCTTCTCCACCAGACAAACTTGGGTACGTGACCGAGCCCTCGGCCCTAGCCTCGATACTCTGCTCAGTCAAAGATGCAAATACAGGAACCGGACATCCCCCTCCCGGCACAAGTCAACAACGAGTACAAGGGCCATACCACAGTCCATACCGACTACAGGGGCTCGGCCATGCCTTCTCTCTGTACGCAACAAACCCTGGCACGCCTGAAGGCTCTCCTTGAGCCTATAAATAGAGGTTTCCATGGCTTCAGGCAGGGGCGAACACTCCACGGTTTTCACCTCCACGGTGGTATTGGCACTTGCCTTAATCAACCCCAGAGACTTGAGATCCTTCCCTCTCCCAACCAGCTTGTACTCCCTACTATAAGTACTTAGGTGCAAGTAATATAAGTCTCATCCCCCTCTGTTGGAAGTAGAACTCTCTCTTGCCCAAACCAGGATAAAAGACTTGTGTCACCTTGCATCATCCATCTGAGTCAGGGCACGCAGTATCAATTTACTAGTCGTTAGGATCCTCGGGTCAAAACACCGACAACGGGCGAAGGATTTTCTTTTAATTTTTTTTGTATGTATGTATTTGTCATACTCTCAAATATTTTATATATATTTTAGTTTTGCTATATCTATTGTTTTTGGTATTAAAATAGATAAAGAAGATGAGACAGAATCTCCCTATATAGAGGACAGAGGATCATCTATATTTAAAGTACTGTTTAGAGGACGTTGTTGATGAGATAGAGAGGAGTCTCCCTAAATAAAGAGAGATATAGCACGTTGATCCCTCATGGTGGAACAACTGCTTATGATGTCAATAAATGCTAACGAAGTCATTAATAAACATTAAAATACTTCAAGGGAGAAAAACATATGAGAAGAGTCTAAGCTATGTGCATAAAATTATACTCTATATTATTAGACGTGTAATTGCTAGGGTCACCTTGCTATCTATATGTAATCATTAAAAATGCGGGCGTGCTCAGTATGGATACCAGTAGTATAAAAAAATTAAGCATGCGGTGTAGTCTAATTTTTACAGACAGATTCAGTTATCGAGCTTCAGTGCTATTTCTACATGCGGTGCCCTAAAAATTCGCCAGTAGAAATCAAATTTCTACAGGCGGTTTTCGTAAGAAACCATCACTAGAAAAAAAAATTATCCTTAATTTTTTAGTTTTTCAAACAACCTCGGATGATAAAACTATCAAAATAAAAGTTATAGATGTCGAAAGATAAGAAACTTTATAGTTGACAACTTTTTTATTTGAAATCATCTCGACTCTCAAAAATTACATCCAAATTTGTCAAATTCAAATGCAAATTTTGCAAACGACCTTGGATAGAAAAAAGTATCAAAATAAAAGATATAGAACTTCAAAAGTTATTAAACTTTGTAGTTGACAACTTTTTATTTAATTCGCTTATAGCCTTAAACAATCAATTTACACTCAGTTGATTATACTATGTGAGCAACAAAACTACCTTCTAGACACCCATTAAGTGAGAGATAGAGTGGTACAGAAAGGTATACACGAGGGTGAGGTCTCGGGGGTCAATGCCCACCGGCCGCGTAGCGCGCATAAAATGCCGTGACTTGCGACGGAGACAAGCGGGCAAGGTCACCCTAATTAAAATGGTTTTTTGTTAATTTAAAAATATATTTTATGTTTCTAGGAAAATATTTTTGTTAACGGTTTTACTATCTCGACCATAAGTGAAAATAGATTTCTGTTGTTGGTTTTGAGTTACCTGCCTATATAAATAATTATTTTGCACTGGTCCCTAGCACTATCGGTTCTGAAAAATATTAGTGTAAATAGGTTTAGAACCGTCACTATAGAGCTTTTGTGTACCAGCGTACTACACTTGCTAACATAATTTATAGAGTGTGGATTGTGTACACCCAAAACATGTGGTTGGCAGCCCGATGGGCGATGGTGGCAACACCGTCGTTCCAAAAATAGAGCGTGTTTTTGAACATGGCAGCTGCTCAATCACTCTATGAGATTGCTTCCACGGTGGCCCTAGACACATATCTCTATCTTAAATTTTAAACATGTTTATATGCATTAAAAGTTGAAAACAGAACACTACATGGAACAATGTGATGCTAGCTAAACGTTGAACACATGAACTAGGTGTGAGAGGGTCATTTGTAGATTTTTTTTTGGTAGTGCATAGAACGCAACATATAAACTAGCTGTGAGGGTCATTTGTTGAGTGTAAGCTGAGCTAATAGTAATACTAGATGCATGAATGGCACACTAAAAAAGTGCCAGGTCATTTTTTAGGTGTGAGTTGAGTTAATACTAAATGTGTGAATAACACAATAAAAATGGATGAGCTATCTGGCCGCTCTCGGATGTAAGGACACATCTTTCAACATATATGAATGGTAAGGCTAGCCAAAGATAATTTGTTGGCCCTCTCAAGCTATTTCTTCTCAAATAAACTACTTTGTAATATATGCTCGGATGCTTCTTGTGAGATACTGGAGGCAAACAATTCAGATAGGTGTTACTATGTATATTGTCACTACAGGAAACGCCTAAATTTTCGTGGGCCAAAAACCCACGAAAATAAGCCTAAACCGACGAAAATAGAGTATTTTCGTCGGCAGGCCGACGAAAATAGCCGCCGAAAATAAGTTCGACGAAAATAGGCACCTATTTTCGTGGGTACCGACGAAAATAACCTATTTTCGTCGGCTTTCCCAAGGGCCGACGAAAATCAATGGTCGGCTGACTATTTTCGTCGGCCCGGTGATGGCCGACGAAAATAAGTGCCAGACTATTTTCGTCGGCCTCGTGGTGGCCGACGAAAATAGCCTGCGAACATATTTTCGTCGGCCACCACCGAGGCCGACGAAAATTGATGGTTCCCCCCAAAACAGATTTTTCTGCACCTATTAATAATTCACAGCAATATACACAATATCACAATTCACATATACAGATTCACAAGCTTAATACATAATTCACAAAACACATTCACATATACATAAATAGTCCATAGTCCATTCAAATAAGTCTAGAGTCCAAAAGTCTATTGTCCATTCAAATACACAATTCACAAAACTCTAGTCCATAAGTCTCTGTCCATAAGTCCATAAGCTACTCACTACTCACTACTCACTCCTCACTGATCACTCCGGCGGGCTGTGGGAGTTTTGGCCACTCCCTCCTCCGCCACCAGGAAGGTGGCCACTCCCTCCAGCACCATGGACGAGGAAGTCTTGGACGTTGACACCACCCTCCGATCCATGAGCATGTGACGCTGAACCCTGCAATTCATCAATCATTCAAATAAGGCTGTATTTTGCTATCACTATACATATACATTGCTGTGTTTGGTCAATATTTGCATTAAACTAAACATGGAACGTCACCTGTGATCCATGGTGAGGAGGAGGTTGTGCATGCATCCACGGGTACTGTTGTGGTGGCCACCCCAGAGGTGGTGGCACCCACCCCGTCGGTGGCGGTGCCATCCACGCTTGAAATGGATGAGAGCCCGCCGGTGGCTGGGAGACCGGTGGCACCCATCCCGGGACTGGCTGCGATCCTTGGGGTGGAGGCGTCCAAGTGCCTGGAGGTGCCTGCGTCCACCCAACGCCGGTCCACTGTGGCTGCGACGCTGGAGCTTGTCCTGACCACTGTCCCCATCCTTGTGCCTGCGAGCCAGTTTTGATAATAAAGAAAGAGTTGCTATGGAATTGAAGTGTTCAGATAGTGTTACCTGGGGAGGGCGAAAAGCGGGCAAGTTCATATCAGGGCCGAGTCGAGTAGTCATTTCCTGCAAATGGATGCAACGTTAGAATCACAACATTATACTTTGAATTCAATGACGACACGTGATGAGATAGACGGATTACCTGAAAATAAGAAGCCATATATTGCGTCAGCTGTCCAACCTGCTCCTGCGCTGCTCGAGCCTGCTCCTGTGCTGCTCGAGCCTGCTCCTGTGCTGCCCGAGTCTCCTCCTCCAGCTGAGCCTCTCGAGCAGACCTGGAGGAGCGAGAACTCCCTCCCGAAGACGATGCCTTCCCTTGACCTATTGTCCTGTTATATTCCACAACGCCGGTGCCAAAGGCAAACCTGCATGATACACATAGTTGAGCCATTAAGTGGACACATTCTTGTTAATGAAATCGTCGAATCAAACACAAACACCTCACCTGCCATGCTTTCTACCCCCACCACTGTGGTACAACGCCGAGGCATCTAAGTCTGAATGCATCCAGTCGAAGTCAGGCCCATGGCGTTGAGTCATTTCCTCCCCATATGCATTCTGCAAAGAAAGTTGGAGTTAGACACAAAACATGCAATTTAATTCGTAAATACAAACTTGTTTACCATTTTCTCCCTTGCTGCCTCGCTGCATAGCACATCAGGGTTCGCCGGATCAGGGCCACGGTGACCACGGACGTAAACCTCCATAAAACTTGGAGCAACTCCACTTTCAGCTTCCTGCATGAAAAAGAAGAGTTAAACCATATAATTTTCATAGATGTAACATACAAGTTTGATTTATATACTTACCATGCGGCGTGCGGTACCAAGGTGTCCATCGGCGCCGTACCTGTGCCCCGGTCCTTCAGTGCCACGGTTGGCACGGTGCTTGTTGGACTCTGCAATCCACTCAGGCGACGCCCATCTCTTAGCCAACCACCTCCAGGCTTCCATGTCCTTCGCCAGCCAATCCACAACGCTCTCCAGGTACTGCTCCTCTGTGAGGTAGATCTCATTGGCCCCTAATGCTTTGCTCATTTTCTGCCCCTTTATCTTCTTGTAGTAGTAGTTGACGGCCGCGATGCGAGCATTGTACATGGCATCCTTGATTATCTTATCAGCGCACTTCCGAAAGTGCCTCTTCACACGTGTCCACTGAGCCTGATCCTCCTCGATGTCATCCGGCAATTGGAACCTCCCCTACATATCAATGTAGAAGTTAAGTTAAAGTAAGATTTGGAGAAGCAATAATTCAATGAATTGCTTATATACGAAAGTAAACTCACCCAGAACTCGTCCCACACAGCCACCTGACAAGTCCTTCGTTTTTTTTCCGAACTTCCCCCTCCGCTACTGCTTTCCCCTGACTCCCATGGCTCGACATAGTCCTTTAGACCCCTGTCAGCCCACTGCATAGCCGCGAACCTCTCGCCATTCAGCTCCACCATGCCAGGGTAGTAGAAGCGACAGAGGCTACCCAACACCGCGTTCACCTTGGGACGTCTGCCTGTACCGTCCCAAGTCAAGTCTTCCCATGACCTACAAAAATTAATAAAACAAGTAAACTAGTGCAATCACGTTCACATTAAAAAATTAACACAACAGAAATAAGCCCCACCATTCTCCATGCGGCCGGATGAGCCTCCTCTCGGCAGGTCTCGGACCAAGCGCATTGCTCTTCTTATACCTAAGTATACAAGTAAATTCAATATTATGAAATGATTAGAAACTAATATCAATTAAACTAATATGCATAATAATACCTGAAGGACGTAGAAGCATCTGACGCGTCGCCCGCGCTGCCTGCCCCCATTGGGTCAACCTCCTCATCCTGCTCACCCTCCTCATCCTGTTCACCCTCCTCACCCTGCACATGAGCATCCTGCTGAGGAGTCTCCTGCTCACCCTCCTCACCCTGCACTTCGTCTAGACAGTCGAGAAGTTGCTGCTGCCTCTGTCGGCTCTGTGAGGTGCCCTGAAAAAGCCCACTGCCCGAGCTGTCCTCGCTGGCCGCGCTGCCCCCACTCCTCCTCGATCTCCTATGCTTGAACATGTTCAATTGTAGATAAATTAATGTCAAACCACAGTATATGAAACAAATAATATGAAAATTAATAATGTGGAAATTGGAATACATAGCTTAATTGATTAACTAAAAGAAACATACTAATCAAAAGTCATCCGCATCCGATGATGCTTCTTCGGCTCGTTGTTGGTGGTGGCTGCCAATGGTCGACTCTTCTCCAATTTCGCGGTTCGGAAGCGATATCCATTTACATCATAGCAAGTATAGTTCCGGACGGACACAGAGGTATGTGCCATTTGCTGCAAGTCTGGGTGCACAGAGTTTTTGGAAACCTATACAAGGAATTAGTATATGCATTATATCTTCCAAGTCCAAAATTCAAAGATTAAGTATGGACAATGAGAGAACGACAATTACTAACATAATTACGAAACCACTGCACGAAGTTTGGTCCACCTTTCAACCCATCACGTCGAAGATTTTCTAATTGGATGGCCGTAGGTTTACTAGTAGATTTCCAACATTCTTCATCAAACATGCTGGACATATTAGAAACATGGACATTACACACTATAGAAATTATGAGATGAGAAAATGGAAGTAACTATGAGGAAAACTTACTCGAACGCCTCCTGTGTGCTGTCAATATTGCTATACATATATAGCATTAGCGTGTTCAAATCTGATCCTTCAATGTGACGTACACTCCCTTTTCCAACTGCTTTACCCGGATTCGCAAAAATTTGAAGGGTGCTTTGGGGCGATTCATTTTCGACATGAAGTCGCACTGAAGGAGCAAACACATTGTTGGCTCGAGCGAAATACCTGGTTGAGAATTGAGATATCTCCTTAAGGGCAAAAGCCTCCGCAATACACCCTTCGACTCTAGCCTTGTTGCGAACAGACGCCCTGAGCTTTTTCAACGCCCTTTCTATAGGATACATCCACCTGAATTGCACTGGTCCGCCTACCAAAGCTTCCCAAGGCAAATGCACAATTAGATGTTGCATCACATTGAAGAATCCTGGCGGGAAAACCTTTTCAAATTTACAAATAAGAATTGGAATTTCTTTCTCAAATTTCTGCATCAACCTCTTCGATACCGTCTTTGCGCATACTTCCCTATAGAAGTAACTCAGCTCTGCAAATATGCTCCAAAGCTCATCCTTAAAATAGCCTCGAAACATCACGGGCATCAGCCTCTCCATAATAATATGGTAGTCATGGCTTTTCAAACCGATCAATTTACCGGTCTTCAGATTGACTGTCCATTTCAGATTTGCCGCATATCGATCTGGAAATTTCAGATTCTTCAACCACTTAAATATTTCTTTCCTTTCATCTGGCTTGAGGCAGTAATCAGCTCGCGGCCTACTCTCATGCCCTTTATCGCTTACTTTCAACTCGAGCATCGGTCTCTTACAAATTTCAGCCATGTCTTTTCTTGCCTTCATATTATCTTTCGTTTTATCAGTCACATCGAAACATGTGCTTATGATGCTTTCCGCAACGTTACGCTCTTGGTGCATCAAGTCTATGTTGTGCGGCATGATCAAGGCTTTTGCATACGGAAGCTCCCATATTGATGAAATATGGGTCCAGTTGTGGTCCTCCCCATAGCCTTGAAACCTATCATTTTCTCCTTGCTTCAGACAAGCATGCCATGCCATTATCTGCGGTGCAGTTTGCCTCTTTGGTGGCCCATTTCTGATTTTGGCTCCACTTCTGAATGCAGTAAGCGAATTCCTGAAATCATGCTTGAATGGAGTCCAACGTCGATGAGCATCAAAGAATGACACTTTCCCACCATGCTTCAATCTGAATGCATCCGTATCATTCATACATATGGGACAGCACAACCGACCATGAACACACCATCCAGACCAATCTCCATACGCTAGCAGATCATGCACTGACCACAAATAAGCAGCGCGCATGGTAAACTCCTTTTCAGTATGACTGTCATAAGCCTTCACACCTCTCCACAATTGTTTCAGCTCTTCAATTAAAGGGCGAACAAACATATTCAGCTTTGGCCCTGGATGCTCGGGGCTTGGGATGACTAGTGCAAGGAACATGAACTCTTCTTTATTGACCAACTCAGGAGGAAGATTATATGGCACAATGAAGACAGGTCAACACGAGTAAGGGCTTGCACTGGTATTGAAAGGTGTGAATCCATCCGTCGATAGACCAAGCCGTACACTCCTAGGGTCGTTTGCAAATTCGGGATCAAACTCGTCAAATGCCTTCCACGCATCACTGTCCGACGGATGGACCATTATGTCTGGATCAGTGACGAGACGTACACCATTCTTTTGCCACGTCATATGCAGAGCTATTTCCTTGTTGAGGAACAACCTTGAAAGCCGAGGAATGATGGGCAACCGACGAAGTTGCTTAGCTGCGACCTTCGTAACTACCAATTCACCCTCATCATTTGTCACCTCGACATATCTAGAAGCTTCGCAATGCTTACAACGGTCCAGCTTGTCATCCTCCTCAAAGAATAGCATGCAACTGTTGGGACACACGTCGATCTTCTCATATGTCATCCCAAGACCAGCCAACATCTTCTTTGCGAAGTACATATTCTTTGGCAACTTATGATTCTCCGGGAGAACCTCGCCCATCAGTTGGACGATGTCGTTGTAAGCACTGTTTGAAATGTTGTGCTTCGACTTTATCGCCATTAGTCTTGTGAGAGTCCCAAGAACTGACATCTGAGTGTGCTCGTGCAGTCTCTCTTCTCCTGCGGCGAGTAGCCGGAAGAATTCCTGAGCATCGCGTGGAAGCTGGCCCGGCTCCTCAGCGTTCATTTCAACATCCCTACCAAGATCATGCAACATGTCATCCATCCTATCATGATCGTCATCAAGTTCCACCTCCGCGTCAACGTGTTTAATAGACTCTCCATGCCGGTACCATACAAGGTACTTCGGCATAAACCCACTTTTGCAAAGGTGTTTCTCCATTTCTTCCTTCTTCTGAGGCCACTTGTTCTCGCATCGATTGCAAGGACACTTCACTAGACGACCAGTTGCATCTTTGAAAGCGTGCTCAAGAAAAGCCTTTGTTACACCCATCCATTCATTCGAATGTGCCCCATCCTTTCTCCACCCGTCATACATCACCCTCCGATCACCGTCCATTTCAAAGGCTAAACAAAAGACAAAGAACATCAACGATCGTCCGTGGCTTAGGTGAAATCCCTATTAGGTAAAGGTCCTAAACCCACCCAAGAGTTTAGGCCGATGCTTGTGATTTGTGACGTGTATCCTACGATTGCCGCGAAATTTCGGCAGCATAACCTCGCTGCTCTCCAAGCACACGCCTGAACATGGTGTGTTGGAGAACAACTGGGTTACACAACCGAAATTTCGCGTCAATCGTAAGGCACATGTCACAAATCACAAGCATCGGCCTACACTCTCAGGCTGTCCAAAATACGTGGACAATTCCGGAACGGCAAACCTCACAAGCCAATGTGACGTTCGCCGTTCCCGAACGGGTGACACATACGGTTCGCTATGGTTAACGATTAAAACTAAACTCTAAACATTAAAAAAAATCGGAGATTAAACAAAAGACATCACCCTCTGATCACATTGAGGATTAGACAAAGAATGCAACGACACAACCATAAGATAGAAGTGCCCTATACGCCAATGGCACAACCATAAGACAGAGGCTCGTCACGGCCGCCACGGCACGCCACGGCCGCCACGACCGCCATGAGCATCAAATGTGGTGTGATAACAATCTTACAAACAATCTTACAAACAATATTATATACGGGGAGGCTCACCGCGGTGAACGAGGGCGGCGTGGACGAACGGCGTGGACGAACGGCGAGCGCGGCGTGGACGAACGGTGGGCTCTCTTCTTCGCGACGGCGGCCACGGGCTCCCTTCGCGGACGGCGGGCTCTCTTCTTCGCGGGCGGGCGTGGGGCTCGACAGGCGTGCAGGGGCGAGGGGCGCGGCGACGTGGGGCTCGGCGGGGTGGGCGTGGGGCTCAGCAGGCGTGCAGGGGCGAGGGGCGTGGCTGCCGGGGCGGCGTGCAGGCGTGCAGCACGGCGTCGTGGGGGCGCGGGAGCTCTGCGGGCGGCGTCGTGGGGCCGGGCGCGGGAGCTCTGCGAGGGGCCGGCGGTGCGTCGGCGTCGTGGGGCCGGGCGCGGGAGCTCTGCGAGGGGCTGGGCGGCGCGGCGGCGTCGTGGGGGCCGGGCGTCGTGGGAGCCGGGCGCGGCGGCGTCGTGGGAGCTCTGCACGGCGGCGAGGGGCGCGGGAGCTCTACGGTGTTGGCGTGCGGCGGCGCGGCGTGGTGAAAGAATGGTTTGAAACGAGCGAGAGAAGGCTGGGTCCGACGATGTAGGGCTTTATTTTCGTCGGCCTCAGTGAGGCCGACGAAAATACTGGTCGGTCAACGACGTATTTTCGTCGGTTTGGCCTCGGCCCACGAAAATAAAGTTATTTTCGTCGGCCTAGTGGCCGACGAAAATAATAAAACATATTTTCGTGGGCCTGCCGACGAAAATATTAATGGGCCCACGAAAATACGTTTTATATTCGTCGGCCACTAGGCCGACGAAAATAACTTCCTTATTTTCGTGGGCCGGCCGACGAAAATATACCGGCCCACAAACTTTTAGGCTTTTCCTGTAGTGTGTGAAAAGAAAGCATTGCTAAATGTAACACCCACTTTGTAAGAAAAGTTTAAACATAGAAATTATATTCCTTTATACATATATATGTTATCTATATTTATCATTCCATGTGAACACCACAATTAAACAAATAAATAAATGATAAAAGACACCCACAGATAATACATGCATCATGCTGGGGTTTTATTTGGTATACATTTTGTGACAACATAAAATAACAAAGAATATATTAATGCTCAAATTAGAATTTGAATCCTAAAGGAAATTCTAGATTTGAAACAAGAGGGGTAAATACTTACATATAAGATCAAACAAAAATATAAATTAATTAAGTCAGGTTCATATTGGTATTCAGAATTATACAGTAGATTTAAGTATGAACTCCACACATAAGTTCAAATTTGGGATTTAAATTTGAAATTTAAAAGGGAAAGTAAGAAATATAAAGAAAAAAAAGAAAAATAAAAGGGTGAAACCAGTGCCTGGGCCGGCTCAACCCATTCGGCCCAATTGGCTTCATCTCGCGCGCGGCCCATTCTTCCCACTGTGCTGGCTCGTTTCCCTTGTGCGCACCACCGGCCCATTTTAGCCCATCCTCGCGTACCGACCGCCGGGGCCCGCATTCTCGCCTCCGCACTCGCGTAGCCCATGCCATAGTCACAGCGCTACGGGGCCCACCGACCAGCCATTCATTGTGTTCCTCTCCTCGGCTGCGACGGCTGGTGATCCAGTGCTCCGCGCCTGCCGCGCGAGATACCCGCTGACCAGACCCACATCGCGATTCTGCCGAGAAAAGGAGATTGACCTGGGCCATCGCTATAAGACCCAGTAAAGAACTCGTGCGCCGTCAACCAGTGACCATCCTCCCCTCCGCCATTAGAGTCATGAGGAAGAAAGATAATGCTTCCGTGAATCACCTGTCTGGTGCAAGGGAGGGACGTAGGAGCGCTGGAACCGTGGTGCTCCATCGAGTGCTACGGGACTTCACCGGTCAATCCTCGGTGCATATCGGAGGCCAACGTCGTCAACTACCGCATCCAAGGATGAAAATAGGAGCTCTTCTTAATCCCGGGCCAGCTTTGCTTTCCTCTAGAAGAGACAGGAGCTCGCCGAACTCACAAAGCTAACTTCGCTCGCCGTTGCGGTCTTGCTACGTAGTTCGGTAAGGTGCTCCTCCAATCCTCGTCCCTTCCACCGCTGGTAGTGTAGTGAAGGGTGTGTCCGCGGGGCAGGGGCACGCCGATCCGGCGCGCCAGATTGTTACGCGCGCGCGCCGCCGCTATCCTGGCCGCGACATGTTCCGAGGAGGAAGACAAACGCCTGCGTCGTTGGATGATCATTGAATGGTTCAGATCACACCGAGTATACCAGTTCAGTTCAACGTCGCGGATCCGTCCGATCTAAATCATGTGCACATGATTCGATTGTAGGTATTTAAATCTTGTCCGTTGGTTGCTAATCTGGCGGTTTCGGGCGCATACCGATTCAGTTCAAGTTGGATATAAGCAAATCTGTCGATGCTAGATCATGCGGCCCTGGTTACATACCGAAACATTATAAGTCAATTCTAATCTTGACCGAGGATGCGTGATCGGACGGCTGATCTCCACTCATACCCCTTCGGCCGTGGCAGTCTTTCAACAGAGTCCTCAACCTTTCAAGGATTTAACCCGCCGTCCGTATGGATGTGGCTCTCAGTCTTAGGACGTTTTTCGCAGAAGTCCCTTGACTATCTGTAAATTGTGCGCCCAGTCCAGAGAGTTATAAAATCAGGAAAATGAATTAGAAAATGAGTTTTTAATATAAGAACAATTTCTATAACTTGTATAAATCATAGAAAATTCATATGAACTCCAAATTAAACCATTCCAGTCTCAAAATTTTTTGTAATATTATTGTCTATCACTTAGTGTCTCTGCTTTGGTATGAAAACAGTAAGAAAATTGATTTCTCACTTAATCCTATTTTAAGCATGTAAAACCTTTGGAAATTTATATCTTCAAACCTATAACTCCGAATTTAATGATTCCAGATCCTATGATCTTATTTTAATGTCTAGAATATTATTATGTATTTTATTTACATGTTTGGTGTGATGTTAATTTTTGCTATACTATGTATGTATTATGTTGATGCGAGTAGACGAGCAAGTCATAGAGGATCCTAGGGTCCAGCAGATAGAAGTAGCTGAGCAGGAGCTCATAAAGGCAAGTTGTGCCCTTGATCCACTTTTGTTACCCAATAATATTCTTTATTATCACTATTCAATGCATAGGTTTAATTTTGATGGGACCCAATAGGTCACCCTAGTTTGTTTATCCATTTTACCTTGTTTACCTCTGAATCATATGGGTAGTTATGCTATTGCTTTACATGGTTTTGGGTTAATATTTCATTATATCCATGTTCCTGTTATTTTGTTATTTTATTTATGTTCATGTCAAGATCATTAATGTTAATTGGAACATGGAGCTTAACTTGAGAAACACGTGCCACCACAAGGGTTTAATGGGCCGCCCTTGGCCAACTAACTAGGAAAGCTAGTGGAAGACTACCTTACCCGAAAGGGGCAAGGGCAGTAGGGGATTGCATGCAAGGAGGTTCTCGGGTTGATTTTGCTGCGATGGCGGTCAGACGGGGGATTCTTGCAAGTGCTCTTCCCATAAACTGTAGCGGGTTTTTGGAAGCTAGTGGAACTTTGTAAAGGCCTCGTAGTGGATCCCTAGCCATTCACCTCGGTAGTGTCTAAGGGTATAGCTAGCCCTGGCGACATGGGATACACGACTTGTGGGTACAGGGTACAACCTCTGCAGAGTGTAAAACTGGTATACTAGTCGTGCTCGCGGTCATGAGTAGCTCAGGACTCTGTGATGATTAATTTATGGAACTTAAATTCAATTTGTCATTTGCATTGCATGGGATTATTATAAATTTTGTTCCATTATTTTTTATTATGGTTTGGTATTTACTTACATTTAGTAATTGCTAAAAAAACTTTGACCAACTTTAAAGGCAATGCTCAGCTTTAAACCCCTGTTGTTGATCAGCTTTTCACATCACATCAACTCCCACCTTTGGTGAGTTCATACCACATTATTCCCCACAACTTGTTGAGCGATGAAACTGTGTGAGCTCACCCTTGCTGTCTCACACCCCCACAGGAGAAGTGTAGGTGGTTCAAGATGAGCCACACATCGAGGAGTTCGATTCGATCTAGGTGGCGTCTCCCAGTTGACTTTCTGGCGCCAAGGATGGACTTTAGATCCTGTTATATTTATCTTTTATTTTGTAAGACTTCTGCTATGTAATAAATACTCTGATTATATTATGATATTTATCTCTATACACTCTGTTATTATATATGTTGTTTTCTTGGCGCATGTATGAGATGCACCCGGCTTTGTCTCTTAAAGCCCGGGTGTGACACTGAATTTGGTGGTGAAGTCAATTATATTTCTTGTTTTGTATCAATCCTGAGGTTTTGGATTTGTATTTGCTAAATGAACACATACCTACTATAACTACTATGTATTGCTTATACCTTGGTGGCTTTCTGTTAGTGTCCACCTTAATTTAATATAAATTTCTCTATTAAAGAAGTTCAATCGACAAATTCGATCAATCAGTTGCACAAATTTCCCTATTATACACCAGCGGATACATGTCGCATGTCACATGATTACGAGTACAAGATGGGATGGGGGCAATTGGTCTAATAACAAGTAGAGTCCAACAATTAACTTATGTAACCGGAGCACTTTTTGGACTATAAAAAGAAGTGTAGACTAGGATCCAACACAAGGTTCACACACCGCATGGAATTAATCTATTACGCCAAGTTTGCAGCAGAGTTTGTAACCTTGTAGATATAATCTATTATCAGTAAGAGGACATAGGGTATTATGCACACTATGGCCCAACTTTTTTATAAAAATCCATGTGAATTAGGTTCTTAATGTCATGACCCTATAGACATGCTCTATGTGGCAAGACTCGCTCTTTGATCCTATAGCTATTATTTCTAGTCTCTTTGCTCATATAGCTATCATTTCTACAATACACTTGGTACCCTATTATCTTTGTTATGACATTTGGCATCATTCGTGGAAGACCTGGCACCTATAGTAGGGTTCTGCGTGCATGTCATCTTCTACCTTCCTACTGCTTGGATCAGAGCTCTAAGACTCTAGCTCTAGTAACATTAACTATGACCCCTAACACCTACACCATTGGTGCCTGGCCTAGTCTTGTCAACCATTATTGCCTTGTGTAGGGGGACACGACATTTGGCGCACACAACACTACATCGACAGAGTTTGACTCTTCTCGTGTCCCTCCAATGAAACACCACCCTCAAGGAGCATTGCATCATGTGTCTCTACTAGCACGTAAAGATCATGACCATGCATGACATGCCACTCCACTGGCTTCGCCCTAAGCTCATAAGGAGGAGTCCACTCAACTTGAGGGGTCCTCCCTATATCCTCTGTCATGCCATGTCCATCGATGCCTCAATTTCGGTGCTAGAAGTGGGCTTGGTTCACTCGATGCAACCGAAGTAATCCTTCGCAACCCCCTTGCAGCGGAAGCTAGCGAGGTTGTCACTAAGCAATGGTAGTACAATGTTGCCAAATTTATAGTTGTAGCTAGGGCCAAACCTAGTTTGCCTCGCATGGGGAAGCCTAGCATCTTAGGGTTGACCCACATTGGTACACAAACCAAGTGGTCACGTGCATTGACTATGATTTCCCTACTATAGACTGCCCAGAGGTCCTTTCAAACTCTAGAGATGTGCCATGGGGCATCGCTCTAGCCACAATATGTAACACCCTGAATTTGGGGGTATAAATTTTTTTTCTAAAATCTACCAAATTCAGGTGTTACCCTTTGCCTCTCTCTAGTCTCTCTCTCTACCTTAGCCTTTTGATTAGAATTAGGTTAATTTAGCGGAGGAATTTATTATTTATTTTTGTCAAAACTTATGTGAGTCATGAATTGTTGCATCATGTTGAGCCCAAAATACTCTTTGAATTGATGGACATGTTTGACTTGGTTTGAATTTGAAACTTGGTTTGAATTTGAATTGCAAACCCTAGAGAAAATTAAAAAAGCAATTAGAAATTCCCTGGAAAAAGAGAAAACCAATTCAGCCCAAACCGGCCCAGTCCAGCCCAGCGAAGCCGCGCGCGCGTGCCCGCGCTGCCTGACAGGTGGGCTCCACCTGTCAGCGACGGTTTCTTTCCCCACGTGCCCTCTCTCCCTCTCTCCTCCCTCTGCCCAGTGGGATCGGGTTGTCGGCGCAGGTCGCCTGCTCGCTCGCGCGCCCCTCCTCCATCTCTGCCTCGCGGGCCCGTTTCGTCTGCACATCGAGCCATTCCCTCGACGCGCTCGCTCCCCCTAGTTGCGCCATGGGGCCACCCTGTTTGCTCCGCCTTCCACGCGAACTGCCATGGACCAGCACGCACGCATGCCAAGATCCCTGGCCACATCACCTGCCCACGCACCCTAGGTCCCTTTTAAGCACCGCCCGCACCCGCACTCGCTTCCCTGCCTCATTTCGCGCAAGCTCACCCTCTCTCGTGCTCTGCTCTCACCGCTCGGCTTCACCGGAGTTTTGCGCCCACCGTGCTGGCCATCCAACCCGCCAGAAGCCGCGCCAAGCCACCCCAAGCTCCGTCCCGAGGTGAGACATCCGCCCCCGTGCTTGATTTTCCTTATTCGCGCCTGACTGTAGCCAATTTGGCCTCGCCGGAGTTTGGCCGCGCCTGCTCGCCGTGCCCCGCGCGGTGTCCAGCCAACTCAGTCCCGTCCTATGCCCTGATGTTGACCCATAGCGCTCCCCTACCCTCACCGGAACTAGACCGAGCCCTATCGCACTCGATTGCCTCTCCCCGCGGTCGTGATTCCTCGCTGGAGTTACCCTCGACCCGCCCGGAGCTCTCCCTCCGTCGTTCTCCCATCTCTAGCCCCGGTCTCGTGGCTAGAACCCCACCAGTGTGTTCGCCGGGTTCTCCTCGCCGATCCTGGACAACCTTGGTGACCTCGGAACCGCTGTAGCCCACACCTGCCCCAGTACGGCGACCTCACCGCCATGAGCAAGAGTGGCGTTGCCCACAGCTGTTAACCCCTCCGGTGCTTGATTTCGGTCGTTCGATCTCTATTGCGCGGTCCGGATCACTGGATACCGCTTCTCGCATGTGCGCTTTGCGCCTGGACCCACCTGTCGGCTGCTTGTGCCTCTGGCACTGGGCCCGACCGGTCAGTCCGCTTCCCCGCCCCCAGTCGCTGACCACCCTAGCCCGTTGGTCAGTGCGCGCCCGCGTCCGCGCGCTCGCCCGTGGATCTAATCTCAGTCGTTGATCATAGATTCGACAGCTGAGGAAACCCCGTACCCCTTCGCGCGGCGGTTTTGCTAAAGTACCCCTCGGGTTTCCGAGAATCAACCCGTCGTCCCTTGATTTCGCGCGCAGGCCCCTAGAATCTTATAAATAGACCCCTCGCCTTTTAAATATTCATAGATTTGGACCTAATTTTGTATTTCAAACTTCAAAACTTGTTCATTTCATATCTTTTTCATATGAACTCCAAATTTAGTGATTCAAATTGCAAAATATTCATAGGAATATTCTCTATTCAAAGATATTATGTTCATCCACAGTCTGTGCACTCTAATTTTATGTCTAAGCTATAGGTTAGTTTATGTGTTAATTTATTTGTTTAATAAAATAAATAAATAAATAAATAAAAAGGAAAACCCTAGTGGTAAATGAATATTTAATCTTGTGAGATTAATAATATGTAGTCTATGAGTTTATCCCTGGTTTAACTTTTAGGTCTCATTAAAATGAGTAGAATCAGACTATGTAATCATAGAGATAAACAACACTTAGAGAATAACAAACTACTGAATGTGATTAGTTCACCTTATAACTTAAACTCCCTTTTGAGTTTATACTTTTTCTTTTGGAGATATGTTCCATTGTTTGTACATGTATGGTGTGCTGTTCATTTTTCATTTACCAAATGTATTGAATGTATGATCGCTTTATTTAAACGACGAGCAGCCCGTGGTTCCTGAGTGTGTTGTCGAAGATCTTCTTGAGCAACAACCTAGTGAAGGCAAGTGTCCTCTGACCTATTATATCCTATTTACTTTATAATTCACCGTTCTGCAATACATTATTGAAACCTAAGGATTGACTAGTCTGTATTTACCTTATCCTTGTTTACCTTTTGGGTTATCATGGTTAGCTATATGCTATCGCTTCAACTTAATCAATGAACATGATGTAAATATTTATGATACGGCGATGTTATCCCGATGATGATCTTGTGATATTTTAGGGGACTCAGGCCATTTTCCTGAGTACCTCTCCGTAAGGACCTGTTCGTTGAGTGACCACCCGGGATAACAGTGCAACCATGAGGGTGGAATGGGACGCCCTTAGCTAAATAATTAGATGAACCTAGGGGTGTAGTTGGCTTTGCCGGAGGGCCGTCAATGGGGGCCCGGGCATTGTGCTCGCTCTGCCAAGGGGGGTGCAGAGGTTCATTTGATTTGGTTTTATTAGTCACCCACCTTGGGGAGCTGTACTGCGTTTGTATGACTGACAAAACCTAACGAGCAGCTATGCACCAGGGGAGTCTTCATAAAGGCTACGTAGTGAAACCTTGCTGACTCACCTTGGTAGTGTTTGAGGGTTTGATCGACCCGAGGCAAAAAGGAATCATGACTCGTGGGTAAAGTGTGCAACCTCTGCAGAGTGTTAGAAACTGGTATATCAGCCGAGCTCACGATTAAGAGCGGCCTTGGGATGCTCTTTGATTAGAAGAACTTTGGATACTTTATGATGATGTTTAATGACGATGGTTATAATTATGATCTCTGGTATTTCCTCTTGGAGGGAGTACCTTTGGGTAATAACTGGGTTTATTACTAAAACTTGGCTCTACTATAAGTAATAAATACTTGACCAACTAAAAGCAACTGCTTAACCTTAACTCCACATACAGATAGTCCACTTAGCCAAACGGGACATTTGCTGAGTACGTTGATATGTACTCACCCTTGCTTTAAAAACCACCCCACCCCAGGTTGTTTGTAACACCCTGAATTTGGGGGTATAAAATTTCTTTTCTAATATCCACCAAATTTAGGTGTTACTCTCTCAGTTCTTCGCTTTCCTTCTCTTTTTCCTAAAAATGAAGAATTATTTTGTTTTTATATCGGCATAAGCCTCGTAAAATAAAACCCTGAGAGAGTCCTTGTTTGTTGCATAGCATGTCAGAATAGCAGTCTCCTTAGTATGTTCATTTATTGTGTCTTGGCACTCATTCAAGATTCTCGAAGCTCATTTGAATTTCGAAGTTTATAAACCAAAACCTAAATACCCGATAGCAAAAGAAATAAGAAATAAATAAATAAAAGAGGAAGCTTCAACCCCTCCCTTCCCCTTGGGCCCAGCCCACTCGGTCGTCCTCTTCCCCCTAGGGCCCACTCGACGCACGCGGCCCACCAACGCGTCCCCGCGCGGCCCACCCCAGCTCGCGCTCCCTCTCCTGCGGTCTAGCGGTCCATCCCACACGGCCAGCCCAGCAACTGCGCCCCTAGGCCCAGCCGCCTAGCCCAGCCGCGACCTCCCCTGGCGGTCGCAGCGCGCGCAGCCCAGCGCTCCAAACCCTAGAGCCGTCGCCTGCAAGCCGCTTGCCCAGCCACCTGCGCGTGCTCTCTCTGCCGCGCAGAGAGCGGATGCGCTCGCCTGCCTTGAGTGTGGTGGGTGGTTGCAAAGCGACGCCGTCGTCACCGCCATTCGATGCGGTGAGCTCACCCCTCTCTCCTCTTGTCCTCTCCTTGCCCCGCCTCCCACTCTCTCTCTCGTGGCTTACTGCCGGCGCAGCAGCAGCCGTCTGGCGCGGACGCGCGGCCCCGACTCGGCGGCTCGGCGGGGCACCGGCGTGGCGGCACGCCCCGGCGAGCCTCCCCAGCCAGATTCGGCGGCCTGGCGTGGCGGCGCCGCCCAGCCAGCCGCTCCTGCCTCCATGCCCGCGGCGCGGCAGCCCTCTCGGCACGCGGGCGCGGTGCTCTGGCACGGCCCCGGTACGGCGGAGTGCGGATGCGACCCCCGGTGCCGATCTGCCCCCCCCCAGCGCTCGAGCAGCCCCGACGCGCAGGCTCGTGGCAGCTTGCGGCGCCCTCGCACGGCCCAGCCGCGGCCTCCCTGACCGGTTCTTCCCTAGTGCGCGGCATGGCCGAGCTCCCCTCGTGCGCGGCGCGGCCAGCGCGGCTCGAGCGGCCCCGGCGCAGCTGCTCGCACCCTTGCACGTCGCGCAGCACTGGTTCGTGGGTGAGATGGATTGTGGCCACATGAGATCCCATCGTATTGAATCGTGAACGAGTACGTATTCAATGTGTATGCATAGCAGACACATCTGATCCTGTTCTAATTGTGATAACTTCGTAATCATGTCGAATGCACGTTAATAATAGTATTTTGTCGTATCACAGGTTTTGGCTAACTAGTGTATTGTTTGTTTGTCTAATGGTTAAAAAAATGACATTCTAATTTAAGTGTAGCTTTAACTTGCCCTTTTATAAATACCTATTAATATGATTACGTCGATTCAAATGTTTGTGAATCAATACTTGTTTAGTATAAACACGACATTTATTTAGTGGTTCCCGTGCTTCGTGCGTGCTGATTTATATGTCATTCGCGCGATGTCGCGCATATGGATTCACGTGTACTGTTCCGCACGTGGTGTCGTGCTGGGCCATGCGTCGTCCTCACGCTAAGTCGTGTGTATCCGCGTGTGGTTTGTGCATCGTTCGCACGTGCCGTTCACGCATGTCGCACGTGCTATTTCACATGTGTCGTTCGTGGGTGTCGCGCGTCCTGTCCGCACGCGTTGTCGCTCGATGTTCGCGCGTATCGCATGTTATCCGCGCGTGAGATTAATCCATTTGCTTATCATCACTCATGGCAGTTAATTAACTATTTAATCGTCCACTATTAAACTAGTAAGTTAGTCATAACTATATAGTAGTTTTAATCTACATTTGATGTCAATTAATGTGATTGCGTTGAATTAAATATTCTAACTAATATTTTTAGCGTAAACGTTATAACTTCTCGACAGTAGCTTCGACTATCGCGGTTCTTTTCCTTGCGTAACCGTGGAAGCGCTCTCTATTTTATAATTCTTGTTTTGATAATATTTTATCTTGTATGGTGTAATGTTCTTATGCAAGTATATGTTTGCTTGTGTCTGTTTATATTCGTTGCGCGTCGTGAATAGATCATGAGCCGTTTCCGAGCTTCGAGGAATCGACGATCAAGCTTCGGTGACCAAGAGATTGAACTCTCCGAGTTCTACGAGAATGGAAACCCTAAGCATATGTTTGGTGAAGGCAAGTGTTCTCTGACCCATTATGTCCCATTTACTTTATAATTCACTGTCCCGCAACTATGAACAACATAAGGATTGACTAGCTTTCTATTTACCTTGTCCCTGATTACCTTTTGGGTTACTATGGTTAGCTTCATGCTATCACTTTACTTTAATCAATGAACATGATGAGATACAATGACGATACTATGGTTTTATTCTGGATATGATGATATACTTGTGGCATTTAAGGGGACTCGAGCTGTTTCTCGAGTGCCTCTCCGTAAGGACTGGTTCGTTGGATGACCGCCCGGGAAAACAGTGCAACCATGAGGGTGGAATGGGACGCCCTTAACTGAATAATTAGAGGAACTAGGGTATAGTTCGCTTCGTCGTCGTGCCATTAATGGGCTCGGTGTATGCGACTCGCTCTACCAAGGTTGGTTCGCCCCTTGGGGAGGAGTGTGGTGCATTTAGAAAACCTAACGGGCGGCTACAGCCTCAGGGAATCTTTGTAAAGGCTTCATAGTGAATCCCTGGCCATTCACCTTGGGAGTGAATAAGGGTCTTGCAAGCCCAGGCTAGAGAGGGAATCGTGACTTGTGGGTAAAGTGCGCAACCTCTGCAGAGTGTTATGAAACTGATATATCAGCTGTGCTCGAGGTTATGAGCGGCCAAGGGTGAATCATGGCTACTTTGTTTACAGATGATGATGAGTATAATGTTGGTTTCTATTGTGATTATGATTATGATTATGGTTTCTGATATTCTTTCCGTTTGGAAAGAGTACTTTTGGGTTAACAACTTGGGTTAATGTTAAAACCTGGCTGTCTACTAGTAATAATTACCTGATCAACTAAAAGCAACTGCTTGACCTTAACCCCACATAAAGCTAGTCCACTTCAGCCAAACGGGACATTTGCTGAGTACGTTGATGTGTACTCACCCTTGCTTTCACAAAACACCAGGTTGCCTTTGATGCAATCTATGCTCAGGTAAAGAAAGACAAGAAGGCGTCGAGGTGGATCTCCAGGAGTTCCAGGACGTCAATGAGTTCGAGGATTAGGCTAGCAACCTCCCCTAGTCAGTTGCCTATGGTGGGTTGTTTACGTTGGCTACGTTTCGATTCTGTGTACTTTGATTTATATTATGTAAATGGCTCTAGTCTGTAATATTATTACTTCCTCTTTATTGTAATTCGAAGCGTTGTGCTATGATGAGTCAATTATGTAATTGTTGTGTACGTGAATTACTGATCCTGGCACGTACATGGTTCGCATTCGGTTTACCTTCAAAACCGGGTGTGACATTGTCCCCACTATATTCAGTGCTTAGGAGGAGATGCTGGCAACATGGAGGACTTTGAGGAGTTCTAGGACTACGACGAGTTCTAGTTATCTTAGTGACAAACCCATAGTCAGCTGCCTATGAAGGCCTTATCTTCTATGTTTTGTATTCTGCACTTTGATTATGTTAAATGACTATATTATAGACTCAGTGGATGTCTTGGACATCTTGATGTAATAAAAGTACCTTTTCACCATTTATTTTGAGCAATGTGTCATGATGTCAAATTATGTAATCTATGTGTACGTGAGTTTTTGATCCTGGCACGTACATGGTTCGCATTTGGTTTGCCTTCCAAAACTGGGTGTGACATAAATGGTACCAAAGTCTTGCTGACTGTAGGACCGCTAACCTAGACTAGAATGGTCGCCCTATGGACTATAGACCTCTACCCTTACCTTGATCTTTATCGTCATTTCAAAAGTTAGTCATCTTAACCAATTTTATGTTATTACTTATCTTACAAATTTTTGTCTCACTTTTCTTTCTATTTACTTGCTGGTCACATGGTTCTACTCTCACTCTTGTGCTTACGATGTCTTTTGTAGATGGCCCGTATTAGATGCATTGCACATAAGTCAGTGATCCCCATTTTGCCCTCTCGTCTGGCGGAGCGCCCTCTGCGCCGCACGGTGACAAGTCAGTCTAGCCATCTTGAGAGACTGCATCGCCGCCTGCACAAGAAGCAGGAGCGCTAACGCTAGGAGCAGGAGCAGCAGGACTCTTCCCCCTCGCCTCAGCAGGAGGTGGAGTCTGGGAGTCAGCCTTCCCCTGCACCTCAGCCAGAGAGCCTCGTGCAGTACCACAGGGCATCCCTACTGCTGGAGGAGACCTTGACGGAGACGACGACAATGACGCTGGTGGTAGTTCGAGCCACATCACGGAGCTCTCGAAGGAGCAAGAGCCGGAGGGATGGATCGCTAGACCCATCACTTGCGACGATGCTCGTGGGTTTCACTTCCACGACGCTCTCGACACCTTGTTGCGTTGAGCCTTCGACCGACACACTTGGTCTATTGAGTACCGTTGTGTAGACTACCAGCATCGTCACAGATTATACCCGGATCAATGGGAGGCTACTTGCTTGGTGCGTCGTCCGCACGATGATCTCTAGGGTGCAGAGGCCTTCTCAGAGCATTATTCTATCACAGAGAGAGATACTGCCGAGGGAGCCATGCAAGATGCTACACGACGTGCACTTTCGTAGTATTGCTCGTTGTTCAGCGGGATAGCTGATGGCCTCGACCTGAAGTACTACCCTCGTTGTTCGACCGGCAGTGTTGGAGGTGTGATTGTCTCGCCCGTTGGTGAGGGCAATCCTAGGCTGAACAGCATGGTCAACCTGGTCGCTGTGCTCAACACCGAGCTGGACCACGCCCTTGGCAAGTTGGGCAACGTTTGGGCGGAGGTTATGGAATTGCGTGTTGAGCGCGTAGCGCGCCACTATCAGGATGGTGGTTCTCCCGATCCTGTCGGGATTCAGCACCCTTATCATTCGCCGCTCCGTGGTCGCTTTGATTACGACACCCCTGAGTGCAGAACCCAGATAGATTTAGAGCCATAGATCGATAGAGTCATATTCTGTAAAAATTCTTAATTCAGTGTCTTGGTCTTAGTCATTCTTAGTTAGAGTTAGTTTGCTTATCATATGTTTTGATGCTTGTCATGATGAACTTGTGATGAAGTTGGATCTTTGTAATGATTGTCATCAAGGTGTGGGCATCCCCTACAACTTGATCTAGTTATTAATAAAGTCAGTTATTTAGTTGGGCAATCCCTTTATTTCCACTTTCCTCTTTATCTGAGAAGTTGTGTTTGAGAGTCAGTGAAGTTGATCAATTGTTCAGTACTATGAAGATTTCCATATATTTTTTCTTATGTTGAAAGACTGTAGAGTCAGATCTGATGTGTGTGTGTGATTTCTACAGATGTCTGAGAACAGGCGCAGAGGTGGAAGATGTGCTCAGCAGGAGCAGCAGGCACCTTAGGAGGAGGTAGCTCAGCAGTAGTTGCCACCACCACTCCCGATGACTATTGAGCAGATGTTCCTGATGCAAACTCAAGTAGTCCAAGCGATTGGTTAGACTTTAGCAGCGATGCAGCAGGTGCAGCAACAGCAATCCGCACCTCAACCTCTGGTGCAAGTTTAGATGCCACAAGTGCCTAGAGACAAGCGATCAGAATTCATGAGAGGCCATCTCCCTGTCTTTGTCCATTCTGTTGATCCCATGGACGCTGAGGATTGGTTGTGTACCGTGGAGCGTGAGTTGCACACTGCTCAGTGCAACGATTGTGAGAAGGTGTTGTATGGTCCCTGACAGCTAAGGGGAGCAGCACAATCTTGGTGGGAGTCCAACCTCGCCACCCATGCCGACCGTGAAGCCATAACCTAGGAGGAGTTCAGGGATAACTTTCATCATTACCATGTGCCTGAAGGACTGATGATAGTAAGGAAGGAGGAATTCCAAGCGTTGAAGCAAGGTCCGTTGTCTGTCAGTGAGTACAGGGACAAGTTTCTGCAATTGTCACGCTATGCACCAGAAGATGTCAACATAGATGCTAAGAGGCAGTACCACTTTCTGAGAGGTTTGGTTGATCCCTTCAATACCAGCTGATGAACCACACTTTCCCCACCTTCCAGCATTTGATCGACAGAGCAATCATGACTGAAAAGAAGCGTCGGGAGATGGAAGACAGGAAACACAAGATTGGTGGATTTCAGGTCAGGAGTAGCAGCCGTCCCCGCTACTCAGGCAACCCACCTCAGCAATTCAAGCAAGGTCACCAGCATCAGCGCCAGAACCAGCAGCAGCAGTACCAGAGGCAGTTTCCTCAGCAGCAGCAGCAGCAGTACCGTCAGAACAACCCACAGGGAGGAAATCAGTACCAGTGTCAGAGCAACCAGGCACCTCGCCTTCCTGCCCCAGCAACCAACCAGAACAACCAAGCATTTCCAGTGCAAGGAGGAGGCCGCACATGTTTCCACTATGGGGAACAAGGCCATTAGGCAAATCATTGCCCAAAGAAAGCGGCTCAGCATCAGCCAGCTCCCAATGCCCCTGCTAGGCAGAATGCAGTGCAACAAGGAGGCAACAACCATGGGCAGCCTTGTGCCTAGTACGGAAAGGTGAACCACCTGGAGGCCGACACAGTCCAAGAGACCCCATGAGTGGCACTAGGTATGTTCTTAGTCGAGTACCATTCTACAAATGTATTATTTGATACTAGAGCAACACATTCTTTTGTGACTGCATCATGGGTAGAATCACACAATATACCAGTAGCACCCATGTATCCACCTATGAGGGTTAGTTCAATTGGTGGGAGAACCCAAACAGATAGATTTTGCCCCAGTGCAAGAATTCAAATAGGGGGGATAGAGTTCCCCGCTGATCTAATAGTTATGGGTAACCAGGATGCGACTATAGATGTCATCCTAAGAATGAATTGGCTAACCAAATATCAAGCAAGTCTTAGCTGTGACAAGAGAACGGTGAAGTTAGTGTCCTTATCAGGAGAGGAAGCGTTAGTGGAATTGGTCTTGTCTGGACCAAGGAAAGGAAGCTGTCACCAAGTCACCGCCCATATTGAGGAAGTCAAGCCATCAGAAGCTATCAGTGTAGTATCAGAATTCTCAGATGTGTTTCTCGAGGAGCTGCCAGGCATGCCCCCTGAAAGGAAAGTTGAATTTGCCATAGAGATTATACCTGGTGCTGCCCTATTTCCAAGAGAGCCTATCGAGTGTCCGGACCAGAATTGGTGGAACTTAAGAAGCAGATTGTTGAATTGTTAGAGAAAGGCTACTTCAGACCATGTACCTCGCCTTGGGCAGCCCTAGTGTTATTTGTGGAGAAGAAAGATGGTATGAAGAGGATGTGCATTGATTAGAGATCCTTGAATGAAGTCACTGTCAAGAACAAGTACCCCCTGACCAGAATTGAATACCTATTTGATCAGTTGAGAGGAGCCGGTGTGTTCTCAAAGATAGATCTGAGGTCAGGTTACCATCATCTCAGAATCTGACCTTCGGATATACTGAAGACAACGTTCATCACCAAATATGGACTATATGAGTTCACTATCATGTCATTTGGTTTGACAAATGCACCAGCTTATTTCATGTACCTGATGAACAGTGTGTTCATGGACTACCTCGACAAGTTCATAGTGGTGTTCATCGATGATATCCTCATATATTCCCAGGATGAGCAAGAGCATGAAGAGCACTTAAGGAAAGTACTACAGAGGCTACGAGATTGTCAGTTGTACGCCAATCTTAGCAAGTGTGAGTTCTGGATCAGCGAAGTCCTATTCTTGGGTCATATTATAAACTGAGAGGGATTAGCTGTGGATCCAAAGAAGGTAGCAGTGATTCTAGATTGGAAAGCACCAAAATATGTCCAAGGAATCAAGAGTTTCATTGCAATGGTCGGTTACTATCAGTGTTTCATTGAGGGTTTCTCCAAAATTGCCAGGCCAATGACAGCCTTGCTGGCAAAGAAGGTTGAGTTCAAGTGGACCCCAGCGTGCCAAGAATCATTTGAGACGTTGAAGAAGAACTTGACAACAACACCGGTATTGATTCTTCCGGATGTTCATAAGCCATTTTCAGTATATTGTGATGCTTTGTACACCAGACTGGGATGTGTGTTAATGCAGGAAGTAGTGGCATACTCGTCCCGCCAACTGAAGATTCGTAGGAAGAATTACCCCACACATGATCTGGAGTTAGCAGCGGTGGTTCATGCACTGAAGACTTGGACGCACTATCTGTATGGGCAGAAATGTGACATCTACACAGATCACAAGAGCCTCAAGTACATATTCACCCAGTCGGAATTGAACATGAGGCAGCAAAGATGGCTAGAGTTGGTCAAAGATTATGAGCTGGAGATACATTATCACCCAGGCAAAGCAAACATGGTTGCAGATGCTTTGAGCAGAAAGAGTCAAGTCAATATGTTGGCTGCTCACCCGATGTCGTATGAGCTAGCAAAGGAATTCGACAGGCTGAGTCTCGGATTTCTGAACAACACTCAAGGAGTGACAGACGAGCTGGAACCCACTCTAGAGCAAGATATCAGGAAGGGCCAGAAGGACGATGAGAAGATCAACAAGATCCGGCAGCTGATTATGGAAGGGAAATGCCTAGATTTCCGTGAAGACGTAGGAGTGGTATGGTTCAAGGATAGACTTTGCGTTCCCGACATCAAATCGATACGAGAGCTGATTCTCAAGGAAGCTCATGAGACAACATATTCTATACACCCTAGTAGTGAGAAGATGTACCAAGACCTGAAGAAAAGATTCTGGTGGTATGGAATGAAAAGGGAGATAGCAGAATATGTGGTTGTATGCGACAGTTGTTAAAGAATCAAGGTAGAACATCAGAGACCCATAGGTTTGTTGCAGTCATTGCAGATTCCTTAGTGGAAATGGGATGAGATTGGGATGGACTTTATAGTTGGTCTACCCCACACTCGATCTGGTTATGACTCCATCTGGGTAGTAGTGGACCATTTAACAAAGACGGCCCATTACATACCAGTCAAGACCACCTATAACAACGTGGTGTTGGCAGAACTATATATGTCTCGAATTGTATGCTTGCATGGCGTTCCAAAGAAGATAGTATCAGATAGAGGCACCCAATTCACTTCTCACTTTTGCCAGCAGTTACATGAAGCTTTGGGCACACACTTGAAGTTTAGTTCAGCTTATCACCCGCAGACAGATGGTCAGACTGAGAGAACCAACCAGATTCTTGAAGATATGTTGAGAGCTTGTGCATTGCAAGACAAGTTAGGTTGGGACAAGAGGCTACCGTATGCAGAATTCTCTGACAACAACAGCTACCAAGACAGTCTGAAGATGTCCCCGTTCCTAGCACTCTATGGGAGGAATTGTAGAACTCCGTTGCATTGGGACCAACCCGGCGAAAGGCAGGTGTTCGGTCCAGATATTTTGCTTGAGTCTAAAGAGAACATCAGAATGGTTCGAGAGAATCTGAAGACAGCACAGTCCAGACAGCAAAGCTATGATGACACCCAAAGACGATAATTGAGTTTTGAAGTGGGAGATTATGTCTACCTAAAGGTGTCACCCATCAGAGGAATCAAAAGATTCGAAGTCAAGGGCAAGCTAGCACCTCGATACATCGGGTCGTACCAGATCCAAGCAAGACGTGGAGAGGTAGCATATCAACTCAACTTACTAAAAAGTCTGTCAGTTGTGCTTGATGTGTTCCATGTGTCTCAGCTGAAGAAATGCTTGAGAGTGCCAGAAGAGCAGTTGCCAACAGAGGACCTTGAAGTTCAAGAAGATCTGACTTACATTGAGAAGCCAACTCAGATTCTGGAGACAGTAGATGGGGCCACTCGAAGAAGCACCATCAGGATGTGCAAAGTCAAATGGGGCCATCGCTCAGAGGAAGAAGCAACTAGGGAAAGAGAAGACGATCTGAAAGCTAAGTACCCTGAACTCTTTGCTAGCCAACCCTGAATCTCGAGGGCGAGATTCTTTTTAAGGGGGATAGGTTTATAACACCCTAAATTTGGGGTATAAATTTCTTTCTAAAATCTACCAAATTCAGGTGTTACCCTTTGCCTCTCTCTAGTCTCTCTCTCTCTCTAACTTTACCTTTTGAGTAGAATTAGGTTAATTTAGTGGAGGGATTTATTATTTATTTTTGTCAAAACTTATGTGAGTCATGAATTGTTGCATCATGCTGAGCCCAAAATACTCTTTGAATTGATGTGCATGTTTGACTTGGTTTGAATTTGAAACTTGGTTTGAATTTGAATTTAAAACCCTAGAGAAAATAAAAATAAAAGAAATTAAAAATTCCCTAGAAAGAGAGAAAACCAATTCAGCCCAAACAGGCCCACTCTAGCCCAGCGAAGCCGCCATGCGCTCGCGCCGCCTGACAGGTGGGCTACACCTGTCAGCGGCGGTTTCTTTCCCCGTGCGCCCTCTCTCCCTCCCTCTGCCCAATGGGACCGGGTTGTCGGCGACGGTCGCCTGCTCGCCCACGCGCCCCTCATTTGTCTCTACCTCGCGGGCCCATTTTGTCAACGCACCAAGACGTTCCCTCCGCGCGCCCACTCCCACCCTCGTTGTGCCGTGGGGGCCGCCCTATCAGCTCCGCCTTCCCAGCGAACCATCGTGGACTAGCGTGCACACACGTCGAGATCCCCGACCACGTCGCCTGCCCAAACACCCTAGCTCCCTTTTGAGCACCGCCCGCACCCGCACCCGCACTCGCTCCACTGCCTCATTTCGCTCAAGCTCACCCTCTCTCGTGCTCTGCTCTCACCGCTCGACTTCGCTGGAGTTTCGCGCCCTCCGTGACGGCCATCCAACCCGCCAGAAGCCACGCCAAGCCACCCCGAGCTCTGTCTCGAGGTGAGACATCCGTCCCCGTGCTTGATTTTCCTTATTCGCGCCTGATTGTAGCCAATTTGGACTCGTCGGAGCTCCGTCGTGCCCTGCGTGGTGTCTGGCCAACTTAGTCCCGCCCTATGCCCCAATGATGACCCATAGCACTCCCCTACCCTCACCGGAACTAGACCGAGCCCTATCGCACTCGATTGCCTCTCCTCGTGGTCGGGATTCCTCGCCGGAGTTACCCTCGACCTGCCCAGAGCTCTCCCTCCACCGTTTTCCATCTCTGGCCCAGGTGTCGTGGCCAGAACCCCACCAGTGTGTTTGCCGGGTTCTCCTCACCGATCCTGGCCAACCCCGGTGACCTCGGAACCGCTATAGCCCACACCTGCCCCAGTTCAGGCGACCTCACTACTGTGAGCAAGAGCGGCGCCGCCCGCAGCCGTTAACCCCTTCAGTGCTTGATTTCGGTCGTCCGATCTCTATCGCGCGGTCCGGATTACTAGATACCGCTTCGCGCAAGCGCGCCCTGTGCCTGGACCCACCTGTCGGCCGCTTGTGCCCCAGGCACTAGGCTCGACCGGTCAATTCGCTTCCCCGCCCCCGATCGCTGACCGCCCTAGCCCGCTAGGCAGTGCGCTCGCACCCACATCCGCGCGCTCGCCCGTGGATGTAATCTCGGTCGTTGATCATAGATTCGACGGCTGAGGAGACCCCGTACCCCTTCGCACGAAGGTTTTGCTAAAGAACCCCTCAAGTTTCCGAGAATCAACCCGCCGTCCCTTGATTTCGCGTGCAAGCCCTTGGAATCTTATAAACATACCCCTAGCCTTTTAAATAATCACAGATTTGGACCTAATTTTGTATTTCAAACTTCAAAACTTGTTTATTTCATATCTTTTTCATATGAACTCCAAATTTAGTGTTTCAAATTGCAAAATGTTCATAGGAATATTTTATGTTCTGATAAATTATGTTCAACCACAGTCTATGCACTCTAATTTTATATCTAAGCTATAGGTTAGTTTATGTGTTAATTTATTTGTTTAATAAAAGAAATAAATAAAAATGAAAACCCTAGTGGTAAATGAATATTTAATCTTGTGAGATTAATAATATGTAGTATATGAGTTTATCCCTAGTTTAACTTTTATGTCTCATTAAAATGAGTAGAATCAGACTATGTAATCATGGAGATAAACAACACTTAGAGAATAACAAACTACTGAATGTGATTAGTTCACCTTATAACTTAAACTCCCTTTTGAGTTTATACTTTTCCTTTTGAGATATGTTCCATTGTTTGTACATGTTTGGTGTGTTGTTCATTTGTCACTTACCAAATGTATTGAATGTATGATCCCTTTATTTACACGACGAGCAGCCCGTGGTTCCTGAGTGTGTTGCCGAAGATCTTCTTGAGCAACAACCTGGTGAAGGCAAGTGTCTCTGACCTATTATGTCCTATTTACTTTATAATTCACCGTCGCGCAATACATTATTGAAACCTAAGGGTTGACTAGTCCGTATTTACCTTATCCTTGTTTACCTTTTGGGTTATTATGGTTAGCTTTATGCTATTGCTTCAACTTAATCAATGAACATGATGTGAATATTTATGATACGATGATGTTATCCCAATGATGATCTTGTGATATTTTAGGGGACTCAGGCCATTTTCCTGAGTACCTCTCCGTAAGGACTTGTTCGTTGAGTGACCATCCGGGATAACAGTGCAACCATGAGGGTGGAATGGGACGCCCTTAGCTGAATAATTAGATGAACCTGGGGCTGTAGTTGGCTTTGCCGGAGGGCCGTCAATGGGGGCCGGGCGTAGTGCTCGCTCTGCCAAGGGGTGTGCAGAGGTTCATTCGATTTGGTTTTGTTAGTCACCCACCTTGGGGAAGTGTACTGTGTTTGTACGACTAGTGAAACCTAGCAAGCAGCTATGCACCAGGGGAGTCTTCGTAAAGGTTACGTCGTGAAACCTTGCCGACTCACCTTGGTAGTGTTTGATGGTTTGATCGACCCGAGGCAAAAAAAAGGATCACGACTCATGGGTAAAGTGTGCAACCTATGCAGAGTGTTAGAAACTGGTATATCAGCCGAGCTCACGGTTAAGAGCAGCCTTTGGATCCTCTTTGATTAGAAGAACTTTGGATACTTTTATGATGATGTTTAATGATGATGGTTATAATTATGATCTCTGCTATTTCTTCTTGGAGGGAGTACCTTTGGGTAATAACTAGGTTTATTACTAAAACTTGGCTCTACCATTAGTAATAAATACTTGACCAACTAAAAGCAACTGCTTAACCTTAGCTCCACATACAGCTAGTCCACTTTAGCAAAATGGGACATTTGCTGAGTACGTTGATGTGTACTCACCCTTGCTATAAAAATCACCCCCACCCCAGGTTGTCCCCACTGTATTCAGTGCTCAGGAGGAGATGTTGGCAACATGGAGGACTTTGAGGACTTCCAGGACTACGACGAGTTCTAGTTATCTTAGTGTCGAACCCCCAATCAGCTGCCTATGAAGGCCTTATCTTCTATGTTTCGTATTTCGCACTTTGATTATGTTAAATGACTATGTTATAGACTCTGTGGATTTCTTGGACATATTAATGTAATAAAAGTACCTTTCCGCTATTTATTTTGAGCAATGTGTGATGATGCCCAATTATGTAATCGATGTGTGCGTGAGTTTCTAATCCTGGCATGTACATGGTTCGCATTCGGTTTGCCTTCCAAAACCGGGTGTCACACAATAGCCCTAGGCCTTATGACAGTCAGTTGTGAGGTGATAAGAGGAACATTGTGTCCATTGTTGTCATCCTAGTTACAAAGCCATATGAACCCTTTCTGACGTACTAACTTAGTTAGGCTAGCATCCCTTTCTGCACTACTGGGGCCTGGCTATAGTGTTTAGGATTTAGGTAACCAAACAAACTATGTTGCATTATTGCAGACTATCTAAGGTGGTATCTAGGCTACCAAGCAGTCTCATAGTGCCTAATCATACAATGTCAGCACTATACGACACTAGTATTTAGTAGTGTCCGTGCCGGTCTAGGTACTATTTCGCTTTAAGAGATCAAAAGGTCTAGGACATATTTAAGATTATAAATATAATTTTCAAAACATGAATATTTATATCGATATGGACTAGATTTATCAAATTTAAAACCACACCAAATCACAATTTACAATCACATACACATATCATAATCGCATCCACATAGCACCGGTTCATCTAAGTCGTGTCTAATCGTGCTGACCACTTAGCCATACCATTCTCGTGCGAGTCCACCATGCTAGGATGATGGCCTAGACACAACACTAGACCTTGTGCCATGTTAACATACACACTATCTGCGTGATTGGTTGTCGTGCCAATATTGTCATGATAGACTCAGCCTGGCTCCGGAGCGAAGCCCACCCGTGGCGTATGATCTTAGCCTGGCTAAGGGCTACTTTTGTCTCCGTGCGACCTAGCCCAGCGGCTGGTGCAGCCATCCAAACACAGGTTGCATGCATCCGCAGAGACTGGTTCGAATGCAGGCATCTAATCATGCAGTATATAAATCATACCATGCCGTATCGAAGCACTTTAGATCGTATCGTGCCCATCTTCCCATTTATTAAGACACCTCACTTGGCCATCTAATAGCTTGATGGCACATTTTAGTCAGTGTTAGTTGTTAGAATATAATATAAGTGAATTGTTCACCTCCTCCCATCAGCTTAAGTTTTTGGGTTGTACTGGTTGGTGCATGCAACTTAATATGGCATTGGAGCCACGGATTTTTTTGTGAACTATGTCCAACCAGTTTTCTTCCTCCACCACCTCCTCTCTCACCAATCTCATGGTGTCGTCCATGGCAATGTCTCTTGCTTACATATCCCTTCGCCATGCCATTACAATTCGGCTTTGGAAGGCCAACTATCTTCTTTGATGAGCATAGCTTCTGCCCTATCTGCGCAGTATGAAACTGCACCTCCCCAACAAATTGCCACCTCTACCGCTGCTGGCGTCGATCTGGTTCCTAATCTAGAATATGATAAATGGTTCAACCTCGACCAACAAGTGCTGAGCGGGCTTCTCTCAACCATGACTGAAGACATTCTTCGGGATCACTATAGGAAACACCTAAATTTTTGTGGGCCAAAAACCCACGAAAATAAGCTTAAACCGACGAAAATAGCCGCCAAAAATAAGTTCGACGAAAATAATCAACTATTTCTGTCGGTACCGACGAAAATGACCTATTTTCGTCGGCTTTCCCAAGGCCGACGAAAATAGTTGGTCGGCTGACTATTTACGTTGGCCTCGGTGGCCGACGAAAATAGGAACGTGATTTCCGTCGGCCCCGGTGGTGGCCGACGAAAATAGTTGGGCAGTATTTTCGTCGGCCTGATTGGAGGCCGACGAAAATTCATGATACCCCCCACAAAACAGATTTTTCTGCACCTTTTAATTGACAGCAAAATACACAATTCACAATACCACATATACAGATTCACAAGCAAAATACACAATTCACAAAACAAATTCACATATACATATCACAAAACACATTCACATATACATATCACAAAACACATTCACATATACATAAATAGTCCATAGTCCATAAGTCCATAGTCCATACATAGTTTCAATACCATAAGTCCGTAGTTTCAAACAACCTCACTACACACTACTCACTCCTGCGGGTTGTAGGAGTTTTGGCCACTCCCTCCTCCACCACCAGGAAGGTGGCCACTCCCTCCAGAACCATGGACGAGGAAGTCGTGGACGTTGACAGCACCCTCCTGAGCATGTGACGCTGAACCCTGCAATTCATCAATCATTCAAATAAGGCTGTGTTTTGCTATCCCTATACCTATACTTGCTATGTTTGGTCACTATTTGCATAAAACTAAACATGGAACGTCACCTGTGATCCATGGTGATGAGGAGGTTGTGCATGCATCCACGGGTACTGTTGTGCTGGCCACCCCTGAGGTGGTGGCACCCACCCCGTCGGTGGCGGTGCCATCCACGCTTGAAATGGCTGCGATCCTTGGGGTGGTGGAGGCGTCCAAGTGCCTGGAGGTGCCTGCGTCCACCCAACACCGGTCCACTGTGGCTGCGACGCTGGAGCTTGTCCTGGCCACTGTCCCCATCCTTGTGCCTGCGAGCCATTTTTTATAATAAAAAAAGAGTTGCTATGGAATTGAAGTGTTCAGATAGTGTTACCTGGGGAGGGCGAAAAGCGGGCAAGTTCATATCAGGGCCGAGTCGAGTAGTCATTTCCTGCAAATGGATGAAACATTAGAATCGCAACATTATACTTTGAATTCAATGACACGTGATGAGATAGACGAATTACCTGAAAATAAGAAGTCATATACTGCGTCAGCTGTCTGACCTGCTCCTGCGCTGCTCGAGCCTGCTCCTGTGTTGCCCGAGTCTCCTCCTCTAGCTGAGCCTCTCGAGCAGACTTGGAGGAGCGAGAACTCCTTGCCGAAGACGATGCCTTCCCTTGACCTATTGTCCTGTTGTACTCCACAACGCCGGTGCCAAAGGCAAACCTGCATGATACACATAGTTGAGCCATTAAGTGGACACATTCTTGTTAATGAAATTGTCGAATCAAAGACAACCACCTCACCTGCCATGCTTTCTACCCCCACCACTGTGGTACAACGCCGAGGCATCTAAGTCTGAATGCATCCAGTCGAAATCAGGCCCATGGCGTTGAGTCATTTCCTCCTCATATGCATTCTGAAAAGAAAGTTAGAGTTGGAGTTAGACACAAAACATGCAATTTAATTCATAAATACAAACTTGTTTACCATTTTCACCCTTGCCGCCTCGCTGCATAGCTCATCAGGGTTCGCCGGATCAGGGCCACGGTGACCACGGACGTAAACCTCCATAAAACTTGGAGCAACTCCACTTTCAGCTTCCTGCATGAAAAAGAAGAGTTAAACCATAGAATTGTAATAGATGTAACATACAAGTTTGATTTATATACTTACCATGCGGCGTGCGGTACCAAGGTGTCCATCGGCGCCGTACCTGTGCCCCGGTCCTTCAGTGCCACGGTTGGCACGGTGCTTGTTGGACTCTGCAATCCACTCAGGCGACGCCCATCTCTTAGCCAACCACCTCCAGGCTTCCATGTCCTTCGCCAGCCAATGCACAACGCTCTCCAGGTACTGCTCCTCTGTGAGGTAGATCTCATTGGCCCCTAATGCTTTGCTCATTTTCTGCCCCTTTATCTTCTTGTAGTAGTAGTTGACGGTCGCGATGCGAGCATTGTACATGGCATCCTTGATGACCTTATCAGCGCACTTCCAAAAGTGTCTCTTCACACGTGCCCACTGAGCCTGATCCTCCTCGATGTCATCCAGCAATTGGAACCTCCCCTACATATCAATGGAGAAGTTAAGTTAAAGTAAGATTAGGAGAAGCAATAATTCAGTGAATTGCTTATATACGAAAGTAAACTCACCCAAAACTCGTCCCACACAGCCACCTGACAAGTCCTTCGTTTTTGTTCCGAACTTCCCCCTCCGCTACTGCTTTCCCCTGGCTCCCCTGGCTGGACATAGTCCTTCAGACCCCAGTCGGCCCACTGCATAGCCGCGAACCTCTCGCCATTGAGCTCCACCATGCCAGGGTAGTAGAAGCGACAGAGGCTACCCAACACCGCGTTCACCTTGGGACTTCTGCCTGTACCGTCCCAAGTCAAGTCTTCCCATGACCTACAAACATTAATAAAACAAGTAAACCAGTGCAATCACGTTCATATTAAAAAATTAACACAATAGAAATAAGCCCCACCATTCTCCATGCGGCCGGATGAGCCTCCTCTCGGCAGGTCTCAGACCAAGCGCATTGCTCTTCTTATACCTAAGTATACAAGTAAATTCAATATGATGAAATGATTTAAAACTAATATCAATTAAACTAATATGCATAATAATACCTGAAGGACGTAGAACCATCTGACGCGTCGCCCGCGCTGCCTGCCCCCATAGGGTCAACCTCCTCATCCTGCTCACCCTCCTCATCTTGCTCACCCTCCTCACCCTGCACATGAGCATCCTACTGAGGAGCCTCCTGCTCACCCTCCTCACCATGCACTTCGTCTAGACAGTCAAGAAGTTGTTGCTGCCTCTGTCGGCTCTGTGAGGTGCCCTGAAAAAGCCCACAGCCCGAGCTGTCCTCGCTGGCCGCGCTGCCCCCACTCCTCCTGGATCTCCTATGCTTGAACATGTTCAACTGTAGATAAATTAATGTCAAACCATAGTATATGAAACAAATAATATGAAAATTAATAATGTGAAAATTGGAATACATAGCTTAATTGATTAACTAAAAGAAACATACTAATCAAAAGTCATCTGCATCCGATGATGCTTCTTCGGCTCGTTGTTTATTCATACGCTCTTGATTTCGTTGGATCCTTACTGATCTTCTAACGACGACAGGTCGTTTGCACTTTGACCTAGGTTCTTCAATTAAGTCGCTTGAATTGCAACAGAGATTTTCAAGGCCTTCTCCATTGGTCACATGGAATCGGTGAGCTATGTCTTGATTCGACGCCGCTTCTGGTTGAAAAACAGCATCATCGTTGTCCCTGCTCGTACTCATGTAGTCAGCACTCTCTGGAGCGATGACTTGTGGGTTGACTTTGATTGCAACCCACCAAGCCCTAAGGCTTGGGTGAGGATATGGCAGGTAGTACACATGTTTTGCCTGATTTGCAAGGACAACATCGCTCATACTGCTCGGAATCCTAGAGCTATGCTTCACCTCGACATTACCATACTTGTCGACACGAGTCCCACTGTGAGCATCAAACCAGTCGCACTCGAAAAACACGACTTTAAGTTCCTTGGGCCATCGAAAATCAACTCTACAATGTTTTGAAGAACACCGTAATAGTCCACTACTTTGTCATCGTCAACATATGAACTTGCCAACACACCACTATTGGTGGTGGCTACCAATGGCGACTCTTCTCTAATTTCGCGGTTCGGAAGCGATATCCATTTACATCATAGCGAGTATAGTTCCGGACGGACACAGTGGTATGTGCCATTTGCTGCAAGTCCGGGTGCACAGAGTTTTTGGAAACCTATACAAGGAATTAGTATATGCATTATATCTTCCAAGTCCAAAATTCAAAGATTAAGTATGGACAATGAGAGAACGACAATTACTAACATAATTACGAAACCACTGCACGAAGTTTGGTCCACCTTTCAACCCATCACGTCGAAGATTTTCTAATTGGATGGTCGTAGGTTTACTAGTAGATTTCCAACATTCTTCATCAAACATGCTGGACATATTAGAAACATGGAGATTACACACTATAGAAATTATGAGGTGAGAAAATGGACGTAAATATGAGGAAAACTTACTCGAACGCCTCCTGTGTGTTGTCAATATTGCTATACATATATAGCATTAGCGTGTTCAAATCTGATCCTTCAATATGACGTACACTCCCTTTTCCAACTGCTTTACCCGGATTCGCAAAAATTTGAAGGGTGCTTTGGGGTGATTCATTTTCGACATGAAGTCGCACTGAAGGCGCAAACACATTGTTGGCTCGAGCGAAATACCTGGTTGAGAATTGAGATATCTCCTTAAGGGCAAAAGCCTCCGCAATACACCCTTCGACTCTAGCCTTGTTGTGAACAGACGCCCTGAGCTTTTTCAACGCCCTTTCTATAGGATACATCCACCTGAATTGCACTGGTCCGCCTACCAAAGCTTCCCAAGGCAAATGCACAATTAGATATTGCATCACATTGAAGAATCCTGGCGGGAAAACCTTTTCAAATTTACAAATAAGAATCGAAATTTCTTTCTCAAATTTCTGCATCAACCTCTTCGATACCGTCTTTGCGCATACTTCCCTATAGAAGTAACTCAGCTCTGCAAATATGCTCCAAAGCTCATCCTTAAAATAGCCTCGAAACATCACGTGCATCAGCCTCTCCATAATAATATGGTAGTCATGGCTTTTCAAACCGATCAATTTACCGGTCTTCAGATTGACTGCCCGTTTCAGATTTGCCGCATATCAATCTGGAAATTTCAGATTCTTCAACCACTTAAATATTTCTTTCCATTCATCCGGCTTGAGGCAGTAATCAGCTCGCGGCCTACTCTCATTCCCTTTATCGCTTACTTTCAACTCGAGCATCGGCCTCTTACAAATTTCAGCCATGTATTTTCTTGCCTTCATATTATCTTTCGTTTTATCAGTCACATCGAAACATGTGCTTATGATGCTTTCAGCAACATTACACTCTTGGTGCATAAAGTCTATGTTGTGTGGCATGATCAAGGCTTTTGCATACGGAAGCTCCCATATTGATGAAATATGGGTCCAGTTGTGGTCCTCCCCGTAGCCTTGGATTCTATCATTTTCTCCTTGCTTCAGACAAGCATGCCATGCCATTATCTGCGGTGCAGTTTGCCTCTTTGGTGGCCCATTTCTGATTTTGGCTCCACTTCTGAATGCAGTTGTAAGTGCAATCAACCCTAATTGAGGGTTTTGGTGATTAATGACAAAACAAACTAAGATTCTAACAAGTTTGCTCCTAGTATGTACACAGTATTTCTACAGACAGGAGAAGCACAGATCTTACGAGCATAAAAGTATAAAGCACAGCGGATTTAAAATTCCACATCAAATGGCGTGCTCCAAGTGCTATGAAACAACGGCGGTGCTAAGTTTATAATTCTTGAGTCATAGGAATCGCCGTACAATTAAGAGGGATCCGCGACGGTTAAGTAAGTTGTGAAACGAGCCAAGTTCAAAATCTTTTGAAAACTCCTTGGAGATCATTTTCCCAGATCATGAATGCCCTTGAGAAAAACAAATTTTACTTCCCACAAAGTCTCCCCTTTTGTTCTCTTCAAAATTCTCAAAGTTTCGTTTCAGCCCCCAAAACCGGTTCAACCGGTTTCGGTACTGTTCACCCTGCCACCTCTGCTCTGACCTGTCTGACAGTCAGAGCTGTCAGAAAAGTCGCAGCAGATATTTTTCAGAAACCGGTTGAGCCGAATTTTGTCCCTACTCAGCCGGTTTTGAAACCGGTCGAGTGTCCGGCTGAGTAGCCCAGTGGACCGGGATCCCCCTGGTAGAAACCGGTTCAACCGGTTTTTGCCCATTTTCTCCCAACGGCTGTCAGCTTTTGGGGGATCCTTTATATAACCCCTCACACTCTCTCTCTCATTTACTCTGGAATCTCCCACGAATCCTTGGCTGACCAACCTTCAAACAAGAGCATTCACTTCACCTTTCACACCCGCAATCGCATCTCCTTCAATCATTTGAAGGACCCTTGGTGTGAGGTGAACTCGATCGAACTCGCTGTCAATTTCATCTCGATTCTCCCATTCTCTTGTTCTTGAGCTCGTTGCAAACTTAACCGTGTGCGGATTTGTTACTCTTGGAACCTTGTGTTCCTTGACGGTTAGAGGTTGCTTGGGAGTCTCCAAATTTGTGGACGACCCCAAGAAGTTTGTATCACCCGCTCCTTGAGCTGATTTGAGAAGAGATTGCCTTGACCTTTGTGGTCGGCTTGTGGAGGATTAGGGTTGGAAAAGACCCGGCCCTTTGTGGGTTCCTCAACGAGGAGTAGGACACCTTTGTGGTAGTTGCCGAACCTCGGGTTATATCGTGTGTTCTTGTGTGTTCTTGTCAAGCGCTTTATACTCTGTGGTTGGTTCATATTATTCATTTAAGTAGTTTTTGTGTAGGGCAAATCTTTAGCTATATTCTTCACTACTTCGCATTTGTTCAATAGATTATCAAATTTAAGTTGAGCGGGTTCAAACTTGTTCAGTTGTGATTAAAATCGACTGAACCGGTTTGCACCTGTGCAAGTTTAATTTAACCTATTTCGAAGTTTTTAGTGAAAATTTTCAGGTGTAGCCTATTCACCCCCCCCCCCCCTCTAGGCTACTTTCAATTGGTATCAGAGCTTCGTGCCTCGTTTTACGCTTAACCGCGTGAGGAAACGATCATGTCTACACAACGGGACCATGTGGATCCTCTCCTCGAGGAAATCCCCGTCACATCTTCCGGTGAGGAAGTGGGCCCCAAGGTCCTCGACCTCGCCATGAAGATTGCCGAGAGAATGTTCCTCAAAATGAAAGAGGAAGATGCTAAGAAAAAGGCCGAAGAAGAAGAATCAAGAAGAAAGGCCGAAGAAGATAAAGGTAAGGGAACATTTGATTATAATGACGATCTAGTGGACCTTTTGGTGTCTAAGGTATTGAGCAAGGTAAGTCTCAACACCGAAGGATCATCTACCAAAAGCAAAGGTAATGACTTTAGCAAAGTTCAATTCGATTACTCTAGAAATTATATTCCCAACTTCTCTTCCGCCCCACTTGGAAAGTTACCAACTCTTAGTGAGTTGAACTATGATGAGTGGGCCGACAAGATGAAGTCGCATTTAATCGGTGTGCATCCTAGTCTTTGGGAGATTGTTAATGTAGGTATGTATAAGCCCGCCCAAGGAGAAGAGATGACTCCGGAAATGATGCAAGAGGTTCATCGAAATGCTCAAGCAGTGAGCATAATTAAAGGAAATCTTTGTCCGGAAGAATACCGGAAAGTTCAAGGAAGAGAAGATGCACGTGACATTTGGAATATTCTTAAAATGTCACATGAAGGAGATCCCAAAGCTAAAAGACATAGAGTTGAAGCTTTGGAAAGTGAGCTTGCAAGATATGATTGGACAAAGGGTGAGTCGCTCCAATCACTCTTTGATCGGTTGATGGTGTTGGTCAACAAAATAAGAGTTCTTGGGAGTGAAGATTGGAGTGACTCCAAGGTCACAAGATTGTTCATGAGAGCTTATAAAGAGAAGGACAAAAGTCTTGCAAGAATGATAAGGGATCGTGATGACTATGAGGATATGACACCTCATCAATTATTTGCAAAAATTCAACAACACGAGTCCGAAGAAGCCCCCATCAAGACAAAAGACTCTCATGCCTTGATCACAAATGAACAAGACAACCTCAAGAAGAACAAAGACCACAAAGCAAAGAAAGTGGTCGAGACCTCAAGTGATGAAGATAGCTCAAGTGATGAAGACACAACTATGTTCATCAAAACATTCAAGAAATTTGTAAGGAAGAATGACAAGTTCCAAAGGAAAGGAAAGAAGAGGGCGTGCTATGAATGTGGCCAAACCGGTCATTTCATAGCGGATTGTCCTAACAAGAAGGAACAAGAAGCTAAGAAGGAATACAAGAAGGACAAGTATAAAAAGGGAGGCAAGACCAAGGGATACTTCAAGAAGAAGAAGTATGGTCAAGCTCATATTGGTGAAGAATGGAACTCCGATGAAGAGAGTTCTAGCTCCGAGGAAGAGGAAGTGGTGGCAAATGTGGCCATCCAATCTACATCAAGCGCGCAACTCTTCACCAACCTACAAGATGACTCCTACACTCCAACTTGCCTCATGGCAAAGGGAGATAAGGTAACCTTATTTAGTAATGATTTTTCAAATGATGATGATGATGATCAAATTTCCATGAAAAATAAAATGATTAAAGAATTTGGCTTAAATGGATACAATGTTATCACTAAATTAATGGAAAAGCTAGATAAAAGAAAAGCAACTCTTGATGCTCAAGAAGACTTGCTTATCCTTGAAAAGGAAAGAAACTTAGAGCTTCAAGAGTTGATTCACAATAAAGATAAAGAAGTAATTAACATGAAAACCTCTATAGATAATCTTGCAAATGAAAAGAATGCACTTGAATCAAGCATGTTAAGCTTGAATGTTCAAAATCAAGAACTTCAAGTGCAACTTGAAAATTGCAAGAACATCAATGCCTCCTCTTTAGTATTTGAATCTAAGTCTAGCTCTAATGATGATTCTTGCAAGCATTGTGCCAAATATCATGCTTCTTGTTGTCTAACTAACCATGCAAGGAAGCATAGCCCACAGGTGAAGGTCAAAGAAATTTTGAAAAGATGCTCTAGCAATGATGGGTTAAAGAAAGTTGAACCCAAGTACAAGTCTCTTAAGCCCAACAATGGAAGAAGGGGGCTTGGGTTCAACTAATCCAAGGAAAACCCTAGCACAGTGCATAAGGGGTGGAGATCCCCCAAGTTCATAGAGGGAACCACTCTATATGATGCCTTGGGGAGGATCCACTCCTCAAATGACAAGTCACCTCAGGTAAAGGTTAACTTGAGTTCCACAAAGAGTAAGATGAAGGAAGTGGGATCCTCAAGTGGACAAAAATCTAATGCTCCCATTTCCCACTCATATCTTTGTGATTATATGTTGACTTGGGATTCAGGGAAATTGGTTGTGAAATATGTGGGTACCTACACTAAACGAAAAGTCATGAAAAGAAGTGTGTGGGTACCCAAGGCTATAACTAACACTGCAGGACCCAATTCAATTGGGTACCTAAGAGCATAGCCTAAAACTTGTTTTGCAGGTCTAGTCCTCTGGTGGGTCAAGTTGGGTGCTTGACAGTGGATGTACAAATCACATGACCGGGGAGAAAGACATGTTTCATACATTGCAACTAACTCAAGAAGCACAAGAAATTGTGTTTGGAGATAGTGGCAAGAGTAAGGTGATTGGTATTGGTAAAATTCCTATCTCTGACCAACAATCACTTTCAAATGTGTTATTAGTAGATTCCTTAAGCTATAATTTGTTGTCCGTTTCACAACTTTGTGGAATGGGTTATAATTGCCTATTTTCGGATGTGGATGTGAAGATCCTTAGAAGGGAGGACTCCTCAGTTGCCTTTACCGGTCGCTTGAAGGGCAAGCTTTATCTTGTTGATTTCACAACAAGTAAAGTGACGCCTGAGACTTGTTTAGTGGCAAAATCCGACAAGGGTTGGCTATGGCATCGCCGGCTAGCCCATGTCGGTATGAGGAATTTGGCCAAACTTCAAAAGGATAATCACATCATTGGACTAACAAATGTTGTATTTGAGAAAGATAGGGTTTGTGGCGCATGCCAAGCAGGAAAGCAACATGGAGTCCCACATCAATCAAAGAATGTGGTCACAACAAAGAGGCCATTGGAGCTTCTTCACATGGACCTCTTCGGACCTGTGGCCTACATTAGCATTGGTGGTAGTAAGTATGGTTTAGTTATTGTTGATGATTTTTCTCGATTCACCTGGGTTTTCTTTTTAAGTGACAAATGTGAAACTCAAGAAATTTTGAAGAAATTCATGAGGAGAGCTCAAAATGAATTTGAGCTCAAAATCAAGAAAGTGAGAAGCGATAATGGGACGGAATTCAAGAACATAGGTGTCGAAGAATTCTTAGGAGAAGAGGGAATCAAACATGAGTTCTCGGTGCCTTACACTCCACAACAAAATGGTGTTGTGGAAAGAAAGAACCGAACTCTAATTGAAGTTGCAAGAACCATGTTGGATGAATACAAGACACCTGACAACTTCTGGGCAGAGGCGGTCAACACCGCCTGTCATGCAATCAACCGTCTCTATCTTCATAAGATCTACAAAAAGACTGCTTATGAGCTTCTCACTGGTAACAAACCTAAAGTTGATTATTTTAGAGTATTTGGTTGTAAATGTTTTATTCTTAACAAGAAAGTCAAGAGCTCAAAGTTTGCTCCTAGAGTGGACGAGGGCTTCTTGCTTGGTTATGCATCAAATGCGCATGGATATCGTGTTTTCAACAATACCACCGGTCTTGTTGAAATAGCGATAGACGTGACATTTGATGAGTCTAATGGCTCACAAGGGCATGTTTCTAATGACACTGCAGGAAATGAAGAACTACCTTGTGAGGCCATAAAGAAACTTGCAATAGGTGAGGTGAGACCTCAAGAAAGGGATGATGAAGAAGGAACCTTATGGATGACCAATGAGGTAGTTGATGTGGGTGCAAGGGTGGTGAGTGACAAAGTCTCCACCCAAGCAAACCCATCAACCTCAAGTCATCCAAGCCACGAAGAAAATCATCAAAGGATGCCAACAGTGGTAGAAGATGAACAAGAAAGTATTGATGGTGAAGTGCCTCTTGATCAAGTAATTGATGAGGAGGAGCAAATACAAAGACATCCATCAGTGCCTCATCCTAGAGTCCATCAAACAATTCAAAGGGATCATCCAGTGGACAACATCCTGGGTAGCATCAGGAGAGGGGTAACAACTCGATCTCGTTTAGCTAATTTTTGTGAATTTTACTCGTTTGTTTCCTCTCTTGAGCCACTTAAGGTTGAAGAAGCATTGGGTGATCCGGATTGGATAATTGCCATGCAAGAGGAGTTGAACAACTTCACTAGGAATGAAGTCTGGTCCTTAGTCCAAAGACCCAAACAAAATGTGATTGGGACTAAATGGGTCTTTAGGAACAAGCAAGATGAAAATGGCGTTGTTACAAGAAACAAGGCACGGTTGGTTGCCCAAGGCTATACTCAAGTGGAAGGACTTGATTTTGGTGAAACATATGCGCCGGTAGCAAGGTTAGAATCAATTAGAATATTAATTGCCTATGCTACTAACTGAGAGCACCTAGAGGGGGGGGTGAATAGGTGATCCTGTGAAACTTGAAAACTTAAGCCACAAAACTTGGTTAATCGTTAGCACAATAATTGCCAAGTGGCTAGAGAGGAGTCAAAACACAATAACCACAAGAAATCAATCACAGAGATGGCACGGTGGTTATCCCGTGGTTCGGCCAAGTACAAAACTTGCCTACTCCACGTTGTGGCGTCCCAACGGACGAGAGTTGCACTCAACTCCTCTCAAGTGATCCAATGATCAACTTGAATACCACGGTGTTCTTCTTTACTTTGATCTTTTCCCGTTTGCGAGGAATCTCCACAACTTGGAGTCTCTCGCCCTTACACTTTGAATTTCACAAGGAAGTACGGAGTAAGGGAGGGAAGCAACACACACAAATCCACAGCAAAATGCGCACACACACGGCCAAGAATCGAGCTCAAAAGACTATTTCAAAGTTCTCACTAGAACAGAGCTCGAATCACTGAGAATGACAAACGAATGCGCAAAGAACGAGTGTGGATGATCAAGAATGCTCTAAGGTTGCTTGGTTTTCCTCCTCCATGCGCCTAGGGGTCCCTTTTATAGCCCCAAGGCAGCTAGGAGCCGTTGAGAGCAAATCTGGAAGGCTGATCTTGCCTTCAGTCGTCGGGTGCACCGGACAGTCCGGTGCACACCGGACACTGTCCGGTGCCCGATTTCTTTCCTTAACTGGCGCGGCCGACCGTTGTAGATCTGGGAGCCGTTGACGCACCGGACATGTCTGGTGCACACCGGACAGTCCGGTGCCCCCTTCCGACCGTTGGCCCGGCCACGTGTCGCGCGCAGATTCCGCTGCCGACCGTTGGCTCGGCCGACCGTTGGCTCACCGGACAGTCCGGTGCACACCGGACAGTCCGGTGAATTTTAGCCGTACGCCGTCGGCGAATTCTCGAGAGCGGCCTCTTCACGCCGAGTCAGCCTGGCGCACCGGACACTGTCCGGTGTGCCAGACTGAGCTGAGTCTTGGCTGTACACAGCCAAGCCTTTTCCACCTTTTTTCTTTTCTTCTTCTTTCTGTTTCTAACACTTAGACAAGTATATTAGTACACAAAACCAATGTACTAAGGCTTAGAAACATACCTTTACTCATGATTTGCACTTTGTTCATCCATGGGCATAATTCACATTTAAGCACTTGTGTTGGCACTCAATCACCAAAATACTTAGAAATGGCCCAAGGGCACATTTCCCTTTCAATCTCCCCCTTTTTGGTGATTTATGCCAACACAACATAAAGCAACTAGAACAAGTGCAATATCACTTCAAATAAAACTCAAATTTATTTTGATTCAATTTTGGCATATATGGATCATCCTTTGCCACCACTTGGTTTGTTTTTGCAAATCAAACTCAAATCTCTATCTCTAAGTCAAACACACATGTTGAAGCATAAAGAGAGTCATTCCAAAAGAGATTGATCACAGATTTCAAAAACTCCCCCTTTTTCCCATGATCACTACTTCTCCCCACAAGAAGCCAACTTTTGACAAAAGAGACAATAAAAGAGTTTTGACAAACCAAAAGCTCTACTCTACTATTTTCAAATCTCTCAAGTGGTAGCTGATCCATTTATTGCTTTGGCCTTTATTTTCTCCCCCTTTGGCATCAAACACCAAAACGGGATCAATCTTGGCCCTTTAACCCCATTGCCTCACCAAAGTCTTCAATTAAGAGCAAATGGCAATAAGAGGTCATGAGATGAACTTGGAATAAGTTACCCTCTCATCGGAGTGCAGTGGAAGTCTTTCATGGTCCAAGTCCACCTTTTCCCTTTCAATTCTCCTTCGAGACTAAATCAAGCAAACTCAAGCACATGGTTAGTCTCAAAGGGTCAAGTTGTAACACAACTCCCCCTAAATATGTGCATCACTTACACAAGGACTTGTGAGGTCCAGGGTATGTTTGTACAACTTGAGCACCACAATAAGCAACAAAATGCTTAATGAACATGATCAAAGGCATAAACACATGTATGCTACAATTCAATCCAAGTTCCGCGAATCTAAGACATTTAGCTCACTACGCAGCCTGCAAAAGGTCTTCTCATCTAGAGGCTTGGTAAAGATATCGGCTAGCTGGTTCTCGGTGCTAACATGAAACACTTCGATATCTCCCTTTTGCTGGTGGTCTCTCAAAAAGTGATGTCGGATGTCTATGTGCTTTGTGCGGCTGTGTTCAACAGGATTTTCCGCCATGCGGATAGCACTCTCATTATCACATAGGAGTGGGACTTTGCTCAGATTGTAGCCAAAGTCCCTGAGGGTTTGCCTCATCCAAAGTAGTTGCGCGCAACACTGTCCTGCGGCAACATACTCGGCCTCAGCGGTGGATAGGGCAACGGAGGTTTGTTTCTTAGAATTCCATGACACCAGGGACCTTCCTAAGAATTGGCACGTCCCCGATGTACTCTTCCTATCGACCTTACATCCAGCATAATCGGAGTCTGAATATCCAATCAAGTCAAAGGTAGACCCCTTTGGATACCAGAGCCCGAAGCAAGGCGTAGCAACTAAATATCTAAGAATTCGCTTCACTGCCACTAAGTGACATTCCTTAGGATCGGATTGAAATCTAGCACACATGCATACACTAAGTGTTGGGGACTTGTTCTCAAATGCTATGAGTTAAGAACAAGGCAACATAGAAAATGTTAATCGGTAAAGTCCTTCGTCCTTCGAAGCATTATTCCCCTTAGGATATAATGGTTTTCGGACGAAGGTTATGAAGGGCGTACCTTCATAAATTCACTATACAGTAACGAAGGATGAATTATAAAGAATATAAAGAATAACATAGACAATTATATATTATTATTATGTATAAACAGAAATAACGTCGAATTACAAATGTACCTTCAACTTGAAGGAGATGAAAGTACAAGCGTGACGCAAAAGCGAATGCCAAAATCAGCGTGAACAGTACGGGGGTACTGTTCACCTATTTATAGACACAGGGCACAGCCTATGCAAAATTACATTTATGCCCTTTACATTTGATAATAATTCTATAGTAATCTATCGAGGTCTGAATAGCCTTTTCATCTTTAAGTCGGTTTCATTTTTTGCCACCACGCCGAAGCTTTCCTGCTCACACCTTCGGCGCTGTATCAACCTTCGTATTATTCTGGTCTGCTGTGATACCGACTTGAGTCCGAAGATACCTGTTCACACATTATACTCCAGAAATACTGTTAAATCCTGTTTTTGAGGACCTTCGTAAGCCGAAGGCCCCCAACAGTAGCCCCTCGCAATATTAATTTATTTAAAATAATAAATTTAGATTGCGACATGGACGAAGGCTTTACGCCGAAGGTCCGAAAAAACACCTTCCCTTTGCTAGAATAGCAACATTCTCTGACAAGCGGGGTCTTTCAATTTTCAACGCACTGGGCGTATAAATACGGTCATACCGCAAACTCATTTGGCACGCTCTCTTGCCATCTGCTCCCGCTCACTCAATTTTTAGCTCTTGTGCACTAAGATTTGTTGAGTTTTTAGTTTTGAAGCTTCGGCTTTGAAAACAGTTTTTTAGTGTTTTCGAAGATGTCTGAAGATAAGAAGGCTGCTGCTGAGATGAAGCTGAGTCTTGACGAAGAGAAAAACTTGGGGTTTCTTATAGCGATGTCGAAGACCAATACAGAAAAAATCACCAAGGAGATTCTGGAAGGTTTGTCTGAAGATACTGATGACAGCGACAGTTATGATGTGGACAGTGGTGGTGAAGACTCCGAAGATCGCCCTTGGCGACCAAGCCATGCGGTTTTCGGCAAATCAACTATCAAAGAAAATCATCTTGTCAACATGAGAGGAAGGTATTTCCGGGATTTGTCCATTGTGAGGGCCGACGAAGGGGAAAAGACTTGTCCACACCCTGAAGAGAATGAAGTCGTAGTGTACCGAAGCTTTTTGAAAGCTGGACTACGATTTCCCCTGAGCGAGTTTGTCGTAGAGGTGCTGAAAATATTCGAAGTCTATCTTCACCAACTTACCCCCGAGGCAATCATAAGGCTGAATATCTTCGTGTGGGCCGTGAGAAGCCAAGGTCTGAAGCCTGATGCAAAAAGTTTCTGCAATATACACGAATTATCATACGAAACAAAACCTTGGGGTAAATAACAGTATCACAATAATTTTGGCTGCTACAGTTTCGTTTCTCGGTCCGGGTCAAGCTGTCCCGTGCCAACCTTTTGGAAGAGATGGCCCGGCGACTGGATGACAGAATGGTTTTATGTGAAGAACGACCTGACAGTACGAGAAGATATCAAAGGTGTAATTATGCGCCCTATTTGGCAAAGCTTCGGCCTTCGGAGGCCGAAGGTTGAAATGAATGAAGCTGCCGAAGAATGCCAGAGGGCCTTCGGCGTTATCTGTTCTTTTATTGGAACGAGAGATTTGGTACAAGAGCATATTGCCTTCAGGGTATGGCCGCTTGCGGAGAAATGGGAAATGCCGCAAGAAACCATAAAAGAGGCCGACGAAGGTGGACTTATCAGGCTGAAGTACACTTTTAAGTTCGGAGATAAATTCGTTGAGCCAGATGATGACTGGTTAAAAAGCATTGAAAATTTAAGTGATGAACTTCTTGGGGCTTATTCGAAGGCCGAAGATACTGCACTGTCAGCAGCCTTCGGAGGCCGAAAAAAGAAGAGGCTGAATCGGGTGTTTGATGCAATCGGGTTCGTCTACCCTGACTATCGTTATCCCATTCGAGGGCAAAAAAGAAAAAACACAACCTATGCGAAAGAAGAAGCTGCAACTGCCCCTAGCGAGCCAGAACCGAAAAGAAAGAGGATAAAGGTCCTCACACATCGGCCGCGCTATATTGAACCAGCTTCGGTGCCTGAGTTCACCGGAGAAACTTCTTCGGCCACCGAAGCTGAAAAGCCAACCAAACCAACCTTGCTGCCAGAAGTCGCAGAAAGGGCCGAAGCGCCAACAAGGATAGAATTGGAAAAACTGAAGATTTTGTTACCAGAAACAAAAGAGATGGCTGAAGCGCCATCCACAGAAAAAATGGAAGAAATGAAAAAACCAACTGAGGAAAAAACATCAGAAGTTTTGAGTCCTGCAGCAAATGTTGAGACAGTAAAAAATCAAAAGGTGCCAGCAGTGACTCCGAAAAGAAAAAGAATGGCTAATGTGCTAGATGTTCTGGAAACAATTAAATCTTCCAGCACACCTCCGAAGAAAACTGTTGCCATTCCCGAAGCGAAAACTGAAATTTCTAATATTAAAGTTCCAGAGCAAGAAATTGGAGCCGAAGCTGGATCCTCAGAGCCCACGAAGATAAAATCCTTGGAAACCGAGGAAGAAAAAATAACAGAGCCAACTTTTATTGAAGAAATTAGTGTCATTGCCCCCGAAGCATCCCCCAAAGTCCTTGATTATATTGTTCGTCATGCTTCGGGGAAAAAATTATCAGAAAAAGAAGAGCAAGAGGCCCAGCGCTACGCCCAGAAACTGAAGTATCCAAAGGGGGCGTTAATATTCAATGGCAGTGGAGAAGAAGACTTTTTGTATTGTCTCCCTGACAGCAAGGAGATTTCTGTCTGTCGGGAGATGAGCAAAAGCTTCGGATTCCCAACATTAGAGGACGGGCTCTCAGTGCTGTCGAAGAACGATCTGGCCGACAGCCTGGCATATAACAGCTTAAAGGTGCAACAAATGGGATCTTTGTATTTTTTGTTGGGACCAAAATTTTTCATTTACTTAAATCTATTGACGCACACATATTTCTCTTTGCAGGGCCTGATACTTAGCAATGCCCTCAGGGCACAGAAAGATGCTGAAGACGAAGGGTGTGCTATAGCCCTGAGCAACCTTCGTTCCAAAGTAATTGAACTGAGGAACGAAGGTCTCGAAAAAGATAAAATATTACATTCATTGATAAATAAAATAAAGGAAGACGAAGCTGCTTTTAAAGGTCAAGCTGAGGCTCAGAAGCGCGAAATTGAAGATCTTCGGAAACAGCTGGCCAGAGCCAAGGAAGAACGCATACTTGAAGAAACGAAGCGAGAACTCAGCGACCAATGGGCAGATCACTTAGAAGGAACTGTTGAAGAGCTTCGTTCGTCCAAGAAGAGATGCTATAACAAATCTATAGAGTGTGTTAAGAAGTTAAAAGCTAGCTTCGCCAGGGTCGGCGCATTCTCAAGCGAAGAAAACTTTACAAGAGGCAATCCCGAAGGTCCCATCGAATGGATCGATCACGAAGCTGAGGCCTTCGAGGAAATTTTAAATAGCCGTGGAGATATATGTGCTTTCTCGGGTGCCAGAGGAATTGCCACCATTTTAGAGAAAAAGGGCTGCGAACATGTAAAGATTTTAGCGCAATCCGAAGCTGCTTTGTCCTTTGAAGATGCAAGAGATCCTTCGGCCGAAGCTAGCATGGTTGGTGGAAAATTTTTCACCGATATCTGGGATAATGGTGGCCGAGAAATGGCCCGAGAAATTATTCGAAAAAGTGAAAAGGGCATTCACGATGCTAGAGAAGTGGCTCAGGCTGCTGAAAAAAGCGCAGAGCCCGAAGGGCAAATAGGTATCAACTAATGGTTTTATTGTGTTGTAATTTTCGATTTTAAACTTCATTCGCAATTTGTAATAGCAATGTAGTCGTATCCTGTCTTCCTTCAGATCCTACTAAAGCGTCTTCGGGACCTCCCCCGAAAGGAGACGACGAAATTAAAAAGATGGCTAAAGCTATCATGGATGAAGTTGTTAATCGGCTCCTGAACGAGGCTGCAGAAGTCGTTTTGAGAGAAGATTAAGTATTATTGTAAAAACTTCTGAAATGTAATATATTGTAACATTTTGTAACCCTGAATGTAATATAGCTGTTTTTATTGTTCAATTCTTTACGATGCATGAAACTTTACACGTACCGTTTTTGAGTCTTTGACGAAAAAACACCTTCCCTTCTTTTCATGCTTCGTGAAGAAGAATTTTTCTTTGTCACAACAATATCCAGTGTCCTGATGAATAATATCCAGGCTTCGTGAAGATATTTTCCGAAGCTACACTTCCGAAGATCAATAATGTATCCAGTGTCCTGATGAATAATTATGATTTTTCCCTTTTTTCAAAACGTTCTTCTGTAGATCGATATTGTGTCCACCTCTTGTGCCATATGCAACATGATGTATGATGCTTATGCTATGCGAAATGATGCGATGATGTTATGTTATGTGAGCTGATGTTTATTCCGAAGATGCACACGCATCCCTGCAATAAAACACAATCTTTTATAAGCCTCCCTTAGGAGCTTCTTCGCCTTTTACTTCAGCGGAATCAGCGTTTATTTTTCGCTGTAAGCCTCCCTTAGGAGCTTCTTCGCCTTTTACTTTCAGCGGTATTCGCGTTGACTTTTCGGGCTTCGCCTTTTACTTAGGCGGTATCAGCGTTGACTTTTCGTTGTATGCTCTGCATTCCCTTTGGAACGACTTTGGAGCAGAAAACTTACACTGCACTCCCTCTGGAGCGGCTTTTTGTGACTTCGGCAAACTTACTCTGCGTTCCTTAGAACGACTTTTTGTTGCTTCGAAGAATTTTCGATAATTTGGAGGTCCTCTTTGTTATCACAAATCTTTAAACTTCAACAACTTAGGCCTGTGAAGAAAATATATTTTCCTTGTGGCAAACAACGAAACTATTTACATGAAATCTAAACAATGTCCTTTATTACACAGAAAATAAGACTGAATAAGAAAGACTGCTATTAAGGTAGGATATTTGTCAATAGATGTGCTTTGACTCTGGCACAGTGCTGTTGACTGTACGAGCTTCTGACTGCTCTCTGAAGTCCCTTTGGTGTGGAGCATACTGGCTCCCTTCTGGCTGTTGGCCTTGTTGCAGCGGAGGTGGAGGCGGAGGCTGCTTCGGCTGAGCTTGTTGTGCTGCGGCTTCGGCTATTTCTTTTTGCTTCTGGATGGTAACATGGCACATCCTGGTGGTATGCCCTTTGTTCTCACCGCAAAACAAGCAAAAGATTCTTCTTGGTTGATCGCCGAATCTTCCGCCGAAGCCCCAGGCGCCTCTGCCTCTTGGAGCTGGTGGTCGGAAGGAGCCTTGCTGTTGCCCCGAAGCCTGTGAGGAACACTGTGGCCTTTGCTGTTGGTTCCCTCGATCATCATTTTGGGTAGAGTTATGAATTGATCTAACGTGCCTCGGATAGAACCTTCCTCCGAAGCCCCTGGTCATTTCAGAAAACCTGAAAGCCTCCTCCCTTCTTTGGCGAAAATCATTATCGGCCCGAATGTACTCGTCCATCTTCTGGAGCAGCTTCTCCAAAGTTTGAGGAGGCTTCCTAGCGAAGTACTGAGCTGACGGTCCTGGCCGAAGCCCCTTGATCATGGCCTCAATGACAATTTCATTGGGCACCGTTGGTGCCTGTGCCCTCAAACGCAAGAACCTCCGGACGTACGCCTGAAGGTATTCTTCGTGATTCTGGGTGCACTGGAATAGAGCTTGAGCAGTGACCGGCTTCGTCTGAAACCCTTGGAAGCTAGTTAACAACAAGTCCTTCAGCTTCTGCCATGAAGTGATCGTTCCTGGTCGAAGGGAGGAATACCAGGTTTGAGCAACACTCCTGACAGCCATAACAAAAGATTTGGCCATGACTGCAGCATTGCCACCGTATGAAGACACTGTTGCTTCGTAGCTCATCAAAAACTGCTTCGGGTCTGAGTGGCCATCGAATACGGGAAGCTGAGGCGGCTTGTAGGACGGGGGCCAAGGTGTAGCCTGCAGCTCAGCGGACAGAGGAGAAGCATCATCGAAAACAAAATTCCCATGATGGAAATTATCATACCAGTCATCTTCGTTGAGGAAACCCTCCTGATGAAGGTCTTGGTGCTGAGGCCTTCGGTGCTGCTCATCCTGAGCAAGATGACGAACTTCTTCAGAGGCTTCGTCTATCTGCCTTTGCAGTTCAGCTAGCCTGGCCATCTTTTCTTTCTTCCTCTGCACCTGTTGATGAAGCATCTCCATGTCTCTGATTTCTTGATCTATCTCGTCCTCTGGTGGTGTCGGGCTGACAGCCTTCCTTTTCTGGCTTCGGGCCTCCCGAAGAGAGACAGTCTCCTGATTGTGGTCCAGCGGTTGAAGAGCTGCAGTGCCAGTTGCTGAAGCTTTCTTCGGCGCCATAACGAAGGTTTATGACCGCCGAAGGTGTTCAGAAAACTCAGAGTGTGGAAGTGAGTTCACCGGAGGTGGGCGCCAATGTTGGGGACTTGTTCTCAAATGCTATGAGTTAAGAACAAGGCAACATAGAAAATGTTAATCGGTAAAGTCCTTCGTCCTTCGAAGCATTATTCCCCTTAGGATATAATGGTTTTCGGACGAAGGTTATGAAGGGCGTACCTTCATAAATTCTACCCTTTGTATTCGTCCTTCGCTAGAGACTTCAACCAAACCCGATGATTTGTTGAAGACTCTATACGCCTTTGTATTTGAGTCATAACCTAACAAAAACCCTTCTACAGCTTTGGGAGCAAATTTGGAATTTCTACCCTTCTTCACTAGAATGTAGCACCTGCTCCCAAATACACGAAAGTAAGATACATTGGGTTTGTTACCGGTTAGTAGCTCATACGAAGTCTTCTTGAGGAGGCGATGAAGGTAGACCCTGTTGATGGCGTGGCAAGCCGTGTTCACGGCTTCCGACCAAAAATGCTCGGGGGTCTTGAATTCTCCAAGCATCGTCCTCGCCATATCGATTAGCGTCCTGTTCTTCCTCTCTACCACACCATTTTGCTGTGGTGTGTAGGGAGCGGAGAACTCGTGCTTGATCCCCTCCTCCTCAAGGAACTCCTCCACTTGAAGGTTCTTGAACTCGGACCCGTTGTCGCTCCTTATCTTCTTCACCTTGAGCTCAAACTCATTTTGAGCTCTCCTGAGGAAGCGCTTCAGGGTCCCTTGGGTTTCAGACTTATCCTGCAAAAAGAACACCCAAGTGAAGCGGGAAAAGTCATCAACAATAACTAAACCATACTTACTTCCTCCTATGCTCAGATAGGCGACGGGTCCGAAGAGGTCCATATGCAGCAGCTCCAGAGGTCTTGAGGTGGTCATCACATTCTTGCTGTGATGTGCTCCTCCCACTTGTTTACCTGCTTGACAAGCTGCACAAGGTCTATCTTTTTCGAATTGCACGTTAGTCAAACCTATCACGTGTTCTCCCTTTAGAAGCTTGTGAAGGTTCTTCATCCCCACATGTGCTAAGCGGCGATGCCACAGCCAGCCCATGCTAGTATTAGCTATTAAGCATGCATCTAGACCGACCTCTTCTTTTGCAAAATCAACTAAATAAAGTTTGCCGTCCAATACACCCTTAAAAGCTAGTGAACCATCACTTCTTCTAAAGACAGACACATCTACATTTGTAAATAGACAGTTATATCCCATATTGCATAATTGACTCACCGATAGCAGATTATATCCAAGAGACTCTACTAAAAACACATTAGAAATAGAGTGCTCATTAGAAATTGCAATTTTACCTAACCCTTTTACCTTGCCTTGATTCCCATCACCGAATATAATTGAATCTTGGGAATCCTTATTCTTGACGTAGGAGGTGAACATCTTCTTCTCCCCCGTCATATGGTTTGTGCATCCGCTGTCGATAATCCAGCTTGAACCCCCGGATGCATAAACCTGCAAGGCAAATTTAGGCTTGGGTTTTAGGTACCCAACTCATGTTGGGTCCTACAAGGTTAGTCACAATTGTCTTAGGGACCCAAATGCAAGTTTTATCTCCCTTGCATTTTGCCCCTAATTTCTTAGCAATCACCTTTCTATCCTTTCTACAAATTGCAAAGGAAGTATTCAAAGCATGATATACTGTAGAAGGTTCATTGACTTTCCTAGGAACATTAACAACATTTCTCCTAGGCATATTATGAACAACATTTCTCCTACCAACATTTCTATTTTGCACATAGAAAGAACTAGAGGCAAACATGTCATGAGAATCAATATCACCATAAGCATTGTAACTCCTATAAGCATTTCTAGTTTGTCTCTTATTATGGTACATAAAAGCATGGTTCTTTTTAGCACTACTAGCCATAGGGGCCTTCCCTTTCTCCTTGGCGGGAATGGGAGCCTTATGGCTTGTTAAGTTCTTGGCTTCTCTCTTGAAGCCAAGTCCATCCTTAATTGAGGGGTGTCTACCAACCGTGTAGGCATCCCTAGCAAATTTTAGTTTCTCAAAATCACTTTTGCTAGTCTTAAGTTGGGCATTAAGACTAGCTACCTCTTCATTTAATTTAGAAATGCAAGCTAGGTGTTCACTATAAGCATCAAGGTTAATATCTTTACACCTAGTGCACGTTACAACATTTTCTACACAAGAGGTAGATTTACTAGCAATCTCTAACTTAGCATTCAAGTCATCATTAATGCTCCTTAATTTAGAAATTGTCTCATGGCAAGAAGATAATTCACAAGAAAGCATTTCATTTCTTTTAACTTCTAGAGCATGAGATCGTTGAGCTTCTACAAATTTATCATGTTCTTCGTACAACAAATCCTCTTGCTTTTCTAAAAGCATATTCTTATCATTCAAGGCATCAATCAACTCATTAATTTTGTCTACCTTGGTTCTATCTAGGCCCTTAAACAAATATGAGTAATCTACTTCATCCTTATCACTAGATTTGTCCTCACTTGAAGAAGCATAGGTAGAGTTCCGAGTACATACCTTCTTCTCCCTTGCCATAAGGCATGTGTGACGCTCGTTGGGGAAGAGGGCTGATTTGTTGAAGGCGGTGGCGGCGAGTCCCTCATTGTCGGAGTCGGAAGAGGAGCAATCCGAGTCCCACTCCTTTCCTAGATGTGCCTCACCCTTGGCCTTCTTGTAATTTTTCTTCTTTTCCCTCTTGCTCCCGTGTTCCTGGTCACTTTCATTATCGGGACAGTTAGCAATAAAATGACCAATCTTACCGCACTTGAAGCATGAGCGCTTCCCCTTTGTCTTGGTCTTGCTTGGCTGCCCCTTGTGACCCTTTAGCACCGTTTTGAAGCGTTTGATGATGAGAGCCATCTCTTCATCATTAAGTCCGGCTGCCTCAATTTGTGCCACCTTGCTAGGTAGCGCCTCCTTGCTTCTTGTTGCTTTGAGAGCAAGAGGTTGCGGCTCGTTGATCGGTCCATTCAAGGCGTCGTCCACGTATCTTGCTTCCTTAATCATCATTCGCCCGCTGACGAATTTTCCTAGGACTTCTTCGGGCGACATTTTGGTGTACCTGAGATTCTCACGAATATTATTCACCAAATGAGGATCAAGAGTGGTAAAAGACCTTAGTAATAGTCGGACGACGTCATGGTCCGTCCATCGCGTGCTTCCATAGCTCCTTATTTTGTTGATAAGGGTCTTGAGCCGGTTGTATGTTTGGGTTGGCTCCTCGCCCCTTATCATCGCAAACCTTCCAAGCTCGCCCTCCACCAACTCCATTTTAGTGAGCATGGTGATGTCGTTCCCCTCGTGAGAAATCTTGAGGGTGTCCCATATCTGCTTGGCATTGTCCAAGCGCTCACCTTATTGTACTCGTCCCTGCACAAAGAGGCTAGCAGCACAGTAGTAGCTTGTGCATTTTTATGAATCTGTTCATTAATAAACATAGGGCTATCCGAGCTATCAAATTTCATTCCATTCTCTACAATCTCCCATATGCTTGGATGGAGAGAGAATAAATGACTACGCATTTTGTGACTCCAAAATCCGTAGTCCTCCCCATCAAAGTGTGGAGGTTTGCCAAGAGGAATGGAAAGCAAATGCGAATTCAAACTATGTGGAATACGAGAATAATCAAATGAAAAGTTCGAATTGACCGTCTTCCTGTAGTCGTTGTCGTCGTCCTTTTGGGAAGAAGAGGATTCGTCGCTGTCGTAGTAGACGATCTCCTTGATGCGCCTTGTCTTCTTCTTCCCATCTTTGCGCTTGTGGCTTGAGCCTAGGTCGGTAGACTTGTCATTCTTCGGCTCGTTGAAGATAGACTCCTTCTCGTTGTTGTCGACCACCATCCCCTTTCCCTTAGGATCCATCTCTTCGGGCGATTAGTCCCTTCTTGAAGAGAACGGCTCCGATACCAATTGAGAGCACCTAGAGGGGGGGGTGAATAGGTGATCCTGTGAAACTTGAAAACTTAAGCCACAAAACTTGGTTAATCGTTAGCACAATAATTGCCAAGTGGCTAGAGAGGAGTCAAAACACAATAACCACAAGAAATCAATCACAGAGATGGCACGGTGGTTATCCCGTGGTTCGGCCAAGTACAAAACTTGCCTACTCCACGTTGTGGCGTCCCAACGGACGAGAGTTGCACTCAACTCCTCTCAAGTGATCCAATGATCAACTTGAATACCACGGTGTTCTTCTTTACTTTGATCTTTTCCCGTTTGCGAGGAATCTCCACAACTTGGAGTCTCTCGCCCTTACACTTTGAATTTCACAAGGAAGTACGGAGTAAGGGAGGGAAGCAACACACACAAATCCACAGCAAAATGCGCACACACACGGCCAAGAATCGAGCTCAAAAGACTATTTCAAAGTTCTCACTAGAACAGAGCTCGAATCACTGAGAATGACAAATGAATGCGCAAAGAACGAGTGTGGATGATCAAGAATGCTCTAAGGTTGCTTGGTTGTCCTCCTCCATGCGCCTAGGGGTCCCTTTTATAGCCCCAAGGCAGCTAGGAGCCGTTGAGAGCAAATCTGGAAGGCTGATCTTGCCTTCAGTCGTCGGGTGCACCGGACAGTCCGGTGCACACCGGACACTGTCCGGTGCCCGATTTCTTTCCTTAACTGGCGCGGCCGACAGTTGTAGATCTGGGAGCCGTTGACGCACCGGACATGTCCGGTGCACACCGGACAGTCCGGTGCCCCCTTCCGACCGTTGGCCCGGCCACGTGTCGCGCGCAGATTCCGCTGCCGACCGTTGGCTCGGCCGACCGTTGGCTCACCGGACAGTCCGGTGCACACCGGACAGTCCGGTGAATTTTAGTCGTACGCCGTCGGCGAATTCCCGAGAGCGGCCTCTTCACGCCGAGTCAGCCTAGCGCACCGGACACTGTCCGGTGCACCACCGGACAGTCCGGTGTGCCAGACTAAGCTGAGTCTTGGCTGTACACAGCCAAGCCTTTTCCACCTTTTTTCTTTTCTTCTTCTTTCTGTTTCTAACACTTAGACAAGTATATTAGTACACAAAACCAATGTACTAAGGCTTAGAAACATACCTTTACTCATGATTTGCACTTTGTTCATCCATGGGCATAATTCACATTTAAGCACTTGTGTTGGCACTCAATCACCAAAATACTTAGAAATGGCCCAAGGGCACATTTCCCTTTCACTAACCATGATTTCAAGCTATATCAAATGGATGTCAAGAGCGCTTTTCTAAATGGACCACTACAAGAAAGAGTATATGTGGAGCAACCATCGGGCTTTGAAGACCCAAAGAAGCCAAATCATGTTTATCTTCTTCACAAGGCACTCTACGGGCTTAAACAAGCCCCTAGAGCTTGGTATGACTGTCTTAAAGATTTTTTAATTAAAAATGGGTTTACAATAGGAAAAGATGACTCTACTTTATTTACTCGAAAAGTTGATAATGAATTATTTGTGTGCCAAATATATGTTGATGACATTATATTTGGTAGTACTAATGAAAAATTTTGTGAAGAGTTTAGCAAAGTAATGACGAACAGGTTTGAGATGTCTATGATGGGCGAGCTTAAATACTTCCTGGGATTTCAAGTCAAACAACTCAAGGAAGGTACCTTTCTATGCCAAACTAAATATACTCAAGATATGCTCAAGAAGTTTGGCATGGAAAAAGCAAAGCACGCCAAGACTCCAATGTCATCAAATGGACATCTCGACCTAAATGAGGAAGGTAAACCTGTAGATCAAAAATTATATAGATCAATGATAGGATCACTGCTTTACTTATGTGCATCTAGACCTGATATAATGTTGAGTGTTTGCATGTGTGCACGTTTTCAAGCAAATCCTAAAGATTGTCATCTTGTAGCCGTTAAGAGAATTCTAAGATACTTAGTCCACACCCAAAACCTAGGATTATGGTATCCTAAAGGCTCCCTTTTCGATTTGCTTGGCTACTCTGACTCAGATTATGCCGGTTGCAAAGTAGATCGAAAAAGCACTACTGGGACTTGCCAATTCCTTAGGCGGTCCTTAGTGTCATGGAGTTCCAAGAAACAAAATTGTGTTTCACTTTCCACTGCAGAAGCTGAATACATAGCAGCTGGGGCATGTTGTGCACAGTTGTTATGGATGAAGCAAACCCTTAGAGATTTTGGTTGTGAGTTTAACAAAATTCCACTTTTGTGTGACAATGAGAGTGCCATAAAACTTGCAAACAATCCTGTGCAACACTCTAGAACTAAACATATTGACATTAGACACCATTTCTTGAGAGACCACGAAGCCAAAGGAGATATCGAACTATTTCATGTGAGCACCGAAAATCAACTAGCTGATATCTTCACAAAACCCCTTGATGAGACTAGGTTTTGTTTTCTTAGGAGTGAGCTAAATATCTTGGATTCTCGAAACGTGACTTAATAACTAAAATTTTGATCAAATTTGATGGTTGAAAAATGATTGTTTGAGCAATATGAAATGAGAAATATCATTTTTATCTTTAAAATATCTCATGTCATATTTGCTAAGTGCTATTACAGCCCTTCCGGGCAATATCTGGAAACTGGTTGAGTAAACCGGCTGAGTAGGCCACTCAACCGGTTTCTCCCTGGTGGAAACCGGTTGAACCGGTTTTGGCCGTCGCGCCGTTAGTCATCGCGCAGTCTGCGCTGACAGCTGCGCAGTCTGCGCTGTCAGTTTTGCAGTCTGTGCTGTCAGACTGCCAGGATTTTCGCGTAGTCAACTCCGTTTTCTGCGCGCTTTTACTGCGCAGTTTGACCAGAAACCGGTTGAACCGGTTTTGGAACCGGCCGAACCGGTTTTCGATTTTCTGGTGGCCGACTCCTCCCCTTTTTATGTCTCTCCCTCTCTCCTCTTCCCTTCTCAGACTCATTTTCTAGCCGCCGCCGCTCTCTCATTCCTCTCTCACACCTTCACACTCCACTCCAAAAACTCTCTCGAGTCCTCACTCTTTTGGAAGAGTGGTTGGAGATCCGTTCTTCCCGGCGTGTTTCCACCATCTTCCTCCATCTCGTTGGGAGTTCTTGACCCAATCTTCGGATCGAGGTATTGCCCTATGTTATTTCCTTGTACTCGATCCTACGCGTTCTTGATTATCATATGTATCATTTGTTGGGTACATTTTAGTTTAAGTGATTGCAACACTTAGATTATCTTCATTTTGTCACAAACATTGTTAGAGATTAGCGATTTGATATTGTTCGTTGTAGTTGAACCGCTCATATGAACGGTTGAAGTGCATGCTCAATATCTTATGTGTTTCTACTCAAACGTGTTTGATCCTTGCTCATCATAGGTTCTATTTCTTATTTCTTAGAATGGTGCGTCGAAGGAACCCGTCGGTGGTCGAATCCGACTCCTCAGATGACCAGGAAATCCACGGAGATACTCCACCTCGCTCTCGATCCAAGCGAGGGCGCGGAAGCGGCAATGTCATGCCGGGTGCTGAGGCCTCCGGGTCTCAAAGTGCTCGCGGTCGGACATCCCGGAATCCTTCCGGACGGTCTCGACCTGCGACGAATCCGCAGGCGTGGGAGCCTGCAAGTGATGATGATGGCGGGAAGGACGATGAAGTTGATCTTCCCCCGGCCCATGCTCCTGTGATTCGCGGCTTGGTCCTCCACCGGGCAGAGGCTCGGCGTGCTGGCAATGAGCCAGTCACTGACTTCACTGCCAGTGGAGGCTCTGCTCTTCTCCAGGATCTTCGTTTCCAAAATCCTGTATTGCGTATTCGCGATGCCAGGATCGATGGAAATCGCTTTTGGACTCTTCACCACGTGGATTTCTATAATTCCGTCATTCTCCCCAAGAAGCATCAACCCATCCTGCATCAACGATATATTAACTGGGAAGGTTGTGAAGCCATTGGGGACCCAGAAATGTCACAGACACTGAGGGCCTGTGAAAGGAAACAAATGAAGAATATCATGACATTCCAATATGATTGGAATGATGAAGTGATTGCTCAATTCTACTCCACTCTCTGGATAAAGCTTGCTGACGAGGAGAGTCATTACAACTACCCCTATCTGAACTTCTTCATTGAAGGTAGTTGGTACAAGGTGAGCTATCGTCGATTTGCTCACATTCTTGGCTTTTCTGACGATGATATATCTGGAGACAAGATCAAGATTCATGATTTCCGGCAGCCCACAAGAGATGAAGCCAAGGATCTTCATCTGTCTGAGTCTGGAAAGTATTGGGAGTCGACCAACATTCATAAGTATTATCGTTATATCAACTCCCTCTGCAGGATGACCCTCATTCCAAAAGGGGGAAATCAGATGAACATCCTTGGGGAGAGCAAGGTCTTGCTCTCTTTTATGAAACCCAACAGCTCAGAAAGGATTAATGTCTTTGACATGATATGGCAAGAAATTATTCATGCAGCCTGCTTTCCTTTGAAGGGGTGTCTTCATGCTCCATTCATTATGAAGATGATTGAGGTCGTGACCCAGTTCAGATTTGACAAAGGTACCCGACATCAGTCATACACCCCTTTCTGGATTGATCCCAACAATCCAGCTGGGCGCCTCAGGAAAGCCCCCTCCAGTTCTCGTGGTCATACATCTGCGGGTCCGTCTGCTGGTGCTGGTGCTGGTGCTGCTGCTGCTGCTGGTGCCTCGCGCCCTTCCCCTGGCCGCGGATCTCCCACACCACGTGGTCGTGGTCGTGGTTGAGGTCGTGGCCGTGGGATGGGTGCCCGCTTGGCCCACGGGTTTGCGGCTTTCTTCTCCATGTGCCGAAATATTGCTGCAGATGTCCATGAGGTGGCTCGACGTCAGCGGGAGACCGACGACAACCTACGTCGTCAAGCTTCCGCTTTGGGTACTCCTTTCGCCCCTCGCTCTCCTGATGTACCTCTCCACCCTCCTCCTCCAGATGTCAACGAGTGGTACCAGCAGGCATATGGGGTACCTTTTTCAACAGCTGATGACGTCGAAGAAGAAGAAACTTATTTTGATGATCCGGAGCAGTTTGTCCCGCCCCCATATCACGGGGATCCGGGCCAATCGTCCTCTTATCCTCCGCCCCAGGACCCGTCTGGCAGTGCTCCTCCTCCGACCCAGTCTGGAGAGGAACACTTTGCCTCCGACCTGGCGCAACACCTCTTCGCTCCTCATCATCCTCCTCCCCACTGGTGATCATTGGATCGGCGCTTTTCTCTCTCTTTTTGGTTCTTGTTGCCAAAAAGGGGGAGAAAGTTTATTATGCCCCTTTATTTTTGTAATGAACACTTGGTCTGTAATAACTATTTGATGCATGCATGGCTTGAATGCCATAAACACTTTTATGATGTGATGAGACGAGCTCTCATTATTGTAATAGCTGTAGAACTTTTTTTCATATCATATGCTATGCAATAATGAGCTTGAATGTGCTTTTACTCTTTCTATTCAATTATGTTTCATACCTCATCATTTCTTGTGTATGGTGTTGATTGTTCTCTCTCTCTAAATATGTTGCAAATTGACATATCAAGTCAATGTTAATATCGCAAAACTCATGCACATATTTAGGGGGAGCTACACATACACAAAAGATTTTATATCACAAGTACTTGTAACTTTTAATTCTTATTTCTATTCTAGTTTGTTTTGGCATCAATCACCAAAAAGGGGGAGATTGTAAGTGCAATCAACCCTAATTGAGGGTTTTGGTGATTAATGACAAAACAAACTAAGATTCTAACAAGTTTGCTCCTAGTATGTACATAGTATTTCTACAGACAGGAGAAGCACAGATCTTACGAGCATAAAAGTATAAAGCACAGCGGATTCAAAATTCCACATCAAATGGCGTGCTCCAAGTGCTATGAAACAACGGCGGTGCTAAGTTTATAATTCTTGAGTCATAGGAATCGCCGTACAATTAAGAGGGATCCGCGACGGTTAAGTAAGTTGTGAAACGAGCCAAGTTCAAAATCTTTTGAAAACTCCTTGGAGATCATTTTCCCAGATCATGAATGCCCTTGAGAAAAACAAATTTTACTTCCCACAAAGTCTCCCCTTTTGTTCTCTTCAAAATTCTCAAAGTTTGGTTTCAGCCCCCAAAACCGGTTCAACCGGTCCTGAAACCGGTTCAACCGGTTTCGGTACTGTTCACCCTGCCACCTCTGCTCTGACCTGTCTGACAGTCAGAGCTGTCAGAAAAGTCGCAGCAGATATTTTTCAGAAACCGGTTGAGCCGAATTTTGTCCCTACTCAGCCGGTTTTGAAACCGGTCGAGTGTCCGGCTGAGTAGCCCAGTGGACCAGGATCCCCCTGGTAGAAACCAGTTCAACCGGTTTGAAAACCGGTTCAACCGGTTTTTGCCCATTTTCTCCCAACGGCTGCCAGCTTTTGGGGGATCCTTTATATAACCCCTCACACTCTCTCTCTCATTTACTCCGGCCTCTCCCACGAATCCTTGGCTGACCAACCTTCAAACAAGAGCATTCACTTCACCTTTCACACCCGCAATCGCATCTCCTTCAATCATTTGAAGGACCCTTGGTGTGAGGTGAACTCGATCGAACTCGCTGTCAATTTCATCTCGATTCTCCCATTCTCTTGTTCTTGAGCTCGTTGCAAACTTAACCGTGTGCGGATTTGTTACTCTTGGAACCTCGTGTTCCTTGACGGTTAGAGGTTGCTTGGGAGTCTCCAAATTTGTGGACGACCCCAAGAAGTTTGTATCACCCGCTCCTTGAGCTGATTTGAGAAGAGATTGCCTTGACCTTTGTGGTCGGCTTGTGGAGGATTAGGGTTGGAAAAGACCCGGCCCTTTGTGGGTTCCTCAACGAGGAGTAGGACACCTTTGTGGTAGTTGCCGAACCTCGGGTTATATCGCGTGTTCTTGTGTGTTCTTGTCAAGCGCTTTATACTCTGTGGTTGGTTCATATTATTCATTTAAGTAGTTTTTGTGTAGGGCAAATCTTTAGCTATATTCTTCACTACTTCGCATTTGTTCAATAGATTATCAAATTTAAGTTGAGCGGGTTCAAACTTGTTCAGTTGTGATTAAAATCGACTGAACCGGTTTGCACCTGTGCAACTTTAATTTAACCTATTTCGAAGTTTTTAGTGAAAATTTTCAGGTGTAGCCTATTCACCCCCCTCTAGGCTACTTTCAGCAGTAAGCGATCTCCTGAAATCATGCTTGAATGGAGTCCAACGTCAATGAGCATCAAAGAATGACACTTTCCCACCATGCTTCAATCTGAATGCATTCGTATCATTCATACATATGGGACAGCACAACCGACCATGAACACACCATCCAGACCAATCTCCATACGCCAGCAGATCATGCACTGACCACAAATAAGCAGCGCACATGGTAAACTCCTTTTAAGTATGGCTGTCATAAGCCTTCACACCTCTCTACAATTGTTTCAGCTCTTCAATTAAAGGACGAACAAACATATTCAGCTTTGGCCCTGGATGCTCGGGGCCTGGGATGACTAGTGCAAGGAACATGAACTCTTCTTTATTGACCAACTCAGGAGGAAGATTATATGGCACAATGAAGACAGGCCAACACGAGTAAGGGCTTGCACTGGTATTGAAAGGTGTGAATCCGTCCGTCGATAGACCAAGCCGTACAGTCCTAGTATCATTTGTAAATTCGGGATCAAACTCGTCAAATGCCTTCCACGCATCACCGTCCGACGGATGGACCATTATGTCTGGATCAGTGACGAGACGTACACCATTCTTTGGCCACGTCATATGCAGAGTTATTTCCTTGTTGAGAAACAACCTTGAAAGCCGAGGAATGATGGGCAACCGACGAAGTTGCTTAGCTGCGACCTTCGTAACTACCAATTCACCCTCATCATTTGTCACCTCGACATATCTAGAAGCTTCGCAATGCTTACAACGGTCCAGCTTGTCATCCTCCTCAAAGAATAGCATGCAACTGTTGGGACACACATCGATCTTCTCATATGTCATCCCAAGACCAGCCAACATCTTCTTTGCGAAGTACATATTCTTTGGCAACTTATGATTCTCCGGGAGAACCTCGCCCATCAGTTGGACGATGTTGTTGTAAGCACTATTTGAAATGTTGTGCTTTGACTTTATCGCCATTAGTCTTGTGAGAGTCCCAAGAACTGACATCTGAGTGTGCTCGTGCAGTCTCTCTTCTCTCGCGGTGAGTAGCCGGAAGAATTCCAGAGCATCGCGTGGAAGCTGCCCTAGCTCCTCAGCGTTCATTTCAACATCCCTACCAAGATCATGCAACATGTCGTCCATCCTATCATGATCGTCATCAAGTTCCACCTCCGCGTCAACGTGTCTAATAGACTCTCCATGCCGGTACCATACAAGGTAGTTCGGCATAAACCCACTTTTGCAAAGGTGTTTCTCCATTTCTTCTATCTTCTGAGGCCACTTGTTCTCTCAGCGATTGCAAGGACACTTCACTAGACGACCAGTTGCATCTTTGAAAGCGTGCTCAAGAAAAGCCTTTGTTACACCCATCCATTCATTCGAATGTGCCCCATCCTTTCTCCACCCGTCATACATCACCCTCCGATCACCGTCCATTTCAAAGGCTAAACAAAAGACAAAGAACATCAACGATCGTCCGTGGCTTAGGTGAACTCCCTATTAGGTAAAGGCCCTAAACCCACCCAAGAGTGTAGGTCGATGCTTGTGATTTGTGACGTGTACCCTACGATTGCCGCGAAATTTCGGCAGCATAACCCCGCTGCTCTCCAAGCACACGCCTGAACATGGTGTGTTGGAGAACAACTGGGTTACACAACCAAAATTCCGTGTCAATTGTAAGGCACATGTCACAAATCACAAGCATCAACTTACACTCTCAGACTGTCCAAAATACGTGGACAATTCCGGAACGGCGAACCTCACAAGCCAATGTGACGTTCACCGTTCCCGAACGGGTGACGCATACGGTTCGCTACGGTTAACGATTAAAACTAAACTCTAAACATTAAAAAAATATCTCGGAGAGTAAACAAAAGACATCACCCTCCGATCACCGTCCATAATAAATGACTTAAACAAAAGACAAATAACATTCACATTAAGTGTACTGCAATAGGCATGGAACTGGAGCAGTTTCTTGCGAGGCTCGTCACAGCCGCCACGCCACGCGCACGGCACGCCGTACGCGCACGGCCGCCACGACACGCGCCCGGCACGCCACGGCACGCCGCACGCGCACGGCCGCCACGGCACGCGCACGGCATGCCACGGCCGCCACGGCCGCCATGAGCATCAAATATGTCGGGGAAGAAGGGAGACGGGGAGGCTCACCGCGGGGAACGATGGCGACGTGGACGGATGGCAGGCTCTCTTCTTCGCGACGGCGGCCACAAGCTCCCTTCGTGGACGGCGGGCTCTCTTCTTCGCGGGCGGGGCGTGGGCGAGCCGCGCGCGGCGGCGCGGAGTGGCGAGGGCGCGCGGGCCACGTGCGGCGGCGCGACGCGTGGAGAGCGGGCGGCGTTGCGGCGAGGGAGGGCGGGCGGGCGGGCGAGCGCGGACGGCGGCGCGGCGATGGAGGGCGGGCGGGCGGCGGCGCTAGGTTGTGACGATGGCGCGACGCGTGCGGCGGTGCGGCGCGTGGAGAGCGGGCAGGCGTGGGCGGCGTTGCGGCGAGGGAGGGCAGGCGGGCGGGCGCGGACGGCGGCTCGGCGATGGAGGGCGGGCGGGCGACGACGCTAGGTTGTGACGAGCGAGAGAGAGAAGGTGCACTGAGGCCGAGGCGGGCGATTAACGGGCCTCTATTTTCGTCGGCCTCACTGAGGCCGACAAAAATAGTGGTCAGTTAATGCCTTATTTTCGTCGGTCGGGCTGTGGCCGACGAAAATACACCACATTTTCGTCGGTCCCGAGGCCGACGAAAATAACTTTCGTATTTTCGTCGGCCTGCCCACAAAAATATGTACTGGCCCACGAAAATAGGCCACATTTTCGTCGGTCACGAGGGCCGACGAAAATAACGATGTATTTTCGTGGGTCGACCGACGAAAATAGCCAGGCCCACGAAAATTTATGCGTTTCCTGTAGTGGATGTAATTGATGCTAGTGTTATCAATAACTCAGGTGGGATGCGATTGATGAGGTATGACGCTGTAAGAAAGGTTGTATCCTAGAATTTGAGTGGCATTTGTGCGTGAGCAAGAAGCGTGAGGCCAGTTTCTACAATATGGTTATGTTTGCGTTCAGCAGAGCCATTTTGCTGATGTGCATGGGGACAGGAAACCCGATGATCAATACCAAGGGATCGAAAAAATGTGTTACGCAGTTTTTTGTATTCACCACCCCAATCAGACTGAACACATTTAATCTTAGTATCTAAGAGACGCTCAACAGAGTCTAAAACTCACGAAAAATCCGAGGGGCTTCGGTTCGATCACGCATCAAATAAACCCAACAAAATTTGCTAAAGTCATCAATAAAACTGATGTAGTATTTAAAACCACTAACAGAATGTGGCGCTGGGCCCCATACATCAGAGAATATCATTTGCAAAGGTGCTGAAGATCTATGAACTGAAGTAGGATAAGGTAATTGATGACTTTTTGCTAGTTGGCATGCATTACAAACAGGAAGAGAGGACTCTCGAGTAAAGGGAATTTTATTCAGATGCAAAACGGACTGGACAGTTTGGAATGATGTGTGTCCAAGCCTAGAATGCCATTGGACACGACCGATAGACTTGCTGAGGAAAGCTTGATGAAGGGAAGCAGCTTCAGAGGACTTGATGGGGTAAAGACCGGCCTCACATCACCCGGTCAGAAGGCTTGTCCCCATCGTTCGATCCTTAATAGAAAAATGCATGATATCCAAAAAAGACGTCATTATCACGAGCAAGTTTATGGACAAAAATAAGATTTTTAGAAATCGCGGGCGCATGCAAGGTATTACGCAATGCAAGTGAACGAGAAGCAGTTCTAATAGAAGCATGACCAGTATGCAGAATATGCAAACCTACGTCGTTGCCCACAGGAACTTTGTCGCCACCAGTGTATTGTTCCCGGACAGCTAAGCGGTCAAGATCATGGGTGATATGATCAGTAGCACCAGTGTCGTAGTACCAATTCAAATCAATCTTGTAAGACGAGGTCGCAACCATAGCTGACCTAGAGGGGTCTTCATGATAAGATTCATCCATATGGTGCCAACATCAAATAGCAGTGTGACCTTCTTTTCCACAGATCTGGCAGAATGGGCGCTCGGAGGGGCCATGATGATCACCAAAGGAACGAGGAGCATCACTGCGAGAGGGATAAGAACGACCTCGTACACGACCGTGACCACGAGAGAGGCCACGAAAATTACCCCCGTGACCAGCAAAATGAGCAGACGACCCGATGTGAAGTTGCTGATCAGACTGATGCTTGAGCAGGCGAGCTTCAAACATCATTAGATGGGCATATACATCATATACATCATCAAGAGTGAGGGCATCCTTCGTTGTCAGCAGACTCCGTATCCCACTCCTTATCTCACTCTCTATCTCAAACTTCACTCTGCAAACAGTACAATTTACACTGTAAAATAGTACTTTGCACGACCAAATATACGGCCTGCTGGAGATGGCCTTAGCAGGCTTTTTCTCGCATGACATAACCCGAAGCCAGAACTGACTGAAGTTATAGGCGCTTTCCCGGGTTTTCCTCATGCATGGCCAGGGTCGTACCTGAGGGGGTGCGGAGGGTGCGACCGCACCGGGTCCCCAAAAACATATGGCCCCCGTAGCCACTGGACATTAGCATTTTTTTCTTGTTAAGCCTATCAACTCTAGGCACAAATATGCAAAGAGTGTGTCGATCAGTCTCGTTTAGATTGTTAAACTAATGTTTCAACCACTTATCGAATACTCCATCCATTCTAAAATAGTATTTGTTTTAGCTCTTGATTTTTATGTCTATATTCAACTAGATGATGAAGAATATAGACACATATATGAAACATATACACCAAGTATTATATGAATCCACTAAAGAAGCAAAACAAATTCTATTTTTGATACAGATAGAGCATTATTTACATACACATAATGGTTGCATAGGTGGAGAGAAGCTTTTTAAAATTGAAATATTTTTGTGAACTATTTAAGGTCAACAATGACTCAAGAGAGGTTAAATGGTTTGACGATTCTATGTATCGAGAAGAAGTTGTTGGATGAGATTGATCTCAATGGTATAAGCGATGACTTTGTATCACAAAATGTTAGAAGATATGTTTAGTGATATCAAATAACAAGTAAGTGTTTTTTTTTGCTATATTTTACATTTGTCATCTTATAAATTTGAAAACAGTGTATAATGATTTTTATACGTTGAATATTCAATAATATATGTATAATTATATATATTTGTGTGTGGATGAGACATCCTTATCGGATTTCGCCCTAGACCCCTAAAAAGACAGTGGATGGGTATGACATCGCATTTCCTTCTCAATTATCAGCTCTCACACACGACTCCTTAGGATCAGTTTGAGGTAGCAGAGCACCTGAAGTGGCCCCTGTTCACCATGTAACAGCACCCCCTTTTCAATGCATTGTCTATTAGCATGTCAAGAGCACAGGTATTCAGATAAAGGTATCAGTTAGTGGACAAATTTAAGGAGATGTGCCAGAGGCTGGGAAGCACTATGAACTGACGGTTGTGAAGTCAGGCATCAGGTTCAGGTAGGCATCAGTGTACTGCTTGGCCGTTTTGCATGATCCGCGCAGAGGCTAAGATTTTCTACCTGTTTGCTACGTAAGAATCCTGACCTGAAGACGGATTTGGCTTTGGCCTTTAGACTGTCTTCATCGCTTTCCGCCGGAGGTCCCCTCCCCTACGGTAGCGGCTATAGGAACACGCTAAAAGTTTCAACGGTTCACCCTAAAGCATCCCTTACGGTGCAGACGCGCGCTACCGTTTTCTCTCTCCCCCAAATGCAGCGTGCTCTCCTTTCCTCCCCTATATACTGTGTTGTGGGCCCATGGTTAATTATTAGTTGATGAAAAATTGGTAGGAGGTGAAAAGTAGGTATAGAAAATGATATTTTATGGTTGTAGTGGAGTATAGGGGAAGGATTTAGGGAGAACCGTTGTATAGAGTGGAGATATAGGGGGAAGAGAACGCTACGTGACACGTGAGTGGGATATAGGGGGATAAATTTAGGAGTAATCGCTGAAGACAGTATGTGCAGCGTTGGCTGTAGTAGCTCGGGTACAGTCACCAGAGACACAGACACAGGTAGTCAGGTACCCTTGGGCCGCGGCTAGGTGCAGAGCCGTGCGATGCGGATGCTCAAGAGCCAGCAAGCCAGCGAGCAGGGCCCCTTGCTATTGTTGAAATTGAAATATAGTATAAGTAAATTGTAGAAGTCTTCTGTCAACTTAAGTTTTAGGATTAAATTGGTTGGTGCATACAACTTAATATTATATCAAAGCCATAAGTTGTGAGTTTGAATTCTAGTTAGCATAATTAAAATAAAATAATTGTTACTTGTTTCTATTCCACTTCTGGACTCGACGACTCGATGTGAGTGGAGGTTCCACCTCTTTCTATCAGTTTAATCTTTTGTGTTGAATTGGTTGGTGCAATCTACTCCTTTGCGAGATCGACCACGTCCAACATATTGGCCTGCACAAGCTTGGCGTTTCGGCAGCTGCTGCCTTGCCCTTTTTCGGTAGCAGTATTACAGTAGCGCCCCACAAGACGAGATGAGCAATGTGCTGTGCGTCCTTCTCTGGCGCTCTCGAGTCCGATCTGGTGACGAGCCAGCGCTTGCTTTCCTGCTAGCGGCAGCTCCAGCAATCCAGCTCCAGCTCGGCAGATGTGCTGTGCGCTGCACAGCAGATGTTAACTGCCAGTCCATATCCACTGACGAGACCACCCCACCTCTGATGAAATAACTAACTGGAGTAACTAACTACTTAACTGACCGGTTAAGATCAGGTAGAGTGGCATGGCAACGGGCAAGCATTCGATCCATTGGAAATCTGAAACCAATCCTAAAAGCTAGTAAAAAAAACTCGACCGGTAAGAAAAAGACCGTCTCTACCGAGAATGGTCACGATCGAGAAAGGTTACGAAAGCTGGTCTCCTCGTACAATATGAGGGTCCGTCACTTATAGGTCAGATCTTTACTCGTTCTTTAACCCTTCCCGTTATGTGCACACAACTAGGGGAACCACTTTTTTTAACCTCGGTCTAAAATTCGTTTCTACTGGAATTCAAATTTAGAACCTAAGGAGTGCTACTTAGATCAGCTAATTAACTTGGCTATAGACCCTTTCGCTTACTAGAAGTTAGTAGTAGTCCAGCTCCAGCGTCAATGTAAAGTAGTAGTAATATCTGTGTCGTATATCTCGAGACATATATGTAGTAGAGTATAGCAATGGCGGTATGGATCCTTCTCATTCCATAGGATTGCAGCAGTGTCTCTTTTTAAATCCAATCCAAAAAACCATACTACTGTACTGTTGCCGCGCTTCCCGGGGCAGATTCATCGGTACAAAGCAGGGGCAGCACTCGCCCCAGCGGCAGCACCGCCCTAGCTCCACTAGCTGAGCAACATGGCATGGTGAGACGACGTGGAGGAGGTGGAGAGGGATTTACCTGCTGGGGGGCCTGTGCCGCGCATGACCTAGTACTAGTAGTGGCTATGTGGCGATAATCGCTCGTAGTAATCAAGTGGGCTAGCGTCTCATGTGGCCCCGCCTATTAAATGAATTGGGCCGGCCTCGATCGGATAGATGATGTCTCTCATCTCATGCATGCCGCCGACCTGGAAACCATGGGCTGGCCGGGTGCAGTGCAGGTGCAGCCCCCGAGAGCTAGCCGGGCTCGTGACCTCGTGCCCCGACGACCCTTGATGCAGCTAGCTACCGCTGCCGGCCGCGCCGATGATGCTCGATCGCAGCGCTTGCATTTGCTTGCTGCCCGGACGTACGCCTGTCGTCTGTCTGGCATGCAGATATACAAGAGCCACGGCGCGGCCTCGTCCTCGTCCTCGCATTGTTCGCCCTCGTCCTCCCCTCCTTGATGCTGTGAGGACGATGCCATGCCATGTCTTTGGAGTTCTGCTTGATTCTGTTTTGCTGAGTTGTGCTGCTGCACAAGCACAAGTGGAGGATCCTAGTAGCTAGCCAGTCGACTGACGACTGACTCAGCGTGCCGACGTCGCATGGCTTTTTTTTCCCTGTATTTATCGGAGTCGTCGTCTGCAACAGAGAGGTCGTTGATGGTGTAGGGGGGCCGCCTCAAGGAGCAGCAGAATCAGATGGGACTAGCGTTATTATACTAATGGCCCCTTTAATTGTGGGTGGCTGGCTGGGTGGCTGGTGACTACTAGGACAAACTGAGCTCCTGCTCCCTACCATCCAGTCCAGCCATCGTCCCTTCCCTGCCAAACTAGCCTGCCCTACATGCCTACAGACCTACACCGTGATGTGCATACTTGGTCGGTATTGCACAGGTTTGTCTACCATATATACTGCTCATCCAGTGCTGCTAGCTGGCCTAGTACGTGCAGATACAAAGGGGAATCAGCGTACTACGTCTTTGTTCAGTTTCATCAGTCAGTCTTCCAGCAATTTTGAAGACAATATTAGAGTCACATACTTGGTCGTCGTCGTCGTCTGCGACGATTCACCAACGTAACGACTCAGCGAAATTCAGCTGGTGTTTGAAGGCAATAGACGAACGCGACCGACGCCCGGCAACGGAACCAGTAAATAAAGCTATAATAAGAAGCTTCGTCAACACGTACGAACAGATATCAAAGTGTTGGGGACGGTCTCGTAGCATGGTTACAAAACAAAAGAAAGGATGTGATGGGCAAACCGGACGAGGACCGACTACGCGGTTCGACTCTCTCCCTCTTTCTTTCTTTTTTTTTTCCCACACAAAGGCGCGCACGACAACGACGTCGATCGTCGACGGCGGCAGCAAACCGATGGAAGAAAACGTTTACTCTCTGGAGTCGTCCAAAGAGGTGTTAGTTCGCCTACCTGCAACGGTCTACAACACACATTCTCACGTGAAAACGCGAGCGTACAATTAACTAGACAAAAGACGACGACACGCGCAGACACCAGCGGGCCATATGTAAAATATATGGTGAGTTTTTAGAGGCGTTGGTACAAATAAGTGTATTCTCTATCTCAAAGTCTATGTGGCTTCAAACAACTTCAAAGCAATCCGTCTCTATATATAAATCTGTAGGGATAGATGCCTTTATTTAGATCAGCAGACGCTCGCTTTTCCTTCCCCTCCCCATTCAATGATGCGGCTCTATTGTTTTTTATCGTGTAAAGTACACTAGCGGGTCCACGAGCTGTGTTACTTATCCTACGAACTTAAAAAACCGGATAAACAGATCCTCGAGCTTTATCAGCCCATATAAAATCGTCTAAAGCTGGGTTTGTAAAACCGGATGCCAACGTGGCAATGTCACGTCGGAACCACTTGAGGTCCCCAACTTGACATACTATGTCACTTGGATCCCCGAACTTGAATGGTATGGCACTTAAGTTCCCAAAACTTTCATTGGTTTGCTCTAATGTGGCACGACATGCATGTCAACATCCGATTTATATGTTACAAACATACATCTTTATCTTTATCTTCCATCTACCTATCACATGGCTAGAATTACTCACCCTAGTATATATGTGGACTATATCATGTGTATATCAACACAAAAACATATTAATCCTCCTAAGTTATCACCCATTTCACTAAAATAAAAGCAAGGACCTTTCAATATCTCCCTTCTTGCTACTGATGATAATTCTACAAACAAATGAAAACTAAGCATAATCCAAGGTACCACTTCACACTAGTGTAAATTGTTAACTTGGTTTGGATTTTATGTCGCTTATCCAACTTTTAAGCTTTGTAATTATGATAACTTTATTTAGTAGTGATAATTTCTCCAACATGTGTGCTTGAGTGATTCAGATTCAAGCTTACACACAGGCATGAGTATGAAATTTATCGAAAGATTGTTAATTATGCTAAGGTATACAAGATAAAGATGTGCCTTTGTAACATGTATATCGTTCATTAAAAATAATGATTAACGTGTCGTGCCATATTAGAGCAAACCAATGAAAGATTGGGGACTCAAGTGACATAGCATTTAAGTTTAGGGACCGAACTGACACAACATGCCAAGTTGGGGACCCCAAATGGCTCTGACATGGCATGCCACATTGGCATCCGGATTTACAAACCCGACTTTGGATGATTTTGTATGTGCTGACAAAGTTTGAGGACATGTTTGCCTAGTTTTCTGAGTTCGGGGAGTAAGTGACACAGCGTGCCAAGTTCATGGACCGCTAGTGTACTTTACTTGTTTTGATTCGTCGAGCGCAGGGCATATATAACCTATAGTTGTCTGTATCTTCTGCCCTCTCGCGTATGGCCGATAACTCCTTCCCTCCTCGGCTCCCCACACCATGCAAGTCACAACCACCACACTTCTCCAAAAAAATCCTCTCTATGCGTATGGCCGACGTGGTTGCGCACTTGCACAACGTCGAATCATGGGCGGAGCGGGGTGCGGTGCTACGACGAGGTTGCTCACTTGAGCTTATCTGCTTGTGCCTTGAGCGGTGGCGGCCAAAGCACTAAAGGCGTGAAACACAGAGCTGGTACTCGAGAGGACAGGATATGAATGGAATTAGGGATAGTGTGGCCGGGTGGGAGTTATGTTTTTTTGGCTTTGTCTTTTCATGGGCTTTAAATTTTAGTAAATATAGCCCATTTAAGAAGGTATATTGATATCTCGGGTATCCATAGGATACCCGCGGGTAAAATATTATACCCGTTTCCAACCCGATGTATTTTGGGTATCCGACCCGATAGGACCAGCGGGTGATTTTTTTCTACTCATATCCATATCCATCGGGTACAAAACCCACGGGTCTAACTGCCATCCCTAGTTGGCACTATAGTTGTCCGGAGTGCTTGTTGAGGCTAGGGTCGGAAACGACCCGAGTCGAGCTCAACTCGGCTCGATGTGGCTCACTAGGTGACCGGGCTCGGCTCGCGCACTCAACGAGCTACATATGGAGACTCGGCTCGGCTCTTGAGCTACACCTTGATAAATAATATTGCATTATATAGATAATTAATAGTCTATAAATATGAAATATAGAATCATTATTTAACGTTATGAGTAATCTAAATTATAATTTGTCATATATCCATTATTAAAGGCTAAGGAACAAGAGAAATACCTATAAAAACTATCCAATATCCATCATTATTGTGTAAGTTGATTAATTTGGTGCGGCTCGCGAGCCAGAACAAACCGGCTCGACTCAACTCGTTGCACCAACGAGCTCGAAAATCTGGCTCGGCTCGTTCAATGCCCGCGAGCCGATTTGAGCCAAGCCGAGCCACTCCAAGCTCGAACCAGCTCGTGAGCTTTGAGCTTATTTTCCAGTCCTAATTGAGGTAGTGACAACTAGCGCCTAGCCCCAAGGATAGGGGTGAAAACGGGTCGTGTGTACCCGCCGGGTACCGTATACAGATAGTGTAAATACCCGTTTTTCGGATACGGATACGAGTATTTTTATATTCGTGACGGATACGAGTAATACCCGGATAGTGCAGCTTCGGATTCAGGTCAGATACGGAGCTAATACTACCCGGTAAATACCCGGATATTCGGGTCGGATACGGGTAGCCGGAATTCGGGTACCCGTTTTTTCTTTTTCTACATAATAAAATAGTTATAAAATCATAACTTTTACATATGAAATCGGATGAAAATAAAGTTTATATGAAAATTATAGATCTCGAAGAGATCTATAACTTTTAGTACATCACATTTTTGTTTAAACTCATCTTTAGGTCAAAATCATTGAAATAGTGTCCAAACTTTGTAGTACATCACATTTTCGTGTGTGGACTCAAGGTTATCTCCATGTGAGAACTGAAGGTTATCTTTTCTATAAACTATTTATGTATTGATAACTTTTTTGCAATTTTCCGTCGATGCTACAATATTTTTATGAATTTAATTGTATTTTGATGATTTCCTACAACAAGAAATTAATAATACACCAAATAGCCTCAATTTTTTTAAAATTTGACGAAGGCACAACATATGTTCATATATAACCATAAAAAATGTTTGGATCATAAGATCTATAAGAATCATGTATTTCTTCCATTTCACTTTAACTTATTTGTATGAGCTACATGCGAAACCACTCTAAGTATCCAAAGTTTCAACATAATCAGTACTTTACTTTATTATTTTTATGTGAGGACTTGAGTTATTTTCGTATAGAATATTTATTAGTTTTTGTAACTTATTTGCAATTTTTTGAGTGAAACTAGAATATTTTATGATTTAAGTGCATTTTGATGATTTTCTATAGAAAATAATAATAATACATAAATAGGCCAAACCATTCATAAATTTTTACGGAGACACAACACATATCCACATATAGTTCTCAAAAACATTTGGACTATAAAATCCACAAGATGCTGGTGTTTCTTCCATTCCACTCCTACTTATTGCGTGAGTTGCACGTGAAATCACTTCATGTATCAAAGTTTCAACATAATCAATGCTTCACTTATCATTGTTACAATTTCGGATCGAAACTAGTGTATTTTATGAATTTAATTATATTTTCATGATTTTATGTAGATGTTTCTTCTATTTTATTTTCACTTATTGCGTGAGTTACACATAAAATCACTCTGAGTATCTAAGTTTCAACATAATCAATACTTCACTTTACCATTTTTATGTGGGAACTTGAGATTATCTTCTTATAAAATGTTTATTAGTCTTGATAATTTACTTGCAATTTCGTGGTCGAAAAAGAATATTTTATGATAACCAATTAATGCATTATCCGACAAGTATCTGATATCCGACCAAATAATATCCGTATCCGTCACTTATCCGCCCGGATAAATACCCGGTCCCTGTATCCGTATCCGTCCCGTTTCTAACTATCCGTATCCGATCCCGAATCCATTTTTAATACATTAGGGTAGGATACAGGATGAACTACTATCCGTCCGTATTCGCCCGTTTTCACCCCTACCCAAGGACAAGCATAGGTGCATGTGCACCCTAATCCCTGGTTTGGCTAGTCCCCACCCGCTCGGTCGTGCCCGCACGCGACATGTCCCCCACCGGGCATGGCGCAACCCCACGCCTCACCACCTATGTGCCGTTTGGTTCACATATTTGTAATGGGTAAGTGATAACGTTAAATCATGTTTGTTTTAGTCCAACCGTAATCAGATAGCACACTAAAAATTGATACCGGTCTATTCAAACTTGTTACCACCGGTATTCGAGTGTACAACATTACCATTACTATTTACGTTACATTTCATAAACCAAACAACACCCTAGTTGGTTGCTGCATAGGTCCCGGGGGTGTTTGAATGGATTAGAGCTAACAGACAGTGGCTAAAATTTGTTAGAGATATCTAAACATCCTAGCTAAGAGTTTAACTATTATGTATTTTTAGTAAATTACTTAATAGTTAGCTAATTAATTCCACTTTTAATTTTTTAGTCAACTAAGGGTGTGTTTGGTATGGCTCTGCTCCACCCTAGAGCAGCTCTACTTCAAAACTCTGGGTGGAGCAGCTCTGCTGGGTTGCTTTTTTGGAGTTTTCGAAGCAGCAAAAAGGTACTCCAAAAAATTGTATTGCAGCTCTAAAAATCTCATAGAGTTTACAACTCTAGAGTTAGTGTGTTTGACGTACCATAGCCAGCTTCTCCTTAAAATTTTGCTCTAAAGCCATGCCAAACATACCCTAAATATTAGCTTTAGTGCATTCAAACACCACCTAATTTCTTTCAACCGGCATACCCGCCACAGAACCGAAACATACCGGCACCATGTGAATCGAAGGTAAGCATATCACACACGCTGCTTCATTAATTCGCCATCTCAATCTCTCTCTCTTTTTTTCCTTTGCATTTTTTGTCTCTATTAATAACGTAGAACATGGAACAACAAGCCTATGTACAAACACATACACCACTGCACCAGACGCCACGGGGCAGGGAACAAACACAGGTGAGGTGTGGGTCCGGTCCTCCGGCCTCTCCTTGCGTGTCATCAAATCAAATCTTTAAAAAGGGCTGGGCCTGATCTGGTCTTGTTAACGAGGGCATTTCCGGGCAACCTGGGTAGGCCCCAAGGCGCAGCGCAGGCAGCAGGCTAGGACAAAAAGTTAGTGCTCCTTGGCTTCTAGTATCACTCGCTAATATACACAGGGACAAAGGGTCGCGGGAGGGGTGTTTCGGTCATTCTGGACAGGTCCACCAGAACCAGGAGGCAGGTGACAGACCCGCGGCATTCCCGTCAATTTCGACAAAAAGAATGTGGGACAGCCGGACAGGCGAAGAATCTGGGCTATGATGCGGCTGCCGGGCGCGCGGGACGTCGTGGCCGGAAGATCACCGGCGCGCCGTACTGCGGGTAGAGGAGCATCAGGACCGTGGGCGCGTGGACGTAGTTCGGGGACGCCCTGATCTCGAACCGCTGAAGCAGGACCGCCACGGTGAGCTGGGCCTCCAGGCGCGCCAGGTTCTGGCCGATGCACGCCCGGGCGCCAAGCCCGAACGGGATGAACGCCAGCGGGTGCTTCGCCGCCCTCGCCGCGCCGCCGGCGAACCGCGCGGGGTTGAACTGCGCCGCGTCGGCGCCCCAGAGCCTGGCGTCGTGGTGGATCGCCATGATCGGGATCAGCAGCTCCGTGTCGCGCGGGATCAGGCACCCGTTGGAGAGCTGCACGTCCGTCTTGGCGCGCCGGATGGTGGCCACCGCCGGCGGGTACAGCCGCAGGGTCTCGTTTATGATCATGCCCACCTGCCAGCCACGAGGAGAACAGACTCTGCGTGTCAGCGGCGGCTGGAACTGGAATGACGGGAATGCCCACGGCAGGAGGTTCCGGAAGTTGCTGCGGTGATGTGGCAGTGGGACTCACTCACCGTCTTGAGCCTTGGAAGGTGCTCCTTGGAGGGGAGCTCGTCGGGGCCCAAGACGTCGAGGACCTCGCGGCGTGCGCGTTCCTGCCACTCCGGGTGCATGGCCAGGAGCACGGTGGCCCAGGCCAGGAGGTTCGTCGTCGTCTGCTTCCCGGCGAAGAAGAACGTCTTGCATTCCTCCAGCATGTCCGCCACCGGGATCGCCCCCGCCGGCGGCGTCTTCCTCTCGCCGGCATTGATCATGGCGCCGAGAAGGTCGCGGAACCCGCCGGAGTGGCTGCCCATCTCCTCCTCCTCGGCCTCGGCCTCGTCGCTGCGCCGGGCGATGAGACGGGTCAGGCTCCGCCGTATCTCCCTGTCCAGCTTCCACGACTGCCAGTTCTTCTTGGTGGGCAAGAACCTGCAAACAACAACGCGTCGTATCGTGGTAAGTTCCGATCAACCCCTGGTTGTCTCTGCTGAATTCTCGAAACAACGGAGAAAAGAGACGCACCGGTAGCCGGGGACCAGGACCTTGCGGAAGGCCTCGGAGGCGTAGGCCATCAGGCGGCCCTGCATGGCGAACACGACGCGGCCGTCGTCGTAGCTGCGGCCGAAGGTGGCGCGCGTGATGGCCTCCTCCGTGACCGCCTGGAACCACTCCGCGACGTCCACCTCCACCTCGCCGCTCGAGGAGGCGGACGCCATGGCGCGCCACTTCTCCGCCAGAGCCGCCACCGACCGGCCGACGTGGGGCACCAGCCGCTGCCAGAGAGGACCAACAAGAACAAGGCGCGCGTCAGGCACCGCACAACGGACTGCTCAGAGCAGAGCAGAGCGGCATGGAAAAGCCTCTGTCTTACTTTGAGGTTGTCCGGGTAGAAGGCGTCGGCGAGGACGCGGCGGTGGAGCGCCCACTTGTCGCCGTGGAGGCTGACGAGGCCGTCGCCCTCGAGCTGGCGCACCACCGGGTGCGCCTCGTAGCGGTCGAACGCCTCCGCGCGCGTCAGGAAGATCTCGCGCACCAGCTCCGGCTCCGCCACCGTCAGGCGCGGCGTCGGCCCGAACCAGATCAAGAAGTTCGGTCCTGCGCATGTGGAGAACGCCGCCGGTCAATCAGCCAACCATTACCAACCAACTGATCGTCCAACCGTGGATTGCCAAGAACACAAAGACCAAAGGAAAAGAGAAAGAAAGAAAGAAAAAGACTTTGGACTTGTGCTGCGCTGGTTTTCTCCCATGTGCTCCGCTCATGATCCAAAGCCCAGCTCCATTGAATGCAAGAGCCAGAGGGGCAAGCAAGGCAAGGCGAGCAGGGGCAGGGGAAGGACAAGAGCTAGCAGGCAGCATGGGGCATGGCATGGCAGCAACTGAAGTGAGATAGAGAGAGTCTGGAGAAAGAAGGGAGAGGGAGTAAACACCATGAGCGCAATTGGACAGAGAGAGAGAGACTAAGAGAGAGAGAGAGAAGAGCTGCGCTGTGCTCTGCTGACAACAAGAGACAAAAGCTGAGCCCCTGGTCGCAAACAGACATGCACAGGGGAGCAATTCTGCAGGACAGAGAGAGAGAAAGAGGGGCGCCGGAAAGCGGACACGGAGGGAACAGATCACGGAGATGCAACCAAAAAGATGAGCAATCAAACGGAAAGGGGGGAGCACATGCTCGGCGACGCAACACATGGGCGAAAGCGAGAGGTGGGACGTGGGAGAGAGAGAGGCCAAGCCAGGGCACGCACCGTAGATCTTCCGCCAGTAGTGGTAGAAGGCGAGCACGCGGGGCAGCGCGTTGTGGGAGGTTGGCGGCGACATGGGCTTGGACGAGGCCTCCGCCATGAGCCCCACCATCTCCTTCACGGACCCCAGCAGGAACCGGTACGGCGGCCCGCGCACGCCCTGCGCCGCGAAGTGCGCCTCCAGGCGCCGGGGCCGCCACCACAGCGCGTCCGCCACGCGCGCCGCCACGTGCAGCGCCAGCCAAGCGAGAACGGCGACCGCCGCCGCTCGCCACGACAGCCAGCCCGCGCCGGCCGCGTCCATGTCCTCCCCCATTGCAGCCTGAGTCTTTGTTTCCTGCCCCCTTAATTGCTTCTTGGAATGGAACCAAGCAGGGCGGAGCTGGCTCTCTGGTAATAGCCGTGCGCTTGTGTGCCACGCACGCAGAGACAGAGGATTTCGAAAGAAACGGTGGTGGTAATGGCTGAAGGGTTCTGTGATGAGAAGGGAAGGCAAGGGAAGGAAGGGTAGGGCGGTTATATAGTGGTGGGGAGGTCGCCGGGGAGAGGCCGTTCCGGCGGGCGATGGAGACGGGAGGGAGCGCAGGAATGACTGATGAGAGAGGAAAGGAAGAATTTTTGTTTTGGAGCTGGTGGGTTGTAAGGGTCAACGGGTGGCCTTCGTCACTTTATTTAGGGGGTGTTTGGTTTCTAGGGACTAATGTTTAGTCCCTTCATTTTATTCCTTTTTAGTGTATAAATTGGTAAATATAGAAACTAAAATAAAGTTTTAGTTTCTATATTTGGTAATTTTAGAACTAAAATAGAATAAAATCTAGGGACTAAACATTAGTCCCTAGAAACCAAACACACCCTTAATTGACCATGTTGGATGGAGGGATGGCGTGTGGCTTGACATGTTTAGAAAATTTCATGTTTAGTCCCAACAAAACTTTCAAAATCCATGTCCAAAAACAAGTAAAACCATTTCTCAAAAAAAGAGAAATCATGCGCCAACAATCTCACTATTTACTATGAAACTTCTAGAAGAGACTCCACCAAAATCTTCGATAAACGCTAGAAGGAAAAAGATAAGTCGTAAAAAAACAGTAGTCTATAACACTATATAATCCATAATCCACTGGTTTATATTTTACAATACTTATCTAATCAAATCACTCTACGCTATCTTTACTGAATACACCAAACAAATTATACTCAGACTTAACACACCATCAAAATCAATGGTTCAAATTTCTAGGTAACCTTCTCTCCCTTACCCACTCAAATCAAATGCACGATATTGTTTGAATCATCTGTCATCTATCCCCTCCCTCACGACCTCACCGCCCCTCCCCTCCCTTGTACTGTCACCATCGTCGTCGACCCCTCCTCTCCCCTCCATGGGATCATAGTGTCATCACGAGCTATGTGCTGGTCTAGGAAGTAAGTTCGATGCCGACGGTGGACTTCCTGTTGCTGACACTTTCATCAACATATATAGAATAAACATTGTGTCGATAGCCTCTCTTGATTATTTCTCCTTTACCATGTAGATTGCCACCCATAAATATTTTATTGGCCGACATAACATCTGCAAGAGAACAATCTCAATGTATGGCACGTCCAAGCTTAGATCAAACTTGCAGGTGAATCCATTCAATGATCAGAAAGGCAACAATTGGACTATGTGGCTTATTGTGTAGGCATACCTCATCTTCTTTCGACAATTATCTCCTTCGAAAATGAGCTTGCTTGGTATTGATGAATTGAAGTAGCATCTAGAACTTCTTGTTTAGGGTTTGTTCGGTTAGAAGTGAATTGAAGGAGATTACATCCCTTGCTAGACAAAATTAAATGGAAAGAGATTTAATCTCCCTCAATCCTGTTCTACTCCCATGCTCAATCTCATTCTATTTCTTTCGGGGCCTATATTGCCGAAGGTCCTTTGTTTTGTTATGTCACATAATTGTCTTAAGGGTACTAGGAAAGGTTTTGCCGATGAACACTTGAATCCCAAAAATTATTTGTCTAACATCTGGCTTCGGCGATTAACAAGTGCATTCAGGAATGTCCTTACAGGCGTACGAAGCTAAGCTTTGACAGAGAGCAACATACAAAAACACTTCGTCTATATGCAAGTAATAAAGACAGTGGCCGAAGGTAGCGGCTTCGGCCACAAGCCAAAAAGGAAGAAGTAGTCAGGTGACGAAGGCTAGAACTCGTGAAGTCAAGAACAAAGAAAAGTACACTAGTATCCCGATACCATTTGTAAATGATATATGTAAAAATAGATGGGCATTATTGTAAATACGTACAAGGTCGGTTCATCTCCCTTATAAATAGATGAATTGTACCCTGCATAAAGTACTTTTATCCAGGTGCTGCCCTGCATAAAGTACTTTTATCCAGGTACTACAGCTTCGCATAGCTCAACCTTTAAAACACATTCGTGCTATCTTATATTAAGAATTCGAAGGTATGATTGTAAACTTATCTTCAATGAGAAGAAAATAAAATGCTAAGGCACATGAGATGAGTTCTGATGTCTTACTTCGTCATAATTTGTGTATTTCATTCGATTACGCTCTACCTTTGTCCTTGAGTTGTTATCCCGAAAGGATAACACTTTAAGGACGAATATTTCTACTCTTTAACCTTGTGTTGCTTTGTTTTTGATTTCGTACAGCAATTAAAAACAAGTGACCAACAACTTCCATGCAACCGAACAAGCTTTTAATGTGGTTTTGTTTAAGCACGAATACAAATGTGCCAAACTCATGATCAATAGCAACATGCTTGAATGAACTATCAACAACATATATTAGAATATCCCTAGAAACGTGATCTAAAATTCCTAGCCTAGGATTATTCTCCCTTATAGTTGCATAGTTCACTCCCTTTTAGATAGTGTTTGGTTCCGGAGCCAGTTGGGATGGAACGGCTCCATCCTCGGGAGCGGCTCCGTCCGAGAGATTTTAGGGAGCCAAATGGTATGCACTTAACGGTGCAATACCACAATCCACGATATCCATATAGTTTTCAACTAAAAATTAACTCTAACCTTATGAGTGATTTCTAGTGTACCACTTCGATTCAACCATTGCATATACTCCCTCCGTCCCACGATATAAGGCGTAACCACTTTTTGTTCTTGTCCCACAATATAAGGCGTGCTCTCTATATGCATATGTATATCGATGCAGTGGTATAGAGACAATTAATTACATTTCTTGGTCTTTAAACTAGAGGTGGTTATGCCTTATATACTGGGACGGAGGGAGTAACACACTGTAAGAAGCATCCACATAGATAGATATAATTAATATGACATACCATTACCCACATTTTCTCATAAGAGTTAACATTAGCAACTTACCAATCAAGAGCAGGAAGGTATGCATGCCCAATGATAGTGCCACTTCATGATGAACAAATAATTGGTTCAGTGGCTACTGGCTAGAGATTGTTGTCCATAAGCAATAGCTACCTTTTTCCTTGACTCAAGTGGATGATAAAAAAAAACGACACTGTAGCAAAATCCTCATACATCCATGTCCAACAACAGTCAATTTTTTTTCATTTTAAACCACCATATCAAAACAACTTTAGCAAATGTCTCTTTTTTATACTATATCTTTACAGCTGATTTTAATCCACGGCCTCAAAAGAAACCATCCATATACCATCTTCCCCCGATCAAATTCTATGAGGTGTGGTGATAGAAATAGCTTTGCAATAAATTCCATGTCGACGAGCAAATAAACTTGATCCATCATAACAAAGAGGCCTAACAAAAGAAGCTAAAAGATAACAAAAAAGTACCGTGAACAACCTACAAGTTGATAGCAACTAAGAAGAACATGTTTATGATGTCAGAATATTTGCCCAATCGTTCACGACACAAAAGGGTAAGAAAAAATGGCTTCTCTAAATTTTGATCTAAATTTAAATGATCGAGCCCAAACAGTATCACACTGCACATCTTCAATCTCTTCTCGGCGATACTGTAGGCAATTGAGTGTCACAACAGCGGGAAACACATGAACTTCCGATGGCTGGCCTAATTACCGTACCGTCGCAAGAGAATTAATTGTCGACGGCGGTCTGTTATGGTCGTTAGACATTATACTATTTAATGTGCGTTATAAATGAAGAGCTTAGCAAATTGTAGTCACCAGATTAACGGTCTTTATTACCCGTCTGCAACATTTTAGCGTGAACTGGCTTTTGGACAAACGGGCGGGGTCGGATGGGTGGTCACCAGATTGATATAGATATAGATGGGTCCCCGGTCGTCCTGACGATCCAGATTGGGATGGCTCCGATGGCGGCGATTTTCTCGTATATTATAGGTCACGTCATCCTTCCGTATGGTGCATCTCAATCTGGACGGTGCATGATGGACGAGTTCTCGGTCTTGTGTAGTTGTGTGCCATCGTGGACGTAATAACTAGTGCTCTCTCTCTCTTTCCCTCTCCCTCTTCTGTGTCGTAAATTTTACACGGTCCAAAACCACAACAACTTATATGCATTCCACGTGCCGACGAAATTAACCATTAGAGCTTGTTTGGTTACATGCGGATTGACAGCGATTGAGATACATATAATCCCGTCTTTTTTGCTTTTTTGTATTTTTTATGAAAGATTCTCCCAAATACGCTCTTTTAAATGTTTGAATTCAGAAAATAGATCTTTACATTGGCATCATCATTATTGACGCCGAGGTTACACGTCTCGACGCCAATATAGATGGTGTCGAGAACTTGTCTCGGATCCTGATCTTGCGCCTACGTGGAGGCAAGGGGTCGGCGCCGTAATAATTGGCGCTGATCTCTTTTTTTTCTTTTAACTGCATTTAGGGTATGTATAATGGGGAGACATCAAAACGGATCTAAAGCACAAGAGACAACTAAGAGACTCTATTATATAATACAGTGTCTATAAATATAGTTTATTAATAAATAAAGAAGTAAATGCGTTTATATAATACCAGACGATCGATATAAAACAGACAACGAATTCGTACAATAATAAATGGTGCGTCTAAGTTGTACATGCCCTAATGGCATTGGCTCTGGTACTAGAAAAGTTGGTAGTACGCTGGTCTCGAAGGGTTACAACATTTTTGCTGACGTGAGATGCTACGTATAGCTCACACAGTCATACTACAAAGCCAGTACATGCCCAGTAGTTGGCTAGCTCATCCATCACCATGATTCCTGAGAAATTAATGTGAGAGGATACACCAACCTTGCATAAGGAAATTGGTATTTGGAACATGATTGAGTATGGTCTTAACTAGTTTCGCTGCATGCATGGGCCAAACGACACGTAAGAACTCCAAAAAAAAAACGATAGATTGATCGATCGGTTTATACATGACATGGGTTTGTTCTCAAGTCTCTGTCAATATTTGCGCGCCTAAATTGTTGATGTGTGTCCATTGACATTTTGAGAAGTCATGAGTGTGTGTGGTTATGACATATATAAGCCAATCCATCTAAGCTAGGTAAGGTAGTACTACCATGGTTTTCGTTGTTTTAATATGCAAGGATTCTGGAAAATGGTTATGTCTAAGCCGGTATTATAACCCATAACAGTTAGCTAGCTAATTAATGCAACAGTCACATCCCATGCCGGTTTAGGCCTTGTTCGGTTATTCCCAATACACATGGATTGAATGAGATTGGAAAAAATTAAGAAGAAGTTTGATTTATTTGGGATTCAAACTCATCTAATCTCACTCAATCCACGTGGATTGAGAGCTAACCGAACAAGCCCTTATTAATTCTTCTAGTACTGTACTGTATTGTAAATTATTGAACAAAATATATACAAGTATGTTTAAGTTTACTATCTATCTATATATCTAATATTAAAGCCCATTCACTTTCTTATAGCCTCGCATGCTTATCCGCAGGTAACATAACTCTAGACACCAAACACCATGCGAAATTCAATTAACTACAATCATTTGGAACATATATGACGTGATGACAGGCGCAATGCTGATCGAGTTCGATCCCAAAATGAATATGGAAGCATGACGACGTGACCGTTGAAGATACATGCATGCATCCAAATAGGGTTTTGACTATTTTGTGCGCGCGTATAGATATTATATATACAAGCGCTATGAATATTACTCAGGGTCTCACCTCACGCGATGACGCGATCCGCGCGCGCGCATATCTTTTCTGCCTAACTAAAGCAAATGTAACTGTGTATTATGGGCTTACACAATATTTTTAGCTCCCCACGGTCACGTCCTTCCCGCCAATTTAAATTAAATATACCCGTATAATTTCGAGTGACAATTTTAGACCTCCCCTTATATAGATGAGTGGGTAAGACACACCTTATGGTCCCTCCTCTCTAACGTGGTCTCTCCCGGGAGACGAGATAGTGAGAAGAAGATGACTCTCTACGCTATCGTGGACCGTCCGAGTCCTAGACACGGACCGTCTAGACGTACGTAAAGAAAGAGTCGTTTTTGCGTCTAGGTCGCGGACCATCCAACCTAGGCCGTCAACTGTTCGTGCCTCTACAGAAAGCACCGTCGGGCAGTTCATCTACTAATGTTTGGCGCCGCCTCAGTATCCCTTAGCTACGTGTGTGTGTAGCTGGTTGTAGATGAAGGTAGGTGTGCGTGTGGTGGTGTGTGAGTTGAGGTACTACGTACGGTTTGTACTTGGGGGTGAGGCAAAAACAAAAAACAAAAAAAAAACGTGGCGATGACAAAAGAACAACCATGCTCTTATTATCAGGCGCTTAGCTCTGAGCGGATATATTACTTATTGTTTATTTCGTACTGCATACAATGCAACATGCGTTCCAGGAGTATATATATTATCTTTGAATGATGATTAGGAGGAAGCTCAAACCTATGTACCAAATGGTGTTTTCTTCTTAGTTAATAATAAGAAGTAGGGTAGTATATGGTTCCAAAGGATTAGCAAAGTATGTGCTAACAAAGTCCAAATGCATGCCTTCACTAGGTTCCGCGGCGGCTAATAAAGAAAAGAAAAAAAAAAGCGTAGCCACCAGGAACCGGCTTTCGTTGTGTCTCTCGTACACTAAACCCCACCCCTAGAGCCCGGACAGGGACAGGCAACGGGCCAAAGGCGCTGTTGGCCTTGTCCCTCCCCATATTAGACTGGCGCGTAGCACGGCGGCTCGACCGCTTGCTTTCCGCCGCGCCGTCGTCGATCGACAGCTCCCCACCCCACCGCTATGGATCCGTCGTCGGGCCGCAGCCGGCAGCAGCGGGGCAAGCAGGGGCCGATCGAGTCGAGCAGCGTCCGTCCAGCCCACTGCTCAGCAGCCACTAGCCAGTGGTGGCAGCATCTATCCGGCCATGTGCTCCACTGCTCCCCCCTGCGCCCGCCCGCGCGGCCAACGATCCCGCGTCCCACTCCCGCACGTGGCTTCCTCGTGGCCGCCGTGGTGCCATGCCAATGCCATGCACACTGCTCGTGCTCGCTCCTCCGTCGTCTCCACCAATGGAACTGTGCGTGAAAGGTGCGTGGGGGTAACAGTAGCCACGATGGCGCCCGGCCGTGTCCGTTGTGTTCTGGGCTTTCTGGTGGTGCCGCTGCCGCCCAGGGTGGCTAGCGCGTCCCGTCGTCAGCAGTAGTCCGGCCAATTTCGGAGTCTCACTCTCATCCACATGATGGATGACTTCAACAGGGCCGCCCCTAACTATATACGGAAAAGGTGCAGAAGCATTTCAGGATTATCTCGTTTCCATCCAAGTATGCAGTTACGGCGTCTACTATGTGGCGAGCTATTTCACCAGCTAGATTCACTCTCTTTCCTACGTGAATAGAAAATATGGAGAAAACAAGAATAATTAGCAACGAGCAAATAGATAGGAGATTTTACGTATTCCAAGATACTGAATGTATTATGTGTAGGATCAAGTACTAGTGGTGAGATAAATTACTATTTTTATTTTTCTCTCAACTCGTGACCAACATGCAACTAACCACCAAGACCTCGTTCCCGTCCTCGCCTAACAAACTACATAATCGTTCCCTCCACTCCTACGTTTCTCGTCTAATAAACCAGATAAGCTTCGAACGACAGATAAGCCTCGAATCGATGATGTGACTCTATGTCGTTCTTTAGAGGACAAGAACAACCGAGAGAGGAGGAGGAGGAGGAGGCGTCGCCGTCGCCCGTCGGTGATGCATGGCTCAACATTCGAGGGAGATGAGGAGGACGAGGCACTCCGATTTGAGTTTAGCTTTGTGTTGGTTGCTTGTAAAGAATTTGTGAGGCTCACGATAATACATGTATTGTTTGTTTTATATAGTTGTTGCGCTTTAAAATTTCGTCGAATATTTATGTGCCGCCGTCCCAACTCGAGGTCGTTACTACAGTAGTTATATGTACTGTGTATATATGCGCCTATGTTCGTAGGTCATATATACTACCATGCGGTTTGAGCTTTTAATTTTCCCCTGGCCTCATGATCAAGTGAATCTCATCGTCCCCTTCCCCAACAACGGCAAATTAACCAACGGACACCACATGCATATATGGTTTTTATGGATAAAAAGAGCACCAAATCATATGATGGTCGGAAAGCCAAAAGCGATTCTGTTATTCCATAGAGATTCCTTATGCCCATAAAAATAATCTGATATTGAAATTCACATCCTTCTTCTTAGGCCCCATTTGTTTTGAGGAACTAAAGTCTCATTTAGTCTCTAAATTGCCAAAACAGTGAGACTAAAACAAGGACTAAACTGTTTTAGTCTCTAATCCCTCGAGGGATGACTAAAAGTGACTAAACCATATTAATTTCACTTTTTACCTCTTTTTTATTTCAGTTGCACTAATTGCCGGAGAATACTAAAGAGTATTTTGGTCCTCTTATAAACCATTGATTATTTTTACTCCCCAAAACCAAACACGATAGAGACTAAAGTTAGTCTTAAGCTTTAGTCTCTGGACTAAAGTAACCAAACAAACCTAACTTTACCCGCCGCCGAACCACTAGGTCGTAGAGGTACTGTACGTGCTTTGCATGAGTTTCGATCATGCAGCAGAGATGCATTTTCTTATCGAAATCAACTTAGCTGGAGCTGCACATTGACATGCATGGTAACGATGCCTAACTTGCGGTATTAAAATGGAGTATATAATAGTGTTACAAAATGTCTTTGTCACAAAAGTCTTATCACCCAATAAGAAGAAAAGGATTAATCTCCGACCGGTTGAAATGGAGACGCGCGTTGCTTGACATGGAATCAGTCCAAAGTTAGCTAGCTAGCTAATAGGGTCCCATCCGGCGGCCAATAATTTCTTTGGTCGTACTAGCTCACTTTAGTTTCGAGAGAAAGGGTCTCCACTTTCGATTATCTATGCAATCATCACATGAATTATCTGATATAATTTATAAGAAATTATTTAATGCTTGATCTAAATAATTCTGGTACCTTTTTCCCTGTATCTGAAATTTTCACTATGTTGATAGGTCAATGTTAAAATCAAAAGTCTACATACACGTATAATAAGATAATAACCACCTCACGAATAGTTTCTACTAGGGGTGCAAACGAGCCGAGCCGAGCTCGGCTCGCCGCGGCTCGTTCATGCAACGAGCCGAGCTCGGCTCGGCTCGCCCATCTGGCGAGCTTGCAAGAGAGGCTCGGCTCAGCTCGTTCCTGGCTCGCGAGCCTACCCATAAATGTAGATCTGCTCTCTAAATTATAATATAAAATCTTAAAAGTATTTTAAATAACATATTTTAAATTAGTAAAATAGACATATCACTAATATAATATAGATAATAGATTAATTTTGTATAGTAATCTCAAATAACATAAAATAATTGTCAACTCGGTACTAATATTATATACTAACTATGATTTTATGTAACAAATTGTTGTTGGGTCGAGCCACAAGCCGAGCTGGCTCGCTCTTTTCACGAGCCAAAAAAACAGGCTCGGCTCGAACTCGTTCTGAGCGCCGAGCCGAGCTGCTACGAGCCCAAACCAACTCGTCAAGCTCGAGCTTTTTTTCTAGCCCTAGTTTCTACCACCAGAGTGGGGGGCTGAAAGGTGCAAGAGGATGCCAGCGATGTGGCTGCGAGCCATGCATGACGAAAGACTCCGAAGGCGGTGGACGAGCAGCAACGATGGTTGTGAGCCAATATGAACCCATATATGCCGCAGGAGTGGTGTTCCAAACTTCCAATGCTGGTAGGTAAGAGCAGCTGTGGGAGATCTTGAAACGATCGATGTTGTCATATATTTTGGTGCATCTAGAAGAGAATATGTCGGGTTACAATAAAAACCGATAGAGATAGTCTCTATATTACTGTTAGTTCATGGCTTAAATCGGTAGTGATATGTGTTACGGTAGGTTTAGGGCTTGAGCCAACAGTAGTGTATATGGTGGGCTTACAAGGGTTAAGGGTTTAAGGTTTAGGATTTAGGGATTAGGGGAGACACGCTGGACTGCAGGACCAAAGCGGAGACGTACGGAAGACAAGAGGGTGAGGCGGCGGAAGCGGGCAATCAGGCTTGGGGCAGAGCGTCCATAGCCATGACGATGACTATCGAGGGAAGGAAAATAGTCATTGCCTGTCTGTCCGTGGCACCTGAGTACGGTGGTTCGCCTATGTGGTCTTAACGGTCTGTATCATGTGATTAGATTAACTCGGGCGAGAGCACTTATCCCTTGCATATTTATCCTAACTTGTCCGTGGAAATCTATTAGACCTCGCCTAAAAACAGGTCTAAACATACTCCTTTATAAATATAAAGGGATACGACCAAGGGAGAACCCCCGAACATATTTCCAATCGAACCAAACTATTTATTTTCTTTATAATTCATGCCTTATGAGTAGAAATAGTGTAGCCCTAGTTGTAGTTCACACATCATCGCCCTTTTTGGCTCGAGTCGTCTGGGGACGCCCCGGGTGGCCTACCGACCTCGGCGCATCATTGTCACATCTATTCGATTATACGTCGTCCAGACCGGTCCAATGAAGCTTGTATGGTTTAAGTTCTTTAATTTAGTAAGCTATAGAGTTTATGTGGTTGTAATATATAGAGTTTATGTGGTCAAATGATGATTGTATTGTTTAATATCTTTAATTTAGTAAGCTATATATTTTACGTGGTTGTAATATTTAGAATACATATGATATATGGATCGGGATTGGGCCGAGACGGCGCCAGGGCCGGGCCAGAGAAATTTGAGGCCCTGTGCCAAATCTAAAGCTGTGTAATATATTTTTATTAAAAATCAGTAATAACAATCTACAAGTTACAGTAATATATATTGCAATATAATATTTAAAGAAACATTTCTATTTTATTTGAATAACATCGTTCTTTTGGCGGGTTTTAAAGAAAATCTTGTACAATATGCTTATATTCGATTTTCTCCAAAGCTTCACTCTCGAGTGTTAGGTCATATTTGGTTTCTTTAGTCTAGGGACTAAAGTTTAGTTAAGGGACTAAAGTCTAGTCTCCAACATGTTTGGTTCTAGGGCTAAAAATAGTAAGAATATACTAAATGACTCGTAAGAAGACTAAAATGACATTTAACATTCTCCTGCTATTAGTACAATTGAACTAAATGAGTGGTAAATGTTGAATTAATATGTATTAGTCCCTTTTAGCATATATGTGAAGGACTAAAGACTAAATCATTTTAGTCCATATTTTAGTTCTAGTGTTTGGCAAAAAAGGGACTAAATGGGACTAAAAACTAGAGACTAATCTTTAGTCCCTCTAACCAAACACCCCCTTATTGTGGCTAAATATTGTGGCTAAATAATACGTCTTTATCATAGTAGAACACAAATATGAATTTAGTAGCTTTAATTTAGAGAACTTCGTTCACGCGGACAGATATGTTAAGATTCTATGAAGATTTATTCTTTAGTGCAGCGCTCGATAGTTTCGCTTCAGCGCAGCGGTATAGTAGAGAGAAAAATATGTGCTACATATTAACATATATAAAATATCATAAAACTAAAATATATACATCTGCTAAGTTTTGGGGCCCTTAATTTTTGGAGGCCCTGTGCGAGCGCACGGCTCGCACATGCCTCTGCCCGGCCCTGGACGGCGCGGTGAATGAAGTCACGACATGCTTTAAGGTCGGGATAGGCTACTGTTTCTTCTGCAGGACACGGTGTGAAAGTTTTATTATTATTATTATTTGTGGACTTCTCGGACCAAGCCTGTTTGTTCCGAAAGCGCGATAGGTCCGGGTTGGGTCGGTCTGATTATGCTGATTCTATTTTAATCAAAAATGACATCTGGTGTGATGTATTTATATTCGCAGATATGGACTCATTGGTTGGCATCTTGCATCCAGTAATCAGTATCGGGGATAACGACGACGGTCATATATACGTGTGTGACGTAATAAGTACAGACTTTCAGCATATGTTTGACTGGACCGCAGAATAATGCATATACAGCAGCGTTGAATATGCTGATCGAGGCGCTTCATCAAGGTTGTCGAACGATGACGTACGACGCCACGTCCTTTAGGCTAGTCTAATTCACACGCAGACCTGGCGTTGATTAACTATATATATATATATATTACGTGTATTCTGGGCTATATTCAACGAGCAAGAATTTGTATGTGGTCTCGGCCAAGCACTTTCAGACTACCTTTGTGTATTGTATGGCATGCATTCATGCGCCTTTTTGACGTCGTCGTGCCTAGCTAGCTACCTGTCCAACGAAAGCAACAAAAAAAAAACATCATACGGTAGTATATAGATGGATGGATGGATCGGCATGCATGACCGACGAGATCTCCAATTTGTTCGCATTTGGCCCGTTGGGTGGACGACAACACGGACGGAAGTAACACACAGAAGAAGCAGGCAGGTAGGAGTGGGTACGTACGCGTAAAGCTTCGACATGTTTGAACCGGATTAAAGAGTAGTAGTACTCCACTACTATAGTGGCCGCGTCGACAGCGTAGCTAGCTACTCTCGCGTCGCGTCCCCATGGAATTCCAATTCCAATACCAACCCTACCTGTCCTGTTCTGTTCATCTGCCGGTTCATTCGAAACCACCACCTGTACGTAGCCAGAATGAAACGAATGCCGAATGGACATGGCGACACTGTACGTAGTACGTACTGTACTGTAGTAGGCGTGTGCTGATTGATGACGCAATTATGTTATGAGGCAGGCAGCAGGCTGGCTGATTGGCCTGCGTCAGGCAGGGTTCGGCTGCGATTGAGATCTCCTCTGCAATCCTGTTGGCTCCACGCCACGCCGGCCGGCCCCGACACCCACCGTCCCCCGCGGTCAGCAATGATGATGGCGCCGAGGTTGGGGTCCATTTTTTGAAATGAAACTGTAAAGGGCATAGTTGTGCAAAAAAAACTCAAAAAAGGCTAAAATCCAAAAAAGTTGGGTCTCCGCCCCTGTCGGCTCATCCGCCGCGCCGCCCACACCCACCTGCTGGCCCATGGGACCGCGGTCCGCGTCACCCGCCATCACGGCCCAAGTAACGTGTGCGCAGCGGCAGCATGTCGTCGTCAAATTGAACGCGGCTCGGCCGGGCTGGGCAGGCAGGTATGTACCCGACACGGCGGCGCGGATGTCTGTCTGCTGCTAGCCTACCATGCATGCATGCGCAGGCTGCGGGTTGAGGGCCCAAATAAACTCGGGCGACACACACCGGTCCATGGGCCGGCAGCGGTGCAGTGCTTCTGAATTCTGATGGGTCGGTTTGACCGCCTGCCATGCCAGGACCAGGACCAGTACGGGGACGGCCGTTGCGTGCGTACGTGCATTCCGTGCTTCCGCGTGTGGTGGATGAGTTTCCGTCATCCGTGCATGCAAATGGTACGGCGGTGGATACTTGCTTTCTCTGTCTGTCCATGCCCCGCTGACCGCTGTGGTGTCGGCCGCACTCTTGAACGTTCCCATGTCCCGTCACCTCCGCTGCTTAACTTCGTTGTTTGTTTCGGTACCATATGAACCCCCTCCCTTCGTGTTTTGTTAGGATATTGTCTCAGTTTAGGGGGTGTTAAATTTTATTAATCGTGTCTTGTGCTACTGGGTCTTGATATTGTGCCTCTCAACATCACTTTTCTCATTTGTGCCTGCTGATACATTCAAGACTGATACATTCGGTACACAATGAGAATAGGAGGTATAACAAGAACTAAGATTTTTTTTTTCCACATCAGTCAGAAATTAAGGGCGGACAATTTATGGTATGTATCTAATATTCCTGGATATGAGGCGGTGAACCTTCCGCTGCTTGCTTATGGTTATGTTTAGCTTTTGTGGGTACATGATTTCTGTTACTCCCTCCGTTTCTTTTTATAAGTCGATGGATAGTGCAATTTTGCACTATCCAGCGACTAATAAAAAGAAACGGAGGGAGTATATATTTAGATATATATATTGTGTCTAGATACCGTATAGTGAAGGCTCTTGAGCTCGGTGGATGATAGTGAAGGCTAGTGAGGTGCGCCATGGCCAATGGCCACTCCTGCTTCTCGAAATTTCCTTTAATAACAGTTATTAGAACAGCTTAATTAATTTCCTTTAATAACAGTAATTAGAACAGCTTAATTAAATACCCTTATTTTAAATAAGACATTTTAGCTTTTATGGGTACATGATGTTTGTTATATATTTAGATATACATTGTGTCTACATACACTACTACAGCACACCTCTGTACAGGCGGTCTGGTTCGCCACTACACAGGCGGTTCCAGGAACCGCTTGTGGTGCACCGCCTGTGATGTAAAACAACATCACAGGCGGTCAATCAAAAACCGCCTGTGAAAAACACAGATCACAGGCGGTCCAGTTCAACGGAACCGCCTGTGATAGACACACATCACAGGCGGTTCAGTTCAAAGGAACCGCCTGTGATAGACACACATCACAGGCGGTTTTAATTATAGGTCGCCTGTATTTCCCAGATTCATATACAAAAGCAGATTCATATATATTTTCCAGATTCATATACAGAAACAGAATTAATAACAGATTCAAACACATATTCATCATACAAAGATTCAAACATCCCCATATATAGCAGGTTCCATACACAGATTCATCCACATATATATCAAGTTCCATCATACACAGATTTATACACATCAAGTTGCATAACAACTCAACATCTCAATGTTCCATAGACATCTCAAAGTTCCATAAACATCTAAAGTTCCTAACTAAAGACCTAAACACTGTGTGATATTGTGTACAAACTTAGTTCTGGGAATTTTTGCAAATTTCCATTTACATTGTAGAATAGCCCTTGTTGATGAAGAACTTCACGGCGCATAAAGTAAAGCAAGTCTCTTACAACCTTAGCCACGCCGGTGGAAACCATATCTCTTTCTAACCATTCAGCATTGATCTTAGATTTAGGAACCTGCAATGAAAGCAAAAAGCAATCGGTGCTAAGAGTAATGTGATGAGCAACAATATAACATAAAAATTGCAATATAGACAATGATAGCGAACTTACATCCTCACGGTTGACCATGTAATGGAAGGTGACACGACACCATTCGCATACATAATAACCGCACAGGACAGTACCCGGAGGTTGTTTGTCACCATATGGAAATAATGATATTGACAAATTAGGCTTGTCCTCTGGATGTTCGCCGCCAAGATCTTTCCAATAAAAACGGTATGCACTGCATATAAGAATAGCATTGTGAGATTAAGAATACATTTGTTAAGATGTAATAAGTATAAGTGTGCAATAATAATCATACTTCTCTAAAATCTTCAAGAAGTCATTATACGTAGCCTTTTCCATTCTCAGTGAGTCGAAGACCACGACTTTACCATCCTTTGGCCAGATCATGATACAAATGTAGTGGTCACTATATAGACATAGACGAAAACACATGTTAATATCACGATTGCCATAATTTATAGTTCAAAATTAAACCATGTCGATAACTTACTTAAAGTGGTGCGGAGCTATTATTAAGTCCTTGCCATGTTGTACATGATTGTACATGGCTCGTCCAATGTATGCCGCCATTACCTTCATTTTCTTTCTCTGATTCTGTTTGACGGCTTTCTCAAATTCAGCATCGTCCAAGTCTTTGTATTCTTCTCCTTGCCTCCGAGCAACTACTTTCTAGCGAGCTTGGGATATCATCAACGGGTCAAGAAACCCTGTCTTAAGTTGTTTCTTCTTATCATCCATGTATTGCATCCTACGTGTAATAGTGTTAATCGTTAGACTCTCGTTTATGTGTGCGTGTACAAAACTAACAAATATGAAAGTTTAGAGGTACTTACAAGCAGAAGAGGGTTAAGTAGTTCGTTTCCATCCTTTGTCGGTGGTACAACGACCAGAGATCGTCAAAGAATAAATGCCGCACAGGATTTATATGATCATTGCTCCAAAATGCATCTTCTGGCACAACAAATGTGAATTCCTCGAGTTTGTATTTGTTGCTAGCCACCATGTACCACTCATGCATTCTAATCTCCGGAGTCGACAACTTAGAAAGTTGCACCGTCGTTAAGAACAACCTCCCATTCACAAATTTAGGAGGAACATCCTCCTTCTTGTATACCGAGATATTGGTTTTAAGACGTAATGATTCTCGAGTATGAATCATTCCATCTTCTTCCCATACTTCGAAATTGTCTATTTGGGCCGGCCGTGTGCCTACTCCATGAGATGCTGATACTGCTTTTGATTGATTAGTCATAACTCTCTGCAATTTATGCAGGTAGCGTGCCACTGATTCTGACGGTTTCTTGACATCGTCTGTGGCGATTCGCTTATGAATCTTCTTTGAAATAGTTGGCCCTTCAACATTGGTGCCAACCTTTGGTTCCTTTTTTATGTTGACGTCGACATTCAGAGGAACAATTTTGTCTACGCCCCCCTCGTCGAGTTCCTTCGCAAGAGGCGATATGATTGTTTCAACGATTTTTTTGGAGGTCGGTGTCATATCTTCCTGCACCATGGGGTGTGGAATGATCGAACTAGCTTTTTGTTGCATTGGTGTTGAATTCGGCTCATCACCAAACTTGATGTCGCGTCGATGCCAAAGGACCAACTCGTTAATTGCCTCATGCAAAGTTATGATCCCCTCAACTGGAAAATCTATCTCCCAATCTTCACAACCATTGTCTGTGATTTCTAGAACTTCGACCACAGCATAGTGTGGCGGGACAGGATTGTCCTTGTAGTTAACAAGTCCTGGTTTTACCAAACCAGTAGCAGCTTGCTTTGTTTTTGTCCCAGATCGATTGATTGGAATATGAAGAAAGCAAGGCTTGTCCTCAACAATATCGTCTACAGGGTACTTGGTCAAGTCTTGCACAGATCCAACGCTGCTAGGGACTATAGGTGGACTCATGTGGCTTGGCTTGAGTTCAAATGATATGCATTCTGTTTTCTTCATTTTGTTCATCACGTCATTAATAGCCTTTTGTACCCTTTCATCAATAGTCTCTTCAAGGGTCCTTTTCGACCTCTCGTGTTTCCTATATGACGACGCATACTCTGGAAACGCCTCTCTCCAGGAAATCTTAGAAGAGATTCCCCGAGCCCGTCCAGTGTGTTCAGGATTGCCTAGGGCTGCAGTTAGTATGTCATTCTCCCTCCGAGGCTTAAATTCTCCTTTTTTTTCTCTTATCTGCATATTCTTGAATTTTTGACGAAACTTCGCCTACCAATTCTGGATGCACAAGTTTGCCGTCCTCACTCAAACCTGCTCGACCTAAGATCCAACGAATAGCTCTCTCATCGATATCTTTTAATATTGGGTCCAAAGTGCCGTTAGTTATAGCTTCCTCGATAATCTTGTTCCACTACACAACTTTATGGTGATATCCGCTTGACCCCAGGCGATGGGGGTGTTTGTTCATCTTCGCTCTCTGAGAATTAGTTTCGCCCAGTTCTTTGGCCTTCAGTTCGGTCTTCTGACGAACAAATTCCTCCCACTGAGCTTGAGTGATTTTCCCCATTTTCTTGGGCGGAGGAACCTTATTCTTCTTAACAAAGTCCCTATTCATCTCGGCCTTCCACCCACGAAACATCTTGGCCATAGCAGAGAGCATCGACTTCCTTACTGCATCCTCTGTGCCTTTTGGGAACTTGAATGACTCAGACAACTTAGCCCATAGCTTGTTGCGGGTGTCTTCATCTAAATCCTTCCATTTTTGAAGTGTGATTGGCACTATATCTCTAACAGTAGCCCCGCAGGAATTTCGAAACTTTGTAACCACGTCAAGTGGTTCTTCAGGAAACCCCTCTGCATTTAGTTTTGTTACATACATAACTGCACCTTCTTTCATCTGATTTGGACCTCGTCGCCCTCGTTTCCGCTTATGTGAAACGGATGATTCAGGCATCGGAGCATCCTCCGTGTTTCGTGTAGAAGATGCATCCTCTTTCTTCTCTTCATTTGAAATCTATATAGTGAAAAAATTAATGGCCTTTCATATATGAACATTATTTTACAATATAGTCGACATATTTCTATTTACCTCTTCATCGTTGGGAATATAGTCGGCATCAAGCTCATCTGATGTTTTTTTCTTCCTTGGAGGTATAGGAGTACAAGGATTGTCGTCACTAGAACTATCCTCCCCGCTCCCTTCACTGGAGCTGCTCGTTGTCTGCCATTCAAGTTTGGTCGCGTCTTCATCAACTTTGTTAGACGCACCGGTGCAGACCACATCCATACTAGGCTGCTCGTTGTCTGCCATTCAAGCTGGTTCCATCGATAAAGGGATATACTGTTAGTCTGATATACTGGTTCCATCAATAAGGGAACTTGGAGAAAAGGCACTTTTCAATGCAGTTAGACAGAGAAGGCATGGCTGTGATGTTATAATGCTGAAGGACCCCAAGAAGAGATTATGCCCTATAGTCTACCACCTCTCGTTATTTGTGGGCTTCACCGAGGGCGGGAAACATTTGGTGACATCAAACGACCTTCGGGCTGGGGACGTCTGCGAGCTTGTTAAGGGGCCAGACGATGGTGAGCCGGTGTACTCTGTCCGGATGTGTGGTCACAAAATTTAAAGCCGCCCCGGCTTCATCTGTGCGCTTCTCTTCTCTTATGTCGGCTACTAAGATCACTTAGCACCCCACCTAAGAGAAGAGAAGCACACACATGCAGCCGGGGCAGCTTTTAATTTTGTGACCACACATCCGGACATAGTACACCGGCTCAACATCGTCTGGCCTCTTAACAAGCTCGCAGACGTCTTCAGCCCGAAGGTCGTTTGCTATCACCAAATGTTTCCAGCCATCGGTGAAGCCCACAAATAACGGGAGGTGGTAGACTACAGGGCTTAATCTCTTCTTGGGGTACTTCAGCATTATAACATCACAGCCATGCTGAAGGACCCCAAGAAGAGATTAAGCCCTGTAGGACCCCAAGAAGATATTAAGCCCTGTGGACTACCACCTCCCGTTATTTGTGGGCTTCACCGAGGGCGGGAAACATTTGGTGACATCAAACGACCTTCGGGCTGGGGACGTCTGCGAGCTTGTTAAGGGGCCAGACGATGGTGAGCCGGTGTACTCTGTCCGGATGTGTGGTCACAAAATTTAAAGCCGCCCCGGCTTCATCTGTGCGCTTCTCTTCTCTTATGTCGGCTACTAAGATCACTTAGCACCCCACCTAAGAGAAGAGAAGCACACACATGCAGCCGGGGCAGCTTTAAATTTTGTGACCACACATCCGGACATAGTACACCGGCTCACCATCGTCTGGCCCCTTAACAAGCTCGCAGACGTCTTCAACCCGAAGGTCGTTTGCTATCACCAAATGTTTCCAGCCATCGGTGAAGCCCACAAATAACGGGAGGTGGTAGACTATAGGACTTAATCTCTTCTTGGGGTCTACACACTTAAGATTGTAGGAGCTAGTGCTCAACTACTAGCATCTATAGATATGGACACAAGTCCAAATTTGGTGCTACTCGGCACCATCGATATCACTAGAAAAAAAATTAAGTCCAAATTTGGTGCTACTCGGCACCATAGATAAGGCAGGGATCAGAGGGAAAACAAGGATGTGGCTTATAGGGCAAAAAGAGGGGTCCAAATAACATTGTCATGGCTATGAACAAGTCAAAGATGGGAGATAAGAACAAGTCTTATAACATAGGGTTGGGAAGCAAAGATAGGTAGTCAAAAAACTAAGGGAGATAAGAACAAGTCTTATAACATAGGGAGATAATAACATTGCCATGGCTATGTACTTCCATGATGTATGTGGCCATAAACACTAAAAATAGACTTGTTTCCCCAATCACTATGGAGATTTTCTACCAAGAAGGGGTCCTAGTAGTTGCATCAACTATCCATGACAAAATTCTTCATAAGCATAATTACCAACATTTAATCACAAGGGATACAAGCTACTAAAGCAAAAATGGTGACCTTAACAAAATATGTAAGTGAAAACACCAACAATATAAGCATAATGACCAACATTAACAATATAAGATTAACAATAATTAAGGCAGGGGTCCTAGTAGTTGCATCAACTATCCATGACAAAATTCTTCATAAGCATAATTACCAACATTTAATCACAAGGGATACAAGCTACTAAAGCAAAAATGGTGACCTTAACAAAATATGTAAGTGAAAACACCAACAATATAAGCATAATGACCAACATTAACAATATAAGATTAACAATAATTAAGGCAGGGGTCCTAGTAGTTGCATCAACTATCCATGACAAAATTCTTCATAAGCATAATTACCAACATTTAATCACAAGGGATACAAGCTACTAAAGCAAAAATGATGACCTTAACAAAATATGTAAGTGAAAACACCAACAATATAAGCATAATGACCAACATTAACAATATAAGATTAACAATAATTAAGGCAGGACTAGCAAAAACAAGTAATCAAGGCATGAATTTTTAACAAGTAATTAAGGCATGATCAAGGAGTGCACCGAGGGCTCGGAGATGGGCACGGCGGCGCACTCGGCGCTCGGGCTCGGCGGCGGCGCTTGGCCTCGGAGACGGTGGCGCTTGGGCTCGGGGACGGGGAAGGGGACGGTGGCGCACTCGGAGATGGGCACGGCGGCGCGCTCGGGCTCGGGGACGGGGAAGGGGACGGTGGCGCACTCGGAGATGGGCTCGGCGGCGCTCGGGCTCGGGGACGGGGAAGGGGACGGTGGCGCACTCGGAGATGGGCTCGGCGGCGCTCGGGCTCGGGGACGGGGTGGAGGGCGCCTCGGAGACGGTGGCGCTCGGGGACGGGGACGGGCGCCCAGCTCGGAGACGGTGGCGGTTGGGCTCGGGCTCGGCGACGGCGTGGAGGGCGCTCACGGCTCGGAGACGGGGACGGGAACGGCGGCGCAGCAGCCTGGCGGCGTAGTATCAGCTCCGGGCGAAAACACTAAACCCTAAGCCACCGTACCGACGCTTTTATATAGTAAACACATCACAGGCGGATTTTAAGAAAAACCGCTTGTGATGTATAACATCACAAGCGGTTTTCTATGTCGACCGCCTGTGATATGTAAACATCACAGGCGGTCGGAATAGAAAACCGCTTGTGATGTTATACATCACAAGCGGTTTTTCTTAAAATCCGCCTGTGATGTGTATGTAGTATAAAAGGCTCGGTTCCAGCGCAGGAACCCTAACTTCCGGAGCCCGACGCCGCTAGGCTGCACACTACTGTAGCGGCGGCGGATTTTTTTGATCTACGGGGAGAAGGTTTTGTTTTTGATTTTCGGGCTTGATTTCAAGAGTTTATGCATATATATGATCTCCGTTTGTTTTATTTCTCATTTTGATACGATTTTTTGCCTCAATTTTGTAATATAGACCGGAATTGAAGAAAAACTCAGGAATTCCAAGATTTAGACTTGTAGTTGATCTGATTTAAAGATTTTTTTTGAAGAGTTGTCTCACCTCAAGGTACCTATATTGCTGCAATCTTGTTTCATTTTCATGCACATTAATTCGTTCATGATTTAGGGATTAAATTCAATTAATTAGGGATATTTTAAAAAATTTTGTCTCATGTACTAGGTACATCTCGATATGATCTTGTTTCACTTTCATGAACATTTATTTTTTCATGTTACATCTCGATATTGACGTTAATCAATATAGGGATAGGTAATGGCGGACCGAGGTTGGATGTACAATGTGCCAAGACCACATCCGTCGTACATTCGAAATTTGAGAAGCTTTATTGAAGCGGCCAACAAGCACACGAATTTGCGAAAGAGCAAGGAGATATTATGTCCGTGCATCGATTGTGATAATAAGATAGCTTGGAGAGATATAGGAGTAATCCAATCACATCTGCTAAAAAGAGGGTTTAAAAACAATTACACGATATGGTCAGAACATGGTGAGTTGGATCCGTGTGAAGTGCCTGGTAATGACGAGAGAGTTGTCGGAATTTTAGATCTTAAAGTTGATGGTGAAGTGGATAATGTGGATGCTAATCAAGAATTTGAAGAATTTGATTGTGAAGAGATGTTGCGCCATATGGAACCAGAAATGTTAAGTTCTGTGGGATCGCAGAAAGGGCTATCTAAAATGGAGGGACTGGAAAGTGCCTCAAAAGAACCTTTATATGATGAATCAAAGGGTTGTGACAAAGAGTTTACTACACTGCGTACAGTTCTAGAACTTCTGAAGTTGAAGGCTAGCGCCGGATGGTCTGATACTAGCTTCACAGATCTTTTGAATTTTCTGTCTCAATTACTACCAAAACCCAACAAACTACCAACAAGCACTTATAAAGCGAAGAAGCTTATATCTCCCATAGCTCTGGGTGTGCAAAAAATTCATGCATGTCCGAACCATTGTATTCTGTATCGTGGCGATTTTGAGAACGCATCAAGATGCCCAGTTTGCAATGTCAGTCGATACAAGAAGAGCTACAATCAAGACTGTGTAAAAAAATTCCCGAAGAAAAATAAAAACAAGAAATCCACTATTGGACCTGAAAGTGACGATGACACTTTTGATGACATGGATGGGAAAAAGAAGTCAAAGAACCCAGCTTTGGTGATGTGGTATCTTCCAGTAATTGATCGCTTAAAACGTTTGTTCTCAAACCCTAGGGAGGCTGAGCTTATGCGTTGGCATGCTGAAAATCGCAAGCAGAATAACAAACAGATTCGACACTCTGCTGATGCATCACAATGGAAAAATTTCGATCTTATGTATCCTGAGTTTGCCAAAGAAACCAGAAATGTAAGATTTGCTTTGGGTACAGACGGAATGAATCCATTTGGTGAAAAAAGAAGTGTACATAGCACCTGGCCCGTGACTTTAACGATGTACAACCTTCCATCATGGTTGTGTCACAAAAGAAAGTATATTATGTTGACTATTCTTATTCAAGGTCCGAAATCAGCTGGTGTTGATATTGATGTGTTCCTAGAACCTCTTATGGAAGATATGACAAAGCTCTGGAATGAAGGAGTTAGAATATGGGATGAGTATTGCCGTGAGTATTTCAACTTAAGAGCAATTATATTTGTTACCATCCATGATTCTCCCGGTGGCGCCACACTATCAGGGCAAAAGACTAAAGGAAAGAATGGTTGTGTAGTGTGCGTCGATGGAACTGCTTCCATGTACCTTAAATCATCCAAGAAGTTGGTGTTCATGGGACACAGACGGTTCTTGATGAAGCAGCATAAGTACCGAAAGATGAAAGAGGAATTTAACAATCAACTGGAAAGTGAAGGTGCACCAAAGCCTTATAGTGGGAAACTTGTTTTTGAAATTGTAAAGAACATTCATGTTGTATTCGGAAAGGGAAAAAACAAAGGAGAAAAGAGAAAGAGAACTGACCCTTCAACTTACACAACTTTCAAGAAGCAATCAATATTTTTCAAGTACCTCCCATACTGGAAGGATATGGAAATTTGCCACAGCATTGATTTGATGCATGTAACAAAAAATGTTTTTGACAGCATCATTGGAACCTTGTTGGGCATGCCGAGTAAGACAAAAGACGGACTTAAATCACGCAATGATCTAGTAGATCTTCAAATCAGACCGGAACTTCATCCAGTGGATAGTGGCAAAGGGAAGCCTTACCTCCCCCCAGCTAGCTACAACTTGTCAGTTGAGTAGAGAACAAAGATTTGCAAATGTTTGCGTGGGGTCAAAGTGCCCACAGGTTTCTCATCCAATATCAGCAGACTAGTCAGGATGAAGGACTTGTCTCTATTTGGCTACAACTCTCATGACTGTCATGTGATGATGACGGTGTTCCTCCCAATTGCGGTAAGAGCCCTCAAAACAGAGCATGTCAAAGTTGTCATCACACGCTTGTGTTACTTTTTCAATGCGGTTTCACAAAAAGTAATAGCTTTAGAAGACTTGGACTATCTAAAGGCATACATCATCGAGACTATGTGCAAGCTTGAAATGTGTTTTCCTCCATCATTTTTTGATATGCAAGTACACCTAATCATACATCTCGTGGATCAGATAAAAATATTAGGGCCACTATATTTACATCATATGTTTCAGTTGGAGCGATACCTGGGAGTATTAAAAGGTTATGTGCGAAATCGCGCTCACCCAGAGGGTTCAATCATGGAGGGATACACTACAGAAGAAGTGATTGAGAGCTGTATAGATTACATCAGTGACGGAACAATGATAGGTGTGCCTGTACCTAAACATGAGGGTAAACTATGTGGGAGAGGGAGAATGGGCAAGAAAACTTTTCGCGTTGAGGATTACAAGCTAGTACATTGTGCTCATGGTAGTGTACTACAACATCTCACGATAGCCGAGCCTTACATAGAGGAACACCTGAATGAGCTTCGTAAAGAAAATCAGAACCGCACAGAGGACTGGATCATGAGGGAGCACAAACATCGTTTCAGCGAATGGTTAATGGACAAAAACATCCCATTCAGAGACTCTTCGGATGAGAAAACAATGAAGAATTTGGCTTCTGGGCCATCGTGTTTTGTGACATCATGGCAAGCATATGACATCAATGGGTACACATTCTACACTAAATCAAAAGACATGAAAAGTGTTGCACAAAATAGCGGTGTTCGTATCGATGCTTTTGACCTACATGGACAGAAGACCATATATTTTGGATTCATAGAGGAAATATGGGAACTTGATTATGGCCCAAGCATGAAAATACCCTTGTTTAAGTGCCAATGGGTACAACATCCCGTGGGGGTGATAGTGGATAACTACGGACTCACACTGGTAGACTTAAAGAAAGTAGGATATAAAGATGACCCGTGGGTTCTCGCCGAATGTGTTGCACAAGTGTTCTATGTACTCGATCCAGCAGATGAGAAGATGCATGTAGTTATTTCTGGAAAGCAAAAAATTGTTGGAGTTGAGAATGTGGGAGACCAAGATGAGGAATACAATAAGTATGAAGAGATGTTCGTCTTTAACGGTCCAGAGAGAATCAAGCGTGTGGAAAAGAAAATTGATAAGAACTTAAAGCCATACATGCGGAAAAATGGTAGTTCATGAAAAGTTGTATGAATCAAATTGTATTTGTTATCATGTATGATCGACTATGAATTGTGGTTGCCAATTAATTTAAAATCTCTCTAGTTATCTATGTGTGCTATTATAATTCATTTAAATTGTATTTGCATATTATTGTTAAAAATTAAATATTAATTCATTTAAATTGTATTTGCATATTTCTGTTAAAAATTAAAATTATTTTCATATTTAAATTGTATTTTCATAATTTTACAATCACAGGCGGTTTTGTCTTAGGGTCCGCTTGTGAAAAGGATAGAGCATCACAGGCGGTCCTAAACAAAAACCGTTTGTGATACTATTACATCACAGGCGTACTAAACCGTCTGGGACATCACAGGCGGTTTTCTAACCGAACCGCCTGTGATGTAAAAATCCTACCGCTTGTATAGAGCTAAATTGTACTAGTGATACCGCATAGTTAAAGTAATGTATCTAGTAAAGCTAAAGCGTCTTAGACTAATTTTAGTGAGAGTTTCATTATATTTAATAAGCTGAAACATAAGCGTTTTGGATGATGTGACAATATTTTTAAAAATAAAAAACAAGTAAGTTTTAAAAACTAAATGTTTATGAAACCGTAGAATAAAACTCTTACGAGAGTGGATGTTTTATCTATGTTTTATTTCATTTGAATGACATACAACCCTTCATTGATATGACATGTATGAGCCATCGCTCATGCACTCGCTACAATGAGGATGTTATCTTGTACTACCTCTATTTTCGAACATTTGTCGACCGCTATTTTATTTTTGAACTAAACTATGACAAATAAAAAAAGAACGTAGAGAGTATCATCTCATGTTCTTGTTGGTTACAGTAGCTTGCTAGCTAGAGCTTGTATTTGTTGTTGTAACTAGTTTAGTAGCATTTTTTCAAGTCTCCCTAGCTAGCTGTTCTTGCTAGAAGTGACATTTTTGAGCTGCTTTTTTATTAGAATTTAAAAACAAAGCTACTAGATTTGTGTCCGGAAACTATTTGAGGCCCAGTTTTTCCCTTTCTTAGGGTAAAAAGGTTGTTTGGATGTTCAATTAAAGAGCCCTTTGGCTAAGAGATTGCTCGAACAACGTCAAAACTCAACCAAAAAAACACGTTAAAAATATGAGATATTGAATGGGCCACGACATTGCAATGCATGTTACACACGAGAATGTGGATAATCCGAGCAAGTAACCATTATGCAGTGTCCACATCGCGAGCTAGCAATGTATTAGTACCGTAATCTAGCTGATCTGATAAATCCAATCAACTTTGCAACAACACACTACAGCCGTTATAAGGAAAATTTTAAACATAAGCATGCGCGGCGCAACTTGAGATAACATTGTCCAGAGCATGCCGTTACACCATTCCACTGCTTTGGTAAAAGATATGGATATGAAGGCACTGCCACTAGCTTCGGGGAGGCCGTGAAAGGTGGGCACGAGCCTCACTTCCAGAGCTTGCGCAGGGACATGTTCTTCTCCGTGTCTTTCTTCATCACCTTGGCCACTGCCATCTCGAAGTCCTCCTGGGTAACGTGCACCCTTCTCTCACGAAGAGCAAACATTCCAGCCTCTGTGCAGACGGCCTGAACCAACACCAAAAAAATGAAAGGAAAAAGTCTGAAACACAAACACAAAGCTATAGGAACTATAACGATCACAAATGCTTGGTAATAAGCATTGAAATCCCAGTTATAACAAGGAATTCCAAAAAAATGCCAGTACGAACAAAATTGCTAAACAAATAAATATAAATAAGATATTGCTTATAAGCAAGCTTTCTGAATTCTCGACTCTGTATTCATAAGCATTATTGCAAGATGTGACTAAAAAGATGCCTGAACATAATTTTCTGCTTGAATGGAACGACAAGAAAGCAAACATCACAAAATTGAAATGAGGCAGCACGCAGTTCATCAGATAAAGTGGAATTAACAAACCTTGAGCTCAGCTCCTGAGGCCCCATTCATCTTTTCCGCGATCTTTTTCAGATCAATGCCACGCATCAAGTTCATTTTTCTTGAATGGATCTTCAAGATATCGAAACGTGACTGCAAGGGCAAAAGATTAAGCGCCCTGTCAGCAGCAGTAGCCATGTAAAATCAACAGGTATAACAGGATGAGTTAGCCAAACATACATCCTCGTTAGGATTTGGAAATTCAATCTTCCTGTCTATGCGGCCAGGCCTCAGAAGGGCTTGATCCAAAATGTCTATTCTGTTCGTTGCCATCAAAACCTGCATTAAATATTCAAAACATCATAACTGTTATACATTTACAAATCACTAATCCAGCACACAGGAGCACAAGTGATGTGTACCTTAATTTTGTTTGATGCTTCAAAACCATCGAGCTGGTTTAGAAGTTCAAGCATAGTACGCTGAACTTCACTGTCACCGTTGCCAGTTCCAGACTCCATTCTAGCAGATCCGATAGAGTCAATTTCATCCATAAATATAATGGATGGTGCATGTTCCCTGCAATAAGTGAACCCGATAACAAACTAAGCCCACAATGAAAAAGCTAATAACAGAATATGAATATGCAAAATTATGCTTCAACTCACAAACAACTAATGCTTCAGGTACAACAGGAAAAGAAATGTGGAGATATTTACTCAGCTACCTGGCCATAACAAAGAGTTCTACAAAAGGAAAAGAAATGTGGAGATATTTACTCAGCCTACCTGGCCATAACAAAGAGTTCCCTAACCATCCGGGAGCCCTCACCAATATACTTCTGAACCAACTCAGAACCAGACACCCTGATGAAGGTGCAGTCAGTGTGATGAGCAACCGCACGTGCCAACAATGTCTTTCCTGTGCCCGGAGGTCCATAAAGAAGGACACCCTGAAAAACAAACAAGATCCGTCTTTTCCACCTACATGTAAAGTTCAAAAGGTTAAGATGGTCTTCAAAAAAGAAAACAAACCTTTGGTTGCGCAATTCCAAGGCTCTCAAACAGTTCCGGATGTTTGATTGGAAGCTCAATGACCTGAAAGTTGAGTTCACAAATCAGAATGTGCATATTTTAATGACAGTGCTTTTTAGTTCAAAACAAACCTCTTTGATCTCTTTAATTTGCTGGTCAAGGCCTCCAATCATATCATAGGTAGAATCCGGAACCTTCTCAACTTTCATGAGATTGACCAATGGATCAACTTTGCTTGGTAGGATCAGATGGAGCATATAGCTGTCATTCCGAAGAGCAACTCTTGTTGAAGGTGTGATCTTAGTGATATCAATGCTCTTATCTATATCCACCACATATTTGCCTTCGGGATGTACCTGAGCAATTTCATTTAGGAAGTTAACATCACTTTATAACCAGGAAGTTAGAACTCCCATTGAGAGCGCTAAGACAAGGAATCCAATAGTAAGATTTGGATTACAAAAAAATAGCACATCCAAATCAGTCACAGCTTTAAACATGTTTTTCACAAAACAATGTCAGGGAGCTCTTCTCCATATTGAAAAAAATATATACCAGGAGTTCAAAAACATTTCTAATATGCAGAGTTGCGAGAAAATATAGAAGTTTCAATTGGTACTCAGTTAGATAATCTGGGTCTGTAAAAACATAGCTTAAACAAACTGGACTGCAAATGCAGTATATGCCACTTAGGGCTAAGTTTGGGAACCCAAATCCCCACCAGGATTGGATTTCCCCCTCAATCCCTACAATCCTGGAGGGGATTTGAGTTTCTAAACTAGCCCTTAAGAATTATCTGTCAGCAATGGTGGATCTAGAAATCTACAAAAGAAGGGGCCAATTCACTTCAAACTCTAGAACCCCTCTTTGATTTCTTCCATGTTTTTAAAAATTAAAAAAAAACTCAACCTGCGGGGGGGGGGGGGGGGGAGACAGTCCCCGGGCATTATATTAAGAAGATCTTCTCACGCGGGTCGAGAAAACTCCCGAACCCCTGCCCCACCCATACACGGTGGCACCGTAGCCCATGTGAGAACACGACTGTGACCAGAACCAGGCCTTAGAGACAGACGAGGGAATTTTTTAACCACAGCCTGAAATTCGCTACCACCGGGAGTCGAACCTAGGACCTGAGAAGTGCTATTCAGATCACCTAACCAACTCAGCTACAGGACCTTTCGTGTTTTTAAAAATTAGGACGGGCTCCACCATTTTTTTTGGGGGGGGGCTTAAGTCCCACTCCCACCCACCCCACCGCTAGACCCATGTATGTTTGCCAGTAGAAATACCAAACAAGGTTTAAAAAGGCTAGGCGCTAGGCCACTATCTAACGCCTAGTTATGTCTATAAAGCCCACTCAGCTCATTGTCTAATAAAAGTGCACTAGCCCATCTAGGTACCATATATATCTCCTACTGGTGCCCTAGCCCCTGCACCACTGCTTCCCACCCAGCCGCCACTGTCTCAGTTCTCATGCAGCAGCAAAAGTTTCCGCTCCCTCTGCACATGCCCCCTGCCCTGTTTGCTCCTGCGCCTCTAGCCCCGTCAATTTCTATTCCATGGCACGCCACCTCCTCTCCGCTCTGCTTGTGAACAACCTCATCTTCACCTGCTCCCTTCTTGGGGCACAGCCTTCGCTCTCTTGTTCGTGCACACGACGCAAAGCAGAATCGAGCAGAGGACGCAAAATCGAGCAGAGGGCAAGCAAAATCAAGCAACATGGACACCAATAACACCATGAGGCCCTAATCATGTGCCTTCTCTTGTCTTCTTCACAACCTTTTGGTCTGTCAGCATGCTGAGCGTTTAAATCGACATATATGTCCTAGGCGACGTGCTAGGGCTCTGTTTTGCGCTTAAGTGCGCCTAGGCACACATTTAATAACATTTTTTTCAACACTGATACCGGCAATGTGACAGCCAAGATAGAAAAATGTGAAGGCTGATGCTAATTTGTACAAGGCATCTCAGGTACTTGTATTACCATGGCCAAACAATTCTTTTTGTTGTTTTAAATATGTGGTGGGAACATGGATCTATATTATGCAGTCCAGTGATGAATATTTGTGTGTGTGTGTGTATGTTCTTTGTACACATAGTTTCATGGATTCATAATGCAGTCAAGTGATGAATATTTGTTCTATCTTTGTAAAATACAAGAGTTACAATTTCCAGAGATGAACTTATCTTTTAAAAACAAAGACATGTTCCATAAGCTCATTTATAGGTGTCAAATGGAGGCAGCAGAGTACTCTTCTAGAATGTAAGCCTAACCGAGAAAGCACTGGTAAAAACTCCTTTAAGCTCTGTTTTATATAATAGCAAGAACAAATACTTTTAAGCAGAGAATGATATTCATATGAAGTACTGACTGTAGCGTAGCAAAATTACCTTCACCAGAACCTTTGATTTCCCCATGACCTTCACCACCTCACCAACATATGAGCCAGGCTCTTGAAGCAACTGCAACTCTTCCCTGAGCATTCTAACTGAAAAAACAACATTGCAAGGCCAAATTTAGAGTATGGTAATCAGAAAACAATACATGTACAAGAATGTGCTACTCCTGAAACAGAGACAGCAGGAATTTAATAAATCATAAAGAAAAGCATCATGGTGCAATCATGCGAATGAGTATTACTCCACTAGGCAAAGGGGGGCGCAGAGTGGTCATTAAGATAATTTTCACATCGCAAATGTTCAACCAGAGGCAAATTCAGTGTACGATTCGCAGCCACAATACCACAATCATGTCAAAGAAACACAGGCATTGAATAATAATGGATAACCTCAGGAATACTGAAACATGCTTGAAATATTGTCCTAACAACCCCACAAGAATGTGGAAGAATAAAATTGAAAGATAGCATACGCAAACACAGACAAGTAACAGATAGCCTGCACAACTTACACATAATTCACTCCCAAAATCAAGATCCAAACACAGCAAAACAACAGTTACATCTATGACAATACCATCCACAATTCAAACTGAACAGCCCAAGTCAGCCTGCTGCTCAAGCAACTAAATATCTAAGGCATATTCAACTGGAGCTATTCTTCAGTCAATCTAACACACTGATTAGATAGTTTGGCTAAGACACTTCAGGTTGAGGAACAGCCAGGCGTCGAAACCCAATTATCCAGGCAACTACAGCCTAAAGCCCGTGCATTTGACCAAGATTCACACCCAGCTAAAGGTAGGGTTTCCATCAACGTGATCGAGGATTCACCAAGCCAAAACGCGGCGCGGGAAGGGCACATCGATTCTAGGGTTTGGGGGCTTAATCGAGAAGAAATGTCACCTCGGGAGTTGAGGTCGTTGCGCTGGGCCTCGAGGCGGTTGAGGTTATGGGTCTTCTGCCGGATCTGGAGCTGCAGGTCATGGATGTGCTGCAGGTAGTACTGCCGCAGCCCCTCGCCCCCGCCGCCGCTCCTCCCCTTCGCCGCCGCCGCTGCCTCGTCACCGGACGCTGCCGGCGTGGGCTTCGAGATGTCCATCGCCACCGTCGCCATAGCCGGCTCGCGGTACGTCGGGTGGGGTTCTTTTTGCGTTCGAAGAAAGGTTTCGGGTCACAAGCAGAAGCGGTCGGTCTTGCTTGTTGGCTTGGGTCTGGCGGTTAGGTCGGCTTCGTTTCGGCGCCTATATTTAAGGACAATCTTTTTTTTACTAATTTGGGAACCCATTTTTCTATGAGATTTTTATTTCCAAACGAAATTAGTTCATTTTCTAATGGAAAAATAGAAATCATTTAGGAAAATAAGGTTTCCAAACTAGCCCTTAAGTAAAATACAATTCTTGTATATACCGATCCGATTCATAAACTTTTAAAATATGTTTTTAAAAGTCTTAATCACTTTTTGGTCTCTGCTAGATTCAAAACTGATCAGAATAGATAGAGGATCTTTCTCTTCTTAAGGATGATCTAAAACATCCAAATTATACGATAAATTTAATATTTTAATATAAATATTAGATATGTATATAATATGATACTAATTTTTAGTCAATGTTATTTAAAATATTATGAAATACAAGAATAAAATTTTATTTAATTTTTTGTGCATTATTTTTCATACAATGAAAAATGTTGAAAAAAACATATGTATCGAAGAAGTTTACTTTTTATAAATTTTAATAAGTTCAATGTAAAAAAGAATAATATAAATTTTGAATGCTAAAAATTAAGTTTACTTTTGAATTTAGGATGAGTTTGAGAAATTTTCAAGATTGTGAATTTTCGAGGTGCTACAGCTGACCCATGGCCCGAATTTTTTGTATTTTAGCCCTTAAACAGAAGTAAAATCACGTTTAGACCTAAAAAAATTTTAAATGCAGTTTTGGACCCTTTGCTCGGCGCCATAGCCTATGGCGCCGAGCTAACACAGCTCGGCGCCATAGGCTATGGCGCCGAGGTCTTGTTGCGTTGGCACAACCCAGACGCGTGGCGTCGACGTGAAACCGAGCTCGGCGCCACAGATCTTGGCGCCGAGCTCGGTTGTGTTATTAAAATATTTGTTGCAGACATGAGCACAAAGCCCATCTAGCCCACTTGGTAGAGCACAAGGCTTCTAACTATGTGGTCGTGGGTTCAAGCCCCATAGTTTGCATTTTTTTTGTTTTTTTTTGTTTATGTCGTTGGTGTGTCCGCTTAAATTTATTTCTCGCCTAGATTTTTGCGTGAAGAGGAGTGCTCCTGCTCCTGCTGGTTCCTTTTTTAAAAAAAATATATAAGGAATTCCTCTAGCCGGCTCACCCAGTCACTCTCGAGCCCTTACTGTCCGTTTCTTTTCCAGAAGAAAAAAAAAATGAGAGACGAGAGCTCTGCCTTACGTAATTACGTTTCGTCGCATGCAGTAGTTTTGTTCATCAGACCATAAACAAATGCGCGCGCATTGGTCTCCAGCCGAACGGCAAGAGCTGCAGGCTGCGGTGGATCAACTACCTTCGGCCGGGGCTGAAGCACGGCATGTTCTCCCCGGAGGAGGAGGAGACGGTGATGAGCCTCCACGCCACGCTCGGCAACAAGTAAGCACCATCCCCCGCGCCGCGCTGCAGCTTGGCACCATCCCACTGCACGCAAAAATGATTGAGTCGACACGACACACACAGTTCTCCACGTTTCCCTGCCTGTCGTCGTCTCGCCTTTGCGAGAAATAAATTTAAGCGGACACACCAACGACATAAACAAAAAAAAAACAAAAAAAATGCAAACTATGGGGCTTGAACCCATGACCACATGGTTAGAAGCCTTGTGCTCTACCAAGTGGGCTAGATGGGCTTTGTGCTCATGTCTGCAACAAATATTTTAATAACACAACCGAGCTCGGCGCCAAGATCTGTGGCGCCGAGCTCGGTTCCACGTCGACGCCACGCGTCTGGGTTGTGCCAACGCAACAAGACCTCGGCGCCATAGGCTATGGCGCCGAGCTGTGTTAGCTCGGCGCCATAGGCTATGGCGCCGAGCAAAGGGTCCAAAACTGCATTTAAAATTTTTTTAGGTCTAAACGTGATTTTACTTCTGTTTAAGGGCTAAAATACAAAAAATTCGGACCCATGGCCTCCTCCACCTACTATCACCACCGAGAAATCGCGTCGCATCCCCTACGCTGATCGCCAACACGTTGGCATCCTTCACCTTGTCATAGATTGCAGGTTTGAGACGTCGTGATAGACGCGGATATGGATACAGACACCGACATGCCATCCGAGCAGTAGGTGACAATTGTACACATTTCTATGCCACGTGAAGATCCTCAAAACAACAAGTTCTCTTCTTCCTTCCACAAGCCAAGCAAGTGCATACCAATGGTGGTGGAGTGCGACGCGGCTTCGGTGCTGCGAGTAATAGAAAAAAATGAACCAGATGAATTCAATGGTTGACAATTTGTAACACATGAAGGTAAGGTCGTAGAGGAGAACACGTACCTAAGTTAACGGCTTCTAAACCTTTCATCAGACAAAGGCACCGGCAGGTTTTCCACAAACATCCTGCAAAACCACAGTATGACAGGGAAGAAGATATAAATAAAAACTAATTCGGATAGACCTGTCTCAATGATCAAGCCAGCGTTAGAAGGATTGAGGAGCGACTTGCTCCATAGGCGAGTCGTTTAATCTAGGTATGGAGAAAGTGAGGAACGAAACTAGAAATACAACATTATCCAAAGTAGCCTAACTTTTAATAAAGTCAATTGAAAGGAAAATATGTTATTGGGTCATTTCTATTTACTTTGGTGATTAAATGTTCAACACATTGTGTTTGGACTAACATCATCTTGTATGAGCAATGAGTACAGGTAGTTAAAGCAAATTGAAAAAAATGCACTTTTAGACTTGAAAGTGGGCATACTACAAATCTATGTGGTTTCAAGTGAAAAAGGTATGCTTCTAGCACCTAGTCAATTGTCTTAGGTACTAACCATATTTGTATAAGTGCTAGTGACTATATGAAATCAAGTCAAAAGGAGCAAAAGAGAATTGGAATAAAAAAGAGTAAGTTGGACTGGTCTGCGTGGCGCCGGACGGTCCAGTGCCACCCACCAGACAGTCTGGTGCACAATCCGCCGAACGGGACACTCTCGAGAAAAACAGACTTCGTCGGCTATAATTCACCGGACAGACCCCGCGGAGCGCCGGACAATCCAGTGTGTCAGCCGGCCAACGGCTACTTGACACGTCAGGCGGAGCCAACGATCAACGGGTGCACCAGACAGTCCGTCGCCACCCATTGGACGGTCTGGTGTCCCCTAGAAGTGGAAAGCAGCCAATCAGCGATCTGTAGTTGTTGCACTGTGCATTGTCCGGTGTGCACCGGATAGTCCGGTGTACCCTCGGATAGAAGGCAATTAGGGCCTTCCAAATGGAGCTCAACAGCTTCTAGGTCCCTTAGGGCTATAAAAGGACCCCCTAGACGCCATGGAGCACTACACAAGCACACTTTGAGCATTCTATAACTCCTAGACTCTGCAACCACGCTATCGATTCATTAGATAGAGATTTGAGCGCGTTCTTGAGTTGTGACTCCGTTGTTTTGATTCTTGCGCTCTCATCTTGACTTGTGTGCGTGTTGTTGTTGTGATTGAGTTCGTGTGTGTGTGTGTGTTTCTACTCCATCCTTACTCCAGTTCTGATTAAGATCATTTGTGTATGGCGTGAGAGACTTTATGAAAGGGAAATAGTCTCGACATTTCCTATAATCAATTTTGGTGTTTGACGACCATCACAAACCTTGTGGACTAACCAGTTTGCCTAGTTGATCATTTCACAGGTGCATAAGTTTATCTACAACTATTCTAGATCGACAGTCCGGAATACCGTAGATTATTCCGGACAGGAGAAGCTTTTTTGGAAAAACACCTAAGCGCGGACTGTCCGGGCCCTTGCGGCGGACCATCCGCGACACCAGGATGACCCTCGGACAGAACCAATGCAAAAACACAGGTCTACACTACGTACCGTCCGATGGAAAAGCAAGCACCGTCCGAGACCGAGTGCGGACCGTCCGGCCTCAAGCGCAGACCGTCTGGTCAGCGCAGAACCGAAAAACCCGAAGGTGACGGGTTCAGTAAAATGAATTATAGCATCCTCGCGGACTGTCCGGGGTGCACGACCGGACCGTTCGCGATTGCCTTTATCTGACATCTGACGACGCATTAAATGCTATATAGCCGTTGATATAGCCGTTACTGCTGACCATTGCGATTTCAGTCGTTGATGTGCAGGGGCGGACCGTCCGGACCAGGGGCGCGGACCGTCCGCGGTCGGTAGAAAGGGAGCAACGGCTAGGAACTGGTTGGGGGCTATAAATACAACCCAACCACCTCCATTCACTTAATCCAAGCATTCCAACCTTTCACATTCAATACAAGAGCTAGCAATCCATTCTAAGACACAATCAAAGCTTCCAATCTCTCCAAGTTCCACAATTGAGACAAGTGATCATTAGTGATTAGCGACTTGAGAGAGAGAGTGATCCGTGTGATATTTGTCGCTCTTGTTGCTTGGCTTTTGCAATCGTGCTTTCTTCTTCCCATTCTTGTTCTTCAAGCACTTGTAATCAAAGTAAGAGACACCAAGTTGTGGTGGTCCTTGTGAGGGGTCTAAGTGACCCGTTTGATTAAGGAGAAAGCTCACTCGGTCTAGGTGACTGTTTGAGAGAGTGAAAGGGTTGAAAGAGACCCGATCTTTGTAACCACCTCAACGGGGAGTAGGTTTGCAAGAACCGAACCTCGGTAAAACAAATCACTGTGTCACTCACCTTATTTCCTGGTTGATTTGTTTTTGCCCTCTCTTTCGGACTCAATTTTATTTCTAACGCTAACCCCGGCTTGTAGTTGTGCTTAAAGTTTGTAAATTTCAGTTTTCGCCTATTCACCCCCTCTAGGCGACTTTCAATTGGTATCAGAACCGATACTTTATTAGAGTCTAACCATTCGAAGTGATGTCGAGAGATCACGCCAAGAGGGAGATCGTGACCGACGGTGACAAGTCCGCAAGCTCGGGGAGAACCCATTCGAGGGAGTCCGTCCACAAGCACAAGGAGGAATCCTCTTCCTCCATCAAGACACAACAGAGAGGTGATAAGAAGAAGAAGATGAAGAAAGTGGTCTACTACGAGACTGACTCTTCGTCACCCTCTAAGCGCCATGAGCGCAAGAAGTATAGTAAGATGCCCCTCCGCTATCCTCGCATTTCTAAACGCACTCCATTACTTTTCGTTCCCTTAGGCAAACCACCATTTTTTGATGGTGAGGATTATTGTATGTGGAGTGATAAAATGAGGCATTATCTAACCTCACTCCACAAAAGCATATGGGATATTGTTGAGTATGGAGTGCAGGTACCAAAGGTAGGGGACAAGGACTACGATTCGGACGAGGCCAACCAAATTCGACACTTTAACTCCCAAGCAACAACTATACCACTCTCCTCCTTGTGTCGAGAGGAGTATAATAAGGTGCAATGGTTAAAGATGGCCAAAGAAATTTGGGACGTCCTCAAGACGGCGCATGAAGGGGATGAGGTGACCAAGATCACCAAGCGGGAGACGATCGAGGGGGAGCTCGGTCGATTCATCCTCAACCAAGGAGAGGAGCCACAAGCCATGTACCATGACCTTGGTGAATCAAGTGCGCAACCTCGGGAGCACCAAATGGGATGACCATGAAATGGTCAAGGTTATTATAAGATCACTTGTTTTTCGTAATCCTACGCAAGTTCAATTAATTCGTGGTGATCCTAGATATAAGCTAATGTCTCCCGGGGAAGTGATAGGAAAGTGTGTGAGCTTTGAGTTGATGATCAAAGGCTCCAAACAAATCGTCGAGCAAGGCGGCACCTCCACACCCGAGGTGCAACCCGTCGCATTCAAAGCGACGGAAGAAAAGAAAGAAGAGTCTACATCAAGTAGGCTCCCCATCGACGCCTCCAAGCTCGACAACGAGGAAATGGCACTCATCATCAAGAGCTTCCGCCAAATTCTCAAGCAAAGGAGGGGGAAGGATTACAAACCCCTCTCCAAGAAAGTGTGCTACAAGTGTGGTAAGCCCGGTCATTTCATTGTTAAATGTCCTATGTCTAGTGATAGTGACAGGGGCGATGACAAGAAGGGAAGGAGGAAGGAAAAGAAGAAGTACTACAAGAAGAAGGGCGGCGATGCCCACGTATGTCGGGAATGGGACTCCGACGAAAGCACGACCGATTCCTCCTCCGACGAGGACGCCGCCAACATCGTCGTCAACAAAGGCCTCCTTTTCCCCAACGTCGGCCACAAGTGCCTCATGGCAAAGGACGACAAAAAGAAGAAGGTAAAATCTAGAGCCTCCACTAAATATACAACATCTAGTGATGAGGGGTAGCTCTAGTGATGATGAAGATGATTTGCTTGCTCTTGTTGCCAACTTAAACATGCAACAAAAAGAAAAATTGAATGAATTGATAGGTGCTATTCATGAGAAGGATGAACTCTTGGACAGCCAAGAGGAATTCCTTATTAAGGAAAATAAAAAAACATGTTAAAGTTAAAAATGCCTATGCTCAGGAAGTAGAGAAAAATGAAAACTTATCTAAAGAGCTTAGCATTTACCATGACACTGTCTCTAACCTTAGAACTGAGAATACCAAATTACTTGCTAAGGTTGAGAAGTTAAATGGTTATGATGATTCTCTTGTCAATCTTAAAAATGATAATGCTAGTTTAATTGTTAAGATTGATAAATTGAATGAATCACTTTCTAGCCTTAAATTTGAAAATGACAAATTAATTTCTAAGGCTAAAGATTTAAATGTTTGCAATATCTCTATTTCCAATCTCAGAAATGAGAATACCATTTTGCATGCTAAGATTGATGAATTAAAATCTTGCAAACCTTCTACATCTAGTGTTGATCATGTTTCTATTTGTACTAGATGTAGAGATATTAATGTTGATGCTATTCATGATCACCTAGCTTTAATTAAAAAACAAAATGATCACATAGCTCAACTAACTGCTAAGATTAATGAGCATGAGATAGAAAATGAAAATTTTAAATTTGCTAGGAGCATGCTCTATAATGGGAGACGCCCTGGCATTAAGGATGACATTGGCTTCCAACAGGGAGGCAATGTCAAGCTTAATGGCCCTAAGAAATTGTCCAATTTTGTTAAGGGAAAGGCTCCCATGGCACAGGATAACGAGGGTTACATTTTATATCCTGTTGGTTATGCTGAGCACAAAATTAGGAGAATTCATTCTAGGAAGTCTCATTCTGGATCTCATTATGATTTTATGTATAAGAATGAGACATCTAGTTCTAGGCATTCTACCCATGTTAAAATGCCTAAAAAAGAAATCTCCTGTTGCATCAAATGAGCTTAATGTTTCATTTAAGACTTTTGATGCTTCTTATGTTTTAACTAACAAATCAGGTAAAGTAGTTGCCAAATATGTTGGGGGCAAACACAAGGGCTCCAAGACTTGTGTTTGGGTACCCAAGGTGCTTGTTTCTAATATGAAAGGACCCAAGACCGTTTGGGTACCTAAAAACAAGGCCTAAACTTGTTTTGTAGGTTTATGCATCCGGGGGCTCAAGTTGGATCATTGATAGTGGATGCACAAACCACATGACTGGGGAGAAAAGGATGTTCTCCTCCTACGAGAAAAATGATGATCCCCAAAGAACTATCACATTCGGGGATGGAAATCAAGGTTTGGTCAAAGGACTTGGTAAAATTGCTATATCTCCTGACCATTCTATTTCCAATGTTTTTCTTGTAGATTCTTTAGATTATAACTTGCTTTCAGTTTCTCAATTGTGCAATATGGGTTACAACTGTCTTTTTACGGATATAGTTGTTACTGTCTTTAGAAGAAGTGATGATTCAGTAGCATTTAAGGGAGTATTAGAGGGTCAGCTATACTTGGTTGATTTTAATAGAGCTGAACTCGATACTTGCTTAATTGCTAAGACTAATATGGGTTGGCTCTGGCATCGCCGACTAGCCCATGTTGGGATGAAGAACATTCACAAGCTTCTAAAGGGAGAACACATTTTAGGACTAACAAATGTTCATTTTGAGAAAGACAGGGTTTGTAGCGCATGTCAAGCAGGAAAGCAAGTTGGTGCCCACCATCCACACAAGAACATCATGACGACCAACATGTTGCTTGAGCTACTCCACATGGATCTATTCGACCCGATAGCTTACATAAGCATCGGCTGGAGTAAGTATTGTCTTATAATAGTGGATGATTATTCTCGCTTCACTTGGGTATTATTTTTGCAGGAAAAATCTCAAACCCAAGAAACTTTAAACGGGTTCTTGAGACGAGCTCAAAATGAGTTCGGATTAAGGATCAAGAAAATAAGAAGCGACAACGGGACGAAGTTCAAGAACTCTCAAATAGAAGGCTTTCTTGAGGAAGAGGGCATCAAGCATGAGTTCTCTTCTCTCTACACACCTCAGCAAAATGGTGTAGTGGAGAAGAATAGAACTCTATTGGACATGGCGAGGACCATGCTTGATGAGTACAAGACTCCGGACCGGTTTTGGGCTGAGGCGATTAACACCGCCTGCTACTCCATCAACCGACTCTACCTTCACCGAATCCTCAAGAAGACATCATATGAACTCCTCATCGGTAAAAAGTCTAATGTTTCATATTTTAGAGTCATTGGTAGCAAATGTTTTATTCTTGTTAAAAGAGGTAGAAAATCTAAATTTGCTCCTAAGGCTGTAGAAGGCTTTTTACTTGGTTATGACTCAAACACAAGGGCATATAGAGTCTTCAACAAATCCACTGGATTAGTTGAGGTTTCTTATGACACTGTGCTTGATGAAACTAATGGCTCTCAAGTAGAGCAAGTTGATCTTGATGAACTAGATGATGAAGAGGCTCTGTGCGTCGCACTAAGGAACATGTCCATTGGGGATGTGTGTCCTAAGGAATCCAAAGAGCCTCCACAAGCACAAGATCAACCATCATCTTCAAATCAAGCATCTCCACCAACTCAAGATGAGGATCAGGCTCAAGACAATGAAGAACATGTTCAAGAAGATGAGCCACCTCAAGAGGAGGGAAATGATCAAGGGGGAGATGACCATAACAAAGACAAGGAAGATGATCAAGAAGAATAGGGTCAAAGACCGCCACACCCAAGAGTCCACCAAGCGATTCAAAGAGATCACCCCGTGAACTCCATTCTCGGTGATATCCATAAGGGGGTAACCACTCGATCTCGTGTCGCTCATTTTTGTGAACATTACTCTTTTGTGTCTTCTATTGAGCCATACAAGGTGGAAGATGCATTAAGAGATTCGGATTGGGTGTTGGCAATGCAAGAGGAGCTCAACAACTTCACGAGGAATGAGGTATGGCATCTTGTTCCACGTCTTAACCAAAATGTTGTAGGAACCAAGTGGGTATTCCGCAACAAGCAAGATGAGCATGGTGTGGTGACAAGGAACAAAACCTGACTTGTAGCTAAAGGATATTCACAAGTCGAAGGTTTGGATTTCGGTGAAACCTATGCACCTGTAGCTAGGCTTGAATCAATTCGCATATTACTTGCCTATGCTACTTACCATGGCTTTAAGCTTTACCAAATGGACGTAAAAAGTGCCTTCCTCAATGGACCGATCAAGGAAGAGGTCTATGTTGAGTAACCTCCCGGCTTTGAAGATAGTGAGTACCCTAACCGTGTGTATAAACTCTCAAAGGCACTTTATGGGCTCAAGCAAGCCCCAAGAGCATGGTATGAATGCCTGCGAGATTTTCTTATCACTAATGGCTTCAAAGTCGGAAATGTCGATCCTACTCTCTTTACTAAAACAATTGCAAATGATTTATTTGTATGCCAAATTTATGTTGATGATATCATATTTTGGTCTACTAACAAATCTACTTGTGAAGAGTTTAGTAGGATTATGATTCAAAAATTCAAGATGTCTATGATGGGGGAGTTGAAGTATTTTCTAGGAATTCAAGTCAAGCAATTCCAAGAAGGCACCTTCATCAGCCAAACCAAGTACATACAAGACATACTTACCAAGTTTGGAATGAATGATGCCAAGCCCATCAAGACACCCATGGGAACCAATGGGCATCTCGACCTCGACACGGTAGGTAAATCCGTAGATCAAAAGGTATACCAGTCGATGATAGGATCTTTACTCTACTTATGTGCATCTCGACCGGATATTATGCTTTACATATGCATGTGTGCAAGATTCCAAGCCGATCCTAAGGAAGTTCACCTTAGGGCCGTGAAAAGAATCTTGAGATATTTAGTTAATACACCTAAGTTTGGACTTTGGTATCCCAAGGGATCCACTTTCGATTAATAGGTTATTCTGATGCTGATTGGGCAGGGTGTAAAATTGATAGAAAGAGCACATCAGGGATTTGTCAGTTTCTGGGAAGATCCCTGGTGTCTTGGGCTTCAAAGAAACAAAATTTAGTAGCTCTTTCTACCGCTGAAGCCGAGTATACTGTCGCAGGCCATTGTTGCGTGCAATTGCTTTGGATGAGACAAACCCTTAGGGACTATGGCTACAAATTGAGCAAAGTCCCTCTTCTATGTGATAGTGAGAGTGCAATCCGCATGGCGGATAATCCCGTTGAACACAGCCGCACTAAGCACATAGTCATTCGGTATCACTTTTTGAGGGATCACCAACAAAGGGGGATATTGAGATTGCTTATGTTAGCACCAATGAACAATTAGTCGATATCTTTACCAAACCATTAGATGAGAAAACCTTTACCAAACTTAGAAATGAGCTAAACATTCTTGATTCTCGGAACTTTGATTGATACTTTGCACACATAGCTCATTTATGTACCTTTGATCATATCTTTTCATGTCTACGACTAATGTGTTTTCAAGTGTATTCCTATGATAAGTCGTAGATTGAAAGGGAAATGGAGTCTTCGGTGAAGACAAGGCTTCCACTCCACTCCATCGGTATTATTTATCCTTCGCCGTCACTCTGCACCGCTCTCCACTTTGGTATAATCTTCACTCTTATTACTCATACCATTGAAGAGAAAGTAAAAAGGGCTCTCAAAAGACTCCGTTTTTGGCGATTAATGCCAAATGGGAGATATATTAAGCCCAAAGCAAAAGGACCGCACCACCACCAATTTCAAAGTTTAAAAAGAAGTTTTCAATTGGTATCTCAAGGTAAAATATTTAAAAGAGGATTTTTCAAATTGGTATCTAAAATATTTGGTCTTCTTTCAATTGGTAAAACCCTCTTGAATACTAAGAGGAGATTTTCATCCAGGGGGAGTTTTTTGTTTGAGTCAAAGGAAAAGCATTTGAAACAGAGGGAGAAAATTTCAAATCTTGAAAATGCTTCTTGCGAATCTTATTCATATATCTTTGACTATTTGCAAAAAGACTTTGAAAAGATTTTCCAAAAAGAATTTGCAAAAACAAAACAAGTGGTGCAAATGTGATCCAAAATGTTAAGTATCAAATCAAACTTATCTTAGAAATGCTTTCATAACTTATGCACATCTGTCAAAATGCAAACTAGTTACATTTTTACACTTTATATTTGCTTTGGTTTGTGTTGGCATCAATCACCAAAAAGGGGGAGATTGAAAGGGAAATAGTCTCAACATTTCCTATAATCGATTTTGGTATTTGACGACCATCACAAACCTTGTGGACTAACCAGTTTGCCTACCTTGGGCGTTATGGTGACGCGCTCCTCGATTTCGGCCTCCGTAGTCCTCTGGCGTGTGGTCATCCATGTATCATGTGTGTTTCTGTTCCTTCGTGTCAGACCCTCCCCTTTTATAGGCCAAGGTGGGAGGGAGTCAGTTACTGGTAGCTTCTCAAGGAAGGAGCTATTATGCCGTGGTAAAACGAGGTGTTCTACCTCGGTAAAGTCGTGCTTGTCAGCATTAGGGATGAAAACAGATGGAAAACCCCCTCTCCTGTTTCCATATCCGCATTTTATCAATGAAAACTGGGATCAAATCTGGAATAGTCGGGAACAGAAAGGGGAGCGGGATAAACGGAATTGCGAAAACGAACCAAAACAGAAATACTAATGGAAACTCATAATTTAATACAAATAGAAATGATATTGATGTTTGACTAGTGATTGATTGGCAGGACAATAACATAAAACAAATAGATATAGAGAGGTAACATTCTATTATTGTTTGGTTGCTAATAGTGTACATTTAGCTACATCCGATGCTATTTAAGACTTTAGACCACTTGTCATTGAAAAGAGCCGATGGCTACAATGGCCACTTGCACTATAATTTTTCACCTAAAGACACGAGACTTTAGTTTATATACTAATGTATATTAGGCTCGTCCTACATTTATCAAATACGAAAAAATATGGGTTCAATCTGGATAAAAATGGGATCTCGCAAAAACAGACGGAATAAACCCTCTCCCGTTTCCGTTCCGTTTCCATATTTTTTCTGTAAATACAAAAATGGTTGGGTCAAATATAGAAACGGGTACATGTCGGTACAGGATTTTACCCGTCTATTTTCATCCCTAGTCGGCATGTGCCTCGGTCGTCTAGGCTTATCTGGCCGCGCTCTTTAAGACTAGCTCATCGTGTTGCGTGTCGAAGAGCTTCGGTACCATCATTATTGTCCTTGTGCCACGCCGACCCATGGCCTTTATAGCCTGGGTCTGTCTCATCATGTTGCGGGTCATGTAGAGGACCAGTGCAATCAGGCCTAGGATGGGTAGGTCATGAGTGGAAGGAGGACCGACTCTCCCACTACAGCTCGATGTCAGGCACAATTAGTGCAGTCAGCCACTTACGGGGGGGCAGTCTTGGGTCAGGTGCATAATCCACTATAGTGGCTTCCTCTCGATTCGTCTGGCCCTCTTTTGGCTCCGCCTCGCCCGATCCTGGGCTCAGTGCCACAGGACTATCTGGGGCTGGGTGCTTCTGGGGCAGACCTTTCCCTTGTTCTTCTGTTGATTAGTGGGCCCTAGGGTCCTGGGGATCTTTTCCCTGACAGTAGCCCTAGGCCTCTGAGGGGAGTGTCTCCCCTTGGTCGCTTTTTTCTAGGTCGGGTGGAGCTTGCTCTGACCCCTTGAGTTCTGCTCCTGCTCGCCCCGAGGGGGTGTCTTTTAGTTCGGACACATTATTTACTTCTTAGGAGTTGGAACGTGTGATATTCTGGCCCCAGTGGATGGTTGTCACACCCGAATTTAAGGGCAAACCCGGGAGCGTCTCAAATATGTGCTAGGATCAAGTCTCACACATATGATGACTCACGGCACATAAATCAATGTCACATCTTTATTATATAATAGAAGTTAAGTATAAAATAACTAAATAAAATACACCATATGACGACAATGATCCTCCATCATCATAGTTGACTGAGATACGACAACCTAGATTTCTTCGAACTCATTGTACCATCCTTCATGCTACTCATCTTGGCAGTACCTATTCTTGATCCGGTGTGATTATAGCAAGGGTGAGCTCACATACGGTCATCGCTCAACAAGTGTGGGGAATAATGTGCATGAGCTCACTTACAGTGGGGGCTCATGTGTAGCGTAAGACTCAACAAAGAAAATGGTTAAGGCTAAGCAATGCTTTTAAATAAGTTAGTCAACATTTTATTATCAATTATTAAGTATAAGTGTATACCAAACCAATTAAATAATTGATCACAACTAATAATAAATCCCACAATGCAATGCAAATGATAGGTTAAGTTTAATTCCATAAATTACTCATGTTAAGTCCAAACCACTCATGACCATGAGCACAACTGATATATCAGTTTTACACTCTACAGAGGTGGCACATCTTTATCCACAAGTCGCGTAAAAGTTCAGAGAACTTTGCACCCAACCACGCATATGCTGGCCAAGCATAATACCACACTACTGAGGTGCAGTTACATAGGGACGCTACGAGGCCTTTACAAATTTCCACTAGCATGAGAAAACCCGCTACAGTTTCACGACAAAGAAGCATAGGCCTTTTCTCACGCTTTGTAACCTCATCGCAGTAATTACAACCAACACTATACTCTGCAGCGATGCCAAGCCGCTTCCCCTTTTGGGAAATAGTTATCTCACACTAGCTTTTCTAATTAATTAGCCAAAACCAGAGCCATATAGTTCTTGTGGTTGCACAGTTGTCTCGGATGGTTCTCCATGTTCCAATTAACAAACTAATCTTACCATGTATCATAATGAAGCCAACAATAATAAATCATAATGGAACATGAGCATGAATCATAAATATCATTAACCCAATAATCAGGTAGAGCAATAGCAAGGCTACCTAATAATTCATTTGTATACAAGGTGTGGGGTAAACAAAACTAGATAATTTATTATGTCCCATCAAGTTAATCTAAGCATGTCAAGGTGATTATGAGAAACAAGAACATTATTAGGTCAAATAATGTGATCAAGGACGCAACTTGCATTTTACTTGTGATAACCTCGTTGTCAAGAAGTTGCCCCAAAAGTCGAGCTTCGAATTTCTCGTCACCTCACTTCTATGTGCAGCAATACATATAGATAGACATATAATAGGTAAAAATAACATTGCATCAAAGATGGTAAACAACTCACACAATAATATTTTACGCGTCGCTACGAGATCATATGCTTGAGAACCGCTAAAATCAGAATTAAAACAAGAAAGATATGGATTTTCTAAGCTTTTTATATTTATTTTTATGCTAAAATAAATTTCAGTTTTTATTTCATATAAGCCGACGTTCTGGTGTACCGCGGCTATATTTTTCTAAAGTCCTGGGTTAAATATATAAACTTCAGACCTAACTGTATTGATTTCTACATATACACAGATTGTGGGTTGATTTATACATAGAACAGGATCTCTTAGCAAAACCCTGCGGTGAAGGATTACGCGATGCCCCGAGCCCTTCGATCTTGAATGAATGTGAAAGGGAAATAGTCTAAATATTTCCTATAATCGATTTTGGTGTTTGACGACCATCATAAACCTTGTAGACTAACCAGTTTGTCTAGTTGGTCACTTCACAGGTGCATAAGTTCATCTACAACCATTCTAAGTCGACTGTCTGGAATACCGTAGATTATTCCGGACAGGAGAAGCTTTTTGGAAAAACACCTAAGCGCGGACCGTCCGCGGCACCAAGGTGACCCTCGGACAGGAACACTGCATAAACGCAAGTCTACACTACGGACCGTCCGATGGAGAAGCGAGCACCGTCCGAGACCAAGCGCGGATCGTCCGGCCTCAAGCGCGGACCGTCCGGTCGTGAAGAACCAGAAAAACCCGAAGCTGTTGATGTACAGGGGCGGACCGTCCGGACCAGGGGCGCGAACCGTCTGCGGTTTGCAGAAAAGGAGCAACGGCTAGGAAGTGGTTGGGGGCTATAAATACAACCCCAACCACTCCATTCACTTCACCCAAGCACTCCAATCTTTCACATTCAATACAAGAGCTAGCAATCCATTCCAAGACAAAATCAAAGCTTCCAATCTCTCCAAGTTTCACAATTGAGACAAGTGATCATTAGTGATTAGTGACTTGAGAGAGAGAGATCTGTGTGTTATTTGTCGCTTGGCTTTTGCAATCGTGCTTTCTTCTTCTCCCATTCTTATTCTCAAGTGACTTCTAATCAAAGCAAGAGACACCAAGTGTGTGGTGGTCCTTGCGGGGTCTAAGTGACCCGTTTGATTAAGGAGAAAGCTCACTCGGTCTAAGTGACCGTTTGAGAGAGGGAAATGGTTGAAAGAGATCCGGTCTTTGTGACCACCTCAACGGGGACTAGGTTCTTTGGAACCGAACCTTGGTAAAACAAATCACTGTGTTCATCTGCTTTATTTCTTGGTTGATTTGTTTTCCCTCTCTTCCGGACTCGGATTTAATTCTAACGCTAACCCCGGCTTGTAGTGTGTGGTTAAGTTTGTAAATTTCAGATTCCGCCTATCCACCCCCCTCTAGGCAACCTTCAATTGGTATCAGAGCTCGATACTTCATTAGAGTCTAACCACTCGAAGTGATGTCGGGAGGATCCGCCATGAGGGAGATGGAAACGGACACAAGCCGCGGGAAGGCTCCATCAAGGGAGTCCGGCACCAAAGGAAGGGAGGACTCACCTCTCAGCGTCAAGTCGCACCAGAGTGGCGACAAGAAGAAGAAAATGAAGAAAGTGGTTTACTACGAGACCGACTCTTCGTCGCCCTCCACCTCCGGCTCCGACGCACCGTTCGTCACTTCTAAGCGCCATGAGCGCAAGAAGTTTAGTAAGATCCCCTTACGCTATCCCCGCATTTCCAAACGCACTCCTTTACTTTCCGTCCCACTAGGCGAACCACCGTTTTTTTACGGTGAAGATTATTGTATGTGGAGTGATAAAATGAGGCATCATCTAACCTCACTCCATGATAGCATTTGGGATATTGTTGAGTTTGGAGCGCAGGTACCATCCGTAGGGGATGAAGGATATGATTCGGACGAGGTCGCTCAAATCCGGCACTTCAACTCCCAAGCTACCACTATATTCCTCGCCTCTCTATGTCGAGAGGAGTATAATAAGGTGCAGGGGTTGAAGAGTGCCAAGGAGATTTGGGACGTACTAAAGACCGCGCACGAAGGGTGAAAGGGAATTAGGCTTACACCTATTTTCTAGTTGATTTTAGTGGTTGAATTGCCCAACACAAATAATTGGACTAACTAGTTTGCTCTAGTCTATAAGTTCTACAGGTGTCAAAGGTTCACAATAAGCCAATAAAAAGACCAAGGAAGGGTTCAAACAAAGAGAGCAAAAGACATTCCAAAGGCACCCTGGTCTGGCGCACCGGACTGTCCGGTGTGCCACCGGACAGTGTGCGGTGCACCAGGGCACTCGACGCTGAACTTGCTACCTTCGGGAAATTCCAAGGACGCTCCGCTATAATTCACCGGACTGTCCGGTGCACACTGGACTGTCCGGTGTGCCAGTGGAGCAACGACTACTTCGCGCGCAACGGTCGTTTGCAACCGCATTCAATGCGCTACAGTGCGCGCCAGAGTCAGCACGCACAGTTGGCGCACCGGACAGTCTACAGGATCTGTCCGGTGCACCACCGGACAACCCAGGGGCCCCACAAGTCAGAGCTCCAACGGTCGAACCCCAACGGTCTGCTGACGTGTCTGGCGCACCGGACAGTGTCCGGTGGCGCACCGGACTGTCCGGTGCGCCATGCGACAGCACACTTCCAACAGCCATTTTTGGTGGTTGGAGCTATAAATACCCCAACCACCCCACATTCAATGGCATCCAAGTTTCTATACTTCTACACCTTACAAGAGCTATAGCATTCAATACAAGACACACCAAAGAGATCAAATCCTCTCCCAACTCCACACAAAGCTTTAGTGATTAGAGAGAGAGATTTGTTGTGTTCATTTGAGCTCTTGCGCTTGGATTGCTTCTTTTTTTTCTCATTCTTCTTGTGATAAACTCAATTGTAACCAAGGCAAGAGACACCAATTGTGTGGTGGTCCTTGCGGGAACTTTGTGTTCCGTTTGATTGAGAAGAGAAGCTCACTCGGTCTAAGTGACCGTTTGAGAGAGGGAAAGTGTTGAAAGAGACTCGGTCTTTGTGACCACCTCAACGGGGAGTAGGTTTGCAAGAACCGAACCTCGGTAAAACAAATCATCGTGTCTCGCTCTTTATTTGCTCACGATTTGTTTTGAGCCCTCTCTCTCTCTCGGACTCGTTTCTATTTCTAATGCTAACCCGACTTGTAGTTGTGCTTAAGTTTACAAATTTCAGATTCGCCCTATTCACCCCCCTCTAGGCGACTTTCAAAGGGGATGAGGTGACCAAGATCACCAAGCGGGAGACGATCGAGGGGAAGCTTGACTGATTCATTCTCAACCAAGGAGAGGAGCCACAAGCAATGTACAACCGGCTCAAGACCTTGGTCAACCAAGTGCGCAACCTCGGGAGCACCAAATGGGATGACCATGAAATGGTCAAGGTTATTCTAAGATCACTTGTTTTTCGCAATCCTACACAAGAGCATGGTATGAATGCCTAAGAGATTTTCTTATCACTAATGGCTTTAAAGTCAGAAAAGCCGATCCTACTCTCTTTACTAAAACTATTGACAAAGATTTGTTTGTATGCCAAATTTACGTTGATGATATCATCTTTGGGTCTACTAACAAATCTACCTGTGAAGAGTTTAGTAGGATCATGATTCAAAAAATCGAGATGTCTATGATGGGGGAGTTGAAGTATCTTCTAGGATTTCAAGTCAAGCAACTCCAAGAAGGCACGTTCATCAGCCAAACCAAGTACATTCAAGACATACTTACCAAGTTTGGAATGAAGGATGTCAAGCCCATCAAGACACCCATGGGAACAAATGGGCATCTCGACCTCGACACGGGAGGTAAATCCGTAGATCAAAAGGTATACCGGTCGATGATAGGATCTTTACTCTATTTATGTGCATGTCGACCGGATATCATGCTTTCTGTATGCATGTGTGCAAGGTTCCAAGCCAATCCTAAGGAAGTTCACCTTAGGGCCATGAAAAGAATCTTGGGATATTTAGTTTATACACCTAAGTTTGGTCTTTGGTACCCCAAGGGATCCACTTTTGATTTAATAGGATATTCTGATGTCGATTGGGCAGGGTGTAAAATTGATAGGAAGAGCACATCAGGGACTTGTCAGTTTCTGGGGAGATCCCTAGTGTCTTGGGCTTCAAAGAAACAAAACTCAGTAGCTATTTCTACCATCGTAGCCGAGTACATTGCGGCAGGCCATTGATGTACGCAATTACTATGGATGAGGCAAACCCTCAGGGACTATGGCTACAAATTGAGCAAAGTCCCTCTTCTATGTGATAATGAAAGTGCAATCCGCATGATGGATAATCCCATTGAACACAGCCTCACTAAGCACATAGACATTCGGTATCACTTTTTAAGGGATCACCAATAAAGGGGGGATATCGAGATCGCTTATGTTAGCACCAAATAACAATTAGCCGATATCTTCACCAAACCACTAGATGAGAAAACCTTTACCAAACTTAGGAATGAGCTAAACATTCTTGATTCTCGGAATTTTGATTGAAACAATGCACACATAGCTCATTTATATGCTTTTGATCATCTCTCTTTTATGTCTACGACTAATGTGCTTTCAAGTGTATTTCTATGCTAAGTCGTAGATTGAAAGGGAAATGGAGTACTCGACGAAGACAAGGCTTCCACTCCACTCTACCGGTATCATTCATCCTTTGTCGTTACTCCGCACTCCAAATTGGTATAAACCCTTCACTCTTATTTACTTATACCAATGGGGAGAGGGTTTAAAAGGGCTCACAGAAGTCTCCGTTTTTGGTGAATAATGCCAAATGGGGAGAAATATTAAGCCCAAAGCAAAAGGACCGCACTACCACCCTTCAAAAAATTTTATTTGATGTATTTCAAATTAGTGTGATTATTTTCAATTGGTATCTAAATTCCAAATATATTTCCAATTGGTATCTATCAAAACCCTCTTGAAAACTAAGAGGAGAATTTCATTCAGGGGGAGTTTTTGTAAAGTCAAAGGAAAAGTATTTGAAACAGGGGGAGAAATTTCAAATCTTAAAAATGCTTCTTGCAATCTTATTCATATACCTTTGACTATTTGAAAAAGATTTTGAAAAGATTTTTCCAAAAGAATTTGCAAAAACAAAACAAGTGGTGCAAATGTGGTCTAAAATGTTAAATATCAAATCAAACATTTATACTTAGAAATACTTACGTTTCAAAATAACTTATGTACATATGTCAAAATGCAAGCTAGTTACATTTCTACACTTCATATTTGCTTTGGTTTGTGTTGGCATCAATCACCAAAAAGAGGGAGATTGAAAGGGAAATAGTCTCAATATTTCCTATAATCGATTTTGGTGTTTGACGACCATCATAAACCGTGTAGACTAACCAGTTTGCACAGTTGATCACTTCACAGGTGCATAAGTTCGTCTACAACCATTCTAAGTCGATTGTCCAGAATACCGTAGATTATTCCGGATAGGAGAAGCTTTTTGGAAAAACACCTAAGCGCGGACCGTCCGGGCCCTTGCGGCGGACCGTTCGCGGCACCAAGGTGACCCTCGGGCAGGAACACTGCATAAATGCAAGTCTACACTACGGATCGTCCGATGGAGAAGCGAGCATCGTCCGAGACCAAGCGCGGACCGTTCGTCCTCAGGCGCGGACCGTCCGGTCGTGAAGAACCAGAAAACCCGAAGTCGTTGATGTACAGGGGCGCGGACCGTCCGCGGTGTGTAGAAAAGGAGCAACGGCTAGGAAGTGGTTGGGGGCTATAAATACAACCCCAACCACCTCCATTCACTTCACCCAAGCACTCCAATCTTTCACATTCAATACAAGAGCTAGCAATCCATTCGAAGACACAATCAAAGCTTCCAATCTCTCCAAGTTTCGCAATTGAGACAAGTGATCATTAGTGATTAGTGACTTGAGAGAGAGAGTGTGATCTGTGTGTTATTTGTCGCTCTTGTCGCTTGACTTTTGCAATCGTGCTTTCTTCTTCTCCCATTCTTATTCTCAAGTGACTTGTAATCAAAGCAAGAGACACCAAGTGTGTGGTGGTCCTTGCGGGGTCTAAGTGACCCGTTTGATTAAGGAGAAAGCTCACTCGGTCTAAGTGACCGTTTGAGAGAGGGAAAGGGTTGAAAGAGACCCGGTCTTTGTGACCACCTCAACAGGGACTAGGTTCTTTGGAACCGAACCTCGGTAAAACAAATCATCGTGTTCATCCTCTTTATTTCTTGGTTGATTTGTTTTCCCTCTCTTTCGGACTCGGATTTAATTCTAACGCTAACCCTGGCTTGTAGTGTGTGCTTAAGTTTGTAAATTTCAGATTCCGCCTATCCACCCCCCTCTAGGCGACTTTCAGAATGGCCTAGATTAGAAGCTTATTTTCATTGAACTAGTATCCATCGACGGCGTAGGATCTTAGATCGACGGCGCACATTAACCCACACGAGGCATGGTTCATCAATCATTACTTTAGCTTATAGATCATAGATATCACACATACATATAACATGTTCATTAATTGATGCATAAAAGATATGTGTATAGTTTTGTTTTGCTAAAATGTGATAGCTCGTTGAGCTCACGAGCTAGCTTGTTAACAAATCGAGCTAGGATGTTAGCTCAACTCATGAACAAATTCAAATGAGCTAAGTTGACCATGAACCAAACGAGTCGACGATTCACGAGTATTTCGTCCAGCACTACTTATATCCTTCTAAATTTGCAGGAGTGGTATACAAAGAATTGGATCCACAAGTAGACGGTAGTGAATGGGAAATGTGCCTTTGGGTCATTTCTAAGTATTTTGGTGATTAAGTGCCAACACAAATGGTCTAAGTGTTAAACTGAGCCAAATGGTGAATGAAGTGCAAATCGACACAAAGGTATGATTCTAGACTTAGTACATTGTTTTTTGTGTACTAACATATTTGTCTAAGTGCTAGAATCAGAGAAAAGACAAAAGGAAAAAGGACTTGGCTGTGCAGCCAAGACTCTGCGCAGTCTGGGTGCATCGGACTGTCCGGTGGTGCACGGGACAGTGTCCGGTGCGCCAGGCTGACTTTGGTCAAACTGGCAGCTCTCGGGATTTCGTCGGCGGCGTACGGCTAAAAATCACCGGACTGTCCGGTGGTGCACCGGACTGTCCGGTGAGCCAATAGTCGGCCGCACCAACAGTCGACCGCGCAATCCACGCGTGACGCGTGGCCGAGCCAACGGTCTGATGGGGGCACCGGACTGTCCGGTGTGCACCAGACAGTGTCCGGTGCGCCAACGGCTCCAAATCTTCAACGGTCGGCTGCGCCAGTTTAGGAAGGTGATCTGCACCTGACAGTGAACAGTGCATGTTCGGTGGTGCACCGGACTGTCCGGTGCACCACACAACAGAAGGCAAGGATTGCCTTCTCAGATTGTTTCCAACGGCTCCTAGCTGCCTTGGGGCTATAAAAGGGACCCCTAGGCGCATGGAGGAGAATACCAAGCATTCTTTGATCATCTCTAAGCACCAAGACTTCATTCTAGCGCGTTTGATTCTTTGTGATAGCAATTTGAGCTCCCCTTGAGTTGAGAACTCCGTGTGTGAACTTAGAGCTCAAGTTGTGACTAGTGTGCGTGTTTGAGCTGTTGCTTTTTGAAAGTGCATTCATCCCTTTTGTGAGTTTTGGTGATTTGGATAACAACACATTTAAAGGTCTAACAAGTTTGCTAAGTGTTGAACAGGAAATTCAGTATGATGAACATACTTGAATAGTGTATAATGATCAGTGAACAAGGTTCAACACAAGGTCAAATAACCAGTGAGACAATGCAAATGGATATAATATGGTCTCTATATTGGTTTGAATATATAGACAAGACCTGAGAAATCACTATGCATAAATATGATCATAATAGAGATTGAGGTGATTAAGAGGATTGGTCAAGCCAAAGTAAATAAGATATGAGGAACCGTGAATTGGCTTGACCATATTACTATTAGTCCATATATATGAATATATGAGAATCAAACTGGAGCTTGATTGATCTTAGCAGTTATATCTAGATGACAATCAAGCAAGATTCACAATATTGAAGAAATGATTCTCTCAATGGATGCTCAATATGATGTGACTCAAGAATGGCTTGATATGGTGAAGATAGCAAGGAAAGGGCTTCGAGGAACTAAGCGAAGGTGAAGGCCAAGCGACGGCTTGTAGACCGAGGACCATGGCTAAGGTGAAGAAGAGAGTACTTGCACTAAGTCGATGAACTAATCAGCTATGAAGAGTTACAACATGTTGATGCATCAGTAAGGTGACTTGAAGCCATGATTTGAACTCATATATGGTGAAATGGCACAAGTCACAGGCTCTATTTGTGTTTGCTTCAAAAGGTGAGACAAAGATGTTTGTGATCCTTATGAAGCAACATCATGGAGAAATCACACTTGAGACACCAATGACTCAAGGAGTTTACTTAATTATATTTTATTTGACTTGAGTATAGGAATCGTCGTACTATCAAGGGGGATCCATAAAGAAGGTTGGTGTTGGTACTAAAGCTCAAAATCCTTGATCTAAAACTTCCATTTTACCCTTGTTAATCCTTAGTGAAAGTATGTAGTACAACCTTTTTAAGTCTATCTTGGCCAAAATTACTTTTTGGAAAAACAGGTTCAACCGGTTTTAAAACAGGTTCAACCGGTTTTTGCACTGTTCACCTTTTTTGAAAATACTGGTTCAGCCGGACACTCAACCGGACACTCAACCGGTTTTTGTCTGGTGGAAACAGGTTCAACCGGTTTTAAAACAGGTTCAACCGGTTTTTGCACTGTTCACCTTTTTTCTGCCAGTCTGCTGTGTCAGCCAAAAAGCTGTGCGCAGCTTTTTGAAAACCGGTTCGACCGGTTTTGGGACCGGTTCAACCGGTTTTTGGGCAGAAAAGTCAAAAACGGCTAGTTTTGGAGCCCCACCTATATATACTCACTCCCACCTCTCTCCTCCACAGAAGAGCACGACTTGGACTCCATTTCTAACCTGAGAAACACCTCCCACTCTCTCTCACACACCTCTTGCTTCTCCCATTTCAAATCTTTGGAGAGAAATCTTTGAGTGAGATTGAAGAGCTGCGATTTTGGTGCTTCATCTCTAAATCCCTCTTGCTCTTCTTCATTCGAGCTTTGGTACTACATCGAGTTCTTTGTGGATTCATTACTCTTGGAGCTTCTAGCTCCTAGACGACTAGGTGTCGCTTGTGAGTCTCCAAATCTTGTGGAAGACCACAAGAAAGTTTGTATTACCCGCTCGTTTGAGCAAAGATTATTGTGTGGGCTTGACCTTTGTGGTCGGCAAAGGGAGGATTAGGGTTGAAAGAGACCCGGCTCTTTGTGGGCGCCTCAACGAGGAAGTAGGGCACCTTGGTGGTGTGACCGAACCTCGGGATAAATCTTGTGTCTCTTGTGTTCTTGCTCATTGTGTTTGCTTGTGTTCTTCGTTCTCTCACCATTCCGTGAAAGATTGTTTATATCTTTTTGGTGTGTGGATTTTGAGAAGTGCCCTTCTCAGATCTACTACTTTGAACCCTGTGGATCATTTAGAACATCTCATTTCCAAAGTTAACTGGGTGAATTTTGAGATCAATTCAGTTTTACCCAGTTTGCTTCTAGTTTTTGTTGAAAAAGTTTTAACTTGCCTATTCACCCCCCCTCTAGGCAACTTCCAATTGGTATCAGAGCCTAATCCTCGTTCTAACGCTTAACCGCGTGAGGAAAAGATCATGTCGGGGGGACTAAGAAACGAAAGTGCTTCTAAGCTTGAAAAAGTTGAGATTGTCTCGACTTCATCTTTTGGTGCAGATGTTGATCCTAGGGCAATAGATCTTGCCATGAGAATCGCCGAAAGGATGTTCCTCAAAATGAAGGAAGATGAGGCGAAGAACAAAATTGAAGAAGAAAATGATCGATGGAGACCAAACGACGAATCCACCTCTTCACAAGGTTTGTCTTTCAAATCCACTTCTCATATGTGCTTCATTGCTAATGGGAGTGACAGTGAAAGCGAAAGTGAGGATGAGGAGGAGCAAGAAAGTGATAGTGAAGATGAGGATGATCTTCAACAATTCTTCGCTCAGCTAAGCAAGAAACATCGGATGAGCTTGCTCAAACTCATGAAAAGAGCGGAAGAACAAAAAGAAATGCTTCATAAGCAAGAAGACTTCCTCATTAGAAAAATCGAAGACTTAGAGAAGTTGACCAAAGAGCATGAGAAGCTAAAGTGCTCTCATGATGATTTGGTCCAAAGGTATGAAGACATTTCAATTGAGCAAATTAAAGTTGTTAATCATTCATCATATATTGCTCAATTAGAAAATAAAAATGCTATGTTCAGGAACACGATAGAAAGGCTAAATATTGAAAATCTAGCTTTGCAAGAAAAACATGATATGCTTGTGTGCTCTCATAATAAATTTATGGATTCACATATCATGTTAGAAATGGCTCATGAGGTTGTGTTAACTAATTTGAAATCATACCAACCTCACTTATGCACATGTACTCACACAGAAACTATATTATCATGTGCTAACAAATGTTGCACTCAAGAAAGCCAATCTTCCATTGAGCTAAAACTTTCAGGAACAAGTAATGTTTCCTATGCAAAAGAAAACAATGAGCTCAAGGAAGAAAATGAGAAGTTAAAAAGGAGCTTGATTCAATTGAAGGGAAAGTGTCATGCTCAACCTTCTCAAGATAACCGTGATAATATGGTGAAAAAGCTTGAGAAGGGGACAATAGTAGCATGCACAAAACCCCTTCAAAAGAATATCAAGCTTTCCAAGAAGGACATGAGCAAACATCAAGAGAAGAAAGCCAAAGCTCATGACAAGTGTCTCAACCACGCCTCCACATGCTCCACACAAGGTAACAAACAAGTCACTCTTCCAAATAAGAGAAGATGCGCTAGAAAGTGTTATCAATGTCATGAGAAGGGACATGAGATTAAGTCATGTCCCTACACAAAGGATAGTGGCTTAAATTTGGAAAGAAAGAGGCTCACTAACCATGTAGCAAACAAGAAGCAAGGCAAGAAGGAGTCTTGCAAAATTAAAAATCAAATTTGCTACACTTGCCGAAGAAAGGGACACCTATGCAAGGATTGTCCCATGAGTGAGTATCCTAAGCCTACCATGTCAATTCATTCATATTCACTTAGGAGACCCAAAAATGACACTTGTGCTAGAAAGGTAAGTAGTTTACCTAAAACTAGCACAAAGGCCATTTGGGTGCCTAAGTATTTATTAGCTAACCTTGGTGGACCCATCCAAAAATGGGTACCAAAATGTACTTAATAAGTTTTGCAGGTACTCAGAGATGATATGAAACTTTGGGGTGCTTGAGCAGTTTAACTCAATTTTTATCTCAAGCTATCAATCTTACATTGTCTATTCTTTTAAGATTGGCCCAAAGATGAATTGAGTTGTTATATCACTAACTTCATATTCATCTCTAGCAAGAACTCGTGTTGTAGGGAATAAGGATTAACCTTTGTGGGAATCAAGCAAAAGGCCTACAACCAAGTGATATCCAAAGGATGGTAACAATTAATTCTTAAGTGCACATTGCTTTTAATTGGTATATTCCTTTGTGTCTTTTGTAGCCACATAGGAAAAATGAAGCACTTGAGAATGAACTTAAAAGATTTTACCTTGCTTTGGAAAGGATCTAATTATATGGTAGATTGCAAGTTCATATTTTTATATTGTGACAATCTACATGCTTTAAATTGATTGTATGTATCTTGTGGCATATTTCAAGTTAATCATCATATTATTGACATGACCTAGACATAAAGAGTATTATCCCATGTTCTTAAATGAATAGAGTGCTAAGTAAGAAATTCAAATTCTTATAGCACTTACCAAATGGGGAATTCTCTATATGACTAGAGTTGTGAGACTAATGTTTCTATCTAAGTGTTTATGTAGTCTCACAACATGAGAATGTGTTTCCCAAATGGAGTGTGTCATTCAACATTCAAAGAAGATCGAACCAATACTATGTGATGTATTCATTCTTGTTTAAATTGGTTTTGAGTCTTCTTCATTAATCACTCACCATGCTATGAATTAAACTTGCCATGTAAACTTAATCAAATAATCATGCCACTTTCATCTTTTTTACAATTGATGTTATGCATGATGCTTGTAAGGGTAATTTAGTTCATATCATGAGGTTTCCTTGTTTTAGTAACCTTCTTGTCATTCATATACTAGAGGTTGCTAAATAGGAAACTATTGCTTGTGTTACTAATACAATCTCTTTTAAGATATTTAATGGAAATTCATAAGTAGAGATTGTGCTCTTTAAATTGGTAAAATCACAAGCTTTAAAGGTTAATCTTCACCTAAAAGGAAGATTAGGAATGTTCAAGGCAAAGGTATGGAACAAATTGCTTCAATTGGTAGTTGATCAATAGTAGTTCCTTCCAAGTGGCATCTTTCAATTGGTAATAATATATTCTATGGAAAGGAATGTCAATATGAAGGTTAAATTCTTTTTGGCTTAAATTTGTAAATTAATGCATATTGTGAATTCACTGCTCCATGTGCATTAACTTAAAAGGAATTTAATTTATGCCTTTACGCCTCATAAATGATGATTTGTTTGCCATTCATATATAGATATCATCATTCATTAAATACTTCCTTGTACTACTAATACCTCTTTTCAAAGTGTTTTATCGACTAGTTTTAAAAGGAAAAGAGATAACAAAGAAGGAAGTCTCCACAAATGATGAAAAGAAGAATACTAAGGTGACACCACCACAGATAGTAAGATCTATCAAATTGGTATAACAAATGGTACATTCTATATGGTGGTAAGTATTCTTAGGCATAAGTTAATTCATTGCAAATTTGTCATGCCTTGACCATGATATGTAATGTACTCCTCATGAGACTCATAACTGAATTGAAAGTGCATATGGCAAGTCATTCAAATACTTGATGCACATATCTAGTGGGAGAACATTATATATCTTGTGTCATAGAGAATAAGTTTCACTTGAGTAAGCTATACTAAGACAATCCAAAATGGTAAATTTGTATCTCATTCATATGGATTGTAATCTTTGTTTTCTAAATAGCTACTCTTGATGCAGTTTAAAATTCCCTTATCGTTAAATCTAAAAGTGCATAAGAATCCTTTTTGTTGATATTCATCACATACATATGCACTAACATGGATATGATTTTTAAACTGTAAAAGGTACAATTAGTGATCCATACTCTCTAAATTTTGGAAACCCATATTTTGATATCTTAGAAATCTACTTCAATCGGTATCCATATGCTTCACATTGAATTGGATCACTAAGTTGTAAATTCCATGCATAACTTGTCTTTATGATATGAATGCTTGTGCAACTAACCTTGATAAGGTAGGTGCACCCAAGGTCAAGCTAGGTTCATCATCAAGAAGGCAACACAATGATGTATCAAGAAAAGGAGAAAAGACTCCTATTCTTAACTCTTGCTCTTATCTGTGAGTTTACATATTAACTTGGAACCATAGTTAGATGGTTGTCAAGTATATGTGGATGCCTACACAAAGAGAAAGGCCACAATAAGGAATGTGTGGGTACTCAAGGATCTTACTACTAATCTCAAAGGACCCAATTCAAATTGGGTACCAAGATATGAAGCTTAAACTTGTTTTGCAGGATCACTCCTTCAATGGATCAAGTTGGGTGTTCGATAATGAATGTATAAATCATATTTGGAGATAGTAGCAACGGTGGTAACAACTGAATCTCAAGTGCATATTTTTTTAAAAAAATCTTATCTCCTTTGTGACTTGTGTAGCCACTAAGGAAGAAGAAGCACCTGAGGACATACATCAGTTGTTGATTATGAAATAAAGGTCCAATTGGAAGAAAAATGAATCTTATCATATGATCAATAATTCAAAACTATGTGATGTATTATCTATCTCTAATTAATTTGGATTTGATTCTTCCATATTAGACACTCACCATAATATGGCTTAAATTAGACCTTTGGACTTCATTGAATAACCATGCATATCTAAATCTATGTCATTCAATAATGTATTGTGTATAAAGGATTAAGAGAAATTTAGTCCATATTATGAGGTTTCTTTATTTTTAGCAACTCACCTGCCTTCCACATAAAAAAGGGTTGCTAAATAAGAAACTAGTGCTTGTGCTACTAATGCCATCTCTTGTGTTGAGTTTATCCATAGAAAATCTATGTTAAGAGATGGTGCTTGTTTTAAATTGGATAAATCACAAGCTTAAATGATACTATTCAACTAAAGTAAGATGAAGTTGATAAGAGGCCAAGACTGATGGGCATGAATGAAAATCATCTTGCTTTGTGCAAAAATAATGTCAAGCCTATCAAAAGCTAAGATGGAAATTCATGATTATAATGGAGACCATGTGGCGTAGAACAAAGGTGTGTCACTCCATGAACTATTGTATTACATTTTTTGTATCTAGGCTCTTACATGCTAGTGTGTGCATGTATATGCAATATCTTAAGTCTCACCATAAGGTTGCACTAGTGGTGATGATTATAGAATCTCTAGATATTTGATTAATACCTCTTGTGGTGATGTCATAAGTTTGTCTTAAGTCATCTTAGTGAGGTATGAGTCAAACATGCTAACTTCTCAAGAATCTTGGCTTAAAATATTGTATATCATGTCTATTAGTATACCTTTTGATTATGAGTAATTCCTTCAATTGGTGCAATTTCATATTTTCATACTTTATTTGTACCAATGTTCAAATTGTAGAACTTAATCCCCTGACCTCACAATTCCAAGTGCATAAGGTAAAACAAGTATTCATCACTTGTATGCACACATTTAGGGGGAGAATGGTCTATAATTTGAATCTTTGAGACTAACTTCATTTTCAAGTCTATCATGTGTGTAGTCTCAAATTAGAAAGGAATCTTCGGGCAAAGACAATCGCTTCCACTGCAAATTTTGATGGGTATCAAAGATTCTTTGCTCCAATAAATGTATCTTCTATACATTTCATAAGAGAATGAGTTTCTCTTGTTTATGCTACTCCAACGTCATCTAAAATTGGTAAATATGTATCGCATCGTTTTGGATTACAAATATCTGAAGTAGCATAGCTTATAGATTCTCCTGTCTAGAACTTAATTGATTAAATAGTGCACATGTTTCTTATGTTGCATGATTATGTTCAATTGATACTCCTTTTATGCCAATGGTACTTTAAGTTGCAAATAAGTACTCTCAACAGGTATCAATTGAATTCATATATATATGTGTGCACTAAAACTTGAGGACAACTTAGTGTAATATGCAATTAGTGATCTGATTATCTATCAAATTGTATCAATTGGTGGTTTTCAATTGATATTTTTCATACATGATCACTAGTTGTATAATTCATACTTGTGCAATTTTTATGCTGCCTCTTGTTATGATAAGAAAATGCTAGGTGACATCTAGACTCCAGGTATCAAGATTTATCTTTCAATTAGTATGACAATATTCATTTGATATCTTGGACCTATGTCACAATTATGCCAACAAGAGATTGCAAAATGAACTCTAAATACAACACAAGTGTGGAACACCCCTTTGAAAAGGTAAAACACAAAGGTACATCACTTATGACACTTCTCCATTACCTTTGTGCCATATAAGGACCCTTTTCATGATAGTGTGTTCAAATCTTGATTAATCATAATTTCTACCCTTTATATTCTTTATATCTTTTTTTTGGAGATTTATGACAAAGGGGGAGAAATTGTGCATTAAAGCTTACCTTTAGTCTTATGTAACTAAGTGTAAGAAGACTTTTGAAAAGGGGGGAGAAATAATTGACAAAAGGGGGTTGAATCATAAGTAAAACATAAGATGAAGGAAATTGATGAGTGCATAATATGTCATGAGCATCATGTTTATTTATGACACAAAGCACCCTATGAATAGTATGATATAAGTTGTCTTTACTCTTTGACCCAAATATGTGGTTTTGGCATTTGAGTACAAAATTGGTATTTTCTGAAATGCACATATTTAGGGGGAGGAAACTATATCATAGGATTCAAAATCTTATTTATCAAATCTTATGTAAGCTTTAAATGTGTTGTCATCAATCACCAAAAAGGGGGAGATTGAAAGTGCATTCATCCCTTTTGTGAGTTTTGGTGATTTGGATAACAACACATTTAAAGGTCTAACAAGTTTGCTAAGTGTTGAACAGGAAATTCAGTATGATGAACATACTTGAATAGTGTATAATGATCAGTGAACAAGGTTCAACACAAGGTCAAATAACCAGTGAGACAATGCAAATGGATATAATATGGTCTCTATATTGGTTTGAATATATAGACAAGACCTGAGAAATCACTATGCATAAATATGATCATAATAGAGATTGAGGTGATTAAGAGGATTGGTCAAGCCAAAGTAAATAAGATATGAGGAACCGTGAATTGGCTTGACCATATTACTATTAGTCCATATATATGAATATATGAGAATCAAACTGGAGCTTGATTGATCTTAGCAGTTATATCTAGATGACAATCAAGCAAGATTCACAATATTGAAGAAATGATTCTCTCAATGGATGCTCAATATGATGTGACTCAAGAATGGCTTGATATGGTGAAGATAGCAAGGAAAGGGCTTCGAGGAACTAAGCGAAGGTGAAGGCCAAGCGACGGCTTGTAGACCGAGGACCATGGCTAAGGTGAAGAAGAGAGTACTTGCACTAAGTCGATGAACTAATCAGCTATGAAGAGTTACAACATGTTGATGCATCAGTAAGGTGACTTGAAGCCATGATTTGAACTCATATATGGTGAAATGGCACAAGTCACAGGCTCTATTTGTGTTTGCTTCAAAAGGTGAGACAAAGATGTTTGTGATCCTTATGAAGCAACATCATGGAGAAATCACACTTGAGACACCAATGACTCAAGGAGTTTACTTAATTATATTTTATTTGACTTGAGTATAGGAATCGTCGTACTATCAAGGGGGATCCATAAAGAAGGTTGGTGTTGGTACTAAAGCTCAAAATCCTTGATCTAAAACTTCCATTTTACCCTTGTTAATCCTTAGTGAAAGTATGTAGTACAACCTTTTTAAGTCTATCTTGGCCAAAATTACTTTTTGGAAAAACAGGTTCAACCGGTTTTAAAACAGGTTCAACCGGTTTTTGCACTGTTCACCTTTTTTGAAAATACTGGTTCAGCCGGACACTCAACCGGACACTCAACCGGTTTTTGTCTGGTGGAAACAGGTTCAACCGGTTTTAAAACAGGTTCAACCGGTTTTTGCACTGTTCACCTTTTTTCTGCCAGTCTGCTGTGTCAGCCAAAAAGCTGTGCGCAGCTTTTTGAAAACCGGTTCGACCGGTTTTGGGACCGGTTCAACCGGTTTTTGGGCAGAAAAGTCAAAAACGGCTAGTTTTGGAGCCCCACCTATATATACTCACTCCCACCTCTCTCCTCCACAGAAGAGCACGACTTGGACTCCATTTCTAACCTGAGAAACACCTCCCACTCTCTCTCACACACCTCTTGCTTCTCCCATTTCAAATCTTTGGAGAGAAATCTTTGAGTGAGATTGAAGAGCTGCGATTTTGGTGCTTCATCTCTAAATCCCTCTTGCTCTTCTTCATTCGAGCTTTGGTACTACATCGAGTTCTTTGTGGATTCATTACTCTTGGAGCTTCTAGCTCCTAGACGACTAGGTGTCGCTTGTGAGTCTCCAAATCTTGTGGAAGACCACAAGAAAGTTTGTATTACCCGCTCGTTTGAGCAAAGATTATTGTGTGGGCTTGACCTTTGTGGTCGGCAAAGGGAGGATTAGGGTTGAAAGAGACCCGGCTCTTTGTGGGCGCCTCAACGAGGAAGTAGGGCACCTTGGTGGTGTGACCGAACCTCGGGATAAATCTTGTGTCTCTTGTGTTCTTGCTCATTGTGTTTGTTTGTGTTCTTCGTTCTCTCACCATTCCGTGAAAGATTGTTTATATCTTTTTGGTGTGTGGATTTTGAGAAGTGCCCTTCTCAGATCTACTACTTTGAACCCTGTGGATCATTTAGAACATCTCATTTCCAAAGTTAACTGGGTGAATTTTGAGATCAATTCAGTTTTACCCAGTTTGCTTCTAGTTTTTGTTGAAAAAGTTTTAACTTGCCTATTCACCCCCCCTCTAGGCAACTTTCACTTTTGAGACTTGTGTGTGTTGCTTTTCCCTCCCTTACATCTGTGCTTCTTTGTGATCATCATTTGTAAGGGCGTCAGGCTCCAAGTTGTGGAGATTCCTCGCAAACGGGATATAGTGAAAGAAAGAAACACCGTGGTATTCAAGTGGATCCTTGGATCACTTGAAAGGGGTTGAGTGCAACCCTCGTCCATTGAGACGCCACAACATGGAGTAGGCAAGTGTTGTACTTGGCCGAACCACGGGATAACTCGCGTGTCTTTTGTGATTGCTTTTCTGTGATACTTGTGTTCACAAGAGCTTGCTATTTAGCCTACTAACACATAATCAAGTTTTGTGGCTATAAGTTTCAAGTTTTTACAGGATCACCTATTCACCCCCCTCTAGGTGCTCTCAATTGGTATCAGAGTCGTTCTCTTCACGAAAGGGACTAATCGCCCGAATAGATGGATCCTAAGGGAAAGGGGATGGTGGTCAACGACAATGAGAAGGAGTCCATCTTCAACGAGCCAAGGGACGACAAAGCCAATGACTCCGGCTCGAGTCAAAAGAAGAAGGATGGAAAGAAGAGGCGCATCAAGAAGATTGTCTACTACGACAGCGACGAATCTTCCTCTTCTCAAAAGGACGACGAATACGAGGAGAAAAAGAAAACAGTTAACTCGAATTTTTCTTTTGATTATTCTCGTATTCCGCATAATTCCAATACTCATTTGCTTTCCATTCCACTTGGTAAACCTCCACACTTTGATGGAGAGGACTACGGATTTTGGAGTCACAAAATGCGTAGCCACTTGTTCTCTCTTCATTCAAGTATATGGGAGATAGTAGAAAATGGAATGCAATTTGATAGTTCGGATAACTCCATGTTTATCAATGAACAAATCCATAAAAATGCACAAGCTACTACTATTCTTTTAGCATCCTTGTGCAGGGAAGAGTACAATAAGGTGAGCGGCTTGGATAACACCAAGTAGATTTGGGACACCCTCAAGATCTCGCATGAGGGGAACGACACCACCATGCTCACCAAGATGGAGTTGGTGGAAGGCGAACTAAGAAGGTTCGCGATGATCAGGGGAGAGGAGCCAACTCAAACGTACAATAGGCTCAAGACCCTGGTCAACAAGATAAGGAGCTATGGGAGCACGAGATGGACGGACCACAGCGTCGTCCGACTTATGCTAAGGTCCTTCACTGCCCTTGATCATCATCTTATAAACTCTATTCGTGAGAATCCTAGGTACATCAAGATGACGCCCGAGGAAATACTCAGAAAGTTCGTAAGTGGGCGAATGATGATCAAGGAGGCAAGATATGTTGATGAGGTGTTGAATGGCCCAATGTCGATCCACGAGCCTCAAACCGTTGCTCTCAAAGCAACAAGTAGCAGGGAGACGCTACCTAGCAAAGTGGCGCAAGTTGAGGCGGCCGGGCTAAATGAGAATGAAATGGCCCTCATCATCAAGCGCTTCAAGACGGCGCTCAAAGGTCGCAAGGAGCATCTCAACAAGAGCAAGACGAAGGGAAAGCGCTCCTGCTTCAAGTGTGGTAAGATTGGTCACTTTATTGCTAACTGTCCCGACAATGATAGTGACTAGGAACAAGGAAAGAATGGGAAGAGAGAGAACAAGAAGGTTTACAAGAAGGCTAAGGGCGAGGCACACCTTGGAAAAGAATGGGACTCGGATTGTTCTTCGTCCGACTCCGACGACGAAGGACTCGCCGCCACAGCCTTCAACAAATCGTCTCTCTTCCCCAAAGAACATCACACCTGCCTCATGGCAAAGAAGAAGAAGGTAAGTACTCGAAGTACTATTACGTATGCTTCTTCAAGTGATGATGAGTCCAGTGATGATGAAGTAGACTACGCAAGCTTATTCAAAGGCTTAGATATAACTAAAATTGATAAGATCAATGAATTAATTGATGCTTTGAATGAGAAGAATAGATTATTAGAGAAGCAAGAGGATCTTTTATATGAAGAGCATGATAAATTTGTTAGTGCACAAAATTCTCTTGCTTTAGAAGTTAAAAGAAATGAAATGCTTTCATGTGAATTATCTACATGCCATGAATCTATTTCTAGCTTAAAGAGTATTAATGTTGATTTAAATACTAAGTTAGAAATAGCTAATAAATCAAGCTCTTGTGTAGAACATGTTGTGATTTGCAATAGGTGTAAGGATTTTAATGTTGATGCTTCTAGTGAACACTTAATTTCCATCTCAAAATTTAATGGTGAAGTGGGTAGTCTTAATGCCCAACTTAAGACTAGCAAGAATGATTTTGATAAACTCAAATTTGCAAGGGATGCCTACACCATTGGTAGACACCCCTCAATTAAGGATGGGCTTGGCTTCAAGAGGGAAGCCAAGAACTTAATAAGCCAAAGAGCTCCAATTTTCAACAAGGAAAAGGGGAAGGCTCCTATGGCTAATAGTAGTCAAAAGAATCATGCATTTATTTATGATAGAAAATTTTCTAGAAATGTTTATCATAATAGGAGTTGTGATGCTTATGATTCAAATGCCATGATTGCTTCAAGTTCTTCCTTTGTGCATGGTAGAGATATGCCTAGGAGAAATGTTGTTCATGTACCTAGAAAACCAAGTAATGAACCTTCTACAATTTACCATGCTTACAATGCTTCTTTTGCAATTTGTAGGAAGAATAAGAAAGTGATAGCTAGGAAATTAGGGGCAAAATGCAAGGGAGATAAAACGTGCATTTGGGTCCCTAAGGCCATTGTTACTAACCTTGTAGGACCCAACAAGAGTTGGGTACCTAAAACCCAAGCCTAATTTGCCTTGCAGGTTTATGCATCTGGGGGCTCAAGCTAGATTATCGACAGCGGATGCACAAACCACATGACGGGGGAGAAGAAGATGTTCACCTCCTACGTCAAGAACAAAGATTCCCAAGATTCAATCATATTCGGTGACGGGAATCAAGGCAAGGTTAAAGGACTAAGAAAAATAGCTATTTCATCCGAGCATTCCATCTCTAATGTGTTTTTAGTTGAATCGCTCGGGTATAACTTGTTGTCCGTTAGTCAACTTTGTAATATGGGTTATAATTGCTTATTTACAAATGTAGATGTGTCTGTCTTTAGAAGGAGTGATGGTTCATTAGCTTTTAAGGGTGTACTAGACGACAAACTCTATTTAGTTGATTTTGCAAAAGAGGAGGCAGGTCTAGATGCATGCTTAATTGCTAAGACTAGCATGGGCTAGCTGTGGCATCGTCGTCTAGCATATGTGGGGATGAAGAACCTTCACAAACTTCTAAAGGGAGAACATGTGTTAGGTCTAACAAATGTATCTTTCGAGAAAGATAGACCTTGTGCAGCTTGTCAAGCAGGTAAACAAGTGGGAAATGCTCATCACAGCAAGAACGTGATGACCACATCAAGACCCCTGGAGCTGCTACATATGGACCTCTTCGGACCCGTCGCCTACCTCAGCATCGGGGGAAGTAAGTATGGTCTTGTTATCGTTGATGACTTTTCCCGCTTCACTTGGGTATTCTTTTTGCAAGATAAATCTAAAACCCAAGGGACCCTCAAGCGCTTCCTAAGGAGAGCTCAAAATGAATTTGAGCTCAAGGTGAAGAAAATAAGGAGCGATAACGGGTCTGAGTTCAAGAACCTTCAAGTGGAGGAGTACCTTGAGGAGGAAGGAATCAAGCACGAGTTCTCCGCTCCCTAAACACCACAACAAAACGGTGTGGTAGAGAGGAAGAACAAGACACTCATAGACATGGCGAGGACGATGCTTGGAGAGTTCAAGACGCCCGAGCGGTTTTGGTCGGAAGCCGTGAACACGGCTTGCCACGCCATAAACCGAGTCTACCTTCATCGCCTCCTCAAGAAGACGTCGTACGAACTTCTACCGGTAACAAACCCAACGTTTCATATTTTCGTGTATTTAGGAGTAAATGCTACATTCTAGTGAAGAAAGGTAGGAATTCCAAATTTGCTCCCAAAGCTGTAGAAGGGTTTTTGTTAGGTTATGACTCATACAAAGGCGTATAGAGTCTTCAACAAATCATCGGGTTTGGTTGAAGTCTCTAGCAATGTTGTATTTGATGAGACTAATGGCTCTCCAAGAGAGCAAGTTGATCTTGATGATGTAGATGAAGAAGATGTTCCAACGGCCACAATACGCACCATGGCGATTGGAGATGTGCGACCACAGGAACAAAAGGAGCAAGATCAACCTTCTTCCTCAACAATGGTGCATCCCCCAACTCAAACTGATGAACAAGTTCATCAAGAGGCGTGCGATCAAGGGGGAGCACAAGATGATCACGTTATGGAGGAAGAAGCACCTCAAGCCCCTCCAACTCAAGTCCGAGCGACGATTCAAAGAAATCATCCCGTCGACCAGATATTGGGTGATATAAGCAAGGGAGTAACTACTCGCTCTAGACTAGTTAATTTTTGTGAGCATTACTCTTTTGTCTCTTCTATTGAGCCTTTCAGGGTAGAAGAGGCCTTGCTAGATCCGGACTGGGTGTTGCCTATGCAGGAAGAGCTTAATAACTTCAAGCGAAATGAAGTTTGGACCCTGGTGCCACGTCCAAAGCAAAACGTTGTGGGAACCAAGTGGGTTTTCCGCAACAAACAAGACGAGCACGAAGTGGTGACAAGGAACAAGGCACGACTTGTGGCAAAAGGTTATGCCCAAGTCGCAGGTTTGGACTTTGAGGAGACTTTTGCTCCTGTGGCTAGGCTAGAGTCCATTCGCATTTTGTTAGCCTATGCCGCTCACCATTCTTTCAGGTTGTTCCAAATGGATGTCAAGAGCGCTTTCCTCAACGGGCCAATCAAGGAGGAGGTGTACGTAGAGCAACCCCCTGGCTTTGAGGATGAACGGTACCCCGACCACGTGTGTAAGCTCTCTAAGACGCTCTATGGACTTAAGCAAGCTCCAAGAGCATGGTATGAATGCCTTAGAGACTTTCTAATTGCTAATGCCTTCAAAGTTGGGAAAGTCGATCCAACTTTATTCACTAAGACTTGTGATGGTGACTTATTTGTGTGCCAAATTTATGTTGATGACATAATATTTGGTTCTTCTAACCAAAAGTCTTGTGAAGAGTTTAGCAGGGTGATGACTCAAAAATTTGAGATGTCAATGATGGGCGAGTTGAACTACTTCCTTGGGTTCCAAGTGAAGCAACTCAAGGACGACACTTTCATCTCCCAAACGAAGTACACGCAAGATTTGATCAAGCGGTTTGGGATGAAGGACGCCAAGCCCGCAAAGACTCCAATGGGAACCAATGGACATGTCGACCTCAACAAAGGAGGTAAGTCCGTTGATCAAAAGGCATACCGGTCTATGATAGGATCTTTACTTTATTTATGTGATAGTAGACCGGATATTATGCTAAGCGTATGCATGTGTGCTAGATTTCAATCCGATCCAAGGGAGTGTCACCTTGTGGCCGTTAAGCGAATACTTAGATATTTAGTTGCTACGCCTTGCTTCGGGATCTGGTATCCAAAGGGGTCTACCTTTGACTTGATTGGATACTCAGACTCCGATTATGTTGGATGCAACGTTGATAGGAAGAGTACATCAGGGACGTACCAATTCTTAGGAAGGTCCCCTGGTGTCTTGGAGTTCTAAGAAACAAACTTCCGTTGCCCTATCCACCGCTGAGGCCGAGTATGTTGCCGCAGGACAGTGTTGCGCGCAACTACTTTGGATGAGGCAAACCCTCAGAGACTTTGGCTACAATCTGAGCAAAGTCCCACTCCTATGTGACAATGAGAGTGCAATCCGCATGGCGGATAATCCTGTTGAACACAACCGCACTAAGCACATACTGGTCCGGTGGTGCACGGGACAGTGTGCAGCCAAGACTCTGCACAGTCTAGGTGCACCGGACTGTCCGGTGGTGCACGTGACAGTGTCCGGTGCGCCAGGCTGACTTTGGTCAAACTGGCCGCTCTCGGGATTTCGTCGGTGGCGTACGGCTAAAAATCACCGGACTGTCCGGTGAGCCAACAGTCGGCCGCACCAACGGTCGACCGCGCAATCCGCGCGTGACGCGTGGCCGAGCCAACGGTCTGATGGGGGCACCGGACTGTCCGGTGTGCACCGGACTGTCCGGTACGCCAACGGCTCCAAATCTTCAACGGTCGGCTGCGCCAGTTTAGGAAGGTGATCTGCACCGGACAGTGAACAGTGCCTGTCCGGTGGTGCACCGGACTGTCCGGTGCACCACACGACAGAAGGCAAGGATTGCCTTCTCAGATTGTTTCCAACGGCTCCCAGCTGACTTGGGGCTATAAAAGGGACCCCTAGGCGCATGGAGGAGAATACCAAGCATTCTTTGATCATCTCTAAGCACCAAGACTTCATTCTAGCGCGTTTGATTCTTTGTGATAGTAATTTGAGCTCCCCTTGAGTTGAGAACTCCGTGTGTGAACTTAGAGCTCAAGTTGTGACTAGTGTGCGTGTTTGAGCTGTTACTTTTGAGACTTGTGTGTGTTGCTTTTCCCTCCCTTACATCTGTGCTTCTTTGTGATCATCGTTTGTAAGGGCGAGAGGCTCCAAGTTGTGGAGATTCCTCGCAAACGGGATATAGTGAAAGAAAGAAACACCGTGGTATTCAAGTGAATCCTTGGATCACTTGAAAGGGGTTGAGTGCAACCCTCATCCATTGGGACGCCACAACGTGGAGTAGGCAAGTGTTGTACTTGGCCGAACCACGTGATAACTCGCGTGTCTTTTGTGATTGCTTTTCTGTGATACTTGTGTTCACAAGAGCTCGCTATTTAGCCTACTAACACATAATCAAGTTTTGTGGCTATAAGTTTCAAGTTTTTACAGGATCACCTATTCACCCCCCCCTCTAGGTGCTCTCAGGTAGGCACAAATGTTGGATGCAATCAGGGAGTCAAAACCAATGTACTCTGTCTAGGAGTGATAATGAGCTCTACATTGTATCTATGTATCATATTTTAATGAATAAACCCAACAACAATCGGAATAAGATGCTTTGGAAACTTAAGCTCTGTTTGAAAATAAAAGTTTTTTTGTGGAATTTAGGCTGGGGAACGATTCTCACTAAATATAATATAGTCAGAAGACGTTGAAATGGTAGCTTGACGTGTAGCTTCTACAACCGAAATAAGAGTATACACCACCTCTTTTTTGATTGCTATATTGTCAAAAACATATGGAGAATAATTTACGTTGCTTTAAAAATAGACACGCTTATGAGCATTAATCATATTATTGGGTCATGGGAAAGTAATAGAGGTCTGGTATACAAAAAAACCTTTTACTCACTGGTATATCAACATTATTTTGGCCTATTTTGCTTAGTCGAAATGATGTGACTTTTAATCATAAACCAATACCGTCGATTGTATATGTTATTTTTAGAGGTACCCACAGATTCATATTCTAAAGATTTTTATAGAAGGAGGAAACCCATCAACAAATCCTCGATGTGTGCCAAGCTTTGGAGGTGGTGGCGATGGAAGTCTTTGCGAACCATGGATGGTGATCAAATGCAAGACTTGAGAATGGCTAATGTTACCCATAGCCATGTTTTTCTGTTTCATCGAGCTATTTTCATTATGCAAGTAAATGTCCATTGATTCAATAAGTGTCATGTAATGGTTGTATGCATCACAATGCAAAAGCCAGAACTTTTGTTCCATTAATAAAAAAGAATTTAAGGATTGGACTCTATTTTTATTCGTTTTAGCAAAAAATTAAGCTAAAGTTAATTAAGAGTTTAAACAAACCGTAAGGAGACATTTAGATTGTGATCTACTACCACCACTACCTCATCTAATCGTTTTTTTGTCTCCTCAAAATTATGAGCCTTCCATAGAGAGAGTAGGTTGTGACTGAACTGTATGAGCTCTTTATATAATCACGAAAAATAAAAAAACATAATTAATTGTTGTCTATTCATGAAGGATAGACATGTTTGTTTCATTCAATTGTGCCATATCCAAAGACCGTCTTCAACAAGGTCTCTAGCATGGTCCTACACGCTATATTTAGCGTTTCATAACGTCTAGTAACATCCACTATCTTGTCCGCTAAGGGTTGATTTGGTAACAAGGGGATCTGGGAGGATTGAAGGGGATTGAGGGGGAAATATGATTGAGGGGAAATAAACTAATTTCTCTCTCAATCCCCTCCAATCCTCACGAGATCCTGGGTCACTAAATTAGCTCTAAAAGATAGAGCGTTTCCTCCAGTTTGCTATATCTAGCGTCTATCATAGCCACCGAGGATGAATGCGTGCCAAATACCGTGGAGGCCGCGCACGCTAGATTGCCGGGAGAAGGAGAGAGAGACGTCGAGGGTGTAGAAGAACCGATCAATCTTGTTCTCCGCCGTCTTCAGTGCTCGCTCGAACGGAGACACCGCAACCTTCGCGCGTCCTCTCGGGGGCGTGCTCGTCGTACCGATGGCGTGCATGACCTCCCGGCGGCGTGCTCGTTTAGAAAATTTCTTGGGGGCCAACAAGCTGAGCTGCAAGGGGAAAGAGTTTTTGGTGTCCAGTTCAGGCTGTGCGCAACGGCAGCCCCTACGCAGCCCCTCCCCTTGCATATCGGCTGTAGGGGGCACCCCACGGCCGCAGCGGTGCCCCTACAGCGCCCCCTACGCATCGGCACCCTTCTCTCCCCCCCAGATCTAGCGTGTCACTGTTCATCACCCTAAACACTGTGCTGTGGGTCCACGAGTAATTGTTAGTAGATAAAAAATTGATAGTTGGTATAGAAAATGATATTTTATAGTTGTAGTGGGATATATGGGAGTATTTAGGGGGAACCGCTGCGGGAGATGAAAAAATAGGGGAGAAAATAGGGGGAAAAGTGATATAGGGGGAAAACTTTAGGGGTAACGGTTGCGGATAGCCTTAGGCTGTGCGCAACGGCAGCCCTTACGCAGCCCCCTCCCCTTGCATGCCGGCTGTAGGGGGCACCCTACGGCCGCAGCGGTGCCCCCTACAGTGCTCCCTACGCATCGGCACCCTTCTCTCTCCTCATAGATCTAGCGTGTCACTGTTCATCACCCTAAACACTATGCTGTGGGTCCACGAGTAATTGTTAGTAGATAAAAAATTGATAGTTGATATAGAAAATGATATTTTATAGTTGTAGTGAGGTATAGGGGAGTATTTAGGGGGAACCGCTGCGGGAGATGGAAAAATAGGGAGAAAAATAGGGGGAAACAGTGATATAGGGGGAAAAATTTAAGGGTAACGGTTGCGGATAGCCTCACGAAAAAATTTCGGGGCTGCTGCATGCTACAAGTTTGTTGCACGACACTGCGATGGTGCTTGATGAAATGCTCGACCCAACACCATTTCGATTTTCCATTTTCCTTGGTAATTTCTAATTCATGATCGGTATGCCGATCCAGTGAAGCAAATTATATGTTTAATTTTTAATTCGTGTGATAAGTTACTTTATCTAATAAGTATACGTTATTTTTCGTAATCTTTATACGCTACTTTACCTTATATGCATACATTATTTTTTCCATAATATTTATACTTTCACAAATTTGTAGTATTGAAAATTATTAATCATTTTTAGTGTCTTACGTTAGAATCAATTGAAATATATCAAAAACAATGAATAAATATGGTAGTTTATGTATTTATTAATACCGTAGATATAGAAGACTGAATTTAGAGAACATTACTGGAGATGAAAAAGATATAAATGTGAAAATCTTTTAAATGGTACTGTAAAGGACAAAGAATTTTTCTTTAGATAATGAAATTTAAGAGACGTTGCTGATGCTGGTCGCAGCAGTCTCCACGCTCTAGCTCTCTTCCCTTGCATGGTGGCTACATGGGGCGCCCCCACGCCCGCAGGCCGCAGAGCTCTCTCCCCTTGCATGGTGGCTACATGGGGCGCCCCCACACCCGCAGGCCGCAGCACTGCCCCATGCGAGGCCCGCTGTGCATCGGCCTCCCTTCTATCTTCCTTCGAATATGGACCCATAAATAATTATTAGTAGATGAAAAATTGATAGTAAATGGAAAATAAATATAACTAATTGTTGACGCTTTTTCGGAGCGCCAAACACTCAACAAGAACCGTGGCGGTGCCCTCTGCACAGGGGCGGACGGTCCGCGTGCAGGGGCCGGACGGTCCGCGGCCTGGTGTGAGGCGCGGTGGTGCTTTTTGCGCAAGGGCGGACTGTCCGCGGCCTGGGGCCGGACGGTCCGCGGCCTGGTGCGCGGCTGGGACTTCTGCCTGACGGCCGGACGGTCCGCGCCCTGGGGCCGGACGGTCCGCACGTACGCAGGGACGGCGGAAGATCGCCGACGGCGCCTGGATCTCGCTCCCGGGAGGGACCCCGTCGGGGAGTAGAGATCCTAGGTGGTGTCTAGACTCGGGCAGGCCGACCTAGACTCCTCTAATCGACGTAGAGTCAAGGAGAGGCGGAGAATTTGGGGATTGGGAGGCTAAACCTAAACTAGACTAGAACTACTCCTAGGATAAAATGCGAATAAAAGTTGTATTGATTCGATTGTTGATGATTCCAAATCAGCCGTAGACCTCTCTTTATATAGAGGAGGGGGCTGGACCCTTTACACGACTGGATTCCGGGTTAATTCCGCAAATCTAGCCAACAAACATAGCACAAAACTCGGAACCCTAAACTGCTCTGCGCATGCGCGGACCGTCCGGCCCACAGGCGCGGACTGTCCGGACCGCGGACCGTCCGGCCGCTCAATATGGCGCTCAACATATGCCCCCCTGCCTTTTGGTGGAGCTGAGCAAACCAAAAGCAACTAACTCGATGTGATTACATCGGTTTTCTTAGGCATCCTGCCACATACTAGGATGGTACTGTTTGAGGAAACGCCCATTCAAAGCCTTAGGCAAGTCTTTGCCTTGTAATGTTTGTAGCAAATAGGCGTTGTCAGACATCACCTGTTTTACTTTATAAGGGCCTTCCCAGCTTGGTGACCATTTTCCGAACTTCCGGTCTTTACTCCTTAGAGGCAGAATGGTCTTCCACACCAGGTCCCCTACTTGAAATGATTTTGCTTTGACCTTCTTGTTGTAGGCCCTAGCTACCATGATCTTGTCCTTCTCTATTGCTCCCAAAGCTATCATCCTCTTGTCGGTCACCTCATCAATATTATCCATCATTGAATTATAATAATCAGTAGTATTTAAATCATTTTGTCTGGCGAACCTGACAGCATTCAAACTTATCTCCACAGGCAACACTGCTTCCTGCCCATAGACAAGCTCAAAAGGAGACACTTGAGTAGCCCTATGTTTAGATATCCTATGAGCCCATAAAGCTTCAGATAAAATCTTATGCCAATGTTTAGGATTATCAGATATCTTCTTTTTTATCAAATTAATCAATGTCCTATTACTAGACTCGATCTGTCCATTGGCCTGAGCATAATATGGAGATGAATTAAGCAGCTTAATTCTGTATAATTCAGCAAATTCACGTACCTCCTTTGACATAAAAGAAGTACCTTGATCTGTAGTTAAGGTCTGGGGAATGCCGAATCTATGAATAATATGCTCAGTTATAAACTCAATTACCTCCTTGTGTGTCATGTTCTTTAGAGCAACGGCTTCAGTCCATTTGGTGAAGTAGTCAGTGGCAACTAACACAAATCGATGCCCCTTTGATGATGAAGGATGAATTTCTCCAATAAAGTCTAATCCCCATCCTCTGAACGGCCAAGGCTTGATGATAGGATGTAATTCGGCTGCAGGGACTAACTGTAGGTCGCCGAATTTTTGACACACTTGGCAACCCTTGTAGTACTTGAAACAATCAGCTATCATACTAGGCCAATAAAAACCAGATCTTCGCAACAACCACTTCATCTTTGGAGCTGATTGATGAGTACCACAAATTCCTTCATGTACTTCGGCCATGGCTAATATAGCATCATCTGGGCCCAAGCACTTAAGCAGGATATCATTGACTGTTCGGCGGTAAAGTTCATCACTCATCAAAACATACTTGAAAGCTGTTCGCCGAATGTTCTTATCTGTCCTTATATTGGGATTTCGTAGATAATTAAGTATAGGTGTTCTCCAATCACTTGCATCGGCCTCATTGCCGGCCGAATTGATCAAAAGAACATTTCTGGTAACCCCGGACGGTCCGGCGTCTTCACGCGGACGGTCCGCGACCTGGGAATTTGGCTTTGCACCGGTTATCAGATTTTCAGTTTTGTGAAACTTTCCTCTCTTTATCCGATAACCTGATGCATCTTGTGCCAAATCGTTAGCTCTATGATTCTCAACTCTAGAGATATGCCGAATACTGAATTCGTCAAAAGAATGAATTATGCTCCAACATTTCTCAAGGTAATTATTTAGAGTACCATCAAAACATTGATATTCTTCTAACACTTGTTGGACAATCAGCTGAGAATCACCAAATACCTTCACATGTTTTACTCCCATACCATTTAAAAGTTCTAAGCCGAATAGGAGGGCCTCATATTCAGCTTGATTATTAGTGCAATAAGTTTTCAATCGGCTAGAGAAGTCAAAGGAGACATTACTTGGTGAAACAAGCACAATGCCAATTCCTTGCCCTTCATTGCAAACCGATCCATCAAAATATAAAGTCCAAGGAGTAATAGTGAGGTATGACATGTCTAGTTCATGAATATCATTAACCCGATGTTCTACAATGAAATTCGCTATGACTTGGCCTTTCATAGATTTCAATGGTTCATAGACCAAGTCATACTCTACGAGTGCATAAGCCCACTTACCAATTCCACCACTCATAATTGGGTTATGCAACATGTATTTGATCACATCGGCTTGACCAGAAACAGTGCAATGACTAGACAGTAAATAACATCTACATTTGGTGCATGCAAAAAACAAGCATAAGCATAACTTTTCAATAAAAGTGTACCTTGTTTCAGCATCCACCAACCTTCGGCTTAGATATGTCACCACATGCTCCTTCCCCTCAGTTTCTTGTGTCAGAACAGCCCCAATGACCTTATCCTCAGCTGCAATGTATAATCGGAATGGTACTCCTGCTCGTGGTGCTTTTAATACGGGAGCCGAAGATAAGTATTTTTTGATGAGATCAAATGCTTCTTGCTGTTCTGCCCCCCAAGCGAATTCGGCATCATTCTTAAGCCGAAGAATAGGGGTGAACGCATCAATCTTCCCGGCTAGGTTAGAAATAAACCTTCGTAAATAATTCACTTTGCCGAGAAACCTCTGTACCTCGACCTTACAGGTCGGAGGTCCCACATTCCGAATAGACTTGATTCGGTCAGGGTCTATCTCTATACCATGTTCATGTATGACAAATCCTAAAAACTTACCAGCCGACACTCCAAAAGCACATTTACGTGGGTTCATTTTCAAACCATACTGACGCATTTTACCAAAGGCTTTGCGCAAATCAGCTATATGAGAACTAAACTCAGCCGATTTGACTACAATATCATCAATGTAAACTTCCACAGTGTTTCCTAACAATTCATGGAAGATCAAATTCATAGCCCTCTGATAAGTAGCACCAGCATTTTTCAGACCAAATGTCATGACAACCCACTCAAACAAACCAATAAAGCCTGGACATATAAAGGCCGTTTTAGACGCATCTTCTTCGGCCATGAAAATCTGATTATATCCGGCATTACCATCAAGGAAGCTAATAATTCTATTTCCTGATGCATTATTGATTAATGTATCGGCTATGGGCATGGGATATTCGTCTTTAGGAGTTGCTCTATTTAAATTGCGGAAATCAATGCATACTCTAAGTTTACCTGACTCCTTCTCCACCGGCACAATATTGGAGACCCACTCTGCGTATCTGCAAGGTCTGATAAAATCAGCTTCTAGCAGCCGGTGGATTTCGTCCTTGATGCGTGAGAGAAGATCTGGACGAAACGTTCTAGCTCTTTGCTTGAAAGGTCTGAAACCAGATTTAATAGGCAGCCGATGCTCTACGATCTCTCGGCTTAATCCAGGCATCTCAGTATAATTCCAAGCAAAGCAATCTGAATATTCCTTCAATAGACCGATCATCTCATCTCTAGGATCGGACTCCAGGGTCTTGTTTACAAAAGTCGGCCTTGGAGTTTTACCAGCTCCTATGTCAATCTCCTCTAAAGGATCGGCCGATGTAAACCCCTGTCCTAGTTTATCAAGATCTCTGAATTCCTCTATCATGTTCCCCACAGAGGAATTAGAAGATCTTTGTGTGACGGCGGACTCTCCGGTCTCGGGGACCGGATCATCCGTAATACTGTCCTTTTGCTGTGATATATGTTCGGTCTTAAAGTCTGAACCCTTTTGTGAAAGACCAGACCATCCGGCCTTGGAGGCCGAACTGTCCGTGACCAGAAACTTATGAACTTTGTGTGTATTCATCATTTAAACTTTATTTAGGATTTAGCCGATTCTCCATCGGCTCTAGCATTACAGGAATGAAACCTTTCTTATCTATACTGATGAATTGATAATCAGAAAAATCTACCCCTGTGAGACATGTAGCAGTCTCATAAGTCCAGAGTACAGGGGCATCGGCCACAGCGATGCAGGCCGATACATCAGCATGTACTTGTTCTATATCATCGCCTACCCATTGTATCAACATTTGGTGTAATGTAGAAGGTATACATTGATTGGCATGAATCCAATCTCTGCCTAGGATTAAACTGTAATTTCCTTCTACATCAGCGACGAAGAATGCAGCAGCAAGGGTCTTAGTCCCGATGGTTAATTCAATGGACGTGAATCCCCTGGCTTTGATCGAACTATCAGTTCCAACACCGCTGAGGGTCATGTTGGTCTTGACAAGTTCGTCATCTTGTTTACCTAATTTTCTATATAATGAATAAGGCATTAGATTTACAGCCGCCCCTCCATCTACCAACATCTTAGCAATCGGTATCCCATCAATGTGGCCGCGCACGAAGAGCGGCTTTAAATGATTTACCGATTCTTTTGGTTTAGTAAAGGCGGCTTCTTTAGGACCAAAATCAAACTGGGCAACAACAGGTTCATCGTCGCCGATAATAGTACAATCGGCAGAAAATGTAATAATATTTACATCCATACCTGGGCGTTCTGGAGAAGCCTCGTAGTCGACCAGGTCTTCTCCCAGCAGGTCGTCCTCTTCCATTGATGTTGTCGTGTCGTTGGAGGCTTCCTGGTGAACGGCGGACGGTCCGTGTGCGGGGGCCGGACGGTCCACGCCTGGTGCAGGTTGTCCAGAGACTTCCTGGTGAACGGCGGACGGTCCGCGCGCAGGGGCCGGACGGTCTGCGCCTGGTGCAGATTGACTTTCTATTCCTGTGGCCGTTTGTTTTTTCTCAACGGCCTTCGGTCTCCATTTCTTTTGCGGTGGTGGGTATAGTGGATGTGTGTCATTAAATGTCTTTTCCGCCTCCTTCTCCTGGCTCTCCTTTGCTCTTAGGCGCTGTAATTTTCTCTTTTGGGATCGTGTCAATCCCGTTGGGCACCATCGAGGCATAGAGTATTTTGGATCGGCTGGTTTGATAGTAGCCGTATCCTTTTCGGTTGTGTTGGCCGATTCGCCGAAAATCATCGGCCCTTTATTATCTCCTTGTATGACAACATCTGCAGTGCCTATCTTGATGATGTCCTTTTTTGTTGTTTTTTGAGTGTTTTGAGTTGCTGCAGGGATATGCCCCCCTGCCGGATTGGTCAGCCTTGAAGGCCGAGTAGTCCGGCAATCCTGTTGGGTTTGTGCCTGGTGACCGGATTGAGCAGTGCTCAATCGGTCTTGTACTGGTGGCGTCAACCTGTTGAAAACAGATGTTTGGGGTGTCCCCCAGGCGGGATACTGTGACATCCCAAATGGATATGGTGGCATGCCCCACATTTGACTTGGGACATATGGCGGAGGTAAATATGTGTACGGATATGGCATAGGTGGATATGGAGGTGGAGGTGTCCATGCAGGTATGTTAGGTCTCACTTGTATAGTATGACCTTTCATTTCTTCCGATTGGTGGGGTGGTCCAATCGGCCTAACCTGGCGCTGCTCATGAATGGGTGAGCGGGGTCGCTTTGTTGGCCGGTCACTGGGGCCGGCCTTCTTTTTTACGTATTTAGACAATAATTGATCAAAAGTTGGGCCGGCTTTAACCAACCGACCAGCTGCTTTAAATGTATTTGTTTTCCACGTACCTATCTCTGGTCGTCGTGGTTTGAAAGTACGTGGACGTTGTGAATCCTGAGTACGGCCGGACCGTCCGCCGGAGCTCTCCGGACCGTCCGATGGGGTCCCGGACCGTCCGCGCCTACGTGCCGGACCGTCCGGGATACGCAGCACGGGCTCCTGCATCTGTCTCCCTGTCTGCGCTTGCCCCCCGGTACTGGAGGCTGTGATGGTCACCTTTAGGGTCTCCCCTCCATCGGGAGTCTTCTCGGCCACCACTTTCCTGCAAGAAACTTTACGATCCTCATCGGCCTCTTTAGTATTGTCGATGATTGTCTCTTTGCCTTTATCGGCTGTGTTTGGCCGAACTAGGACTTTCTTGCCCTCGAAGTCAATCATGTTCATCGGAAAGGGCTCTGTATCCACCTGCATTTCCTGAAATTTCAATCGTCCTTCGTTAATGGCCGATTGAATCTGTCGACGGAATACATTACAATCATTAGTGGCATGAGAAAATGAGTTATGCCACTTGCAATATGCACGACGTTTTAGCTCGTCGGCGGATGGAACAGTATGATTTATTTTAATGTTGCCATTTTTAAGTAATTCATCAAATATTCTATCACACTTACCAACATTAAATGTAAACTTAACCTCCTCTTGCCGTTTCTTTTGAACCGGCTGTAAGGAGGCACAAACCGAAGATTTGGCCTGCTTTGGCCAAACCATTTCAGCAGCATACACCTCTGCTGATTCGTCTTCTGAGCTACTTTGATCGCATTCTACTACATGTACGTTGTGACGAATTGTTTTAGCAGTTTCTTTGCTCCGGCTTTCGCAAGCCAAAGCCCTCTGGTGTAACTGTGCTAGTGTAAAAAATTGGATGCCTTCTAATCTCTCTTTTAAATAATATCGTAGACCATTAAAGGCTAATCCTACTAGCTGTTTTTCTGCTAAATGAATTTGAAAGCATCGGTTTCTTGTATCGCGGAACCTCCGGATGTAATCATTAACCGATTCGTCTTTTGTCTGTCGCAATGACACTAAATCTACCAAATCCAATTCATAATCACCGGAGAAAAAATGATCATGAAATTTTTGTTCTAGACCCCCCCATGATGAAATGGAATTAGGAGGTAAAGTGGCATACCATGCAAACGCGGTTCCTGTTAGCGATAATGAAAATAAACGTACGCGAAATGCCTCTGTGTCGGCCAATTCTCCCAATTGTGCTAAGAACTGGCCTATATGTTCACGTGTGTTTTTCCCTTGATCACCCGAAAATTTTGCGAATTCGGGTATCCTGGTTCCCTGTGGGTATGAGTGGTGATCAAATCGGCTGTCATAAGGTTTCCGATATGATTGCCCCCCAGGGACCATGCTTACTCCGAGCTTATCTCGGAACGCCCCGGCTATTTCTTCCCTTACTATATCAATGGCAGCCGGTGCGAGACCACCGGCTCTCTGGTCAAACATAGGTGGGGTTGGCTGGACATTAGCATGTTGTCTTTCCCCCCATTGGTTTGAGTTACGTGGTGCATTTTCATTTGCCCTATATGGGTCATAGGTTTGATCGTTTCTTTCCGGCCTTCTAGGTGGGGCCAGAAAGCTTTCCTGGGCTTTGGATCCTGAATTAATGGGCTGGTGCATCGCATAGTGTGATGGGAAGTGTTGCTGGGACGGGCGAGGATTCATGTAATAATCCTCCTCAAAAGACTCATGCGCGGACTGTCCGGATACGTACCCGGACCGTCCGTGGTTATATGCGGACCGTCCGTCGTTGTATGCGGACCGTCCGACTGGGTAGTTTGGGTTCTGTGCCGTGTGTGGTGGCTCGGGCGCATATCTAGGTAACTCATTGAAAATAGGCCCGACTGTTGTTGGCCCGGACGGTCCGCGATCACGTGCGGACGGTCTGGGCATGTGCAGATCGGCTGGTTTGCTGCCGATTTGCGGTTGCTTAGGGTATGTGTCCATCGGCATCCCATAAAGGGGTTGTGGCTGGTCGTGACAACCTGTAGCCGATGTGTTACACGCGTTATCTCCTAACTCAACCTCGTGCGAAGGAAAATTTGCGGTACTAGATTTATCAAATGCACATACTAGTCTCTTAAGATCGCTTTGCATACCCCCTATGATGTTCTGCATTTGTTCACGCTGATCTTCTACATAATTTCTAAGAGACTGCAGATCGTTGGTATTACTTACATCGGGGATATCTGGCGTGGGTTGGAGCGAAGCCGGATCCGTCGCCCGATGTCGGACGACCTTGTTGTTCCTGTCCACTTTGAAGTTGGCCAAGAACTTTGCTTTCGCCTCCTGGATCATCCGCTCCTTGTGCTCCTCAAACTGGAGCTGCTCGTCAGCCGACAAGGTTTCCCAAGTCGGCTCTATGATGTTGCTTGGAGAAATATCAGAGCTATCCCTTGAACCGGCCATTGAGGGCCGATTTGATAAGCTTAGATATGTTTTCCCCAGCGGAGTCGCCAAAAGTATGTTGACGCTTTTTCGGAGCGCCAAACACTCAACAAGAACCGTGGCGGTGCCCTCTGCACAGGGGCGGACGGTCCGCGCGCAGGGGCCGGACGATCCGCGGCCTGGTGCGAGGCGCGGTGGTGCTTTCTGCGCAAGGGCGGACTGTCCGCGGCCTGGGGCCGGACGGTCCGCGGCCTGGTGCGCGGCTGGGACTTCTGCCTGACGGCCGGACGGTCCGCGCCCTGGGGCCGGACGGTCCGCACGTACGCAGGGACGGCGGAAGATCGCCGACGGCGCCTGGATCTCGCTCCCGGGAGGGACCCCGTCGGGGAGTAGAGATCCTAGGTGGTGTCTAGACTCGGGCAGGCCGACCTAGACTCCTCTAATCGACGTAGAGTCAAGGAGAGGCGGAGAATTTGGGGATTGGGAGGCTAAACCTAAACTAGACTAGAACTACTCCTAGGATAAAATGCGAATAAAAGTTGTATTGATTCGATTGTTGATGATTCCAAATCGGCCGTAGACCTCTCTTTATATAGAGGAGGGGGCTGTACCCTTTACACGACTGGATTCCGGGTTAATTCCGCAAATCTAGCCAACAAACATAGCACAAAACTCGGAACCCTAAACTGCTCTGCGCATGCGCGGACCGTCCGGCCTCAGGGCCGGACCGTCCGGCCGCTCAATATGGCGCTCAACACTAATGATATTTTATGGTTGTAGTGAGATATATGAGAGTATTTAGAAGAAACTGCTGTTGACGATGAAAAAGTAGATAATAAATTGTTGATGATGTCACACAAAAGTGATATAGAGTAAGAAATTTAGAGTTAATCGGTGCTAATAGTCTGCGCCAAAACTAACAAGTTGCTCTGACGTTCTGCACGTGGGTCTCGGCCCATCCACACTATGCCATCGCCCATGAACAAAATGGACGGCGGAGATCGGCTGGCCGGCCGGCCGATGATGAAGAGAGGACACGAAGATCCATCGTTCATGAGACCATGATTTTTCCGGAACAGATCCGAGTATCCGACAGTTCGCCTTCCCGTCTTTCCCTCTCCCCCCACACCCGGTCGTCGTCGTCGCGGCGTGAGCGTCTGAGCGAGCGTGCGAGAGCGAGAGGGGGGAACACAAAACCCTAGCACCGTCGCCGACGGACGCCAGAGTAGAGAGATGGCGGTGGACGAGGTGAATTCGGTCTACGTCGGCAGCCTTCCCTACGAGGCCAACGAGGAGATGCTTCGCGACGCCTTCGGGTACTACGGCACCATCGTCTCCGTCAAGGTCCGCCCCGCTCCTCCCCCCTCTAGTCTCCGTTTAGCCATCTCCCGCGTTTGCTATCTGTCATGGCCTCGGTTGGTGACAATGGAGCAGTCACGGAAGCTACGGGGATTGCAACTTCTGCTGAAAGGGCTATTGCCGGGTGAGGAGGAGATGTGGGATTATTCCCATGTAATAGGGATGTCATGGCCTCGGCTGGTGACAATGGAGCAGTCACGGAAGCTACGGGGATTGCAACTACTGCTGATGGAAGGGTTATTGCCGGGTGAGGAGGAGAAGCCATGTAAAGGCTGATTTGGTGAACAGGGATTAACAGGAGATCAGGAGATATGGGCCAGCCCATTATATCCGTGTATAAATGCTGTAATCTGAGGATGGATTGAACACGAACAGAAATATCAGAAATCAAATCACATACCTGAGTTTGCTGGCGAGGCTTACCTTGCCGTCGTCGGTGGAGTCTCACGCCGCAGAATTGCTCGCCGCTGGCCAAGGGGCCTCACAAGTGGTATTAGAGCCGTTCTCCTCGGAGTGGGTGAGGGAGTCTGGTGATCAGGAATCGTCGCAAGCATGACGAGGTGGTGGAAGGGCTCGGAGGCGCTGTACACAGAGATAGGAAGACCCCGAACCTGCAACCTTGCTGCGGTGTTCCAGGAGAAGGGAGATCATGGCGCCAGCAGCGAAACCATCGGTGCAGACCCAGTTCCTACTGGAGGTGATGGCGGGCAAGTCGAAGGAGGAAGGTGATTGATGGGAGAAGTTGATGGCGAAGTTGGAGGTATTGACAGAGAAGGTTGCAGACATGGAAGACATCCAGCAGCAGCTGTTAGGGCAAGCGGACATGGCCGTGATCGTAGCCTAGAAGGCCGTGGAGGAGAGAATCCAGTTGGTACAGCAACTGGATCAGACGGGGAAGGTGGTTGTGTAACTGAGATTGGAGCAAATGGCTCAAGACATGGACTCAGAGGATTTGGTGATTCATCATCGGAATCACAGAGAGGATTTACGATGGGGTGATCCAGAATCGAGCCGAAGAAACAGATGGATGCAGTCTGAGCACTCAAGATTGATGGCTGGTCGACGGGTTGCGGTCAGAGAAGAGAAAGCAATATCCATACTGTGGCTTGCCTTTCCGAGGTTTGATGTATCGGAACTGAAGATTTGGTTGAACAAGTGTATTTTTTTTCGAAAGCGCAGGAGAACTGCACATCATTTAATTAGAGAAGAAAAAGGTCTAAAATGGACCAAGGTACAAAGCCCTGAACAGGCTCAATAAAACACCTACTCACACACACACTACTTCCTTCCCCAACAACTTAGGCCCTGTGAAGGTTACGCGTGAGCTCAATGTCGGTTAATGGGAGATGGTATGAGGGTGAAGGAGGTGAAGGAGATTTCTGTGTTGCAGATTGAGAAGAGTATGAAGGGAAATGATGTGTGGGCTTTTGCTTTGATGGAGAATATAACTGAGACTGAGTTTGTGCCTGACAGTACCATGGAGATGCACCAGTTGTTGGAAGAATTTCAGGATGTGTTTTCTGTTCCTACTGCCTACCACCTCCCAGATCATTTGATCACCATATCCCACTCATCCCTGGTGCCATTCTAGTAAACTCTCGACCCTATAGATATTCTCCCTATCACAAACTGAGGTAGAAAAACAGGTGGCTGATTATTGAAATCAGGGCTGGTAGTACCCAGTGTAAGACCTTTGGCCTCACCAGTATTGCTAATGCAAAAGAAAAATGGTTCCTGGAGGTTTTGTATTGATTACAGGAAACTGAATGATCTGACAATCAAAAATAGGTTTCCTATGTCTTTGGTGGATGAGATTATTGATGAACTGGTTGGAACCAAATATTTTTCAAGTCTAGATCTAACTGCAGGGTACCACCAGATCAGGATGGGTGAGGCAGATGAGCACAAGATTGCTTTTAAAACTCACAAAGGACACTATCAATTCAAGGTAATGCCCTTTGGGCTTACTAATGCCCCTGCAACTTTTCGATGTGCAATAAATATGGTGTTGGCACCTTTCCTAAGGAAGTTTGTGATGGTATTTTTGGATGATATTCTAGTTTATAGTCCAAACTGGCATAAACATTTGGAGCATCTTAGACTTGTGTTCACTACTTTGAGGCAACACCAGTTTTTCTTAAAGAAGTGTGTCTTACTGTCTTGGGAAAGCAAGAACTCATTTATCTGGATCATATTATTTCATTTGAAGGGATGGCTACTGACCCACTGAAAACAGCAGCCATGCTGCAATGGCCTCAACCCACTACGGTGACAGCTCTTAGGGGCTTCCTGGGTTTAACATGTTGCTACAGATAGTTTGTTAAGGGCTATGGTACTATTGCCAAACCCCTTACAAGATCGCTGCAGAAAGGGAAGTTCCACTGGGGAGAGGAGGCACATCTTGCATTTGAAACTCTCAAAAGGGCAATGACAACCACACCTGTTCTAGCTTTGCCAGATTTCACACTGTCCTTTGTGGTTGAAACTGATGCGTGTGATGTGGGTTTAGGGACAGTCTTAATGCAGCAAGGTAGACCACTGGCATATTTGAGCAAGGCCCTTGGAAGTAAGAATAAACATCTCTACTATATTTAAATTTAAATGGGAGTTTCCCCTTCGTGAGTCGTCTCCTCCATCGAGCGCAGTGAGCGAAATGAAATAAAAGTCTAAAAATGAGCGCGGTGTTGAGGTTCGAACCATCGCCCTCCCTCTTCTCACGCCCAGGTTCTAACCACCGGAGCTCACAACCATCTGTGTTCAACAAAGAATAGATATTGTAAATATTCTGAATATAGAAACTGCAGTAACAAACGGGTAACTGACTAGTCTATCTATATATGAGAAGGAATTCTTGGCTCTCATTATGGCAGTAGATAGATGGAGGTCTTGTTTACAAAGAGCTGAGTTTGAAATAAGGACTGGCCATCAGTGCCTCAGTTTTCTGGGAGATCAGGTGCTCCACTTTGAATTGCAACGCAAGGCAATGACTAAATTGATGGGGTTACAGTTTAAAGTGGTGTACAAGCAGGGAAAGGATAATGTGGTGGCAGATGCACTTTCCAGGGTTGGTCATTTGATGTGCTTACAAGCTGTCAGTGAAGTGCAACCTTTGTGGGTTCAGGAAATTGTAAATTCCATGGTTTAAAAGGCGTCGCCTAGGCGACGCCTAGGCGTCCAGGCGGAGAAATGTCCTAGGCGTCGGCGCCGCCCAGAGAAAACTGTGTATGGCGTCCGCCTAGGCGTAGTAGGCGTCTGGGCGACGCCTTATCCTCCCTGGGCGTCGCCTTATCCTCTAGGGTTTGCAGACCTGCGCGTTTTGGGCTTTAGGGTTTAGGCGCGCGTTTTGGGCTTCTTCCACTGTGCGCGCGCGGCAAATCTATTTGTGCGTGCGCGGCTGCTCCCTGCGCGCGCAAATCTCTCTGTGCTCCCTCCCTGCGTGCGCTCTCTCCCTGCGCGCGGCGACTACTGCTCGGCGGCTGCTGCTTGCTCCCTGCGCGCGGCGGCTACTGCTTGCTCCCTGCGCGCGGCTGCTGTTGGGCGCGGCTGCGGCTTCCGCTGCTGCTCCCTGGCCGCGCCCGCTCGCGACTGCTGTGCTAGCTGCTGGTAAGTCCTACTCCCCGCTTCCTCCTCCCCTCCTCAGAATGATGTTTCTCATCCCCTCCTCCCCTGCTTCCCCTGTTTTCAAACTGTGCAGCGAGTAGGTTTCTGTCAAGTGTGGAGTAGGAAATGTCTCTCTGGCATATTTGCTATTGTGGAGCGAAAATTTTCAGACTGTGCAGCGAGTAGGTTTCTGTCAAGTGTGGAGTAGGAAATGTTTCTGCATATTTGCTGCACTACTAACTGCAGCTAGTTACTATTAATTATGCCATTACAAACTATCTATGTGGCTATTTCAGATTTGGTATTGTGCTGTTTTAAATTTTGTGACTTGCTACTATTCCTTTAGAAACTACTTTGTGGCTATTTCAGATCCACTATTGTGCTATTGTGAATTTGTGATGATTTCTAGTTTATGAGTTGTAACAGCTGTTTGGTTGCTTGGTATTTGGCTACTAAGGCGTCGCCTAGGCGCCCGCCTAAGTCGCCTAGGCGGTCAGGCGGTGGCTGGGCGCCTAGTTCCGCCTAGCCGCCTTTTAAACCATGGTAAATTCATATGTTACTGATGTTGAGGCTCAAGCCTTGTTGGCTACACTATGTATTCAAAGTCCTGATGAACAAGGGTACAGTTTACCGAAGGGCGTTATCAGGAAGGGCAGTTTGATTTGGGTTGGAAACAATTCTGCTCTGAGAACCAAGCTGATTGCTGCTTTACATGACAGTGTGATAGGGGGGGGGGGGCATTCAGGCATTGATGTCACATATCACAGAAACAAGACGTTGTTCATCTAGAAGGGATTGAAAGGGGATGTGGACTGTGGAGAACTATGTCAAACAGTGTCAAGTTTGTTAACAGGCTAAGAGCGAAAGGATTCATCCTGCTGGTTTGTTGCAGCCTCTGCCTATTCCACAGGGAGCCTGGCAAGACATAACTATGGATTTTATAGAGAAGCTTCCAAAATATGAGGGCTATGATACAATCCTTGTGGTGGTTGACAGGTTTTCAAAGTATGCACACTTTATGGCTCTCAAGCACCCTTTCTCAGCTCAGCAGGTAGCCCAGATTTTATTGGATCAGGTGGTTAAACTACATGGGCTACCAAAGACAATAGTGAGTGGCAGAGATAAGATTTTCAGCAGTTCTTTTTGGACTCATTTGCTCAAGCTGTTGGGCACTAAACTGAACTTGAGTACTGCCTATCATCCTCAAATGGATGGACAGAGTGAGAGGGTCAATCAGTGTGTGATGTACCTCAGATGACAATAATATTCACTGTCCTTTGAGAACAGAAAATGTGTCATTAAAAGCAATAATAACGATGTTGGTCTTGCCATTAGACAATACGAATTATATTCGATTCCCATTTGTGATCATGTGAATGAGATAAAGGTCCCTTCTGCTGTGAATATATCAAGGTTTTCAAGTCGATAAGTCGAGTCAAGTCGACAAGGTACCGACTTGGTGACTAGTCGATAAGTCAGTCGACTAGTCGTCGACTTGCCAATATAGTGGCTGTTTTGCCTATATAATGGCTTCATATAGACAATATAGCATTTATATGTGAAGAAAGAGCATGTTTTACCTCATTTGAAGCCTGAAATTGAATGAAACAGAAATAAACAGCAAGTCTTACCTCATTTGAAGCCTCAAACTGAACCAAATCAGCCACATAAGTGATAAGTCATAAACTCATAAGTCATAACAGTCATATAGTTCAAATTGGAAAACAAATAGCAAAAAAAAAAATAGTTCAAACTTGAAAGGAAATAAGCTCCATTAGATAGCTAAGCTGTTGCTGCAGCTAGATAGATACTAGATAGTAGATACCCTAAATATCTCCCAAATCAAGATCATCCATTGCATTTTCTCCCAAATCAAGAAAATATGTTGTGTAATGGGCCTTTGTGCTGGTTGGGCTGAACTGGGGCACAAGTCGGCCGACTTGCTAGACCAAGTTGACGACTAGTCGACTGAGAATTTTCAGTCATTGACAAGTCGCCCGACTTGCCAGAAAAATCGAGCCGGCTCCCCAAGTCGAGCTCCCAGGACCGACCGGACGACTAGTCGCCGACTAGTCGACGACTTGAAAACATGGGAATATATGCAATGTAAGTAGTAAGCGTAGTAGAAATGAGAATTAATTGTCATCGAAATTGTGGCACTGTTGTTTAGACTACGTTTCAGGGAGGATTGAGCGATTAATCAAAGAAGAGATTCTCCATCCATTAGACTTTTCAGTTTTTGACCAATGTATACAATGCATTAAAGGGAAATATGTGAAACAAATTAAGAAACACACACAGAGAGCCGAAAAAGTTTGAGATAATTCACATAGACATTTATGGTCTTTTTCTTATGAAAACATTAGATGATTTTGATTTCTTCAGCCTCTCTTCCCTCCTGTTATTAGTTTATTCGATACCTTGAAGGTTTCTGAAGAGCTGTTCCATGTGGCAAGTCATGAATTTGAGGGTATTATGGTTTATGTCTCGACCATCTTACTTTTATTTGGCTGCGAGGTGTTTGAAGATGATGGCACCATGATTTGCAAATGTGGAATGTGGAATTGCCAGACCACATACATACAGAAAGACAAAAACAATATCATTTGATTTTGTTTTACATGTTTGCTAGTATGATTTAGCGGTCAATGCTTTATGTAACCAATTGTTTTGAGGCTGGTTGATATTATATAGCATCTGTTCCTGATTGATTTGTGCATTCCAGGTGATTAATGATCATACTATCAAAGGCAAGTGTTATGGTTTTGTTACTTTCACTCACCCCAGAGCTGCTGAGCAAGCAATTGCAGGCATGGACGGCAAGGTATGCAGTATACTTCCTTTTTTAAAACTTACTTGGCCCCTCCGCTTTATCTTGTGTTTAACATGTCTTTTTGTTTGGAACAGAAATTAGGCAATCGTATTATTCGAGTAAATGAAGTGCGTACAAGAGGTCCCCGAGATTTTGGTCGAGATGGTTTTAGACGAGATCCAAGAAGGTATGGTAGAGATCCATACTGGGACAGAAGGGATAGGGAACAGAGCTATGATCGTGAAAGAGATCCCTACCATGACAGGGATAGTGATAGATCCCGCGAGCATGATAGAGAAAGAGATTATGAGCATGGTGGCTTTAATAGAGAAGTTGACTATCCCATGGATCGAGATCATGAAGTAGACGACATACATCCTAGAGAACATGATCGTGCAGCAGAAACACATAATATGGATTCAGATAATGACAAATATAAGGAACATGGATCAAGAAAAAGGTTCAGGTGCCATGTTAATTTTGTTTTTCATAGTGGAGTTATGTTGGTATTGGAGACCACGGTGGCTATTTTTAATATTTAAACGAAAACAACATTGTGTTTGATATATTGATGTGCATATTTTAGGAGAAATATTTACTGAGTGCTTAATTGATGTTCTTGGTCCGTTTGAAATTAATTTGCTAGAGCATCTCTTAGTTCTTAACTTAGGTGTCACATTTCAAGATCTTGGAAAGTACAATTCATTGATTGTAGCTTGTAGCTATGTTGTATACTCTCTATTCCTAATTGCAAGATGTTTTTCCTTTTCTAGATACATCACTTTTGTTATGCACTTAACTGTACACTGTCTCTAGATACATAGTACAAGCAATGTAGCTAGAAAAGAACGAAATGTCTTACAATTTGGAAGGGGGGAGAGTAGTTCAATAAGAATAGGGTCATATTCACCAACGGCATTTTTAGTGATATTTATATGTTTCCCTGCATTACTCTCTCTATCCACTCAATTATTTTACGCTAATATAGTGAATACTGGCTGCACAATTAGAATGATGGGCATGTTTGATGATTTGTTTGCCCTAACGGTAAAAAATCTTGTATGCTGACTAGTGGCCTTGCAGATTGCGTAAACTTATAAAGTACTACACAGCATCATTATTATGCTGAAACTGGGTTCATTATTATTTTTTGGGTTAAATGCATCGGTAGCCCCTGAACTTGTCAATGAATGGCACTTTGGTCCATGAACTTTAAAAATGCATTTTTAGGTCCTTGAACTTGTTAAATGATGTATCACAGATCCCTAAACTTGAAAAAATGGTGCATCACAGGTCTTTTTTTAGACCATGCCAATCACTGTTATGTGCCACTTAACAAATTCAAGGGCCTAAAAATGTATTTTCAAAGTCCGTGGATCTAATTGACATCCCTCGATAAGTTCAGGGACTGCTCATGCATTTAGCTCTTTTTTTACAAGGAACTGGGTACATTATTAGAGACCTTGTTTTGTTACCCTTATTGTGAAATCTACATCATTGTTAAGTCCAAATTTTAATGTACTGACTACTGTCTATTTATAAAGAAAGGTTGTACCACTATGGGAAATATTTCATGGGTCAACTATAGCCCTTAGAAAAAATGGGCATTTATTTTCCTAATGTTCTCTATGCAGCCACCCAAAAGGTCGTGATAGCAAAGATTTATCGAGTTCCAGTGATCTTCAAAATGATGTAAGTGCATATTCGTTCTGTGCTATTGTGAATGGCTGTTCCTGACTCATTATATCGACTCCTTTTTGTTTCCATTTCTCTTTTTTGTATATCAGGGGAAACACCAGTTGGATAAAACTATTCAGATGCGTGAGGACCTTGAAAATGAGGCACGCCATTTCCTTAAAGGCCTTGTTCTGTGTTAGTTTGATGTGGAAACCATAGAATCAGTGGACACTATCTTGGCGTCGGTGTAAAATCATGATGGATTTATTTCCTTGCCAGAGTCCCCACTTAAGTTAACTTGCCTACATTGGTTTGAAGATGAAAACATGCTAAATGTAAATGTGAAAGTAATCAAAGTTCTCCAGGCTTAATGGATGTAGATTTATGGATAGTGATGACCTGCAGAATTAGAACATGAACTCAATTGCATTTGCGAGGTCCAAAAAGGATAAATGGCTGTTAAATCTGTAGTCACATTTAGGATTTATCTTTTGCTTGACTTATACAGAATTTTTCACATTTAGCCCAGTTTTTTTTGTACACTGGCATGCTTGGGTACCTCAGATGACAGCCATGCATTGGTCACTGAATGTGCATGCCTTATTTACTCAGAAAAGCTTCACAATCAGTTGCCTATTGCATTACAATATATGGTATTATCTTTTCAGCTGAAGTTATATAGTACATGGGATGCATGATCCATGAACCATGATACATAGACTGATAGTACACTCAGTTACTTTTTAGATAGGCATGAGTACTTGTGTCCATGATTTAACTGTTTCTTGCATTTTATATTATGAGCTTTGCAGGTTAGCCAGATTAAGGATAAAATCTCTGCGAAAGGACAACACATTGCAGATTTGCAGAAGAAAGCTCAGGTGATCTCTGTCATGGTTTTCAAAGGATTCTGCTGTCCTCACCTGCCACATTCCTATATGAGATAGCCCCTGTTTGGCCATCTCGTAGAATCTCATTCGGGGTGAGTTCTGATGATAAGTAAAAAAAAAAAACAATTTCCGCATCAAACTGCAGAAATTAGAGGACGAACTGGCTGCTGCACGGAAAGTCTCTTCAGAACGACAATTAGCTGTTACAGACGTACGCGCTCATCACCTGTTGGCTGCTTGTTCATGCAAATATGCAATTGGTGGCTTCTCTGATGAAAGAATTATAAATGCAGCTGTACAAACATTTTCTTCAACTCCAAGACTACAACGATAGGGTCAAAACAGCTGAACATAGGCTGCAGGTGATTTTCTCATCAGTACTGTTATTTCATGACGTGGACCTGTACTCGTTACTTTTTTGTTGAGAACAACCACACCCTGTCGTTTAGGTTTGCTTATGTTGTTGGCAAGGTGAGAACGGTGCGCTGATCCTCTGTTTTGATTCTAGTCTCTTGTTGACGCTGCCATGGCCGAGCTTGACATGGCCGAAGATGCTACTACCAGAGATGGCTCGATGTATGAGAACGGCGTGGTTTGAACACCCAAAGGGGGCTGCCAGCTGTCATGTCACGGCTTGTGAGGTTTACTAATTTGTTAGATTTGTAGTTTGGATTTGCCATGTATAATAGAACTGTACTGTAACTAGAAACGGGAAAATGTTGTGTAAGGATCAGGGAATGAATGGCTGCACAGTGCACATTTGCTATGGCTTGTTTTTTTTTTTCAAAGTTGAATTTATTAGCCGGCCTGACTATTGCTGATACGGTATGATCTGCCCTAATATCAGAGCTGTTCAGTTAGGCAGGTTTGACTTGAGAAACGTTCGTGTTCTGTTTGTCAATCACATATATCATGCTGGCTTGTTGATGCCTGAGCTTGACGCCGTCAATGATAAACCCGAAGGTAGTTGCCGAGCCTGAAGAGGCAAATACAGTCAAAAGAGTACAAAACCTTTTGTCTGGACAAGTTGGCGCTATTGTGACTGTAATTTAGAAGCGCCCGCCGCTCCACCGCCCGTATCCCCGGCCGCCGAACCGTCACGCGGGGCTCGCCACACCGGATGACCCGATTCATTTGGTTCAAATGTTTTTTCATAATTTATTAGAATTCTAAATTATTTTTAGTTTAAAAATAAAAAAATAGAGTCAAATTCTAATCTGATTCTTACATTTATCACGGTCATCATATGACCCCTTCCCCTCTCACTCTCTCAACAAATGGTGTGCAAGCTTCCACTCAAAGGATTAGTTTGAAAACCACAAAACTAAAGAGAATTAAAAGGCTAAATTTTCTTTCTTATTTAATTAGCCACTCAAATTCATTTCAGTATTTTAGCTTCTAAACAGTGCTGCTCTACTCTGCTGCGCTGTACGCCTGTACCGAACCGGTCAGACCTGGAAGAGAGGAGACTCCACGTAAAGCAGAGCAGGCCATCTCTGACCTGTAGCTGCCGCCTGCCACAATTGTCGGCGCAAGCCCATCTTGACCGCTTCTCACTCGGACGCTCCTGACGTAGGTCTGTGCTATCTTGACTTAGGGCCAATAGTAAAGTTAGCTGCCTAGCTATTAACTAGTAGTTGATTTTTAGCTAGATTAAACCTGCTAATAAACTAAAGAATAATTGAGAGTACAATTAATAGTTAGCTAAACTATTAGCTAATGATGTTCGGATGTCTCTATCTAGAAACTAATAGCCGCACCATTAACTGTGTTGTCTAGATGTCTTCGGTTAATTTTAGTAGCTTTAGTACATGTAAACAGGACCTTACTTGACCCACGAGTGGAATTGGTTGTGAAAGGATCAAACGCGGGTGGGTGATTAACGTTAGTTACCCTACACACTTTCTTTATCCTGGACGTGACGGCGACGGTTCGTCCCGACCGGTGGTGGAGCAAGCAACGCCAAGTGGGCCGGTCAAGCCGCACACAGCGGAGCCCGTTCAACCGGTCAAACTATTTACGCTGGACTCAAGTGACGATAAAACTAGTAGTACAACGGCCGAGTTTCCCGCGAATCAAGTGACCGACGCGCCCGCCACCTCCCCCACGCACTAATCACCTTCCCCGACGAGCATTAGCACGCGCAGGTATTTATACCTCGTCGCCACCTCCTCCTCATTCATCAGACACTACGAACATCTCTCCCTCTCCCTTCCTCTTCTTCACGGAGAGCAGCAAGCTACACGCCTAGAGCTACAGGCCTACAGCAAAAAGACAAAGAACACAGAGTCAAGCACTCAAGCTCAAGCAGGGAGAAGTGTTCGTCAGGAAAGACAAAAAAACGGAGGGGGTTTGCATCGCCGGCGGGAAAGAAAAAAAAAACCGAACCGAGGCCCTGAGGGCGCGCGAGGATGGACTTAGTGCAGATGGGGAGCATCGCCGGCGGGAGCATGCGGCGGACGGCGTCGTCGTGGCGGGCGTCCGGGCGGAGCGACGCGTTCGGCCGGTCCGTGCGGGAGGAGGACGACGAGGAGGCGCTGCGCTGGGCGGCCATCGAGAAGCTGCCCACCTACGACCGCATGCGCAAGGGCATCCTCACGGGGAACGCGGCCGGCGCCGGCGTCGAGGAGGTGGACATCCAGGGGCTCGGCATGCAGGAGCGCAAGAACCTCATCGAGCGCCTCGTGCGCACCGCCGAGGAGGACAACGAGCGCTTCCTGCTCAAGCTCCGCGACCGCATGGAGCTGTGAGTAAAAGAAAGAAAAAAAAAGTTCAGCTCTTATTTGAATCCCCTTGGTCACCACCGGTGAGGTGAAGAGAAATTCTGAAAGCGATTGTAAATTGACCTGCCTGCAGGGTTGGGATCGATAATCCGACGATAGAGGTGCGTTTTGAGAACCTGAACATCGACGCCGAGGCCTACGTCGGCAACCGAGGTGTCCCCACGATGACCAACTTCTTCTCCAACAAAGTCATGGTATGCATGTGCATCTCCTCTGCAGCAGCGGGCACCTCCATGCTTCTTAGGCAGCCACGGAGAAGAAATTCCTTCGGCTACTAACTCTTGTGAGCTGCTACCATCATAGGATGTACTAAGTGCTATGCACATCGTCTCTAGCGGGAAGAGGCCTGTCTCCATCCTTCACGATATCAGTGGGGTCATAAGACCCGGCAGGTAAGAAGCCAAAGAATTTTAAAGTGCAAGGTTTTCAGTTTTTCTGTAGTTGTACTTACTAACTGGCACTTCTTTCAGAATGTCCTTGCTGCTTGGCCCTCCTGGATCCGGGAAAACAAGTCTACTTCTGGCTTTGTCAGGGAAACTTGACTCCAATCTGAAGGTATCACATCTTGCGATAATTTCTTGATTGTGAACTTCTGAATTCTAGGGAAAAAGGGTATATATTGGGAGAAAGTTAGCTGTAAACTGTACTGAATAGGTGAACTTGCAATGGTAATTTTCAGGTGTCAGGAAGAGTAACTTACAATGGTCATGACATGGATGAATTTGTCCCTCAGAGGACATCGGCGTACATCGGGCAGCACGATGTTCACGTCGGCGAAATGACGGTCCGGGAAACACTTGCCTTCTCCGCAAGATGTCAAGGAGTCGGAACACGTTATGGTATGTAAAGACAGACATTGGAAAGGAACACAGATAATTATTCACCTTCGGTGAAGTGAACCTGATGGTGTTTTCAAATCACACAGACATGCTTACTGAACTTTCAAGAAGGGAGAAAGAAGCCAACATTAAACCAGATCCTGATGTCGATGTTTACATGAAGGTAAAAATTCATTTAATTCAAACTAAACCCTGTATTTACATTGGAAGTAACAAAGGTTACTCAAAGTTATTTGTGCTTCTGTGCATACAGGCTATCTCCGTGGAAGGTCAGGAGAGCGTGGTTACAGATTACATCCTCAAGGTAAGTAAAAATATACCGCAGAAAAAGAAAATACGAGAAATGGATATGCCCCCTAACAGTAATTGTATTTCTTTTGCAGATTCTGGGTCTGGAGATCTGTGCGGATACAATGGTTGGAGACTCTATGATCAGAGGTATCTCAGGAGGACAAAAGAAGCGTGTCACTACCGGTATGTGCAATCTGCAGTTATATTAAGATTTGTGCATCAAACCCTTTGACCCTGATCGAAAAAAATCTGACTTCATGTCTTGTTGAATTTTCACAGGCGAGATGCTTGTTGGTCCAGCTAAGGCGCTATTCATGGATGAAATCTCCACCGGCCTGGACAGCTCCACAACATATCAGATCGTCAACTCTCTAAGGCAGTCGGTCCACATCCTTGGTGGAACTGCACTTATCGCATTGCTTCAGCCTGCGCCTGAAACATACGAGCTCTTCGATGACATTGTTCTCCTCTCGGAGGGCCAAATTGTGTACCAGGGTCCTCGGGAGAATGTCCTGGAATTTTTTGAGGTCATGGGCTTCAAATGTCCTGAGAGAAAAGGTGTTGCAGACTTCTTGCAAGAAGTGAGTGATCCTGCAGAATCCTATTTACTGTTCATTCAGACTTGGAACCCCATCTGACATTACTCTCTCTGATCACAGGTTACATCTAGGAAGGATCAGCACCAGTACTGGTGTAGAAGAGACGAGCCATACAGATACATCTCAGTTAACGACTTTTCAGAGGCATTCAAAGCATTCCATGTTGGCCGTAAGCTGGGATCAGATCTCAAGGTGCCCTTCGATCGCACCAGGAACCATCCTGCAGCTCTCACAACGTCAAAGTATGGTATCAGCAAGATGGAACTTCTCAGAGCATGCTTCTCTAGGGAGTGGCTACTGATGAAGAGGAACTCATTTGTTTATATCTTCAAAGTAGTCCAGGTATCCATCTTGCTTCCTAAAATCTTCTCAACTTCCAAATTCAGGTAGTAAATTCTGATGAATGCTCCATATTTGTACCAGCTCATAATTCTTGGAACAATTGCAATGACGGTCTTCCTGCGCACAACAATGCATCGACGTGGTGTCGAAGATGGGGTGATATTTCTGGGCGCCATGTTCCTTGGACTAGTCACACATTTGTTCAATGGTTTTGCTGAGCTCGCCATGAGTATCGCAAAGCTGCCGATATTTTATAAGCAGAGGGACCTCCTCTTCTATCCATCATGGGCATATGCATCGCCTACATGGTTGCTAAAGATACCAATATCATTCTTGGAATGTGCTGTGTGGATCGGCATGACTTACTATGTCATTGGCTTTGATCCAAGCATCGAAAGGTTCTTTCGCCATTACCTTCTGCTTGTACTAGTCAGCCAGATGGCATCTGGTCTTTTCCGGCTTCTTGCTGCACTAGGAAGAGAAATGGTTGTCGCAGACACATTTGGGTCATTCGCGCAGCTTGTTCTTCTGATTCTTGGTGGCTTCTTGATAGCAAGAGGTAAGACAAGCCTTCATTCACACATTGCTTTGATAGTTCCAGGAGCATGTAATTGAGTTTTCTTTCTGCAGATAACATTAAAAAATGGTGGATCTGGGGCTACTGGTCCTCCCCTCTGATGTATGCCCAGAATGCCGTAGCGGTGAATGAGTTCCTTGGCCATAGCTGGCAGATGGTAATGCGGTGACTTCTAAACCAATCTAAGATATGAGCCTATGACCACTCTAAAGTTCAGAGAGACAGCTGAGTTAACAAACAATGGCAATCTTTGTGCAGGTTGTCGATAGGACACATAGCAACGACACACTCGGTGTTCAAATCCTAAAGGCCCGTGGCATTTTTGTCGATCCAAACTGGTATTGGATTGGTGTTGGTGCATTGCTTGGGTATATCATGCTCTTCAACGTACTCTTCGTTCTGTTCCTTGATTGGCTTGGCCGTGAGTACCCTCTCTCTGCTCAAAAGGATTGATCCATACACTTGAAAACATCTTATGCTTGGCACTGACATAATTCTTGTAAACACAGCACTTGGAAAAGGTCAGGCCGTTGTTTCTGAAGAGGAACTGAGGGAGAAGCATGTAAACCGTACTGGTCAAAATGTTGAGTTGCTGCCTCTTGGAACAGCTTCCCAGAATCCGCCTTCAGATGGTCAGTCATAAGCAGACCTCCTTGCAGCATACATCAGATAATACATGTCATTGTTGCATCATTGTAACAAGTCCATAAAAATGCAGGAAGAGGAGAAATTGCTGGAGCTGAAAGCAGGAAGAGAGGAATGGTACTTCCATTTACGCCGTTGTCCATCACCTTTGACAATATCAAATACTCGGTGGACATGCCTCAGGTAAGCAGAAGTTGGAAGACCTGACTTATCACCAAAATACAAACTGATAATACTAAATAATAATTAGTAATTGTATGACTGTTTTACAGGAAATGAAAGATAAAGGTATTACTGAAGATCGGCTACTGCTGCTGAAGGGTGTAAGCGGAGCCTTCAGACCAGGAGTCCTTACAGCACTGATGGGAGTCAGTGGAGCGGGTAAAACTACCCTGATGGATGTATTGGCGGGAAGGAAAACTGGTGGTCACATTGAAGGAGATATTTCAATCTCTGGATACCCAAAGAAACAAGAGACCTTTGCTCGGATTGCTGGCTACTGTGAGCAAAATGATATTCATTCTCCACATGTCACTGTTTATGAATCCCTCCTGTACTCCGCATGGCTCCGGTTGCCCCATGAAGTGGATTCAGAAGCAAGAAAGGTGCGTCAAAATTGTCTTCATCCTGCTAGCTCATAAGTAACACAGTAACATTTTCATAGCAACTGATAATTATAGTGCTTGGCTAATCGGATAACTTCATGGGTGCAGATGTTTGTGGAAGAAGTCATGGAACTCGTGGAATTGACACCACTGAGGGGAGCATTGGTAGGACTGCCAGGAGTAAATGGTTTATCCACAGAACAGCGGAAGAGACTCACTATTGCTGTTGAGCTCGTGGCCAACCCATCCATCATATTCATGGACGAACCAACTTCTGGACTAGATGCTAGGGCAGCTGCAATTGTGATGAGGACAGTCCGAAACACGGTGGACACCGGAAGGACGGTTGTCTGCACAATCCACCAGCCTAGCATTGATATCTTTGAAGCTTTTGATGAGGTAAGTGGCAACAACTATAAAACAAGATGCTTCCAATGGTATTTCTTTAACTTTGGAAGTAACACTCACATGTATTTTTGAACTCCGCAGCTATTTCTGATGAAACGGGGAGGGGAAGAAATATATGTCGGACCTTTGGGACGCAACTCATGCCATCTAATTAACTACTTTGAGGTGAACTTCAGCACTCACCTACTGAACAAAACATTCAGCTCCCAACTTAAACATCCTTGGTAACTTTGCTTCATGCTTCAAATGCAGGGAATAGAAGGAGTAAAGAAAATCAAGGATGGTTACAACCCTGCAACATGGATGTTGGAAGTGACCACCTTAGCTCAAGAAGATATCCTTGGGATCAACTTTGCTGAAGTATACAGAAACTCTGACCTATACCGGTATGTTCCATCGGATCAACCTCAGAATTGTGTTTCTGCTTTCTGTTCATGTCACTAATCGGGGTGCATCATTGCAGGAGGAATAAAGATTTGATTAGTGAACTAAGCACACCACCACCAGGGTCCAAGGACTTGTACTTCCCAACCCAGTACTCACAGTCCTTCCTCACACAATGCATGGCTTGCCTGTGGAAGCAGCACAAGTCTTACTGGAGAAATCCATCATATACCGCAACTAGGATCTTCTTCACAACAGTTATTGCTCTCATCTTCGGAACTATCTTCTTAAACTTGGGAAAGAAAATGTAAGGACCATTGCTTACAACACTTATTGAGACCTGGTATATATGTTGGCATATTGTGACAAAGAAACTTACTTGTACTGTCTTTCCTCGTACAGTGGCACTAGGCAGGACCTTTTCAATTCTTTGGGGTCCATGTATGCAGCAGTTCTTTTCATTGGAATTCAGAATGGTCAAACTGTGCAGCCAATTGTGGATGTCGAGCGAACAGTTTTCTACCGAGAAAAGGCAGCTGGGATGTACTCTGCTCTACCCTATGCTTTTGCACAGGTAATTGGTTGTAACTGAAAATCTGGATAATAGGAAATAATTGCTCTTTTATTCCTTCAACCTAGAGTTGAATTCTAACAATTTTACATTCGAACAGGTTCTTATTGAGATCCCACACATCTTCCTTCAGACAGTTGTGTATGGTCTCATTGTCTACAGCCTGATTGGCTTTGATTGGACAGTTGCAAAGTTCTTCTGGTATATGTTCTTCATGTTCTTCACCTTCATGTACTTCACATTTTATGGAATGATGGCAGTCGCCATGACACCAAACAGCGACATTGCGGCTATAGTCTCAACTGCATTCTACGCAATATGGAACATCTTTGCCGGCTTCCTTATCCCCCGCCCGGTAAGTGCCCAAGAGAAACTCTTGTACTATGCTAAACCTCACTTTTCGTTGTACTGTTGATGCTGAATCATACATGTGACTGGCTTGCAGAGGATACCAATATGGTGGAGATGGTACTCGTGGGCTTGCCCAGTGGCTTGGACACTATATGGACTTGTTGCCTCACAATTTGGAGACATCGCAGACATCAGGCTGGAAGATGACGGGGAACTAGTGAAAGATTTCGTCAACAGATTCTTTGGATTCGAGCATGACAACTTGGGTTATGTAGCTACCGCTGTTGTTGGATTCACTGTTCTCTTTGCTTTCGTCTTTGCCTTCTCCATCAAAGTCTTCAACTTCCAGAGAAGATAAGGGAGGGCGTCATCCAAAAAGGATTTGGTGTTATTCCAGCTCACTTCAGTATATAGGTCCTGCAGCAATGTAAAGTGACGAGAAAGAGTGTATACTTAGCCTTTGTTTATTTCTAGGAAGTTTGACTTCATTTTTTGTATTCCGGCCAGTTTGGCCTGTACTGAACAGAAAAGGGCTTCTGTGTAAATTGTATGTAGTAGACTGTGCACAGCTGGGTTCAATACTTCAATGTAAGATTTTTCCATTAAATTTATACCTTTTGTCCAACTGAGACTCGCCTCCAGGAATTAAGTCCATGGCAGAATAACATGAGAAAAAAAAGAAGGTAGTGTCTATATGGCTATGGCAGTATGGCTAGCGGATCGTGTATATATGGTCATACAAAACATTGTTTTATATTGTAGACTATACTGTTTATAATGCAAAGTTTAAAATAAAAGATAAAGTCATAGGGATGGGTAAGCTGCTGGGGATAAGAAGGGCATTTGGGTTCAGACACATACTCAATAAATATTAGGAACAGTGGAGTATTCAGAAGCAACACCCGTGTCACTGCTGACGGACAGCAATTCTGCCACTAAGTCGCTAGGGGTCCTAAATTGCGTGAAATCCGAGCCCAATTGGTATCCTGGACAACATCCTAAAATGACGTGAAATCTGAGCCCAATTCAATTGGTATCCTGGAGGACCTGGACAAGGACAACATCCTAAAATAACTTGTCGAAATTTCTATGCAGAACCCAGAATGGTGCACCGACCAGCGAAAGAGCCGAAACAGCCGAGGAACGAACACGCAGTGCGTGTTCGCAACTCGCAAACCCTTCCTAAACCACAAACCAACCTCTTTTCCCCATCGGCAGGCTTGGATCACATTTTGCGGCGCAAAACTGTTCAATGGGAGCTGCAGGCAGCCGCCGCAGGGCGCAGCTCCCATTGCTTGCGCCAGCCGCCGCAGGACGAAGACGGAACCGCCAGTCCGCCACCGCAGGTTGGGTGCGGATTGCGGAACAAGCCGCCGAAGAGGCAACGGCCTAGAGCCTATGTAACGCACCCGTCAGTCCGTCCAAAGGCTACTGGCCGCGGCCTCTCACTACGGCCCTCTTAGCTAGACGATATGGTATTAATTAGGACGTGTATACTGGTCCTCACATCTCACCCCCTAAAAGCAACTCCCGTAATTCTCTAAAAACGTAGCTCCTTAAATTCTAGTTTAGGGACTTTGTAAATACGATTTAGGAGTAAAAAACTTTGATCTCCAACAGTTCCTTATATTTAGGTAGCAAATCAAATTTAATTTTTTTCGACACAATATTGACCAATGTATTAGTATTATTTTACATTGTGTATTAGAATAGACCCAGAAGATTTTTTTAGCTTAAAAGCGATTTTCAGTTCTATCCTCCAACAATTTAATTGGACACGAAAGTATATCTATTCTCTGTTCTAGCCAAAGATGGAGAATAAAACTAATTATCTATATAGCATAACTTGAGCACGTTCATTATATAAATAACCTAGGCACTAGAATTTTGCCAGATGTTAAATATTGTGAAGAGCATATAGCTACCAATACATGATTAAATTAGCAACCCTCCAACATAAAAGCAAAAGTGAATGTCCAATGTCCAAAAACAAGAAATTGGAAAGCATCCGTGCATGTGTTTTTGTTTCGGGACTTGCTAAAGGGTTGTCAAATGTAGGGACAAAATATGGTTAAATAAGAAGTGGCTAAATTTAGGAAGTTAATTTAGATAGTTGTTGAAGAGGAGTTTTTGTGCTAACTATCTAAATTATTGATTTATATAGTCATTTAGAGAACTATTGAAGTTGCTCTAAGAGGCCCAGAGCTCTCAGAAGCAGTAACGGCAATGTGGGCTTCGATACTAATTGTAGTGTGATGTGAGGGATCGGTATGCACGCCCTGGGTTAGTACCACCTCACCTAGCCAAGGGGTTGTGATGCCCTTATAAGGGCGGGTCTCCCTCCTCTCTCGTCTAGGTTTTGAGAGTGAGGTGTTTGTCTGAATAGGCCACCGCGAGAGCAGAACGACTGACGTTAGCGATGGTTGTGAAAGTCGCCCAGAGGGGGGTGAATAGGCAAATCTAAAATTTATAAACTTTAAGCACAACTACAAGTCGGGGTTAGCGTTAGAGATAAAGTCGAGTCCGAAAGAGAGGGCAAAAACAAATCACAAGCAAATAAAGAGTGTGACACGGTGATTTGTTTTACCGAGGTTCGGTTCTTGCAAACCTACTCCTCGTTGAGGTGGTCACAAAGATCGGGTCTCTTTCAACCCTTTCCCTCTCTCAAACGGTCACTTAGACCGAGTGAGCTTTTCTCCTCAATCAATTGGGACAATTAGTCCCCACAAGGACCACCACACAATTGGTGCCTATTGCTTTGATTACAAAGATGTTGAGAACAAGAAATGGGGAAGAAGAAAAGCGATCCAAGCGCAAGAGCTCAAAGAACACGGGCAAAACTCTCTCTTCTAGTCACTAATTGCTTTGAGTGGAATTGGGACTTGGAGAGGTTTTGATTCAATCTAATTGTGTCTTGTATTGCATGCACTAGCTCTTTTGTTGAATGTGTTGGCTGAAAACTTGGATGCCTTGAAGTGTGGTGGTTGGGAGGTATTTATAGCCCCAACTACCAAAGTGGTCGTTGGGAGGGGGCTGCTGTCGATGGGCGCACCGGACAGTCCGGTGCGCCACCGGACACTGTCCGGTGCGCCAGCCACGTCACCCAACCATTAGGGTTCGACCGTTGAAGCTCTGACATGTGGGGCCACCGGACAGTCCGGTGGTGCACCGGACAGTCACTATTCATTGTTCGGTGCGCCTTCTGGCGCTGCTCTGACTTTGCGCGCTCTGTTCGCGCACTGTAGCGTTGCCAGCCGACCGTTGAACTCGACCGTTCGCTGGCGACCGTTGCTCCGCTTGGCACACCGGACAGTCTGGTGCTACACCGGACAGTCCGGTGAATTATAGCGGAGTGGCTCCCCAAAAACCCGAAGATGAGCAGTTCGGAGTGGATCTCCCTGGTGCACCGGACAGTCCGATGCGCCAGACCAGGGTAGCCTTCGGTTGGTTTTGCTCCATTCTATTTGAACCCTTTCTTGGACTTTTTATTGGTTTGTGTTGAACCTTTGGCACCTGTAGAACTTATAATCTAGAGCAAACTAGTTAGTCCGATTATTTGTGTTGGTCAATTCAACCACCAAAATCATTTAGGAAAAGGTTTGACCCTATTTCCCTTTTAATCTCTCCCTTTTTGGTGATTGATGCCAACACAAACCAAAGCAAATATATAAGTGCAGAATTGAACTAGTTTGCATAAGGTAATTGCAAAGGTTGCTTGGAATTAAACCAATTTACATTTTCATAAGATATGCATGGATTGCTTTCTTCATTTTAACATTTTGGACCACGCTTGCACCACTTGTTTTGTTTTTGCAAATGTTTTTGGTAATTCTTTTCAAAGTCTTTTTGCAAATAGTCAAAGGTATATGAATAAGATTTTCGAGAAGCATTTTTAAGATTTGAAATTTTCTCCCCCTGTTTCAAATGCTTTTCCTTTGACTAAACAAAACTCCCCCTAAATGAAATTCTCCTCTTAGTGTTCAAGAGGGTTTTTCAAATTGAAAGAAGATCAAAAAAATTTAGATACCAATTTTTGAAAAACTCTTCTTTAAAATATACCAATTGAGATAGAATTTCTTTGAGTAATACTAATTTGAAAAATACCAATTGAAAATAACTTTCCGAAAATTTTTGAAATTGGTGTGGTGGTGCGGTCCTTTTGCTTTGGGCTAATACTCTCTCCCCCTTTGGCATTAATCGCCAAAAACGGAGTCTTTAGAGCCCTTTTACTTTCTCTCCCCTTTGGCAAACAATATGTGAGTGAAGGATTATACCACAGTGGAGAGCGAGGCGGAGTGTCGGCGAAGGATAAATGTTACGATGGAGTGGAGTGGAAGCCTTGTCTTCGCCGAGTACTCCATTTCCATTTCAATCTATGACTTAGCATAAAATTCACTTGAAGACCACATTAGTCACAGCAAATGAAAGGGATATGATCAAAAGTATATAAATGAGCTATGTGTGCAAGGTATCAATCAAAATTCCGAGAATCAAGAATGTTTAGCTCATGCCTAAGTTTGGTAAAAGTTTTCTCATCTAGTGGTTTGGTAAAGATATCGGCTAATTGTTCTTTGGTGCTAACATAAGCAATCTCGATATCCCCCCTTTGTTGGTGATCCCTCAAAAAGTGATACCGAATGGCTATGTGCTTAGTGCGGCTGTGCTCAACGGGATTATCCGCCATGCAGATTGCACTCTCATTTAGGGCTGGAAACGAGCCGAGCCGAGCTCGGCTCGGCTCGGCTCGACGTGGCTCGGTGCAGCTGCGAGCCGAGCCAGGCTCGGCTCGGTCATTTTGCGAGCCCGACCTAGAGGCTCGGCTCGGCTCGGTAACGGCTCGCGAGCCGGCTCGAGCCAGCTCGCGAGCCTCACACTAAATCACGTTTAGAGTATAAATTATATATTTTTTATTATATATAAGATAAAAAAATATGTATAATATATTTTTAGACTACAATATAAGTGTATCACGTATCAAGTTCAAGAAATTCAATAAAATAGTTCAAAACATAACAATAATATGGTATAATAGTATACTTGACGTTGTTAGCTCGGCTCGCGAGCCGGCTCGCGAGCTGGACCGAGCCGGCTCGGCTCGGCTCGCAGTTCTGGCGAGCTACAAAATCAGGCTCGGCTCGGGCTCATTTTGGCTCGCGAGCCGGCTCGAGCCGAGCCGAGCCTCACCGAGCCCGAGCCGGCTCGTCGAGCCCGAGCCAAATTTCCACCCCTACTCTCATTATCACATAGGAGAGGGACTTTGGTTAATTTGTAGCCATAGTCCCTAAGGGTTTGCCTCATTCAAAGCAATTGCGCGCAACAATGGCCTGCGGCAATGTACTCGGCTTCGACGGTAGAAAGAGCTACTGAATTTTGTTTCTTTGAAGCCCAAGTCACCAGGGATCTTCCCAAGAACTGACAAGTCCCTGATGTGCTCTTTCTATCACATTTACACCCTGCCCAATCAGCATCTGAATAACCTATTAAATCAAATGTGGATCCCTTGGGGTACCAAAGACCAAACTTAGGTGTATGAACTAAATATCTCAAGATTCGTTTTACGGCCCTAAGGTGAACTTCTTTAGGATCGGCTTGGAATCTTGCACACATGCATACGAAAAGCATAATATCCGGTCGAGATGCACATAAATAGAGTAGAGATCCTATCATCGACTGGTATACCTTTTGATCTACGGATTTACCTCCCGTGTCGAGGTCGAGATGCCCATTGGTTCCCATGGTTGTCTTGATGGGCTTGGCATCCTTCATCCCAAACTTGGTGAGTATGTCTTGAATGTACTTCGTTTGGCTGATGAAGGTGCCCTCTTGGAGTTGCTTGACTTGAAATCCTAGAAAGCACTTCGACTCCCCCATCATAGACATCTCGAATTTTTGAATCATGATCCTACTAAACTCTTCACAAGTAGATTTGTTAGTAGACCCAAATATGATATCATCAACATTAATTTGGCATACAAACAAATCATTTGCAATTGTTTTAGTAAAGAGAGTAGGATCGGCTTTTCCAACTTTGAAGCCATTAGCGATAAGAAAATCTCTTAGGCATTCATACCATGCTCTTGGGGCTTGCTTGAGCCCATAAAGCGCCTTAGAGAGTTTATACACATGGTTAGGGTACTCACTATCTTCAAAGCCATGAGGTTGCTCAACATAGACCTTCTCCTTGATTGGTCCATTGAGGAAGGCACTTTTCATGTCCATTTGATAGAACTTAAAGCCATGGTAAGTAGCATAGGCAAGTAATATGCGAATTGACTCAAGTCTAGCTACGGGTGCATAGGTTTCACCGAAATCCAAACCTTCGACTTGTGAATATCCCTTGGCCACAAGTCGGGCTTTGTTCCTTGTCACCACACCATGCTCATCTTGCTTGTTGCGGAAAACCCACTTGGTTCCAACAACATTTTGGTTAGGACGTGGAACTAAATGTCATACATCATTCCTTGTGAAGTTGTTGAGTTCCTCTTGCATTGCCAACACCCAATCCGAATCTCTTAATGCGTCTTACACCCTGTATGGCTCAATAGAAGACACAAAGGAGTAATGTTCACAAAAATGAGCGACATGAGATCGAGTGGTTACCCCCTTATGAATATCGCCGAGGATGGAGTTCACGGGGTGATCTCGTTGTATCGCTTGGTGGACTCTTGGGTGTGGCGGTCTTGGACCCTCATCATCTTCCTTGTTTTGATCATTGGCATCTCCCCCTTGATCATTGTCCTCCTCTTGAGGTGGCTCTTCTTGATCCTCATTTTCATCATCTTGAGCTTGATCCTCATCTTGAGTTGGTGGAGATACTTGATTTGAAGATGATGGTTGATCTTGTGCTTGTGGAGGCTCTTCGGATTCCTTAGGACACACATCCCCAATGGACATGTTCCTTAGCACGACGCATGGAGCCTCTTCATCATCTAGCTCATCAAGATCAACCTGTTAGTCTCATCAAACACAATGTCACAAGAAACTTCAACTAGTCCAGTTGCCGGTAACCTGAATCAGGGGTACCCTCTTCTACAGTATAAAGGCGCTGCACCCGTACGACACCTCCAGGCCACACGGAGAGTGGCACCCGACCCCACCACATGGGCAGGTCTAGGGCCACCACGTGGCAAGGAAAGATAATACTTCCCTGGGTGCATCGATGGGTCCGGACCTCCACAGAGGGACACCGGACCCCTGTACGTACGAGTCCAGAGCTCCTAAGAGGGCTTGCCGGGTCCCTCGAGTAAGCCCTAGGTCCCTCCAAGTAAGGTCCGGGCCTTGGCAAGGTCCCGGGACGAGGAGGACCCCGGCATGAGTAGGGGTCCGGTGCCGGCATGTGTCCAGGCCTTGCCCTACGCTTCCCGCTCAGGCGGAGACCCGCTGCTGCCGCGTGGCTTGTGGCCCGTGACATAAGCCAACGGACCGAGCCTGACGTAAGGCCCATACAGCCATGCAGCATCTACATTTATTGCGGAGAGGACACGCCGCCTGCCACCACGCTAGCAGGCGACGTGCCCTCTCAGCATTTAATGCGCCCTGTCCAATCCACTGGCAGATGGTGTCAGGGTCGTCCAGCAGACGGCGCGCCTGACTAGTCTGTTGGCGAACAGTGCGCCCGTGCCGAGCGGCGCACTGTACTAATCATCCCTTCTGCAAGAATCTTCCCCTGCACGCCGAGGATACGTAGATCTCGGGCGTCAGGGCACAAGAAGATTGCCCCAACAGAAACATTTGCAGCTCCAAGCGCTATATTCTTTATGTCCCTGGGCCCACATGTCGAGGCCCAGTACCTTTGTGCATGCCCCCCTTCAGCTATAAAAGGGGAGGCATGCGACGTTACACACAAGCTCGATCTTTAGACCCAATCTTAGGCTAACAAACTCATACAAGCTCACGAGCAATACATCACACAGCGGAGTAGGGTGTTACGCTCCGGCGGCCCGAACCACTCTAAATCCTTGTTCTTGTGTTTCCGGTTTTCCCAACTGACAAGCAAAACGCCTAGGCCCCTCCTCATCTTAGGATTTAGGGCGGGTGCACTCCGCCACCCGGCCGGAGATTTGCTCTCTGATAGTCGCCTAGAGGGGGGGTGAATAGGGCGAAACTGAAATTTACAAATATAAACATAACTACAAGCCGAGTTAGCGTTAGAAATAAAAACGAGTCCGAGAGAGAGGGTGCAAAACAAATCTCAAGCAAATAAGGAGTGTGACACAAGGATTTGTTTTACCGAGGTTCGGTTCTCGCAAACCTACTCCCCGTTGAGGTGGTCACAAAGACCGGGTCTCTTTCAACCCTTTCCCTCTCTCAAACGGTCCCTCGGACCGAGTGAGCTTCTCTTCTCAAATCACTTGGGAATCAAACTTCCCGCAAGGACCACCACACAATTGGTGTCTCTTGCCTCAATTACAAGTGAGTGTTTGATCACAAGAAAGAAAGCCAAAGAAAAGAAGTGATCCAAGCGCAAGAGCTCAAATGAACACTACAAATCACTCTCTCTAGTCACTAAAGCTTTGTGTGGAATTGGAGAGGATTTGATCTCTTTGGTGTGTCTAGAATTGAATGCCTAGCTCTTGTAGGTGGTTGAGAAGTGGAAAACTTGGATTCAATGAATGATGGGGTGGTTGGGGTATTTATAGCCCCACCCACCAAACATGACCGTTGGTGGAGGCTGTCTGTCGTATGGTGCACCGGACATGTCCGGTGCGCCAGCCACGTCACCAAAGCCGTTGGATTCCGACCGTTGGAGTTCTGACTTCTGGGCCCGCCTGGATGTCCGGTGGCGCACCGGACATGTACTGTAGAGTGTCCGGTGCGCCAGCATGGGCGTGCTTGACGCCTGCGCGCTCTGGCGCGCATTAATTGCTGTTGCAGGCGACCATTGGCGCGAAGTAGCCGTTGCCCCGCAGTTACACCGGACAGTCCGGTGTACACCGGACATGTCCGGTGAATTATAGCGGAGCAGCCGCTACGGATTCCCGAGGCTGCCAAGTTCCAGAGCCGCGTCCTCTTGGAGCACCGGACACTGTCCGGTGTACACCGGACAGTCCGGTGAATTATAGCGCGCCGGCTTCTGAAAATTCCCGAGGCTGAGAAGTTCTGCGTGGAGTCCCCTGGTGCACCGGACACTTGAGAACACCTAGAGGGGGGTGAATAGGTGATCCTGTGAAACTTGAAAACTTAAGCCACAAAACTTGGTTAATCGTTAGCACAATGATTGCCAAGTGGCTAGAGAGGAGTCAAAACACAATAACCACAAGAAATCAATCACAGAGATGGCACGGTGGTTATCCCGTGGTTCGGCCAAGACCAACGCTTGCCTACTCCACGTTGTGGCGTCCCAACGGACGAGGGTTGCAATCAACCCCTCTCAAGTGGTCCAAAGACCCACTTGAATACCACAGTGTTTTGCTTGCCTTTTTTCAATCCCGTTTGCGAGGAATCTCCACAACTTGGAGCCTCTCGCCCTTACACTTGAAATTCACAAAGAAGCACGGAGCAAGGGTGGGATTAGCAACACACACAAGACTAGAAATCACAGCAACACCACGCACACAAGTCGTAATGAGAGCTCACAACACAACTCAAAGAGTTCACTGCTCAACTAGAGCTCTAATTGCTATCACAAAGAATCAAAGGCGCGGAATTGATGTCTTGGTGCTTAGAAATGTTGTAGGAATGCTTGGTGTTCTCCTCCGTGCGCCTAGGGGTCCCTTTTTTAGCCCCAAGGCAGCTAGGAGCCGTTGAGAACAATCCAGGAAGGCAAATCTTGCCTTCTGTCGCGTGGCGCACAGGACAGTCCGGTGCACACCAGACACTGTCCGGTGCCTGATTTCTTTCCTTAAATGGCGAAGCCAACCGTTGGCAGACTTTGAGCCGTTGGCGCACCGGACACGTCCGGTGCACACCGGACAGTCCGGTGCCCCCTTCTAGCCGTTGGCTCGGCCACGTGTCCCGCGCAGATCGTGCGGCCGACCGTTGGCCCGGCCGACCGTTGGCTCACCGGACAGTCCGGTGTACACCGGACAGTCCGGTGAATTATAGCCGTACGTCGCCGGTGAAATTCCCGAGAGCGGCCAGTTCGCTCGGACCAGCCTGGCGCACCGGACACTGTCCGGTGCACCACCGGACAGTCCGGTGCTCCCAGACTGAGCAGACTTTGGCTGAGCAAAGCCATCTCATTTCCAATTCGATTTTTCCTGTTTCCAGCACTTAGACGCAATACATTAGTCCACAAAACAATGTACTAAGTCTGAGAAACATACCTTTATCCTTGATTTGTACTTTGTCCACCTTTTTACACTTAGGCACTTGTGTTGGGCACTAAATCACCAAAATACTTAGAAATGGCCCAAGGGCACATTTCCCTTTCAATCTCCCCCTTTTTGGTGATTTATGCCAACACAACATAAAGCAAGTAGAACAAGTACACGATCAAATCAAATAAGAGCTCAAAATTGTTTTAATTCAATTTGACATACATGGATCACTCTATGCCACAACTTGGTTTGTTTTTGCAAATCAAATTCAAATTTCTATCTCTAAGTCAAACACACATGTTAAGACATAAAGAGAGTCATTCCAAGAGAAATTGATTCAAGATTTCAAAAACTCCCCTTTTTCCCATAATCAGCACTTCTCCCCACAAGAAACCAACTTTTGACAAGAGAGACAATAAAAAGAGTTTTGACAAACCAAAAGCTCTATTCTACTATTTTCAAAATCTCTCAAATGGTAGCTGATCCATTTATTGCTTTGGCCTTTATTTTCTCCCCCTTTGGCATCAAGCACCAAAACGGGATTAATCTTGGCCCATGAACCCCATTGCCTCACCAAAATCTTCAATAAGAATACAAAGGCAATAAGAGTACATGAGATGAACTTGGAATAAGTTACCCTCTCATCGGAGTGCAGTGGAAGTTTTTCATGGTCCAAGTCCACCTTTTCCCTTTCAAACCTCCTTTGAGACTAAAACAAGCAAACTCAAGCATATGGTTAGTCTCAAAGGGTCAAGTTGTAACACATCTCCCCCTAAACATGTGCATCACTTTGCAACGGACTTGTGAGGTCTAGGGAGTGTTTGTACAACTTGAGCACCATTATTAAGCAACAAAATGCATAAGGAACATGATCAAAGGCATAATCACATGTATGCTATAAATCAATCCAAGTTCCGCGAATCTAGGACATTTATAGCTCACTACGCAACCTACAAAAGGTCTTCTCATCTAGAGGCTTGGTAAAGATATCGGCTAGCTGGTTCTCGGTGCTAACATGAAACACTTCGATATCTCCCTTTTGCTGGTGGTCTCTCAAAAAGTGATGCCGGATGTCTATGTGCTTTGTGCGGCTGTGCTCAACAGGATTTTCCGCCATGCGGATAGCACTCTCATTATCACATAGGAGTGGGACTTTGCTCAGATTGTAGCCAAAGTCCCTGAGGGTTTGCCTCATCTAAAGTAGTTGCGCGCAACACTGTCCTGCGGCAACGTACTCGGCCTCAGCGGTGGATAGGGCAACGGAGGTTTGTTTCTTAGAATTCCATGACACCAGGGACCTTCCTAAGAATTGGCACGTCCCCGATGTACTCTTCCTATCGACCTTACATCCAGCATAGTCGGAATCTGAATATCCAATTAAGTCAAAGGTAGACCCCTTTGGATACCAGATCCCGAAGCAAGGTGTAGCAACTAAATATATAAGAATTCGCTTCACCGCTACTAAGTGACACTCCTTAGGATCGGATTGAAATCTAGCACACATGCATACGCTAAGCATAATATCCGGTCTACTAGCACATAGATAAAGCAAAGAACCTATCATGGACCGGTATGCTTTTTGATCAACGGACTTACCACCTTTGTTGAGGTCGGTGTGTCCGTCGGTTCCCATCGGCGTCTTTGCGGGCTTGGCGTCCTTCATCCCAAACCGCTTTAGCAAGTCTTGCGTGAACTTCGTTTGAGAGATGAAGGTGCCGTCCTTGAGTTGCTTCACTTGGAACCCAAGGAAGTAGTTCAACTCGCTCATCATTGACATCTCGAATTTCTGCGTCATTACCCTGCTAAACTCTTCACAAGACTTTTTATTAGTAGAACCAAATATTATGTCATCGACATAAATTTGGCACACAAAAAGATCACCGTCACAAGTCTTAGTGAAAAGAGTTGGATCGGCTTTCCCAACCTTGAAAGCATTAGCAATTAAGAAATCTCTAAGGCATTCATACCATGCTCTTGGAGCTTGCTTAAGTCCATAGAGCGCCTTAGAGAGCTTACACACATGGTCGGGGTACCGTTCATCCTCGAAGCCAGGGGGTTGCTCCACGTACACCTCCTCCTTGATTGGCCCGTTGAGGAAAGCGCTCTTCACATCCATTTGGAACAACCTGAAAGAGTGGTGAGCGGCATATGCTAGCAAAATACGAATGGACTCTAGCCTAGCCACAGGAGCAAAAGTCTCCTCAAAGTCCAAACCTGCGACTTGGGCATAACCTTTTGCCACAAGTCGAGCTTTGTTCCTTGTCACCACCCCGTGCTCGTCTTGTTTGTTGCGGAACACCCACTTGGTTCCCACAACATTTTGCTTGGGACGAGGCACCAGCGTCCAAACTTCATTTCTCTTGAAGTTGTTGAGCTCTTCTTGCATGGCCAACACCCAGTCCGGATCTAGCAAGGCCTCTTCTACCCTGAAAGGCTCAATAGAAGAGACAAAGGAGTAATGCTCACAAAAATTAACTAATCTTGAACGAGTAGTTACTCCCTTGCTAATATCACCCAATATCTGGTCGACGGGGTGATCCCTTTGGATCGCCGCTCGAACTTGGGTTGGAGGTGCCTGAGGTGCTTCTTCCTCTTCAACTTGAACATCTTGTGCTCCCCCTTGATCATGCGCCTCCATTTGAGGTACCTATTTGTCATCTTGGGTTAGGGGATGCACCATAGTTGAGGAAGACGGTTGATCTTGCTCCAATTGTTCCCGAGGCCGTACATCTCCAATCGTCATGGTGCGTATCACGGCCGTTGGAACGTCTTCTTCATCTACATCATCAAGATCAACAACTTGCTCTCTTGGAGAGCCATTAGTCTCATCAAATACAACGTCGCTAGAGACTTCAACCAAACCCGATGATTTGTTGAAGACCCTATACGCCTTTGTATTTGAGTCATAACCTAACAAAAACCCTTCTACAACTTTGGGAGCAAACTTAGAATTTCTACCCTTCTTCACTAGAATATAGCATTTGCTCCCAAATACACGAAAGTAAGATATATTGGGTTTGTTACCGGTTAGAAGCTCATACGACGTCTTCTTGAGGAGGCGGTGAAGGTAGACCCTGTTGATGGCGTGGCAAGCCGTGTTCACAGCTTCCGACCAAAAACGCTCGGGGGTCTTGAACTCTCCAAGCATCGTCCTCGCCATATCGATGAGCGTCCTGTTCTTCCTCTCTACCACACCATTTTGCTGAGGTGTGTAGGGAGCGGAGAACTCGTGCTTGATCCCCTCCTCCTCAAGAAACTCCTTCACTTGAAGATTCTTGAATTCGGACCCGTTGTCGCTCCTTATCTTCTTCACCTTGAGCTCAAACTCATTTTGAGCTCTCCTGAGGAAGCGCTTGAGGGTCCCTTGGGTTTCAGACTTATCCTGCAAAAAGAACACCCAAGTGAAGCGGGAAAAGTCATTAACAATAACTAGACCATACTTACTTCCTCTTATGCTCAGATAGGCGACAGGTCCGAAGAGATCCATATGCAACAGCTCCAGAGGTCTTGAAGTGGTCATCACATTCTTGCTGTGATGTGCTCCTCCCACTTGTTTACCTGCTTGACAGGCTGCACAAGGTCTATCTTTTTCGAATTGCACGTTAGTCAAACCTATCACGTGTTCTCCCTTTAGAAGCTTGTGAAGGTTCTTCATCCCCACATGTGCTAAGCGGCGATGCCACAGCCAGCCCATGCTAGTCTTAGCGATTAAGCATGCATCTAGACCGGCCTCCTCTTTTGCAAAATCAACTAAATAAAGTTTGTCGTCTAGTACACCCTTAAATGCTAGTGAACCATCACTTCTTCTAAAGACAGACACATCTACATTTGTAAATAGACAATTATATCCCATATTACATAATTGACTGACAGATAGTAAATTATATCCAAGAGACTCAACTAAAAACACATTAGAGATAGAGTGCTCATTGGATATTACAATCTTGCCTAAACCTTTCACCTTGCCTTGGTTCCCATCACCGAATATGATTGAATCTTGGGAATCCTTATTCTTGACGTAGGAGGTGAACATCTTCTTCTCCCCCGTCATATGGTTTGTGCATCCGCTGTCGATAATCCAGCTTGAACCCCCGGATGCATAAACCTGCAAGGCAAATTTAGGCTTGGGACTTAGGTACCCAACTCTTGTTGGGTCCTACAAGGTTAGTCACAATTGTCTTAGGGACCCAAATGCAAGTTTTATCTCCCTTGCATTTTGCCTCTAATTTCCTAGCAATCACCTTTCTATCTTTTCTACAAATTGCAAATGAAGCATCACAGGCATGATAAATTGTAGAAGGTTCATTAACTTTCCTAGGAGTATTGACAACATTTCTCCTAGGCATATGATGAACAACATTTCTGCTAAACACATTCCTACCATGCATAAAGGAAGAACTGGAGGCATACATAGCATAAGAGTCATAGGCATGTGAATCAAAAGTATTACAACTCCTATGAGATTGTCTTCTATCATTGTACATAAAAGCATGGTTCTTTTTAGTACTACTTGCCATAGGGGCCTTCCCTTTCTCCTTGGCGGAGATGGCAGCCTTATGGCTTGTTAAGTTCTTGGCTTCCCTCTTGAAGCCAAGCCCATCCTTAATTGAGGGGTGTCTACCAATCGTGTAGGCATCCCTAGCAAATTTAGTTTATCAAATTCACTTTTGCTAGTCTTAAGTTGGGCATTAAGACTAGCCATTTCATCATTTAACTTTGCAATAGAAGCTATGTGTTCACTACAATCATCAATATCAAAGTCTTTACATCTATTGCAAATAACAACATTTTCTACGCAAGTTGTTGATTTACTAGCTATTTCTATCTTAGCATTCAAATCATCATTAATGCTCCTTAAGCTAGAAATCGTCTCATGGCAAGAAGATAATTCACAAGAAAGCATTTCATTTCTTTTAACTTCTAAAGCATGAGATTTTTGTGCTTCTACAAATTTGTCATGTTCTTCATACAACAAATCTTCTTGTTTTTCAAAAAGCCTATTCTTATCATTCAAGGCATCAATTAATTCATTAATTTTATCTACCTTGGTTCTATCTAGGCCCTTAAATAGACATGAATAATCTATTTCATCCTCATCACTAGATTCGTCCTCACTTGAAGAAGCATAAGTAGAGTTTCGACTACATACCTTCTTCTCCCTTGCCATAAGGCATGTGTGACGCTCGTTGGGGAAGAGGGATGATTTGTTGAAGGCGGTGGCGGCGAGTCCTTCATTGTCGGAGTCAGAGGAGGAGCAATCCGAGTCCCACTCCTTTCTTAGATGTGCCTCGCCCTTGGCCTTCTTGTAATTTTTCTTCTTTTCCCTCTTGCTCCCGTGTTCCTGGTCACTTTCATTATCGGGACAGTTAGCAATAAAATGACCAATCTTACCGCATTTGAAGCATGAGCGCTTCTCCTTGGCTTTGGTCTTGCTTGGCTGTCCCTTGCGACCCTTAAGCGTCGTCTTGAATCTCTTGATGATGAGGGCAATCTCTTCATCATTAAGTCCGGCGGCCTCAATTTGTGCTACCTTGCTGGGTACTGCCTCCTTGCTCCTTGTTGCCTTGAGAGCAACGGGTTGAGGCTCATTGATTTGACCGTTTAGAGCGTCGTCCACGTACCTCGCTTCCTTGATCATCATTCGCCCACTTACGAATTTTCCAAGAACTTCTTCGGGCGACATTTTGGTGTACCTGGGATTCTCACGAATGTTATTCACCAAATGAGGATCAAGAACGGTAAAGGACCTTAGCATCAATCGGACGACGTCGTGGTCCGTCCATCGCGTGCTTCCGTAGCTCCTTATTTTGTTGATAAGGGTCTTGAGCCGGTTGTATGTTTGTGTCGGCTCCTCGCCCCTTATCATCGCGAATCGTCCAAGCTCGCCCTCCACCAACTCCATCTTGGTGAGCAAGGTGACGTCGTTCCCCTCATGTGAAATCTTGAGGGTGTCCCAGATCTGCTTGGCATTATCCAAGCCACTCACTTTGTGATATTCATCCTTGCACAATGAAGCTAGAAGAACAGTAGTAGCTTGTGCATTCTTATGAATTTGCTCATTAATGAACATGGGACTATCCGAACTATCAAAATGCATTCCACTCTCTACAATCTCCCATATACTAGGATGGAGAGAGAACAAGTGACTACGCATTTTGTGACTCCAAAATCCGTAGTCCTCTCCATCAAAATGAGGAGGTTTACCAAGTGGAATAGATAATAAGTGAGCATTTGTATTTTGAGGAATACGAGAGTAATCAAAAGAAAAGTTCGAATTGACCGTTTTCTTCTTCTCGTAGTCGTCGTCGTCCTTTTGGGAAGAGGAAGATTCGTCGCTGTCGTAGTAGACGATCTCCTTGATGCGCCTTGTCTTCTTCTTCTTCCCGTCCTTTCGCTTGTGGCTTGAGCCCAAGTCGGTAGGCTTGTCATCCTTCGGCTCGTTGAAGATAGACTCCTTCTCGTTGTTGTTGATCACCATCCGTTTTCCCTTAGGATCCATCTCTTCGGGCGATTAGTCCCTTCTTGAAGAGAACGGCTCCGATACCAATTGAGAACACCTAGAGGGGGGGTGAATAGGTGATCCTGTGAAACTTGAAAACTTAAGCAACAAAACTTGGTTAATCGTTAGCACAATGATTGCCAAGTGGCTATAGAGGAGTCAAAACACAATAACCACAAGAAATCAATCACAGAGATGGCACGGTGGTTATCCCGTGGTTCGGCCAAGACCAACGCTTGCCTACTCCACGTTGTGGCGTCCCAACGGACGAGGGTTGCAATCAACCCCTCTCAAGCGGTCCAAAGACCCACTTGAATACCATAGTGTTTTGCTTGCCTTTTTTCAATCCCGTTTGCGAGGAATCTCCACAACTTGGAGCCTCTCGCCCTTACACTTGAAATTCACAAAGAAGCACGGAGCAAGGGTGGGATTAGCAACACACACAAGACTAGAAATCACAGCAACACCACGCACACAAGTCGTAATGAGAGCTCACAACACAACTCAAAGAGTTCACTACTCAACTAGAGCTCTAATTGCTATCACAAAGAATTAAAGGCGCAGAATTGATGTCTTGGTGCTTAGGAATGTTGTAGGAATGCTTGGTGTTCTCCTCCATGCGTCTAGGGGTCCCTTTTATAGCCCCAAGGCAGCTAGGAGCCGTTGAGAACAATCCAGGAAGGCAAATCTTGCCTTCTGTCGCGTGGCGCACCGGACAGTCCGGTGCACACCGGACACTGTCCGGTGCCTGATTTCTTTCCTTAAATGGCGAAGCAACCCATTGGCAGACTTTGAGCCGTTGGCGCACCGGACACGTCCGGTGCACACCGGACAGTCCGGTGCCCCCTTCTAGCCGTTGGCTCGGCCACGTGTCCCGCGCAGATCGCCCGGCCGACCGTTGGCTCACCGGACAGTCCGGTGTACACCGGACAGTCCGGTGAATTATAGCCGTACGTCGCCGGTGAAATTCCCGAGAGCGGCCAGTTCGCTCGGACCAGCCTGGCGCACCGGACACTGTCCGGTGCACCACCGGACAGTCCGGTGCTCCCAGACTGAGCATACTTTGGCTGAGCAAAGCCATCTCATTTCCAATTCGATTTTTCCTGTTTCCAGCACTTAGACGCAATACATTAGTCCACAAAACAATGTACTAAGTCTGAGAAACATACCTTTATCCTTGATTTGTACTTTGTCCACCTTTTTACACTTAGGCACTTCTGTTGGGCACTAAATCACCAAAATACTTAGAAATGGCCCAAGGGCACATTTCCCTTTCAACACTGTCCGATGCGCCACCGGACAGTCCGGTGCGCCAGACCAGGGAGCCTTTCGGGATGCCTTTAGCTTTCTAGTTTGAACCCAACATTGGTCTCTTTAATTGGCTTGTTGTGAACCTTTGACACCTGTATAACTTATACACTAGAGCAAACTAGTTAGTCCAATTATTTGTGTTGGGCAATTCAACCACCAAAACTAATTAGGGACTAGGTGTAAGCCTAATTCCCTTTCAATCTCCCCCTTTTTGGTGATTGATGCCAACACAAACCAAAGCAAATATAGAAGTGCATAATTGAACTAATTTGCATAATGTAAGTGCAAAGGTTGCTTGGAATTGAGCCAATGTAAATTCTTACAAGATATGCATGGATTGTTTCTTTGTTTTTAACATTTTGGACCACGCTTGCACCACATGTTTTGTTTTTGCAAACTCTTTTGTAAATCCTTTACAAAGTTCTTTTGCAAATAGTCAAAGGTAAATGAATAAGATTTTGCAAAGCGTTTTCAAGATTTGAAATTTTCTCCCCCTGTTTCAAATGCTTTTCCTTTGACTAAACAAAACTCCCCCTAAATGAGATCCTCCTCTTAGTGTTCAAGAGGGTTTTGATATATCATTTTTGAAATACTACTTTCTCCCCCTTTTGAACACAATAAGATACCAATTTGAAATATATCAATTGAAAAACTCTAATTTTAAAATTAGGTGGTGGTGCGGTCCTTTTGCTTTGGGCTCATACTCTCTCCCCCTTTGGCATGAATCACCAAAAACGGAGTCATTAGAGCCCTCGAAGTACTTTCTTCCCCTTTGGTCATAAATAAATGAGTTAAGATTATACCAAAGACGAAGTCCTTTTGCTATGAACTCTCCCCAAAAAGATGGAGAGAAGCACGGAGCGACGGCGAAGGATGAGTTACAGAGTGGAAGCCTTTGTCTTTGCCGAAGACTCCAATTCCCTTTCAATACACCTATGACTTGGTTTGAAATAGACTTGAAAAACACATTAGTCATAGCATATGAAAGAGACATGATCAAAGGTATACAAATGAGCTATGTGAGCAAGTTTAGCAAAAGAAATTGCGCGAATCGAGAATATTGAGCTCATGCCTAAGTTTGTTGAAAGTTTGTTCATCAAGAGGCTTGGTAAAGATATCGGCTAATTGATCTTTAGTGTTGATGTAAGAAATCTCGATATCTCGATTCCTTAGGGTCGGATTGGAATCTTGCACACATGCATACGGAAAGCATAATATCCGGTCGAGATGAACATAAATAGAGTAAGGATCCTATCATCGACCGGTATACCTTTTGATCCACGGACTTACCTCCCATGTCGAGGTCGAGGTGCCCATTAGTTCCCATGGGTGTCTTGATGGGCTTGGCATCCTTCATCCCAAACTTGTTTAGAATGTCTTGAGTATACTTCGTTTGGCTAATGAAGGTGCCCTCTTGAAGTTGCTTCACTTGAAATCCCAAGAAGTACTTCAACTCTCCCATCATAGACATCTCGAACTTTTGTGTCATGATTCTACTAAATTCTTCACATGTAGACTCGTTAGTAGACCCAAATATAATATCATCAACATAAATTTGGCATACAAACAAGTCATTTTCAAGAGTTTTAGTGAATAGAGTAGGATCGACCTTTCCGACTTTGAAGCCATTAGCGATAAGGAAATCTCTAAGGCATTCATACCATGCTCTTGGGGCTTGCTTGAGCCCATAAAGCGCCTTAGAGAGTTTATAGACATGGTTAGGGTACTCACTATCTTCAAAGCCGGGAGGTTGCTCAACATAGACCTCTTCCTTGATTGGTCCATTGAGGAAGGCACTTTTCACGTCCATTTGATAAAGCTTAAAGCCATGGTAAGTAGCATAGGCTAATAATATTCGAATTGACTCAAGCCTAGCTACGGGTGCATAGGTTTCACCGAAATCCAAACCTTCGACTTGGGAGTATCCTTTGGCCACAAGTCGAGCTTTGTTCCTTGTCACCACACCATGCTCATCTTGCTTGTTGCGGAAGACCCATTTGGTTCCTACAACATTTTGATTAGGATGTGGAACTAAATGCCATACCTCATTCCTGGTGAAGTTGTTGAGCTCCTCTTGCATCGCCACCACCCAATCCGAATCTTGGAGTGCTTCCTCTACCCTGTGTGGCTCAATAGAGGAAACAAAAGAGTAATGCTCACAAAAATGTGCAACACGAGATCTAGTAGTTACCCCCTTATGAATGTCGCCGAGGATGGTGTCGACGGGGTGATCTCGTTGGATTGCTTGGTGGACTCTTGGGTGCGGCGGCCTTTGTTCCTCATCCTCCTTGTCTTCCTCATTTCCATCTCCCCCTTGATCATTGCCATCATCTTGAGGTGGCTCATTTGCTTGATCTTCTACTTCATCAACTTGAGCTTCATCCTCATTTTGAGTCGGTGGAGATGCTTGCATGGAGGAGGATGGTTGATCTTGTGCATTTGGTGGCTCTTCGGATTCCGGTTAGGAGTTCATAGGATGTCTTCTTGAGGATTCGGTGTAGATACAACCGGTTGATGGCGTAGCAAGCGGTGTTGACCGCCTCGGCCCAAAACCGATCCGAAGTCTTGTACTCATCAAGCATGGTTCTTGCCATGTCCAATAGAGTTCTATTCTTCCTCTCCACTACACCATTTTGTTGTGGAGTGTAGGGAGAAGAGAACTCATGCTTGATGCCCTCCTCCTCAAGGAAGCCTTCAATTTGAGAGTTCTTGAACTCCGTTCCGTTGTCGCTTCTAATCTTCTTGATCCTTAAGCCGAACTCATTTTGAGCCCGTCTCAAGAATCCCTTTAAGGTCTCTTGGGTTTGAGATTTTTCCTGTAAAAAGAATACCCAAGTGAAGCGAGAATAATCATCCACTATTACAAGACAATACTTACTCCCGCCGATGCTTATGTAAGCAATCGGGCCGAATAGATCCATGTGGAGTAGCTCAAGCGGTCTGTCGGTCGTCATGATGTTCTTGTGTGGATGATGGGCACCAACTTGCTTTCCTGCTTGACATGCGCTACAAACCCTGTCTTTCTCAAAATGAACATTTGTTAGTCCTAAAATGTGCTCTCCCTTTAGAAGCTTATGAAGATTCTTCATCCCAACATGGGCTAGTCGGCGGTGCCAGAGCCAACCCATGTTAGTCTTAGCAATTAAGCATGTGTCGAGTTCAGCTCTATCAAAATCTACTAAGTATAGCTGACCCTCTAACACACCCTTAAATGCTATTGAATCATCACTTCTTCTAAAGACAGTGACACCTACATCAGTAAAGAGACAATTGTAGCCCATTTTGCATAATTGAGATACAGAAAGCAAATTGTAATCTAATGAATCTACAAGAAAAACATTGGAAATAGAATGGTCAGGAGATATAGCTATTTTACCAAGACCTTTGACCAAACCTTGATTTCCATCCCCGAATGTGATAGCTCGTTGGGGATCTCGGTTTTTCTCGTAGGAGGAGAACATTTTCTTCTCCCCTGTCATATGGTTTGTGCACCCGCTGTCGAGTATCCAACTTGAGCCCCCGGATGCATAAACCTACAAAACAATTTTAGTTCTTGACTTTAGGTACCCAAACGGTTTTGGGTCCTTTGGCATTAGAAACAAGAACTTTGGGTACCCAAACACAAGTCTTGGAGCCCTTGTGTTTGTCCCCAACAAACTTGGCAACTACTTTGCCGGATTTGGTAGTCAAAACATATGATGCATCAAAAGTCTTAAATGAAATGTCATAATCGTTTGATGCATTAGGAGTTCTCTTTTTAGGCAACTTAGCACGGGTTGGTTGCCTAGAACTAGATGTCTCACCCTTATACATAAAAGCATGATTTGGGCCAGAGTGAGACTTCTTAGAGTGAATTCTCCTAATCTTGCTCTCAGGATAACCGGCAGGGTACAAAATGTAACCCTCGTTATCCTGAGGCATGGGAGCCTTGCCCTTTACAAAATTAGACAATCTTTTAGGAGGGGCACTAAGTTTGACATTGTCTCCCCTTTGGAAGCCAATGCCATCCTTGATACCAGAGCGCCTCCCATTATAGAGCATACTTCTAGCAAATTTAAATTTTTCATTCTCTAAGTTATGCTCGGCAATTTTAGCATCTAATTTTGCTATATGATCATTTTGTTGTTTAATTAAGGACATGTGATCATGAATACCATTAATATCAACATCTCTACATCTAGTACAAATAGATACATGCTCAACGATAGATGTAGAGGGTTTGCAAGATTTTAATTCTATAACCTTAGCATGTAATATATCGTTTTCAGTTCTAAGGTCGGAAATAGTAGCATTGCAAATATCAAAGTCTTTAGCCTTAGCAAGTAATTTCTCATTTTCAATTTTAAGGCTAGCAAGAGAAATGTTCAATTCATCAATCCTAGCAAGCAAATCAACATTATCATCTCTAGGATTGGAAGTTGAAACAATACAAACATGAGAATCAACCTTAGCAATTAATTTGGCATTTTCATTTCTAAAGTTGGCAATGATGTCATGGCATGTGCTTAGTTCACTAGTTAATTTTTCACACTTTTCTACCTCTATAGCATAAGCATTTTTAACCTTAACATGTTTCTTATTTTCCTTAATTAGGAAGTCCTCTTGGGAATCCAAAAGATCATCCTTTTCATGGATAGCACTAATTAATTCATTTAATTTTTCTTTTTGTTCCATGTTAAGGTTGGCAAAAAGGGTACGCAAATTATCTTCCTCATCACTAGCATTATCATCACTAGAGGACTCATATCTAGTGGAGGATTTAGAATTAACCTTCTTCTTTTTGCCGTCCTTTGCCATGAGGCACTTGTGGTCGACGTTGGGGAAGAGGAGTCCCTTGGTGACGGCGATGTTGGCGGCGTCCTCGTCGTCGGAGGAGTCGGTGGAGCTCTCGTCGGAGTCCCATTCGCGGCATACGTGAGCATCGCCGCCCCTCTTTTTGTGGTACCTCTTCTTTTCTCTTCTCTTGCCCTTCTTGTCGTTATCCCTGTCACTGTCACTTGGTAATGGACATTTAGCAATAAAGTGACCGAGCTTACCACACTTGTAGCAAACCTTCTTGGAACGGGATTTGTAATCCTTCCCCTTCCGTTGCTTGAGGATTTGGCGAAAGCTTTTGATGATAAAAGCCATCTCCTCGTTGTCGAGCTTTGAAGCGTCGATTGGTTGTCTACTTGGTGTAGACTCCTCCTTCTTCTCCTCCGTCGCCTTAAAAGCCACCGGTTGTGCTTCGGACGTGGAGGGATCATCAAGCTCGTTGATCTTCTTTGAGCCCTTGATCATACATTCAAAGCTCACAAAATTCCCGATAACTTCCTCGGGGGTCATTAGTGTATATCTAGGATTACCACGAATTAATTGAACTTGAGTGGGGTTAAGGAAGATGAGTGATCTAAGAATAACCTTAACCACCTCGTGGTCATCCCATTTCTTGCTCCCGAGGTTGCGCACTTGGTTCACCAAGGTTTTGAGCCGGTTGTACATATCTTGTGGCTCCTCTCCTTGGCGAAGATGAAAGCGACCGAGCTCCCCCTCGATCGTTTCCCGCTTGGTGATCTTGGTGAGTTCATCACCCTCGTGCGCGGTCTTGAGTAGATCCCAAATCTCCTTCGCATTCTTCAACCCTTGCACCTTGTTATATTCCTCTCTACTTAGAGAGGCGAGGAGTATGGTTGTGGCTTAGGAGTTGAAGTGCTCGATTTGGGCTACTTCATCCTCATCATAGTTTTCATCCCCTACGGATGGTACCTGTGCACCAAACTCAACAACATCCCATATACTTTTGTGGAGTGAGGTTAGATGAAATCGCATTAAATCACTCCACCTAGCATAATCTTCACCATCAAATGTTGGTGGTTTGCCTAATGGGACGGAAAGTAAAGGTGTATGTTTAGAAATGCGAGGGTAGCGTAGGGGAATCTTACTATACTTCTTGCGCTCTTGGCGCTTAGAAGTGACGGACGCCGCGTCGGAGCCGGAGGTGGATGTTGATGACGAATCGGTCTCGTAGTAGACCACTTTCCTCATCCTCTTTTTCTTGTCCCTACTCCGATGCGGCTTGTGAGAAGAGGATTTCTCCTTCTTCTCTTTGTGGTGTGAAGAAGATTTCTTCTCCTTCCCTTTGGAGGAGTCCTTCTTCTTCTCTTTCCTCTTGGTGCGGGACTCTTCCGGTGAAGTGCTCCCGTGGCTTGTAGTGGGCTTTTCGCCGGTCTCCATCTCCTTCTTGGCGTGATCTCCCGACATCACATCGAGCGGTTAGGCTCTAATGAAGCACCGGGCTCTGATACCAATTGATTGTCGCCTAGAGGGGGGGTGAATAGGGCGAAACTGAAATTTACAAATATAAACACAACTACAAGCCGGGTTAGCGTTAGAAATAAAAACGAGTCCGAGAGGGAGGGTGCAAAACAAATCTCAAGCAAATAAGGAGTGTGACACAAGGATTTGTTTTACCGAGGTTCGGTTCTCGCAAACCTACTCCCCGTTGAGGTGGTCACAAAGACCGGGTCTCTTTCAACCCTTTCCCTCTCTCAAACGGTCCCTCGGACCGAGTGAGCTTCTCTTCTCAAATCACATGGGAATCAAACTTCCCGCGAGGACCACCACACAATTGGTGTCTCTTGCCTCAATTACAAGTGAGTGTTTGATCACAAGAAAGAATGCCAAAGAAAAGAAGCGATCCAAGCGCAAGAGCTCAAATGAACACTACAAATCACTCTCTCTAGTAACTAAAGCTTTGTGTGGAATTGGAGAGGATTTGATCTCTTTGGTGTGTCTAGAATTGAATGCCTAGCTCTTGTAGGTGGTTGAGAAGTGGAAAACTTGGATTCAATGAATGGTGGGGTGGTTGGGGTATTTATAGCCCCACCCACCAAACATGACCGTTGGTGGAGGTTGTCTGTCGTATGGTGCACCGAACAGTCCGGTGTACACCGGACATGTTGAAAGGGAATTAGGCTTACACCTAGTCCCTAATTAATTTTGGTGGTTGAATTGCCCAACACAAATTTATTGGACTAACTAGTTTGCCCAAGTGTATAGATTATACAGGTATAAAAGGTTCACTCTCAGCCAATAAAAAGACCAAGTTTTGGATTCAACAAAGGAGCAAAGTGGCAACCGAAGGCCCTCTGGTCTGGGAGCACCGGACTGTCCGGTGTACACCGGACAGTGTCCGGTGCACCAGAGGACTCCAACGCAAACTTGCCACCTTCGGGAATTTCCAGAGGCGACTCCGCTATAATTCACCGGACTGTCCGGTGTACACCGGACAGTGTCCGGTGCGCCAAGGAAGGACAGCCTCAGGAACTCGCCATCTTCGGGAAAACTCCAACGGCTAGTCCGCTAAAATTCACCGGACTGTCCGGTGCGACTCCGGAGCAACGGCTATCTCCGCTCCAACGGCTCTCTGCCTCGCATTTAATGCGCGCTCTGCGCGCGCAGAGGTCAGGCGCGCCCATACTGGTGCACCGGACAAGGAACAGTGCATGTCCGGTGTGCACCGGACACCTAGGCGGGCCCACAAGTCAGAAGCTCCAACGGTCAGAATCCAACGGCAGTGATGACGTGGCAGGGGCACCGGACTGTCCGGTGTGCACCGGACTGTCCGGTGCGCCATCGAACAGACAGCCTCCCAACGGCCACTTTTGGTGGTTGGGGCTATAAATACCTCAACCACCCCACCATTCATTGTATCCAAGTTTTCCACTTCCCAACTACTACAAGAGCTCTAGCATTCAATTCTAGACACACCAAATAGATCAAATCCTCTCCAAATTCCGCTCAACGCCATAGTGACTAGAGAGAGTGATTTGCTTGTGTTCTTTCGAGCTCTTGCGCTTGGATTGCTTCTTTTCTTTCTCACTTGTTCTTGTGATCAAAGTTCCATTGTAATCAAGGCAAGAGGCACCAATTGTGTGGTGGCCCTTGCGGGGAAGTTTTGTTCCCGGCTTTGATTTGAGAAGAGAAGCTCACTCGGTCCGAGGGACCGTTTGAGAGAGGGAAGGGTTGAAAGAGACCCGGCCTTTGTGGCCTCCTCAACGGGGAGTAGGTTTGCAAGAACCGAACCTCGGTAAAACAAATCCGCGTGTCACACTCTTCATTTGCTTGCGATTTGTTTTGCACCCTCTCTCGCGGACTCATTTATATTTCTAACGCTAACCCGGCTTGTAGTTGTGTTTATATTTGTAAATTTCAGTTTCGCCCTATTCACCCCCCCTCTAGGCGACTATCAATTGGTATCAGAGCCCGGTGCTTCATTAGAGCCTAACCGCTCGAAGTGATGTCGGGAGATCACGCCAAGAAGGAGATGGAGACCGGCGAAAAGCCCACTACAAGCAACGGGAGCACTTCATCGGAAGAGTCCCGCACCAAGCGGAGGGAGAAGAAGAAGAGCTCCTCCAACAAAGGGAAGGAGAAGAAATCTTCTTCTCACCACAAAGAGAAGAAGGAAAAATCTTCTTCCCACAAGCCGCATCGAAGCGGAGACAAGCAAAAAAGGATGAGGAAAGTGGTCTACTACGAGACCGACACCTCATCAACATCGACCTCCGGCTCCGATGCGCCCTCCGTAACTTCTAAACGCCAAGAGCGTAAGAAGTTTAGTAAGATCCCCCTACACTACCCTCGCATTTCTAAACATGCACCTTTACTTTCCGTCCCATTAGGCAAACCACCAACTTTTGATGGTGAAGATTATGCTAGGTGGAGTGATTTAATGCGATTTCATCTAACCTCACTCCACAAAAGTATATGGGATGTTGTTGAGTTTGGTGCACAGGTACCATCGGTAGGGGATAAGGACTATGATGAGGATGAGGTGGCCCAAATCGAGCACTTCAACTCTCAAGCGACAACAATACTCCTCGCCTCTTTAAGTAGAGAGGAGTATAACAAAGTGCAAGGGTTGAAGAGCGCCAAGGAGGTTTGGGGTGTGCTCAAAACCGCGCACGAGGGAGATGAGCTTACCAAGATCACCAAGCGGGAAACGATCGAGGGGGAGCTCGGTCGGTTCCGGCTCCGCAAAGGGGAGGAGCCACAACACATGTACAACCGGCTCAAGACCTTGGTGAACCAAGTGCACAACCTCGGGAGCATAAAGTGGGACGACCATGAGGTGGTTAAGGTTATTCTAAGATCACTTATTTTCCTTAACCCTACTCAAGTTCAATTAATTCGTGGTAATCCTAGATATACTAAAATGACCCCCGAGGAAGTTATCGGGCATTTTGTAAGTTTTGAGTGCATGATCGAAGGCTCAAGAAAGATCAACGAGCTTGACGAACCCACCACATCCGAAGCTCAACCCGTCGCATTCAAGGCGACGGAAGAAAAGAAGGAGGAGGCTACACCAAGTCGACAACCAATAGACGCCTCCAAGCTCGACAATGAGGAAATGGCGCTCGTCATCAAGAGCTTCCGCCAAATCCTCAAGCAAAGGAGGGGGAAAGATTACAAGTCCCGCTCCAAGAAGGTTTGCTACAAATGTGGTAAGCCCGGTCATTTTATTGCTAAATGTCCCATATCTAGTGACAGTGACCGAGGCGACGACAAGAAGGAGAGAAGGAAGGAGAAGAAGAAGTACTACAAGAAGAAGGGCGGCGATGCCCATGTTTGTCGAGAGTGGGACTCCGACGAAAGCTCAAGCGACTCCTCCGACGACGAGGACGCCGCCAACATCGCCGTCACCAAAGGGCTTCTCTTCCCCAACGTCGGCCACAAGTGCCTCATGGCAAAGGACGGCAAACGGAAGAAGGTTAAATCTAACTCCTCCACTAAATATGAGTCTTCTAGTGATGATAATGCTAGTGATGAGGAGGATAATTTACGTACGCTTTTTGCCAACCTCAACATGCAACAAAAGGAAAAACTTAATGAATTAATTAGTGCCATCCATGAAAAGGATGATCTCTTGGACACCCAAGAGGACTTCCTTATTAAAGAAAATAAGAAGCATGTTAAGGTTAAAAATGCTTACGCTCTAGAAGTAGAAAAATGTCAAAAACTATCTAGTGAGCTAAGCACTTGCCATGAGATGATTGACAACCTTAAACATGAAAATGCTAGTTTAAATGCTAAGGTTGATTCACATGTTTGTAGTGTTTCAATTCCCAATCCTAGAGATAATAATGATGATTTGCTTGCTAGGATTGAAGAATTGAACATTTCTCTTGCTAGCCTTAGAGTAGAAAATGAAAACTTAATTGCTAAGGCTAAAGAACTAGATGTTTGCAATGCTACCATTTCCGATCTTAGAGATAAAAATGATATTCTTCATGCTAAGATTGTTGAACTTAATTCTTGCAAACCATCTACATCTACCATTGAGCATGTCACTATTTGTACTAGATGTAGAGATATTGATGTTAGTGCTATTCATGATCATATGGCTTTAATTAAACAACAAAATGATCATATAGCAAAACTAGATGCTAAAATTGTCGAGCACAACTTAGAAAATGAGAAATTTAAATTTGCTCGTAGCATGCTTTATAATGGGAGACGCCCGGGCATCAAGGATGGCATTGGCTTCCAAAGGGAAGACAATGTCAAAATTAGTGCCCCTCCTAAAAGATTGTCCAACTTTGTTAAGGGCAAGGCTCCCATGCCTCAGGATAACGAGGGTTACATTTTATACCCTGTCGGTTATCCCGAGAGCAAAATTAGGAGAATTCATTCTAGGAAGTCTCACTCTGGCCCTAATCATGCTTTTATGTATAAGGGTGAGACATCTAGCTCTAGGCAACCAACCCATGCTAAGTTGCCTAGAAAGAAAACTCCTAATGCATCAAATGATCATAACATTTCATTCAAAACTTTTGATGCATCTTATGTTTTGACTAACAAATCCGGCAAGGTAGTTGCCAAATATGTTGGGGGCAAGCACAAGGGGTCAAAAGCTTGTGTTTGGGTACCCAAAGTTCTTGTGTCTAATGCCAAAGGACCCAAAACCATTTGGGTACCTAAAATCAAGAACTAAACTTGTTTTGTAGGTTTATGCATCCGGGGGCTCAAGTTGGATACTCGACAGCGGGTGCACAAACCACATGACAGGGGAGAAGAAGATGTTCTCCTCATATGAGAAAAACCAAGATCCCCAAAGAGCGATCACATTCGGGGATGGAAATCAAGGTTTGGTCAAAGGTTTGGGTAAAATAGCTATATCTCCTGACCATTCTATTTCCAATGTTTTTCTTGTTGATTCCTTAGATTACAATTTGCTTTCCGTATCTCAATTATGTCAAATGGGCTACAACTGTCTATTCACTGATGTAGGTGTCACTGTCTTTAGAAGAAGTGATGATTCAATAGCATTTAAGGGAGTGTTAGAGGGTCAGCTATACTTGGTAGATTTTGATAGAACTGAACTCGACACTTGCTTAATTGCTAAGACTAACATGGGTTGGCTCTGGCACCGCCGACTAGCCCATGTTGGGATGAAGAATCTTCACAAGCTTCTAAAGGGAGAACACATTTTAGGATTAACAAATGTTCATTTTGAGAAAGACAGGACTTGTAGCGCATGCCAAGCTGGGAAGCAAGTTGGCACTCATCATCCGCATAAGAACATAATGACGACCGACAGGCCACTGGAGCTCCTACACATGGATCTATTCGGCCCGATCGCTTACATAAGCATCGGCAGGAGTAAGTACTGTCTAGTTATTGTGGATGATCATTCTCGCTTCACTTGGGTATTCTTTTTGCAGGAAAAATCTCAAACCCAAGAAACCTTGAAGGGATTCTTAAAGACGAGCTCAAAATGAGTTCGGATTAAGGATCAAGAAAATTAGAAGCGACAACGGGACAGAGTTCAAGAATTCTCAAATTGAAGGCTTCCTTGAGGAGGAGGGCATCAAGCATGAGTTCTCTTCTCCCTACACGCCTCAACAAAATGGTGTAGTGGAAATGAAGAATCGAACTCTTTTGGACATGGCAAGGACCATGCTTGATGAGTACAAGACTTCGGATCGGTTTTGGGCGGAGGCGGTCAACACCGCTTGCTACGCCATCAACCGGTTATATCTACACCGAATCCTCAAGAAAACATCATATGAACTCCTAACTGGTAAAAAGCCCAACATTTCATATTTTAGAGTCTTTGGTAGCAAATGTTTTATTCTTGTTAAAAGAGGTAGAAAATCTAAATTTGCTCCTAAGACTGTAGAAGGCTTTTTACTTGGTTATGACTCAAACACAAGGGCATATAGGGTCTTTAACAAGTCCACTGGACTAGTTGAAGTCTCATGTGACGTTGTGTTTGATGAAACTAACGGCTCTCAAGTAGAGCAAGTTGATCTTGATGAGGTAGGTGATGAAGAGGCTCCATGCATCGCGCTAAGGAACATGTCCATTGGGGATGTGTGTCCTAAGGAATCCGAAGAGCCTCCAAATGCACAAGATCAACCATCCTCCTCCATGCAAGCATCCCCACCAACTCAAAATGAAGATGAGGCTCAAGTTGATGAAGTAGAAGATCAAGCAAATGAGCCACCTCAAGATAATGGCATTGATCAAGGGGGAGATGCAAATGAGAAAGACAATGAGGATGAAGAGCAAAGACCGCCACACCCAAGAGTCCACCAAGCAATTCAACGAGATCACCCCGTCGACACCATCCTCGGCGACATTCATAAGGGGGTAACCACTAGATCTCGTATTGCACATTTTTGTGAACATTACTCGTTTGTTTCCTCTATTGAGCCACATAGGGTAGAGGAAGCACTTCAAGATTCGGATTGGGTGGTGGCGATGCAAGAGGAGCTCAACAACTTCACTAGGAATGAGGTATGGCATTTAGTTCCACGTCCTAACCAAAATGTTGTAGGAACCAAATGGGTCTTCCGCAACAAGCAAGACGAGCATGGTGTGGTGACAAGGAACAAAGCTCGACTTGTGGCCAAGGGATACTCCCAAGTCGAAGGTTTGGATTTCGGTGAAACCTATGCACCCGTAGCTAGGCTTGAGTCAATTCGCATATTATTAGCCTATGCTACTTACCATGGCTTTAAGCTTTATCAAATGGACGTGAAAAGTGCCTTCCTCAATGAACCAATCAAGGAAGAGGTCTATGTTGAGCAACCTCCCGGCTTTGAAGACAGTGAGTACCCTAACCATGTCTATAAGCTCTCTAAGGCGCTTTATGGGCTCAAGCAAGCACCTAGAGCATGGTATGAATGCCTTAGAGATTTCCTTATTGCTAATGGCTTCAAAGTCGGAAAGGCCGATCCTACACTCTTTACTAAAACTCTTGAAAATGACTTGTTTGTATGCCAAATTTGTGTTGATGATATTATATTTGGGTCTACTAACGAGTCTACATGTGAAGAGTTTAGTAGGATTATGACACAAAAATTCGAGATGTCTATGATGGGGGAGTTGAAGTATTTTCTAGGATTTCAAGTAAAACAACTCCAAGAAGGCACCTTCCTAAGCCAAGCGAAGTACACTCAAGATATTCTAAGCAAGTTTGGAATGAAGGATGCCAAACCCATCAAGACACCCATGGGAACCAATGGGCATCTCGACCTCGACACGGGAGGTAAGTCCGTGGATCAAAAGGTATACCGGTCGATAATAGGTTCTTTACTCTATTTATGTGCATCTCGACCGGACATTATGCTTTCCGTATGCATCTGTGCAAGATTCCAATCCGACCCTAAGGAATCCCACCTTACGGCCGTAAAACGAATCTTGAGATATTTGGCTTATACTCCTAAGTTTGGGCTTTGGTATCCTAGGGGATCCACATTTGATTTGATTGGTTATTCGGATGCCGATTGGGCGGGGTGCAAAATCAATAGAAAGAGCACATCGGGGACTTGCCAGTTCTTGGGAAGATCCTTGGTGTCTTGGGCTTCTAAGAAGCAAAATTCGGTCGCTCTTTCTACCGCCGAAGCCGAGTACATTGCCGCAGGCCATTGTTGCGCACAATTACTTTGGATGAGGCAAACCCTGCGGGACTACGGTTACAAATTAACCAAAGTCCCTTTGCTATGTGATAATGAGAGTGCAATCAAAATGGCTGACAATCCCGTCGAGCATAGCCGCACTAAGCACATAGCCATTTGGTATCATTTTCTTAGGGATCACCAACAAAAGGGGGATATCGAGATTGCATACATTAATACTAAAGATCAATTAGCCGATATCTTCACCAAGCCTCTTGACGAACAAACTTTTACCAAACTTAGGCATGAGCTCAATATTCTTGATTCGCGCAATTTCTTTTGCTAGATTGCACACATAGCTCATTTATATACCTTTGATCATATCTCTTTTATATGCTATGACTAATGTGTTTTCAAGTCTATCTCAAACCAAGTCATAGGTATATGTCTTTGGGAGAAATGAGCTCATTGAAAGGGAATTGGAGTCTTCGGCAAAGACAAAGGCTTCCACTCCGTAACTCATGCTTTGCCAACGCTCCAAGCCACTCTCTATTCTTTGGGGAGCAATGAGCATCAAAGAAAAGGACTTCGTCTTTGGGAGAGAGTAGGAGCCCAAAGCTAAAAGACCGGACTTCGTCTTTGGTATAATCTTAACTCATTTATTTATGACCAAAGGTGAAGATAGCACTTCGAGGGCTCTAATGATTCCGTTTTTGGCGATTCATGCCAAAAAGGGGGAGAAATGAGCCCAAAGCAAAAGGACCGCACCACCACCTATTTCAATTTTCAAAAACTCGGTGTTGAATATTTTTTAAATGAGCCCAAAGCAAAAGGACCGCACCACCACCTATTTCAATTTTCAAAAACTCGGTGTTGAATATTTTTCAATTGGTATCCTATCGTATTCAAAAGGGGGAGAAAGTAGTATTTCAAAATGATACATCAAAACCCTCTTGAGCACTAAGAGGTGGATCTCTTTTAGGGGGAGTTTTGTTTAGTCAAAGGAGAAGCATTTGAAACAGGGGGAGAAAATTTCAAATCTTGAAAATGCTTTGCAAAATCTTATTCATTCACCTTTGACTATTTGCAAAAGAACCTTGAAAAGGATTTACAAAAGAGTTTGCAAAAACAAAACTCGTGGTGCAAGCGTGGTCCAAAATGTTATATAAGAAAGAAACAATTCATGCATATCTTGTAAGTATTTATATTGGCTCAATTCCAAGCAACCTTTACACTTACATTATGCAAACTAGTTCAATTATGCACTTCTATATTTGCTTTGGTTTGTGTTGGCATCAATCACCAAAAAGGGGGAGATTGAAAGGGAATTAGGCTTACACCTAGTCCCTAATTAATTTTGGTGGTTGAATTGCCCAACACAAATTTATTGGACTAACTAGTTTGCCCAAGTGTATAGATTATACAGGTATAAAAGGTTCACTCTCAGCCAATAAAAAGACCAAGTTTTGGATTCAACAAAGGAGCAAAGTGGCAACCGAAGGCCCTCTGGTCTGGGAGCACCGGACTCTCCGGTGTACACCGGACAGTGTCCGGTGCACCACCGGACAGTGTCCGGTGCACCAGAGGACTCCAACACAAACTTGCCACCTTCGGGAATTTCCAGAGGCGACTCCGCTATAATTCACCGGACTGTCCGGTGTACACCGGACAGTGTCCGATGCGCCAAGGAAGGACAGCCTCAGGAACTCGCCAGCTTCGGGAAAACTCCAACGGCTAGTCCGCTAAAATTCACCGGACTGTCCGGTGTGCACCGGACTGTCCGGTGCGACTCCGGAGCAACGGCTATCTCCGCTCCAACGGCTCTCTGCCTCGCATTTAATGCGCGCTCTGCGTGCGCAGAGGTCAGACGCGCCCATACTGGTGCACCGGACAAGGAACAGTGCATGTCCGGTGTGCACCGGACACCTAGGCGGGCCCACAAGTCAGAAGCTCCAACGGTCAGAATCCAACGGCAGTGATGACGTGGCAGGGGCACCGGACTGTCCGGTGCGCCATCGAACAGACAGCCTCCCAACGGCCACTTTTGGTGGTTGGGGCTATAAATACCCCAACCACCCCACCATTCATTGTATCCAAGTTTTCCACTTCCCAACTACTACAAGAGCTCTAGCATTCAATTCTAGACACACCAAATAGATCAAATCCTCTCCAAATTCCACTCAACGCCATAGTGACTAGAGAGAGTGATTTGCTTGTGTTCTTTCGAGCTCTTGCGCTTGGATTGCTTCTTTTCTTTCTCACTTGTTCTTGTGATCAAAGTTCCATTGTAATCAAGGCAAGAGGCACCAATTGTGTGGTGGCCCTTGCGGGGAAGTTTTGTTCCCGGCTTTGATTTGAGAAGAGAAGCTCACTCGGTCCGAGGGACCGTTTGAGAGAGGGAAGGGTTGAAAGAGACCCGGCCTTTGTGGCCTCCTCAACGGGGAGTAGGTTTGCAAGAACCGAACCTTGGTAAAACAAATCCGCGTGTCACACTCTTCATTTGCTTGCGATTTGTTTTGCACCCTCTCTCGCGGACTCATTTATATTTCTAACGCTAACCCGGCTTGTAGTTGTGTTTATATTTGTAAATTTCAGTTTCGCCCTATTCACCCCCCCTCTAGGCGACTATCACATGTCCGGTGCGCCAGCCACATCACCAAAGCCGTTGGATTCCGACCGTTGGAGTTCTGACTTCTGGGCCCGCCTGGATGTCCGGTGGTGCACCGGACATGTATTGTAGAGTGTCCGGTGCGCCAGCATGGGCGTGCCTGACGCCTGCGCGCTCTGGCGCGCATTAATTGCTGTTGCAGGCGACCGTTGGCGCGATGTAGCCGTTGCCCCGCAGTTACACCGGACAGTCCGGTGTACATCGGACATGTCCGGTGAATTATAGCGGAGCAGCCGCTACGGATTCCCGAGGCTGCCAAGTTCCAGAGTCGCGTCCTCTTGGAGCACCGGACACTGTCCGGTGTACACCGAACAGTCCGGTGAATTATAGCGCGCCGGCTTCTGAAAATTCCCGAGGCTGAGAAGTTGTGCGCCAGACCAGGGAGCCTTTCGGGATGCCTTTAGCTTTCTAGTTTGAACCCAACATTGGTCTCTTTAATTGGCTTGTTGTGAACCTTTGACACCTGTATAACTTATACACTAGAGCAAACTAGTTAGTCCAATTATTTGTGTTGGGCAATTCAACCACTAAAACTAATTAGGGACTAGGTGTAAGCCTAATTCCCTTTCACTCTCCGACATTTGGCGTGCCAGGTAGGGGGCTAGGCATTAAGTTTTTGCTTGTTTACTTGCCCAAGCATGATGGTGCAGATCATTGAGCACCGCACCGAGACTTCGGCAGATTTTGCGGTGGAGGGAGAAGCTGCTTCCTCCACACTGTAGGTTCCCAATCGCCCAGTGCCAGACACTGCTGCCGTACACGCCGCACGGCAGCACATGGCTGCGCAAGCATCCCAGACTCCATTGAGGGCATCTCTAGGGGCGTTGTCGGCAGCCAGGGAGTTGTTGCGACACCCTCCAAGCTCCACGGCCTCACCAGGGGCCATGAAGCAATGGCGGGACGACGTCGACCGACTGCTCGGTATGACACATTCTACCTCGACCAGGTCGAGGACGCGGTCATCCCGACGCCAACACGAGGCGTCAGCGTCTGTGCGCTCGCCTTCAGTAAGGGGTGCACAGACCAACGACCTCCGGGCAGAACTCAATCGCAGGCGTGCGGGAGAGGATGCCCGGGTCTCATTGGAAAGGGCGCGTGAGCGCCGCCAAAACATCGATGGTCGCAGCGGTTGCACCGCAGACACCAATGGGCACCTGGTCCCAAACGAAAGTCCCCTTGGCCGGTGTGGGCTGCGCCGCTCTTGCGGATCATCTCCTCGTGGCGTCATGGCCACCCAAGTTCCAGCCGCACCTGTCGGAAAAGTACGACGGAACATCGAACCCGTCGGAGTTCCTGCAGGTGTACGTCACCGCCATCACGGCAGCAGGTGGAAACACCGCTGTGATGGCGACATATTTCCATGTAGCCTTGTCTGGACCTACCCGGACCTGGCTCATGAACCTCACCCCGGGGTCAGTCTACTCCTGGGAGGAGCTCTGCGCGCGGTTCGTTGCGAACTTCGCCAGTGCTTACCAGCAGCACGGTGTGGAGGCTCACCTCCATGCGGTGAGGCAGGAGCCCGGGGAGACTCTCCGGAAGTTCATCTCCCGCTTCACCAAGGTGCGAGGTACTATACCTCGTATTTCTAACGCTTCCATCATCACGGTCTTCCAACAGGGAGTACGTGATGAAAAAATGTTGGATAAGTTGGCCACACATGACGTGGAAACTGTCCCCACACTCTTCGCTCTGGCCGATAAATGCGCCAAAGCTGCTGAGGGCTGTGCATGGCACTCGGTCCCGCAAACCGGAGCTGCCCAGTCGGGTGGCTCGGGTGCTGTCCCCTGGGACAGAAAGAAGAAAAAGAAGAAGGACCGCGACTACCAGAAGCCACGGTCCACCGCTCTGGTGGTCGCAGCCACGACCGGAGGCCAGGGCGACCGCAACAAACGCCCACGGCCGCAGAGGGGTAACAGCGGCTCATGCCCTGTGCACCCCAACGTTCGCCACAGCGCTGCGGAGTGTCGCGAGATCATTGACCTTGCGAAACGTGTCAGTGAGAGGCACGAGCAGTCTTCCAAAGATGGCTCTCCACCTCGCCGCCGACCTTGCAAAGAAAAGGTGGACGATGGTGAGGTGGCCGCGGCTGAGCGAGATCTCGGGTATCAGTCGCCTGAGGGGGACCTGAAGGATGTCTTCGCCGGAGGCTCCTACTCCGGTGAAGACAACTAGACGAACCCCAAGGGGACCCCGTGCTCCCCAGCCTACGGAGCTGAAGCATGCCTTCCTCCGGAAACCCTTCTGGATTCCCCCACGGATCCAGGCAGCCAACAGGTACACGCGAAAGTGACCACAACCAAAGACAAGGGCTCCCGTGTCAAATGCAGATGGAGACCCGGGGGCGGGACCTAGCCCTACGGCAAGTACCAAACCAAGAAGGGCTTCGCAACTCTCCCCCTGCTGGGAAGGACCCTTCAAGGTAACGGGAATACACCGACCTAGGGCAACCATCTAGCTATGACTAGAGGAGTACCTTACCCCGATGCCGAAACATCTCTGTAAGTTCTATTCATAGAGCAAGTCTGAGGGGTCAAATCTGTTTCCTTTTTGTAACTAGGTAACGCAACGTGTACAACAACCCAGCGGGGTCTGTCCCCATAAACCCGGCCTATTAGTCTGCACACATGCATGACGAGTTATAAAGAAAAACTACACCCTCATTGTGCCCCTATGATAGATCCACCTCGCTGCTCCATGGTCTTACCTTGCAGTCTTTCAGATAGTACTTTTTATCTAACCCACCCGTATGGTTCCCATCTGTCTGACATAACGACATCTGAATTGAGCAGCCAGGCTTGCAGTTTAGGACCCCTGATATGAAAGTTGGGAGGTCCGACAACCTGGGGGCTGGCTCTAGAGAATGGGACCCCATTCCATGGGGTGGTTCGGAGCCCGTGAAGCCGCTCAGCCTGGTCCTGTACCGTGGGCCTGCATGCTCCACCACTCCATGATGGGTACTTAGTATCTGGGGCTATAAGTCCTGTGGGTCCGACAACCTCAGGACCGGAGCTAGAGAATGGACATTAGTCTCCTAGGGCGGTCCGGAGCCCGTGCAGCCGCTCAGCCTGGTCCCGTACCGTGGGCCTGTACGCTCCATCGTCATGCGACAAGTGTCCTAGTACCTAGAACCACGACCCAAGGGGGTCCAGACATGCAACTTGGCCACCCGGACTGAAACCTGCGAGTCCCGAGCATGTATCAACGGATGGCAAATGTCAGACAAGGAACCCTATGGGTGTACTACTAACGCTCCTTAGCTGAAGTTGTGTACAGATCCAGTTCCCGGCGAGATTGCCTCCCGAGAGTTGTTGACAACCTTTTCAGATACGCTGGTATCCAGCCTCCACACAACAAGCCTGCATCCCAGGCGGGGGGCAGGTACCAGGGAGGAGTCAACAAAATCGCACACAACAGAAGCAAGTTGAAAATAGATAAGTGCTAATACTTCTTAATAAATAGCACTCTTGAGTACCTTACAAAAAGCGAAAGTATTACATCTGTTTTCAAGTGGAGCCCTAGTTCCATCTCTACTCTGCAGGTATGAACTACCTCCACACCAGTAAGGGCCGCTGGATAGCCAGCTCCGAGTGGCTCGCCAGCGGAGGCGACCACACCAGCACCGACGGCGACGACTGCCTCTGCACCGACAACTCACCAGCAGTGGCGACCACCTCAGCACGAACGCCACTGCGAAAAGGTCCTCGCCCCCATCTCCCTACGGGGGGCGACAACGAGGCCATTAAAGCCAAAGAGCCAGGGGTCCGGCGGTAGGTGGCACTATCGGTCTCGCTAGAGGAGGCAACCACCTCTGCAGTGGGCAGCCTCACCAGCGGCGGCGACCACATCAGCCCATGCGGAGGGCAGGACCCCAGCTCGGCTCGCCCTCCTCCCCAGCGCGGATGATCGACCCCTTGAAGTTGAGGGCAGGGGGGAGGCCGCAGCCCGGCTCACCCTCCTTGAAGCTGAGGGCAGGGGGAGGCCGCAGCCCGGCTCGCTTCTCTCCACCACAAGGCTGGTAGTCATCCTTGTGGATGACCACCGGCCGGAGGTTGCGACCGGGCTGCGTGATAAAAATCCTTGAAGCCGAATGATGGTGGAAGAACGCCAACCCCCACGGGGTTGCGCTCCTCCAACAGCAGCAAGAAGAAGACAAGATCGACGACACCACCACGAGCGCGAGCTCTCCAGCGGTGAGGTCGCCGGAAGGGACGACCTTGACGCAGATCCCTCCAGAGAACACCGGCGTACCCCATCTGGAGGCCCGGAAGGCAGAAGGGCGCGATGGTCGCAAGAGGAGCGAGGCATGTCTACTGCCCGGGAGATCGACCCATTTTTAAAAGCAGATCTCCCCACTCGCGCCCCCGAAGCGTCACGGGCGAAGTCTCCCCCGACGTGCACCAAGGTTCCCACCTTATGACACGGGGGCCAGGCCCCACACGTCATACAGACTGACCCGAAGAAGGAGCGTGCAACTACCCCGCGGTTATGCGCCCCTCCATTCTCGGGGTAACCAGCGGTCAGGAAGGCGAACCGCCGCACAAGGGCATGCAACCGCCCCACGGTTAAGCGCCCCTTCATCTTCGTCGTAACCAGCGGTCAAAAAGGCGAACCGCCACGCAAGAAGCGTACAACCGCCCCGCGCTTATGCGCCCCCTTAGCTTCGCTGCAATCGACGGTCCAACACGGGGGCCCAGGCCCACATGTCATGCAACCGGCGCGCCGGTTACCGGGTGCGGAAAAATCGCACTGCCGCTTGTGCCAATGCCACGTCTTCTCGGGGCCGTCACAGAAGTCTGAAAAGATAAGTTTTTCAGAACCAGTGCAGCGACTCGAGGCACCCCGCGTATGGCCCAACAGTGACATTAAGTACGAAGGTCACGGGCCAGTCAACCGTGGGAATAGGCGTAGCAGTCGGCATGATCATAGGCGGGCCAACAATAATTACATCAACAGGCGCGCAGGAGCAGCAGGCCAACCACCAATCAGACTCTGGCCCCACCTGCAGACTCGCATCCTCCTCTGAGGCGGGCCCGGGGGCCACTATCGGTACCCTGAATCAGGGGTATCCTCTTCTATAGTATGAAGGCACTGCACCCGTACGACACCTCCAGGCCACACGGAGAGCAGCACCCGACCCCACCACATGGGCAGGTCTAGGGCCACCACGTGGCAAGGAAAGATAATACTTCCCAGGGTGCATCGATGGGTCCGGACCTCCACAGAGGGACACCGGACCCCTGTACGTACGAGTCCAGAGCTCCCAAGAGGGCTTGTCGGGTCCCTCGGGTAAGCCCTAGGTCCCTCCGAGTAAGGTCCGGGCCTTAGCAAGGTCCCGGGACGAGGAGGACTCCGGCATGAGTAGGGGTCCGGTGCCGGCACGTGTCCAGGCCTTGCCCTACGCTTCCCGCTCAGGAGGAGACCCGTTGCTGCTGCGTAGCTTGTGGCTCGTGACATAAGCCAACGGGACGAGCCTGACGTAAGGCCCATACAACCATGCAGTCTCTACATTTATTGCGGAGAGGACGCGTCGCCTACCACCACGCTAGCAGGCGACGTGCCCTCTCAGCATTTAATGCCCCCTGTCCAATCCACTGGCAGACGACGTTAGGGTCGTCCAGCAGACGACGCGCTTAACCAGTCTGTTGGCGAACAGCACGCCCGTGCTGAGCGGCGCACTGTACTCATCATCCCTTCTGCAAGAAGCTTCCCCTACACGCCGAGGATACGCAGATCTTGGGTGTCAGTGCACAAGAAGATTGCCCCAACAGCAACATTTGCAGCTCCAAGAGCTATATTCTTTATGTCCCTGGGCCCACATGTCGGGGCCCACTACCTTTGTGCATGCCTGTAACGCCCCGAATTTTGCAGTTGAATTTTTTCTTTTCTTTACTCGCCAAATTCGGGCGTTACCTTTTCCTTTTCTTTTTGCCCTCGCTAGACCTTGATTTTTTTCCAAAGTTCTAGCGGGATTCGGTTTGGATTTCCCGTGTAAGAAAAACCCTAAATACTTTATGTTGTTTGATGCACCATGCCGAACCTTGCATTTCTTTTGATTGCTTTGAAAGTGCAAATGCATTCATGTAGAAAGATCGGATTTCGAAAATGAGGAGAAGATCTTTTCTTTCTTTTTCTCTCTCTTTCTCTCTCCTCTTTTTCTCTCTCTCCCGCGCCGTGGGCCGACCCCGGCCGGCCCAGCCGCCCCTGGCGCCCCCTCTTGGGCCTGAATCGGCCCAGCCGCCCCCCTCTGTTTTTTTATTTATTTTTGTTTATTTTTATTTTATTTTATTTACTTTCTGTGATCCTAGTTACTTTATTTTAGGTAGGTTAATCATTGTTCATGTTATTGAAATAGGAAGTTTAATTTAAAATTCCGTTATGCTAGTTGATTCATGTAGTTAATTGTTTATCTCGTGCAATGTTGATCAACTTAAAATGAGTAGGTTTCCATTAGTGTATATGTAACAGAATTCTTTTGTTAAGAACCAATTGTAATTGATCGTTAGTGCATAAGATTTAACCCCCTGCGAGACCCTTTTCCCGTTTCTTTCTAACCATAACAAATGCAATATCAAATGTCATACTTGATGCATATTCGCTTTATTTGTTCCCTTGTATGGTGTACTGTTCTTTTGTATTAAATATGTGGATGGATGTATGTATGTTTGCGCTCGCATAGAGAACGATCCGGTCGAAGAGCCCGAGGAATTCGCAGGAGAAGCCCCTGAGCAGCAATCGGTTGGTGGAGGCAAGTGTCCTTTGACCTATCTCTGTCCTAATCATTCTTTAATTCACCTCCCGCATCACACATTTATACCTAAGGATTGACTAGCTTTTTGTTATCCATGTCCTTGTTTACCTATTTGGGTCGGATTATTACTGCTTAGTTTGATGCTATTGCTCAACTTTAATCAATGAACATGATGTGGTTATCTATGATACGCTGTTTTCCCGTTCTTATTTATGATTATACTTGTGGCATTTAAGGGGACTCGAGCGGTTTCTCGAGTGCCTCTCCGTAAGGACCTGTTCAATGGATGACCGCCCGGGAAAACAGTGCAACCATGAGGGTGGAATGGGGTGCCCTTAGCTGAATAATTAGAGGATCCGGGGTGTAGTTCGCTTCGCCGTCGTGCCGTCAATGGGGCTCGGTGTATGCGGCTCGCTCTGCCAAGGTTGATTTGTCCCTTGGGGAGGAGTGCGGTACATTTAGGAAACCTAACGGGTGGCTACAGCCCCGGGGAATCTTTGTAAAGGCTTCGTAGTGAATCCTTGGCCATTCACCTCGGGAGTGAATAAGGGTCTTGCAAGCCCGGGCCAGAGAGGGAATCACGGCTTGTGGGTAAAGTGCACAACCTCTGCAGAGTGTTATGAAACTGATATATCAGCCGTGCTCGCGGTTATGAGCGGCCAAGGGAGCTCCAGAGATTAGTGATACTTGATCAGAGATACTTTGGTACAGGTGACAATGAGATTGATGGTTCTGATTACGATTATGGTATTGGTAAGTGGTATTCTTTCCGTTTGGAAAGGATACATTGGGCTAATAACTTGGGTTAATGTTAAAACCTGGCTTTCTACTAGTAAGTAATAACCTGACCAACTAAAAGCAACTGCTTGACTTATCCTCACATAAAGCTAGTCCACTACAGCCAAACAGGATACTTGCTGAGTATGTTGATGTGTACTCACCCTTGCCCTACACACCAAACCCCCCCCCCAGGTTGTCAGCATTGCAACCACTGCTCAGGCGAAGATGAAGCTGTGGAAGGAGACTTCCAGGAGTTCCAAGACTACGACGAGTTCTAGGTGTGGGTTAGCGGCAACCCCCCCAGTCGGCTGCCTGTGAAGGTCGCGTTATCTACGTTTCTTTTCCGCACTTTGATTTATTGTAAGAACTATATGGACGTCTCAGACGTATGATGTAATCGACTATTTCCCTTATTAATACTATTTTGAGCACTGTGTGATGATGTCCATATTATGTAACTGCTGTGTACGTGAATAACTGATCCTAGCACGTACATGGTTCGGATTCGGTTTGCCTTCTAAAACCGGGTGTGACAATGCCCCCCTTCAACTATAAAAGGGGAGGCATGCGACGTTACACACAAGCTCGATCTTTAGACCCAATCTTAGGCTGACAAACTCATACAAGCTCACGAGCAATACATCACACAGTGGAGTAGGGTGTTACGCTCCGGCGGCTCGAACCACTCTAAATCCTTGTGTATTCTTGTGTTTTTCCGGTTTTCCCAACTAATAAGCAAAACGCCTAGGCCCCTCCTCATCTTAGGATTTAGGGCGGGTGCACTCCGCCACCCGGCCGGAGATTTGCTCTCCGACACCAGTGGACTTGTTAAAGACTCTATATGCCCTTGTGTTTGAATCATAACCAAATAAAAAGCCTTCTACAACCTTAGGAGAAAATTTAGATTTTCTACCTCTTTTAACAAGAATAAAGCATTTGCTACCAAAGACTCTAAAATATGAAACATTGGGCTTTTTACCGGTGAGGAGTTCATATGATGTCTTCTTGAGGATTCGATGAAGGTAGAGACGGTTGATGGCGTAGCAAGCGGTGTTGATTGCTTCCGCCCAAAGCCGGTTCGATGTCTTGTACTCATCAAGCATGGTCCTCGCCATGTCAAGTAGAGTTCTATTCCTCTCCAGTACACCATTTTGTTGTGGCGTGTAGGGAGAAGAGAACTCATGCTTGATGCCCTCATCCTCAAGAAAGCCTTCTATTTGTGAGTTCTTGAACTTTTTCTCGTTGTCGCTTCTAATCTTTTTTATCCTTAAGCCGAACTCATTTTGAGCCCGTCTCAAGAATTCCTTTAAGGTCTCTTGGGTTTGAGATTTATCCTGCAAAAAGAATACCCAAGTGAAGCGAGAATAATCATCCACAATAACTAGACAATACTTACTCCCGCCGATGCTTATGTAAGCAATCAGGCTGAATAGATCCATGTGAAGTAGCTCAAGTGGCCTGTCAGTCGTCATGATGTTCTTATGTGGATGATGAACACCAACTTGCTTCCCTGCTTGACATGCGCTACAAATCCTGTCTTTCTCAAAATGAACATTTGTTAGTCCCAAAAAGTGCTCTCCCTTTAGAAGCTTATGAAGATTCTTCATCCTAATGTGGGCTAGTCGGCGATGCCAGAGCCAACCCATGTTAGTCTTAGCAATTAAGCAAGTGTTGAGTTCAGCTCTATTAAAATCAACTAAGTATAGCTGACCCTCTAACACTCCCTTAAATGCTACTGAATCATCACTTCTTCTAAAGACAGTAACACATATATTCGTAAAAAGACAATTGTAGCCCATTTTGCATAATTGAGAAACTAAAAGCAAGTTGTAATCTAAAGAATTTACAAGAAAAACATTGGAAATAGAGTGGTCAGGTGATATAGCAATTTTACCAAGTCCTTTGACCAAACCTTGATTTCCATCCCCGAATGTGATAGCTCTTTGGGGATCATGGTTTTTCTCGTAGGAGGAGAACATCTTTTTCTCCCCAGTCATGTGGTTTGTGCACCCGCTATCAATTATCCAACTTGAGCCCCCAAATGCATAAACCTACAAAACAGATTTAGGCCTTGTTCTTAGGTACCCAAACGGTCTTGGGTCCTTTGACATTAGAAACAAGCACCTTGGGTACCCAAACACAAGTCTTTAACCCCTTGTGTTTGCCTCCAACATATTTGGCAACTACTTTGCCTGATTTGTTAGTTAAAACATATGATGCATCAAAAGTCTTAAATGAAACATTAGGTTCATTTGATGCAATAGGAGATTTCTTTTTAGGCAATTTGACATGAGTGGATTGCCTAGAACTAGATGCCTCACTCTTATACATAAAAGCATGATGAGAGACAGAGTGAGACTTCCTAGAATAAATTCTCCTAATTTTGTGTTCGGGATAACCAACAGGATATAAAATATAGCCCTCGTTATCCTGAACCATGGGAGCTTTGCCCTTAACAAAGTTAGACAATTTCTTAGGGACATTAAGCTTGACATTGTCTCCCTGTTGGAAGCCAATGCCATCCTTAATGCCTGGGCGTCTCCCACTATAGAGCATGCTTCTAGCAAATTTAAAATTTTCATTTTCTAAGCCATGCTCATTAATTTTAGCACTAAGTTGAGCTATGTGATCATTTTGTTGTTTAATTAAATCAAGGTGATCATGAATAGCATCAACATTAATGTCTCTACATCTAGTACAAATAGTAACATGCTCAATGGTAGATGTAGAGGGTTTGCAAACATTTAATTCATCAATCTTATCATGTAACATGATATTTTCATTTCTAAGATTGGAAACAATATCATTGCAAACATTTAAATTTTTAGCCCTAGTAATCAATTTATCATTTTCTATCTTAAGGCTAGCAATTGATTCATTCAACTTGTCAATCTTGGTAATCAAATTAGCATTATCATTTTTAAGTTTGACAAGAGACATCACAAACATTTAAATTCTCAACCTTAGCAATTAATTTAGCATTCTCATTTCTAAGGTTGGAGATAGTATCATAGCAAGTGCTTAGCTCACTAGTTAATTTTTCGCATTTTTCTACTTCCTGAGCATAAACATTTTTAACCTTAACATGCTTCTTGTTTTCTTTAATAAGGAAGTCCTCTTGGCTATCCAAAAGTTCATCCTTCTCATGAATAGCACCTATCAGTTCAGTTAATTTTTCCTTTTGTTGCATGTTTAGGTTGGCAAAAAGGGCAAGCAAATTGTCTTCATCATCACTAGAGTTTTTCTCATCACTAGATGTTGCATATTTAGTGGAGGCTCTAGATTTTACCTTCTTTTTATTGTCCTTTGCCATGAGGCACTTGTGGCCGACGTTGGGGAAGAGAAGACCCTTGTTAACGGCGATGTTGGCGGCGTCCTCGTCGGAGGAGGAGTCGGTGGAGCTCTCGTCGGAGTCCCACTCCCGACAAACATGGGCATCGCCGCCCTTCTTCTTGTAGTATCTCTTCTTTTCTCTTCTCTTTCCCTTCTTGTCGTCGCCCCTGTCACTATCACTAGATAATGAATATTTAGCAATAAAATGACCGGCCTTACCACACTTGTAGCAAACTTTCTTGGAGCGGGGCTTGTAGTCCTTCCCCCTCCTTTGCTTGAGGATTTGGCAGAAACCCTTGATGATGAGCACCATCTCCTCATTGTCGAGCTTGGAGGCGTCGATGGGGAGCCTACTTGGCGTAGACTCATCTTTCTTCTCCTCCATCGATTTGAATGCGACGGGTTGCACCTCGGGTGTGGAGGTGGCACCTCGCTCGATAATTTGTTTGGAGCCTTTGATCATCAACTCAAAGCTCACAAACTTCCCTATAACCTCATCGGGAGACATTAACTTGTATCTAGGATCACCACGAATTAATTAAACTTGTGTAGGGTTAAGAAAAACGAGTGATCTAAGAATAACCTTGACCATTTCATGGTCATCCCATTTTGTGCTCCCGAGGTTGCGCACTTGGTTGACCAAGATGTTGAGCCGGTTGTACATTGCTTGTGGCTCCTCTCCTTGATTGAGCATGAACCGACCGAGCTCCCCCTCGATCGTTTCCCTCTTGGTGATTTTGGTCACCTCGTCTCCTTCGTGCGCGGTCTTTAGTACGTCCCAAATTTCTTTGGCACTCTTCAACCCTTGCACCTTATTATACTCCTCTCGACTTAGAGAGGTGAGGAGTATAGTAGTTGCTTGGGAATTGAAATGCCGGATTTGGGCGACTTCGTCCTCATCATAATCTTCATCCCCTACGGATGGTACGATTGGTACCTGTGCTCCAAATTCAACAACGTCCCATATGATTGTGTGGAGTGAGGTTAGGTGACACCTCATCATATCACTCCACCTACTATAATCTTCACCATCAAAAACTGGTGGTTTGCCTAATGGAACGGAAAGTAAAGGAGTGTGTTTAGGAATGCGAGGGTAGCGTAGGGGGATCTTACTAAACTTCTTGTGCTCATGGGGCTTAGAAGTGATGGACGGCGCGTCGGAGCCGGAGGTGGATAGCCACGAAGAGTCGGTCTCGTAGTAGACCACTTTCTTCATCTTCTTTTTCTTCTCGCCGCTCCGATGCGTCTTGTTGTGTGAAGGGGATCCCTCCATCTTGTTGTCGGACTCTCCCGATGGAGCCTTCCTGTGGCTTGTGGCGGGCTTCTCGCCGGTCACCATCTCCTTCTTGGCGTGATCTCCATACATCACTTTGAGCGGTTAGGCTCTAATGAAGTATCGGGCTCTGATACCAATTGAAAGTCGCCTAGAGGGGGGGTGAATAGGCAAATCTGAAATTTATAAACTTTAAGCACAACTACAAGTCGGGGTTAGCGTTAGAGATAAAGTCGAGTCCAAAAGAGAGGGCGAAAACAAATCACAAGCAAATGAAGAGTGTGACACGGTGATTTGTTTTACTGAGGTTCGGTTCTTGCAAACCTACTCCCCGTTGAGGTGGTTACAAAGACCGGGTCTCTTTCAACCCTTTCCCTCTCTCAAACGGTCACTTAGACCGAGTGAGCTTTTCTCCTCAATCAATTGGGACACTTAGTCCCCACAAGGACCACCACACAATTGGTGTCTCTTGCTTTGATTACAAAGATGTTGAGAACAAGAAATGGGGAAGAAGAAAAGCGATCCAAGCGCAAGAGCTCAAAGAACACGGGCAAAACTCTCTTTTCTAGTCACTAATTACTTTGAGTGGAATTGGGACTTAGAGAGGTTTTGATTCAATCTAATTGTGTCTTGTATTGAATGCACTATCTCTTGTGTTGAATGTGTTGACTGAAAACTTGGATGCCTTGAAGTGTGGTGGTTGGGAGGTATTTATAGCCCCAACCACCAAAGTGGCCGTTGGGAGGGGCTGTTGTCGATGGGCGCACCGGACAGTCCGGTGCGCCACCGGACACTGTCCGATGCGCCAGCCACGTCACCCAACCGTTAGGGTTCGACCGTTGGAGCTCTGACATGTGGGGCCACCGGACAGTCCAGTGGTGCACCGGAAAGTCATTGTTCACTATTCAGTGCGCCTTCTGGCGCTGCTCTGACTCTGCGCGCTCTATCCGCGCACTGTAGCGTTGTCAGCCGACCGTTGAACTCGACCGTTGCGCTGGTGACCGTTTCTCCGCTTGGCACACCGAATAGTCCGGTGAATTATAGCGGAGTGGCTCCCCAAAAACCCGAAGCTGAGCAGTTCGGAGTGGATCTCCCTGGTGCACCGGACACTGTCCGGTGGTGCACCGGACAGTCCGGTGTGCCAGACTAGGGCAGCCTTCGGTTGGTTTTGCTCCTTTCTATTTGAACCCTTTCTTGGACTTTTTATTGGTTTGTGTTGAACCTTTGGCACCTGTAGAACTTATAATCTAGAGCAAACTAGTTAGTCCAATTATTTGTGTTGGGCAATTGTAACGCCTCGAATTTTGCAGTTGAATTTTTTCTTTTCTTTACTCGCTAAAATTCGGGCGTTACCTTTTCTTTTTCTTTTTCCCCTCGCTAAACCTTGACCTTTTCCAAAGTTCTAGCGGGAATCGGTTGGGATTTCCCGTGTAAGAGAAAAACCCTAAATACTTTATGTTGTTTGATGCACCATGCCGAACCTTGCATTTCTTTTGATTGCTTTGAAAGTGCAAATGCATTCATGTAGAAAGATCGGATTTCGAAAATAAGGAGAAGATCTTTTCTTTCTTTTTTTTTCTCTCTCTTTCTCTCTCCTCTTTTTCTCTCTCTCCCGCGCCGTGGGCCGACCCCGGCCGGCCCAAGCCGCCCCTGGCGCCCCCCCTTGGGCCCAATAAGCCCAACTGCCCCCCACCTCCCCTTTTTCCCCCAATTCTTTCTCCCTCCCTCTCATTTTCTCTCATTTTCTCTCATTTTCTCTCCCTCACCCTAAGCCGCCGCCGCCCCTACCCCCTGCCCTAGCGCCGCCCCTCCCCGTCGCCGATCGGCCGCCCCGCTCGGCCGCCCCGCCCCATCCCCGTCGCCGGTGAGCCCCCTCCCCCTCCCCCTCTCCTCCCTCCCCCATCCCCCCTCCCCTTTCCCCTCGCTGCTCGGCGCCATGGCCGCCGCCATGGCCGGCTCGGCCAGCCCCCGGCCGTGCCCCCCAGCCGGCGCGCCCCCTGGCCGCCCGGCCGTCCGCTCGCCCGGCCCCTTGGCCGCCTGGCCGCCCTGGCCCCCGGCCGGCCTTGGCCGCGCCCCCGGCCGTGCCCCCCAGCCGGCGTAACCTCGGCTCGGCCGCCTGGCCAGCCCGACCCCCCCCCCCCCGCGCGCTCGCCTGGCCGCCGGTTCAACCGGGCCGGCTCAGCCACCCCGCCGCCCAGCTCGCCGCCCAACCGGCCGGTTCAACCGCCCCTAGGGCCGGTTCAACCGCCCCCCCTTCTGTTTTTTTATTTTTTTTTATTTTTATTTTATTTACTTTCTGTGCTCATAGCTATTTTATTTTAAGTAGGCTAATCATTGTTCATGCCATTGAAATAGGAAGTTTAATTTAAAATTCCGTTATGCTAGTGGATTCATGTAGTTAATTGTTTACCTCGTGCAATGTTGATCAACTTAAAATGGTTAGGTTTCCATTAGTGTATATGTAACAGAATTCTTTTGTTAAGAACCAATTGTAATTGATCGTTAGTGCATAAGATTTAACCCCCTGCGAGACCCTTTCCCGTTTCTTTCTAACCATAACAAATGCAATGTCAAATGTCATACTTGATGCATATTCGCTTTATTTGTTCCCTTGTATGGTGTACTGTTCTTTTGTATTAAATGTGGATGGATGTATGTATGTTTGCAATCGCATAGAGAACGATCCGGTTGAAGAGCCCGAGGAACCCGCAGGAGAAGCCCCTGAGCAGCAGTCGTTTGGTGGAGGCAAGTGTCCTTTGACCTATCTCTGTCCTATTCATTATTTAATTCACCTCCCGCTTTACACATTCATGCCTAAGGATTGACTAGTTTTGTTATCCATGTCCTTGTTTACCTATCTGGGTTGGATTATTACTGTTTAGCTTTATGCTATTGCTCAACTTTAATCAATGAACATGATGTGGTTATCTATGATACGCTGTTTTCCCTTCTCTTATTATGATGTGGTACTTGTGGTCTTCAAGGGGGCTCGAGCGGTTTCTCTAGTGCCTCTCCGTAAGGACCTGTTCTATGGATGACCGCCCGGGAAAACAGTGCAACCATAAGGGTGGAATGGGGTGCCCTTAGCTGAATAATTAGAGGATCCGGGGTGTAGTTCACTTAGCCGTCGTGCCGTTAATGGGGCTCGGTGTATGCGGCTCGCTCTGCCAAGTTTGGGTTCGCCCCTTGGGGAGGAGTGCGGTGCATTTAGGAAACCTAACGGGTGGCTACAGCCCCGGGGAATCTTTGTAAAGGCTTCGTAGTGAATCCCTGGCCATTCACCTCGGGAGTGAATAAGGGTCTTGCAAGCCCGGGCCAGAGAGGGAATCACGGCTTGTGGGTAAAGTGCACAACCTCTGCAGAGTGTTATGAAACTGATATATCAGCCGTGCTCACGGTTATGAGCGGCCAAGGGAGCTCCAGTGATTAGTGGTACTTGATCAGAGATACTTTGGTACAGGTGACAATGAGATTGATGGTTCTGATTATGATTATGGTGCTGGTAAGTGGTACTCTTTCCGCTTGGAAAGGAGTACGTCTGGGTTAATAACTTGGGTTAATGCTAAAACGTGGCTTTCTACTAGTAAGTAATAATTTGACCAACTAAAAGCAACTGCTTGACTTATCCCCACATAAAGCTAGTCCACTACAGCCAAACGGGATGCTTGCTGAGTATGTTGATGTGTACTCACCCTTGCTCTACACACCAAACCCCCCCAGGTTGTCAGCATTGCAACCACTGCTCAGGCGAAGATGAAGCTGTGGAAGGAGACTTCCAGGAGTTCCAAGACTACGACGAGTTCTAGGTGTGGGTTAGCGGCAACCCCCAGTCGGCTGCCTGTGAAGGCCGCGTTATCTACGTTTCTTTTCCGCACTTTGATTTATTGTAAGACCTATATGGATGTCTCAGACGTATGATGTAATCGACTATTTCCCCTTTTAATACTATTTTGAGCACTGTGTGATGATGTCCATATTATGTAACTGCTGTGTACGTGAATAACTGATCCTGGCACGTACATGGTTCGCATTCGGTTTGCCTTCCAAAACCGGGTGTGACATAAGTGGTATCAAAGCCGTGCTGACTGTAGGACCGCTAACCTAGAGTAGAATGGTCGTTTTAAGGACTATAGACCTCTGTCTCTGCCTTGACTTTGATATCCCTTCAAAAGTTGGTCATACCGACCAAACCTATGTTCTACTATATATTATACCTTGCTGAAAATCATGTTTTATTCTAATCCTTCATTTACTTATGATTCATTATTTGCTGGTCATATTAATTCTGTTCTCACCCTTTTGCTTGCGATGTCTTTTGTAGATGGCTCGACTTAGACACACTGCACGAAAGTCAGTCATCCCTTTCTTACCCTCCCGCCTTGCTGAGCGTCCGCTTCGCCGTCCCGTGGCCGGGCAGTCCAGCCACTTGGAGAGACTACACCACCGCCTGCGTGAGGAGCAGGAACGTCGACGACAGGAGCAGCAGGGCTCTTCCTTCTCGCTCCACCAGGAGATAGAGTCTGTGAGGAGCTGCTCCCCTGTGCTTCCTCTGGAGGCGCCCCCTGCATCACCACTGGGCGTCCTAGCTTCTGGAGTAGCTGCTGGAGGAGACCCAGACGACGGAGATGGCGACGACAGCTCGAGCCACGACACCGACTTCTCTGCTAACCCTGAGCCGGAAGGATGGGTTGCTCGACCCATCACTCGCGACGCTGCTCGCGGGTGTCACTTCCACGATGCGCTCGACACCCTGCTACGTCGGGCATTTGACCGGCATACTTGGTCCGTCGAGTATCGCTGTGTGGTCTACCAGCACAGTCGCGGGGTCTACCTGGACCGCTGGGAGGCAACTTGCTTGGTGCGCTGCCCGAAGAACAGTCTCCAGGGTGCATAGGCCTGTTCAGAGCACTATTCTATCTCTGAGCGGGACTCAGCTGAGGCAGCCATGCAAGATGCTGCACGGCGTGCGCTTTCGCACTACTGCTCGGTTTTCGGTGGGGCAGCTGACGGTCTTGACCTGAAGTATTACCCCCGCCGTCCATCTGGCAGCACAGGAGGCGTGATTGTCTCACCTGTCGGTGAGGGCAATCCTAGGTTGAGCAGCACAGTCAACCTAGCCGTCGTGCTAAACACGGAGCTGGACCATGCATTAGACGAGCTGAGTAGGGCTCGTGCTGAGATCGCCCTGCTGCGGGCTGAGCGCGCGGAACGTCGTCATCTGGATGGTGGTTCCCCCGCTCCCGTCGGGACTCAGCACCCGTACCGCTCACCTCAGCGTGGACACCAGCCTTATGGCAATCCCGACTGCAAGACCAAGATAAATCTAGAACCATAGATCGCTAGAGTTGGATCTTGTAATTAATACGAAGTATATGCATAGAAGCTTCAGTCTTAGCGTTAATCTCGGTCTTAGTTAGTCTTAGTTAGACAGGGTAGTTTGCTATATCCTGTGCATTTATGTTTGTCATGATGAACTATGTTTGGTTTGGATCTTTGTAATGATTGTCATCAGAGTGTGGGTATCCCCTGCATTTTGGTTTACCTATTATGTTAATGGAGTTAGTTATATAGTTGGGAAACCTTTTATTCCACTTTCCTTTCTATCTGAGAAGCTGTGTGGTCTGTGTTGGAGATCAGTGAAGATGCTCATCTGTTCAGTGCTGTTGAAGAATTCTATTCTCTTTTCTTATGCTGCAAGATCTGCCAGATCAGTTCTGATGTGTGGTTGCATTCTGCAGATGTCAGAGAACAGGCGTAGAGGAGGAAGGCGTGCTCAGCAGGAGCGAGCCGCTCAACAGGAGGAGGTGCCCCAGCAGCAGCAGCTGCCACCCCCGCCCCCGATGTCCATCGAGCAGATGTTTCTGATGCAGACTCAGGCAGTTCAAGCCATCGGTCAGACTTTGGCCGCCATTCAGCAGCAGCAGCAGCAAGCACCACCCCAGCCTCAGATGCCTCAGATGCCCAGAGACAAGCGTGCTGAATTCATGAGAGGTCATCCACCAACGTTCGCTCACTCTTCTGACCCCATGGATGCTGAAGATTGGCTGCGCACTGTGGAGCGGGAGTTGCATACCGCTCAGTGCGATGACAGGGAGAAAGTTCTGTATGGTCCCCGTCTGTTGAGAGGAGCAGCCCAGTCATGGTGGGAGTCTTACCTCGCCACCCATGCCCATCCTGACGCCATCACCTAGGAAGAGTTCAGAGGTAGCTTTCGTCAGTACCATGTCCCTGCAGGTCTGATGACAGTGAAGAAGGAGGAGTTCCTGGCTCTCAAGCAAGGGCCATTGTCTGTCAGTGAGTACCGGGACAGGTTTCTGCAATTGTCTCGCTATGCTCCTGAAGATGTCAACACCGACGCCAAGCGACAGTACCGTTTTCTGAGAGGCTTGGTTGACCCTCTGCAGTATCAGCTGATGAATCACACCTTCCCGACATTCCAGCACCTGATTGACAGAGCAATCATGACAGAAAGGAAGCGCAAGGAGATGGAAGATCGTAAGCGCAAGATCAGTGGACCCCAGCCTGGAAGCAGCAGCCGCCCTCGTTTTTCAGGCAATCAACCTCAGCAGTTCAGGCAGAACCAGCGTCCACCTCAGCAGCATCAGCAGTTTCAAAGGCAGTATCCTCAGCATCAGTATCAGAACCGTCAGAGCAATCAGTCAGGAGGTCAGTTTCCGAGGCAGAATCAGCAGGCACCTCGTCTTCCTGCCCCAGCAAATCAACAGAACAGTCAGGCAGCACCAGCTCAGGTTGGAAATAGAGCATGTTTCCACTGTGGAGAGCAGGGCCATTGGGTGATGCAATGTCCGAAGAAGGCAGCCCAGCAGCAGTCAGGCCCCAATGCCCCAGCAAAGCAGAATGTGCCTCAGCCTGGAGCAGGCAATCGCTCTCAGCCGCGCTATAATCATGGAAGGCTGAATCACTTGGAGGCTGAAGCAGTTCAGGAGACCCCCGGCATGATAGTAGGTATGTTCCCAGTCGACTCCCATATTGCAGAAGTGTTATTTGATACTGGAGCAACGCATTCTTTCATTACTGCATCATGGGTAGAAGCACATAATCTTCCAATTACTACCATGTCAACCCCCATTCAAATTGACTCAGCCGGTGGTAGAATTCGAGCCGATAGCATTTGTTTGAATATAAGTGTGAAAATAAGGGGGATAGTATTTCCCGCCAACCTTATAGTAATGGGTACTCAGGGAATAGATGTCATCCTAGGGATGAATTGGCTAGATAAGTATCAGGCAGTTATCAGTTGTGATAAAAGGACAATCAAGTTGGTGTCCCCACTAGGAGAGGAAGTGGTGACCGAGTTAGTCCCGCCTGAGCCAAAGAAAGGAAGTTGTTATCGGATGGCTGTCGATAGCAGTGAAGCAGATCCAATTGAGAGTATCAAGGTTGTGTCCGAATTCCCAGATGTGTTTCCAAAGGACTTACCGGGTATGCCACCAGAGCGGAAAGTTGAGTTTGCCATAGAGCTTCTTCCTGGAACCGCCCCTATCTTCAAGAGAGCTTACAGAATATCTGGACCAGAGTTGGATGAACTTAAGAAGCAAATTGATGAGCTGTCAGAGAAAGGTTACATTCGGCCAAGCACCTCGCCTTGGGCCGCCCCTGTCCTATTTGTGGAGAAGAAAGATGGCACCAAGAGGATGTGCATCGATTACCGAGCTTTGAATGAGGTCACGATCAAGAACAAGTATCCTTCGCCCAGAATAGAAGATCTGTTCGACCAGTTGAGAGGAGCCAGCGTGTTCTCCAAGATAGATCTGAGGTCAGGTTATCATCAGCTCAGGATCCGACCTTCGGACATTCCGAAGACGGCATTCATTTCCAAGTATGGGTTGTATGAGTTCACAGTGATGTCTTTTGGTTTGACCAATGCGCCAGCGTTCTTCATGAACTTGATGAATAGTGTATTCATGGATTACCTTGATAAGTTTGTGGTGGTATTCATTGATGACATTCTGGTTTATTCTCAAAGCGAAGAAGAGCATGCAGATCATTTGAGGATGGTGTTGCAGAGATTGCGAGAGCACCAGTTGTACGCAAAGTTGAGCAAGTGTGAGTTCTGGATCAGTGAAGTCCTGTTTTTGGGTCACATAATCAACAAGGAAGGATTGGCTGTGGATCCGAAGAAAGTGGCAGACATTTTGAACTGGAAAGCGCCAACAGATGCTAGAGGAATCAAGAGTTTCATTGGAATGGCCGGATATTATCGGCGATTCATTGAAGGGTTTTCGAAGATTGCGAAACCAATGACAGCGTTGCTAGGCAACAAAGTTGAGTTCAAATGGACCCAGAAATGTCAAGAGGCCTTTGAAGCGCTGAAAGAGAAGTTGACTACAGCGCCTGTCCTAGTCTTGCCTGATGTGCACAAGCCCTTCTCGGTGTATTGCGATGCTTGTTACACAGGTTTGGGATGTGTGTTGATGCAAGAGGGAAGAGTTGTGGCTTACTCGTCCCGACAGCTGAAGGTTCATGAGAAGAATTATCCAATCCACGATCTAGAGTTGGCAGCAGTGGTTCACGCACTGAAGACCTGGAGGCACTATCTGTATGGACAGAAATGCGATGTTTACACAGATCACAAGAGTCTGAAGTACATATTCACTCAGTCAGAGTTGAACATGAGGCAACGAAGATGGTTAGAGTTGATCAAAGACTATGAGTTGGAGATTCATTACTATCCAGGCAAAGCAAACGTAGTGGCAGATGCTTTGAGCAGGAAGAGTCAAGTCAATCTGATGGTCGCTCGTCCGATGCCTTATGAGTTGGCCAAAGAGTTTGACAGGTTGAGTCTCGGATTTCTGAACAATTCGCGAGGAGTCACAGTTGAGTTGGAACCTACCTTGGAGTGCGAAATCAAAGAAGCGCAGAAGAATGATGAGAAAATCAGTGAGATCCGGCGATTGATTCTAGATGGCAAAGGCAAAGATTTTCGAGAAGATGCAGAAGGCGTGATATGGTTCAAAGACCGCTTGTGTGTTCCCAATGTCCAGTCTATTCGGGAGTTGATTCTTAAGGAAGCTCATGAGACAGCTTATTCGATTCACCCTGGCAGTGAGAAGATGTATCAGGATCTGAAGAAGAAATTCTGGTGGTACGGAATGAAGAGAGAAATCGCTGAGCATGTGGCTAAGTGCGATAGTTGTCGAAGAATTAAGGCCGAACACCAGAGACCAGCTGGATTGTTGCAACCGTTGCAGATCCCTTAGTGGAAATGGGATGAAATTGGTATGGATTTCATAGTCGGATTGCCTCGCACTCGAGCCGGCTACGATTCTATTTGGGTAGTGGTGGACCGTTTGACCAAGTCAGCCCACTTCATACCTGTCAAGACCAGCTACAACAGTGCAGTATTGGCAGAATTGTATATGTCTCGGATCGTTTGTCTTCATGGTGTGCCAAAGAAAATAGTGTCAGATAGAGGAACGCAGTTCACCTCTCATTTCTGGCAGCAGTTGCATGAAGCCTTGGGCACGCATCTGAATTTCAGTTCAGCTTATCACCCGCAGACGGATGGCCAGACCGAAAGAACCAATCAAATTCTTGAAGATACGTTGAGAAGCCAGTGCAAATTCTTGAGGTTGCAGACCGAGTCACTCGAAGGAAGACCATCAGAATGTGCAAAGTCAGATGGAATCACCACTCTGAGGAAGAAGCAACCTGGGAGCGTGAAGATGATCTAGTGGCCAAGTACCCAGAGCTCTTTGCTAGCCAGCCCTGAATCTCGAGGGCGAGATTCTTTTAAGGGGGATAGGTTTGTAACGCCCCGAATTTTGCAGTTGAATTTTTTCTTTTCTTTACTCGCTAAAATTCGGGCGTTACCTTTTCTTTTTCTTTTTCCCCTCGCTAAACCTTGACCTTTTCCAAAGTTCTAGCGGGAATCGGTTGGGATTTCCCGTGTAAGAGAAAAACCCTAAATACTTTATGTTGTTTGATGCACCATGCCGAACCTTGCATTTCTTTTGATTGCTTTGAAAGTGCAAATGCATTCATGTAGAAAGATCGGATTTCGAAAATAAGGAGAAGATCTTTTCTTTCTTTTTTTTTCTCTCTCTTTCTCTCTCCTCTTTTTCTCTCTCTCCCGCGCCGTGGGCCGACCCCGGCCGGCCCAAGCCGCCCCTGGCGCCCCCCCCTTGGGCCCAATAAGCCCAACCGCCCCCCCACCTCCCCTTTTTCCCCCAATTCTTTCTCCCTCCCTCTCATTTTCTCTCATTTTCTCTCATTTTCTCTCCCTCACCCTAAGCCGCCGCCGCCCCTACCCCCTGCCCTAGCGCCGCCCCTCCCCGTCGCCGATCGGCCGCCCCGCTGGGCCGCCCCGCCCCGTCCCCGTCGCCGGTGAGCCCCCTCCCCCTCCCCCTCTCCTCCCTCCCCCATCCCCCCTCCCCTTTCCCCTCGCTGCTCGGCGCCATGGCCGCCGCATGGCCGGCTCGGCCAGCCCCCGGCCGTGCCCCCCAGCCGGCGCGCCCCCTGGCCGCCCGGCCGTCCGCCCGCCCGGCCCCTTGGCCGCCTGGCCGCCCTGGCCCCCGGCCGGCCTTGGCCGCGCCCCCGGCCGTGCCCCCCAGCCGGCGTGCCCTCGGCTCGGCCGCCTGGCCAGCCCGACCCCCCCCCCCCCCCGCGCGCTCGCCTGGCCGCCGGTTCAACCGGGCCGGCTCAGCCGCCCCGCCGCCCAGCTCGCCGCCCAGCCGGCCGGTTCAACCGCCCCTAGGGCCGGTTCAACCGCCCCCCCTTCTGTTTTTTTTTATTTTTTTTATTTTTATTTTATTTACTTTCTGTGCTCATAGCTATTTTATTTTAAGTAGGCTAATCATTGTTCATGCCATTGAAATAGGAAGTTTAATTTAAAATTCCGTTATGCTAGTGGATTCATGTAGTTAATTGTTTACCTCGTGCAATGTTGATCAACTTAAAATGGTTAGGTTTCCATTAGTGTATATGTAACAGAATTCTTTTGTTAAGAACCAATTGTAATTGATCGTTAGTGCATAAGATTTAACCCCCTGCGAGACCCTTTCCCGTTTCTTTCTAACCATAACAAATGCAATGTCAAATGTCATACTTGATGCATATTCGCTTTATTTGTTCCCTTGTATGGTGTACTGTTCTTTTGTATTAAATGTGGATGGATGTGTGTATGTTTGCAATCGCATAGAGAACGATCCGGTTGAAGAGCCCGAGGAACCCGCAGGAGAAGCCCCTGAGCAGCAGTCGTTTGGTGGAGGCAAGTGTCCTTTGACCTATATCTGTCCTATTCATTATTTAATTCACCTCCCGCTTTACACATTCATGCCTAAGGATTGACTAGTTTTGTTATCCATGTCCTTGTTTACCTATCTGGGTTGGATTATTACTGTTTAGCTTTATGCTATTGCTCAACTTTAATCAATGAACATGATGTGGTTATCTATGATACGCTGTTTTCCCTTCTCTTATTATGATGTGGTACTTGTGGTCTTCAAGGGGGCTCGAGCGGTTTCTCGAGTGCCTCTCCGTAAGGACCTGTTCTATGGATGACCGCCCGGGAAAACAGTGCAACCATAAGGGTGGAATGGGGTGCCCTTGGCTGAATAATTAGAGGATCCGGGGTGTAGTTCACTTAGCCGTCGTGCCGTCAATGGGGCTCGGTGTATGCGGCTCGCTCTGCCAAGTTTGGGTTCGCCCCTTGGGGAGGAGTGCGGTGCATTTAGGAAACCTAACGGGTGGCTACAGCCCCGGGGAATCTTTGTAAAGGCTTCGTAGTGAATCCCTGGCCATTCACCTCGGGAGTGAATAAGGGTCTTGCAAGCCCGGGCCAGAGAGGGAATCACAGCTTGTGGGTAAAGTGCATAACCTCTGCAGAGTGTTATGAAACTGATATATCAGCCGTGCTCACGGTTATGAGCGGCCAAGGGAGTTCCAGTGATTAGTGGTACTTGATCAGAGATACTTTGGTACAGGTGACAATGAGATTGATGGTTCTGATTATGATTATGGTGCTGGTAAGTGGTACTCTTTCCGCTTGGAAAGGAGTACGTCTGGGTTAATAACTTGGGTTAATGCTAAAACGTGGCTTTCTACTAGTAAGTAATAATTTGACCAACTAAAAGCAACTGCTTGACTTATCCCCACATAAAGCTAGTCCACTACAGCCAAACGGGATGCTTGCTGAGTATGTTGATGTGTACTCACCCTTGCTCTACACACCAAACCCCCCCAGGTTGTCAGCATTGCAACCACTGCTCAGGCGAAGATGAAGCTGTGGAAGGAGACTTCCGGGAGTTCCAAGACTACGACGAGTTCTAGGTGTGGGTTAGCGGCAACCCCCAGTCGGCTGCCTGTGAAGGCCGCGTTATCTACGTTTCTTTTCCGCACTTTGATTTATTGTAAGACCTATATGGACGTCTCAGACGTATGATGTAATCGACTATTTCCCCTTTTAATACTATTTTGAGCACTGTGTGATGATGTCCATATTATGTAACTGCTGTGTACGTGAATAACTGATCCTGGCACGTACATGGTTCGCATTCGGTTTGCCTTCCAAAACCGGGTGTGACAGCAATTCAACCACCAGAATCATTTAGGAAAATGTTTGACCCTATATCCCTTTCAGGTTGGCTTTGGACGGACTGGCCTAGGTGCGTTACAATTGATATCGGAGTCCACTTTGAACCTCTTAGGGGGATGGGATGTGAGGGACCGGTATGCACGCCCTAGGTTAGTACCACCTCCCCTAGCCAAGGAGCCATGATGCCCTTATAAGGGCGGGCCTCTCTTCTCTCTTAGCATAGGTTTTAAGAGTGAGGTGCCCATCTGAATAGGCCATCACGAGCGCATGAACGTCCAACGCTGGCGATGGTGAGCTTTGTACAGACTAGCCGAAGGGGTGCGTTACAACGTGGTTTCTCCGACCGCCGAAACTGGAATGGTCCGCCACCGGCCCACCAATGCGGAGTTTGCGTGATTCGATGTTGCCTGCTTTGGCTTTTACTGACGCACGGGCGTGGGGACAGGCTGAAGTACAACTAGCCAATCTCCTGGCGAGGGATTTCAGAAAATGGGCTCTGGCACAGTGGCATGTGTGTGATCCCCGATCAAATTTTGCCCAATATAAGGTTGGCATTCCAGGTTCAAACCAGTCACTAGTGAAATTTTGTATCCTCGTCTCATTGTTATTAAGCGGTAAGACGATCAACCCTTTTTACATTTTAGTCGATAAAACATAAGACGAGGCGACACCTTAATAATATAGATAAATATATAAACTAAACCAAATATTATATAAATATATATATATATCACCAATTTAAAGTTAATAAGCAAGCTAGCATAATAGTAAAACATATTAGGTCTATTTCAGCGTAGTAGAAGAAAGAAACAAGAAAAAAGTCCACAACAGCCCAATCCATCCCAACACACTAAAAAATCTAAAACCTATCACAACCGCTCTCCTCACACTTAGCCGCCAGCACATAACACATCACAGACGACAACTCTCCTCTCTCTCTCTCTCTCCCACCACCACACCACTGCTCTCCTCTCCTATACAATGTCGCTCTCCCTAAAAGCTCTGCGTGGTGCCTCTCCCAGCTCTCTCCCTCTCCTCGTTGGCGCTCCTCCCCTTCTCCTGTGCCAACGTCGCCCCGCCATGCTGCTGCAGCCACCACTGCCAGCCTCCGGTAGCCTCTCCCACCCACCTTAGGTGCGAGAGTAACACGAGTAGGACGTCTTACATTCCCGGAGCGTCTTACCGCATAGGCTACACTTAAGCGTCACTTAGACGACGCCTTAACAACTATGATCATCATAACCAAGATGAGTTGAGCATCTAAAACATGTTTGGCATGTCTCTGCTCTAGGTTAGAGTAGCTTTACTTCAAAACTATGGAAGCTCTGCTATAAAGTTTAGATTGTTTTCTCATAACCACTGATAGTGGCGGATAAATAATTCACAATTCTATGTGTTAGATTGCTTTTTAAAAATTTCAGATTAGCAAAAGAGGTACTTTATTTATTTTTACTATAGCTCTCAAAACTCCACGGAGTTTACAACTCTAAAGTGAAAGTGTTTGATAGATTTTAGCCAACTTCTTCTTAGAATTTTGCTCCAAAGCTATGCCAAACACAATTAACGTCTCGCTGTGATGCATTCCTATAGTTCACTGATGAGACCACCTAGAGGACGTTGACAAGCTGTTCAAGGAGATCAACCACAATGGCAAATCAGTAAAAAGTGCTTCACGAGCACACGAAAACTTTCCAGCTTCAGAGTTCGTGCCGCGCGACGCACGCTGTTTGCGCCGCAGCAGCCAGCAGCATGGGAATAGACACTCTTTACAGACCTGCTCGCCCGTCTCGTCCACACGCAACCACAAATCAACGAGACCTGCATACATCGATAACCCTAAAACCCCAAATCGCCCATTTCCCGATTCGCATCGCCGCCGCCGCCGCGGGGCTTACCGGCTGGTGCCGCCGAGCGCTGGGCTCACCGCGGGCCGACGCCACCGCCCCACGGGCCACGGCTTCCCTCGATGTACGGTGAAAGCCTGTCCCGCCATACAAACACGGTTTACGCACGATCGGTGCTCGCAGGTTTTGTTGCGTGTATGCTTCCGTGTGGCGTTCTGTGTCGCGGTTGGATGTGTGGAGTGGGTGAATTTGTAGTTGGATGAGCGTTCGGGGGATTTTTTTTTTTTTTTTTTTGGGGGGGGGGGGGGGGGGGGGGGGGGGTCACTTCCCCTTGCGCTCCCATGTCTCGTGAAAATTCGTATTCAGCGCGTGTCTATGTTCCGTGCTAGAGTGTATGTGAGGACACCCGTTTTGCAACCTTGCGCGCGGCGCTCAAATCATGCGATGGTTTTGGGCTCGTGATGTTGAGCAGATGCTCTTTGTTGATGCTTTCGGCTAATTAAATATTTTGAGTCATATGTGGATTGGGACCGTAGATTCAGCGTCTTTGCTGTGCTGGGGATGTTCTATATGCAATTTTTTTACCGTGTTAGGCTGTAGACAGATTGATCTATGTTACCTTGCAAACTCTATTGGAGCAAACCATGCAAATCAACACAAAAATGGAGATGAAGAAGACCTTTTAAAAATACCCAGGAGAGTTGGAAGGGTTGATTTAAAATATGATTTTTTTGAAAGGTCCTCCTACCCCCATTCTTGCATTGGTTTGCACGGTTTGTACCAACGGGTTGTTTTGCACCTGATATGTTATCGGAAGAAACTAGCCTGAATCACACTTCTTTCTGCTAGCTATAGGAACATCCAGTATTCTTCCTGTATTCAGTTTAGGTTGAAAGTACTGCATGATACTTTTGTAGTACATGCTGTCATCTTAGCACATTAGCTCTCTAAGTGATGTATTAGTTTCATGGAATAGTTTTATCATTAAACAGACTGCATTGGCTGTGTGCATCTTTTAGTATTTGCAGTGCTCCACTTGAATGCCTTTTGTGGTTCACACTATATCCCACATTTTATTATAGAAGAATGCTTCTGATTTCCTAGTTAGGGGCTATTTGGTGTTTGGACAAGTTTAGTTAAAAATATCAAATAATTTGACCTATGCACTTACGGTTATGATGCAGATACTCAGTGTTTACTCTCTTTTTTCTTGAATATAATGTGCCTCCACTTATTTGTCTCATTTTCAGATGTCTGCATTTTGAAGTTTGGTAAATAGCATTGTTATATGTGCCAAGAGTTTTGGGAGTTACTGGCATAATGGAATTCTCAAAGCAAGGGCAGGCACCCATGCCAAACAACATCGGACTACAACCGCTGCCCTCTTCAAATGTCCAATCTAATCAAACAGAGTATCCATCTCTGTTTTATCCATCATCATTGCCTGGTGACTGGAGTTCACATATGGGAACCTCAGTACCAGTTAGCTCATATTATATTGTCCCCATGAATCAGCAATCAGTCCAGCTAGGTGCTTCGAGGCCAGAGGTTTCACATCCGGCACAACCTTTGCTAAGTAGGGTATCATTGAGGCCACCCCAGCAGGTGCTAAATATTCAAACATCTTTGCCAGCAATGGCTGGATCACAACCCTCACCATCTATGGCAGGCAGGAAATCACAACAGAAAGTTGCTTCTCCAAAGGTTCAAATGCTGAAATCTCCATCATTCCAGTCATCTAATAAGCGGTCTGCACAGAAGGAGCTACCGTCAAAGGTCCAGCATCATCAACTTGAATCTGTTAGGTCCAAGTTCAGGGAGTCACTTATTGCTGCGCTGAGTTTGGATTTGGATCAGCAGAATAGGAGTCAGTCTCCTGATAATGTGCAGTCTGATGGTTCTACAGATAAATTCAAACCAGCAGCAGGAGATGTGGTACAGGATTTAGCGGCAAACACATCAAAAGATGTGTGCACAACCAATTCAGGTGTAGCCACAACTGTAGCTCCCAGTAGATGTGAGGAAAATGAGAAGTTAATCAGTGGTTTAGCTTCAGAGATGACCATGAGCATCAACGATGACATGCAGCAACCATCAAATCAGGTTTCTTCAGAAGACGACTTATTGGGTCAGTGTATGGTTGCAGATGAACTTTTGCAAGGTCACGGGCTTAGTTGGGTTTCTGATCATGTTGCCGGGATTTCTAAACCTAACGCAGAACCTAATGATTTAAAAAGGCCGCAAACTTCTGATGTGGAGTCTGAGTCAAAAAGAATAAAGTCTGCTAATGAATTAGCAATGGATGAGGAGAAATTTAATCAAAGGGCTGAAAGTTTGGCGTTTAGAATTGAAGAGGAGCTGTTCAAATTGTTTCGTGGGGTAAATAAGAAGTACAAGGAAAAGGGCAGATCTCTTTTGTTTAATTTGAAAGACAAAAGCAACCCTGAGCTAAGAGAGAGGGTTTTGTCTGGAGATATTGCGCCTGAGCGCCTTTGTTCAATGACTGCAGAAGAACTTGCCTCCAAAGAACTCTCAGAGTGGCGGCTGGCTAAAGCTGAGGAGTTTGCACAGATGGTTGTCCTTCCTAATATGGAGGTTGACCCAAGGCGTTTGGTTAGAAAAACTCACAAAGGAGAGTTCCAAGTTGAAGTCGAAGAACCAGATGGTTTCTCAGTGGAGGTTGAACTTGGGAGTAATCTTACTAACATTCCATCAAAAACCGTCGAAGATCAGGCCAAGTCTAATGGAACAGATGGTAAAGAAGATGTTCAAGAAAAAGACAAAGCATCTGATGGCACTTCACAAGATGAGGGTGGCAGAACAGGCAACAATGATATGCCAGGTGATGTACAATATATCGATAATGAGAAAGCTGATCTCATGCAGGAACTTATTTTGGATGACATGAAGGACACCGTAAATCTCCCACCGATCCCTTCTTTAGATGAATTCATGCAGGGCTTAGATTCCGAGCCACCTTTTGTTGATCTCTCAGTTGGGACTCCTCAAGAAGATGTCAATGACTCTGAGGAACCTGGCACCACCATGGAGCCTGAGGACCTTCCAGAGACAGAGGATAATGCATCTACACCAGAGAAATTTGAATCTGAATCTGATAAATCATCTGCACAGGTTAACAGCGAGCCTAAGCTAGAGTCACCAGGAGATACAGCGGTTCCAAATTCGGATCTTACTGAACCACGTGATGGAGAGCTGAATAAATCCTCCCCCTCCCATGGCAAAGGTGAAGCCAAGAAAACGACGACTGATAATGCCTCTAATCCTGACTCTGTTCATCAGGATCAGGCAGCCAGTATCCCTATGATACGTGAGAGCATATGGGAAGGTGCAATTCAGCTGAACGTGTCTTCACTCTCTAATGTTGTTGCTATTTTCAAAAGGTATGTGTTCATCTGCACGTTTTGTTTTTTAATGACTGATCATATGTATGTAATGTTGATCTAACACATTATCCTTTACATCTTCATATTTTTCTGCACTTCCAAACCAATTTGATGTTCTGCTTTTCATCTTGACATTATTGTGGCCATATTAAGGCCATTATTAAGTTTAGAACTTCTGAATAACATTTCCTGTTTAGGAAAAAAACTCACACAAATGCTCAAGTCATGGTCCTTTAAAGTTATGCAAATGCACCACTTTACAAATGGAAGTTGAGCTACACTTTTGTAGTGCAACCAATAGAAATGGAGTTTTACATTTCAGCAGTTAAGAATCACTCATAATGTCAATAACTTTTTAACATGTTATGTGTTTTGATTTAATTCATTCCTTTGTTTATGGTATCCCTGGAGATTCTTCTTTGGGCTATGTTTCTATGTGCGAACTTGGTAGATATGCTGGTCTGTGCTAATTCTAGTAGGGTTACTGTTTCCACATTCTTCCAACCAATTCATACACTCAATATTGGTATACTAACACTTTTGAAGAAAAGTGAGCGCAATTGCAAATGTTTCAAATTATTATTATTGGCTTGCCGTAGCAGTAGTGTTTATATACCACGGATATGTGATCTGGTTTTAAGTTAACAATAACAACGGATGCAGGTTGTGTTGTTTTGTTGTCCTAAATATCTGTTACTCTGATTTTTGTACTATCAGTGAATATTAATTGATCGCAAACTAGTGAGTGCATGGAAATGTGTAATTGACAGAATGTATTTGTCCTATTTGGACTGCAGCTAACTGTCTTAAAATTTGTATTTTTCAGTGGTGAAAAGCCATCATTAAAAGTTTGGCGTAGCTTTGTTGAGATTAAGGGAAGAGTTAAACTTAGTGCTTTTCAAGAATTTGTCGAGCAGCTTCCCAAATCTAGAAGCCGTGCTATAATGGTAATTCTTTTTCTTGCTGTAGTCTGTTTATATATTCTATTTGTAACAGGTTTAAAATTCTGGTGAAAGTATATTATCTTTGTGTCTAATTACTGGATATTCTGAGTTGTAGTGCAAGCACTTATTTGATATTTGAGATGAACAATGGTTTTTTTTTTTTTTTCTCGAACACGCAAGAGAACTGCGCGTCATTATATTGAAAGAGAGAAAGGTCCGAAATGGACCAAAGTACAAAGCCCTAACAGGCAATAATACAAAGAAAAATAAAACAATGTAGCCTCATACACTAGGAAAAGCCCTAGCCCCCCTAGCAAAAGCAGCCAGAAGCCCAAGACTCTCGAGCTGCTTCGCACCAGCCAAACACCAGCACTCCACCTCATCCAAGAAAAGTCTCTGAATGGTGCTTAGTGACGGGTTGACACCATCAAATACCGCCCTATTGCGATGCAGCCATAAACACCAGGCCCCCAGGATAATGAGACTATGGAAACCTTTTCTGATATGTTTGGGGACCTTTCTATGCACCTTGCCCCACCAATCCACAAAAGAGCCCGCCTCCCTAGTAGGCGTAAGATGACCCATCCTCAAAGCTGAAAATATAATATGCCAAAATTGTCTAGCGAAACTGCAAGAGCACAAGAGGTGCAATATAGTTTCCTGCTCTTGATCACATAGTGGACAGACCACCGGGTGAGGTAATCCTTTCCTCTGAAGTCTATCCGCAGTCCAACATTTATTCCTTATCGCCAGCCAAACAAAAAATTTGCATTTGGGGGGTGCCCACGACTTCCACACCCATTTCCATGGCTGGAAAATAATAGCTCCCATAAACAACGCCGAATAACAAGATTTGGAAGAGAAAACACCAGAGCTCGAGTGCACCCACACATGTCTGTCCTCCTCCAGATTAAGCACCACTCCACTTAAAGCATCCCACAGCTGCAAATACTGATGTAGACCAATCAAAGATAAAGGATTCGTGATATCGCGAACCCATTGCCCATTATGCAACGCCTGAGCAACAGTTCTCGAACTAAATGGCTTGCTGCTCACCATATTAACAACTTCAGGTGCAAAATCCTGTATCCTCTGCCCATTCAGCCATCTGTCTGACCAGAAAAAAGTATTGGTCCCATTCCCAACAACAGAGATCACCGAAGCATTAAAAAATTGTCTAACTTGCTGCTGCACAGGGATACACAAACCAAGCCACGGCCGAGATGGATCAGTCTTCTCTAGCCAGAGCCACTTAGCCTGCAGTGCCCAACTCATCAATTGCAAATTAGGAACACCAAGACCCCCTAAACTTAGTGGCCTTGTCACACTCTCCCAGGGAACAGCACAACTTCCACCATTCACCTCCTTTCGCCCTTTCCAAAGAAACCCTCTGCGAATCTTGTCAATTGATTTAATAACCCATTTGGGAATTTTAATTGCAATAAGGAGATAAATTGGGATGGCTGATAAGACAAACCGCACCAATGTTGTCCTGCCGGCCAGGTTCAATAAACGAGCCTTCCAGTTAGGGAGTCTGTCTGCAATTTTATCTATCCATATCTTAAGATCATTTCGCTTCAGCTTCCTGTCTGAGATTGGCAGCCCCAAGTAAGAGCAAGGAAATGAGGCCAAACTGCACCTCAGCACATTGCAGCCCTCTTGAACCACATGCTCCTCACATCTGATAGGAATAGCATAACTCTTATTCAAATTGGTAACCAATCCAGAGGCTGACCCAAAACAATTCAGAATTAATCTAACACATTTCAGATCTTCCTCAATAGGTTTAACAAACAGGACCACATCATCAGCGTAGATAGAAAGCCTATTACGGACTCCTGCCCTTTCCAAGCTATGCAGCAATCCCCTACATTCAGCAGCCCTAAATAGACTGCTAAGCACGTCCATGATCAGCACAAACAACATAGGAGAGAGAGGGTCTCCCTGACGAAGACCTCTCCGATGCTTTATATGGATTCCAGGAGACCCATTTAATAACACTTGCGTAGAAGCTGAAGCCAGCAGATTTGAAATCAAATTGCGCCAAATAGGACCGAAACCCAGGTGAGATAAAACTTCAAGAAGGAAAGCCCACGAGACCGAGTCAAAGGCCTTAGAAATGTCAAGCTTCAGAAACAGGCTGTCAACCTTTCTCTTGTGAAGGGATTTAATCGATTGTTGGACCAACATAAAATTATCATGAATCGATCTACCTCTGATAAAAGCACTTTGATTAGCTTCAACCAATTCATGCAGACGAGGGCCCAAACGATTAGCGAGTAATTTTGTGACCAATTTAGCAACACTATGAATTAGGCTAATTGGCCTGAAATCACCAGCCGACGAAGCATCCATCTTTTTAGGAATCAAAATAATGTAGGAGGAATTCAGTTGCCCCAATCTCTGAAAATTGCCCTGGTGAATGATAGACAGAGCCGCCAGCAGATCCACCTTAATGATACTCCAACAAGATTTATAGAACCTCCCTGTAAACCCATCAGGCCCAGGAGCCTTATCAGACGGAAGGCACGCAATTGTGTCCAACACTTCTTTCTCTGAGAAGGGGCACTCAAGATCACTGAGATCCACGGCCTCTCTGTGACAACTCGATAAATTAATAGTGCTTTGCCTCTGAAAATCAGCACCCAAAAGACCGGAAAAAAATTCATCTAGCACCTCCTGCATATCCTCATGGTTAGAGACCACTCTACCTTCATCTTCTAGATATGAAATGAAATTTCTTTTCTTCCTGAAACGAGCCTGCATATGAAAGAATTTAGTATTTGCATCCCCCTCTTTTAGGTACTTAATCCTGGACCTCAATCTTGCAATTGTTCTTTCCATAGAAGCATAAACAAAACAATGTTGCTTCAGCTTTCCAATCAGCCAAAACTCATCTTCTGACAAAACTCTAAAGTCCTGTGCTGATTCCAGCCTATGCATCACCTCTCTAGCAAGACCCAACTGGTTACTCACATTTCCCACCTCTCTATGCCCCCAGGACTGCAGCTGTTTAGCAAGCCTTCTGAGCTTTAGGGACAGCCTTTCCAAAGCGCAGGTTGCCAACATTGGCTGATTCCATGAATCAGCCACCGCCTCATTGAAACCAGGGAGCTTGGGCCAGAAACCTTCAAAATGAAATCTGCGCTTCCCTCTACAATCCTCTCGAAATTTGAGAGTTAAAGGGCAATGATCAGAGCAAACAGAGGCGTTGCTATACAGCAGACAATCAGGGAAAAAATCCTCCCAACTAGATGTGCAAAAAACATGATCAAGCTTCACAAGGGTGGGATCCTGTCTCTGGTTCGACCAAGTAAATTTTCTGCCAATCAAAGGAATTTCTTTCAGCTCCATGGAGTTAATTAGATTCCTGAAATTACCCATCAAAGTCCTATTGATGTTGGAATTATTCTTATCCTCGGGCTTGAAAATCAAATTAAAATCACCACATAACAGCCATGGTCCAATACAAACATCTCTGATTTCTCTTAATTCTTGCAGGAAAGAAAGTTTGAAACTGTCCTGATGAGGCCCATACACTCCAGTAAACCACCAAGCAGCACCAGACTCATCCTGGAATTGAACTGATATCGAATAATCTTTTATAAAAGACGCAACCGAGGAGAAAGTACCATCACGCCAAGCAATCAGCACTCCCCCCCTAGAACCCTGAGCTGGTTTAAAAACATAATTACTGAAACCAGCCCCAAGGATGGAGAGTAAATCATAATCTGAAACGACACTTAATTTGGTTTCCTGCAAACAAATGATTGAAGGCCTAAGGTCAACCACCACAGATTTAACCGAATCCCTCTTTGCTCGGTCATTAAGGCCTCTCACATTCCAACACAAAAAACAGCGATCTATCATTGACATAAAGAAATCCACCTAAAGAGATAAACCAGCAACAGGCCCTAACACTGCCCCACAAGAGGCACCTGCCATCCAAAAAGCGCAGCAACTGCAGCAACATGGCTACCAGAGAGACCATTTTTGAATAACCTTGCATAACCGTTGGCATCATCAAGAGAGATGTTCTCCATCTCATCACAAAAACCCAAATGTCTACAGACCTGGGCAGCAGAACTAGAACCCAATTCTGGAGGAAACTTGGCCACCCTCCTGCTACGCCTGGGAATGAAATTAGCAGGCACAGTCCTCCTCCTTCTATTGGTGGTTCGAGGAGGAGGCAGCAAACTATTAATCGGACCAGTGACATCATTCTTGAACTCCAGCAGCTGTGAAGAAAGCACACACTCCTCATCCTGAACTGGCTCTATAACAAGCTTCTTTCTCCTGGAATAAACCTTGAGGCAGGGAGAAGCAACTGTCCAGCCATGAAGCATCTTACTGAGCAATAACGAAGACATTCTGTTCAAGGGATCAACAGTCCAAATAATTCTTTGCACAGAAATCCCAAACTTAACAATCACAGTCACACTGCCTGCAAGGACATCAATCACCTGAATATCAGAACCAGGCGGGTCAGCTGGCATAGATAGAACCGAAGACCCCAACTGAACAGCAGGCCCACAATCAACAGTGCCAACAAGAACCCCAGGAGCCACCATCCCATCCACCGAGATCAAGGGGAGAGAATGGGCGTCAACTGGATCCCAATCCACGTCCTGGGCAGTGGAGTCAGGAGATCCAGGAGCAACCACCTCATCAACCGCCAAAACCGGGAAAGAATGGGCATCAACTGGGAAGGAAATCACCGAGCCAGGGGACAGAGTGGACCCAGGCGCCATCCTCTCCACCCCGACCATCAGGGGAGAAATGGCATCGACTGGACCACCACCCGGCACCGCCGAGGAGACGCGCGGCCCAAGCCGAGAGAGCGCAGAGACCCTAGCGGAAGGAGATGGGTGATAGTGCAAATGTGGCCTCCGCCTGAGATTATCCCGATCACCATCATCCCCACCCAAATCCGGCAACGAAGGAGGGGGCTGGTCAGCACCAATCATGTCGCCAGAACGAATAACCTTCACTGCAATCTTGAACACCATGGTACGCGGAAACCAGGACCCGGCCTCCACAGCAACTCGCGGCTCAACGGCGTGAAGAAACAGAACATCCGGCAAAGCCTCAGGCGAGAAGCACCAAAAACTCACACTGAAAGCAGTCATATCTGCAGAATCCACACCCTCTGAAGAAACTGTGGAAAGACCTTGAACCAATCCGTGAGCCCCAAGCAAAAGCTCAGCTGTCTCCAAATCCCAAAGGTGCGCAGGAATCCCTTGCAATTCAATGTCGACGAGCACAGGCAAGGCACCTCCACCAGAAGCGAAAGCATGGCGAGACCATCTCCTAACATGCAGACGGAAAGGTGGCGCGAAAATCGAATGCCCATTTTGAATAATCTGTTCAGCCACTTCCACCGAAGGGAAAAAACAGAGGAATGAGTTTGGCGCAGCACGACGGAGATGGAGCGACTCTGCCTGAAGCTGAAACTTCAAAGCCAGCGCATCTCTGATCTCCAAGGCGCAGCCAAGACCCTCCTCTCCAACAACCGTGAGAATCAGCGCGCGACGAAGGCCCTCCTCAGCACGATCAATTCTGCCAGACCGTTTGAGGACGCAAACATTATGGGCAGACTCCACCGGAGGCACAACCGATCGCAGGCCAGAATCACCACCTGCATCGGCGCCGTTCTTCCGCTTTCTCTGACCCCGGCGGGTGCGCTTCCTCGCTTTCTCAACAGCAGACGAACCACCAGACAGCGGAGCAACCTCCATGGCGTGGCACGACGGCACCGGCAAAACACTGGGCCCCTTAGAAACCGGCCTCCACACTGAAACGCGCCGCGGAGGGGCAGGTGCAGTCGCACGGCGCGGGCACACGCGAAAGCGGTGCCCAGGCAGCCGGCAGTTAAAGCACCGCACGATACTCCGACAGGCCGCCGCCCGATGAGAGGAGGCGAAGCAGTTGAAGCACCTCCCACGCAAATCCACAGGGGGATGAAGGCTCCGAGGCACCGGCCGCTGAACGAACGAAGACCTCGTCTGGAGAAAGCTCTGGCCAGCGGACAGACGACGCCCCCTGCGGCCCACAACCTTCACCCAGCCGCCCCCAGCGCCATCACCAGAGGAGGAATCAGCGCCAGAGGAAGGGCGAGCAGAGACCAGAACGTCTCTGTAGGATGGCGGCTCCCCACCCTTCACCAGCGCGGCAACAGGGGAAGAAGACCCGCCCAGAAGAGACGAACGCCCACCAGAGAGAGGAAACGAAGGAGAACCCACCGACGCCGGGGAGAGAGAAGTGGTGGCCGCCGGGCTTGGAGCAAGCGCCGCCGTGTGGCTGTGGTGGGGAGCAAGGATCGAGGCGTCGGCGGGAGAGGTAACGCCAAGGGGTGGGTTCCGACGGGGCGGGAGCGGAAACGTTTCCGTCCGCATGGTTCCCTTTTGTCTCATGACTGTTATTACTTGTGAACTTACATATCCTAGATGAACAATGGTTGAAAAATGTTTTCAAGTCGGGCGACTTGCTGATCGTTATGGCTGACCGACTTGGGCGATTAATCGTGATTAATCACGATTAGTCGGACAACTTGAAAACATTAGCAAAGTGGGATAATTACGAGCTAAAAACAATACTACATCATTGCATGCCAGGTTTGTGTTAGCACCTATATGCAAATGGCACAATGTAAACTCTGTTTGAACTTTCAAATCCTGTAGAAATTGTAAACAATTGCCAGGACCTTAATACCTGGGCCCTAAATTGGCATCATGTTATATAATGCCCTTTGGCTTTGTCAGCCATAATATTCATGGAGTTCTAGAAGATGTGAATATCTGTTTCAGATTATTGTTCATACTGGAGTCAGTTAAGTGTTGTGTTTTACAACATGTGGACACTCTGCCTTTGGTTAGCTGTTGGTTATCTATTTCATGAGTTTAACTACATGGCAACTATTTTGATAGATAACTGAGCTGTGTTGGAAGGAGGGTTCATCAGAGAGCGGCCGCCAACATATCCTGCAGGTATACCTCTTGCCACTCACCACTGTTGGAGCAATCTTGTTAGAATATGGAGGATTGAATATACTAAATTTGCTTCTTGTTGTGCAGACTATTGATGCATACATTTCAGATGGGAGAGTAGGATTAGCTGAGCCTGCAGAAGGAATAGAGCTGTACCTGTGCCCTTCTCATGGGAAAACCGTGGAAATCCTCTCACGGCACTTGCCAAAGGAGCACCAGGAGAGCCTTGCTGTGGCGGGATCATCCTTCATCGGAGTCGTCGTATGGCGGAGGCCCGACATTCCTAGGGTACCCACCTCCCGCCACAGACATGATGGTTCCAAAAGGCAGTCGATCCTAGGGAAGCCACCGGTTACAAATCCAGCAGCCGCAAGGCCCTCCCTACCTCTCAACTCTTATGGTGCGCCACCAGGCTTTCCCAACCAGCGCCACCAGGAGGAGGAAGATGTAGCTGACGATGCCCCTCCGGGCTTTGGACCCGGTGTTGCTAGGGATGAGGATGATCTTCCTGAATTTAATTTTGTTAATCCGACACACCATGCTGCTAATGTAACTGCGCGTGCCTACATGGGTCGGCCACATGTACCACCACCCTCCGCTCGCCCAGCAGAGCAAATGAGGGAACTGGTTCAGAAGTATGGTAAAAGATCATCTGTTCAAGCCCCACGTACCTGGGATGACGATGACGACGACATACCAGAGTGGAACCCCAGCCAGACGATTAAACAGCCACCGCCACTGCCTCACGCCCCACAGCAACAGCCGTTGCCTCCACCTCCCGTCCAGCAGATGGACGCCTACCAGCAGCAGTACCACATCACAAGTGCAGTGCAGCCTCAGGTTCCCGTCGCATCGCTGACCCATGCCTACCTCCAGATCCAGCAGCCTGGGCAGGCATGGCAGCAGCCTAGCAATCCTTGGTGGCCGGCGCAGGGAGTTGCTGCCGCTGCCGCACAGATGACGAACATTGTACATCATCAACCACAGTATGGTGTAGTGCCTGGCAGTAGCGGCGTCCAGGGCTACGACTATAGCAGTGCGAGTGGTATGGCATGGAGGCCGAGATAGGACACTGTAAAATTCAGCTGGTTTTCTTCTGTAGCTGTGGTCTACCTGACTAGCGGGTGTTTTTTATTCCCTTTTTTTTGGTTAGCTGTTCATGTAAGTATATGAGTGGTGTTCGCCCGTACGAAGGATCTAATCTGGATGGACTAGATAGTTGCTGGCTGTATCCGTCTATCCAGCAATCCGTTTTGAACAGTAGTCTGTCTTCAGCTAGGCGCTGCCAGCAATAACAATAATGTACCGCAAAGTTTCTGAACTATATTTATACATTTCATGGCATTTGGTGGGACTGATATGCGCATCGAACTATATTCGCCGGGACATGTGGCAAGTTAGCTTTTGATGCCAGCGGTAGCCTCGAGGTGTCAATGGTGAATAAAATTCACGGGGTTTAGGCACCCCAAAGCTATCTATACCCATTCCTATAAGATTCCTATATTCTTCCTCGTTAGTCTTTGATGGATCTTCATCATTGACAAAAAAACATGATCACATTATATGACATTAACAGCTACATGACATCCAATAACAATACATCACAAATAAATGTAACATGTAACAAGCGAAAACATTGTTTAGCCATGCAAAACATCAAAAACAAAGCGACACATTCTAGAAATAAGTCAGATTCATACATGTAGCTTTTTAACTCGGAAAAAATTTTCAGCTCAAAACAAGCACCAAAAGCACTTTCTTCAGAATATGCATTATTAAACAATCTAAAGTGCTCAAAAAACATTCCTAAGGACAATTAGAACTTATTTAAACTTTAGAACCACTCATGGTTTAACTCCTTCACGATTTGCACTTTTTTGCCTCTATTTGAGCTAGATATCAAGTTGAATGTCACAATTTAACTCTTATGAACCTGCGAGTGCACACTTAGCATACTAGTTAGATCACAGGGTTGTGTTGGTCAATAATCATAAAAAACTAAGCTATAAATGACATAGAGCACATTTCCTTTTCATTATACAAGTATGGGTATATAATTAAAGCCCTCGCTGTTCTAGCTAAAGTGACGTCCTCACACCCGCAAGCTGGCGGCATATCCCTAACAATCCAACACTTCGCGCTCCCTGAGCCAACTTGCATAGGAATCAACTCCTTCCCCAACTTATCCCCAGTCACCTCTTCAGCGAAGTCAGAGTCAGGGCTGCCTTCGGCATCGCACGACGGACTCGAAGCCGGTGCGCACATACCCGCCAGTTTGACAGGCAAAGGTGGCCGACACCACCCTCACAAACAACATCATCCCTGCTCCCAAACGAAGCATCTATCAGGGCATGAAGCTAAAAGGGAAATGTGTCTTTGGACCATTTCTATAAATGTTTTGATGATTAGATGTTCAACACATATGGTTTTAATGGATATGTGCTAAAATGTTAAAGAGATGCAAATCAAGAATCAATGTATGTCTCTAGCCTTAGTGAATTGTTTTTTGTACTAACATATTCCTCTAAGTGATAGGAACCTTGTTAAATCAAATGAGATTGGATTGGAGAAGGTTGGCAGTGCCTAGCCAGACTTGCACCAGCCTGCGGGTACACCGGACTGTTCGGTGCCCAGGCTGGCGCGCTCGACGAACTCGCTGTTCTAGGGAAAAGTTGGGGTCGCTGCGGCTAAAATTCACCAAACTGTCAGGTGAGCTAGCAGCGCCCGCGCCAACGGTTGGCAGCGCAATCAGCGGACGACATGTGGCCTGCGCCAATGGTCACCAGGCCGCACCAGACTGTCCGGTGTGCCAAAGGGGGCCGTGGCTGCAACGGTCGGCTTCGCCAGGAAAGGAAGGAAATCACGACTGTTCACTGTCCGGTGGGGCATCGGACTGTCCGGTGCGCCCACGTACAGAAGGCAACTATTGCCTATCAAATGGAGCTCCAACGGCTTCTAGCTGCCTTGGAGTTATAAAAGGGACCCCTAGGCGCATGGAGCAGTACACTAAGCACCTCTTGAACATCCTAAGACGCCGAGACATCGCATTCGCGCATTTGATTCACTGTGATAGAGATTAGAGCACTTTTCTGAGTTATAACTCCGCTGTGCTGCTTTCTTGTGCTCACTCTCGTCTTGTGTGCGTGTTAGCGCTGCGACTCTCACTTTTGTGTGTGTTGCTATTCCTGCCTTACTCCCGTGCTCATTCGAGATCTTTTGTGTAAGGTGTGAGAGACTCCAAAGTGTGGAGATTCCTCACAAGGGGATAAACTTGAGATAAAGAGAACCGTGGTACTCAAGTGGATCTTTGGATCACTTGAAAGGAGTTGAGTGCAACCCTCGTCCGTTGGGACGCCACAACGTGGACTAGGCAAGTGTTCCACTTGGCCGAACCACGGGATAAAAATCGTCGTGTCACCTGTCTTTATTCGTGTGCGATTCTCTCTACTTCCACTCACTTTATAATTGCTCTAAGTTTAATACCCATCTTGTGAAGAGCAAGTGAAGAAGTTGTCTCTTCTCGTTCTCTCTCTCTAGTCATAGCACCTTGGTTTTAACTTCACTAACATTTCATAAACCAAGTTTGTGTTGTTTAGTCTTGTTTTTACAGGATCACCTATTCACCCCCCTCTAGGTGCTCTCAGAAGTTGAATGCGAGCCCTCTAGGTCTTCGGGCTACCCTTTGCTACCTTGTCCCTCTTTGCACGGACCATGTGCGAACCATAAGTCAGATCCATCAAGCTGAAAACTCGATTCAACCTAACCCTATTCTTCCACAGCTCCAATCTCCTCTCCACCTCATGCTTTAACACTGAACCAACTAGCCTTACGATTTCCTCCTCAATCTCCTTCATAAAAACGTCGCCTAGCCTACCCTCAAATCGACTTTGAAGGGGTGCTTCACACCGGCCTCATAAAGTTTGGTATATCCCTTCACTCCACCAAACCAATAGACCAATCTCGACCCAACGACCACACACCGCAAGCCAAATATTCTTCAACCAAATCTCTGCCTCCGCTAGAAATCGTGGCTTATCCGAAGGCCTTGTCATTGAGGTCCCCCCCTCAACAACATCAAACCTAGGGAAGGCATCATAACCATAAGGAGACATGGTACTTGCCGGTTCTTCGACCAGCCTCTCCACCGATTCTTCGCACATGAGACCAACTCTGAACTCTGTCACCTTCCCCCGTCGTCTTTCCAGTCTTTGGGGTAAAGGTACAACTCCCAAATTGATCCATCGCCCTTCAACGGTCTTCTTCTGCCAAGGAAGGCAATAATGCTTGGTGAAGATCTCTGCTGACAAAGTCCCTCCATATGTTGTCATTGCCCCCACAAATTTGCTTAATGTAATAATGGCGTTCAAAGTCAACTGATGGATTTGGACTCTGAATTTATCCAAAATTCTAACCACAAAATCATGACAGTGGAGATGATGAAGTCCAACGTCAAAAGAACCCTCGATGGCGTTCACTTCGCCTCACAGTTGCGACACAGACTCTAAACCCGACGCTCTACTGGACCCTGCTAGGAAGTAACCAAGCGCCTGCATCTTCCGGACCTCTGTTTCGAAGTCTTCGAGCATCCTAGGTCGTACCACTCCCTATCTGATGTGGCAGCAGTGCCACTCCTCTCCAAAATCGAACCGACCGCTGGGGTGATTCCTGTCGTCTCGGTAACCTTCGCCACCAGCGGCGGTGATGCGACATGGCTAGCCCCACTTGAAGAAGGAGACATTGCAGTAGCATACTGAGGGCGGTGGCGTGCAGAAGTCTTGAAACAGACTAGCATAAAGAAGACGCTGATGACGATCGCCGACAGCCAAGTAGCGGTGGTAGCAACAAAAAAGAGAGCTGAGCTACTAAGCTAGGAACAACAGTAGCCAAGAAAGCAACAAGATGGAAAGCACAAAAATCCCAGTAGTACCACTCGCCCTATATTTATAGGCGTGCAAAAGTAAAAAGCATGAACATTGACATCAATCTAATCAACAGTCACATTCACCATGTCACCCTATGATCGAGGGCAGTGTTTGTACTTCTCTAAAGACTTCAGGATCAGCCCATCAAGTCGAGCCTCATTCTAGGGGTTACTGTTGGGATGAAGGTCGAATCAGACCCCGATCATCTCCTTGGCTAAGCACACCTAAACCCAATCTAACCGTTTGTGATCTTCGAACGCATCTGAAGACTTCGATCGTCCCCACGGTCAGCATAGACTTGGTATTTGTAGAGTCCTTCGCCTACCCACGGAGCTGTCCAAGCGAAGGCATGACACCATGGGGGCTCGACGCCCCAAGGACGAAGAACCCTCATGAGGGCCTACCGCCCCAACCAGTTAAGGCGCCTTTCAGACAAAATGAAGCCAGTGAGTTCATGTGAAGACTCATGATCCACACACCAGTAACGACGAAGACTCTGGGCGACTTTTTAGGTGTCAAGACACTAACTCTCGGGCGAAGACCCAACAATGGTGGGAGGGAGTTAGTCATGAAGGACATAGAGGGCCATCCAACTAGGCCCACTATCCAGCCCCCACAGGGGTAGATGTCTTGGTGTAACCACACAAGAGAGGGTATTATACTGTAATTACCCCGTTCAATAGAATATTTTGAAAAAATGTAACAGTTAACTAGCGGGTACAACTATATTTAGGCTCATGTCCCCTTGGTTGTCTTATAAATACCCTCATCTGGGTTACAACATAGACACGCTTGACAAGACACCCTAACTTCCTATCTAACTGTTTTATCGTGCACTGTTGCTTCCACTGACTCCCGAGCGGTGGGGCCCGCTTGTTAGGTCCCAGTAGGACCAAAGTCTGAGAGGGTCTGTTTTCGAATGCAAAGGTATTGACACGTCGGACCGGGTCCGGTGATGTAGGATAGAGTTCCAGAGAGGCTGTTTGATGGACTAAGATAGATGGTGGACCGGTCCAGAGTCCGGTGTGTAGCAGACCAAAGTATACCCAACGGTCAGATGATGTGGCGCTGATTTGGCAAGGTCTGGTGGTGCACCGGACGGTCCGACAAGTGTTGACAAACTAACATGTTTTTAGAGTGGTCACTGAGGTGGCAGGCACAATCAAAGGTCTGGTATGCACCAGACCTACAACAATGTTGGGTTTGGTGCAACAAGGAATTGTAGAAAATTGGGCAACAACTAGTTTGGCTGTGGTATGCACCTGTTGTTGGTTGCGATTGTCCCTGCCAGAGTCTGACTGCGCCGGCCTAACCCAAGTTCTGCTGGACTGCGGAGGGTCCTTGGGCTTTCTCTGAGATTCGACCTTGCGCTGATGGAGCTCTTTGGACCTGGCATATTTTTCGAACAATTGGTAGAGCTCTTGCATATGCTTAGGCGGGTCCCTGATACAATGACTGTACAAAACGCCAGCCCCGAAGACCGCTGATGGCATAATGGATCACTATGTGATCGTCAACTAATAGCAGTTGCGATTTTTGTAGTATTCACGAAGGGTTTACTTCTCTTGCTGCTTACAGAGTGATAACTCGGCCAATGCATCTATGTCTGGCCGGTATCCTTGGAAATTCAGTAGGAACTTGTCACGAAGTCCCTTCCACGACTCGATTGAAAGTGGCGGTAGCCTGGTATACCAAGTTAAGGCTGGGCCTTTGAGTGCAATGATGAAAGACATGGCCATGGTGGTGTCGTCCCCTCTGGATGATGCAACGACAACTTGGTAGCTCATGATGTACTGAGCCAGGTCGGTGTTGCCGTTGTATTTGGGTAAGTGCTGGCCCTGAAGTTGGCTGGCCAGGGTGCCGCTTGGAGCTGCAGAGCCAGAGGACTTCGATCATCGAGGTAGTTGATTCCCTGTAAAGCGGCAGCTGGGGGGATGATGGGGCTGCGCGGCGGGTGGAATGGGTCTCCGGCCTGTGTTTTGCTAGAAAGCCACCGACGGTGCAAGGGGGCCGTGTAGCAGGTTATACGGGCCTTCGCCTTGTATGAGTGCTGTTGGGGGCCTTCGGCTTCCGAAGGTCCTCAAAAACATGATTTTACAATGTTTTCCAAGTGAAATATGTGAACAGGTATCTTCGGAATCAGGTTACGGGTATACAAGTGTCTGGTCAAGACGAAGCTTGAGTGGGACGGAAGACGATCATGATGAAGGATAAGATGATCACGAAGCTATGCGCAGAAAAGCTTCGGCATGACAGCAGAAAAGGGGAACCGACTTAAAGATGAAAAGCCAAATTAGACCTCGAAGAATTACTATAGAGTTATTGATAAATGTAAAGGGCATTAATGTAATTCTACACGGGCTGCGTCCCGTGCCTATAAATAGATGAACTGTTCACGCTGACTTGACATTCGCTTTTCACATCACGCCTGTACCTTTATTTTCCGTCAATCCGAAGGTACATTTATAATTTGTTATTACGGATATGATAATGAAAATAAAAAAATATAAGTTGATGATAATTCCTGTATTATTATTTGTATTTCATATATGCATTCTTCTTTATCATCTGTCGAGCTTACGAAGGTCTCTTCCTTCATAACCTTCTTAACCTTCGTCCGGAATTCATTATATCTGAAGGGATATAACATACTGAAGGACGAAGGATCTTAACATTTAACACTTTTTATGTTGCCTTGTTCTTAACTCTTAGCATTTGAGAACAAGTCTCCAACATTGGCGCCCACCTCCGGTGAACTCACGTCCATTTTTTGAGCTTTGAACACCTTCGGCAAGCATCACCTTCGTCATGCCGCCGAAGAAAGCTTCAGCCACAGGGACTGCCACTCTGCAGCCGCTGGATCCCAATCATGATGTCCTTTCTCTTAGGGATGCCCGAAGCCAGAAAAGGAAGGCCACCAGTCCAACGCCTCCGGAGGACGACTTGGATCAAGAAATCCAAAACTTGGAGATGCTCCATCAACAAGTTCAACGAAAGAAGGAAAAGATGGCTCGTCTAGCTGACCTACAGAGGCAGATAGATGAAGCTTCAGAAGAAGTTCGTCATCTTGCTCAAGATGACCAGAACCGAAGGCCTCCGCGCAGAGAGCTTCATCAGGAGGGCTTCTACAATGAGGACGACTGGTATGAAGATTTCCATCATGGAAATTTTGCTTTTGATGATGCTTCTCCTCTGTCAACAGAACTGCAGGCTACACCATGGCCCCAGTCTTACAAGCCACCCCAGCTCCCCATGTACGACGGTCATTCAGACCGAAGCAATTCTTGATGAGCTATGAAGCAACCATATCTTCGTATGGTGGCAATACTGCAGTCATGGCAAAGTCTTTCGTCATGGCCGTCAAGAGTGTTGCACAAACCTGGTACTCCTCTCTTCGGGCAGGAACAATCACCTCATGGCAAAAGCTGAAGGACATGTTGATAACCAGCTTCCAAGGGTTTCAGACGAAGCCGGTCACTGCTCAAGCTTAATTCCGGTGCACCCAGGACCACGAAGAATACCTTCAGGCGTATGTCCGAAGGTTCCTGCGTCTAAGGGCACAAGCACCAACCGTGCCCAATGAAATTGTCATTGAGGCCATGATTAAGGGGCTTCGGCCGGGACCTTCAGCTCAATATTTTGCCAGGAAGCCTCCTCAAACTTTGGAGAAGCTGCTCCAGAAGATGGACGAGTATATTCGAGCCGACAATGACTTTCGCCAAAGAAGGGAGGAAGCATTCAGGTTCTCTGAAATGACCAGGGGCTTCGGAGGAAGATTCCATCCGAGGCACGTCAGGTCAATTCACAACTCTACTCAAAGTGATGATAGAGGGAGTCAACAGCAAAGGCCACAATATTCCTCGCAAGCTTCGGGGCAGCAACAAAGCTCTTTCCGGCCGCCAGCGCCAAGGGGCAGAGGCGCCAGGGGCTTCGGGGGAAGATTTGGGGATCAGCCGAGAAAAATTTACTGCCTATTCTGTGGTGAAGACAAGGGCCATACCATTAGGATGTGTCATGTTACCATCCAGAAGCAAAAGGAGATAGCAGAAGCTGCAGCACAATAGAATCAGCCGAAGCAGGTCATGCATATTGCCTCGTACCATTCGCCTTACATTCCAGAATATGTAGGCAATCACCCTGCAGCTTCTGTTGCTTCGGCAAGCCAACCCCAAGCATCTTGGCAACAGCCTCCACCGCCACCACCAACACAACGAGGTCAGCAGCCAGAAGGGAGTCAGCACACTCACCTCCAGCGGGACTTCAGAGAAGAGTCCGAAGCTCGCACAGTCAATAGCACTGTGCCAGAGTCGAAGCACATTTACTGACAAATATCCTACCTCGATAGCAGCTTTTCGCATTTTCGCATTCAGTATTACTTTCTTTTTAATAAGGAACAATTATGGGAAGTTTAAGTGTTTTTTATCGTTTTTCAATCTCTTGTAACAGTTTCGCTTTTTACCATAATGAAAATATATCTTTTCCATAGGCTTGAGTTACCGAAGCATAATAATTTATGGTGGCACGAAGGACCTTTGAATTATCAAAAATTTGTTCTAAGGAACACAGTGCAATTTCTTCGAAGCAGCAAAAAGTCGTTCCTAAGGGAGCGCAGTGTAAGTTTTTTGCTCAAAAGTCGTTCCGAAGGGAATGCAGAGCTTACAGCAAAAAATAAACGCTGATTCCGCTGAAAGTAAAAGGCGAAGAAGCTCCTAAGGGAGGCTTACAGCGAAAAATAAGCGCTGATTCCGCTGAAAGTAAAAGGTGAAGAAGCTCCTAAGGGAGGCTTACAGCGAAAAATAAACGCTGATTCCGCTGAAGTAAAAGGCGAAGAAGCTCCTAAGGGAGGCTTACAGTGAAAAATAAATGTCAACCTTCGGCAAATATCATTTTGCACAACATCACATCATTACATCATTTGCATAGCATAACATCATACATCATAGTGCATCAACAACGCAAGAAGGGGGGTCTCGATATTGATATTCGAAGATTGTTTTGAAGAAATAGTGACAAGGCACAAAAAATAGCCATTGAAAAGTTATGCCTTCGTCAAACTCTGAAATGGAAGGATCTATTGATTATTGATTTTAGGAGGATTGATTACTGATTTTATGAGAACACGGATATTATTTATGAAGCATGAAAAGAAGGGAAGGTGTTTTTTCGCTGAAGGCTCAAAAACGGTATGTATATGATGTTTCATGCATCGTAAAGAATAGAACTATAAACAGCTAATATATTACATCCAAAGTTGCACAATATTACACATGATTCTCAACAAACATTACATTCTAAATGTTTTACAACAGCATCTAATCTTCCCTTAGGACTACTTTTGCAGCTTCGTTTAGTAGCTGATCAACAACTTTATCCATTATGGCTTCAGCCATTTGTCTAATTTCGTCATCCCCCTTCATGTGGGGGCCCGGAGATAGCTCAGCAGGTTCTGAGGGAAGAGAAGATACATATATATTACTATTACAAACCGTGAACAAGTTCGAAATCAAAAAATTACAATGAAGAGTCAAAAACCACTAATTAATACCTATTTGCCCTTCGGGCTCTGCGCTTTTCTCAGCGGCCTCTGCTACTTTTCTAGCATCATGGATGCCTTTTTTGCTTTTTTGAATAATTTCTTGGGCCATTTCTCGGCCACCATTGTCCCAGATGTCGCTGAAAAATTTTCCACCGACCAAGCTTGCTTCGGCCGAGGGATTTTTTATATCTTCGGAGGATAAGGCAGCTTCGGTTTATGCCAAAAATTTTACATGCTCACAGCCTTTCCTCTCCAAAATAGTAGCAATCCCTCTGGCACCCGAAAAGGCACATATGTCTCCGCGGCTATTCAAAATTTCTTCAAAGGCCTCAGCTTCGTGACTGATCCATTCAATCGGGCCTTCGGGGTTACCCCTTGTGAAGTTTTCCTCGCTCGAGAATGCGCCAACGCTGGCGAAGCTGGATTTTATTTTCTTAGCACATTCCATAGATTTGTGATAGCACCTTTTCTTGGATGCACGAAGCTCTTCAACGTTTCTTTCTAAATGATTTGCCCACTGATCACTAAGTTCTCGTTTCGTCTCTTCAAGTATGCGTTCTTCTTTAGCTCTGGCTAGCTGTTTCCGAAGATCCTCAATTTCGCGCTTTTGAGCCTCAGCTTGAGCTTTAGAAGTAGCTTCGTCTTCCTTTATTTTATCCACCAATGTAAGCAGAATTTTATCTTTTTCCAAAGCTTCGTTCCTCAGCTTAATGACCTCTGTTCGTAGGTTGTTGAAAGCAATATTATAGCTCTCGTCTTCGGCATTCTTTTGCGCTCTCAAAGCGTTGCTAAGTATTAAACCCTATATGAAAAGAATTAGTATAAGAATTAAAGAATAATTCAAAACTTATAAACTTCCAAATATACAATTTTCATACCTTCAGACTATTGTATGCGAGGCTATCTGCAAGATCGTCCTTCGTCATAACGCAGAGGCCAGCTTCAAGCTTCGGAAACCCCATACTTCTAGACATCTCCCGGCAGACAGATAATTCTTTGTTGTCTGGGGGGCAGTATAAGAAGTCATCTTCGTCTGTACCATTGAATACTAAGGCCCCCTTTGGATACTTCAATTCTCGGGCATAGTGATTAGCTTCAAAAATCTCTTCTTTAGATAATCTTTTTCCCGAAGCATGTCGTACAATATAATCAAGTACTTCGGAAGATGCTTTGGGGGCAGCAGTGCCAGTTTCTTCAGCCAAAATTTGTTCTGCTATTTCTGCTTCTTCGGCTTCCAAGAATTTCACCTTGGCGGGCTCTGAAGGCCCAGCTTCAGTTTCAGATTGTTGCTTTGAAGCTTCGGCGACAAAGGCTTCAGTGTGTACTTCGGAAGTTTCAACAATTTTCTTTGGTGTCGTGCTTGAAGATTTAATCGTCTCCAAAACATCTAGCACATTAACCATCCTTTTTCTTTTAGGGGTCACTGCTGGACCCTTTTGGCTTTTTGTTGCCTCAATTTTTGCTGAAGGACTTAAAATTTCTGATGTCTTTGTTTCTTCAGCCCTCGGTTCTTCTACTTTTTCCATCGCTGGCACTTCGGCCAGCACTTCAATATTTGGCAGGGGGTTGGCTCTTTAGCTTCGGTGGCCGAAGAGGTCTCACCGACAAACTCAGGCACTGTGGCCGGTTCAATATAACGAGGCCGGTGTGTGAGAACTTTTACCCTTTTCCTCTTCGGCGTCGGCTCGCTAGGAGCGGCTGAAGCAGTTTCCTTTGCAGAGGATGTGTTCTTTCTTTTTTGACCCCGCGTCGGATAGCGGTAGTCGGGGTAGACAAATCCAATTGCATCAAATACTCGGTTGAGTCTCTTCTTCTTTCAGCCTCCGAAGGCCGCTGATAATGCAGTATCTTCGGCCTTTGAGTATACTCCAAGCAATTCATTACTTACGGTCTCAATACTTTTTAGCCAGTCATCATCTGGCTCGACGAATTTATCTCCGTATTGGAATGTGTATTTTAGTCTAACCAACCCACCTTCATCAGTTTCTTTAACGGTCTCCTTCGGCATTCCCCACTGTTCTACAAGTGGCCATATTCTGAAGGCAATGTGTTCTTGAACCAAATCCCTCGTCCCAATAAAAGAGCAAACCACGCCGAAGGCTCTCTGGCATTCTTCGGTTGCTTCATCCATTTCCACCTTCGGCCTCCGGAGGCCGAAGCGTTGCCAGATAGGGCGCATAATGATATCTTTAATATCTTCCCGTGTTTTCAAGTCATTCTTCACATAAAACCATTCCGTCATCCAGTCGCCGGGCCACCTCTTTCGAAAGGTCGGTACGGGGCAGCTTGACCCAGACCGGGCGCCGAAGCTGTAGCAGCCAAAGTTGTTGTGATACTGCTCTTTACCCCAGGGTTTTGTCTCATACAATAGCTCATGTATGTTGTAGAAACTTTTGGCATTAGGTTCTAAACCTTGGCTCCTCACGGCCCACACAAAGATGCCCATCCTTATGATTGCTTCAGGGGTAAGTTGGTGAAGGTAGATTTCAAATATCTTCAGTATTTCCACGACGAAACTGCTCAAGGGAAATTGCAGTCCAGCTTTTAAGAAGCTTCAGAATATCACAACTTCATTTTCTTCGGGAGTCGAACAAGTCTTCTCTCCTTCGTCAGCCCTCACAATAGACAAGTCCCGAAAATATCTGTCCCTCATATTGACAAGATGGCTTTCTTTAATACTCGATTTACCAAAAACCACATGGCTTGGTCGCCAAGGTCGATCTTCGGAGTCTTCACCACCACTATCCGCATCATAACTATCACTGTCACCAGTATCTTCAGATAAACCCTCCAAAATCTCCCTAGTAATCTTCTCTGTATTGGTCTTTGACATTGATTGAAGAAAGCCCAGATGAATCTCCTCAGAAAGGCTAAGCTTCAAATCACCAACAGCTTTCTTATCCTCAGACATCTTCGAAAACGCTGAGAAAGTGCTCCCCAAACCGAAGCTCAAAAATTTAAAAAGTCAAACAAATGTTGTCGCGCACAGGCTAAAAGTTGAGTGAGCAAGAGCAGATGGCAAGAAAGCGTGCGAAATAAACTCGTGGTGAGCTCTTATTTATATGCCTAGTGCGTTGAAAACTGGAGGGTCCCGCTTGTCAATGACTGTTGCTATTCTAGCAAAGGGAAGGTGTTTTTTCGGACCTTCGGCTTAAAGCCTTCGTCCATATCGCAATATGAATTTATTATTCCAGCAAATTAATATTGTGAGGGGCAACTGTTGGGGGCCTTCGGCTTCCGAAGGTCCTCAAAAACATGATTTGACAATGTTTTCCAAGTGAAATATGTGAACAGGTATCTTCGGAATCAGGTTACGGGTATACAAGTGTCTGGTCAAGACGAAGCTTGAGTGGGACGGAAGACGATCATGACGAAGGATAAGATGATCACGAAGCTATGCGCAGAAAAGCTTCGGCATGACAGCAGAAAAGGGGAACCGACTTAAAGATGAAAAGCCAAATTAGACCTCGAAGAATTACTATAGAGTTATTGATAAATGTAAAGGGCATTAATGTAATTCTACACGGGCTGCATCCCGTGCCTATAAATAGATGAACAGTACTCTCGTACTGTTCACGCTGACTTGGCATTCGCTTTTCACATCACGCCTGTACCTTTATTTTCCGTCAATCCGAAGGTACATTTATAATTTGTTATTACGGATATGATAATGAAAATAAAAAAATATAAGTTGATGATAATTCCTGTATTATTATTTATATTTCATATATGCATTCTTCTTTATCATCTGTCGAGCTTACGAAGGTCTCTTCCTTCATAACCTTCTTAACCTTCATCCGGAATTCATTATATCTGAAGGGATATAACGTACTGAAGGACGAAGGATCTTAACATTTAACATTTTTATGTTGCCTTGTTCTTAACTCTTAGCATTTGAGAACAAGTCTCCAACAAGTGCGATTTCTTGTTCTAGCTCCCGAGCCTTTTGCTCTTCATCTAATATCGTCTGTCGCACTTTGGCTTGCATGGTGACTCGTTGACACTTGGCTTCAAGTATCTCTTTTTGCTTTTGCAGGTGGTTGTTCTTGATGCGCATGGCTCGCAGTTTTAGCTGGTCTTCTGCTGAGATGCCTATGACCTCGCCATCCTCTATGGTATCTTCGCCTTTTGGGGGAGCGAAGCCTAGTGATGGTGCCCGCGGTGCGCCCTCGGAACTGCAAGTGCGCACAGTGCCGTCGGGGGTGGGGTTGTCCTGGCGTTGTCTCTTGCTGTTGACAGCATCATCTTCAAAGGCCTCCTGAAGGGTGTTGTCCGTGAGGGCTTTGCCTTTCTTCTCCGCCAGGAGCGCTGCCTACGAGCTTGCTCTCTTGGGGGCCATCGCAGGGTGCTGTTTCGTCGCACGAACGGTGGGCGCCAAATGTTGGAACCTGCCTCCTAGGACAACTAGATCCAATGGGGAAATAGTGAAAGAAGATTAATGGCTCTAACACAGGGTGTCAAAGCAATCACGTTCTCCCCACGCTTCGGCACAGTACGGGGGTATTTATAGGTAACCGAGGGACCGCCCGACCTTGTCAAGGACATTTAGGCCCTCAGTTACCTAGTTTATCCCCGGGATATTCCCTCGTAGAGGGGGTTACAGTGAGTCATTACAGCATACTTTATTACAGACACGGCCCAACCCGCTCTGCCCACACGACATCCGAGGGCGGGGCCCCACAACATGGGTCGAATTGTACATGGACCCCTCCTCGCACTGAGGGGGACAAAGCCTTATGGTCTTCCTAACCTCGGCCATCCAATCCTTGAAGTCGTTGGGGGTCTTCGTCTCAACTTGTCGGAGCGAAGAGGGGCGCTTGGGCCTTCGCATGGATGACATCTGCGGCCTGACCGACGGGGCCTGATGGCGCGGCCTTCGGCCTGCGGAATGTTGAGGTAGAGGTCGTTGAGCGAGGGGTGGCATGTTCGCCTTCGCCCCAACAATTGGCTATATATATCTCCCCTTCATGCCTCCAAACAACCAAGCAAGACTTCATAAGTGTATATATACATTCCTATCTAATTGAGAGCCCTCTCTAACCTCTCTCTTTGTGAGAACAAGTGATTAGTGTGTGATCAAGTGGTAGAGAGTGGCATAAGAGCAAGAGTGCTTGTGCTTAGTGAAACAGAGGATGTGCAAAGAGCTAAGAGAGCTAGAGCAAGTGCATAAGAGCTTAGAAAGAGCAAAGCAACCTTGAGCAAGTTTGTTGAGCTTGGGTCATTCGATTTAGGCATTCGTTGTAGAGCTTCCAAGGTGTGTAAGTCCCGATTTATCACAAGAGGTGATAAATTTGAGCAAGGAGGAGCGAGTTGAAAAAAGGCTCCAAGTTGGTTGCCTATCTCCAACATGGAGTAGGCAAGCATTTGAGGCTTAACCGAACCACGAGATAAATCGTGTGTCTTGTCCCTTTGCTTATTTACATTATGAAGGGGAAATGCATTAAACCATTTTATATATTGATTTTGGTGCTTTATGACCATTGCAACCATATGGACTAACTAGTTTGCCAAGTCTTTGATTCACATATTTATAAGATCAGCAAATTAGGTTCTAAGTCAGAAATAGCTCAAATCCAACCTAAATGGGGTAAAACTTGGAATAGATGAACTAGCAATAGTTCTATACTTTGCATATGTTCCAAATACCCCTAGTAACCTAAAGATCAGATTCAACAAAACACTCCTTTGGAGCTTGTTTGAGCTAAAACAAGGAATATGAGTTAGAGAAGTTAAAATGGCCTAGATCTAGGACTTAGAATAGTTGGATTGCCACTAGATATATTTGTCTAAGTCATAGGAACATCCCCTAAGATCAGTCAAATTCACTTGAAGAAGAATTAAAAAGTTTGCAAAATCTAGGCTACTCCGGACTGTGTTCACATAGAAGGTCGAGACTTGATCTCTACTAGTTGGTGCACTGGACCAGACTGGTTATTAGAGGGGATGTAAATGGTTGTTTGGAGGCTGGTGCGTCGGAATAGTCCGGTGGCACACCGTACTGTCTGACAGGTTCAACGATCATCTCTAACTCCAACAGCTAGATGGACGTGGTGATGGTCCGGTGGCACATTAGACTGTTATAGTGCCCCTAACAAGACCTTTCTCGTCAGAACGACTCTCTGCTACAGTAGTTTAAAAGGGGTTCGATACACACCGAATCGTCATTGTGCAAGGTCTGGTGCAACACAGAACAATTCAATTTTCTCCACTTCACTCCAACGGCTATGTGGGGGTGATTGGGGCTATAAAAACACCCCAACCAGCACATTAAAGACACAAGAGCTACACCAAACATCCATACATTAATTGCAACACCTTCCAAACATTTAAAGCCACATAAGCCCCTGCATTCGATCAATTTGAGTTAGAGAGACTTAGTACCTGAGAGCACCTAGAGGGGGGAGTGAATAGGTGATCCTGCGAAATTCAACACTAAATAGCCAACACTTGGTTATGAAATGTTAGTGCAATTAAAACCAAGTTGCTAAAGTGTGAACTTTAGAAGAAAACCAATCACAAAGAGGATGGACACAAGACACATGATTTATCCCGTGGTTCGGCCAATGCCTACTCCACGTTGTGGTGACCCCCTTTGGTCAAGGATTGCACTCAATCCCTCTAAAGTGATCCAATGATCAACTTTGAGTACCACAGTTATCTTCTTCAGTAATCTTTTCCCGTTTGCGAGGAATCTCCACAAGTTGGAGCCTCTTGCCCTTACAAAGTTTGATCACAAGAGAAGCACAAGAGTAAGGGAGGGAAAGCAACACACGCAAGATTCAATCTGTAGCACACACACTCACATATACCAAGACTTGAGCTCAAAACACGACGCAAAGAGTTCACAACTCAAACGGAGCTCAAATCACTAACACAACAACCAAATGCGTGGAGGCGGAGTCTAGATGTCTTAAGATGCTTAGAGAATGCTTGGTGTACTGTTCCATGCGCCTAGGGGTCCCTTTTATAGCCCTAAGGCAGCTGGGAGCCGTTGGAGATCAACTTGGAAGGCAAATCTTGCCTTCTGTCAAGTGGTGCACCAGACAGTCCGGTGCACCACCGGACATGAACAGTAAGCGTCCGGTGCTCGATCTCCTTCCTAATCGGGCGCAGTCGACCGTTGAGCCTCGGGTCCAGTTGGTGCACCGGACACAGTCCGGTGCACACCGGACAGTCCGGTGTGCCCAACCGACCGTTGGCGTGGGCCACGCGTCGCCCGCTGATTGCGCAGCCGACCATTGGTCGCGAGTGCCGTTGGCTCACCGGACAGTCCAATGCACCACCAGATAGTCCAGTGATTTTTAGCCACAACGCCTTTTCTTTTCCCGAGAGCGGCCAGTTCGCCGCCGGGCTAGCCTGTGCACCGGACACCGGACAGTCCGGTGTGCCACAGGCTGGTGCTGGTTTGGTTGAACCGAGCCATTCTTTCTCCATCTCTTTTCCTCTTTTCTGGGCTATGTCTCTAGCACTTAGATAAACATGTTAGCACCTTAAAACAATTTACTAAGTCTAGAAACATGCCTTGTTCTTTGATGTGCACTTTTTGCCTACTTAGCACATGAGAGTTTAAAACAATGTGTTGAGTATTCAATCACCAAAACAATTGTAGAAATGGCCCAAAGGCACATTTCCCTTTCAATCTCCCCCCTTTTGGTGATTTATGCCAACACATTAAAAAGCAACTAAAGATCGCAAATTGAAGACCAAATTCTCTCTACTTCGGATTTGGCATATTTGGATCACTTTTTTTTAAGTCAAACACACTTGTTTGGGCAAATAGAGAGATATTCCAAGAGTAAAATTGATCAAGTGCCAAAAACTCCCCCTTTTCCCATAATCAAAATTCTCCCCCATAAGAGACCAAATTTTGCTATAAGAGGATTTTGATAAAATACAAATTCTAACTTTACTATTTTTCAAAAATCACAAGTGGTTGGCTGATCTATTTGCTTTGGCCTTAATTTCTCCCCCTTTGGCATTAAGCACCAAACCGGGAAATATTTTGGCCCTTTAACCCCATTGCCTCACCAAAATGTCAAATAAGAGTGCAGTGGAAGTCTTTTCGTCGTCCAAGTTCATTTTCCCTTTCAATGGTCCTTCGAGACTACTTCAAGTGTACTCAAACAAACAAGTTAGTCTCAAAGGAGTCAAGTTGTAGCTCATCTCCCCCTAAACTTGTGCATCATTTGCATACGGACTTGTGAGGTCCGGGGATGACTTGTACAATTTGAGCACCACAAATAAACGATAAATGATGTAAATGCTCAAAGTAACATGATCAAAGGCATGAAACACATGTATGCTATAGATCAATCCAAGTTACGTGAATCTAAGACATTTAGCTCACTACGCAACCTGCAAAACCTTGTCTCATCTAAAGGCTTGGTGAAGATATCGGCTAGCTGGTTCTCGGTGCTAATGTGGTAAACATCGATATCTCCCTTTTGCTGGTGGTCTCTCAGGAAGTGATGCTGGATATCTATGTGCTTAGTGCGGCTGTGTTCAACAGGATTATCCGCCAAGCGGATTGCACTCTAATTGTCACATAGGAGTGGGACTTTGCTCAGATTGTAGCTAAAGTCCTGGAGGTTTTGCCTCATCCAAAGTAGTTGCACACAACACTGTCCTGCGGCAACGTACTCGGCCTCAGCGGTGGATAGGGCAACAAATGTTTGTTTCTTGGAGCTCCAGGACACAAGGGACCTTCCTAGAAACTGGCACGTCCCTGATGTGCTCTTCCTATCTACCTTGCACTCGGCATAGTCGGAATCTGAGTATCCAATTAAGTCAAAGGTAGACCCCTGTGGATACTAGACCCCGAAGCAAGGCGTAGAAACTAAATACCTAAGAATTCGCTTAACAGTCACAAGGTGACACTCCTTGGGGTCAGATTGAAATCTAGCACACATACATACACTAAGCATAATGTCCGGTCTACTAGCACAAAGATAAAGTAATGAACCTATCATTGACCAGTGTTGGGGACTTGTTCTCAGATGCTATGAATTAAGAACAAGGCAACACAAAAGTAGGTTAATGGTCAATGCCCTTCGTCCTTCGAAGCATTATTTCCCTAAGGATATAACGATCTTCAGAGGAAGGTTATGAAGGACGTACCTTCATCATCACAACATATAGCAATGAAAGATAAAGCATATGAAACATGAGAAATAACATGGATAATCATATGACATTATAATATATTTCTTATTATATAATCATGAGCGAATAAAAATAACACAAAGTTACATTTGTACCTTCGGCTTGACAGAAGGTATGAGAACAAGCGTGACGCACAAGCGAGTACCAATCAGCGTGAACAGTACAGGGGTACTATTCATCTATTTATAGGCACAAGGCACAACCTGTGTGAAGTTACATTTATACCCTTTACAATTAATTACAATCATGACACAAACTATCATGGGTCAATCTGTCTTTTCATCTTTAAGTCGGTGCAACCCTTCGTCTCAAGGCATGTCGTTATGCCGAAGTTCCCTGGAAGGTAGCTTCGGCGTTATTTCTGTGCTGATCTTCCGAAGGTGTTTCTTCTTACAGGACCTTCGGCCACGAAGCAGACCCCAACAGTAGCCCCTTCGCGGTGCTAGATCGTTTTTCGTAACGAGCTTGATCCGTGAAAAATTGTCCTAGGCTTCGGAATACCGAAGGTCCAAAAAACACCTTTCCTAAGCTCGTTGCCGAGAAACGATTAAAATAATCCGAGCGCGAGGTGGCCCCACCATGCGGCGGGTACGCACGATCTAGCGATTCATCTCCCACACACTGTGGTCCACCATTTAGTGGGTGCGGTTGACTTGACGGTTCACCTTCACACCTGCAGCACTATATAAACATACGGGTAGGTGTGAAGTTACCACAACATTCATTGCCATTGCACTGTTGTGCTGTTGAAAAATTTAACCATAGCCGAAGCTTTCTCATCGCATTCTCAAACAAAGCATCATTTTGATCTAGCTTCGTCATAAGAGGGAGCGTCGTCAAGACTATAAAAATCATCAACATTCGTAAGAACTGTAAGGAATTCAACACCTGATGGCCAAAGTACGTTCAACTGCTAGGGTGACCCATGACGGAGAGGAGGCCGAAGCCACAGAGACTGCCCCAATTTCTGAAGTGATGAAACAATCGGGACTGGTTGTGACAGAGGGAGCTGCTAACGAAGGTGCATCTGCTGCCGAAGCTGAATATGCTGACATTGAAGAAGATGTTGTTGATGAAGAAGAGGAAGATTATAATACTCTCATTCTAGCCAAACCCAACCACTTGGACTTTGGAAAATCTACTGTTTCTGAGGCTGATATGCCCATGATGATAAAGCTAGGCTACTTCGAAGAAGCTAAGAAGAAGCTAATTCGCTTCGCCGGGGAAGAAACCACTCCGACACTGGAAAATGATGAGGTGGTAGTTTTCAGGAGTTTCTTCAGAGTGGGATTGAGGTTTCCTTTGAACGAAATGATTGGGGAAGTTTTGGAAAATTACGAAATCTATCTTCATCAGCTGACTCCTAACGCTATAGTTAGGTTCAGCGTCTACATCTGGGCACTCCAAAGCCAAGGAATAGACCCGAATGTCGAAGCTTTTTGCCGAGTGCATGAGCTTCATTATCAGACGAAGGCCAGAGAAGATGGACTTCATGAGAATTTTGGTTGTTACAACTTCGCTTACCACAAAGATATGAAGTCTCCAGTGGTTAGCTATCGCACCAAGTGGCCAACCGGTTGGAAAAATGAGTGGTTTTATGTTAAGGCCGATGAGAAGAAGAGGGAGAAGCTCAAGATGCTAGTACTGAGCCCGCTGAGCTTAAGCTTCGGGTTGACTAGGCCCCTGTGCCGCATGTCGACGGGTCACCGTGCCAAGAAGCTATGGCAGAATTCCAGGTGATAGCCGAGCAGATCATCACCAGAGATCTAGTCCAAGAATATCTGGCCTATAAGGTGTTCCCGACGCTGAGTGAATGGAACATGCCAAAGCTAAAGGGGACGAAGAAGAAGAATGAACTTGTGCGACTGCCTTATCGATTCAAATTTGAGAAACAGTTTAAAGGGCCATGCTAAGAATGGTTAGAAATGATAGAAACCATGTGCAACGAAATTTTGGGTAATTACACTAAAAAGAAGATCAGCTGATGACTGCGGTCTTCGGCACCCGACCGAAGCGAAGGTTGAATCGGGTGATGGATGCATTGAATTTTGAATATCCTAACTATGAGCGATTGAACAAGGGTGCCGAAGGCCAAAAGAGAAAGAGAATTGTTAGTGTTCTAAATAGGCAAGCTTCTAGGATGGTGAAAGAAGATGAAGAAATTATAAAAAGGAGAAAATCCAGCCCTGAGCTGAAGGTGGCTGCTCCGAAGAAGAGAAAGGTTGCGGCTCCGAAGCCAAAAACAACTGAGATAGAGGAAGAGACTCCTTCAACACCTGCTACTGCTGACATAGAAGAAATTCTAAAGTTAATGACCGAATCCTTACCTACCAAGCTAAGTCCACTAGGGCCGCATCTGATGAAGCTTTTACAGAAGAAGGAGCCTTCGGCAGCCAAGAAGTCTACTGGGCCAAAAAGGCGAGGGATTATTACTGTAATTGAAGCTATTGAAGAAACACCACCGCCGGCCTCAGCGTCAAAAATAACACCTGCTGCTGAAGTTGCTACAGCTACCGAAGCTGCTCCCACTGAAGCTACAACTACCGAAGCTGCAACGGCCGAAGATACAAATCTGGAGAGCACATTTTCTGATATTGATAAAATGTTGTTGAATATGGCCGCGGAAGAAGCTGTTGTAGCTGCCGAAGAAACCCTGGCGACAGTGCCTAGAAAAGGGAAGAAGATCGCCGAAGATATTTCAGATGAAAAGGACTTCAATTTTCAAAATATAATTGGTCAAAAGTTATCTAAGGCTGAGAAAGAGGAGCTGAGAGATTATGCTATATCTTGTGGCTACCAGCCAGGAGCGTTGCTCTTCGGCGGCATTGATGAAGAAAGCTTAGGATGCCTCCGAGACCGAACTGGAGCGAAGGTTATCAGTACTCTGTCAAAGAGTGTTGGTCTCCCGAAGCTCGAAGCTGACATCAGTCGCTACCGACGACAGCATATCGTCGGTAGTTTATTCTATTCTAATTTCAAGGTAAAAATTTTTCCTTCGGCTTTTCATTGTTTTTTACGACGAAGGTGTTTTCTGATGAAGGTTGCTTTGCACAGAGTATGCTAGTAAGTAAAGCCTTGAGGATGCAACAGGACCTCGAAGATAAGAAACATGAGGTTATAATTGAAGGCTTAGAGAGCAAAATCAAAGATTATGAAGCTACTCTTGAAAAGAAGGATTTTGTTCTTCATGGACGGTTCACTGGCAGAAGCCTAAGCCGAAATTGCTAGATTAAACAGTGAACTACTCCTGAAATCAGGAAATTTCGAGCAAGAAAAGAAGAATCTCGATACGAAGCTTAAAGCCGAAGTCGGAAAGAGTTCAAATTTGCAGAAATCATTGAAGGAGCTTCAAGATAAATGTCTAGACTTCGGCAACCGATGCGTGCAACGGCTGAAGCAGGTCTTCAACTCAGTTAGAGCCAGTTCTGAGAAATTTGAACCTTCAGTTGAAGACCTGCCAGGCACCTTCGAACATATTGAGGGCGAAGTTGATGCACTTGACGAAGTTATAGCTGGGCATGGTGACTTCTGTGCTCTTCTAGCTTCTCGGGGCACAACTATTGCTTTCATGAAAACTAGTTGCACGCATGGGAACATCATCAATAGACCTAACTTCAGCTTATCACCAACAGATTTAATTGATATCCCCAGCCTAGCCCGAAGCATAGAAAATAGATTCATAACACAAATCTGGACGAAGGGTGGGCGAAGCTTAGCTGGTGACGAAGCTCAAAGTCACCTCAAGCTGGTAATAAACTCATACCTGGTGCTTACCTTCTCCTTGAAACTTGAGTTTACCTTATAATACTTTGTTATGTACAGGATGACGAAGCCGAAGAGCAATGATCCGAAGCTTGGCGGATAGTGATGAAGTGATGAAGCTGAAGACACTGCTCTGAAAAAGCTCTAGAGAAATTCTTGAATTAACCTTGTAAAAAATATTGTAATTTAGGAATCAGACACTACTCTGTAAATTTGTCCATACCTTGTAATATATTTTTACCTTTCCATCCATGTATGACCTGCTTTGATTTGGACGAAACTTGTATTTTTTTAGCCGAAGGCGAAAAACACCTTCCCTTCTTTTCGTACACAACGAAGCATAAATATGCCTCTTTTTGCTCTCGCCGATGCCTTGTCATTAGAGCCGAAGCAACTGTGTGTACTTCTGTGATATGATGATGATGATCCTACGAATGTCTAAATGAATGTATATGAATGCAATGAATGATGCGATGTATTGTGCAAATGAATGTTCAGACACACGCTTACGAAGCCACATCCAGACTCTGCATTCCCTTAGGAACGACTGAAATCTCTTTGCCGTTTATTTTTCGGCTTCACTGCTTATTTTTCAGTGTAAGTTCTGCATCCCCTTAGGAACGTCTTTTGAACTTCTTCGCCTTATATTTCGGCGGTATAAGTTCTGCATCCCCTTAGGAACATCTTTTGAACTTCTTCGCCTTATATTTCAGCGGTATTTGGCTCTGCATTCCCTTAGGAACGACTTTTGAGCAGAAAACTTACGCTGTGCTCCCTTAGGAACGACTTTTTTGTAGCTTCCTCGTGCTCTACATCCCCTTAGGGACGACTTTTGAGCTTCTCCCTGGTTTTTTTTCTTTTTCTGCACTCGATGGTGCATGCTCAGATGTTACATTTTACATTCTTTTGGGAGATTTTGCTCTCGTAGAGCTTAATAAGAAAAGAAAAATTACAAGCTATGGACCCATTAAAAACCTTTCTCCCCCTTTGGAAAGGAAAATGGTGCCATAGGAAAAAATGAAAAAAGATTACATCAAATTACACATAATATCGTCGAAGCTCATCCACATTCCAAGATCTAGGAATGTCGTTGTGCCGTCCATATCCTTCAACCTGTAAGAACCGTGCCTTGACAAAGATACCACCAGAAAAGGTCCTTGCCACTTCAGTTGTAGTTTGCCTACTGTGTCCGGATTAGCCACTCTTCGAAGCACCAAATGCACTGGTTTAATATTTTTCAACCGAACTTTTCTATCGCGCCATTTTATTGTTTCAGCTTGATATTTATTGATATTCTCCACATCCTGAAGTCTGGTCCCTTCTATAGTATCTTTTGCCACGTGATAATCAGCTTTGTCTTCTGCCGAAGCTGCTGTTCTTGTTGACCCTGCTTTAGCTTCTTCTGGGGTTATAGCTTTGTCACCAAATAATAACTTGAACGCCGTAAAACCTGTTGATCTTGATATGGTTGTGTTGTGGCTCCACACCACTTTAATCAACTCATCTGGCCACTTTCCTCTGGGCTGATTGAAGATTAGCTTCATTATTCCCGTCAATATAATGCCATTTGCTCTTTCGACAAGTCCGTTTGACTCTGGATGCCTAACTGATGCAAAATGAATCTTTATGCCAATTTGATCACATAATTCCTTGAAAGTTTCGGCATCAAACTGTGTTCCATTGTCCACAGTTATAGCCTTCGGCACGCCGAAGCGACAAACAATGTTTTGCCAGAAGAATTTCTGGACTGTGACCGAAGTTATTGTGGCCAAAGGCTTCGCTTCAATCCACTTAGAAAAATATTCTACAGCCACCACAACATATCTTAAATTGCCTTGCGCTGGTGGAAGTGGGCCTAGCAAATCGAGGCCCCATCTTTGCAACGACCAGGTGGGCTGTATTAGCTGAGTGAGAGATGAAGGTTGTTTCTAGTCTCTTGCACATTTTTGACAATTTTCACATTTTTGGACTAGGTCTGCTGCATCCGAAGCTGCCTTCGGCCAGTAAAATCCTTGTCGAAACACTTTTCCTAGCAAGGGCCTAGAACCAATGTGAGATCCACACAGACCTGTGTGTATCTCCTTCATTAACTCAATACCTTCATCTCTTGATAAACACTTGAGAAGTGGAGAACATACTCCATGTTTATACAATTCCTCTTCTATTATCACATATGGTCTTGTCCTTGCCTCCATTCTCTTATTATAAGCTTCGTCTTCTGAAAGACAATTACCTTGGAGGAAGGATATAATTTCAGTCCTCCAATCTTCACTATGTACTAGAGAAATAGTAAGCACTGCTCTCTCCATGAGTTCAACCGAAGGTGCCTTTATTGTTTCAAAAAATACTTCCGAAGGTAGAGGGAGCCCTTGAGCGGCCGATTTGGCTAGCAAATCCGCATGCTCATTTTCACCTCTTGGAATATTCTTGACAGAAAAACCTTCGAAAGAAGCCTCCAACCTTCGAACTGTATCCAGATATTTTTCAAGCTTCGGATCTCTTGCCTTGCTACTTTTGTCTACATGGCTAGAAATGACTTGAGAATCAGTTTTCAGGATGGCCCTTCTTATTCCCATTGCCCTTAAATTCCGAAGCCCCAACTGAAGTGCTTCGTACTTAGCAATATTATTTGTGCAACTAAAGTCAAGCTTGGCTGCATAACATGTTCTAACTTTTGATGGTGCCACTAGGACAGCAGCCGCTCCTGCACCGAAGGTTCCCCAGGATCCATCACAGAACACCATCCAAGCTTCGGCGTCTTTGTTTATTTCTTCTTCCTGAGCCCCTGGCGTCCAATCAGCGATGAAGTCTGCCAACGCCTGAGACTGAATTGAGGATCTATGCACATAGTCAATGGTGAATTCATTAAGTTCTGCAGCCCATTTCCCAATCCTTCCTGTAGCTTCTCTGTTCCTCATAATGTCCTTCAAAGGCTGTGATGAAGGAACAATTATGCGATATGCTTGAAAGTAATGCCGAAGCTTTCTGGAAGCCATTAACACATCATATAGCACCTTCTCCAATTCTGTATAATTTTTCTTTGACAGACTTAAAACTTCGGAGACAAAATACACTGGAGCTTGCTTTTTGACTTGTCCATCTAGCTTCTCCTGTACAAGTGCCGCACTCACTATAGAATACAAAGCTGCAACATATAAAAGCAATGGAGCCCCTGGCGAAGGTGGAGTTAATGTTGTTAAAACAATCAAATATTGCTTCAACTCTTCGAAGGCTTTTTGCTGAGTCAGACCCCATTGAAAGACTTCGGCTGACTTCAGTATTTCAAAGAATGGCAGATTTCTTTCTACTGATCTGGATATAAATCTGTTCAATGATGCTAATCTACCTGCCAGCCGTTGAGCTCCTTTCTTTGTGCTTGGCGGTTCCATCTGAAGGATAGCTTCAATCTTGCTTGTGTTGGCTTCAATTCCCTTTGTTGATACTAGACAGCCAAGGAACTTACCCTTCTTTACCCCAAAAACACATTTTTCTGGATTTAACTTCAAACCAGCTTGCCTGAAGTTGGCAAATGTTTCTTGCAAATCAGCAATGTTATTTTCTTGCTTTGTGATTTTAACTATAATATCATCAACATAGGTCAGCACATTCCTGCCTATTTGAGAATGAAGGACTCTAGCTGTCATTCTGCTGAAGCTTCCTCCATTTTTAAGCCCCTCAGGCATCCGAAGATAGCAATATGTGCCACTGGGGGTTATGAAGCTAGTCTTCAGCTCATCTTCCTTCTTCATCCAGATTTGGTGGTAGCCTGAGTAACAATCTAGTAGACTCATGAGCTCTGACGAAGCTGCTGCATCTACTAGAGAATCTATTCTTGGCAATGGGAACTCATCTTTTGGACAAGCCTTGTTAAGATCTGTAAAATCAATGCACATTCTCCATTTACCATTGGCCTTCTTTACCATAACAGTGTTGGCTAGCCACTCTGGGTATTTGACCTCTCTGATAACGCCAGCGCTAAGAAGCCTCTTCACTTCGTTCCGAGCACCTTCAGCTTTGTCATCGGACATTTTCCGAAGCCTTTATTTTCTTGGCCTAAAAGATGGATCCACATTGAGTGAATGCTCAATGACATCTCTGTTGACACCGCAAAGATCATTGGCTGACCAAGCAAAGACATCTTTGTTGTTGAATAGAAATCTTAGCAAATTCTTTTCCTGCTCTTCAGATAACTGAGACCCCAGCAATACCTTTTGTTCTGTTGTATCTTCACAAAGAAGCATATGCTTCGGCTGATCCGCCGAAGCAGCCTTCTCTCTTTTGTATCTATACTGCTCACAGGCTTCGGCTCCATCTATGTTATGGATTGCCTTTGAATCTGTCCAGTTTTCTTTGGCCTTCCTGGCAGCTTCTTGACTCTCATGAACAACAATTGGCCCTTGTTCCGAAGGTATCTTCATGCATAGATATGCTGGATTAAGTATTGCTTCGAAAGCATTAAGTGTCCCACGACCAATGATTGCATTATAGGGATACTCCATGTCAACAATGTCAAAGACAACCTATTCAGTCCTTGTGTTATGAACAAAGCCGAAGGTCACTGACATTGTGATTTTGCCGAGTGCTACAATTTGCCTTCCTCCGAAACCACATAGAGGATGTGTAGCATCATGAATCTTATCCTTTGGTTCTTGCATCTGTCTGAAGGCCTTAGCAAATATGATATCCGCTGCGCTGCCTGTATCAACCAGAACATTATGGACCAAAAATCCCTTGATGACACAAGATATGACCATAGCATCATTATGAGGGTAATCATTGAGCTGAAGGTCCTCCTGGGAGAAGGTGATTGGGATGTGGGTCCATTTTGACTTGATGAAGGGTCCCTGCACCCCAACATGTTGTACCCTTCTCTGTGCTTCCTTCTTCTGCTTCTTGTTAGCCGGCTCTGAACCTGAGCCGCCTGTTATCGGAAGCACCAGCTTCGTAGCCGAAGATGCTTCGGCTTGGTTGCTGAACGAAGCCATCAGCTCAAAAGTGGAAGTGAGTTCACCGGAGGTGGGCGCCAATGTTGGGGACTTGTTCTCAGATGCTATGAATTAAGAACAAGGCAACACAAAAGTAGGTTAATGGTCAATGCCCTTCGTCCTTTGAAGCATTATTTCCCTAAGGATATAACGATCTTTGGAGGAAGGTTATGAAGGACGTACCTTCATCATCACAGCATATATCAATGAAAGATGAAGCATATGAAACATGAGAAATAACATGGATAATCATATGACATTATAATATATTTCTTATTATATAATCATGAGCGAATAAAAATAACACAAAGTTACATTTGTACCTTCAGCTTGACAGAAGGTATGAGAACAAGCGTGACGCACAAGCGAGTACCAATCAGCGTGAACAGTACGGGGTAATTGTGGCGGAACTGCCCGAATTATTCCAGCTTAAGTGCCCAAGTCGCACCCTTAAAGGCAGCAACACACTTAAATCGGAATAACCCGTCAGTCCCTCGGATCTAGTCCGATAAAGCCACTTATCTAGGATCGAATACCACTAGCTCACTCGAAGGTGAGGCATAGAGAAATACAATAAAGTATAATACCATAAATTAAGGAATTATCATTAGTGATTACATTATCGGAGTTTCAGAAATAATAGCCATAAATTTTAATGCAGCGGAAATAACTAACGGAGAAAACCGAGTAACATGGCGAAGCCTGGCCACGCTACTCCTCCTGGCCCTCTCCTGCGGAAGCAGTAACCCACTCGACCGTCTATCCCGATGGAAGGGATGGAGGCCAAGTCACACAAGCAACCAATCATCCTAAGGAGTACCTGCAAAAATTATGTCACAAGCAAGGCTGAGTATACTAATACTCAGCTAGACTTACCCGGTGTGAGGAGTCTACTCCTCTACCTCTAGACATGCAGTTGTTTGGTGAGGGGTTTGGTTTGCCAAAAGCACTAGCTGAGTCTAAAATCATGTTTTAGATTTTCAAGTTTTAGTATGATCCTTTTTAACTAGATGTGTACCTAGCTAATCATACATGGTATCAAACATTTTTATCAACCAACATCTTTTGCCAGTCACCTCATTTCCACTTATTACTCGATGCAGCAGCATGGATCAAGCAGTCTCATTAGCTGCGAGAAGCAGACGATTCGAATCGAGTTTTTAAACCTTGCAAGGTAAACCTAAACACACGATGTGGCGAGGCACTCCGTCCCCACACACATCAACCGTCCCCATCGATTCCTCATCAACAGAACAGGGCTCACCGCCTTGGCGTACAATGCCTCACTGACCCCGACCGCCGTCGTGCAGTGATAGCACTTGTACCCACCATAACCGGAATGGGAGACCACATCTCAGGTCGCGTGAGGAGGGCAATCTGCTGCCAGGTTCACTCAGGTACTAGGCTTACCGATTTACCATATTTCTCGGCATGTGCTTAGTACGTTCAAACGCTTGACACATGGTACCACACCTTAATCATTATTCCGATTTCCGTCTCGTAGACAACCAATCCCCATGCATTGTTGTCCACAGACCAACATCATTATGATATGAAAATGGATACAATCAATTCCTGACCTCGCGCGAGTGCTAGAAAAATCACTCGACTTCTACCGAGATCCCTAATTAGTAAAGTAGCTACTCGACCTAGCATACTAGTATCCATCTCAAAAGGAAATCCTGAGTTAATGCAACTAGGGTTTCAGGCAACTCCTACACTTAAGTGCACAATACAAGCTTACAATCATTAAGTGCAGTAAAATAATATATAGAACTGGTTATGCATAAAACCGGGGCTTGCCTTCCAAAGCTGGGGCAGGCAGATCCTCGAGGCCAGTCTCTGGTGCTGGATCCTGGGCTACCTCCTGAGCAACTCCTTGCTCCGGCACGAGGATGTATTCCCCGTCGGCGAGATTACAGTCTATTGAATGCAATGCATGAGATATATGCATAAAAATGACATGAACATTTGTAAAGGTTATGCATAGTAAAACAGTATTAAGTTTAGTGTTTCTCTAGGGTTTCTTTTTTTGGATATACTAAAGGGCTTGGTATTTTCATCTATTTCTCCCAAAGTTTCCTTTTTTCCTTCTATTGCTTTTTATTAAGCAGTTTTGAACTATCAGGTTTAGTCAACATTTTTCAAAAATATTATAAAAATTACAGTGGGTAAATATTAACATTTGTGGGTTCTCCTAAAAATTTGAGGTGGATATTAATTCAGATACTAGTTGTGCAAAATTTACAAAAACAAGGGTAAAAGGGCATTTTACACTATAACTATGATTTAAGTGATGTCTCTGTACCAAATTTTATTTTTTTTCCAGATTCATAGGTGATATTAGGCCTCTGTGTTAAAAATCACAGTAAAAGACCTACTGGATATTTAGTTGTGATTTTCTAAAGTTTAATGTCAAAAATGTACTTATAACTAACTTGTTATTTGAAAAATATCAAACTACAGAACTCATATTTTTCCTATGTTCATAATAACAAATTATTAGTTATCCCAAGGCTAGGGGTGGTTTCTCCTCAGGATTATTTTTCTAAGATTTTCCTAAGTTTTCATTATTTTCCTAAAATAAAAGGAAATGTATTTCTTTTGCATTTAACAGAGGGTCTAATAAAATTTTCCAGTGAACTATATTAAATAAGTGAGCTAACAAAAATGTGGTTGCTCCCTGGTTCTTATTTTAAACTCCCTTTTTCTATTTTCTTTAACTTTGAGCTAAAATGATTTTTAAATGGTAAAACCTACCTTAATTTGGTGTACTGAGAGGTTTACTATTTTTAAATAGATTAGGGAGTGATTAAGTACTTCTCTAATTTTTCTTAACCCCAGTCTAACAGTGTAACTATTTTTCCCTCTTTTATTTAGCTTTTGGCCAGAACACTATTTAATTCCAAACTTTAAATTCTTCTGCAATACTAAGGAGGTTTTGTATTTTTTCCTAAGTAGTTCACATTATTTAGAATCTGGCAAAATTGGTTTGACTAAATTTGGTTGAATAAAACTGAAGTTATGAATTTTACAAGCTCTGTTTGTATTTAAATTAGAAATGTTAAAAAGGTTTTCTGGAAAACCAGTTTACACCGAGGACCCTGGGCTTTTTCTAAACCAATCCTTCAACTTATACCCCTGCGCAACTATTCATCTGAGTCTCTGACAATTCAAAAACCCCCCTGACTTCTATTCCTTCTTCCCCGAGGTCCCTCCCCCCTTTTGAACAGTACCCGCGAAAGAAAAAAAGGCGGCGCGGCTTATCGGCGGCGAGGGAGATCCGGCGAAGGGTAGGGTTGGCTTCGGGAGGTCCTTGCGGTCACGACGAGGTACGGCTCGACGACGGTGATGGCCGAAATTGGCTGGTCCACGTGCGCAGGAGGGCGAGCTCGTCGGCGGCGAGTGCTCCGGCCTATCCACGGCGATACAGGTCAATCCAAGGGCACGAGGAGCTTCACGGGGTGCTAATGAGTCGACCCATGCAAGGAATCGCAGAATAACTCACCGTGGAGCTCGATCTACGTTCGCCGGCAGTCGGTTGAAGTCCGGTGACCTTGATCCGGCGTCTTCGGCGAGGCAGAGCTCGATTCCTCGCTCTAGGAGCTTCACCGAGGCACGTAGAGTCTCTCTCGATGATTGGACGGGGCTGGGAATGGCTCTGCTGACCGGTCTACGATGGCGGGGGATCGGGCGGCCGCTGGCACGCCGTGTGCAGGGCAAACTCCGGTGATCTCGTGCTTCGGTGAGGTCGAGAGCGCGCTGTGGCGGAACTGCCCGAATTATTCCAACTTAAGTGCCTAAGTCCCGCCTTAGAGGCTAGACCACACTTAAATGGGAATAACCCGTCAATCCCTCAGATCTAGTCCGACGAGGCCACTGACAGGATCAAGTACCACAGTCTCACTCGATGGTGAGTCAGAGAGCAAATACAATAAAGCATAAAACCAGACATTAAAGAGGATTAAACTTATTACATCATCATCGGGGTTTTAGCAAAAGTAGTCATCAATGTTCGAAGTGCAGCGGAATAAAACTAACGATAAATGAAGAGAGAGATGGGGAAGCCCGTCCCATCACTCCTCATGCTCCTCCTCAGCCGAGGCAGGGTCCCACTCGACAGTCCAACCCGGTGGCAAGATGGACGACCAAGTCACTCCAGCAACCATGTCCTCCAGAGAACCTGTAAAATTATGCCACAAGCAAGGCTGAGTATACTAATACTCAGCTAGACTTACCCGGTGTGAGGAGTCTACTCCTCTACCTCTAGACATGCAGTTGTTTGGCTGTGTGTTTGGTTGCCAAAAGCACTAGCTGAGTTTATAAATCAAGTTTTAGCTTTGTCAAGTTTTAGTGTGACTCTCTTAAGACTAGATGTGTACTATCTACTCATTCATGGTAGCAAGCAAATTTAGCAATCAACATCTTTTATCACATCATCACATTTCCACTTGTTACTCAATGTAGCAGCATGGATCAAGCAGTCTCATTAGTTGCGAGAAGCAGACGATTCGAATCGAGTTTTAAACTTGCAAGGTAAACCTAAACACACGACGTGGCGAGGCACTCCGTCCCCACACACATCAACCATCCCCATTGATTCCCCGTCAGCAGAGAGGGGCTCACCGCCTTGGCGTACAATGCCTCACTGACCCCGACTGTCGTCGTGCAGTGACCGCACTTGTACCCACCATAACCGAAATGGGAGACCACGTCTTAGGTCGCGTGAGGAGGGCAATCTGCTGCCAGGTTCAATCAGGTACTAGGCTTACCGATTTACCATATTTCTTAGCATATGTTTAGTATGTTCAAACGCTTGACTCACGGTACCACACCATAATCCTTATTCAAATTTTTATCCCATAGACAACCAATCCCCATGGATTGTTGCCCACAATTCAACCTCATTAGGATATGAAAGTGAGTACAACAAATTCCTGACCTCGCGCGAGTGCTAGAAAAATCACTCGACTTCTACCGAGATCCTTAATTAGTAAAGCAGCTACTCGACCTAGCATACTAGTATCCATCACAAAAGGATTCCTGAGATCATGCAACTAGGGTTTCAAACAACTCCTACACTTAAGTGCACATTCAACCCTACAATCATAAATAGGTTATGCATAAAACTGGGGCTTGCCTTCCAAAGCTGAGGCAGGCAGATCCTCTAGGGCAGGCTCTGGTGCTGGATCCGGGGCTACCTCCTGAGCAGCTCCTTGCTCCGACACGAGGATGTACTCTCCGTCAGCGAGGTTGCAATCTATCGAATGCAATGAATAAGAATATGTATGCCATGATTATGCAGGATTTAGTAAACATTATGCTAAGTGAAAGAAAACTAAGTTAGTTTAGTAACTTAGGGTTTCTTGGTCATACGTGGCTCTTAGTGGTGTATGCTTATCAATTTAGGTTTGGGTTTTGTTAGGGATAAGCATAGTGGATTGTATTTCCCTTATGTCTCATTTGGATCATTGTAATTGAATTCTATTCTAATAATAGTAATTTAGCCATATATCATTTAAGCTAATTCGGTTTTATGCAAAATATATTTGTATACTATTATTAATAAGATGTTGGAGATATTTATGTGCTACATTTTTACTATAGAGGAGTGAGACGAAGAGTGTCATATAAGTTATAGATTAGAAACCAATTCTACTAATGTATAATATCATTTCCCACCCTCTACCCCATGAATTTAAGATAGACTTATATCTGAACTTTGGAAAATGGTGGAATGTCAAATTCCAAACTAAATAAGTTACTTTATTGAGTGAATTCCAATTCCTCTAAAATGAAGGGATCCAAACACCCCGTTAGATATTTTAGTGAGCAATAAAAGGGGTTTTGCTGGTTGGGTTAGGGTGACATTAATCTCCACTATTAATTTCCCTTTTTCATTTTCTATTTATGAATTCTAGGGTGGGTTTGAACTACAACAGTGGTTTAACTCTTTCCAAAAATTCTGTAAGAATTACAGTGGGTTACTAGTTGTTACTGTAATTTGTCCTATAAATTTGAGGTGGTTACTGATTCAGATACTACTTGTGCAAAATTAACAAGGATAAGTTTTAAAAGGGCACTTTACACTATAGCTATGATTTAATTGAGGTTTCTGTACCAAATTTTATTTTTGTCCAGATACATAGGTGATATTAGGCCTTTGTGTTAAAAATCACAGAAAAAGGCATACTAGATATTCAGTTGTGAATTTCTAAAGTTTTATGCCAAAAAGGTGCTTATAACTAACTTGTTATTTGAAAAATATCAAACAACAGATTTCATATTTTTCCTATGTTCATAATAACAAAACATTAGTTATCCCAAGGTTTGGGGTGTTTTCTTCTTGGGGTTATTTTTCTAGGGTTTTTTCTAAGTTTTCCTTGTTTCCCTAAGATAAAAGGTATCTCATTTATTCTGTACTAAACAAGGGTATAATAAATTTTTCTAGTGAACTATACAGAATAAGTGAACTAACAAAAATGTGGGTGTTCCCTGGTTCTTTATTTAAACCACCTTTAATATTTTTTCTCTAACTTTAGGCTAAAAATGATTTAAATGGTAAACTCTACCCTAACTTGGGGTACAGAGGGGTTTATTATTTTTGTACATGTTAGGAAGTGATCAAGTACTTCTCTAAATTTTCTTAACCCCAGTCAAATAGTGTAACTATTTTTCCTTATTTCTTTTAGCTTTTGAACAGTTAATCATTTAAATCAAAACTCTAAAGTTTTCTGCAACACTTAGGGGTTTTATATTTTTCCTAAGTAGTTTACATTATTTAGGATCTGGCAAAATTGGTTTGACTCGATTTGGGTAAACCAAACTGAAGTTATGAATTTTCCAAGTTCTGTTTGGATTTAAATCAGAATTTTTAAAAGGTTTCCTGGAAAACTACTTTGCACCGAAGACCTTGGGTTCCTCCCAAATCAATCCATTCATTTCTACCCCTGCGCTACTATTCCCCTGAGTCACTGACAGCGCACAAAACCCCCTGACCTTTCCTTCTTCTTCCCCGAGGTCCCTCCCCTTATGCAAATAGTACCCGCGGGAAAGAAAAGGGCGGGGCGGCTTACCGGCGGTGAGAGAGGTTCGGCGAGGGGCGGGGTTGGCTTCGGGAGGTCCTAGCGGTCACAGTAAGGTACGGCTCGACGGTGGTGGTGGCCGGAATCGGCCGGACCACGTGCGCAGGCGGGTGATCTCGTCGGCGGCGAGTACTCCGGCTTAACCACGTCGATCTAGTTCAATCAAACGGAACGATGAGCTCCACAGGGTGACGTAGAGGCTATGTGCGCAAGGAATAGAAGAATGGGGCAGAGATTTACCCGGTCTACGTTCACCGGCGGTCGGGTGAAGTCCGGCGACCGTGGACTGGCTTCTCTAGCGAAGCAAAGTCCGATTCCTTGCTCGGGGAGCTTCACCGAGGCATGCACGGTCTCTTCCGAGGGTCGGGCGTGGCTGGGAAGGGCTCTGCTGGCCGGTCTACGGTGGCGGGGGATCGGGTGGCCGCGGGCACGCCGTTTGCAGGGCAATGCCGGTGGTTTCTGGCTCCGGTGAGGTCGAGCGTGCGCGGAGGAGTACGGTCGATGCCTGAGGGGGCTTTATAGGCGCGGACGTGAGCAGGGGACACGGGCACGGCTCAGCGCGGCGTGGGGCGCGCGGGGTCGGGCGCTGGGCATGCTCTGGCGCGCTCAGAGCGCGTCGAACACGTGGAAGTGTTCTTCTGCCCGTGTTCAACAGCTCGCCGAGATCGCAAGCGTGCGAATCTTGGCAAAAATACGGCGCAGGCCTCCTACTGGCACCTAAGGTTGTCTCTTGTATGCGAGTCCCCATGGCAGATATGCCCTAGGTAGGGAGATATGCGGACGCCAAATCTGGCTTGTCCCTCTGCCCACCTCGCGACAAAAGTCATGCCAAATCATGTCAAACATCTTGGGCTCGGTTTCAACTTTTTCCAGTGGGTGCCTTAGGTGGTATGACACATTTTTGGTATACAACTCAAGCGGTTTTGGTGCCATTTACTAAGTGAACACGGTGGATCTTTAGATTAGGTTCAAAATTTGACTTAGAAAGAATTAGAGAGCTCTAGCTCTCTCTCCACTTAAGGAATGGATTTGGGGTTCTTTAAGGGGTCTTTTTGCAATGTTTCCTCCCTGTATTTTGTAGATTATAATGTTACTTAAACTTTGGCTAAAGGTTAACTCATGATTTGCACATTTGCTTAACCTCCCCCCCTTTACCAGGGTTTTGGGAGTTAAGAGCTTAAGAAGGGTCTAGGGTTTATTCTTCTCTTGCCCAAGGTGATAATTGCATAAATGCTTGGGTAGTGCTTTTGTTCATTAACATTTCTTGGTTAATACATGGTTCCCAAGGTGTTATGCTCTTCTTCTCAAGCCTCTCCCACATGTGATCACAGTCATTAGCTCATAAAGTGCCATGGCCATGGTAACACCTGGGGTGTTACAGTCCTCCCCCCTTAAAGGAATCTCGCCCCGAGATTTTAGGTAGAGTCCTCTGGAGGGGTGCCATGAAGGCGTGTTGGTGCATTGTTCCTTCTTTTATTCAAGTTTCTCTAGTTAACTGCTCTTCGAATGTCATTCTCTTTGCGACTTCAGAAGGAAGTCCTTTTTGAGTCATTTCCAAAACTTATACTACCCTTAACATCTAAGTTTTTCTTATATTTGAATTCAAAGGGCAGGTGGGGATGGGGTTTTGGGTTACGTACCGACTCCCTTGGGCAGAAAGTCGGGGAAGCGAGAGCGTAGAAAAACCTCAGTCTCCCATGTAGCCTCTTCTACTGAATGGTGACTCCACTGAACCTTATACATCCTGATTGACCTTGCCCGCGTTGATCTCTCCTTCTGATCCAATACCTTGACGGGGTGCTCTTGATAAGATAAATCTGGTTCTATCTCAATTTCTGGTTGAGGTAGCACTTCAGTGGGTAAGCGGACACATTTCCGCAGCTGAGATACATGGAACACATCATGAACTGCTGACATGTGGGGTGGCAACTTCAATTGGTATGCTACGGGTCCACAAGTTTCCTTGATCTCATAGGGTCCAATGTAGCGAGGAGCTAACTTACCCTTGAGTCCAAATCTCTGGACACCTTTAGTGGGTGACACCTTGAGATAAACATGATCTCCCATTTCAAACTGTAGAGGCTTCCTTCTCTTGTCATGGTAGCTCTTTTGCCTAGCCTGAGCAGCTTCTAGGTTCTTCTTAATAACTCTGACCTTTTCCTCTGCTTCAAGTACCAAGTCTGGTCCAAATATTTCTCTCTCTCCAGCTTGTGACCAATTTAGTGGTGTTCTACATCTTCTCCCATATAAGGCTTCAAAAGGTGCCATTTTCAAACTGGACTGGTAGCTGTTATTATAGGAGAATTCTGCCAATGAAAGACACTTGTCCCAATCCTTTCCATAGTGTAACACACAGGCTCTCAACATGTCTTCCAAAATCTGATTTACCCTTTCTGTCTGGCCATCTGATTGAGGATGGTATGTTGAGCTTCTTATTACATGGGTCCCAAGTGATTCCTGTAATTGCTCCCAAAATCGTGCCACGAATGGTGCTCCTCTGTCCGATACTATAGTCCTTGGTATTCCATGCAAACGAACTATCTGGTCAACGTAGATTTCTGCATACTTCTCCGTCCTGTGGGTGGTGTGTACCGGCAAGAAATGAGCTGTCTTGGTCAATCTGTCCACAATGACCCAAATGAAATCATGGTGCCGGGAGGTATTGGACAATCCCACGATAAAATCCATGCAAATGTTCTCCCATTTCCAAGATGGTATGGGAAGGGGTTGCAAAAGGGTCTGCTACCTTCAAATGACTGGCCTTGACTCTCTGGCAGGTGTCACATTCGGATATGTACTTGGTAATTTCCCTCTTCATTCTAGTCCACCAGTATAAGGATCTGAGGTCATGATACATCTTATTACTGCCAGGATTCATGGAGAATTTTGAGAGGTGAGCTTCATCCAATATCTTCTTTTTGAGCTCAGGGTCCTTGGGAACAACCAATCGATCTCCAAACCATAGGATTCCTTTGTTGTCCTGCCGGAAGCATTTGTATTTTTCTGCTTTCTGCTTGATCATTTCCTTAATGACCTGAACACCCTTGTCTTCAATCTGTGCCTTGACTATTTGCTCTTGCAATGTGGGCTCCACCGAGATATAATTTAAAGCACCTGAAGAAACAACTTCTAGGTTCAGCTTGCACAACTCATCACACAGGGTGGTGACTTTTGCATCCATGCTCATACAATTGCATTGGGCCTTTCTGCTCAAAGCATCTGCCACAACATTGGCTTTGCCAGGATGGTAATGCACCTCCAAATCATAGTCCTTGATTAGCTCTAACCATCTCCTCTGCCTCATATTAAGATCTGCTTGAGTGAAAATGTATTTGAGGCTCTTATGGTCAGTGTAAATGTTACAATGGGCTCCCATCAAGTAATGTCTCCATGTCTTGAGAGCATGAACCACAGTTGCTAACTCCAGATCATGTGTGGGGTAGTTCTGCTCATGGGGTCTGAGTGCTCGGGAGGCATAAGCAATTACTCTGTTGTCTTGCATTAAGACACATCCCAATCTAGTATCGGAAGCATCGCAATACACTTCAAAGGGCTTGGTGTTGTCAGGTTGAGCTAGCACTGGGGCTGTTGTCAAGTGTTGCCTTAGTGTATGAAAGGCATCCTCACACTTCTGGCTCCAATCATACTTGACTCCCTTCTTCAACAGTTCAGTCATTGGCTTGGCAATTCTGGAGAAATCCGGAATGAATCGTCGATAATACCCATCCAATCCCAGAAAACTCTGAATCTGTCTCACTGTGGTAGGAGGTTTCCAATCCATTACTTCTTGTACCTTCTCAGGATCAACTGATATCCCATCCTGAGAAATTGTGTGACCCAAGAATTTAATTTCCCTCAGCCAGAATTCACATTTAGACAACTTAGCATACAAACGATGATCACGCGGTCACTGAAGCACGATGTGCAGATGTTCAGTATGCTCGTCTTCATTCTTGGAATAGACCAGGATATCATCAATGAAAACCACTACAAATTTGTCCAGCTCTGGCATGAATACTGAGTTCATCAGATACATGAAATAAGCCGGGGCATTGGTCAGCCCAAAAGACATCACCAAGAATTCATAGAGCCCATATCTGCTAGAGAAAGCCGTCTTCGAAATATCACTGGCACAGATCTTGATCTGATGGTAGCCTGAGCGAAGGTCTATCTTGGAGAACACTTTGGCTCCCACCAACTGATCAAACAAAACATCGATGCGGGGCAGCGGGTATTTGTTCTTGATGGTCACCGCATTGAGAGGGCGGTAATCAACACACATTCTCAAACTCTCATCATTTTTCTTCACAAATAAGGTCGGGCATCCCCACGGTGAAGTACTTGGGCGAATGAACCCTTTGTCCAACAACTCTTACAGTTGCTTCTTCAATTCTGCCAATTCTGTTGGAGGCATCCTATAGGGTCTCTTGGATATAGGAGCAGTCCCGGGTTGCAATTCAATCGCGAACTCGATGTCTCTATCAGGTGGCATCCCTCGCAATTCGTCAGGAAAGACATCTGGGTAGTCACAGACTACTGGGATTCTTTCAACCGGTGACTCTATCAGAGTGAAAGCACAAGAATGGGTACAACCCTGATCAGGCAAATATAAAGTAGTCTCGCCATAAGCAGGGGAGCGAATCTCAATGGCCCTTGCTGCTATATCCAATACTGCCTAATGCCTAGATAACCAATCAGTTCCCAATATGATGTCCACACTATCCAATCCTAAGATGAGAAGGGTGGTTCTAATCACAAGACTACCCAATTTTATAGGCACTTGCCTGTTGATTTGATAGGTGGCAACCCTGCCTCCTGGTGTTGAAATTGTAATACCCCCATCGGTGTGGTGAAAAGGTAATTGACACTTGGCACTAAATTTGGCACTGATAAAACTATGTGATGCACCAGAATCAAAAAGAATAATTGCAGGATAATTCAAAACTGAAAAGATACCAGTCATAACGGGTGCTCCCTCTGGAATATCAGCCATGGTTAGAGATGTCAATGGGGAATTCCCCACCGGGTTATAGCATCCCATACCCATCCCCATCATGTTTGATCCATCCCCATACCCATCATGGGTACAAAACTCATCCCATACCCATCCCCATTCGGGTTTCGGGTCCCCAATGGGTCCCCATCCCCAATTAAGGGATAACTAGGTACTAACATGTAGCACAAACAATCTAGATTTCAGACATCACTACATCGGCAAGCACTCATCCATGAACCATGATCCATTCATCCATCCATCAGAAAAGAAATAAATACTTTGGGACCGATAGAAGAAATGGAGAAATGGAGTTTGCTCACCTTCATTGGTCACCATCTGAGTTTGATGGCGCATGAGAATCCATGGTCGTCACCGTCGTCTAGGTAGGGTGTAGCATATGGCTGGTTATTTTAGGGTTTTATTTTTTGCTAGTCTGCTAGTTGCCTTGTCGTGTTGCCTTATTGGGCTGAGGCCTGGTGCGCTGGGCTTGGTGGCCGGCTTGGCCTCAACTCATTCATACAAACACGACAGGTGTACACATATGAAATACACATGGGTAATCGGGTTTGGATTATTGCTTACCAAACCCATACCCGTTTACCCAATGGGTGGAGATTTTGTCCCATATTCATACCCATGGGGACAATTTTCGTCCCATACCCGTACCCTAATAGGGGAATTCCCCACGGGTTGGCGGGTATCGGGTCCCCATTGACATCTCTAGCCATGGTGGTGAAGTTCAGCCTGCCTTGCCTCACTTGCACCTTCTGTCTCTTGCCTTGATTCTGGTTGGCATTCTGTCCCTGCCTCTGCTGGTTTCTGGGGCAATTCTTGGCATAATGTCCGATGTTACCACAAGTGAAACACCTGTTGTCATTGGCCTGACGGTACTGCTGCTGCTGTGGCTGAATGTTCCTCTGAACTGGAAACTGGGTGAGGTTGGGTGCCTGCTGCTGTTGCTGTGGTCGGATCACCCAACGTCCTTGTTGCTGCTGGGGTCCTCTGTTCTGAGTATCAGACACGATCCTGAAGCGTTGTGGCTGACCTGAGGGTCCTGCCACAGGGGTCTTCCTCTTCTTTTCTGCCTGACGAGCTGTGATACAGTCCTCCTGAGAAATGGCCATGTTGACTAACTCATTATAGCTGTTGGCCCTGACTGTGTTGAGACGGTCACGGAGCTTAGTGCTGAGCCCCCTCCTGAACCTGTCCCTCTTTTTCTCGTCGGTGTCTGCATGATATCCCGCATACTGGCACAGGTCATTGAAGGCCTGAGCATACTGTAACACTGTCTGGTTCCCTTGAGTGAGTGCCAAAAACTCGTTGAGCTTGCGGTCCATAATGCCCGCTGGTATATGGTGCCCCCTGAAAGCTGCCTTGAACTCTCTCCATTCCACCTCACGGTCATCTGGCTGCATAGCAAGAAAATGGTCCCACCATGTCCGCGTGGGTCCGCGAAGCTGCTGGGTGGCGAACCTGACCTTAGTCACTTCTGAACAAACTCCATGTAGTAGCGGGAATTTGGATTCCACTACTCTCAACCATACATCAGCATCAAGTGGGTTCTCTGCCCTGGTGAACAATGGTGGTTGGGTACTGAGGAACTCCTGATAAGTGGCTGCCGTGGGGTGACGCTGATGATCACCACCACCATAGTGCTGAGGTGGTGGCTGACGCTGAGCTAGCTGTCTCAAGATCTCATTCTGCTGAGCCATCAGCTCATACAGAGTAGGAGGCGGTGGCGGTGGTGGAGGAACGCACTCATTTTGACCACGACGCGCTCTCCCTGCCATCTGAAAAATCATATATATATATATATATATATTCAATATCACAATTCTGAGGTTCAAGGTTCAATCGTGGTGAAAGAGTCAAAAGGGCGAAACCAATATATTTTTGCATAATTATAAAAGATTCCACATTGTCCAAACTTTTCCCCTTAAATTAAGACTGACAACATTCTCCAACCATGCTTCCAAACGAGTTTATCACGATTACATCAATAGCCCAAAAGACTCAACTCTATCTAGCCTAGTACCCCAAGGGTGCAAAAGCTAAGCTAGCTTCGAGGAGTCCTACCATCACAGACTTCTAACTCTATCCTTGCGACCTAGTGAGCAAATGAGGCAACACTCGACTCGGGGGAAGGTGGTCTCCCTGAGCCAGCAGTGTCCAAACTGGAGGCAGGTTCCTCTCCTTCCTCGATGTCGACATCCTCGTTGGCCTCCATGTCTTGGATCTCCTGGTGGTGCATATCCAGGTGCTGGTTAGCCTCTGCAAGCTGCTGCTGGGTGTTGATCAACTGATCCTCGAGAACCTCGATGGTGTTCTCCCTCGTTCCCACTAGTTCCTCAAGCTCTTAGATCTCATTTGACAGTTGCTCCACTTGTAAGTCCTTTTCCACCATCTCAGTGGACAAGTCAACCACAAGTTCCTCTCTGTTATCCAAAGTGATCTTGGTCGCCTCCAACAATGCCATCAGATGGGACATTGCCTCACCACGCATCACTTGCAGACGATACAGGGCATTCATGCACCACACCGTTAAGTGAGCAGTCTGACCTAGGTAGATACCCCAGATATCCTTGGCATGCTCCACTCGGTCCCTCCACATTGGGTCGTCCTCCTTCTCCGCGGGGAACAAGCCAATGGGGTGAGTGGACAGCTCCAAGGGGTGGAATCCGCAGAAGGTGGTCAGTCCGTGAAGAGCAATCGCCTTGATAGTATCCTCAGCCTAGTATCCAAAAGACTCAGAGTCCAGCGAACGCCAGCCTGGCTGCAGGGGATGAGGCTCTAGGGTCATCCTCACCCTACAGCGGGGCACTCGGTGCTTCTCGAACAACTGCACCGCGTACTGAGGAGGCGTCGTGTAATCAGCTCCCTAAAGTACCTCCCACAAAATACGGGGGAAACCCTCTCGTGCAAGTCCGTCAGTGTGGGACTGTGCATTCCCTTCATCCGAGGATCCGTGAGAAGTCATCTGTGTACGATTAAGCATAAGTAAGGAAAAAGAATTATAAAAAGAAAAAGGGATCACAACTCAGCCTCTCTATAACTACGACAATGGTACTGGGGTACTTAGTTTGCCATCATTTTGTATTAAAGTTCTTACCCAATTATCCATTAGTTTAATTAAGGATGCATGCATGCTCGTCCTGAACGACCTCACGTCAACTTAGAGGGAATAGGGAAGAACTCCCATCCCTTATAGTAGCCGGTAGGGCTTACTCAAATAGCCACCTAGCTACCCCTCTATTGTCCTAAGGCTTCACATCCTAGGTCTATCCTTATCGTCCTGACGATCTATGCAACATTTGTTTCTAACCAGTTTTACCTTGAAAAAGGATGGTGTTTATAGTTTATTGATTCCTCTGTGGTGGTATGAGCTCCGATACCAGCTGTGGCAGAACTGCCCGAATTATTCCAACTTAAGTGCCTAAGTCTCGCCTTAGAGGCTAGACCACACTTAAATGGGAATAACCTGTCAATCCCTCGGATCTAGTCCGACGAGGCCACTGACAGGATCAAGTACCACAGTCTCACTCGATGGTGAGTCACAGAGCAAATACAATAAAGCATAAAACCATACATTAAAGAGGATTAAACTTATTACATCATCATCGGGGTTTTAGCAAAAGTAGTCATCAATGTTCGAAGTGCAGCGGAATAAAACTAACGATAAATGAACAGAGAGATGGGGAAGCCTGTCCCATCACTCCTCATGCTCCTCCTCAGCCGAGGCAGGGTCCCACTCGACAGTCCAACCCGGTGGCAAGATGGACGGCCAAGTCACTCCAGCAACCATGTCCTCCAGAGAACCTGTAAAATTATGCCACAAGCAAGGCTGAGTATACTAATACTCAGCTAGACTTACCCGGTGTGAGGAGTCTACTCCTCTACCTCTAGACATGCAGTTGTTTGGCTGTGGGTTTGGTTGCCAAAAGCACTAGCTGAGTTTATAAATCAAGTTTTAGCTTTGTCAAGTTTTAGTGTGACTCTCTTAAGACTAGATGTGTACTATCTACTCATTCATGGTAGCAAGCAATTTTAGCAATCAACATCTTCTGTCACGTCATCACATTTCCACTTGTTACTCAATGTAGCAGCATGGATCAAGCAGTCTCATTAGTTGCGAGAAGCAAACGATTCGAATCGAGTTTTAAACTTGCAAGGTAAACCTAAACACACGACGTGGCGAGGCACTCCGTCCCCACACACATCAACCGTCCCCATCGATTCCCCGTCAGCAGAGAGGGGCTCAGCACCTTGGCGTACAATGCCTCACTGATCCCGATTGCCGTCGTGCAGTGACCGCACTTGTACCCACCATAACCGGAATGGGAGACCACGTCTCAGGTCGCGTGAGGAGGGCAATCTACTGCCAGGTTCAATCAGGTACTAGGCTTACCGATTTACCATATTTCTCGACATATGTTTAGTACGTTCAAACGCTTGACTCATGGTACCACACCGTAATCCTTATTCAAATTTTTATCTCGTAGGCAACCAATCCCCATGGATTATTGCCCACAATTCAACCTCATTAGGATATGAAAGTGAGTATAACAAATTCCTGACCTCGCGCGAGTGCTAGAAAAATCACTCGACTTCTACCGAGATCCCTAATTAGTAAAGCAGCTACTCGACCTAGCATACTAGTATCCATCACAAAAGGATTCCTGAGATCATGCAACTAGGGTTTCAAACAACTCCTACACTTAAGTGCACATTCAACCCTACAATCATTAAGTGTAGTAAAATAGCATAATAAATAGGTTATGCATAAAACCGGGGCTTGCCTTCCAAAGCTGGGGCAGGCTGATCCTCTGGGGCAGGCTCTGGTGCTAGATCCGGGGCTACCTCCTGAGCAGCTCCTTGCTCCGGCACAAGGATGTACTCTCCGTCAGTGAGGTTGCAATCTATCGAATGCAATGAATAAGAATATGTATGCCATGATTATGCAGGATTTAGTAAACATTATGCTAAGTGAAAGAAAACTAAGTTAGTTTAGTAACTTAGGGTTTCTTGGTCATACGTGGCTCTTAGTGGTGTATGCTTATCAATTTAGGTTTGGGTTTTGTTAGGGATAAGCATAGTGGATTGTATTTCCCTTAGATATTTTAGTGGGCAATAAAAGGGGTTTTGCTGGTTGGGTTAGGGTGACATTAATCTCCACTATTAATTTCCCTTTTTCATTTTCTATTTATGAATTCTAGGGTGGGTTTGAACTACAACAGTGGTTTAACTCTTTCCAAAAATTCTGTGAGAATTGCAGTGGGTTACTAGTTGTTACTGTAATTTGTCCTATAAATTTGAGGTGGTTACTGATTCAGATACTACTTGTGCAAAATTAACAAGGATAAGTTTTAAAAGGGCACTTTACACTATAGCTATGATTTAATTGAGGTTTCTGTACCAAATTTTATTTTTGTCCAGATACATAAGTGATATTAGGCCTTTGTGTTAAAAATCACAGAAAAAGGCATACTGGATATACAGTTGTGAATTTCTAAAGTTTTATGCCAAAAAGGTGCTTATAACAAACTTGTTATTTGAAAAATATCAAACAACAGATTTCATATTTTTCCTATGTTCATAATAACAAAACATTAGTTATCCCAAGGTTTGGGGTGCTTTCTCCTTGGGGTTATTTTTCTAGGGTTTTTCTAAGTTTTCCTTGTTTCCCTAAGATAAAAGGTATCTCATTTATTCTGTACTAAACAAGGGTATAATAAATTTTTCTAGTGAACTATACCGAATAAGTGAACTAACAAAAATGTGGGTGTTCTCTGGTTCTTTATTTAAACCACCTTTAATATTTTCTCTAACTTTAGGCTAAAAATGATTTAAATGGTAAACTCTACCTTAACTGGGGTATAGAGGGGTTTATTATTTTTGTACATGTTAGGAAGTGATCAAGTACTTCTCTAAATTTTCTTAACCCCAGTCAAATAGTGTAACTATTTTTCCTTATTTCTTTTAGCTTTTGACCTGTTAATCATTTAAATCAAAACTCTAAAGTTTTCTGCAACACTTAGGGGTTTTATATTTTTCCTAAGTAGTTTACATTATTTAGGATTTGGCAAAATTGGTTTGACTCGATTTGGGTAAACCAAACTGAAGTTATGAATTTTCCAAGTTCTGTTTGGATTTAAATCAAAATTTTTAAAAGGTTTCCTGGAAAACTACTTTACACCGAAGACCCTGGGTTCCTCCCAAATCAATCCATTCATTTCTACCCCTGCACTAATATTCCCCTGGGTCACTGACAGTGCACAAAACCCTCTGACCTTTCATTCTTCTTCCCCGAGGTCCCTCACCTTATGCAAACAGTACCCGCGGGAAAGAAAAGGGCGGCGCGACTTACTGGCGGTGAGAGAGGTCCTACAAGGGGCGGGGTTGGCTTCGGGAGGTCCTGGCGGTCACAGTGAGGTACGGCTCGACGGCGGTGGTGGCCAGAATCGGCCGGACCACGTGCGCAGGCGGGTGATCTCGTCGGCGGCGAGTACTCCGGCTTAACCACGGCGATCTAGTTCAATCAAACGGCACGATGAGCTCCACAGGGTGACGTAGAGGCTATGTGCACAAGGAATCGAAGAATGGGGCAGAGATTTACCCGGTCTACGTTCACCGGTGGTCGGGTGAAGTCCGGCGACCATGGACTGGCTTCTCCGGCGAAGCAAAGTCCGATTCCTTGCTTGGGGAGCTTCACCGAGGCGTGCACGGTCTCTTCCGATGGTCGGGCGTGGCTGGGAAGGGCTCTGCTGGCCGGTCTACGGTGGCGGGGGATCGGGTGGCTGCGGGCACGCGGTTTGCAGGGCAACGCCGGTGGTTTCTGGCTCCGGTGAGGTCGAGCGTGCGCGGAGCAGTACGATCGACGCCTGAGGGGGCTTTATAGGCGCGGGCGCGAGCAGGGGACACGGGCACGGCTCAGCGCGGCGCGGGGCACGCGGGGTCGGGCGCTGGGCGTGCTCTGGCGCGCTCAGAGCGCGTCGAACACGTGGAAGTGTTCTTCTGCCCGTGTTCAACAGCTCGCCGAGATCGCAAGCGTGCGAATCTTGGCAAAAATTAGGCGCATGCCTCCTCCTGGCACCTAGGGCTGTCTCTTGTATGTGAGTCCCCATGGCAGATATGCCCTAGGTAGGGAGATATGCGGACGCCAAATCTGGTTTGTCCCTCTGCCCACCTCGCGACAAAGCCATGCCAAATCATGTCAAACGTATTGAGCTCGGTTTCAACTTTTTCTAGTGGGTGCCTTAGGTGGTATGACACATTTTTGGTATACAACTCAAGCGGTTTTGGTGCCATTTACTAAGTGAACACGGTGGATCTTTAGATTAGGTTCAAAATTTGACTTAGAAAGAATTAGAGAGCTCTAGCTCTCTCTCCACTTAAGGAATGGATTTGGGGTTCTTTAAGGGGTCTTTTTGCAATGTTTCCTCCCTGTATTTTGTAGATTATAATGTTACTTAAACTTTGGCTAAAGGTTAACTCATGATTTGCACATTTGCTTAACCTCCCCCCTATATCAGGGTTTTGGGAGTTAAGAGCTTAAGAAGGGTCTAGGGTTTATTCTTCTCTTGCCCAAGGTGATAATTGCATAAATGCTTGGGTAGTGCTTTTGGTCATTAACATTTCTTGGTTAATAAATGGTTCCCAAGGTGTTATGCTCTTCTTCTCAAGCCTCTCCCACATGTGATCACAGTCATTAGCTCATAAATGTGCCATGGCCATGGTAACACCTGGGGTGTTACACGCGCGGGGGCGTACGGCCGAAGCCTTGGCTGACTTTATAGGCGCGGGCATGGGCAGGGGACACAGGCGGGGCTTGGTGCGGCGCGGGGCGCGCGGGGTCGGGCGTTGGGCGTGCTATGGCGCGTCCAGGGCGCGTCGAACACGTGGAGGTGTTCTTCTGCCCATGTTCAAAAGCTTGCCGAGATCGCAAACGTGCGAATCTTGGCAAAAATCCGGCGCAGGCCTCCTCCTGGCACCTAGGGCTGTCTATTGTATGTGAGTTCCAATGGCAGATATGCCCTAGGTAGGGAGATTTGCGGACGCCAAATCTGGCTTGTCTCACTGTCCACTCCGCGACTTAAGTGATGCCAAATCAAGTCAAACGAATTTGGCTCGGATTCAAATTTTTCTAGTGGGTGCCTTAGGTGGTTTGGCACCTTTTTGGTATTCAGACCAAGTGGTTTTGGCGCCATTTACTAAGTGAACACGTTTAATCTTTAGATTAGGGTTAAATTTTGACTTAGAGAAGATTAGAGAGCTTTAGTGTGCTTTCCACTTAAAGAATGGATTTGGGGTCTTTAAGGGGCCTTTTTGTAATGTTTCCCCTCTGAATTTTGTAGATTATAATGTTACTTGAACTTTGGTTAAGGGTTAACTCATGATTTGCACATTTGTTTAACCTTTCCCTTAAACCAGGGTTTTGGGAGTTAAGGGCTCAAGAAGGGTCTAGGGTTTAATCCTCTCTTGCCCAAGGTGATTATTGCATAAATGCTTGGGTAATGCTTTTGTCCTTAACATTTCTTAGCTAACTCATGCTTCCAAGGTCTTAGGTGCTCCTTCTCCTCCAATTAGCAACATGTGATAACAAGTCATCAGTGCAAGTATGAAGCCAGTGTCTTGGTAACACCTGAGGTGTTACAACCCTCCCCCCTTAAAGGAATCTCGCCCCGAGATTTTGGGTAGGGATCCTTAAGGGGGTACCAAGAAGGTGTGTTGGTGTGTTGCATTTTTCCTTTAGCCAAGTTTCTCTATTTAACTGCTCTTTGAATGTCATTCTCTTTGCAACTTCAGAAGGAAGTCCTTTTAAAGTTATTTTCAAAGCTTACTATACCTTTAACATCTAAGTTTTTCTTATATTTAGATTCAAAGGGCAGGTGGGGGTGGGGTTTTTGGATTACATACCGACTCCTTTGGGCAGAAAGTCAGGGAAGCGAGAACGTAGAAAATCCTCAGTCTCCCACGTAGCCTCTTCTACTGAATGGTGACTCCACTGAACCTTATACATCCTGATCGACCTTGCCCGTGTTGATCTCTCCTTTTGATCCAATACCTTGACGGGGTGCTCTTGATAGGACAAGTCTGGTTCTATCTCCAATTCTGGTTCAGGTAGCACTTCTGTGGGCAAGCGGACACACTTTCGTAGCTGAGATACGTGGAACACATCATGAACTGCTGACATATGGGGTGGCAACTTCAATTGATATGCTATAGGCCCACAAGTTTCTATGATCTCATAGGGTCCAATGTAGCGAGGAGTTAACTTGCCCTTGATTCCAAATCTCTGAACACCTTTGGTGGGTGACACCATAAGATAAACGTGATCTCCCACATCAAACTGTAGAGGCTTCCTCCTCTTGTCATGATAGCTCTTTTGCCTGGCCTGAGCAGCCTCTAAGTTCCTCTTAATGATTCTGACTTTCTCCTCTGCTTCTAGTACCAAGTCAGGTCCAAATATTTCCCTCTCTCCAGCTTGTGACCAATTTAGTGGTGTCCTACACCTTCTCCCATACAAGGCTTCGAAAGGTGCCATCTTTAAACTGGACTGGTAGCTGTTATTATAAGAGAACTCTGCCAATGAAAGACACTTATCCCATTCCTTCCCATAGTCTAACACACATGCCCTCAACATGTCTTCCAAAATCTGATTCACCCTTTCTGTCTAACCATCTGTTTGAGGATGGTATGTTGAGCTTCTTATTACATGGGTCCCAAGTGATTCTTGCAGTTGCTCCCAGAAACATGCTACAAACGGTGCTCCTCTCTCAGATACAATAGTCCTTGGTATTCCATGCAAGCGAACTATCTGGTCAATGTAGATTTCTACATACTTCTCTGCCCTGTGGGTGGTATGTACTGGCAAGAAATGAGCTGTCTTAGTCAATCTATCCACAATGACCGAAATAGAGTCGTGGTGCCGGGAGGTATTGGGCAATCCTAAAATGAAATCCATGCAAATATCCTCCCATTTCCAAGATGGTATGGGAAGGGGCTGTAAAGTGCCTGCCACCTTCAAATGACTGGCCTTAACTCTCTGGCAAGTGTCGCACTCAGATATATACTTAGCAATTTCCCTTTTCATCCTGGTCCACCAGTACAAAAATCTGAGATCATGATACATCTTGATACTGCCGGGACACATGGAGAATTTGGAAAGGTGAGTTTCATCCAATATTTTCCTTCTAAGCTCGGGGTTCTTGGGAACAACCAATTGGTCTCCAAACCATAGAATTTCTTTGCTGTCCTAACGGAAGCATTTGTATTTGTCGACCTTTTGTTTGATCATTTCCTTAATGACTTGAACACCCTTGTCACCAATCTATGCCATGACTATTTTCTCATGTAGGGTGGGCTCCACCGAAATATAACTTAAAGCACCGGAGGAAACAACTTCTATGTTTAGCTTGCACAACTCATCACACAGGGTGGTGATTTTTGCATCCATACTCACACAGTTGCACTGGGCCTTCCGGCTTAAGGCATCTGCCACAACATTGGCTTTGCCAGGATGGTAATGCACTTCCAAATCATAGTCCTTGATGAGTTCCAACCATCTTCTCTGCCTCATATTAAGATCAGCCTGAGTGAAAATATATTTGAGACTCTTATGGTCAGTGTAGATATTACAATGAGTTCCCATCAAGTAATGTCTCCAAATCTTGAGATCATGTGTGGGGTAGTTCTGCTCATGGGGTTTGAGTGCTCGGGAGGCATAAGCAATGACTCTGTTGTCTTGCATCAAGACACATCCCAATCCAGTATCGGAAGCCTCACAATAAACCTCAAAGGGTTTGGTGTTGTCAGGCTGAGCTAGCACAGGTGCTGTTGTCAAATGTTGCCTTAGTGTATGAAAGACATCCTCACATTTTTGGCTCCATTCATACTTGACTCCTTTCTTTAACAATTCAGTCATTGGCTTGGCAATCCTAGAGAAATTTGGAATAAATCACCGATAATACCCTGCCAATCCCAGAAAACTCTGAATCTACCACACAGTGGTAGGAGGTTTCCGATTCATCACTTCTTGCACCTTCTCTGGATCAACTGATACCCCATTCTGAGAAATGGTATGACCCAGAAATTTTATCTCCTTCAGCCAGAAATCACATTTGGACAGCTTAGCATATAGACGATGATCGCGCAGTCGCTGAAGTATGATGTGTAGATGCTCAGTATGCTCATCTTCATTTTTGGAGTAAACTAGAATGGCATCAATAAAGACCACCACAAACTTGTCCAGCTCTGGCATGAACACTGAGTTCATCAAATACATGAAATAAGCCGGGGCATTGGTCAGCCCGAAAGACATCACCAAGTACTCATAAAGCCCATATATGGTAGTGAAAGGGAAATGTGCCCTTGGGCCATTTCTAAGTATTTTGGTGATTTAGTGTCCAACACAAGTGTTTAAGTGTAAAATGGTGGACAAAGTACAAATCAAGGATAAAGGTATGTTTCTCAGACTTAGTATATTGTTTATGGACTAATATATTGTGTCTAAGTGCTGGAAACAGGAAAAATCGAATTGGAATTGTCTTGGCTCGAGCAGCCAAGACTCTGCTGAGTCTGGGAGCACCGGACTGTCCGGTGGTGCACCGGACAGTGTCCGGTGCGCCAGGCTGGCTCGAGCGAAGTGGCCACTCTCGGCAATTCGCCGACGACGTACAGCTAAAATTCACCGGACTGTTCGGTGTGCACCGGACTGTCCGGTGAGCCAACGGTCGGCCGCAGAATCCGCGCGCGACACGTGGCCGAGCCAACGGTCGGAAGGGGGCACCGGACTGTCCGGTGTGCATCGGACATGTCCGGTGCGCTAACGGCTCCAAGGCCGCCAACGGTCGGCTTCACCATTTAAGGAAGGAAATCGGGCACCGGACATTGTCTGGTGTGCACCGGACTGTCCGGTGCGCCAGTCGACAGAAGGCAAGATCAGCCTTCCTAGATTGCTCTCAACGGCTCCTAGCTGCCTTGGGGCTATAAAAGGGACCCCTAGGCGCATGGAGGAGTACAACAAGTATACTCAAAGCAATTCTAAGCACCGAGACTTCGATTCCACGCATTTCTCTCTTTGTGATAGCATCTAGAGCTCTAGTTGAGTTGGAAACTCATTGGGTTGTGTTGCAAGCTCTTGTTGCGACTTGTGTGCGTGTTGTTGCTCTGACTTTTGAGTCTTGTGTGCGTTGCTCATCCCTCCCTTACTCCGTGTTTCTTTGTGAACTTCAAGTGTAAGGGCGAGAGGCTCCAAGTTGTGGAGATTCCTCGCAAACGGGAGAAAGAAAAGCAAAGCAAAACACCGTGGTATTCAAGTGGGTCTTTGGACCGCTTGAGAGGGGTTGATTGCAACCCTCGTCCGTTGGGACGCCACAACGTGGAATAGGCAAGCGTTGGTCTTGGCCGAACCACGGGATAACCACTGTGCCATCTCTGTGATTGATATCTTTGTGGCTATTGTGTTTTGTTGAGACTCTACTCTAGCCACTTGGCAATTATTGTGCTAACCTTAACCAAGTTTTGTGGCTTGAGTTTTAAGTTTTACAGGATCACCTATTCACCCCCCCCCTCTAGGTGCTCTCAATTGGTATCAGAGTCGTTCTCTTCACAAAGGGACTAACCGCCCGAAGAGATGGATCCTAAGGGGAAGGGTATCGTGATCAACGATAAAGAGAAGGAGTCTTTCGTCAACGAGCCAAAGGATGACAAGCCTACCGACTCGGGCTCGGGTCATAGACGTAAAGATGGGAAGAAGAAGAAGACAAGGCGCATTAAGGAGATCGTCTACTACGACGACAGTGATGAGTCTACTTCTTCCCACAAGGACAACGACGACAACGACTACGACAAACGAAAGACGGTTAACTCGAACTTTTCTTTCGATTATTCGCGTATTCCTCAAACTGCAAATGCTCATTTATTATCTATTCCACTTGGTAAACCTCCTCATTTTGATGGAGAGGACTACGGATTTTGGAGCCATAAAATGCGTAGTCACCTATTCTCTCTCCATCCTAGTATATGGGAGATTGTAGAGAGTGGAATGCACTTTGTTAGTACGGATAGTCCTGTGTTCATTAATGAGCAAATACATAAGAATGCACAAGCTACTACTGTTCTTCTAGCTTCCTTGTGCAGGGATGAATACCACAAAGTGAGCAGCTTGGATAACGCCAAGCAAATATGGGACACCCTCAAGATTTCTCACGAGGGGAACGACGTCACCTTGCTCACCAAAATGGAGTTGGTGGAGGGCGAGCTTGGACGGTTCGCGATGATAAGGGGCGAGGAGCCAACTCAAACATACAACCGGCTTAAGACCCTTATCAACAAAATAAGGAGCTACGGAAGCACGCGATGGACGGACCACGACGTCGTCCGACTGATGCTAAGGTCCTTTACCGTTCTTGATCCTCATTTGGTGAATAATATTCGTGAAAATCCCAGGTACACCAAAATGTCGCCCGAAGAAGTCCTTGGAAAATTCGTGAGCGGGCGAATGATGATCAAGGAGGCGAGGTACGTGGACGACGCCTTGAATGGTCCGATCAACGAGCCGCAACCCCTTGCTCTCAAGGCAACAAGAAGCAAGGAGGCGCTACCTAGCAAGGTGGCACAAATTGAGGCGGCCGGACTTAATGATGAAGAGATTGCCCTCATCATAAAGAGATTCAAGACGGCGCTAAAGGGTCGCAAGGGGCAGCCAAGCAAGACCAAGACAAAGGGGAAGCGCTCATGCTTCAAATGTGGTAAGCTTGGTCATTTCATTGCTAACTGTCCCGATAATGATATTGATCAGGACCAAGGGAACAAGAGGGAGAAGAAGAAGAATTATAAGAAGGCAAAGGGCGAGGCACATCTTGGCAAGGAGTGGGATTCGGATTGCTCTTCGTCCGACTCCGACAATGAAGGACTCGCCGCCACCGCCTTCAACAAGTCATCCCTCTTTCCCAACGAGCGTCACACATGCCTTATGGCAAGGGAGAAGAAGGTATGTACTCGAAACTCTACTTATGCTTCTTCAAGTGAGGACGAATCTAGTGATGAGGATGAAATAGATTACTCTAGCTTTTTCAAGGGATTGGATAGAAATAAAATTGATAAAATCAATGAATTGATTGATGTCTTGAATGAAAATGATAGGCTTTTAGAAAAGCAAGAGGATTTGTTATATGATGAACATGATAAATTTGTAGAGGCACAAAAATCCTATGCTTTAGAAGTTAAAAGAAATGAAATGCTTTCTTATGAACTATCTACTTGTCATGAAACCATTTCTACTTTACAAGGTGTTAACAATGATTTAAATGCTAAATTAGAAGTAGCAAATAAATCTAACTCTTGTGAAGAACATGTTATAATTTGTACTAGGTGTAAGGATTTTGATATTGATGCTTGTAGTAAACACCTAGTTGCAATTTCTAGATTAAATGATGAAGTAGCTAGTCTTAATGACCAACTTAAGACTAGCAAAAGTGATTTCGATAAGCTAAAATTTGCAAGGGATGCCTACACGATTGGTAGACACCCCTCAATTAAGGATGGACTTGGCTTTAAGAGGGAAGCCAAGGACTTAACAAGCCATAAGGCTCCCATCTCCACCTAGGAGAAAGGGAAGGCCCCTATGGCTAGTAGTGCTAAAAAGAACCATGCTTTTATGTATCATGACAAGAGACAATATAGAAATGCTTATAGAAGTTATAATGCATATGATGCTTTTGATTCTCATGCCATGTTTGCTTCTAGTTCTTCCTATGTGCATGATAGAAATGTTGGTAGGAAAAATGTTGTTCACAATATGCCTAGGAGAAATGTTGCTAATGTTCATAGGAAAATTAATGAGCCATCTACAATTTATCATGCTTTAAATGCTTCTTTTGCTATTTGTAGAAAAGATAGGAAGATAGTTGCTAGGAAATTAGGAGCAAAGTGCAAGGGTGATAAAACTTGCATTTGGGTCCCTAAGGCAATTGTAACTAACCTTGTAGGACCCAACAAGAGTTGGGTACCTAAGACCCAAGCCTAAATTTGCCTTGCAGGTTTATGCATCCGGGGGTTCAAGCTGGATTATCGACAGCGGATGCACAAACCATATGACGGGGCAGAAGAAGATGTTCACCTCCTACGTCAAGAATAAGGATTCCCAAGATTCAATCATATTCGGTGATGGGAACCAAGGCAAGGTGAAAGGTTTAGGCAAGATTGCAATATCAAATGAGCATTCTATCTCTAATGTGTTTTTAGTTGAGAGTCTTGGATATAATTTACTATCTGTTAGTCAATTATGTAATATGGGATATAATTGTTTATTTACAAATGTAGATGTGTCTGTCTTTAGAAGATGTGATGGTTCACTAGCTTTTAAGGGTGTACTAGACAGGAAACTTTATTTGGTTGATTTTGCAAAAAAAGAGGCCGGTCTAGATGCATGCTTAATGGCTAAGACTTGCATGGGCTGGCTATGGCATCGCCGCTTAGCACATGTGGGGATGAAGAACCTCCACAAGCTTCTAAAGGGAGAACACGTGATAGGTCTAACCAATGTTCATTTCGAAAAAGATAGACCTTGTGCAGCTTGTCAAGCAGGTAAACAAGTGGGAGGAGCACATCACAGCAAGAATGTGATGACCACATCAAGACCTCTGGAGCTGCTGCATATGGACCTCTTCGGACCTGTCGCCTATCTGAGCATAGGAGGAAGTAAGTATGGTCTAGTTATTGTTGATGACTTTTCCCGCTTCACTTGGGTGTTCTTTTTGCAGGATAAGTCTGAAACCCAAGGGACCCTCAAGCGTTTACTAAGGAGAGCTCAAAATGAGTTTGAGCTCAAGGTGAAGAAGATAAGGAGCGACAATGGGTCCGAATTCAAGAATCTTCAAGTGGAAGAGTTCCTTGAGGAGGAGGGGATCAAGCACGAGTTCTCCGCTCCCTACACACCTCAGCAAAATGGTGTGGTAGAGAGGAAGAACAGGACGCTCATTGATATGGCGAGGACTATGCTTGGAGAGTTCAAGACCCCCGAGCGTTTTTGGTCGGAAGCCGTGAACACGGCTTGCCACGCCATCAACAGGGTCTACCTTCACCGCCTCCTCAAGAAGACTTCATACGAGCTGCTAACTGGTAACAAACCCAATGTATCGTACTTTCGTGTATTTGGGAGTAAATGCTACATTCTAGTGAAGAAGGGTAGGAATTCCAAATTTGCTCCCAAAGCTGTAGAAGGGTTTTTATTAGGTTATGATTCAAATACAAAGGTGTATAGGGTCTTCAACAAATCATCGGGTTTGGTTGAAGTCTCTAGCGACGTTGTATTTGATGAGACTAATGGCTCTCCAAGAGAGCAAGTTGTTGATCTTGATGATGTAGATGAAGAAGACGTTCCAACGGCCGCAATACGCACCATGGCGATTGGAGATGTACGGCCTCAGGAACATTTGGAGCAAGATCAACCGTCTTCCTCAACTATGGTGCATCTCCCAACCCAAGATGACGAACAGGTACCTCAAGTGGAGGCGCATGATCAAGGGGGAGCACAGGATGTTCAAGTTGAAGAGGAAGAAGCACCTCAGGCACCTCCAACCCAAGTTCGAGCGACGATCCAAAGGGATCATCCCGTCGACCAAATATTGGGTGATATTAGCAAGGGAGTAACTACTCGTTCAAGATTAGTTAATTTTTGCGAGCATTACTCTTTTGTCTCTTCTATTGAGCCTTTCAGGGTAGAAGAGGCCTTGCTAGATCCGGACTGGGTGTTGGCCATGCAGGAGGAACTCAACAATTTCAAGCGCAATGAAGTTTGGACACTGGTGCCTCGCCCCAAGCAAAATGTTGTGGGAACCAAGTGGGTGTTCCGCAACAAATAGGACGAGCACGGGGTGGTGACAAGGAACAAGGCTCGACTTGTGGCAAAAGGTTATGCCCAAGTCGCAGGTTTGGACTTTGAGGAGACTTTTGCTCCTGTGGCTAGGCTAGAATCAATTCGTATCTTGCTAGCATATGCCGCTCACCATTCTTTCAGGTTGTACCAAATGAATGTGAAGAGCGCTTTCCTCAACGGGCCGATCAAGGAGGAGGTGTATGTGGAGCAACCCCCTGGCTTCGAGGATGAATGGTACCCCGACCACGTGTGTAAGCTCTCTAAGGCGCTCTATGGACTTAAGCAAGCCCCAAGAGCATGGTATGAATGCATTAGAGACTTTTTAATTGCTAATGCTTTCAAGGTTGGGAAAGCCGATCCAACTCTTTTTACTAAGACTTGCGATGGTGATCTTTTTGTGTGCCAAATTTATGTCGATGACATAATATTTGGTTCTACTAATCAAAAGTCTTGTGAAGAGTTTAGCAGGGTTATGACGCAGAAATTCGAGATGTCGATGATGGGCGAGTTGAACTACTTCCTTGGCTTCCAAGTGAAGAAACTCAAGGACGGCACCTTCATCTCCCAAACGAAGTACACGCAAGATTTGCTAAAGCGGTTTGGAATGAAGGACGCCAAGCCCGCAAAGACGCCGATGGGAACCGACGGACACACCGACCTCAACAAAGGTGGTAAGTCCGTTGATCAAAAAGCATACCGGTCAATGATAGGGTCTTTACTTTATCTTTGTGCTAGTAGACCGGATATTATGCTTAGCGTATGCATGTGTGCTAGATTTCAATCCGATCCTAAGGAGTGTCACTTAGTGGCAGTGAAGCGAATTCTTAGATATTTAGTCGCTACGCCTTGCTTCGGGATCTGGTATCCTAAGGGGTCTAACTTTGACTTAATTGGATACTCAGATTCCGACTATGCTGGATGTAAGGTCGATAGGAAGAGTACATCGGGGACGTGCCAATTCTTAGGAAGGTCCCTGGTGTCGTGGAACTCTAAGAAACAAACCTCTGTTGCCCTATCCACCGCTGAGGCCGAGTATGTTGCCGCAGGACAGTGTTGCGCGCAACTACTTTGGATGAGGCAAACCCTCCGGGACTTTGGCTACAATCTGAGCAAAGTCCCACTCCTATGTGATAATGAGAGTGCTATCCGCAAGGCGGAAAATCCTGTTGAGCACAGCCGCACAAAGCACATTGACATCCGGCATCACTTTCTGAGAGACCACCAGCAAAAGGGAGATATCGAAGTGTTTCATGTTAGCACCGAGAACCAGCTAGCTGATATCTTTACCAAACCTCTAGATGAGAAGACCTTTTGCAGGTTGCGTAGTGAGCTAAATGTCTTAGATTCGCGGAACCTGGATTGACTTATAGCATACATGTGTTTATGCCTTTGATCATGTTCCCTATGCATTTTGTTGTTTAGTTATGGTGCTCAAGTTGTACAAACACTCCCTGGACCTCACAAGTCCGTTGCAAAGTGATGCACATATTTAGGGGGAGATGTGTTACAACTTGCCCTTTGAGACTAACCATGTGCTTGAGTTTGCTTGTTTTAGTCTCAAAGGAAGTTTGAAAGGGAAAAGATGGACTTGGACCATAAAAGACTTCCACTGCACTCCGATGAGAGGGTAACTTATTCCAAGTTCATCTCATGTACTCTTATTGCCTTTGTATTCTTATTGAAGATTTTGGTGAGGCAATGGGGTTCTTGGGCCAAGATTGATCCCGTTTTGGTGTTTGATGCCAAAGGGGGAGAAAATAAAGGCCAAAGCGATAAATGGATCAGCTACCACTTGAGATATTTTGAAAATAGTAGAATAGAGTTTTTTTGTTTGCAAAACTCTTTTATTGTCTATCCTGTCAAAAGTTGGCTTCTTGTGGGGAGAAATGCTGATTATGGGAAAAAGGGGGAGTTTTTGGAATCTTGAATCAAATACTCTTGAAATGACTCTCTTTATGCCTTAACATGTGTGTTTTACGTAGAGATAGAAATTTGAGTTTTGATTTGCAAAAACAAACCAAGTGGTGGCAAAGGATGATCCATATATGCCAAAATTGAACCAAAACAATTTTGAGTTCTTGTTTGAAATGATTTTGTATTTGTTCTACTTGCTTTATGTTGTGTTGGCATAAATCACCAAAAAGGGGGAGATTGAAAGGGAAATGTGCCCTTGGGCCATTTCTAAGTATTTTGGTGATTTAGTGTCCAACACAAGTGTTTAAGTGTAAAATGGTGGACAAAGTACAAATCAAGGATAAAGGTATGTTTCTCAGACTTAGTATATTGTTTATGGACTAATATATTGTGTCTAAGTGCTGGAAACAGGAAAAATCGAATTGGAATTGTCTTGGCTCGAGCAGCCAAGACTCTGCTGAGTCTGGGAGCACCGGACTGTCCGGTGGTGCACCGGACAGTGTCCGGTGGTGCACCGGACAGTGTCCGGTGCACCAGGCTGGCTCGAGCGAAGTGGCCGCTCTCGGGAATTCGCCGACGACGTACGACTAAAATTCACCGGACTGTCCGGTGTGCATTGGACTGTCCGGTGAGCCAACGGTCGGCCGAGCCAACGGTCGGCCGCGGAATCCGCGCGCGACACGTGGCCGAGCCAACGGTCGGAAGGGGGCACCGGACTGTCCGGTGTGCACCGGACATGTCCGGTGCGCCAACGGCTCCAAGGCCGCCAACGGTCGGCTTCGCCATTTAAGGAAGGAAATCGGGCACCGGACACTGTCCGGTGTGCACCGGACTGTCCGGTGCGCCAGTCGACAGAAGGCAAGATCAGCCTTCCTAGATTGCTCTCAATGGCTCCTAGCTGCCTTGGGGCTATAAAAGGGACCCCTAGGCGCATGGAGGAGTACAACAAGTATACTCAAAGCAATTCTAAGCACCGAGACTTCGATTCCACGCATTTCTCTCTTTGTGATAGCATCTAGAGCTCTAGTTGAGTTGGAAACTCATTGGGTTGTGTTGCGAGCTCTTGTTGCGACTTGTGTGCGTGTTGTTGCTCTGACTTTTGAGTCTTGTGTGCGTTGCTCATCCCTCCCTTACTCCGTGTTTCTTTGTGAACTTCAAGTGTAAGGGCGAGAGGCTCCAAGTTGTGGAGATTCCTCGCAAACGGGAGAAAGAAAAGCAAAGCAAAACACCGTGGTATTCAAGTGGGTCTTTGGACCGCTTGAGAGGGGTTGATTGCAACCCTCGTCCGTTGGGACGCCACAACGTGGAATAGGCAAGCGTTGGTCTTGGCCGAACCACGGGATAACCATTGTGCCATCTCTGTGATTGATATCTTTGTGGCTATTGTGTTTTGTTGAGACTCTACTCTAGCCACTTGGCAATTATTGTGCTAACCTTAGCCAAGTTTTGTGGCTTGAGTTTTAAGTTTTACAGGATCACCTATTCACCCCCCCTCTAGGTGCTCTCAGGTAGAGAAAGCCGTCTTCGGAATATCACTGGCCCTGATCTTGATCTGATGGTAGCCAGAGCGAAGGTCTATCTTGGAGAATACTTTTGCTCCCACCAACTGATCAAACAATACATCAATGCGGGCAATGGATACTTATTCTTGATGGTAACCGCATTGAGAGGGCGGTAATCGACACACAATCTCAGACTCTCATCCTTCTTCTTTACGAACAAGGCTGGACATCCCCATGGTGAAGTACTTGGGTGAATGAACCCCTTGTCCAGCAAGTCTTGTAACTGCTTTTTCAATTCTGCCAACTCCGCTGGAGGCATCCTATAGGGTCTCTTGGATATAGGGGCAGTTCCGGGTTGCAACTCAATTGCGAACTCTATGCACCAGATAACTTAACATGATCCGTCCGAGTGTCCCAAGGACCCCGGATAAACCACTTACAACCAGGATCGCAAGATTAAGTAAACACAAATCACACACCAACATTTTGCAGCGGAATTTCTTTATTACAAAAAGTTACAAGCTACAACAAATTTACATTATATTTATCGGAGTGGTTACAAAAGTGGTTCAAAGCAATAAACTTTGAAATGTTATAAATTATTTATAAGTTTGAAATATATGCTAGCTCAATGACGATCCTCAACAAGAAGTATAAAAGAGCTACTTTAACCTATAAGAGGGTCATGCCCACCGGCGCTTAGCACCATCCACAGCAGCACAAATATAGTACCTGCAACAACATGGGTTCGAAAACCCTGAGTACGAAGTGTACTTTCGCAAGTCTTACCCATATAAGGAAAAAGACTCTCAAGAATATGTTGGCTTTTAGGAATCAAGGTAAAGTTTAACAAGATTCAAAGACTCTTTTGCAAAAAAGCTTACTATGAGTGGATCTTTAAGAATTTATTTTACTTGTCAGGTTAAGTAAAGTTACCTGCATCTAGAGTTCTTTCTATCCTAGATCAAACACTTGGCCTACACTAGCTGTCTTTTATCATCCCTTCAGTTCACTGGATTGCTATGTGTATGGCAGTGACCAAGTCTTCATGTCCGAGAAGTAACAGTGATCCAAATCGATTAATACCCAGCTGGGGATCTCCACCACACGACATATGTAGCACTTAACCCTTACATATGTCAACTCGCCACCGGGTTTCTCAAGACCAGAATGGGTTCACACCAACCGAGAGCACAGATACACCACTGTCTAGCCTCTTGCCACGGAGGGTACACGCTACTCTCGCCATCTCTCCACTCCCACTGCGTGGTGGCCTTTCTGGTATTGGTCCAACCGAGCCAAAGCTTACCCATGACGAGGCATGTGGCCAGTTAAAAGGTTCTCAATCATCAAGCCTACAACAGTTCGGTCCTTAAGCGACTGAGACGGATACACTACACCGAGGCCCTGATGGATTCACCGTCACAAGTCTTTTCTTTGTAAAAATCCCCATCCAGTGTGAAGCATCACCTTTTGTTTTAAAACAAAACATTTTGTTTTTCTAAAGCAAGGCTAAGCATCAGAAAACTTGTTTGAATAAATCAGGTAACAAGGAATGGTAACCAATTTTCCAAGGAAGGGAATGCATCAATTGTTTAGCACACAACTCCTATCACCTAATGCATCATACAAGGTGATAAAGATTTTAAAATAACAAGGAAAGAGGTAAATGCGCCGGGGCTTGCCTAGAATAACACTAGGTCAGTGTTGGTTAGATGACGATCACTTGACATCCAGCCTTTTGTGTTGGCACTTGTTCAGTCTATCCATCTTCAGGTTGATCCACCAGCATTACCATGCAAAGAAGCCCACGCTTAACAACATCTTGTGGTCTACTCAGCTCTGGTCCTCCACATCACGTGATCACTTAACGTACCTAAATAATATGTGTAATGCACATGAATGGGAACAAGGAAGAGTAACACAAGATATTATGATGCTACGCAATATAGAATTAAGTACTTAATGATGAGGCATTATAACACTTCATCAGCAAATACTAGTTATCGACATAGGACCAAGCGCAATAATCACGCTTCTCTATCTCATCCGGATCTAGCTCAACATCAAACAATAATTTATCACAAGATCTATGCTTTACTTTGCTAAAGCATAACACCGAAGGCTAACAATACTTAAACGCAACAACCATGGATACCTATAACTTAAGGTGACGAATAGAAATACTTTAACTAAATTTTAGAATTACTAATCTAGATTATTAGGAATGGCACATCAACTAAATCAAGCAACAAATAGGTTTATACAACCCAACACAACGATCATGTTCTCCAACTTACTCGAACCTAATCCGAACATTAAGAAACATTAAATAAGACAAAAGTTCTATAGTTTTCAACTAGAGTATACTACCAAAAATATACTCAATTAAATTCACCGCTATCGACTCCTAAGAGTAACATATGGATAGACAGACTAACACAGTTAACCCAATTAGTCTAGACAGAACTTATCGGCTAATTAATTAAATGCTAAACTTATCCCCCACATTATTAATTTTACTACATCGCTCACAAAGAACTATTTTAATTTTATTTCACACCATTCAAATTTATTTAATCTATCTAACAATTCGGCTAACAGGAATAGCAAAAATGCGCGCCATTATTAAGTTCTGCTTGAATCCACTACATTGATTAACGAATACTAATTCGGGCTTTTTGTCGATCACACACTAAATATCGCACTAATTTGGTTCTTCGCCAGCTTACTCCAACTAAACCCGCAAACCACTACCAGGAGCTTACGCTAACGAACAATTAAACCATCGCCACAGACACTCACCATATCACTGTGCACACTAAGACATTTCGTCGTATGACAAATATAACTACGACACATAAGCTTACAACGGGATAATCATCGCGACCAACCTAGGTAGCCAATCCATCTAACGACTCGACCATAGTGCGACTCGGTATTAACAAAAGCGACGACGTTCACTGTTTCCCCCAAATCGCCGAACACCTATTGAGCGTCACACGAAATCACACTATCTTCACTAGCTAGCTTCTTTCACTAATCACACCACTGCAATTTACGTGTACGTCACCGACCCACATGGATAGCGCAAGCATACCAAACTGATGAGAAATATTAAAATGAAGAGCGAGAGTGACGATAGTTCACCAATAATTTAATTTGTCTCGAAGGCCATGAACACAACCATGATTTCTGATCTCGCCATTACTTCGAGCACGTGGTGAGCACCACGCGGACTTCACTACCTTCTCCATCCACATCGAGGATTTTCCGGCTGCGTACTGATTTGTTTCCTTCTACGCCTAATCTTCTCGGATTTTTGGCATGAACACAAGTTGTAGACGTTATGTAGGAGCCGGCATCGAGGCGAGGCGACGGTTAAACGATAAGAACCCAAGAGGGATCGAATGAGTCATGCATGTCGTTCATGAGTGAGGCTTCTGTTGAGCAAGCGATGCGCAAGGCACGACATCGATGGAGGGCATGGTCGACCACAAGGCTAGGGATTCTAGATCGACGACGTGTTGTTGCGAATCAACACGGTTGCGGGGATTTCGACGATGGTGCGCAGGCATTGCAGATCGGGTAGAGCTCGCTGCGGCATTCCATCGAGCGGGTCGATGGCACGACGCAGAGGAGGCTCGAGGTTGCTGCTGTTCGTGCATGGAGGAGGTCGAGCAGCGCTCTACGACGGTCGTCGCTAGCGGACCCAACAGAGGGCTGGGCGACTTGAAGAACGGAGATAGGGTCGCGGTCGGCGAGGTAATGGCGTTCGACAATGAGCAAGACCAAAGGCACAACGACGCATAACCGGATGGCCGCCAGGGAAAGCACCATGGCCGGCGGCTTGCAGCTGGAGTAGTGGAGACGAGCTCGGCTTGGAGTTGGAGGGAGATGGGCATCGGCTGGGATGAGCAAAGACCGAAGGTTGAGGATGACCGGACTTGAGCAAGTTCGACGGCCACGGGCGAGCGTAGCTTGGGGTCGGGCGAGCTCCAGAGACGAGCACGAAGGGGCAGCCGGCGCCAGAGCTCACGACTAGGGAATCTGCCGGTGAGAGGCCGAGCGCGAGAGAGAGGAGCGGTGCGGCCATGGGAGATGGGTGAGGGGCTGTGCACGTGGGAGGGACCTCGGCTGGGTGCGGCTGGGGAAGTTGGAGCAGAGGCCAAGCTGGGACCGGGCCATGGGGACGAGCTTGAGGAAGAGAGGGCGAGCTGCAGGAGCAAGGGAGAGATCTGAGCGTGAGGGAGCTCAGCCCCAGGGAGAGGCGCACAGAGGAAGGCGCCATGAGGGAGACAGAGGCGACGTGGCCAGGAGATAAAGCCGTGGCCCATCAGCTGTGAAAAAGATCAGGGGGAAGGGCGCGGCGGTAGATAAGGATAGGAGAAAATATTTTCAGATTTTCTTTTCCCCATTTTTTTACAACAACGTATAAATGAATATGGGTTCCATGATCAGGGTTTAAAAGAGACATAAATAGGTTGGATCAAAACAATATCGGATACAAAAAGTTAGATAGAATTTGATTTGGTGAATACTCTCGGAATCAAATGAATTTTTACCAGTTATTTATATCCGAAGATTTGGATCTGAGCGAGAAGCAACATACCGAATTAAACTGATTTCAACTTGATATTTTTGGACTACGGTTGATTCCAATCGGGTTCAGTTGAATTTTACCCGATATCGATCATTTGATCTGACGCCGAGGATAACATGCTGAGAGGAACAATTCAATTAATGAGCTGGTGCATTGTTTTTCTCGGACAGCATATAAACAGACAGATCTAAAATAATACCGGCTTCAATACTTCTATGATATTTGATGCAGCTGAAATCGGACAAATATTTATCTGCCATTTAAACCTATTTGATTTCTTTATCGAGGATAATTTGTTGGAAACTAACCATGATTATAAACCAGCAGACACGATGTCTCGTTTGACGAGAGGGGACTAAATTATTTGGCACTGAAAACTTTAGTCGTCGAGTTCTATTTAATCTGTTTGGGATGAAATCGGAGGACTGGACTAATTTTTCAAATTCGTCTTTGCGCGAGTGATGAATTTTAAATAATCACCAGTCTCGCCGATTTTCGGAACAATTATGTTTCAAACATCACGAAAATTTAGGAAAAGCCCGGATAGATAAATATAAAAATGATGTCGAACTCCCGGCAGACGAAACAAATTAAGACAGAGACTGTTATTATCCCATGCTTAAATCCATACTCGCCGTTAAATGTATAGTAACACCTGGGGTGTTACATGAACCTCGGAAAACGAACCACACGTGCTCTTTGTGTTTGATCTTCATTTGCGATTTGCTTCTTCCTCTCCCATCTCTCTTGCTCTCTTGATTGTGCTTGATTCCATATCAATTTGAGTTGCTCCCAAGTAATTCCTCGTTCATTACAGAAACTATAAGCAAGAAGAACACATCTCCCTTACTCTGATCATTCTTATTCTTGTTTTAACGATTACTCGAGGTTAAGTTTGTGTTTTAAGTTATAAATTTTAGGTTTCGCCTATTCACCCCCTCTAGGTGACTTTCAATTGGTATTGAAACCTGACACTTCATTAGAGTCTAACAACTCAAAGTGATGTTGGGAGAAGTTGCTAAGTGAAAGGGAAATGACCTCAACATTTCCTATAATCGATTTTGGTGTTTGATGTCCATCACAAACCACATGGACTAACTAGTTTGCCTAGTTTCTATTTTTATCAGGTGCATAAGGTTCCCATAAACAGACAAAGAAAGTGATTTGGGGCATTCTAAAAAGTTTGGAGCAAAAACAGGATTTGGTGCAGCTAGTGGCGCACCGGACACTGTCCGGTGCCGAGGCTGAAGCACCACACAAACTGGGCGCTCTCGGGTTTTCTCAAAGCCACTCTGCTAAAATTCACCGAAGTACCCGGTGTGCCACCGGACTGTCCGGTGAGCCAACGGAGCCATGGTCAACTTTGCCAACAGTCAACCACAGTACAGTCTGACCGTCAGAAGTCAGAGCCAGTCTGCAAAGTGGGAACGCACCGGACAGTCCGGTGCCGCAAGAGGACAGGAGACTTCAATGGTCAACAGCTCCAAACCTCAACGGTCGGCTGACGTGGCACACACCGGACAATGCACAGTGCAGTGTCCGGTGCACCACCAGACTGTCTGGTGTGCCCATCGACAGCAAAGTCAACCAACGGCTAGGAAGTGGTTGGAGGCTATAAATACCCCCAACCACCTCCATTCAATCCATCCAAGCCTTCCAACCTTCACATTCAATACAAGAGCAAAGTCATACACTCCAAAGACACAATCAAAGCAATCAATCCTCTCCAATATCCAAAATCAAATCAAGTGCTTAGTGACTTGAGAGAGGGTGTCTTGTGTTTCTTTTGTTGCTCTTGTTGCTTGGATTGCTTTCTTCTTCTCACTCTAATATTTCTAAGTGCTTTGTAAAGCTAGCAAGAGACACCTAATTGTGTGGTGATCCTTGCGGGGTTAGTGACCCGTGTGATTAAGAAGAAGCACTCGACCAGTCTAAGTGACCGATTAAGAGAGGGAAAGGGCTGGAATAGACCCGGCCTTTGTGGCATCCTCAACGGGGAGTAGGTTCTTTGGAACCGAACCTCAAGAAACAAATCACCGTGTGTTGTTCTTCATCACTCGATTTGTTTCTCCCCTCTCCTCTCTCTGTAAAGTTCTCTTGCTCATATTGTTTTGAGTTGGCTCCCAAAGTTATCTGCATTTATTGAGCAACTCATAGCAAGAGGAACTATCTTCCGCACTCCGAATTCAAGATTATTTATTCTAACCCTAACCCCGGGTGAAGTGCGTGTTCAAAGTTCATAATTTTCAGGTTTCGCCTATTCATCCCTCTCTAGGCGACTTTCAATTGGTATCAGAGTCTGGTGCTTCATTAGAGTCTAACAACTCGAAGTGATGTCGAGAGAACACGCCAAGAGGGAGATGGTCATCGACGAAATGCCCGAAGCCTCGGGAAAGAAGAACAATGAATGGACTCCATCAAAGGAGGCCGGCGACAAGCACAAGGAGCACAAGGAGGAACCCGTCGGCTCCATCAAGTCACATAGGAAGGGTGACAAGAAGAAAAAGAAAATGAAGAAGGTGGTCTACTACGAGACCGACTCTTCATCACCTTTCACCTCCGACGCCGAGTCTACATCTTCAAAGCGCTAAGAGCGTAAGAAGTATAATAAGATGCCTCTTCGCTATCCTCGCATTCCTAAACGCGCTCCTCTACTTTCCGTACCCCTAGGCAAACCACCACATTTTGATGGTGACGATTATTGTATGTGGAGTGATAAAATGAGGCATCATCTAACCTCACTCCACGAAAGCATATGGGATATTGTTGAGTTTGGAGCGCAGGCACCACAGGTGGGCGACGAGGACTACAACTCCGATGAGGCCGCCCAAATAAAACACTTTAATTCCCAACCAACCTTTATACTCCTCGCTTCCTTGTGTCGAGATGAGTATAACAATGTGCAAGGGTTGAAAAGTGCCAAAGAAATTTAGGACGTCCTCAAAACGGTGCATGAAGGGGACGATGTGACCAAGATCACAAAGCGTGAAACGATCGAGGGAGAACTCGGTCGATTCATCCTCAACAAAGGAGAAGAGTCACAAGCAATGTACAACCGGCTCAAGATGATGGTAAACCAAGTCCGCAACCTCGGGAGCACCAAGTGGGATGACCATGAAATGGTCAAGGTTATTCCAAGATCTCTTGTTTTTCGTAATCCCACTCAAGTTCAATTAATTCATAAAGATCCTAGATACAAACAGATGTCTCCCGATGAGGTCATTAGCAAGTTTGTGCGCTTTGAAATTATGATCAAAGACTCCAAACACATTGTCAACTTGGAGTAAGGCACCACCTCCACACCCGAGGTGCAACCCATTGCATTCAATGCAATGGAAGAAAAGAAGGAAGAGTCTACACCAAGTAGACTCCCAATCGACGCCTCCAAGCTTGACAACGAGGAGATGACTCTTATCATCAAGAGTTTTCGGCAAATCCTCAAGCAAAGGAAGGGGAAGGACTACAAACCCCGTTCCAAGAGGGTGTGCTATAGGTGTGGTAAGTCCGGACACTTTATTGCAAAATGTCCATATACAAGTGACAGTGACAGTGACAGGGACGACGACAAGAAAGGGAATAAAAAATGGAGAAGAAAAGATATTACAACAAGAAGAAGGGTGGCGAGGCGCACATGGGGCAGGAATGGGACTCCGATGAGAGCTCCATCGACTTCTTCTCCGACGAGGATGCCACCAACATCGTCGTCAACATGGGCCTTCTCTTCCATAACGTCGGCCACAAATGCCTCATGGCCAAGGATGGCAAAAATAAGAAGGTGCACTCTAGAGATACCCCCAAATACACTATTTCCGATGATGAGGGTAGCTCTAGTGATGATAATGATGATTTAACTTCTCCTTTTGCAAACCTACCATAGATCAAAATAAAAAGATTAATGAATTGATAGAAACCATTAACAAGAAGGATGATATCTTGGAATGCCAAGAGAACTTGCTCGTTAAGGAAAATAAGTAGTTTGTTAAGCTAAAAAATGCTTATGCTCTTGAAGTAGAAAATTGTGAAATTTTGTCTAAAGAGCTTGATATTTGCAATGATTCAGTTTCCTGTCTTAGAACTGAAAATGCTAGTTTAATTGCTAAGATTGAAGAATTGAATGCTTGCAATGTCTCTACATCTACTATTGAGCATGTCACTATTTGCACTAGATGTAGAGATGTTAATATTGATGCTGTGAATGATCACATTGCTATGATTAAAGAACAAAATGATCACATAGCTAAAGTAAATGCTAAAATTGCCGAGCATGAGCTTGAGAATGAAAATTTTAAATTTGCTCGTAATATGCTTAACAATGGGAGACGCCCTAGCATTAAGGATGGCATTGGCTTCCAACAAGGGAGCCAAAGCAACATCAAACTTAATGCCCCCCAAGAACAGGCTTTCTAACTTTGTAAAGGGCAAGGCTCCCATGGTTCAGGATAGAGAGGGTTACATTTTGTATCCTGAAAACTATCCTGAGCACAAAATTAGGAGAATTCATGCTAGAAAATCTCATTCTATTTCTCATCATGCTTACATATATAGTAATGAGGCTTCTAGCTCTAGGCACTCAACTCATATCAAAATGCCTAAAAAGAAGTTTGCTAATGCATCAAATGAACATAGCATTTCATTCAAAACTTTTGATGCATCATTTGTGTTCACTAACAAATCAGGCAAGGTAGTTGCCAAATATGTTGGGGGCAAACACAAGAGTCCCAAGACTTGTGTTGGGTACCCAAGGTGCTTGTTTCTAATGTAAAAGGACCCAAGACTGTTTGGGTACTTAAGAACAAGGCCCAAATTTGTTTTGTAGGTTTATGCATCCGGCGGGTCAAGTTGGATAATCGATAGCGGGTGCACAAACCACTTGACAGGGGAGAAAAGAATGTTCTACTCATGAGAAAAATGGTGATCCCCAAAGAGCAATCACATTCGGGGATGGAAATTAAGGTTTGGGTAAAATTGCTATATGTCCTGACCATTCTATTTCCAATGTTTTTCTTGTAGATTCTTTAGATTACAACTTGCTTTATATTTCTCAATTATGCAAAATGGGCTACAACTGTCTTTTTACTGATATTGGTGTTACTGTCTTTAGAAGAAGTGATGATTCAGTAGCTTTTAAGGGAGTGTGAGATGGTTAGCTATATTTAGTTGATTTCAATGATAACAATGCTGAACTAGACACTTGCTTAGTTTCTAAGACTAATATGGGATGGCTCTGGCATCGCCGACTTGCTCATGTTGGGATGAAGAATCTTCACAAGCTTCTAAAGGGGGAGCACATTTTAGGACTAACAAATGTTCATTTTGAGGAAGACAGGATTTGTAGCACATGTCAAGTAGAGAAGCAAGTTGGAGTACATCATCCACACAAGAACATCATGACGACCGAGAGGCCGCTTGAGCTACTCCACATGGATCTATTCGGCCTGATCGCTTACATAAGCATTGGCGGGAGTAAGTACTGTCTTGTTATTGTGGATGATTATTCTCGCTTCACTTGGGTGTTCTTTTTGCAGGAAAAATCTCAAACCCAAGAGACCTTAAAGAGATTCTTGAGACGGGCTCAAAATGAGTTCGGTTTGAGAATCAAGAAAATTAGAAGCGACAATGGAACGGAGTTAAAGAACTCTCAAATTGAAGGATTCTTGAGGATGAGGGCATCAAGCATGAGTTTTCTTCTCCATACACACCACAAAAAATGGTGTTGTGGAAAGGAAGAATATAACTCTTTTGGATATGGCAAGAACCATGCTTGATGACTACAAGACGCCGGATCGGTTTTGGGCGGAGGCGATTAACACTGCCTGCTACTCCATCAACCGACTCTGCCTTCACTGAATCCTCAAGAGAACATTGTATGAACTCCTCACTGGTAAAAATACCAATGTTTCTTATTTTAGAGTTTTTGGAAGCAAATTCTCTATTCTTATTAAGAGAGGTAGATATTCTAAATTTGCTCCTAAAGCAATAGAAGGTTTTTTACTTGGTTATGACTCAAACACAAGGGCATATAGAGTCTTCAACAAGTCCACTGGATTAGTTGAAGTTTCTTGTGACATTGTGTTTGATGAGAGTAATGGCTCCCAAGTGGAGCAAGTTGATCTTGATGAATTAGATGATGAAGAGGCTCCATGCGTCGTGCTAAGGAACATGCCCACTGGGGATGTGTGCCCAAAAGAATTCGAAGAGCCTTCACAAGCACAAGATCAACCATCATCTTCTATACAAGTATCTCCACCAACTCAAGATGAGGAAGTGACTCAAGAAGAAGAGAATGATGACCAAGACGATGAGTCACCTCAAGAGGAGGACATTGATCAAGGGGGAGATGAAGATGATCAAAACAAGGAAGATGATCAAGAGATTCAAGATCAAAGACCACCGCACCCAAGAGTCCACCAAGCAATTCAAAGAGATCACCTCGTTAACTCCATTCTTGGTGACATTCACAAGGGGGTAACCACTCGATCTCGAGTTGCTGATTTTTGTGAACATTACTCTTTTGTGTCTTCTATTGAGCCATACAGTATAGAGGATGCACTAAGAGATCCGGACTGAGTGGTGGCAGTGCAAGAGGAGCTCAACAACTTCACGAGGAATGAGGTATGGCATTTAGTTCCATGTTCTAACCAAAACGTTGTAGGTACCAAGTGGGCATTCCACAACAAACAAGATGAGCATTATGTGGTGACTAGGAACAAAGCCCGGCTTATTGCCAAAGGATATTCACCCGTGGCTAGGCTTGAGTCAATTCGTATATTACTTGCCTATGCTACTTACCATGGCTTTAAGTTATATCAAATGGACGTGAAGAGTGCCTTCCTCAATGGCCCCATCAAGGAAGAGGAGTATGTTGAGCAACCTCCTCGCTTTGAAGATAGTGAGTACCCTTCACATGTGTATAAGCCCTCAAACACGCTTTTGTTAGAAATATAGGCATTTTCCATATCATTTTAATTCCAGAAATTAACATTATGGCGATGACATATAAAAGATGATTAATCATCGAAATCATGATGTTAAATATATCCATAACAATATGGAACATGAGAACATAAAAAGTATGAATCATATAAATATAATAAGCATATAAACATGGTACATGCATCATGATGGAACAACTGAAAATAAATAGATAGCAACATAATCATCATGATTGTAAAATTAAAACAAACAGGTATGGAATATTAATAACATGAACAGGCATCACAAAAGTCATGATATGATATGACAGAACAGATTGGATAAATTCATGGCTACATATGAAATAGTAGAGATAAACATATGAAACATATATAATCTTGAGAACATAAAACGGTAAGGAGCTGAATTGATCATACCCTCCCATGCGCTCTGAGGATCCTGATCCTTGTCCAACTTCTCTTGTCATGACGTACGAGATGAAGACGCCAGGAAGAAGATGTTTACTAGTAAGGATGTTCGGGAAGTCGCGTAGACGCTCCCCAAAAATCTAATTGCCGATTCCCCGTGCAAGGTCTCGAACGACAAGGGCTTCGAAGGCACCTGCCCTCTCGCTTCTCTGTGCGCGCAGATTTACGAGATGGAAATACCCACACTTGCGGCTGGACTGTGATTCTGAAAGAGTTCTGCTCTCGTTTTCAAGTGACTGGAGTTCTCCCCCTTTAACCTTTCATCTTGGAAGGGAAGTTGAAGGGGAAGCCTGCTTGCCTGCCTCGCCACGCCACGCCCGACCCGAGCCCGTGCCCGGCCCGGCCCGGCCGGCCGGCGGCGGTGGCACACCTTTGTTCGTTTCTTAACTTCTCAAATTAAGTGGAATAATTCCCACCATATAAGTCAAGCCAACGACCCTTTGGAATTCCAATATGGTACTATTGGTATTGTCCATAATTACACACCACATAGAGTTTATTGATTAAATTTAAATGGGCCAAGCCCATAATAAATCCAACAATCGCCACCAAACTCTAGGGTTTGTAATGATGAAGTATCAGAATCACAATCCTTTGATATACCAGTGTTTCAATGGAGACTGTTAAGTTGAACATCCATCTAGAATAAGAGTTTCACTCATTCACAACTGAACAATGGACTAAGCCTTGAATTGACAGTTTTGTGCGAAATGAGATTCGCTCAAGTCCTTTGCTGATACTAGGCTGCAAAAGGGCATCCCCGGTGTTTAGAAGCATATAAGTCACACTTTAGTGCCTTTCATGAGTATTTAGGGATTACACAAGTCCCATAGACTATGACCAGCAGTCTGACTCAATAGGTGTACTCCTCAGAAGATGTTCTGTAGGACAACATCTCACCTTTATTAGACTCTTGGAATACATTAAGGTAAATACCATCATGCCTTACAGATAGGAAAGATGTGCATCAGAAATGAGTTAAGGAAGGGATCTTTCCTCACAACCTACTCCTAGCTTGTTTCTCCACTCTACTTCACGGGATCTCCGGTCACAAGAGCAGGTTACCACTATAGTAGATTTCACATTGGTCTCATACCCATTTCTCTTGATGCACTTTCTATCACATTGTGTGACAGACCCTTAGTGAATTGATCTGCTAGATTATTCGATGTGTGGACATAATCCACCGTTATAACTCCAGAGTTTTTCAGCTTTCTGGCAAATTTTAATCTTCTCTTAACATGCCTTGTAGACTTCATGTTATTCTTAGAACTGTTAACCTTTGTAATCACAGTTTGGTTGTCACAGTTCATGGAAATAGATGGTATCGGTTTTTCAACTACCGGTAAATCCAATAGGAAATCACGAAGCCACTCGGCCTCAGCCCCAGCCCCAGCAGTGTCTAATGTTGTGAGTTATGCTTCCATGGTAGACTTTGTTAAGATAGTCCGCTTGCAAGACTTCTAGGAAACAGCGCCACCTCCAAACAGAAACACATATCCGCTTATGGCATAAAGCTCATCAGCATCAGAAATCCAGTTGGCATCACAATAGCCTTCCAGCACTTTTGGGTTTCCAGTATAATGAATAACGTATGTCATAGTACCTTTCAAATACCGCAACACTCTCTCAAGAGCACGCAGTGATCATCTCCTGGTTTTGACACAAACCGACTCAGCTTACTCACAGCATATGAGATGTCCGGTCTTGTTGCACTTGCAAGGTATATGAGCGAGCCAATGATCTGGGAGTACGTCAATTGATCCCTTGCTATTCTCCGATTTTTTATCAATAGCATGCTAAGGTCATAAGGTGTTGGAGCAGGATCACAGTCACTAAAACCAAAGCGACTCAATACATTTTCCACATAATGAGATTGTAACAAAGTTACCCCACCATCACCTTCTCTAACAAGCTTGATGTTTTAGAATGACATCAGCTTCTCCCAAATCTTTCATTTCAAAATTGCTCGATAGAAGATTTTTTAATTCCTCAATCACATTGAGATTTGATACAAAGATCAAGATGTCATCAACATAAAGGCACATCATAACAGACTCACCCCCACCATACCGATAATATACACACGTGTCAGCTTCATTTACAGCAAAACCAACAGCTGTAAGAGTATTATCAAACTTTTCATGTCATTGCTTAGGTGCTTGTTTTAGGCCATACAATGATTTTATCAACATGCACACCTTGTTCTCTTGACCATCCGTAATGAACCCTTCTGGTTGATCCATGTAGATCTCCTCATCCAACTCTCTATTTAGGAAACCTGTCTTAACATCCATCTGATGTATGATAAGACCATAAGAGGCTGCCACAACTATTAATGTGCGAATTGTAGTCAATCGAGCAACTGGTGAGTAGGTATCAAAGAAATCTTCACCCTCTTTTTAGGTGTATCCTTTGGCCACAAGCCTTGCCTTGTACCTTTCGATTGTACCATCAGGCCTAAGCATTTTCTTGAAGATCCATTTGCAGCCTATAGGTTGACAACCATAAGGACGGTCAACGACCTCCCAAGTTCCATTAGACATAATAGATTCCATCTCACTCCTTACTGCTTCCTTCCATAAGTCAGCATCAGGAGAGGAATATGCCTCACCAATGGTAGTTGGTGTGTCTTCCACAAGGTACACTATAAACTCATTACCAAAGGATTTTGCAACCCTCTATCTCTTGCTCTTTCGAGTGACTATAGTGTCATCCTCCTTAGGGATGTGCACGTGAGGATCCTCAGCATGATCTATAGGAATAGACAGTTCGTGCTCATGGGAAATTATAGTCTCATGACTTGTATCACTAGGTGTATTCTTCATGGGAAACTCATTCTCAAAAAATGTTGCGTCTCTTGATTCCATAATAGTATCAACATACATATCAGGCACATCATATTTTATAATTAAGAACCTATATCCAGTGCTGTGAAAAGAGTACCCAAGGAATATACAATCAACAATTTTAGGCCTAAGTTTACGCTTTTTGTTGATTGGCACATTCACTTTAGCCAATCAACCCCAAGTGCGCAAATATGAGAGATTTAATCTTCTCTTTTCCCATTCCTCAAATGGTGTGATCTCTTTGTTCTTTGTTGGAACTCTGTTCAGTACATGACACGCCATCAAAATTGCCTCACCCCACCATGCCTTGGATAATCCCGCTGTACTCAACATGGCATTCACCAAATCTGTTAGAGTGCGGTTTTTTCCTTTCAGCAATCCCATTGGATTGTGGTGAGAATGGCGGTGTCCTCTCATGAATAATACCATGTTCCACGCAGAACTCATCGAAAACATTAGAGAAATATTCTCCACCTCGATCAGACCTTAACCGTTTTATTTTCCTCTCAAGTTGGTTCTCAACTTCAGCTTTATAGGTCTTAAAATAATTAAACACTTCATCTTTTGTTTTTAAGAGATACACATAGCAAAATCTAGTGGAGTCATATATAAAAGTGAGAAAGTATCTTTTACCACATTTTTCAAAATTCCATTCATCTCGCATAGATCAGAATGAACAAGTTTTAGAAGTGCCAAATTCCTCGCCTCAGTAGCCTTGTGAGGCTTGCGGGGTTGTTTTGATTCAACACACACATGGCACTTAGACTTTTTGACCAAGTTAAATTTAGGAATCAGATTTACATTTGCTAGCCACATAAGACAGCCAAAGCTTGCATGACAAAAACGTGAATGCCATAAATCTGACTCATCAGAAATATTAACAGAATCCACCATTTTATTACACACATCATGCAGTGATAAGCGAAACAAACCTCCGCAGTCATATCCTTTACCAACAAAAGTACCATGTTTCGACACAACACATTTATTTGACTCAAGAACAACTTCGTATCCATCTCGACATAGCATAGAAACACTAACGAGATTCTTCTTGATAGAGGGCACATGTTGCACGCTCTTCAATGGCACCATCTTTCCCGAAGTAAACTTCAGAATGACCGTACCAACACCAAGAACATGAGCACGCGACCCATTTCCCATTAACAAGGCGCTAGACCTCCCAACTTGGTAGGAAGAGAACATAGAGACATCAGCACACACATGAATATTTGCACCACTATCCATCCACCACTCAGGTGAATTACAAACTGAAAGAACAAATGGTAAAGAATTACCATACCTAGATGTTCCATCTCCAGTTGCAGTAGTTACAACATTAGCTGATTTCTTGTCATGTGTGAACTTGCGATCAGGGCACTCTCTAGCCCAATATTGATCACTGCCACAAACAAAGCATCCTCCCTTTCCCTTGTTGTTGTTGTTCTTCTTCTTTTTAAATTGTGCTGTTTGAACAGGTTTATTTGTGTTGTCTTGTTTGTTCTGGTTTTTCTTTTTGTTAAACTTGCATTAGTTTCTCTTTTGCACCACATTAGCAGTAGAGGTATCAACACTTTTTCCATTATCCTTTGTTCTAGTCCTTTCCTCAACATCAAGAGTACCAATGAGCTCTTCCACATTGAACTCTTGTTTCTTATGTTTGAGAGAGGTAGCAAAGTCCTTCCAACAAGGTGGCAACTTGGCGATTATACCGCCAGCCACAAACTTGTCAGGCAAAGGATAAGGAAAAAGCTCAAGTTCCTTAGCTAGTGCATGAAACTCATGAGCATGTTCCACTACAGATCGGTTCTCAACCATCTTGTAGTCATACAGCTGCTCCATGAGATACAGGTCGCTACCATCGTCAGTTACTCCAAACTTTCCAACAAGTGCATCCCATAGCTCTTTCCCTGTAGGAAGGATGATATAGCTTTTCTAGAATTTTTATCAAGTGCGCTAATCACTGCTCCTCGAAAGAGGTTGTCATCAGCCTTAAACTTAGCCTCATCCTCAGGATTTAAGTTGACAGGCTTGCCCTCAGTGGCACGATAACAAGACATTGCAGTAAGCCACAATTCCATCTTAGCTTTCCAAATCAAGAAGTTTTTACCATCAAAAGGATCAGGCTTTAGCACAACAGCAAAACCTCTGACACAAAAATGCCTAACATAGGTTTTTGGATTGTTAGAAATATAGGCATTTTTCATATCATTTTAATTCCATAAATTAACATTATGGTGATGACATATAAAAGATGATTAATCATAGAAATCATGATGTCAAATATATCCATAACAATATGGAACATGAGAACATAAAACGTATGAATCATATAAATATAATAAGCATATAAACATGGTACATGCATCATGATGGAACAACTGAAAATAAATAGATATCAACATAAACAACATGATTGTAAAATTAAAACAAACAGGTATGGAATATTAATAGCATGAACAGGTATCAAAAAAGTCATGATATTATATGACAGAACAGATTGGATAAATTCATGGCTACATACGAAACAATAGAAATGAACATATGAAACATATATAATCTGGAGAACGTAAAACGGTAAGGAGCTGAATTGATCATACCCTCCCATGCGCTCCGAGGATCCTGATCCTTGTCCAACTTCTCTTGTCATGCCGTACGAGATGAAAACGTCAGGAAGAAGAAGATGTTTACTAGTAAGGATGTTCGGGTAGTCGCGTAGACGCTCCCCAAAAACCTAATTGTCGATTCCCCGTGCAAGGTCTCGAATGGCAAGGGCTTCGGAGGCACCAACCCTCTCGCTTCTCTGTGCGCGCAGAGTTACGAGATGGAAATACCCACACTTGCGGCTAGACTGTGATTCTGAAAGAGTTCTGCTCTCGTTTTCAAGCGACAGGAGTTCTCCCCCTTTAACCTTTCATCTCGGAAGGGAAGCTGAAGGGGAAGGGCCTCGCATGCGGCTACTCAAGAGACGGGCAACTAAAAGGTTTAACCCGGAGTTGAAACTCCCGCGGCAACCACACCACGCCTCGCCCGCTCGCCGCCTGTCTGCCTGCCTGCCTCGCCACGCCCGGCCCAAGCCCGTGCCCTAGCCCGGCCCGACCCGGCCACCTTTGTTCGTTTCTTAACTTCTCAAATTAAGTGGAATAATTCCCACCATATAAGTCAAGCCAACGACCCTTTGGAATTCCAATATGGTACTATTGGTATTGTCCACAATTACACACCATAGAGTTTATTAATTAAATTTAAATGGGCCAAGCCCATAATAAATCCAATAGCTTTATGGGCTCAAACAAGCCCCAAGAGCATGGTATGAATGCCTAACAGACTTTCTTATCACTAATGGCTTCAAAATTGGAAAACCTGACCCTACTCTCTTCACTAAAACAATTGCTAAATACTTGTTTATATGACAAATTTATGTTGATGATATTTGTGAAGAGTTCAGTAGGATCATGATACAGAAATTCGAGATGTCTATGATGGGGGAGTAGAAGTATTTCCTTGGATTTCAAATCCAGCAACTCCAAGAGGGCACCTTCATCTGCCAAACTAAATACATTCAAGACATACTCAAAAAGTTTGGAATGAAGAATGTCAAACCCATCAAGACTCCCATGGGAACAAATGGGCATCTCGACCTCGACACGGGAGGTAATCCGTAGATCAAAAGGTATATCGGTCGATGATAGGATTGTTACTCTATTTATGTGCCTCACGACCGGATATTATGCTTTCCGTATGCATGTGTGCAAGGTTCCAGGCAAATCCTAAGGAAGTTCACCTTAGGGTCGTGAAAAGAATTATGAGATATTTAGTTTACACTCCTAAGTTTGGGCTATGTCACCCCAAGGGATCTACCTTTGATCTAATTGGGTCTTTCGATGCCGATTATGCCGGATGTAAAACTGATAGGAAGAGTGCATCAGGGACTTGTCAGTTTCTGGGAAGACCCCTGGTGTCTTGGGCTTCAAAGAAATAAAACTCAGTAGCTCTATCCACCGCCGAAGTCGAGTATATTGTTGCAAGACATTACTGCGCACAATTACACTGGATGAGGCAAACCCTTAGGGACTTTGGCTACAAGTTAAGCAAAATCCTTCCCCTATGTGACAATAAGGGTGCAATTCACATGGCGGATAATCCCGTTGAACACAGCCGGACTAAGCACATAGACATCTGGTATCACTTTTTGAGAGATCACCAACAAAATGGGGATATCGAAATTGCTTATGTTAGCACCCACAACCAATTAGCCGATATCTTTACCAAGCCCCTAGTTGAAAAGACTTTTAGCAAGCTTAGGAATGAGCTAAACATCTTAGATTCTCGAAACTTTGATTGAGATCTTGTACACATTGCTCATTTATATACCTTTGATCATGTCTCTTTCATTTGGTACAAATGCATGTTTCTTATTCTTCTTGTGCCAAAGCTAAGACTAATGTGCTTCCAAGTGTATTTCTATCCTTAGTCTTAGATTGAAAGGGAAATGGAGTACTCGGCAAAGGCAAGGCTTCCACTACGACTCCGTCGGTATCATTTATCCTTTGCCCTACTCATGAACTTTCATTCATATCCTTTTACAAAAGGGAGAGAGAATAATAGGCCTCTAAGGTTTCTTCGTTTTTGGCACTTAATACCAAAGGGGGATAAATTAATAGGCCCAAAGCAAAAGGACCGCACCACCACCCTGTCTTATAAAAACTTTTTTCAAAAAAGGGGAGAAATTATTCAAATTGCAAAAACCCTCTTGACAGCTAAGGGGAGAACTTCTTCAGAGGGAGCTTTTATTTAGCCAAAGGAAAAGCATTTGAAACAGGGGGAGAAATTTCAAAATCTTGAAAATGCTTTTAGAAATCATATTATTATACGATTGGCTATTTGCAAAAGAATATGAAAAGACTTTTCCAAAAGATTTACAAATATTTCGGTCTACTAACAAATCATCTTGTGAATAATTTAGTAGGATCATGATTCAGAAGTTTGAGATGTCAATGATGAGGGAGTTGAAGTATTTCCATGGATTCCAAATAAAGAAACTCCAAGAAGGCACCTTCATCAGTCAAACAAAGTACACTCAAGACATTATGAAGAAGTTTGCTATGAAGGATGCCAAACCCATCAAGACTCCCATGGGAACAATGGACATTTCAACCTCAACACAGGAGGTAACTCTATAGATCAAAAGGTATACCGATCTATGATAGGTTCTTTACTTATGTGCTTCTAGACTAGATATTATGCTTTCTATATGCATGTGTGCAAGATTCCAAGCCGACCCTAAGGAATGTCACCTAATGGTCGTGAAGATAATCTTGAGATATTTAGTTCATACTCCTAACTTTGGGTTTGGTACCCCAAGGGTTCAAACTTTGATATCTTTGGGTATTCAAATACCGATTATGCCGGATATAAGGTAGATAGGAAGAGCACATCAGAGACTTGTCGGTTTCTGGGAAGATCTCTAGTGTCTTGGGCTTCAAAGAAGCAAAACTCTATTGCCATATCCACCACTAAGGCCGAGCATATTGTTGCAAGACATTATTGTGCACAATTACTCTAAATGAGGCAAACCCTAAGGGACTATGGCTATAAATTGAGAAAAGTTTCCCTTCTATGTGATAATGAGAATGCAATTCGCATGGCGGATAATTCTGTTGACCACGATCGCACTAAGCACGTAGACATCTGGTGCCACTTCCTGATAGATCACTCGTAAAGGGGAGATATCGTAATCGATCATGTTAGCACCCATGAACAGTTAGCCAATATCTTCACCAAGCCCCTGGATGAAAAGAGGTTTTGTGAGCTTATGAGTGAGCTAAATGTACTTGATTCTCAGGACATGGATTGAAATGTTGCATATATTACTTATTTAATATACCTTTGATCATATTTATCTCTTTCATTTGATACATTTTCATATTTCATATTCTTCTTGTACCGAAGTTTAAGACTAATGTGCTTCCAAGTCTATCTCTGTACTTAGTCTTAAATTGAAAGGGAAATGGAGTTGCAAGCAAAGGGAATGCTTCCACTACATATTCATTTGGTATCAACACTCTGTCCCAACTCAAGTACTTAATTTCATAACTTTGTTGTTCAGCGCATTTGTTTTTCTCTATTTTTGGTGCTCAATGCCAAATGGGAGAAATTAATAGGCCAAAGCAAAAGGATTACACCACCACCCTATTTTCAAAACCTTTTGTCTTCCAAAATTGTACTCTTTTATTTGAGAAAACCCTCTTGACAACTAAGAGGAGAAAATTATTTTCATACTAAAGGGCAGTATTTACTCAGGGGAGCATTTATTTGGCCAAAGCAAAAGCATTTGAGAAAGAGAAAATTCTTCAAAACTTAGAAATGCTTTGAAAAATTCAAATCTTATACTTTCGAGCAAAAGCAAATGACTTTGAAGATTTTTTATCAAAAAGTTTGCAAAATCAAATACAAAATGGTGCAAATGTGGTCCAAAATGTTAATCATGTAAAAACAACTCATATTCACTTAGAACCGCTTTCACTGAGTATCTTATAAACACTTGACCAATTACAAACTAATTACAATTTACATATTTTTTATTTGCTTTGGTTGTGTTAGCATATATGACCAAAAAGGGGGAGACTAAAAGGGAAATAGCTTTAAACCATTTTCTAGACTGAAAGGGACACAACCATATGGAGTAACTAGTTTGCTAAGTCTTTGATTCACAGCTTCATAAGATCAACAACTCAGGTTCTAAGTCAAAATAGCTCAAATCCAACCTAAATGGGGTAAAACTTGGAATAGATGAACTAGCAATAGTTCTATACTTTGGATAAGTTCTAAATACCCCTAGGAACCTCATTGACCTATTTAGAAGTGTTGGAAAGCTTAGATTCAACAAAACACTCCTTTGGAACTTGTTTGAGCTACAAACAAGAAATATGAGTTAGATAAGTTAAAATGACCAAGATCCATGACTTAGACTAGTTGGATTGTCACGATATATTTGTTTAAGTCATAGGAACATCCTCAAAACTAGTCAAATTCATTTGAAGAAGAATTGGACAAGTTTGCAAAATATGGACTACTTGAAAGGGAAATGTGCCCTTGGGCCATTTCTATAAGATTTTGGTGATTAAGTGACCAACAACCATTAAGGGAATGAGTATATGCCAAAGGGTGGACAAAGTGCAAATCAATACAAAGGTATGATTCTACACTTAGTACATTGGTTTTTGTGTACTAACATATTCGTCTAAGTGCTAGAATCAGAGAAAAGTCAATTGGAAAAGACTTGGCTCAAGCAGCCAAGACACTACTCAGTCTGGGTGCACCGGACTGTCCGGTGGTGCACCGGACAGTGTCCAGTGTGCCAGGCTGGCTCTGGTGAAAAGACCATCCTCGGGAAATCGTCGGCGGCGTACGACTAAAATTCATCGGACTGTCCGGTGTGCACCGGACTGTCCGGTGAGCCAACGGTCGACCGCGCAATCCGCGCGTGACGCGTGGCCGGGCCAACGGTCTGAAGGGGGCACCGGACTGTCCGGTGTGCATCGGACAGTGTCCGGTGCGCCAATGGCTCCAAATTGCCAACGGTCGACTGCGCCAAAATAGGAAAGAAATCCGCACTGGACAGAGTCCGGTGGTGCACCGGACTGTCCGGTGCGCCAGTCTACAGAAGGCAATAATTTCCTTCTTGGAATGCTCTCAACGGCTCTTAGCTGCCTTGGGGCTATAAAAGGGACCCCTAGGCGCATGGAGGAAGACACCAAGCACACTTTGAGCATTCTTGATCATTCACACTTCGTTCTTGCGCACTCGTTTGACATTCTTAGTGATTTGAGCTCCATTCTAGTGAGAACTTTGAGATATTCATTTGATCTCAAGTCTTGGCCGTGTATGTGTGTATTGTTGTGGACTTGTATGTGTTTCTCATCCCATCCTTACTTCCATGTTCATTTGTGATCATCTTTTGTAAGGGCGAGAGACTCCAAGTTGTGGAGATTCCTCACAAACGGGATAAAGTGAAAGGAAAAGAAATACCGTGGTATTCAAGTGGATCTTTGAATCACTTGAGAGGGGTTGATTGCAACCCTCGTCCATTGGGACGCCACAACGTGGAGTAGGCAAGTGTTGGACTTGGCCGAACCACGGGATAAACCACTGTGCCTCTCTGTGTTGATATTTTTGTGGTTATTGTGTTTCGCAAGAACTCCTCTCTAGCCACTTGGCTTTATTGCTCTAACACCTAATCAAGTTTGTGGCATTAAGTTTTAAGTTTTTACAGGATCACCTATTCACCCCCCTCTAGGTGCTCTCAATTGGTATCAAAGTCGTTCTCTTCAAGAAAGGGACTAATCGCCCGAAGAGATGGATCCTAAGGGAAAGGGGATGGTGGTCAACGACAATGAGAAGGAGTCCATCTTCAACGAGCCAAGGGACGACAAAGTCAATGACTCCAGCTCAAGTCAAAAGAAGAAAGATGGAAAGAAGAAGAGGCGCATCAGGAAGGTTGTCTACTACGACAGCAACGAATCTTCCTCTTCTCAAAAGGACGACGAATACGAGGAGAAAAAGAAAACGGTTAACTCAAACTTTTCTTTTGATTACTCTCGTATTCCGCATAATTCCAATGCTCATTTGCTTTCTATTCCACTTGGTAAACCTCCTCACTTTGATGGAGAGGACTACGGATTTTGGAGTCACAAAATGCGTAGTCATTTGTTCTCTCTTCATCCAAGTATATGAGAGATAGTAGAAAATGGAATGCAATTTGATAGTTCGGATAATTCTATGTTTATCAATGAACAAATCCATAAGAATGCACAAGCTACTACTGTTCTTCTAGCATCCTTGTGCAGGGAAGAATACAATAAGGTGAGCGGCTTGGACAATGCCAAGCAGATCTGGGACACCCTCAAGATCTCACATGAGGGGAACGACGTCACCATGCTCACCAAGATGGAGTTGGTGGAAGGCGAACTAGGAAGGTTCGCAATGATCAGGGGGGAGGAGCCAACCCAAACGTACAACAGGCTCAAGACCCTCGTCAACAAAATAAGGAGCTATGGAAGCACGCGATGGACGGACCACGACGTCGTCCGACTTATGCTAAGGTCCTTCACCGTACTTGATCCTCATCTTGTTAACTCTATTCGTGAGAATCCTAGGTACATCAAGATGATGCCCGAAGAAATACTTGGGAAGTTTGTGAGCGGACGAATGATGATCAAGGAGGCAAGATACGTTGATGACGCGCTAAATGGCCCAATCCATGAGCCTCAAGCCATTGCTCTCAAGGCAACAAGTAGCAGGGAGACGCTACCTAGCAAGGTGGCGCAAATTGAGGCGGTCGGGCTAAATGAAGATGAAATGGCCCTCATCATCAAGCTCTTCAAGACGGCGCTCAAAGGATGCAAGGAGCACCCCAACAAGAGCAAGACGAAGGGGAAGCGCTCCTGCTTCAAGTGTGGTAAGATTGGTCACTTTATTGCTAACTGTCCCGATAATGATAGTGACCAGGAACAAGGGAAGAGCGGAAAGTGGGAAAAGAAGAAGACCTACAAAAAGGCGAAGGGCGAGGCACATCTTGGAAAGGAGTGGGATTCAGATTGCTCCTCGTCCGACTCCGACAATGAAGGACTCGCCGCCTCAGCCTTCAACAAGTCAGCTCTCTTCCCCAACGAGCATCACACATGCCTCATGGCAAAGGAGAAGAAGGTAAATACTAGAAGTACTATTACGTATACTTCTTCAAGTGATGATGAGTCTAGTGATGATGAAATAGACTATGCATGTTTATTCAAAGGATTAGACAGAACTAAAATTGATAAGATCAATGAGTTGATTGATGCTTTGAATGAGAAAAATAGACTTTTAGAAAAGCAAGAAGATCTTTTATATGAAGAGCATGATAAATTTGTAAGCGCACAAAATTCTCTTGCTTTAGAAGTTAAAAGAAATGAAATGCTTTCACATGAATTGTCTACATGCCATGAATCCATTTCTAGCTTAAAGAGTATCAATGATGACTTGAATGCTAAGTTAGAAATAGCTAATAAATCAACCTCTTGTGAAGAACATGTTGTGATTTGCAATAGGTGTAAGGATTTTAATGTTGATGCTTGTAGTGAACACCTAGTTGCCATTTCTAAATTAAATGATGAAGTGACTAGTCTTAATGCTCAACTTAAGACTAGCAAAAGTGAATTCGATAAATTAAAATTTGCAAGGGATGCCTACATGATTGGTAGACACCCCTCAATTAAGGATGAGCTTGGCTTTAAGAGAGAAGCCAAGAACTTAACAAGTCATAAGGCTCCCATTCCCGCCAAGGAGAAAGGGAAGGCTCCTATGACTAGTAGTGCTCAAAAGAACCATGCTTTCATGTACCATGATAGGAGATATTCTAGAAATGTTCATCATGATAGGAGTTATAATGCTTATGATTCAAATGCCATGTTTGCTTCAAGTTCTTCCTATGTGCATGGTAGAGATATGCATAAGAAAAATGTCATTCATCATATGCCTAGGAGAAATGTTGCTCATGTTCCTAGGAAAATAGTTAATGAACCTTCTACAATTTATCATGCCTGCAATGCTTTGTTTGCAATTTGTAGAAAGGATAAAAAGGTGATTGCTAGGAAATTAGGGGCAAAATGCAAGGGAGATAAAACTTACATTTGGGTCCCTAAGACCATTGTTACTAACCTTGTAGGACCCAACAAGAGTTGGGTACCTAAGACCCAAGCCTAAATTGCCTTGCAGGTTTATGCATCCGAGGGCTCAAGCTGGATTATCGACAGCGGATGCACAAACCACATGACGGGGGAGAAGAAGATGTTCACCTCCTACGTCAAGAACAAAAGTTCCCAAGATTCAATCATATTCGGTGATGGGAACCAAGGCAAGGTTAAAGGTCTAGGAAAAATAGCAATTTCATCCGAGCATTCCATTTCTAATGTGTTTTTAGTAGAATCGCTCGGATATAATCTGTTATCTATTAGTCAACTTTGTAATATGGGTTATAATTGCTTATTCACAAATGTAGATGTGTCTGTCTTTAGAAGAAGTGATGGTTCATTAGCTTTTAAGGGTGTACTAGACGACAAACTTTATTTAGTTGATTTTGCAAAAGAGGAGGCCGGTCTAGATGCATGCTTAATTGCTAAGACTAGCATGGGCTGGCTGTGGCATCGCCGTTTAGCACATGTGGGGATGAAGAACCTTCACAAACTTCTAAAGGGAGAACATGTGTTAGGTCTAACAAATGTAAATTTCGAAAAAGATAGACCTTATGCAGCTTGTCAAGCAGGTAAACAGGTGGGAAGCTCTCATCATATCAAAAATGTGATGACCACGTCAAGACCTTTGGAGTTACTTCATATGGACCAATTGGTATCAGAGCATATGGACCTCTTCGGACCCATCGCCTATCTAAGCATAGGAGGAAGTAAGTATGGTCTTGTTATAGTTGATGATTTTTCCCGCTTCACTTGGGTATTCTTTTTGCAGGATAAATTTGAAACCCAAGGGACTCTCAAGCGCTTCCTAAGGAGAGCTCAAAATGAGTTTGAGCTCAAGGTGAAGAAGATAAGGAGCGACAACGGGTCCGAGTTCAAGAACCTTCAAGTGGAGGAGTATCTTGAGGAGGAAGGAATCAAGCACGAGTTCTCCGCTCCCTACACACCACAGCAAAATGGTGTAGTAGAGAGGAAGAACAGGACGCTCATTGACATGGCGAGGACGATGCTTGGAGAGTTCAAGACCCCCGAGCGGTTTTGGTCGGAAGCCGTGAACACGCCTTGCCACGCCATAAACCGGGTCTACCTTCATCGCCTCCTCAAGAAGACTTCGTATGAGCTTCTAACCGGTAACAAACCCAATGTTTCATACTTTCGTGTATTTGGGAGTAAATGCTACATTCTAGTGAAGAAAGGTAGAAATTCGAAATTTGCTCCCAAAGCTGTAGAAGGGTTTTTGTTAGGTTATGACTCAAATACAAAGGCGTATAGGGTCTTCAACAAATCATCGGGTTTGGTTGAAGTCTCTAGCGACGTTGAATTTGATGAGACTAATGGCTCTCCAAGAGAGCAAGTTGTTGATCTTGATGATATAGATGAAGAAGATGTTCCAACGGCCGCAATACGCACCATGGCGATTGGAGATGTGCGACCATAGGAACACCAAGAGCAAGATCAACCTTCTTCCTCAACAATGGTGCAACCCCCAACTCAAGATGATGAACAGGTTCATCAAGAAGAGGCATGTGATCGAGGGGGAGCACAAGATGATCACGTTATGGAGGAAGAAGCACCTCAAGCCCCTCCAACTCAAGTTCGAGCGACGATTCAAAGGAATCATCCCGTCGACCAGATATTGGGTGATATTAGCAAGGGAGTAACTACTCGCTCTAGATTAGTTAATTTTTGTGAGCATTACTCTTTTGTCTCTTCTATTGAGCCTTTCAGGGTAGAGGAGGCCTTGCTAGATCCGGACTGGGTACTGGCCATGCAGGAGGAGCTCAACAATTTCAAGAGAAATGAAGTTTGGACACTGGTGCCATGTCCCAAGCAAAACGTTGTGGGAACCAAGTGGGTGTTTCGCAACAAACAGGACGAGCACGGGGTGGTGACAAGGAACAAGGCACGACTTGTGGCAAAAGGTTATGCCCAAGTCGCAGGTTTGGACTTTGAGGAGACTTTTGCTCCTGTGGCTAGGCTAGAGTCAATTCGAATATTGTTAGCCTATGCCGCTCACCATTCTTTCAGGTTGTTCCAAATGGATGTGAAGAGCGCTTTCCTCAATGGGTCAATCAAGGAGGAGGTGTACGTAGAGCAACCCCCTGGCTTTGAGGATGATCGGTACCCCGACCACGTGTGTAAGCTTTCTAAGGTGCTCTATGGACTTAAACAAGCCCCAAGAGCATGGTATGAATGCCTTAGAGACTTTTTAATTGCTAATGCTTTCAAGGTTGGGAAAGCCGATCCAACTTTATTCACTAAGACATGTGATGGCGATTTATTTGTGTGCCAAATTTATGTCGATGACATAATATTTGGTTCCACTAATCAAAAGTCTTGTGAAGAGTTTAGCAGGGTGATGACTCAAAAGTTTGAAATGTTGATGATGGGCGAGTTGAACTACTTCCTTGGGTTCCAAGTGAAGCAACTCAAGGATGGCACTTTCATCTCCCAAACGAAGTACACGCAAGACTTGATCAAGCGATTTGGGATGAAGGACGCCAAGCCCGCAAAGACTCCAATGGGAACGGATGGACACGTCGACCTCAACAAAGGAGGTAAGTCCGTTGATCAAAAAGCATACCGGTCTATGATAGGTGCTTTGCTTTACTTATGTGCTAGTAGACCGGATATTATGCTTAGTGTATGCATGTGTGCTAGATTTCAATCCGATCCAAGGGAGTGTCACTTAGTGGCTGTGAAGCGAATTCTTAGATATTCAGTCGCTACGCCTTGCTTCGGGATCTGGTATCCAAAGGGGTCTACCTTTGACTTAATTGGATACTCGGACTCCGATTATGCTGGATGCAAGGTCGATAGGAAGAGTACATCAGGGACGTGCCAATTCTTAGGAAGGTCCCTGGTGTCTTGGAGTTCTAAGAAACAAACTTCCGTTGCCCTATCCACCGCTGAGGCCAAGTATGTTGCCGTAGGACAGTGTTGCGCGCAACTACTTTGGATGAGGCAAACCCTCCGGGACTTTGGCTACAATCTGAGCAAAGTCCCACTCCTATGTGATAATGAGAGTGCTATCCGCATGGCGGATAATCCTGTTGAACACAGCCGCACAAAGCACATAGACATCCGGCATCACTTTTTGAGAGACCACCAGCAAAAGGGAGATATCGAAGTGTTTAATGTTAGCACCGAGAACCAGCTAGCCGATATCTTTACCAAGCCTCTAGATGAGAAGACCTTTTGCAGGCTGCGTAGTGAGCTAAATGTCCTAGATTCGCGGAACTTGGATTGATTTATAGCATACATGTGATTTATGCCTTGATCATGTTCCTTATGCATTTTGTTGTTTATTTATGGTGCTCAAGTTGTACAAGCACTCCTCGGACCTCACAAGTCCATTTGCAAGTGATGCACATATTTAGGGGGAGTTGTGCTACAACTTGATCCTTTGAGACTAACCATGTGCTTGAGTGTTCTTAATTTAGTCTCAAAGGTGGATTGAAAGGGAAAGGTGGACTTGGACCATGAAAGACTTCCACTGCACTCCGATAAGAGGGTAACTTACTCCAAGTTCATCTCCATGTCTCTTATTGCCTTTTGCTCTTAATTGACAATTTTGGTGAGGCAATGGGGTTTAAGGGCCAAGATTGATCCCGTTTTGGTGCTTGATGCCAAAGGGGGAGAAAATAAGGCCAAAGCAACAAATGGATCAGCTACCACTTGAGAATTTTGAAAATAGTAGAGTTAGGACTTTTGATTTGTCAAAATTCTAAATGTCTCTTTTTGTCAAAAGTTGGTCTCTTGTGGGGAGAATGTTTGATTATGGGAAATAGGGGGAGTTTTTGAATCAGTGATCAAATTCTCTTGGAATACCCTTCTCTATGCCTCAACAAGTGAATTTGACTTAGAGATAGGAAATTGAGTTTGATTTGCAAAAACAAACCTAGTGGTGGCAAAGAATGATCCAAATATGCCAAATTTGAATCAAAACAAATTTGTGTTCTCATTTGCATTGATGTTGCACTTCTTTTAGTTGCTTTTTGTTGTGTTGGCATAAATCACCAAAAAGGGGGAGATTGAAAGGGAAATGTGCCTTTGGGCCATTTCTATAAGATTTTGGTGATTAAGTGACCAACAACCATTAAGGGAATGAGTATATGCCAAAGGGTGGACAAAGTGCAAATCAATACAAAGGTATGATTCTAGACTTAGTACATTGGTTTTTGTGTACTAACATATTTGTCTAAGTGCTAGAATCAGAGAAAAGTCAATTGGAAAAGACTTGGCTCAAGCAGCCAAGACACTGCTCAATCTTGGTGCACCGGACTGTCCGGTGGTGCACCGGACAGTGTCCGGTGCGCCAGGCTGGCTCTGGTGAAAAGGCCGTCCTCGGGAAATCATCGGCGGCGTACAACTAAAATTCACTGGACTGTCCGGTGTGCACCGGACTGTTCGGTGAGCCAACGGTCGGTCGCGCAATCCGCGCGTGACGCGTGGCCGAGCCAACGGTCTGAAGGGGGCACCGGACTGTCCGGTGTGCACCGGACAGTGTCCGGTGCACCAACAGCTCCAAATCGCCAACAGTCGGCTGCGCCAAAATAGGAAAGAAATCTGCACCGGACAGTGTCCGGTGGTGCACCGGACTGTCCGGTGCGCCAGTCGATAGAAGGCAAGAATTGCCTTCCTGGAATGCTCTCAACGGCTCCTAGCTACCTTGGGGCTATAAAAGGGACCCCTAGGCGCATGGAGGAAGACACCAAGCACACTTTGAGCATTCTTGATCATTCACACTTCGTTCTTGCGCACTCGTTTGACATTCTTAGTGATTTGAGCTCCATTGTAGTGAGAACTTTGAGATATTCATTTAAGCTCAAGTCTTGGCCGTGTGTGTGTATTGTTGTGGACTTGTGTGTGTTGCTCATCCCATCCTTACTTCCGTGTTCATTTGTGATCATCTTTTGTAAGGGCGAGAGACTCCAAGTTGTGGAGATTCCTCGCAAACGGGATAAAGTGAAAGGAAAAGAAATACCGTGGTATTCAAGTGGATCTTTGGATCACTTGAGAGGGGTTGATTGCAACCCTCGTCCGTTGGGACGCCACAACGTGGAGTAGGCAAGTGTTGGACTTGGCCGAACCACGGGATAAACCACTGTGCCTCTCTGTGTTGATATTTTTGTGGTTATTGTGTTTCGCAAGAACTCCTCTCTAGCCACTTGGCTTTATTGCTCTAACACCTAATCAAGTTTGTGGCATTAAGTTTTAAGTTTTTACAGGATCACCTATTCACCCCCCCTCTAGGTGCTCTCACTGTTGTCTATCGCATCGGCCCGTGTTCGCAAAGAAGTATGAGACTTGGTCTCTACCAGTTGGCGTGCCGGACCGGTGGCTATCTGACCGGTTACACATAGAGGATGTAAAATGGTTGTTCGGAGGTTGGCGTGTTGGACCAGTCTGGTGGCACATGTTCACCCTCTAACAGGTTCAACGGTCATCTCCAACTCCAATGGCTAGGCCGACGTGGCGGCGGTCCAGTGGCACATCAGGCCGATTTGGTGTCCCTAACAAGATCTGCCCTGCAGAATGGCTCCCTGCTACAACAGACTGATAGGGGTCCGGTACACACTGGACCGTCACTATGCAAGGTCTGGTGCAACGTGGAACAACGCAATTTTCTACACTTCACTCTAACGACTATGTGGGGTGGTTGGGGCTGTAAATACACCCCAACCAGCACATTAAAGACACAAGAGCTACACCAAAATCTATACATTTATTGTAACACCTCCTGAGCATTCAAAGCTACATAAGCGTCGCATTCGACCGATTTGAGTTATAGATACTTAAAGTAACTTGTGTTCTTGAGTGGTTGCAAGTTCTTATGCTCTTGATTTGTGTTTCATTCTCATCCCCAACCCTATTCTTTCACATGTAAAGCTAACAAGAGACACCGAAGTGTGTGGTGATCTTTGCGGGGACTTGGTGTCCTTTAAGATTGAGAAGGACACTCGATCCATCTTGGTAACCGTTCGAGAGAGGAAAATGGTTGAAAGAAACCTGTTCTTAGTGGACTCATCAATGGGGACGTAGGTTCTTCGGAGCCGAACATCGGGAAACAAATCACCCGTGCTCTTTGTGTTCGATCTTCATTTACGATTTGCTTCTTCCTCTCCCCTCTTTTTTGTTCTCTTGTTTGTGCTTGATTCCATATCAATTTGAATTGCTCCCAAGTAATTCTGCATTCCAACTCTAACCAAGAAGAACACCTCTCTCTTAATTCGTTCATTCTTATTCTTGTTCTAACGCTAACCCGGGGTTGAAGTTTGTGTTTTAAGTTATAAATTTCATGTTTCGCCTATTCACCCCCTCTAGACAACTTTCACATTGCTTGCACTTCTTATTGTATATTTGGTTTAAGTGTTTGTGAAGTGCATATATTTATCGGATTAAGACATTAATCCGTTGCTACCGATCAAATCAAGTAAGTTGAGTTCAATAGAGTTAATTTTTTTTTATCTTGGCTTATTCAACCCTCTCTAAGCGACATCAAGGTCTCCAAAGGTACTTTCAACTACGCGCTTCGTGCGTGACACAAAATAGTAGAAGATCGTGCTTTAAATGCTTTAAAGGAGTATAGAGATTATCCTTCCTTGATTCGCTTCCTGTCGGTTAGGCGAGATGTAGGAGGCGGAGACTCATGCTTTAAAGGTGCTTTAAAGGAGTATAGAGATACAAATAATATAGGTAAAAAAGTCTAAAAACCAATAGGTAACCGATCACACCATCATCTCCCCTACGGTCTTGTTCGGTATAGAAATGAATTAAATCCTATTCTATACAATTTTGACTATTCTATACAATTTTGACTAGATGGTTTTAATCTCTTTTAATCCTTTTCAATTCAAATGTAACCGAATAAACTCTACATATACGTATATGGTTACAGCTCATATGCATGGCTGCACTGCACAACCTAGCCACTAATTAAAAAGCCCAACATACTGGTCGCGTTTCCTGTAACGTAGGGCGTGTTCGGCTGGCTACAAGCCGACACTGTTGCAGCTGTTTGGACTGCTGCAGCTGCAATCCATAGAGAGAAAAATACTGTAGAAGCCGCAGCCGCAGCCGGATTGCAGCCGCAGCAAGCCGCAGCGAACAAGCTGGTAATCACCACCTGTCGTCGATTTAGCACTCGTCAGAAATCATTAGCCAGCTAGCTGTCTAGACACCGCCTTCCCCGCGACCGGCTGCACCCGGTCACTTCTTCTCCCCACGCAGTCACCTCCCCGCAAACCCCACGAGGAAAAAGTTTCTTTTTTTCTCTGTTAAACACGCGCATCGAAGCAAGCCAGCAGCAACAAAAGAGACGAGCCTTTTCGCTCGCCGCTACCACCACCTCGTTGTCTCGCCTCCGCCTCGGCCTCAGCACGCGCGCGGGATCTCGCGCTCGCTCGCGCACCGAGGAGCGCGCACCCACCCGCAGGTGAGGCCGGGTTCGATTGGGTTGAGGTGATTCGGAGGCGGATCTGGCTGGGCTTGCCGGATCTCGGACCATTTCGGCTGGGTTTTGGTGTGATTTTGCTTGCTCTGCTGTGAGTTCCAGGGTTCGGGGCGGGGTGATCCGGTGGTGATGGCGAGCCGGATCAAGGAGGACGAGAGGCACGAGAAGATCATCCGCGGCCTGCTGAAGCTGCCCGCCAACAAGCGCTGCATCAACTGCAATAATTTGGTGAGTATGTTGTTGAATGTGGACAGGTTTGTTGGTCACGGAGCTAGCGGGCAGGTAGGAGCTGTTTTTAGCTTGCTTGGCTTCATCCGCCACAATGCTCTGCTGCCACGAATGACACACACATGGCATATTGGGAAGAAGCTGCAGAACTAGGTGTTGTATTGCGTGGGTTTAGACTTTAAGGTCAATTGCAGTCCAGTGGAATGGAATGTAGCCTTGATGCAAGCAGTTGGAATTCACTCTGTCATTATGGTAGTCAGCCATTATTGTTTTACTGTGATTTTATATATAGTTGCTAATTGTTGCTACTGCTTGCAAGAGAGGCAACTTTTATGATTCTCAGTCTCACTTCCAGCACTTTTCTGGACCTAACTAACAGGAACCTAAGCTGTTAATTAGGAAAGTTGTATACTGGTTTTCTCAGAGGCGCTGGCTAGTGATGCCGCCAAATATTGAAGTTGTTATGGTTAGGTAACAAAATATGGATGTTTCACCTTGTTGTGGGCATCACTCCTATAAATGAATAGCCACGTAGAAATATCAGAAAATGTATTTAAGAAAGTTCATCGTCTCGTCGATTAAGTCAAATAGCATATCAGTTCGTTTTTATATATAATTTGTCACATTTGTAGAGGATGTGGCACATGGATGAAGCTAAAGAACAAACTGATATGTGAGCAAAAGATCTCAAAACACCTGCTATTCATGAACTGCATTTGATTTCTTAAGAGCCTACCAATTACACCTAGTTAGGACTACCCTACTGCTCTTTTCCTTCTTTTTCCTTTCCTGTCTGGGGCTAAGTCATCTTGTGTGGTGAGGTCCACGCCTCACGTCAGGCACTGCACTTTATGAAGCTTGAGGTAACCCTACTCCCTCAGTGCTCAAGCGGATATTGTGTGTGCCTTTGACTGAACTGCTACTTTGTATCTCATCAAACTTTTGGGGGTTAGGCATTAGTATCTTTCATATGTTCCGTTTGCTTTGTAAAGTGAATAACTTGTTTATTTTCTTTTCTCTTTTGTACTTATTTGCTTACCTTGTCAACTTGGAAGTATCTTGGTTCTGGGATCTTCTGTACATATCTTGCTAATATGTTACAAGAGTAATATTTTGTTAGTGCCTCCTCTACTGTTCCACCTGAAGGAAAAAATAACACTGATATGCTGATTTGAACAGGGACCACAATATGTCTGCACAAATTTCTGGACCTTTGTTTGTACCAATTGCAGTGGATCACAGTAAGTATTTTAGGGAGCCCTCTTTTACTTTAGTCAACCTATTTATCGAGCTTCACTTTCTTTTTGTTTAACAATATATCAATATATGCCTTGATGGAATGAACTGTCCCCAAGGGAAATACGTTGGTTTTTTCCTAATATAGATCACTTTATTTTTCTAGTCGGGAGTTTACACATCGAGTAAAATCTGTTTCCATGGCCAAATTTACCGCACAAGAAGTTGCTGCCCTTCAAGAAGGGGGGAATGAGGTAACTTGTCTTGTATCTGTTTTTCAACTTTCCCCATCAATTCCATGTCATCTATTCAACATGACATTGATTTTACTTAACCTGTAGCGTGCTAGAGAAGTATTTTTCAAGGAATGGGATCCTCAACGAAATGGATACCCTGACAGCAGGTGACCTTTTTTATTAATTTATTTTTGTAAATTGCAATGCTTAAATCTGTATGGAAGTATGACATGTTTCTTTTGGCCTCAGTAACGCTGACAAATTGAGAAATTTCATTAAGCATGTGTATGTGGAACGTAGATACACAGGAGAAAGGAGTACTGATAGGCCACCAAGGGCAAAGGTGATGTTGTCTCCTTACTGCTTTAAAACTTTCTGCTCAGGAAACCTATTTTTGGGAATATATAACTCTGTTTGAAATTCACTATGTGCTGATTGATCATCATCTTGCAGGATGACAAGGATGAGTATAGTGAAAATAGAAGATCTGATGGAAATTGGGGTGGTTCGAGAAGTCCGCCAAATGGAAGTTACTCTGATCGTCAGAATTATAGCGGACGGAGTGATGACAGAAATTCCAGATATTCCTATGGGGACCGTAGTCCTGGCTATGACCAAAATGACTATAAGAGAAGTCCTCGCTACTTTGAGGTTGGTGATAATAGATCTGGAAAAATAACTCCAATTCAAGGGTTTGAAGACAGGAGGTTTTCAGAGCCCAGAAAGCGAGATAGTGGGTCTCCAGACTTCCAGAAAGAAGCTGATGGTTCTAGTCCTGTTGTACGGCCAGTGAGGGATATATTGGGTGACAACGCTCCTCAACTTCGGGTCGGTGAACCTTCAAAGCCAGCTACTGAGCCTGCAAAGCCAACTGTAGTCAGACCAATTGATCCTCCAAAGCCAAGTGTAGTCAGACCAATTGATCCTCCGAAGCCAAATGGAACCAGGGCAATTGATCCTCCACCACTGACAAAGGTTATTCTTTGTTACTCCTGAGATTTCCCTTCTTTTAGACATTGCTTTTGTACTCTCGAAATATCATCATATTCTTGTGCATCTGCTTGCTTACTATTCCTCTTGCATGTTCATGATGTAGACAATATCTAGTGCCAGCAGCATTGGTTCTGCAGAAGGGACATCGGAACAGACAAAGGTGGCAAGTGCAGTGAGTTTGATTGATTTCAGTGCAGATCCTGAACCTGAGTCCACAGCACCACCACAGCCGGCCCCTATGACACAACAGCCTCCAGTTAATGCAGTAGCACCACAGCCTGTTCTTGAACAAAGGAAAAGTGCTCCTTCTGTCAGTGGTGGTGATTGGGCATCTTTTGATGCTTTTGGCCAACAACAAACACCTCAAACAAGCAGCAGTGTAAATCCCCTTGAGTCTGCACTTGCACAGCTGTCATTCTCTGAAGCACCCTCTGCACCAAATGTGTCAGCTTATCCTGTTTCTCTGGATCCCACTTTGAAAGCAAATGATGGAGGATATTCATCTGTGCTAGATCAGTCACATTCCTTGTTTGATGCACCCTTTGGAATCTCAGGCAACCAGGTAGTTGCGTTTGCATAAATTTTAAGCTTTATGCACCTGAGCTCTTTTTTCCTAAAAAAATAGTTTTGACTGGATTCCTTCTCCAGGCCTCAACAGTAATGTCTGGCCAAGAAACATCGGTTCAACAATCTTCTATAGCTGCCCCTACGGCTGGACTTCCATCTCAAGCTACTGCAAATCAACAAGGAACCAGTGGTATTCAAGGAGCAGCTTCTTCTACTGACAGTAAATTCAGTGGCAGGAAAGAACTTCCAGCGGTATGTCATACTCGTATATGATTAGCTGTGTTTTGCGTCTTCTAACATTAATGAGCATTTTATCAATTGAATATAATGTCACTTAGTGGACTTTTATTTGACAAGCACTATATATGTTATGAGGTAGTTCAGTGAAATCATGGTCTACGTTGGATTCCAGTTGAAAATGGGTAGCCACCATACAGATTCATGGTTTTGTTTTGATGTGTTTGAACACATTATCTTGTGTGGCTGACTAATTATATGGAATGAACCTTTGGTTTCTGTAAATTTATGATTTGAATGCCATAAATGTCGTTAAGGTTTCCATACTTGTCACCTGTCAGTTGTTCTCATGGGCTTTCATTTGCAAGATCATTACCTATTATCAATTGAAGACAACTGTACAAGTTTCTTATCTTCAATTCTCTGAAGAATGTTTTGGAAAGAATGACATGCTGATGGATCTGAGACTATGCCTTCCAACGAAGTCATTTGCATGAGCATATTTGACACGGACAAAACTTATTGCAGGATATCTTTACTGCACTATATCCACCATCAACTCCAATGATGCCTGGTTGGCAGAGAGCCCCCCATTTTGGAATGGGATACGCCATGCAATATCCACCTGGAGTGGTATCCATGTCATTCTCATATGTGTAACATATTGTGCACCTGAGTTGGTACTGCCTTTTTATCTTACACAAGGAATACTCTTCCAGTTCCAGGGAATGCAAGCATATCCTCAGCCTACATATCAGCAACCTGTATATTCGCAACATGCATATTCCCACCCCCAACCTGTGAAAGCTTCAAACCCTTTTGATCTTGGGAATGGGCCAGCTCCAACTCAAGCTCACATGGTATAACTAAAATGTCTACTGTAGACTTGGGTAGTCATTCATATTCTGCATTCCTAGTCTGTTAACATGTCCATTACTTCTCCATTAACATCAGTTTGTTTTCTCTGTGAGCAGCCCCCATCTGGACCACCAGGAGTATTAGCAGGCCCAGCTCCCCAAACCTTAATTAGCAACTCTAGTTTTGGTGTTCCTCCACAGCAGCCTCACCAGCTCTATCAATCAGCCGCACATCCAAGTAATTGCATATTTTCCCGTCATAATCTTGCTCTTTAGTACCTTCTGTTTTGCGTGCTGTGCTAATTTTTGTTTCAATCAGGCCATTTCATGATGCAGCAAGTTCCGAACAGCATGCCCATGCCCGAGCAACAACCTAATAGCATGCTTGTAACGTGAGTAAATGTTCTATTTACTATATCTTCCAAAGTTGAAACATGTAGTGGTAGACTATTTCAATGGGGGTGTGAGGGTGTCTATTTATTTCTAACTAGTTAGGTACCCGTACATTGCTACGGTTATTTACAATATCTCTCTTTTATATAACACATTGCTACGGTTATTTACAATATCTCTCTTTTATATAACACAATCCTTTATATAACACAAGCAGATGTGAGTTGTAGTGGTAAGCTCCAAAAGCCTGTGTTCGAATCCTGGATGCAGCATTTTTTCTTGCTCGCCGGCTGCTCGTGCACTGTGCACTGGGGCCAGCCGCTCGAAACTCCTGCTTTATATTAGTAGAGCTAGAGATATATATCACATGCCTTGTATGGTATCTATAAAGAAGGACCTTAAATTGTAAGAACTGACAGCCTGTTGGATCACAGATTTAAGTATTAAAAAAACAACTCAACCTGCCGGGGGATCACATATTTAAGTAGCTGAGGTCGACTACACAAAGTGGTCACATTTCACCATTTAAGTATTAAAAAAAACAACTCAACCCTGGACATTCAGTGAAGACGACAGTAGTTGTTTTGGGGTCACATTTCATCTGTACATCTTGATTCATGAAAGTACCTACAAGACATTTTTGTTCACTGGTTATGGTGAATTTGGGATTCTAAGGGCCTTTATGCTCTCAAACAATTTGGTTGCTTAGGATGGTATAAAACATCACCCTGTCCCAACTCCCAAGGCACCTGTTAAGGACTTGTTTGGTTATTCTTATCCCACGTGGATTGGACGGGATTGGAAAAAAATGAAAGATTTTGACTTGTTTGGGATTTAAATCTACTCAATTCCATTCAATCCACGTGGATTGAAAGAACAAGCCCTAACCTGTACTAACTCCGTTCTCGAATATTTGTACTAACTCCATTCTCGAATATTTGTCACCCGCTAGTTCATTGTTAACTAAACGGCGACAAATAAAAAAGAACGGAGGGAGTACTATATTTCCTGCAACACTGTGTCTGACGTGTGACATCGCAGGCAACAAGGTTTGGGATACCTCCAGCCAAACACCCCCCCACCTTCATACGGCTCCGTTGGGGGTAGTAATCCATTCGGGTAAAAGAAGTGTGGGAACACCTGCTCTTTCATCTCTAGACTAAGGGTCTGCAGCACTCAGCGGGACAGACATGCATCGAAGCCCTCGAGAGAATGTGTTCCATACAACCAGGTGGTGTATTCTGTCGGCTGTGATATGTTGTACAACTTGTTTCCAAGGGCGTCATCATCGAATGTAACTCTGTTTTAGAGGGCCTAAGCTGCTTTCAGCCTCACTCCTTGTATATTGTGTCTGCTTGAATTGCATAGTATGTATATTTTGTGTTCCTTTGTTGTCTTGGACAGTATCAGCTCCAGTTTTAGTACGAGTCAGCTTCTAGTGCAGTTGACTATTCATTTTAACGTGGATGGTAAGTACTTTATAATAGACCAGATGTATGATCGTGATCAACCAATTTTGTGGTTTCTTTTACTTGCTATTTTAATATCACTTATTTTTTGTGTGGTCTTCTTTAAGAATTCTTTTTCATGTGTAACTCATCACAGGTATACCTGGCCAATGGGCCAGGCCGGGCCAGCACAGCCCAAACCTGTCACGGGCCAGCACTTGGGCCCGAACACCAGCCCAAGCATGGCACTGCTGGCTTTAACTAGGCCGTAGGGTTGGGCCGGACTTTCTTGCCGTGATGGCCTGATGCTCGCCTCATAAACAGCATTACTGCAGGCAGCTATGTAGGATACAAATACAACCCACATAGCATTACAACAAGTTTTATAAACAACCATACAGGATAGTTAGGCTTACTGACTATAGGTTACATGGTTGTAACCATACAACAAGCATTGAATTAAATCAAGTCAGGCTTACTACCTATAGGTTACAGGATACAACCATACAACAAGCATTGAATTGAAGCGAACAACCACAAGTTTTATGAGCTATCAGCCATCAGCCATATAGTACACAGTACAGCCAGCCCATATAGCACTACAGCAGATTGAAATAGCCATTAGCAATCTGTAAAGCCCTAAAATTGGTATAATAAAATAAATAAATAAATGCATATATTGATATAAAAGTGTTTTAGAATCTATGGAACCTTTGGAGATTATTTGAATTGATTCTATTTGTGCATATTCAAATAATGAAATAATATTGGTCAATTAACAAATAAATAAATACAGAAATATGCATATCATGTTGTGGTTATTGTATTTCTACATTTGTATTCAAATTTGTGAGACAAGTTTAAATTTGAAAAATAGAATTAAGACTTAATTTATAAGTGAGAAAGGGAAAATAATAAAGAAAAGAGGTACTATAAAAATACAAAATAAATTTTATAAATGAAATTAATACTGGATGTTCATAGAACATGTTTAATTGGTAAAAACAAATCCAGAACAACATTTGAATTGAAATTCAAAGTTTAAAAATCAAAAGGGAAGGAAATAGTGGAGAAAAATAAAAATAAAACGAAACTGTGCACCATTGGGCCGACAGTCACCAATTTGGCCCACTTCGCCTCACATCCCTCCCGCGCAGCCCACGAAACCCTAGCATGTTGGCCCACTTATGTGAGCACCCAACCGGCCAGCGTGCCGACAAGTATGGCCCGCAGGTCAGCCATTCGCGGGGTCCGCGCATCAGCCCGCTCGGCCAAACACTCCCTTACACTCACTTGGTCACCGCCACATGGGCCCATGCCGCCTGCACCTTTGCTCAAACAAACGCATGCTCGCTAGCCACTGATGGGTGGGACCAGAGCGTCAGCTCTTTCCCCTCCACGGTAACCAAACGAAGCCAGGGCTGCAGCCAAAACGGAGTCCGCAGAATCGGTAGAAAATCGAGCAGAACCCGGAAACGACCTGGGGGAAATCGGCTGGGGATTAGGGCTATTTTCGCGGGGCTGTTGGGATTTGACTCTGCCTGGTGGCTATATAGCCCGGGCCTCTCCCCGTTGAGCAACCAGAAGAACACTTGCGCCGGGGCGGCAAACAGAGAAAAGAGACAGAGAGAGTTGGCGTCGTGCGTCTTCAAGCGATCCAGCGCGCTCCAGTTCGCCAACCCCGCCAGCCCGCTCTGCGACCACTCGGACTGATAATCCCGAGCGCCGCCACCTCCTCGTCCTCCGAAACCATGGCGCTTCCTCGTACGGCGCCGGTGTCGAAGGGCCGGCGCATCACCTTTGGCAACCATGGTGGCACCGTCACACTGCTCCTCCGGTGGGGCAACCCTGCCCACGCTTCTAAATGCCGGTATGGTCACGACCTGGTACTTGTCATCAACTCTGTGTTGCGCAAGTCACGTCCGTGCTCCAAACAAAGATCTCGGGCTGTGAATCTGGCGCTCGTCGGGTTCACATCCCCTGGTGCACGCGCTGTCACTTATTGGTTGACGGAGGTAGAAGATGGCTCCTGGTCATTGGTCCTTTGATGAAGGGCCAAGATTAGATTACATTCACTGTTTCGTGTTATTACAATCGGGCCGTCGCTGGTCGATCCGAGGGCTAGGGCGATCTCTCCTCGCGGATGGGAGCACATACCGGTTCGTGGAATGGAGATTTAATCCTGACGCTTGGATCAGATCTGGGCGGCTCAGAATCCATCGTACCCCTTCGGCCAGCACGTTTTTGTAAAAGAGACCCCAGCGAAAGACATAATAAATCCGCCATCCCTAGCTACTGTGCTCTGAGTCTTAGGTTTATTCGCGCAGGGGGCCCTTTACTTTACAGATTTTGATGCGCGGTCCAGAGAGATAGAAAAATCAGAAAAATAAATTTAGAAAAATGATTCTAATGTGAAAATAAATGCTAGAAACTTGTATAATTTATATTTAATTCATTTTAACTCCAAATTGAGTCATTCCAGTTGCAATAATCTTGTTTTAATATTGTCTATCAACTGGTAGCACGGTTTAGCTATGAAATTTGAATTAAAATTGTTCATTTGAATTAATCTATTCTAAGCACTAAATAATTTCAGAAAACCATAACTTCTTAATCGTAACTCCGAATTTAGCGATTCTTGTTCCCACGATCTCGTAGCAACGCGTAGATTATTATTACGTAGTTTATTCTTATGTTTGGTGTGATGTTAATTTTGTATATACCATTTTTGTCTGTATTGCTACGTTTAGCAGTGAGGACACGAGTCATCTGAAGATCATCCTAGTATCTGGAATCTCAAGTCCCAGGCAAGTTGTGCCCTTGATCACTTCTTTTTACCCAGCCATGTTCTGATTAATCATAATGATCTGCATAGGTTAATTTTGATGGGACCCAATAGGTTACCCTAGTTTGTCTATCTTTATACCTTGTTTACCACTGAACTTTTTGGGTAGTACTTGCTAGTGCTTTATGTGGTTTTGGGTATGAAGATACATTATTCATGATTATACTTTTGTTATCTGTTGTTATTTACTGTTCATGATAAGATCATTATGTTAATTGGAACATGGAGCGACCACCCGGGAAAACAGTGCTACCACAAGGGTTTATGGACGCCCTTGGCTGATTAATTAGGAAAGCTAGTGGAGGACTACCTTACCCGAAAGGGGCAAGGGCAGTAGGGGAGTGGTCAGTGTAGGGAGGTCCTTGGTTGATTTTGCTGCGATGGCGGTCAGCCAAGAACCCTGCATTGGAGCTTCCTATAAACTGTAGCGGGTTTTCTGAAGCTAGTGGAACTTTGTAAAGGCCTCGTAGTGTTACCCTGCCTCGCCTCCTCGGTAGAGGTGTATGGGAAGTCGCGATCCCTTGGAAGATGGGTAACATGACTTGTGGGTAAAGATGTGCAACCTCTGCAGAGTGTAAAACTGGTATACTAGCCGTGCTCACGGTCATGAGCAGCTCAGACCCTCACATGATTAAATTATGGAACTTAAACTCAATTTGTCATATGCATTGCATCGCAGGTGAGGTTGTTACTTTTGTTCTACTATTTAATTGGGTTGGTATTTACTTATACTTAGTAATTGCTAATAAAATTTTGACCAACTTTAAAAGCAATGCTCAGCTCTAACCATCCTCTTTGGTAAGCCTTACACTTCACGTGAGCTCCCACCTTTGGCGAGTTCATGCACATTATTCCCCACAACTTGTTGAGCGATGAACGCATGTGAGCTCACTCTTGCTGTCTCACACCCCCCCACAGGTCAAGAACAGGTACCGCAGGATGAGGCGCATGGAGGATGCTGCGATGAGTTCGTGAGAGAGATCTAGGCTGTCGTCTCCCAGTCAACTTTGGGTTGCTGGACCGTTGTCTCCTTATAATGTAATTATTTATTTATTTTGTATAGAACTCCTATTATATAGTAAAGTTGTGACATTCGATCATGTGTCATGATTCATCATATGTGTGAGACTTGGTCCCAGCACACCTGGTGATTATGTTCGCGCCCGGGTCTTGGTGCCCCGAAACCCGGGTGTGACACAATCAATGAATACAACCATACAGCTATTAGCCACACAAGTAGACAACCAGACATTAAAAATTAGATCACCACACTTTAAAAAGAGCTATTTACATTGGCTGCCTCGTTAAAAACCTTTAGGTAAAACCTCATTTCAACTATATGGGGACAAAAGCCTAAAGGCTTGTTTGGGTACTCTAGTATTCACCTCAATACATATGGATTGAGCTAAATACTAGAATACCCAAACAAGCCCTAAAGGAAAAAAAATACAACCTAGCTTTTTTAGTGATCTTAATCTAATGGTGCATTACTTCTTGTCCATCCCCACCACTACCACAAACATAATCGTCCTCTTGTGCATCAAGATATATGTTTGCCATTAGCTCTTCAAGATCTTTGTTCTCCACAGTGTGCCAATCAGTAGCTTGCTCCCAATCTTGGCCAGTGACAACATCTCCACATGTTTCGGTGTTAGACATTGTCGTCGTCACTCGGTCAACCTACCACATAAACTGAAAGCAGGCTCAGAAGAAATAGTGGATACATGCACATTTAAGACATTTAGCTACACTATACAACATAGTCTAATTGATGTTCTATAAAATTTTTCTTTTAGCTTATGTGGTATCCTCTTGTCATATAAAACATCAAATGCTTGATGACACTCATCCACTTGCTTTGATTCTATGGCTAAAATCTTCATCGGTATCCCGGTCTCTCTATATCATTGATCCTAAATACCTAAATGTGTCCTTCCTATGCACTACTTGACCTTTCAAACTAACATCTTCCACATGTCTAGTGCCGAAATCACATCTCATATATTATATTTTAGTTCTACTGAGTCTAAAGCATTTGGATTCTAGAGTTCTTGCCACAATTCTAGGTTCATATACTCATGCCTAACTTTCATCAACTAGTACTACATCATCCGCAAAAAAATATACACCGAAGGATATCCTAATTTTCTTATGACCTTATGAGAGCACCTAGAGGGGGGGTGAATAGGTGATCCTGTAAAAACTTAACTTATAGCCACAAAAACTTGTTAGGGGTTAGCACAATAATTGCCAAGTGGCTAAAGAGAAGATCTTGCACAATACGACAATCACAGAGAATTCAACACAGAGGAGACACGATGATTTATCCCGTGGTTCGGCCAAGTACAAAACTTGCCTACTCCACGTTGTGGCGTCCCAACGGACGAGGGTTGCACTCAACCCCTCTCAAGCGGTCCAAAGACCCACTTGAATACCATAGTATTTTGCCTTGCTTATCTTTATCCCACTTGCGAGGAATCTCCACAAATTGGAGTCTCTCGCCCTTACACTTAAGATTAACAAAGAAGCACGGAGTAAGGGAGGGAAGCAACACACACAAATCCACAGCGAAATGCGCACACACACGGCCAAGAATCGAGCTCAAAGACTATCTCACAGTTTCTCACAAGAACAGAGCTCGAATCACTTAGAATCACAAACGGATGCACAAAGACTGAGTGTGGATGATCAAGAATGCTCAAAGGTTGCTTGGTGTCTCCCTCCATGCGTCTAGGGGTCCCTTTTATAGCCCCAAGGCAGCTAGGAGCCGTTGAGAACAAATCTGGAAGGCCATCTTTGCCTTCTGTCGTCGGGCGCACCGGACAGTCCGGTGCACACCGGACAGTGTCCGGTGCCCGATTCCTTTCCTTAATTGGCGAAGCCGACCGTTGCAGATGCGGGAGCCGTTGGCGCACCGGACATGTCCGGTGCACACCGGACAGTCCGGTGCTCCCTTCCGACCGTTGGCTCGGCCACGTGTCCCGCGCAGATCACGCGGTCGACCGTGGGCTCAGCCGACCGTTGGCTCACCGGACAATCCGGTGCACACCGGACAGTCCGGTGAATTTTAGCCGTACGCCGTCAGCAAATTCCCGAGAGCGGCCTCTTCGGCCGAGGCAGCCTGGCGCACCGGACACTGTCCGGTGCACCACCGGACAGTCCGGTGCCCCAGACCGAAACAGCCTCTTGGCTGTACACAGCCAACTTTCTTCTTTTCTTCTTCTTCCTGTTTCTAACACTTAGACAAGTATATTAGTACACAAAACCAATGTACTAAGACTTAGAAACATACCTTTGCTCTAGATTTGCACTTTGTTCATCCATGGGCATTGATTCACGTTTAAGCACTTATGTTGACACTTAATCACCAAAATACTTAGAAATGGCCCAAGGGCACATTTCCCTTTCAATCTCCCCCTTTTTGGTGATTTATGCCAACACAACATAAAGCAACTAGAACAAGTGCAAAATCACTTCAAATAAAACTCAAATTGATTTTGATTCAATTTTGGCATATATGGATCATCCTTTGCCACCACTTGGTTTGTTTTTGCAAATCAAACTCAAATCTCTATCTCTAAGTCAAACACACATGTTGAAGCATAAAGAGAGTCATCCCAAAAGAGATTGATCAAAGATTTCAAAAACTCCCCCTATTTCCCATAATCAATACTTCTCCCCACAAGAAGCCAACTTTTGACAAGAGAGACAATAATAGACAATAAAAGCGTTTGACAAAACAAAAACTCTATTCTACTATTTTCAAAATCTCTCAAGTGGTAGCTGATCCATTTATCGCTTTGGCCTTTATTTTCTCCCCCTTTGGCATCAAGCACCAAAACGGGATCAATCTTGGCCCTATAACCCCATTGCCTCACCAAAATCTTCAATAAGAATACAAAGGCAATAAGAGTCTTAAAGATGAACTTGGAATAAGTTACCCTCTCATCGGAGTGCAGTGGAAGTCTTTCATGGTCCAAGTCCACCTTTTCCCTTTCAATCCTCCTTCGAGACTAAATCATCAAACTCAAGCACATGGTTAGTCTCAGAGGGTCAAGTTGTAACACATCTCCCCCTAAACATGTGCAACACTTTGCAACGGACTTGTGAGGTCCAGGGAGTGTTTGTACAACTTGAGCACCATAGTAAAGCAACAAAATGCAAAAAGGAACATGATCAAAAGCATAAATACATGTATGCTACAATTCAATCCAGGTTCCGCGAATCTAAGACATTTAGCTCACTACGCAACCTGCAAAAGGTCTTCTCATCTAGAGGCTTAGTGAAGATATCGGCTAGCTGGTTCTCGGTGCTAACATGAAACACTTCGATATCTCCCTTTTGCTGGTGGTCTCTCAAAAAGTGATGCCGGATGTCTATGTGCTTTGTGCGGCTGTGCTCAACAGGATTCTCCGCCATGCGGATCGCACTCTCATTATCACATAGGAGTGGGACTTTGCTCAGATTGTAGCCAAAGTCCCTGAGGGTTTGCCTCATCCAAAGTAGTTGCGCGCAACACTGTCCTGCAGCAACATACTCGGCCTCAGCGGTGGATAGGGCGACGGATGTTTGTTTCTTAGAGTTCCATGACACCAGGGACCTTCCTAAGAATTGGCACGTCCCCGATGTACTCTTCCTATCGACCTTACATCCAGCATAGTCGGAGTCTGAGTATCCAACTAAGTCAAAGGTAGACCCCTTTGGATACCAGAGCCCGAAGCAAGGCGTAGCAACCAAATATCTAAGAATTCGCTTCACTGCCACTAAGTGACACTCCTTAGGATCGGATTGAAATCTAGCACACATGCATACGCTAAGCATAATATCCGGTCTACTAGCACATAGATAAAGCAAAGAACCTATCATGGACCGGTATGCTTTTTGATCAACGGACTTACCTCCTTTGTTGAGGTCTGTGTGTCCGTCGGTTCCCATCGGCGTCTTTGCGGGCTTGGCGTCCTTCATCCCAAACCGCTTTAGCAGATCTTGCGTGTACTTCGTTTGGGAGATGAAGGTGCCGTCCTTGAGTTGCTTCACTTGGAACCCAAGGAAGTAGTTCAACTCGCCCATCATCGACATCTCGAATTTTTGCGTCATCACCCTGCTAAACTCTTCACAAGACTTTTGGTTAGTAGAACCAAATATTATGTCATCGACATAAATTTGGCATACAAACAAGTCACCATCACATGTCTTTGTAAAAAGAGTTGGATCGGCTTTCCCAACCTTGAAAGAATTAACAATTAGAAAGTCTCTAAGGCATTCATACCATGCTCTTGGGGCTTGCTTAAGTCCATAGAGCGCCTTAGAGAGCTTACACACATGGTCGGGGTATCGTTCATCCTCGAAGCCAGGGGGTTGCTCTACGTACACCTCCTCCTTGATTGGCCCGTTGAGGAAAGCGCTCTTCACATCCATTTGGTACAACCTGAAAGAATGGTGAGCGGCATATGCTAGCAAGATACGAATTGACTCTAGCCTAGCCACAGGAGCAAAAGTCTCCTCAAAGTCCAAACCTGCGACTTGGGCATAACCTTTTGCCACAAGTCGAGCCTTGTTCCTCGTCACCACCCCGTGCTCGTCCTGTTTGTTGCGGAACACCCACTTGGTTCCCACAACATTTTGCTTCGGACGAGGCACCAGTGTCCAAACTTCATTGCGCTTGAAGTTGTTGAGCTCCTCCTGCATGGCCAACACCCAGTCCGGATCTAGCAAGGCCTCCTCTACCCTGAAAGGCTCAATAGAAGAGACAAAGGAGTAATGCTCACAAAAATTAACTAATCGAGATCGAGTAGTTACTCCCTTGCTAATGTCACCCATAATTTGATCGACAGGATGATCCCTTTGAATCATCGCTCGAACTTGGGTTGGAGGTGCCGGTTGCGCTTCTTCCTCCATCACTTGATCATCTTGTGCTCCCCCTTGATCACACGTCTCCTTTTGATGAACTTGTTCATCGTCTTGAGTTGGGGGATGCATTGTTGTTGAGGAAGAAGGTTGATCTCGTTCATCTTGTTCCTGTGGCCGCACTTCTCCAATCGCCATGGTTCGTATAGCGGCCGTCGGAACATCTTCTTCATCTACATCATCACAATCAACAACTTGCTCTCTTGGAGAGCCATTAGTCTCATCAAATACAACGTCGCTAGAGACTTCAACCAAACCCGATGATTTGTTGAAGACTCTATACGCCTTTGTATTTGAGTCATAACCTAACAAAAACCCTTCTACAGCTTTGGGAGCAAACTTAGAATTTCTACCTTTCTTCACTAGAATGTAGCACTTGCTCCCAAATACACGAAAGTAAGATACATTGGGTTTGTTACCGGTTAGTAGCTCATACGAAGTCTTCTTGAGGAGGCGATGAAGGTAGACCCTGTTGATGGCGTGGCAAGCCGTGTTCACGGCTTCCGACCAGAAACACTCGGGGGTCTTGAATTCTTCAAGCATTGTCCTCGCCATATCAATTAGCGTTCTGTTCTTCCTCTCTACCACACCATTTTGCTGTGGTGTGTAGGGAGCGGAGAACTCGTGCTTGATCCCTTCCTCCTCAAGGAACTCCTCCACTTGAAGGTTCTTGAACTCGGACCCGTTGTCGCTCCTTATCTTCTTCACCTTGAGCTCAAACTCATTTTGAGCTCTCCTGAGGAAGCGCTTGAGGGTCCCTTGGGTTTCAGACTTATCCTGCAAAAAGAACACCCAAGTGAAGCGGGAAAAGTCATCAACAATAACTAAACCATACTTACTCCCTCCTATGCTCAGATAGGCGACAGGTCCGAAGAGGTCCATATGTAGCAGCTCCAGGGGTCTTGAAGTGGTCATCACATTCTTGCCGTGATGCGCTCCTCCCACTTGTTTACCTGCTTGACAAGCTGCACAAGGTCTATCTTTTTCGAAATGCACGTTAGTCAAACCTATCACGTGTTCTCCCTTTAGAAGCTTGTGAAGGTTCTTCATCCCCACATGTGCTAAGCGGCGATGCCACAGCCAGCCCATGCTAGTCTTAGCTATTAAGCATGCATCTAGACCGGCTTCTTCTTTTGCAAAATCAACTAAATACAGTTTGCCATCTAATACACCCTTAAAAGCTAGTGAACCATCACTTCTTCTAAAGACAGACACATCTACATTTGTAAACAGACAGTTATATCCCATATTGCACAATTGACTAACAGATAGTAAATTATATCCTAGTGACTCTACTAAAAACACATTAGAGATAGAGTGCTCATTAGAAATTGCAATTTTACCTAACCCTTTTACCTTGCCTTGATTCCCATCACCGAATATGATTGAATCTTGGGAATCCTTATTCTTGACGTAGGAGGTGAACATCTTCTTCTCCCCCGTCATATGGTTTGTGCATCCGCTATCAATAATCCAGCTTGAACCCCCGGATGCATAAACCTGCAAGGCAAATTTAGGCTTGGGTCTTAGGTACCCAACTCATGTTGGGTCCTACAAGGTTAGTGCAAATATCCTTAGGGACCCAAATGCAAGTTTTGTCTCCCTTGCATTTTGCCCCTAGCTTCCTAGCAACAATTTTCTTATCCTTTCTACAAATTGCAAAGGAAGCATTCAAAGCACAATAAATTGTAGAAGGTTCATTCACTACTTTCCTAACAACATTTCTCCTAGGCATTTGATGAACAACATTTCTTCTAAGCACATTTCTACCATGCATAACATGAGAACTAGAAGCAGTCATAGCATAAGAGTCATAAGCATGTGAATCAAAAACATCATGACCTCTAAAAGCATTTCTAGAATATCTCCTATCATAGTACATGAAAGCATGATTCTTCTTAACACTATTAGCCATAGGAGCCTTCCCTTTCTCCTTGGTGGAGATGGGAGTCTTATGGCTTGTTAAGTTCTTGGCTTCCCTCTTGAAGCCAAGCCCATCCTTAATTGAGGGGTGTCTACCAATAGTGTAGGCATCCCTTGCAAATTTTAGTTTTTCAAATTCACTCTTGCTAGTCTTAAGTTGGGTATTAAGACTAGCTAATTCATCATTCAATTTTGAAATGGAGACTAAGTGTTCACTGCACGCATTAATATCAACATCCTTACACCTAGTGCAAATTTCAACATGTTCAACACAAGAGTTGGATCTATTTGCTTCTACTAGTTTAGCATTTAAGTCATCATTAATGCTCTTTAATTTAGAAATTGTCTCATGGCAAGAAGATAGTTCACAAGAAAGCATTTCATTTCTTTTAACTTCTAGAGCATGAGATCGTTGAGCTTCTACAAATTTATCATGCTCTTCATACAATAAATCCTCTTGTTTCTCTAAGAGTTTATCCTTCTCATTCAATACATCAATCAATTCATTGATTTTATCAATTTTATTTCTATCCAATCCCTTGAACAAACTAGAATAGTCTATGTCATCATCATCACTCGACTCATCACTAGAAGAATCATTAGTACTAGCGTTACGAGTGATTACCTTCTTTTTCCTTGCCATAAGGCAAGTGTGATGCTCGTTTGGGAAGAGGGATGACTTGTTGAAGGCGGTAGCGGCGAGTCCTTCGTTGTCGGAGTCGGACGAGGAGCAGTCCGAGTCCCACTCCTTGCCTAGATGCGCCTCGCCCTTTGCCTTCTTGTAATTCTTCTTCTTTTCCCTCTTGTTTCCCTGTTCCTGGTCACTATCATTATCGGGGCAGTTAGCGATAAAATGACCAATCTTACCGCACTTGAAGCATGAGCGCTTCCCCTTTGTCTTGGTCTTGCTTGGCTGCCCCTTGTGACCTTTTAGTACCGTCTTGAAGCGTTTAATGATAAGAGCCATCTCTTCATCGTTGAGTCCGGCCGCCTCAACTTGTGCCACCTTGCTAGGTAGCGACTCCTTGCTCCTTGTTGCCTTTAGAGCAATGGGTTGAGGCTCGTGGAGTGGACCGTTCAACGCGTCGTCGACGTATCTTGCCTCCTTGATCATCATCCGCCCGCTCACGAATTTTCCAAGTACTTCCTCGGGCGTCATCATCGTGTACCTGGGATTCTCACGAATATTGTTCACGAGATGAGGATCAAGAACGGTAAAGGACCTGAGCATTAGGCGGACGACGTCGTGATCCGTCCAACGCGTGCTTCCGTAGCTCCTTATTTTGTTGATAAGGGTCTTGAGCCGGTTGTAAGTTTGAGTTGGCTCCTCTCCCCTTATCATGGCGAATCGTCCAAGCTCGCCCTCCACCAACTCCATCTTGGTGAGCATGGTGATGTCGTTCCCCTCGTGAGAGATCTTGAGGGTATCCCATATCTGCTTGGCATTGTCCAAGCCGCTCACCTTATTGTACTCTTCCCTGCACAAAGACGCTAAGAGAACAGTAGTAGCTTGTGCATTTCTATGAATTTGTTCATTTATAAGCATAGGGCTATCCGAGCTATCAAATTTCATTCCATTCTCCACAATCTCCCATATGCTTGGATGGAGAGAGAATAAGTGACTACGCATTTTGTGACTCCAAAATCCGTAGTCCTCCCCATCGAAGTGTGGAGGTTTGCCAAGAGGAATGGAAAGCAAATGCGAATTCGAACTATGTTGAATACGAGAATAATCAAATGAAAAGTTCGAATTGACCGTCTTTTTGTAGTCGTTGTCATCATCCTTTTGGGAAGAAGTAGACTCATCACTATCGTCGTAGTAGATGATCTCCTTGATGCGCCTTGTCTTCTTCTTCTTCCCTTCCTTCCGTCTATGCCCCGAGCCGGAGTCGGTAGGCTTGTCGTCCTTCGGCTCGTTGACGAAGGATTCCTTCTCTTTGTCGTTGATCACGATTCCCTTCCCCTTAGGATCCATCTCTTCGGGCGGTAAGTCCTTTTGTGAAGAGAACGGCTCTGATACCAATTGAGAGCACCTAGAGGGGGGGTGAATAGGTGATCCTGTAAAAACTTAACTTATAGCCACAAAAACTTGTTAGGGGTTAGCACAATAATTGCCAAGTGGCTAAAGAGAAGATCTTGCACAATACGACAATCACAGAGAATTCAACACAGAGGAGACACGGTGATTTATCCCGTGGTTCGGCCAAGTACAAAACTTGCCTACTCCACGTTGTGGCGTCCCAACGGACGAGGGTTGCACTCAACCCCTCTCAAGCGGTCCAAAGACCCACTTGAATACCACAGTATTTTGCCTTGCTTATCTTTATCCCACTTGCGAGGAATCTCCACAAATTGGAGTCTCTCGCCCTTACACTTAAGATTCACAAAGAAGCACGGAGTAAGGGAGGGAAGCAACACACACAAATCCACAGCGAAATGCGCACACACACGGCCAAGAATCGAGCTCAAAGACTATCTCACAGTTTCTCACAAGAACAGAGCTCGAATCACTTAGAATCACAAACGGATGCACAAAGACTGAGTGTGGATGATCAAGAATGCTCAAAGGTTGCTTGGTGTCTCCCTCCATGCGTCTAGGGGTCCCTTTTATAGCCCCAAGGCAGCTAGGAGCCGTTGAGAACAAATCTGGAAGGCCATCTTTGCCTTCTGTCGTCGGGCGCACCGGACAGTCCGGTGCACACCGGACAGTGTCCGGTGCCCGATTCCTTTCCTTAATTGGCGAAGCCGACCGTTGCAGATGCGGGAGCCGTTGGCGCACCGGACATGTCCGGTGCACACCGGACAGTCCGGTGCTCCCTTCCGACCGTTGGCTCGGCCACGTGTCCCGCGCAGATCACGCGGTCGACCGTGGGCTCAGCCGACCGTTGGCTCACCGGACAGTCCGGTGAATTTTAGCCGTACGCCGTCAGCAAATTCCCGAGAGCGGCCTCTTCGGCCGAGGCAGCCTGGCGCACCGGACACTGTCCGGTGCACCACCGGACAGTCCGGTGCCCCAGACCGAAACAGCCTCTTGGCTGTACACAGCCAACTTTCTTCTTTTCTTCTTCTTCCTGTTTCTAACACTTAGACAAGTATATTAGTACACAAAACCAATGTACTAAGACTTAGAAACATACCTTTGCTCTAGATTTGCACTTTGTTCATCCATGGGCATTGATTCACGTTTAAGCACTTATGTTGACACTTAATCACCAAAATACTTAGAAATGGCCCAAGGGCACATTTCCCTTTCACCTTATCCATCACCAACACAAAAATGTAAGGGCTCAAAGTTGATCCTTGTAGTTCTATTCTAAACGGGAAGTCATTTTTGTCCATATCACATGTTCGAACACTAGTCACAACATTGTTGTACATATACTTAATAAGTTCAACATACTTTGTTGAAACTTTATGTTTGTTCAAAGTCCACCACATAACTTGATATTTTGTCATAAGCCTTCTTGAAGTCAATGAAAATCATGTGCGGATCCATATGTTGTTACCTATATTGCTCCATCACTTGTCTTATTAAGAAAATGGATTCCATGGTTGACCTTTCACACATGAAATCAAATTGGTCAAAGAGATCCTTGTTATTCCTTTCATACGATGCTTGATAACTTTCTCCCACGGCTTCATAATATGGATCATCAATTTCCTTGGTAATTAGTATAACTTTGAATATCCACCATATTCTTATATATCGACACCAATATATTTTCCACTCGTAAACATTTTTCGACTGGAAGATATGGTTGAACAACTTGGTTAGCATACTATGGTTATATCACTGAGGCATCTCTATTCCTCAATTGGGATACCATCAGGGTCCAACCCTATCCTTAGATTCTTGGATCTTACGCACAAAGCACATATTGGTGTCATCAAAAGAGTCATCTAATTGAAAATTGTTGTATTCACATTCTTCTATTGAACACTTTATTGAAATACTCGCGTAGTCTATTCTTGATCTCATCCTCCTTCAACAAAAGTTACTCTATTTTATCATTAATGCACTTAACTTGGTTGAAGTCCTTTGTCTTCCTCTCACGAACCCTAACCATCCTATATGTCCTCCCCTTCATACATTCTACAATTTGCCACACTTACAACTTGCTTTATAGTTTTTTTTGCTACCTTGTATTTCTCTATGTTGTCCATACTCCTGTCATGGTACATATGTTTGTAGCATTCTTTCTTCTCCTTAATAGTCCTTTGAACTTCCTCATTCCAACACAAAATATCTTTAGCTTCGTCTTCACTCCCTTTAGTTACTCCACACACATCTGAGGCCACCTTACAAATACAGGTTGCTATCTTCTTCCACATGTTGTTTGTATCATCTTTTTAAGTGCCCTCTTTAATGGTCCTTTCCTTAAAAGCTTCTACTTTCTTTCCTTTCAATTTTCACCATTTTGTTCTCATAATTTTTGTTTGTTTATCTCTACGGGTACACACATAAAAATAAAAGACCCCACCAAAATCTTATGTCGGGAGACAACACACTTCCTAGATTCACCATACAATCAAAGTATGCTCGTTTATCTTCTTTTCTCGTGAGGACAATATCAATCTAAATAGTGTTGGCAACTATTATAGGTTACTTAACGAGTCTCTTTTTAAAGAAGGCATTGGCTATCAACATGTCAAAAGCTATCACAAGGTTCAAGACTTCTACTCCTCAATCCTCACAATTTCTACTACCATACCCAAAAACCTATATGAACCATCTCAAAACCTACACTTGTATCTGCATATCCATTAAGGTCTCTTCCAATGAAAAGCTTCTTACTAATAGATATAACCATGCCATCTAAGCCCACGTTTGGTTAGAGGGACTAATCTTTAGTCCCTGATTTGTCACATTTAGTCCCTATTTTGCCAAACGAAAGGACTAAAATAGGGACTAATTGGCCTTAGTCTCTAGTCCTTCACATCGGTGCTAAAAGGGACTAAGGGACAACATTTATTCTAATTGCCCTTGTCTAAAAAACTGACTAATTGCCCTTGTCTAAAAAACTGACGTCATACACATATTACAAGAAAAATGGTATTTCGATCTTTATGTATTACATTTAATATATTTAGAATCTATTTAGTCTCTACAATCAGATAGGATAGCGACTAAAGTTTAGTCGATGTACTAAACTTTAGTCTAGGACTAATGGAACTAAACATGAACTAAGTCTTCGTAGAAAAATCGCTTAGCAATCTCATCATGTCATATTTAGAGGACATACACTAATTACGTTTAAAACTAAATCACCCACAACAAGCTTGACTAAGAAATCATATCTTCTTGCCTCCATCATTCTTGACTCTTTATCTGTTTGGCCCAGATAGCTGCTCAACGGAGTCAAGTATAGAAGTAGACTAGCCATCACAGCAAGTCAGCAACAAAACATAGCACAACGCAAATCGTTCACACATTTACTAAAAGGCTATTGAAAACATCTGCTGTAAATTTATTCGCCACCATTGAAAAGGTGTAACACAATGATACAAAGCTCCCAAGTCCGATGTACATCACAGGTAAAACATTCTCAGTTCGACAAGCTACTATATGCACCATGTAAAATATCACTCCGATCACCTATATCATATACCATCTCCGTGAAACGAGTACCTCATGGTAGGCTATAAAATGTCTTCGACGCCTAAGGCCTGATCTACATGTAGAAAGGGAAGCACAAAATTTCCTATCGGGCACAAAGATGGAAGTGTTGATTAATACCGTTGGGGAAAAAATGGATATCATGTACTCTATAGCAGTCAGCAACCTGCAATAGGGTTGGTTACTTGTGTTATAGCTTTAATACGACTGCAAAGGTGGTGTATGAGTCATTGTTCACTTGGAATAGCATTTCACCTTTACAAACTACACCGCTGAAGCGAAGTTGCTGATCCGTTAATCCACTATTGCTCAGTCAGCACTGCAAAGAAAAGACAACTGTTAGAAGCATTCCAGTGAAAATGTGCACATCAAACACAAATACTGAGAAAACTGGTAGGAATCCAAAAAAAATTGTTAATACAATAATTTTCACCGCTATGCCATAATACTGTTTAAAAGAATGTCTCAATGTAGCTTGCCTATCAAGGCCTAGACCATTACCATATCCACATATATAAACTGAACATAACAAAACAAGGGAACAGTGCAAAAAAAAAGCAGGCATCAGTAACAGAAACAGGAAGGTTTCAAGCAAAACGTTCTACGGGATACTTTTAAAAAGCATTTGACCAAGCTCGTAATAACATTAGTGAATCCTAGGTTGATCAAAACTCCCTGAACTGCCATACTGCTAAGGATTAGGGCAACTTAAGGATATATCCAGAATAGATCACCCAGCAGGAGTTTCCTAATATCGTGTACTTGGAGGTAAGACCAGGAAAATAAGGTATTTAGGACTGTACACTTGCTCAACTACAGCTTTTATGCTGATGGTTCTTCATTTTTCGTACCCCACTGTTCCTCGCTACTGTTTCCATTCACAAGGACAGCACCATCACTTGAACCCTCAGCCTCAACCTCAACAGCTTCATCTTGACTTTCTTCTACTCCGTCATCCTCTGCATCGACCTCAACAGCATCTTCTTGACTCTCTACTCCACCATCCTCAATAACCTGTTGAACAATGATCCAAATTCTCAGTTCTGCAAGAACAGTGAAAGAGAAGCAATACATACCTATATATAAGCAAGCACATGTAGTACAAATAACAAAAATCATGTAAGAAAATGAAAAAAAATGATAACAGTATAAAGCTTGAACAGAAGCACGGAACTTTGGAAGTGCACACAACTAACCCTACTGAACTCAATTTAGATAATAGGTCAACAGACTAGAGACTAACAGGAGACAGTCCTTCCAAATTATAGGTCACTTCAAAACATGCCTATTAGTTTTAAGGTACAAAATGAAACAGTGCATAGCATCATGCTCATAAGCAAAGAAGTTACTCCATTCCAAATTATGGATCGCTTTAGCCTTGTCCCAAGTAATTTTTCTCTAACAAAAACCACACAATATCGAATTAGCTAGGAGGGCTCAAAGCACGAGTAAAGATCTGGCCTATAGGGGTCGGACCCTCATGATGCGGGAGGGGGCAGGTTTCATGACCTTTCTCGGTCGGGGCTCCGATTGAGCTTTTTCTCAATATAATACCGTGGGAGCGGTCTTTCCCTTACTGGCCGAGTTTTTAGTTTTAAGGTACAAAATGAAACAGTGCATAGCATCATGCTCATAAGCAAAGAAGTTACTCCAATCCAAATTATGGATCGCTTTAGCCTTGTCCCAAGTAATTTTTCTCTAACTTTGACCAAATTTTAGAAAAAGAACCACACAATTTTTCTCTAACTTTGACCAAATTATGGATCTGCATTTAGTTGAAACTGTAGATGTTAACAAAGTTTTCTAAAAAAAACTGGTCAAAGGGAAGTTTGACTTAGGACAAAACTGAAGTGACTTATAATTTGCAAGAGGGAGTACAGATTAGCATATTGTCAAGATCAAAACTAGGACATTTCACATAGTACATAAGATGTAACATCAGATAATCACCAATTTTTTTCGAGGATTCAATCAACTACTAAATAAATCAACCAGGTGACTAATGACATGAAGTTTCCACCAATCCATCTCAGCAGTCACAGTACCTCGTGAACAGTATCTTCATTATCATCTGGTACCATCTCTTCATGTACATGCATATTTTTAAAAGCTTCCACTAAACTCTCATTTGACCTTTCAGCATGAATCATGTACTCCTCGGCCGATGGATAGATACTCCTTTTCAAACGAATTTTCTTTTTGTGAGTATCAACAAAAGATGATGATAGTTTGGAAAAATATGAATATTGACACCACTTCCGATTTTCAACAGATGAACGCAATTAAAGCGCCATCATCTGATGCAAGAGGTAATCAGAGACAATACAAAAGGATACAGTTATAGATGAAGACAAAAAGAACAAAAAAACCTTTTAGAGGCAACAGCAGCTTCTACGTTGAGAGCAATCTGCCAGTCTTCAAATAAGTTTGGGTACTCATTAGGATCAGCCAGCGACTCTGCTGCTTTTGAGTTTACCTAAAAAGCAAATGGAACAGATCAGTGCACATTTCGTAAACTTAGACGTGCAATTTGAAGACAGCGATGCCAAGTCTAAACTTGAGACAAAATATCACATGATTTTAGCTCATTTTTGGAATCCTCAACCAATAATACACAACCACCCTAAATTTAATGCACTAAAATTATTGGGTAAATTATGCTGGACTAAACTAACGCATCCTTTACAAGAATTCAGAATCAATTCCAGCAGTGGACTGTACTAGGGTTATACTGAAATAATAATATCATGCATGATTTTGTAACTTATGACAGTGACAATTTATCCTGAGATACGCACTAAGACCATGTTAACCTAATTAAGTTCTGCAGAAAAAAATATCATAAAAGTGAGTAGAACGGAAGCTAAGGAGACTCATGACAGAAGACCTTCTGGAGATCCTTTTTCCACAATGCTACAATCTCAGGGACTTTGCTGGGAAGATAAGATCTTGCCATCAATGCTGCTTCCGGAATACGATTGCTGTACAAGGGATAGAGTCAAAAACTAGAAAGAAGAAAATTAAGGTTAAGTATGGCAATCTTGCCCAGATGCCTCTACCTTTCTATTAGCAATTGAAGACACTCTTCCAGCTTTCCTAGCATGAAGAAACAAAGGAAAGCAACATTGTTCTTTCCTTGTTCTTTGGCTACAGATGCCAATTTGTTAATGCCTTCAGCATCCCCAAGGGAAGAATACAAAAGCAACAAACCACTGAGGTCCATAGCATGTAGAAGACACTCCTCTGCCATCTCAAGCTGCAGAAAGTTGTATGGCAAGTGAGTAAGCGATTTCAACTTAAATGTTTGCATGATTGCATCATAGTTTTACATGGATCACTATTTGTTAAACCTAAGGAAATAACAATAAGCATCCTCTTACCATCAAACTCTCAGTATGACCTTTCTCTTTATAAGTACCCTCATATTGTTATAGATAATTTCCGGCTTCATAGATATGGATCCATACACTGGTTGTCCCAGTCACAAATAACTAATGTTTTGGACAGCGACATGGTCACCAAGAAATTACTTTTAAGCCTCTGATCACTAATTACTAGTCCAAAATGTATGCAAAATGATAGTAAATTGACACGTTGAAACTACTTTTGAAGACAAATCTAGCAATGGAACTGTTGAATGCACGCAACACAAAATGTCCAAAGGTTATTCTTAGTGAATCTAAACCTGTGCAAAATACAGCGAGTTTTCAAAAGTTCAGTCAAAGTATTCTTAGAGACATTTGATGGTCAAATTCACGCAATATAAAACGACACTTATTTGCAACCAGATAAAGTAATATTGAGAAAACATTATGGCTGAACCACTGTATAAGGACAACATAGATTGTAGCATTGCACATGCACCCGGTAGCTGTACCTTTCCACTTGACATAGCTAACTCCCCTAATATCTTCCACTTGGACTCACTTTGCACCTCGGTAGCAATCGCCTGCAGAACAACTACTATTAGAAAAATTCAAAAAAGAAATACTTTCTCGAAAATGTGGAGAAGAAAAGAAATCGATTATGCCTTCGCAATTTCAAGTCGACCAAGTTGCACAGCCAGGTCAAATCTGTAATTAGTGTCAGTTGCTATCTCGAGGGCTTCCTCCAACATTCCCCGTGATTCCAAGAAACGCGCCACACTGCAAAAAGAAAGGTTATGTTTCTATGCTAAACCTGACTTGATACTACAATAATTACCATGACATTGAGCACCTGTCATATTGTTCCTTTGGTATAGATGATAAAACATCATTCGCGCGATCGAAATCCCCACGCATTACAAGTGTTTTATATTCGATCAAACTAAGGAGTAAAGTATACCCCACAACACTGCAATAATAAGGTACATTAGCCACAGAACTTGTGTACAAAAACTACAAGTGGAATTTAGTAACAAAGATGAACTCACTTAAATTGCTTATCAATAAGATAGACACGGCTTTGGTTTGCAAGATATCCTAATAAATACATTGGCCGATCCAAGTGAAACAAAGTTGTGACCTGTAACACATGAAAATATGAAATGGTTATGACATGAAAGCACTCTATCCATAAATGATCTAACTTGAAAGATATATAGGATGTCTTTTTAAGTGATGAAAAAACTCACCTCTCCTCCTACACAGTAATTAAGACGCCATGAAGAATTATTGTAGATGAAACAATCGCCAACCCATAGCCCAGTCCGGACACGTTCGTTGATCTCATGAAGCAGTTCAAAGGCATCTTCCACACCTTCCTCACCAGCTGAACCCCCTCTATCCAAATGAGATGAAACTACATCCCTCTACAAGATAAAAGGAAACTTTTGTGTTAGTACATGTCCATTTGACCAGAAAAAATGATTGCTTCTTAATTTGACATAAAAGACACAAATCAGTGGATGTAACAGAAAGGTCGACTGAACATAGGCAATTAATAAGGTAATGACAGAACTCACATTATATTTCAAAATGTAGAATGACGTATCACTTGCAATTGTTACTAAATCACCACTGTCAGCCCAGTAAAGATTCTACACAAAGAAACATGTCTTCAGTGGCACAACATTTCAAATGTCAAATGCCATTACCTTCACATTGGAAATGCAAAACCAGGTTTGAAATTATAAGGCAACAAATGTCAAATGTCATTACCTTCACATTGACATCGATTCGACGTATCAATCTGCATTCTGCCCAATCATAGAAGCAAATGAAGTCATTTGTACACATAGCAAGTAACACTCCACCAAATATCCGTTCAGCGGAAAAGGATGGCCTTATACTTTTCTTCTCCTGAAAAGATCAGCTCCAGTTAACAGATTATGCTCCAGGAAGAAGTGAAATATGTTATATCGAGGCAAACCTGGAAATTTTTACTGTATATCTTTATCCTCGAGGTGCTTTCTCTGATGGCATATTCTCCATCAGTTGACCAAACAAATTCAAGTGCAGACCCAAATGATCTGTTTCTCCATGCTAAGGCTGTGTATATTATGTATTCTCCATCTCCACATACAACTACAAATCTCCCATTCGGATTGTGCCTTAAACTCTGAAACAAATATCACACCAGTATATCATTAACCTAAACTAGCACAAATAAGATATGCTGGTATGCATGACACAAAACAAGTTTTAAAAAAAATCATGATAGTTCGAACATTCAATGTTGTTCAAAAGAATGAACCAATACCCCCTAGCCATAAATTGCCATAGGCATTTTTATGGTCCCACCACCATGTTACAGACAGAACTTTATTTGCACAAATGAGCTATCACTGACCATGAAGCATTTCATTTTGGTATTTGAGTTTAACGTTATTATACTGAAAAATGCAGCTAAATAAGCACAAATATCCAGATGCATTTCCAAAAATACATGATGAACTGATGTATTATCATGACACCATGTCTATGTCCCTTGGACAACAACAACAAAGCTTTTTAGTCCCAAGCAAGTTGGGTAGGTTAGAGTTGGAACTTGGAACCCAACAGAAGCCACAACTACTCAAATAGAATTAAGTCAATGAAAATCTCACACAACATTTAGTTGACTCATGATGAAGATCACAATTGAAGCATCCATTTTATCACAGGTAAACTTACTTGTGGATAAAGGTCACAGCTTCCCAACTCCTTCACGGCCAACGGTAACCGATCACCATCTGCGATCTAAAAAATGAAACAGTTAAGGACCACAGAGAAACTTTATAACAAGCTTACTAAGTTTACATCGCAGCAGCATGGTGAACAAAGGCAACCTCATTGTCTGCACCAACACTCTTGATATTAACAGTTTGGATTTCATTATGCTTTGCCCATATAATTTTTCCACTGCTATCCATGCTAGCAACAGGAACTTCACGACCAATTTTTATCATTATTGTCCCTTCATCGTATCCAATCACAACCCTACACAAAATAAGTTTTTCCATGCCATTAGCTTGACTTATGCAGGAAAGAACAAGCCAATTAAAAATCTCACACATGTTTCAGTGATAACATATCTTTAACAAATAGTTAGGCAAATAAACAATTTTACTGTCACAACTCCCAAGTAGTTGAGGAAATGTGGAAAACACAATGTATGCAGTATGACTGGGCTGTGGGTCTGTGGAGCCCTTGATAGCAGATTACAAGAAATGGCATTCGGTGTCAGACACTTCAATATGAAAATGGAGATAGGGACTACCTTCTTGACCCTTTCATATACCCTAAAGCCCAAACTCGCTCAAGGCCATAGTTAAGAGTGTTCTCGAGCCTGTAATAAGCAAAAAAAAGTATTAGTTGCATGGGAAAAGGACTGTGAGACTATTCATCTAAATCATGGGTACAAAACAGCAGGTTTTCATAATTCCTGAGTTCTGGCATCGAAAAGGAGACATTTGTAATTTTGTCATTATCATTTGTGGGCTTCGCCAGTGTGCCATCAGGCCCACAAATCATAGGCACAGATGGTCCCACCAGTCATAGACACGGGATGGCATAATAATAGAGTCAAAACTGAGAGTGGCAAAATAGCAGAACCCCTTTTCTCAACACTTCATTGTTTAAGGAGCTAATCATTTCAACATCTTATGGACATAAGCTATTCTACTCATATATGTCATGATGGTTTAATGCTCAATGATTAGTACCAGCTCTGATACCAATCAGTTTAGAGTTAGAACCAAACATGTATCTCATTCGCCCCTAATTAGTTGCAGTGTTTTCTCTGTGTGCGACTCATTTTCAATGTATGTTGTAATACAAAACAAACAGTGCAAGTTAAACTTCCTGTTACTGTAACCCTGTCACCAAACTTTTTTTGGAAGTCATGTGTACTTAATCCAAGTAACAAAATCTCCTGCTACTCTAACCAACAATTGAACATTAAACTCTAAAATTGTCGCAACCAAGTTAAACCTCGAATCAAATAGCATGAGAGGCTATCACAGAAACTGATGATGAACTTTAGTGGCTACCAGATTTGGCCTTAAAATGAAAGCACACTTGCATACATATATAAGCAAGCGACATGCATGCCAGGGGTACTAAAATAGATGTGTAGCAATACCTGTAGGTAGTAGAATGCCACATTCGAACTGTCCCATCCTCTGAACCAGTAATTATTATAGGTAGCTCTGGGTGGAAACATACAGCAGAAACATTATGTGCATGTCCTTCAAGTGTTTGAACGCAGCTCTTTGTTTGGTAGTCCCAAACCTGATTTGACCAATAATGTCATCACAGAGTGCATGCATGACCACAGGAGTACAATTCAGTGCATCATATGACAAACCTTTGCAGTCTGATCATCAGAGCCAGTAATTAAGTATGGTCGGTCACCACCAGTGAAGTAATCAACACAGTTCACACCTTTCGAATGGCCATCTAGTGTGAAATTTGGATCAGGGGAACCAAGACTCCATATCTGATAGACAGAAATTAGGATATCACCATCAAACTATGAAAAAGCTAATGACGACAAATAATACAACATTGTGACCAACCAGAACTTTTAAAGCAGAGATTACACAAACCTTTATTGTGCGATCCAGGGAAGCACTAGCAAAGGTGTTGGTATCTTTTGGGTTAAATGTAACTTGCATCACATAGTGAGAATGCCCTTCGAATATTTGAGTACACACCCAGCCTTTATCCCAATCCCACAGCTTAATCAGCATGTCATCGGATGATGATATCACAAAGGGCTGGGTTGGATGAACAGCCACACATCTAATGTAATCAGTGTGAGCTTCAAAAACCTTGACCTTGTCCATTGTGTTATAGTTGTACACACGGATGAACATATCGTCGGCACCAGCAACAACCCATTGCTTACGTGCAATAAATTTAGCCGAACGAACTGAAATTGTTATGGAATATCAGCATGATGTAAACCTAAGGGAAGAGAAGCAAGCAGAAAATTGGTTGTGCATACCTGGTAAATCCGTGACTTCAAATGATTTCACCATTGTCTGGGGATGAGTTGATAAAATGTCATCAGTTAAAGTTTAAGACCAAACCTACCAGGTAACATTTCTGGAGTTTAAAAGTAATGAGAGATTATGGATTCACAAGGAGTGCACACTTCGTTTTTCTTCCTTCCAGTACTGGGGTTTAATTCTGTGTTTGCTCTATTCTATTCCTTCTCTTCCTTCCAGTACTGGGGTCTAATTCTGTGTATGTTCTATTCCATTCCCTATCTGTAGTCCACTAGTCTGTCAAGCTACCTATAAACTCAGCATATGCAACTAAAACCCATACAACTCAGCATCCATCAGGAAGGTGCTTGTAGCTTTTGCCCTAACCATTTGATTTTTTTTGCAAATGCAATTAAATCCGAATTGTTCCTAATGGTTTTATGTAACCACTAGTCTTCCCCTTACTCTACCTATTGCTGGCATATTACTAAGTTCAATATTGCGTACACCCAAAATACCCACGCCTTGATCTCTATATTGAATGCAAGGTATATGAGTAATGGTTAATTATTATGACGTAAAATGTTCATCCATCTGCCCAATTTAGTAGAAAATCACAGGCACAAGCTACTGTGATGCATCAACAATCATCTACCTGAGTCTGGTAGTTCCATACACAAACGCTTCCTGAGTAAAGACTCGACAAAATCCTGCATTATGCCAGATAGCATAATGTGATTAGTCATGGCTCAGACGAAGCATTCATAATTCGCATAGCATTTCGGTACACAAAACCAGTCACTCACCATGGCTCTGTCGGATGCAGATCCACGGACTTCACCCTCTCCGACCTCTGCGCGAGCTTCCTCTGATCCAAGCAAACAGAGAACAACCATCAGCGACAGTGCGACACGACCCAAAAATATTTACCGCCGAGACAAAACGAGGAGCAGAAACCAAAACGGATCCGAGGGAGATGGGTTGAGATTACCTTGATATCCAACCGGAGCGGCTGCCGGAGTACGCCCGTCGCCCGCCACCAGCACCACAGGCAGAGAAAAAAAAAGGAGTCACTTCAGCATACAACACCGGAAAGCACCAGATCCACGCGGATTTCAACCAGCCCCGCCGCGGATCTCGCTACCTCGCGAGCCGCCGCGCCACAACCTAACGGGCGATCTCGCGTACGCGGCCGCGAAGCAGCAAGGCAGGAGCTGGAAGAGGGGTTCGGTGCTAAAGACGGGAGAGAAGCACGTGCACGTACCATGGTGGCGCCCGCGACGGCTACGGAGGCAGCGGCGAGGCGAGGAGCGCAACTGGCGGAGGTGCAGCCGTGGAGGCGGCGCTTCTAGGCCTTGCGTAGAGGGGGCGGGTGGTAGTGTGAGGAGCGCGGCCGCGCGGGCGGTGGCCTCTCGCCGGACCGGGAGGTGCAGGCGCGCCGCGCGGGGAGGAGATTTGCGAGTGCGGGCCTGCGGGGGAAACGAGGTGGAGACGGGAGTGTAGAGGTAGCAAACGGGCTAACGGGTCGACGAGGTAGCGTGGATTGGATCTGAAGTGGAGACCGTGTGGTGTGTTTTCTGGTTGGCCGTTTTGGATCGTGGGCTGTAATTGACTTGTCCTGCTGACGTAGTGATCAAGCAAGCTGGGTGGGTGTCTTGTAAAGTTCAAGAGCAACTAACATTTGGGTGGTTCCAAAATTTAAAACAAAAGGTTGTCTTGATTGAATCCACAATGAAATGTATTGGTGATGTAAAATGTTGATATATTTTTTCAAAAACTTAAGAGCAACTCCAAAAGAAACTACAAATCAACATTCAAATAGATATTAGAAAAGAAAAATGATTTCCCTTGCTCTAACAGCTCTCTCATTCTCCACTAAAAAAACCGTGTCCTGCATCCGTCTCCTTCCCTCCCACATATTTTCGTGTGATCGATCCCTCCTCAATCCATCCGGACGCGCATCCAGACTCTCGCGCTTTTGTTTTGCCACACACATAGGTGTTGTGGTGGAGGCAAGAAGTGGCGACGACGGCTGGAGAGGAGGCGCAGGTGTTCGAGGAGGTGGCGGTGGGGGAGATGCTCTCCGTAAGGACTGATGCTCCAAATTTTCCATCTCAAACCTCGTGGCAAGTGGACTCCGTCGGCGGCAAGATCCTCCTGTGGCAGATGGACGGCAATGGAGGTCAGGACGGCGACGATGGAGGCAACTTTTGAGGTACTTTCCATAGTGTAGAAGCTCCTCGCCATCCCATGGCATGACGTGTGGGAGTTCACCTGGATCCAGTTGCACCGTCTTTCTACGGAGGCAGTTGTGAGGACTTGTTCTCAAATGCTATGAGTTAAGAACAAGGCAACATAAAAGGTTAATGGTTAAAGTCTTTCGTCCTTCGAAGCATTATTTCCCTTAGAATATAATGATCTTCAGACGAAGGTTATGAAGGACGTACTTTCATCATCGCAGTATATATTAAAAGAAGAAGCATATGAAACATGAGAAATGACATGAATAATCATATGACACCATTAATATATCTTTTCTATAACATCATGAATAAACATGAATAATATTGAATTACATTTGTACCGTCGGCTTGACAGAAGGCAAAAGTCCAAGCGTGACGCACGAGTGAATACAAGTCCAAGCGTGACGCACGAGTGAATACAAAGCAAAAAGTCGATCATACACTCTTTACTAAAACCATTGCAAAAGATTTGTTTGTATGCCAAATTTATGTTGATGATATCATATTTGGGTCTACTAACAAATCTACTTGTGAAGAGTTTAGTAGGATTATGATTCAAAAATTCGAGATGTCTATGATGGGGGAGTTGAAGTATTTCCTAGGATTTCTGAAAGGGAAATAGGGTTTAACCTTTTCCTATAAATGATTTTGGTGGTTGAATGCCCAACACAAATAATTGGACTAACTAGTTTGCTCTAGATTATATATTCTACAAGTGCTAAAGGTTCAACACAAACCAATAAAAAAGATCAAGTTAGGGTTCAAAAAGAAAGGAGCAAAAGAAAATCGAAGAGAACTATGGTCTGGCGTACCGGACTGTCCGGTGCACCAGGGTCGAATGACTCCAACTCTCCACCTTCGGGTTTTTGACGTCGCGTTCCGCTATAATTCACCGGACTGTCCGGTGTGCCACCGGACTGTCCGGTGTGCCAGCGGAGCAATGGCTAGCCAGCGCAACGGTCGACTCCAATGGTCGCCTGCAAACGTGAACAGTGAAGAACAGTGCGCGCAGAAGTCAGAGCAACCGCCAGTAGGCGCACCGGACAGTGAACAGTACTTGTTCGGTGCCACATGAAGACAAAGATCCAACGATCGGAACTATCAGAACCCTAACGATTGGGTGATGTGGCTAGCACACTGGAGACTGTCCGGTGGCGCACCGGATTGTCCGGTACGCCCATCGACAGCAGCCTACCCCAACGGTTGAATTGGTAGTTGGGGGCTATAAATACCCCACAACCACCTCCACTCCAACCATCCAAGCATTCGCTACTACACATTCAATACAAGAGCAATAGACACCACTCCAAAGACACAATTCAAGTGATCGATCCGCTCAAAGTCTACAATTCAACTCTAGCGCATTTAGACTTGTGAGAGGATCATTTGTGTTTTCCTTGTTGCTCTTGTTTGCTTGGTTGGCTTTCTTCTTTCTCTCATTCTTACTCTTGAAGCCTTGAAAGCGAAGCAAGAGACACCAATTGTTTGGTGGTCCTTGCGGGGTCTAAGTGACCCGGGAAATCAAGGAAGAAAGCTCACTCGGTCTAAGTGACCGTTTGAGAGAGGGAAAGGGTTGAAAGAGACCCGGTCTTTGTGACCTCCTCAACGGGGACTAGGTTCTTTGGAACCGAACCTCGGTAAAACAAATCACCGTGTCATCCGCTTTATTTTTCTTGGTTGATTTGTTTTCCCCTCTCCTGGACTTAACTTTTATTCTAACGCTAACCCTGGCTTGAAGTGTGCTTAAAGCATGTAAATTTCAGTTTCCGCCTATCCATCCCTCCTTCTAGGCGACTTTCAATTGGTATCGAAGCCCGATACTTCATTAAAGTCTAACCACTCAAAGTAATGTCGGGAGGATCCGCCAAGAGGGAGATGGAAACGGGCACAAGCCACGAGAAGGCTCCATCAAGGGAGTCTGGCGCCAAAGGAAGGGAGGAATCACCTCACCGCGTCAAGTCGCACCGGAGTGGCGACAAGAAGAAGAAAATGAAGAAAGTGGTCTACTACAAGACCGATTCTTCATCGCCCTCCACCTCCGGCTCCGACGCTCCGTCCGTCACTTCTAAGCGCCATGAGCGCAAGAAGTTTAGTAAGATCCCTCTACGCTATCCCCGCATTTCCAAACGCACTCCTTTACTTTCCGTCCCATTAGGCAAACCACCTGTTTTTTATGGTGAAGATTATTGTATGTGGAGTGATAAAATGAGGCATCACCTAACCTCACTCCACGCAAGCATATGGGATATTGTTGAATTTGAAGCGCAGGTACCATCCGTGGGGGATGAAGGATATGATTCGGACGAGGTCGCCCAAATCCAGCACTTCAACTCCCAAGCCACTACTATACTCCTCGCCTCTCTATGTCGAGAGGAGTATAATAAGGTGCAAGGGTTAAAGAGTGCCAAGGAGATTTGGGACGTGCTCAAGACTACACACGAGGGAGATGAGGTGACCAAGATCACCAAATGGGAGACGATCGAGGGGGAGCTCGGTCGATTCGTCCTCAACCAAGGAGAGGAGCCACAAGCTATGTACAACCGGCTCAAGACCTTGGTGAATCAAGTGCGCAACCTCGGGAGCACAAAATGGGATGACCATGAAATGGTCAAGGTTATTCTTAGATCACTCGTATTTCGTAATCCTACTCAAGTTCAATTAATACGTGGTGATCCTAGATATAAGCTAATGTCTCCCGAGGAAGTGATTGGAAAGTTTGTGAGCTTTGAGTTGATGATCAAATAAGGCTCCAAACAAATCATCGAGTAAGGCAGCACCTCCACACCCGAGGTGCAACCCGTCGCATTCAAAGCGACGGAGGAGAAGAAAGAAGAGTCTACATCAAGTAGGCTTCCCATCGACGCCTCCAAGCTCGACAATGAGGAAATGACGCTCATCATCAAGAGCTTTTGCCAAATCCTCAAGCAAAGGAGGGGGAAGGATTATAAACCCCGCTCCAAGAAAGTGTGCTACAAATGTGGTAAGCCCAGTCATTTTATCGCTAAATGCTCTATGTCTAGTGATAGTGACAGGGACAACGACAAGAAGGGAAAGATGAAGGAGAAGAAGAGGTACTATAAGAAGAAGGGCGGCGAAGCCCACGTTTGTCGGGAATGGGACTCCGATGAGAGCTCCACCGACTCCTCCGACGAGGATGTTGCCAACGTCGCCGTCAACAAGGGTCTTCTCTTCCCCAACGTCGGCCACAAGTGTCTCATGGCAAAGGACGACAAAAGGAAGAAGGTAAAATCTAGAGCCTCCACTAAATATACAACATCTAGTGATGAGGGTAGCTCTAGTGAAGATGAGGATAATTTGCTTACCCTTTTTGCCAACCTTAACATGGAACAAAAGGAAAAATTAAATGAATTGATAGGAGCCATTCATGAGAAGGATGAACTCTTGGATATCCAAGAGGAATTCCTTATTAAGGAAAATAAAAAGCATGTTAAGGTGAACAATGCTCATGCTCAGGAAGTAGAGAAAAATGAAAATTTGACTAAGGAGCTTAGCACTTGCCATGACACTATTTCCAACCTTAGAACTGAGGACGATAATTTATTTACTAAGGTTGAGAAGTTAAATGCTTATGATGATTCAATTACCAATCTTAAAAATGATAATGCTAGTTTAATTGCTAAGATTGATAAATTGAATGAATCAATTGCTAGTCTTAAAACTGAGAATGATAAGTTAATTTCTAAGGCTAAAGATTTAAATGTTTGCAATGAATCTATTTCCTATCTTAGAGATAAAAATGCCATGCTAAAGTCTAAGATTGATGAATTAAATGTTTGCAAACCTTCTACATCTAGTGTTGATCATGTTACTATTTGTACTAGATGTAAAGACATTAATGTTAATGCTATTCATGATCACCTAGCTTTAATTAAACAACAAAATGATCACATAGCTTAACTAACTGCCAAAATTAATGAGCATGAGATAGAAAATGAAAAATTTAAATTTGCTAGAAGCATGCTCTATAGTGGGAGACGTCCTGGCATTAAGGATGGCATTGGTTTCCAACAGGGAAGCAATGTCAAGCTTAATGCCCCAAAAGATTGTCTCATTTTGTTAAGGGCAAGGCTCCCATGGCTCAGGATAACGAGGGTTACATTTTATATCCTGCTGGTTATCCTGAGCACAAGATTAGGAGAATTCATGCTAGGAAGTCTCATTCTGTTTCCCATCATACTCTTATGTATAAGAATGAGGCATCTAGCTCTAGGCATTCTACCCATGTTAAAATGCCTAAAAAGAAAACTCCTACTACATCAAATGAGCCTAATATTTCATTTAAAACTTTTGATGCATCATATGTTTTAACTAACAAATCAGGCAAAGTAGTTGCCAAATATGTTGGGGACAAACACAAGGGCTCCAAGACTTGTGTTTGGGTACCCAAGGTGCTTGTTTCTGATGTGAAAGGACCCAAGACCGTTTGGGTACCTAAGAACAAGGCCTAAATTGTTTTGCAGGATTATGCATCCGGGGGCTTAAATTGGATCATTGATAACATATGCACAAACCACATGACAGGGGAGAAAAGGATGTTCTCCTCCTATGAGAAAAACGAAGATCCCTAAAGAGCTATCACATTCGGGGATGGAAATCAAGGTTTGGTCAAAGGACTTGGTAAAATTGCTATATCACCTGACCATTCCATTTCCAATGTTTTCTTGTAGATTCATTAGATTACAATTTGATTTTTGTTTCTCAATTATGTAAAATGGGCTACAACTGTCTTTTTACGGATATATGTGTTACTGTCTTTAGAAGAAGTGATGATTCAGTAGCATTTAAGGGAGTATTAGAGGGTCAGCTATACTTAGTTGATTTTAACAAAGCTGAACTCGATACTTGCTTAATTGCTAAGACTAATATGGGTTGGCTCTGGCATCGCCGACTAGCCCATGTTGGAATGAAGAATCTTCACAAACTTCTAAAGGGAGAACATATTTTGGGACTAACCAATGTTTATTTTGAGGAAGACAGGGTTTGTAGCACATGCCAAGCAGGAAAGCAAGTTGGTACCCATCATCCACACAAAAGCATAATGACAACGGACAGGCCTCTGGAGTTACTCCACATGGATCTATTCGGCCCGATCGCTTACATAAGCATCGGCGGGAGTAAGTACTGTCTTGTTATCGTGGATGATTATTCTCGCTTCACTTGGGTATTCTTTTTACAGGAAAAATCTCAGACCCAAGAGACCTTAAAGGGATTCTTGAGATGGGCTCAAAATGAGTTCGGATTGAGAATCAAAAAGATAAGAAGCGATAATGGGACAGAGTTCAAGAACTCTCAAATTGAAGGCTTTCTTGAGGAGGAGGAGGGCATCAAGCATGAGTTCTCTTCTCCCTACACACCTCAACAAAATGGTGTAGTGGAGAGGAAGAATATAACTCTATTGGACATGGCAAGGACCATGCTTGATGAGTACAAGACACCAGACCGGTTTTGGGCTGAGGCGATTAACACCGCCTGCTACTCCATCAACCGGCTCTACCTTCACAGAATCCTCAAGAAGACATCGTACGAACTCCTCACCGGTAAAAGCCCAATGTTTCATATTTTAGAGTCTTTGGTAGCAAATGTTTTATACTTTTTAAAAGAGGTAGAAAATGTAAATTTGCTCCTAAGGTTGTAGAAGGCTTTTTACTAGGATATGACTCAAACACAAGGGCATATAGAGTCTTCAACAAATCCACTGGATTAGTTGAGGTTTCTTGTGACATTGTGTTTGATGAAACTAATGGCTCCCAAGTGGAGCGAGTTGATCTTGATGAGCTAGATGATGAAGAGGCTCCGTGCGTCGTGCTAAGGAACATCTCCATTGGGGATATGTGTCCTAAGGAATCCGAAGTGCCCACTCAAGCACAAGATCAACCATCATCTCCCATGCAAGCATCTCCACCAACTCAAGATGAGGATCAGGCTCAAGACAATGAAGATGAAGATCAAGAGGAAGAACCACCTCAAGAGAAGGACAATGATAAAGGGGGAGATGAAGTTGATCAAGACAAGGAAGATGATCAAGAGATACAGGGTCAAAGATCGCCACACTCAAGATTCCATCAAGCGATTCAAAGAGATCACCCCGTGAACTCCATCCTCGGCGATATTCATAAGGGGGTAACCACTCGATCTCGAGTCGCTCATTTTTGTAAACATTACTCTTTTGTGTCCTCTATTCAGCCATACAGGGTGGAGGATGAACTAAGAGACTCGACTTTGAAGATAGTGAGTACCCTAACCATGTTTATAAGCTCTCAAAGGCGCTTTATGGGCTCAAGCAAGCCCCAAGAGCATGGTATGAATGCCTGCGAGACTTTCTTATCACTAATAACTTCAAAGTCGGTAAAGCTGATCCTACACTCTTTACTAAAACTATTGCAAAAGATTTGTTTGTTTGCCAAATTTTTGTTGATGATATCATATTTGGGTCTACAAACAAATCTACTTGTGAAGAGTTTAGTAGGATCATGATTCAAAAATTCGAGATGTCTATGATGTGGGAGTTAAAGTATTTTCTAGGATTTCAAGTCAAGCAACTCCAAGAGGGCACCTTCATCAGCCAAACGAAGTACATTCAAGACATACTCAACAAGTTTGGAATGAAGGATGCCAAGCCCATCAAGACACCCATGGGAACTAATGGGCATCTCAACCTCGACACCGGAGGTAAATCCGTAGATCAAAAGGTATACCGGTCGATGATAGGATCTTTACTCTATCTATGTGCATCTCGACCAGACATTATGCTTTCTGTATGCATGTGTGCAAGGTTCCAAGCCGATCCTAAGGAAGTTCACCTTAGGGCCGTGAAAAGAATCATGAGATATTTAGTTTACACACCTAAGTTCGGTCTTTGGTACCCCAAGAGATCCACCTTTGACTTAATAGGATATTCAGATGCTGATTGGGCAGGGTGTAAAATTGATAGAAAGAGCACATCAGGGACTTGTCAGTTTCTGGGGAGATCCCTGGTGTCTTAGGCTTCAAAGAAACAAAACTCCATAGCTCTTTCTACCGCCAAAGCCGAGTATATTGCCGCAGGCCATTGTTGTGCGCAATTACTTTGGATGAGGCAAACCCTCGGGGACTATGGCTTCAAACTGAGCAAAGTCCCTCTCCTATGTGACAATGAGAGTGCAATCCGCATGGCGGATAATCCCATTCAACACAGCCGCACTAAGCACATAGACATTCGATATCACTTTCTAAGGGATCACCAACAAAGGGGGGATATCGACATAGCTTATGTTAGCACCAAAGAACAATTAGCTGATATCTTCACCAAACCATTAGATGAGAAAACCTTTACCAAACTTAGGAATGAGCTAAACATTCTTGATTCTCGGAACTTTGATTGTCACGTTGCACACATAGCTCATTTATATACCTTTGATCATATCTCTTTTATGTCTACGACTAATGTGTTTTCAAGTTTATTTCTATACTAAGTCGTAGATTGAAAGGGAAATGGAGTCTTCGGTGAAGACAAGGCTTCCACTCCACTCTATCGGTATCATTTACCCTTCGCCATCACTCCACATCACTCCTCAAAATTGGTATAATCTTTCATTCATATTTACTTGTACCAATGGGGGAGAAAGTACAAGGGCTCTCAAAAGACTCCGTTTTTGGCGATTAATGCCAAAGGGGAGAACTATTAAGCCCAAAGCAAAAGGACCGCACCACCACGAATGTCAAAATTTTCAAGAATTTTTCAAATTGGTATCTAAATGTATTTGATCTTTCTTCAATTGGTATTTACAAACTTAGTAAAACCCTCTTGAAAGCTAAGAGGTGAATTTCATTCAGGGGGAGTTTTGTTTAGTCAAAGGAAAAGCATTTGAAACAGGGGGAGAAAATTCCAAATCTTGAAAATGCTTCTCACAATTTTATACATATACCTTTGACTATTTGCAAAAAGACTCTGAAAAGATTTTTTCAAAAGAATTTGCAAAAATAAAACAAGTGGTGCAAGCGTGGTCCAAAATGTTAAATAAAAGAAAACCAACCATGCATATCTAATAGAAGTATAAATTGGTTTAACTCCAAGCAACCTTTGCACTTATCTTATGCAAACTAGTTCAATTCTGCACTTATATATTTGCTTTGATTTATGTTGGCATCAATCACCAAAAAGGGGGAGATTGAAAGGGAAATAGGGTTTAACCTTTTCCTATAAATGATTTTGGTGGTTGAATGCCCAACACAAATAATTGGACTAACTAGTTTGCTCTAGATTATATATTCTATAAGTGCTAAAGGTTCAACACAAACCAATAAAAAGATCAAGTTAGGGTTCAAAAAGAAAGGAGCAAAAGAAACCGAAGAGAACCCTGGTCTGGCGCACCGGACTGTGTCCGGTGCACCAGGGTCGAACGACTCCAACTCTCCACCATCGAGTTTTTGACGCCGCGCTCCGCTATAATTCACCAGACTATCCGGTGTGCCACCAGACTGTCGGGTGCACCAGCGGAGCAACGGCTAGCCAGCGCAACGGTCGACTCCAACGGTCGCCTGCAAACATGAACAGTGAAGAACAGTGCGCGCACAAGTCAGAGTAGCCGCCAGTAGGCGCACCGGACAGTGAACAATACCTGCCCGGTGCGGCACCGGACTGTCCAGTGCCACATGAAGACAAAGCTCCAACGGTCTGAACCGTCAGAACCCTAACGGTTGGGTGACGTGGTTGGCACACCGGACACTGTCCGGTGCGCCCATCGACAGCAGCGTGCCCCAACGGTTGAATTGGTGGTTGGGGGCTATAAATACCCCACAACCACCTCCACTCCAACCATCCAAGCATTCACTACTGCACATTAAATACAAGAGCAATAGACACCACTCCAAATATACAATTCAAGTGATCGATCCCCTCAAAGTCTATAATTCAACTCTAGCGCATTTAGACTTGTGAGAGGATCATTTGTGTTTTCCTTGTTGCTCTTGTCTGCTTGGTTGGCTTTCTTCTTTCTCTCATTCTTACTCTCAAAGCCTTGTAAGCGAAGCAAGAGACACCAATTGTGTGGTGGTCCTTGCGGGGTCTAAGTGACCCAGGAAATCAAGGAAGAAAGCTCACTCGGTCTAAGTGACCGTTTGAGAGAGGGAAAGGGTTGAAAGAGACCCGGTCTTTGTGACCACCTCAATGGGGACTAGGTTCTTTGGAACCAAACCTCGGTAAAACAAATCACCGTGTCATCCGCTTTATTTTCTTGGTTGATTTGTTTTCCTCTCTCCCGGACTTAACTTTTATTCTAACGCTAACCCCAGCTTGAAGTGTGCTTAAAGCTTATAAATTTCAGTTTCCGCCTATCCACCCCCCTCTATGCGACTTTCAATTTTAAGTCAAGCAACTCCAAGACGGCACCTTCATCAGCCAAACAAAGTACGTTCAAGACATACTTAACAAGTTTGGAATAAAGGATGCCAAGCCCATCAAGACACCCATGGGAACCAATGGGCATCTCGACCTAGACACGGGAGGTAAATCCGTAGATCAAAAGGTATACCGGTCGATGATAGGATCTTTACTCTATTTTTGTGCATCTCGACCGAATATTATGCTTTCTGTATGCATGTGTGCAAGGTTCCAAGTCGATCCTAAGGAAGTTTACCTTAGGTCCGTGAAAAGAATCATGAGATATTTAGTTTATACACCTAAGTTTGGTCTTTGGTACCCCAAGGGGTCCACTTTTGACTTAATAGGATATTCAGATGCTGATTGGACAAGGTGTAAAATTGATAGGAAGAGCACATTAGGGACTTGTCAGTTTCTGGGGAGAACCCTGGTGTCTTGGGCTCCAAAGAAACAAAACTCAGTAGCTCTTTCCACCGCCGAAGCCGAGTACGTTGCCGCAGGACATTGTTGTGCGCAATTACTTTGGATGAGGCAAACCCTCAGGGACTATGGCTACAAATTGAGCAAAGTCCCTCTCCTATGTGACAATGAGAGTGCAATCCGCATGGCGGATAATCCCGTTGAACACAGCCGCACTAAGCACATAGATATTCGGTATCACTTTTTGAGGGATCACCAACAAAGGGGGGATATCGAGATAGCTTATGTTAGCACCAAAGAACAATTACCCGATATCTTCACCAAACCATTAGATGAGAAAACTTTTACCAAACTTAGGAATGAACTAAACATTCTTGATTCTTGGAACTTTGATTGATACTTTGCACACATAGCTCATTTATATACCCTTGATCATATCTCTCTTATGTCTACGACTAATATGTTTTCAAGTGTATTTCTATACTAAGTCGAAGATTGAAAGGAAAATGGAGTCTTCGGCGAAGACAAGGCTTCCACTCCACTCTATTGGTATTATTTACCCTTCGCCATCACCCCACATCACTCTCCAAAATTGGTATAATCTTTTCACTCATATTTACTTATACCAATGGGGGAGAGAGTAAAAAGGGCTCTCAAAAGACTCCGTTTTTGGCGATTAATGCCAAAGGGGGAGAAATATTAAGCCCAAAGCAAAAGGACCGCACCACCACCAATTTCAAAAATTTTAATTGGTCAATTGGCATATTTTGGTATGTTTACTTTCAAGAATTGTTCAAATTGGTATCTAAATCTTGTTCAAATTGGTATTTAAATGTATTTGATCTTTTTCAATTGGTATTTACAAAAATTAGTAAAACCCTCTTGAAAGCTAAGAGGTGAATTTCATTCAGGGGGAGTTTTGTTTAGTCAAAGGAAAAACATTTGAAACAGGGGGAGAAAATTTCAAATCTTGAAAATGCTTCTCGAAATCTTATTCATATACCTTTGACTATTTGCAAAAATACTTTGAAAAGATTTTCCAAAAGAATTTGCAAAAACAAAACAAGTGGTGCAAGCATGGTCCAAAATGTTAAATAAAAGAAAACCAACCATGCATATCTAATAGAAGTATAAATTGGTTTAATTCCAAGCAACCTTTGCACTTACCTTATGCAAACTAGTCCAATTCTGCACTTATATATTTGCTTTGGTTTGTGTTGGCATCAATCACCAAAAAGGGGGAGATTGAAAGGGAAATAGGGTTTAACCTTTTCCTATAAATGATTTTGGTGGTTGAATGCCCAACACAAATAATTGTACTAACTAGTTTGCTCTAGATTATATATTCTACAGGTGCTAAAGGTTCAACACAAACCAATAAAAAGATCAAGTTAGGGTTCAAAAAGAAAGGTGCAAAAGAAACCGAAAGAACCCAGGTCTGGTGCACCGGACTGTCCGTTGTGCCACCGGACAGTGTCCGGTGCCCAGAGCCGTACGAGCCTGAACTTGCCACCTTCGGGTTTCAGAAGCGCCGCTCCGCTATAATTCACCGGACTGTCCGGTGCACCAGCGGAGCAACGGCTAGCCAGCGCAACGGTTAACTCCAACGGTCGCCTGCAACATGAAAAGTGAAGAACAGTGTGCGCAGAAGTCAGAGCAGCCGCCAGAGGCGCACCGGACGGTGCACAGTACCTGTCCGGTGTGGCACGGGACTGTCCGGTGCCATTAGAAGACAAGGCTCCAATGGTCGAAACCGTCAGAACCCTAACGGTTGGGTGACGTGGCTGGCGCACCGGACACTGTCCGGTGCGCCCATCGACAGCAGTGTGCCCCAACAGTTGAATTGGCAGTTGGCGGCTATAAATACCCCACAACCACCTCCACTCCAACCATCCAAGCATTCACTACTACACATTCAATACAAGAGCAATACACGACACTCCAAGACACAAATCAAAGCCTTCGATCTGATCAAAGTTCCCAATTCAATTTTAGTCTTTAGGACTTGTGAGAGGATCGTTCTTGTGTTTCTTTGTTGCTCTTGTTGCTTGGTTGGCTTTCTTCTTTCTCTCATTCTTACTCTCAAAGCCTTGTAAGCGAAGCAAGAGACACCAATTGTGTGGTGGTCCTTGCGGGGTCTAAGTGACCCGGGAAATCAAGGAAGAAAGCTCACTCGATCTAAGTGACCGTTTGAGAGAGGGAAAGGGTTGAAAGAGACCCGGTCTTTGTGACCACCTCAACGGGGACTAGGTTCTTTGGAACCGAACCTCGGTAAAACAAACCACCGTGTCATCCGCTTTATTTTCTTGGTTGATTTGTTTTCCCCTCTCTCCCGGACTTAACTTTTATTCTAACGCTAACCTCGGCTTGAAGTGTGCTTAAAGTTTGTAAATTTCAGTTTCCGCCTATCCACCCCCCTCTAGGCGACTTTCAGTTGTCAAAGACATTGGTTGCGTTGTTACTAACTAGAATATGTATACTACTTGATTGGTCTCAATCGCTGTAAGCATCATAGATTAATATAGTGCAAACTCTCAAACAGCCACCAAAAGGTAGACGAAATAGTTGTTCAGCAAGCAACTATGTGTAGACGCTCTCCAAAAACCTTAGTGGTTGTTATCCTAGGTAGAATATTCAATAGGCAGGTTTTATAGGAATGTTCTTGCTAGGCTCGTGCATGCAGAGTCGTGGTAGTAGAGATGCAATTACCAACAAAACAGCAAAAAAACTTTGATGAGAAAGAGATAGGTCTCCTAAGTGAAAGTCGTCTAGAGGGGGTGAATAGGTGAAACCTAAAAATTACAAACTTCGAACACAAAATTTACCCAGGATTAGCATTAGAGATAGGTGAATAGGTGAAACATAAAAATTACAAACTTTGGACAGTCCGGTGTGATGTATAGCCAACAACTATCGGCCACGTCAGCATGCTCCAACGGTCCGATGGTGCACCGGACAATCCGATCAACGATCTGCTGACCGTTGTACTATGCACTGTCTGGTGTGCCATAGGATAGTTCGATGCACACGCAGACAGGGAAGGCTGGATGCTTCCACATGAAGCTCCAACGGCTCATAGGACCCTTAGGGCTATAAAAGGACCCCCTAGGCGCCATGGAGCAATACACTAAGCATTCTAAGAGCACACTACAACTCCAAGACTCTGCGACCACGCTGTTTGAAGTGTTTAAGAGATTTGAGCGCGTTTCTGAGCTGTGACTCTGTAATTCTTGTTCTTGCGCTCTTTTTGACTTGTGTGCGTGTTGTTTCTACGATTGTGCTCTTGTGTGCGTGTTCTTACTCCCCCTTACTCTGGTCTTGATTTTGATCACTTGTGTAAGGTGTGAGAGACTCCAACTTGTGGAGATTCCTGATAGTCGGGATATTGTGAGGTATAAGGAAGAAATGTGGTATTCAAGTTTGATCTTTGGGTCACTTGAGATGGGTTGAGTGCAACCCTCATCTATTGGGACACCACAACGTGGATTAGGCAAGCATGTTACGCTTGACTGAAACATGTGATTAAAATTGATGTGTCTCTTGTGCCATTTACTTTATTGCTACTTTTATATCTTCCCCATTCCAATTCTTCACTTGTGATATTGCTCTAAGTCTAAATTAAATCTTGATAGAGCAATAAAGTGAAAGGAACTTCTCTCTTCTTCTCTACTCTCAAACTTGGTTTTAATTCACTCTAACTCATATTTTAGATCAAGTTTGTGTTATTTTAGTTAAGTTTTGTAGGATCACCTATTCACACCCCCTCTAGGTGCTCTCACGAACAACTTGAGCCATCGATTCCTTCTCATAGGGTACTCCACAAATATTGGAGACTCTTGTTTGCCGTACATAATGAATGGGAGTTAGAACTCCAATGAAAACAAGAGGGAGAAAGAACGCACACAAGAACACACCACCACCACCAAGAACCAAGAACACATGCACACAACTTGCCGCATAGCTCTCTCTAGGCTACTCTTGCAAATCTGGGTGTTTGGATCTTTCTAGAGTGTTGCTCTAATGCTTATGAATGAATGTGTTGCTCTTGAGTGACTTGGGTGCTTGACTAGGCTGATAGGAGGGGTATCTATAGCCCCAAATACCCAACAAAGGCATTGAAGGAAAACTGCCAAAAATTTGCTTTGTGTTGGTTCATTGGATAGGTCTGGTGCACCACCGGACCTTAACAATTGCCTGCCATCAACAGGTCTGCCTCATATTTGCCTTCCCCCAGGGCACCATACTAGTCCGGTCCACCACGAGACCTGTCACATGTTAGCTAGTCGTTGAGATGACCATTGAAGGCTAAGTTAGCCATTAGACCCCATGGTCCGGTGCACCACCAGACTGACTAGTGTGCCAGCCACTCGAAGTCACTTATGCAGTCGTCTTTAGTAAAGTGGTCCAGCTGACCACCAGACTAGTCCGGTGCGCCAGGCCGTCGTAGCCCTTCTACAAGGCTCTCTAGTAAAGAGGTCCGATGCACCTGAGATAGTTGAACTTTGTCTTCTTTCTTATTTTCTTTTCCAAATAAATTTGACTCACTTTGAGAGTGTTCCCATGACTTAGACAAATATTTCTAGTGATAATCTAACTAACCTAAGTCATGAAACTTAATTATTTTGAATCCTTCGTCTTAGTTTCTCTGTTTATCTAAAGTTGATTCTTGTATGCACATACTTAGCAAAAGTGTTAGTCCACATTATTGTGTTGGTCATTAATCACCAAATACTTATAGGAATGGCTTAAGGCACATTTCCCTTTCACCAACTACGGTGTGGGTGTACAAACTTGTGGCACATTTGGAACCTAACAAGGACAAGGACCGCCAGCGACATGTGCCACAACTGGACCCCGTCAATGAATTGGCAGGGGTGTCTGTAGGTCGGGAGCTTCATTAAGATATTCGTGGTAGGGACCTCCCATGTGGACATGTGGTAGGGGTCCTAACCACACATTCTTCTCGTAATTAGGTCTTCTTGATAAGACCCACAATGATGGTGGGGTCCTCATCCTGCACGCCATGCTGGGCAGTTGTGGTGTAGCACACAGAGTATCCATACCAAGGGGCACTAATAGTAGCCCTAGGCCCACTATAGGCTCTCGAGTCTATGAATGGGGCCTGAATCAACAAACACCATATGCGCAGGTGGTCATGCATTAGAAGCTGAACCGACACATGTTCCCCCTCGGACCTCTTGTGCTGTCTTTGAGTCATGTGCGGTTGGGTAGATCATCAATATAGGCAATCGAGTGTTCGAATAAGAGTACTCAAGCACCTAAGCACCCATCTTTCTTTCTGCCAAAGTGCCCATTTGCCTTCCACGATAGCTCTTCTCCCCTTCTCTGGTCATAATCTCCAGAAGTAGTGATGGCACCCTCGGCAAAGAAGATTGCACTTTTCGTGTAGAGAGTGAGCAACGAGACGATGCTCACGGTGTACCGCACGCTGCTGGGGTGGACGAACCCAGTGGTGAGCGGGAAGGTGGCCCCTACCTCCTGGTCGGTGCAACACATTGTGTCGAGGACCTACGTCGTCTTTGTTGCACACCTTCTAACAGGGTTGGGTCCTTAGTCTCACCCTTTTTTGGTGATGGTGGTGGATTTCTACGGGATCCAACTCTTGCATCTCTCCCCTCAAATCCATCCTCATCATGGCAACCTTCATCCACCTTTTGCGAGATGTTCATCGAAGTCTGTGGAAGCCTAACCCTTTTCCATAGTTCTTTGTCCTCTGGTGGACTAGGTAAGAGACGATCTATGGAAGATGCTACTTCCAGGGGTGCACTGATGGCCCCCCATACATACATCACCTTAGACCCATCGGGCTGTTGGGACTCATGAAAATCATGGTTCTACCTGCAGATGGACAAGCATGATCACTTCACCCTCGAGCCGCTCGCCTCCTTCTCTAAGACCTAGGAGGCCCTACTAGACCTATATCCGGTATTCACTCCGGTGATGGCAAGGATAGTTGAGCTGGCGACTAGAGGGCTAACATCAACCATGGTGGTTGGTGGTTTCGTGACTAGCACCCCCCACGTCAGCATGTCCACGTTGCGTGGCTCTATACCGACATCAATGACCTAACGCAAAGCGAGCGTGGGCCTAGCAGCGAGCTGACGACGACGACCCTATCAGCTGCGGTCCATCACCGACAATGGGGACCTGCAAAATTCCACCCTCACCCCTATTGTGCCCCTATGCTTCGACAACCAGAATGTATGAAACATTCTAGCGTGGATGCCCAACTGCACTGAGACGGGTATTGTAGAGGTGGAGAAGGGGACCCCTTCCTTTCCCACATCGATGGACCTTTAGGGATAGTTTGGGAGCCAAAAAATCAGAGAGAATTGAGTGGCTAAAATCCCCTTCTTATTTGAAAGGGAATTAGGGTCAAACCTTTTCCTAAATAATTTTGGTGGTTGAATTGTCCAACACAAATAATTGGACTAACTAGTTTGCTCTAGATTATACATTCTACAGGTGCCAAAGGTTCAACACAAACCAATAAAAAGAACAAGTTAGGCTTCAAAAGAAAGGAGCAAAAAGGAAACAGAAGTGTGCCCTGGTCTGGCGCACCGGACAATGTCCGGTGCACCAGGGTGAATCAACTCAAACTTCTTAGCTTCGGGTTTCCCAGGCGTAGCTCCGCTATAATTCACCGGACTGTGCGGTGTGGCACCGGACTGTCCGGTGCACCAGCGGAGCAACGACTATCTGCACGCAACGGTCGACTCTGACGGATGAACAGTGCAACACAGTGTCGCGACAGAAGTCAGAGCAGAAGGTTAGAGGGGCACCGGACTGTCCGGTGTGGCACCGGACTGTCCGGTGCCGCATGAGGACAGAGCCTCCAACGGTCGACCAGCTCCAAGCCCTAACGACAGGGTGACGTGGCGGCGCACCGGACACTGTCCGGTGGCGCACCGGACTGTCCGGTGCGCCCATCGCCAGCGACCTTCTCCAACAGCTACAATTTGGTTAGTGGCTATAAATACCACCCCATCTGGCCACTTCAAGGTGTGGGAGTCCAAGCAACATTCCAAGTCATATAGTTGACATATCCAAGCCCTCCCAACCACCTCTATTCATTGATCCATCCTATACACAAGATTTAGACCACTACAACCCACACAAGTGCCACAAAAGAGAGAGCAAGCAAAAGAAAGCTTCTCGTGTGAGTTTAGCTCTAGTACATTGTGAGATTCATTGAGAGAAAGTGTGTGCTACATCTTGCGTTCATTTGTGCGTGGAGTTTTGCCTCCCATTGAACTTCCTCCAAAGTTTTGGAGGCTTGTAAAGCTAGCAAGAGACACCTAAGTGTGTGGTGATCCTTGCGGGGTCTTAAGTGATCCTTGAGAAGAAAAAGAGCTCGCCGATCTTGGGGATCGATAGAGAGAGGGAAAGGGTTGAAAGAGACTTGTCCTTAGTGGACTCCTCAACGGGGACTAGGCCTTCGAGGGCCAAACCTCGGTAAAACAAATCACCCGTGTCTCTTGTGTTTATTGCTTGTGATTTGTTTGTTCTTTCCCTTTCTAAGTTCTCTTGCGCTACTCTTTGCTAATATTATTTTTGTTGCTTCAAGTTACATTCACATTTAGAGAAACAACTCCTTGCAAGAAAGAACTTGTGTTTCTCCTCTTCTTATCTAAGCCCTCTTGCATTATTCTCCACTAACATTTCTAGTAGTATTGTTATTGATTAAATTCCGCACTCTTTGAAAACAATACTCGTTGCAAGCAAAGGACTTAGTTTTATACTCCGATAATTGTGAATCTTGTTCTAACCACTAATCAAGGGATCTAGTTTGGATTTAGAATTATAATTTTCAGGTTTCGCCTATTCACCCCCCCCCCTCTAGGCGACTTTCAATTGGTATCAGAGCTAGGCACTTCATATTGAGTCTAACAACTTGAAGTGATGGCTCAAGGAATATCCCAAAGAACAAGAAGACACCTCCGAAGAAAATCAAGGAGGTAACTCTTGAGATTTTATTCAATGATTGTTCCAATTGTGCTTCATGGTCTACTAGTGTAATAAATGCTTTTAGGACCATAGACCCACGATTGGAAGAAATTATAGACAAGAGTATCATATCCTCTAGTTTTAATAGAAAAAATGCTTCCGAGGAAGATCAAAGATGTATACGCTTAAACTATCTAGCTTATGACATCTTAAGTAATTCCCTTAGCAATGGAGATTATCGTGCCTTCGTAACGAATTATGATGAATCTATTCATGATGTGCATGATATTTGGACTAGAATTAAAAATAAATTTGATAAGTCCAAACATAATGATTCATTTTGTGCTTCTACTTCCTTTGGTCCTTGTGAAACTAACCCTTTGAAGGAAGAAGAAGAAAATGAACGATGGAGACCAAACGATGAATCCACCTCTCCAAAAGGTTTGTCTTCCCATTTAGATTCCCATATATGTTGTGTGGCTAATGAAAATGATAGCGAAAGCACAAATGAGGATGAGGAGGATGAAAGAAGCTTCATGCAACTCTACGCTCATCTAAGCTTAGAAGATAAGGCGGTCATGCTCAAACTTCTAAAAAGAGAGAGAGAGAGAGAGCAAAGCGAAGCTCGTCAAATGCTAGAAGATATTCTCTCCATAAAAATGCTACGCTTTGACGAGTTGACTAAAGAACATGAGGAGCTAAAGTGCTCTCATGTTGATTTGGTCCAAAGGTATGAAACTATTTCAATTGAGCAAGATAACTCTTTACATTGTATCGCTCAATTAGTAAATAGGAATGCCTTGCTTAAGGACCGAATAGAAAAGCTAAAAGTTGAAAATCTAGCTTTTCAAGAAAAATGTGATATGCTTCTATGTTCTCATGAAAATCTTATGGATGATCATATCATGTTAAATATTGCTCATGAGGTTGTGATAGAAAACTTAAAATCTCAACAACCTCACTTATGCACATGTATTCAAATTGAAACTACATTAGCATGTGCTAATGCTTGTTGTCCGTCGACAAGCAAATCTTCCTTTGAGCTAGAATTTGCAGGAACAAAAGATGATACATGTCAAGAGCTCAAAGAAGAAAATGAGAGGCTAAAGATGAGCTTGACACAACTAAAAGGGAAGTGCATTGCTCAACCTTCTCAAGATAGCCGTGATCACATGGTGAAGAAGCTTGAGACGGGAACAACCGTAGCATACACTAAATCCCTTGAAGAAAATGTCAAGGACTTGAGGATTGTCAAGAGAAAGGAACAAAAGAAGAAAATCAATACCTCTGCCAAAAGCCTCAACCATGCCTCCATAAAAGGTAACATCCAAGGTAATAATCAAGTCACACTTCACACTAAGAGAAGTAAGAAGTGTAGTGAATGCTTTGAAAAGGGACACTCGATTAGATCATGTCCCTATATTAAAAATAGCTTGATTATTAACAAGGATGATAAACTTTGTTTCAAATGCTCAAAAAAGGGACGCTTAATTAAGTCTTGTCCCCATTTGAAACAAAAAGGCATAGTGTTAGTGAAAGGGAATTAGGCTTACACCTATTTTCCTAATTGATTTTGGTGGTTGAATTGCCCAACACAAATAATTGGATTAACTAGTTTGCTCTAGTCTATAAGTTCTACAGGTGCCAAAGGTTCACAAAAAGCCAATAAAAAGACCAAGAAAAGGGTTCAAACAAAGAGAGCAAGGGATAACCAAAGTGTGTCCTGGTCTGGCGCACCGGACTGTCCGGTGTGCCACCGGACAGTGTCCGGTGCACCAGGGGACTTCAAGCTGAACTCCTCACCTTCGGGAATTTTCAGAGGCGCTTCGCTATAATTCAACGGACTGTCCGGTGCACCACCGGACAGTGTCCGGTGCTCCAAGGAAGAGCGACTCTGAACTCGCCAGCTTCGGGAATTCGCTCCACTAAAATTCACTGGAATGTCTGGTGCGACAGCGGAGCAACGGCTACTTCAGCGCCAACGGTCACCTGCGGAGGCATTTAATGCGCGCCAGAGCGCGCAGAAGTCAGGCACGCGCGAGACGGCGCACCGGACAGTCTACAGTACCTGTCGGGTGCACCACCGGACAGCCAGGCGACCCCACCAGTCAGAGCTCCAACAGTCGAACCCTAACGGCCGGGTGACGTGGCTGGCGCACCGGACACTGTCCGGTGGCGCGCTGGACTGTCCGGTGCGCCCGTCGACAGCAGCCTCCACCAACGGTCAAGTTTGGTGGTTGGGGCTATAAATACCCCAACCACCCCCACATTCAAGTCATCCAAGTTTTCCACCTTCCAACTACTTACAAGAGCTAAGCATTCAATACAAGACACACCAAGTGATCAAATCCTCTCCCAATTCCACACAAGGCTTTAGTGATTAGGGAGAGAGATTTGTTGTGTTCTCTTGAGCTCATGCGCTTGGATTGCTTCCTTCTTTCATTCTTTCTTGCGAACAACTCAATTGTAACCTAGGCAAGAGACACCAATTGTGTGGTGGTCCTTGCGGGGAAGTTTTGTTCCCGTTTGATTGAGAAGAGAAACTCACTCGGTCCGAGGGATCGTTTGAGAGAGGGAAAGGGTTGAAAGAGACCCGGTCTTTGTGACCACCTCAACGGGGAGTAGGTTTGCGAGAACCGAACCTCGGTAAAACAAATTCGTGTGTCACACTCTTTATTCGCTTGCGATTTGTTTTGCACCCTCTCTCTCAGACTTGATTATATTTCTAACGCTAACCCGGCTTGTAGTTGTGATTAAGTTTATAAATTTCAGATTCGCCCTATTCACCCCCCTCTAGACGACTTTCAATTGTTATCGGAGCCCGGTGCTTCATTAGAGCTTAACTGCTCGAAGTGATGTCGGGAGATCACGCCAAGAGGGAGATGGAGACCGGCGTCAAGCCCACTACAAGCCACGGGAAGGCTTCATCGGAAGAATCCCGCAACAAAGGGAAAGGGAGGGAGAAGAAATCCTCTTCCCACAAGTCGCATCGGAGTGGCGACAAGAAAAAGAAGATGAGGAAGGTGGTCTACTACGAGACCGATACTTCATCACCTTCCACCTCCGGCTCCGACGCGCCATCCATTACTTCTAAGCGCCATGAGCGCAAGAAGTTTAGTAAGATCCCCCTACACTATCCTCGCATCCCTAAACATACACCTCTACTTTCCGTCCCATTAGGCAAACCACCAACGTTTGATGGTGAAGATTATGCTAGGTGGAGTAATATGATGCGATATCACCTAACCTCACTCCACAAAAGTATATGGGATGTTGTTGAGTTTGGTGTACAGGTACCTTCCGTAGGGGATGAAGATTATGATGAGGACGAAGTGGCCCAAATCCAACACTTCAACTCCCAAGCCACAACTATACTCCTTGCCTCTCTAAGTCGAGAGGAGTATAATAAGGTGCAAGGATTGAAGAGTGCTAAAGAGATTTGGGACGTGCTAAAGACCGCGCACGAAGGAGACGAGGTGACCAAGATCACCAAGCGGGAAACGATCGAGGGGGAGCTCGGTCGCTTCCGTCTTCGCCAAGGGGAGAAGCCACAAGATATGTACAACCGGCTCAAAACCTTGGTGAACCAAGTGCGCAACCTCGGGAGCAAAAAGTGGGATGACCACGAAGTGGTTAAGGTTATTCTTAGATCACTTGTTTTCCTTAACCCTACTCAAGTTCAATTAATTCGTGGTAATCCTAGATATACACTAATGACTCCAGAGGAAGTAATCGGGAATTTTGTGAGCTTTGAATTGATGATCAAAGGCTCAAAGAAGATCAACGAGCTTGACGGCCCCTCCACGTCCGAAGCACAATCGGTCGCATTCAAAGCGACGGAGGAGAAGAAGGAGGAGTCTACATCAAGTAGACAACCAATCGACGTCTCAAAGCTCAACAATGAGGAGATGGCGCTCATCATCAAGAGCTTCCGCCAAATCCTCAAGCAAAGGAGGGGGAAAGATTACAAGCCCCGCTCCAAGAAAGTTTGCTACAAATGTGGTAAGCCCAGTCATTTTATTGCAAAATGTCCATTATCTAGTGATAGTGACAGGGGCGACGACAAGAAGGGGAGAAGAAAGGAGAAGAAGAGATATTACAAGAAGAAGGGCGGCGATGCCCATGTTTGCCGGGAGTGGGACTCCGACGAGAGCTCCACCGACTCCTCCTCCGACGAGGACGCCGCAAACATCGCCGTCACCAAGGGTCTTCTCTTCCCCAACGTCGGCCACAAGTGCCTCATAGCAAAGGACGGCAAAAGGAAGAAGGTAAAATCAAGATCCTCCACCAAATATGAAACCTCTAGCGATGAGGATAATGCTAGTAATGAGGAGGATAACTTGCACATTCTTTTTGCCAACCTAAACATGCAACAAAAAGAAAAATTAAATGAATTGATTAGTGCTATTCATGAGAAGGATGATCTCTTGGACACCCAAGAGGACTTCCTTATTAAAGAAAATAAGAAGCATGTTAAGATTAAAAATGCTTATGCTCTAGAAGTAGAAAAATGTGAAAAACTATCTAGTGAGCTAAGCACTTGCCATGACACTATTGACAACCTTAGAAATGAGAATGCTAATTTAATTGCTAAGGTTGATTCAAATGCTTGTGATGTTTCAATTCCCAATCTTAGAAATGATAATGTTGATTTGCTTGCTAAGATTGAAGAATTGAACATTTCTCTTGCTAGCCTTAGGATTGAAAATGAAAAATTGCTTGCCAAGGCTAAAGAATTATATGTTTGCCATGCTTCCATTTCCGACCTTAGAAGTAAAAATGATATATTACATGCTAAGGTTGTAGAACTAAAATCTTGCAAACCCTCTACATCTACCGTTGAACATACTTCTATTTGCACTAGATGTAGAGACATTAATATTGATGCTATTCATGATCACATGGCTTTAATAAAACAACAAAATGATCATATAGCAAAATTAGATGCTAAAATTGCCGAGCATGACTTAGAAAATGAAAAGTTTAAATTTGCTAGAAGCATGCTCTATAATGGGAGACGCCCTGGCATAAAGGATGGCATTGGCTTCCAAAAGGGGAACGATGTCAAACTTAATGCCCCTCCTAAAAGATTGTCTAATTTTGTTAAGGGCAAGGCTCCCATGCCTCAGGATAACGAGGGTTACATTTTGTACCCTGCCGGTTACCCTGAGAGCAAAATTAGGAGAATTCATTCTAGGAAGTCTCACTCTGGCCCTAATCATGCTTTTATGTATAAGGGTGAGACATCTAGTTCTAGACAATCAACCCATGCAAAATTGCCTAAGAAGAAAACTTCTAGTGCATCAAATGATCATAGCATTTCATTTAAAAGTTTTGATGCTTCTTATGTGCTAACAAACAAATCAGGCAAGGTAGTTGCCAAGTATGTTGGGGGCAAACACAAGAGCTCCAAGACTTGTGTTTGGGTACCCAAAGTTCTTGTCTCTAATGCTAAAGGACCCAAAACCGTTTGGGTACCTAAAATCAAGAACTGAACTTGTTTTGTAGGTTTATGCATCCGGGGGCTCAAGTTGGATCATCGATAGCAGGTGCACAAACCATATGACAGGGGAGAAGAAGATGTTCTCCTCCTATGAGAAAAACCAAGATCCTCAACGAGCTATCACATTTGGGGATGGAAATCAAGGTTTGGTCAAAGGATTGGGAAAAATCTCATACCCAAGAGACTTTAAAGGAATTCTTGAGACTGGCTCAAAACGAGTTCGGCCTAAGGATCAAGAAAATTAGAAGCGACAACGGGACGGAGTTCAAGAACTCTCAAATTGAAGGCTTCCTTGAGGAGGAGGGCATCAAGCATGAGTTCTCTTCTCCCTACACGCCACAACAAAATGGTGTAGTGGAGAGGAAGAATCGAACTCTATTGGACATGGCAAGGACCATGCTTGATGAGTACAAGACTTCGGATCGGTTTTGGGCCGAGGCAGTCAACACCGCCTGCTACGCCATCAACCGGTTGTATCTACACCGAATCCTCAAGAAGACATCATATGAACTCCTAACTGGTAAAAAGCCCAATATTTCATATTTTAGAGTCTTTGGTAGCAAATGCTTTATTCTTGTTAAAAGAGGCAGAAAATCTAAATTTGCTCCTAAGACTGTAGAAGGCTTTTTACTAGGATATGATTCAAACACAAGGGCATATAGAGTCTTTAACAAGTCCTCAAGACTAGTTGAAGTTTCTTGTGACGTTGTGTTTGATGAGACTAACGGCTCTCAAGTAGAGCAAGTTGATCTTGATGAGATAGGTGATGAAGAGGCTCCGTGCATCGCGCTTAGGAACATGTCCATTAGGGATGTGTGTCCTAAGGAATCCAAAGAACCTACAAATGCACAAGATCAACCATCCTCCTCCACGCAAGCATCTCCACCAACTCAAGATGAGGATGGGGCTCAAAATGATGAAGGAGAAAATCAAGATGTTGAGCCACCTCAAGAGGAGAGCAATGATCAAGGGGAGATGCCCATGATCAAGACAAGAAGGATGAAGAACCAAGGCCGCCACACCCAAGAGTCCACCAAGCAATCCAACGAGATCACCCCGTCGACACCATCCTCGGCGACATTTATAAGGGGGTAACCACTAGATCTCGTGTTGCACATTTTTGTGAGCATTACTCTTTTGTTTCCTCTATTGAGCCACACAGGGTAGAGGAAGCACTACAAGATTCGGATTGGGTGGTGGCGATGCAAGAGGAGCTCAACAACTTCACTAGAAACAAGGTATGGCATTTAGTTCCACGTCCTAACCAAAATGTTGTAGGAACCAAAGGGTCTTCCGCAACAAGCAAGACGAGCATGGTGTGGTGACAAGGAACAAAGCTCGACTTGTGGCCAAGGGATACTCCCAAGTCGAAGGTTTGGATTTCGGTGAAACTTATGCACCCGTAGCTAGGCTTGAGTCAATCCGTATATTATTAGCCTATGCTACTTAACATGGCTTCAAGCTTTACCAAATGGACGTGAAGAGTGCCTTCCTCAATGGACCAATCAAGGAAGAGGTCTATGTTGAGCAACCTCCTGGCTTTGAAGATAGTGAGTATCCTAACCATGCTTACAAACTCTCTAAGGCGCTTTATGGGCTTAAGCAAGCCCCAAGAGCATGGTATGAATGCCTAAGAGATTTTCTTATCACTAATGGCTTCAAAGTCGGAAAGGCTGATCCTACTTTATTTACTAAAACTCTTGACAATGATTTGTTTGTATGCCAAATTTATGTTGATGATATTATATTTGGGTCTACTAACGAATCTACATGTGAAGAATTTAGTAGGATCATGACACAGAAATTCGAGATGTCGATGATGGGGGAGTTGAAGTATTTCTTAGGATTTCAAGTGAAGCAACTCCAAGAGGGCACCTTCATTAGCCAAACGAAGTATACTCAAGACATTCTAAACAAGTTTGGGATGAAGGATGCCAAGCCCATCAAGACACCCATGGGAACCAATGGGCATCTCGACCTCGACACGGAAGGTAAATCCATAGATCAAAAGGTATACCGATCGATGATAGGTTCACTACTCTATTTATGTGCATCTCGACCGGACATTATGCTTTCCGTATGCATGTGTGCAAGATTCCAAGCCGACCCTAAGGAAGCTCACCTTACGTCCGTAAAATGAATCTTGAGATATTTAGTTCATACTCCTAAGTTTGGGCTTTGGTACCCTCGGGGATCCACATTTGACTTAATTGGTTATTCCGATGCCGATTGGGCGGGTTGTAAGATTAATAGAAAGAGCACATCGGGGACTTGCCAGTTCTTGGGAAGATCCTTGGTGTCTTGGGCTTCAAAGAAGCAAAATTCTGTAGCTCTTTCTACCGCCGAGGCCGAGTACATTGCCGCAGGCCATTGTTGCGCGCAACTACTTTGGATGAGGCAAACCCTTAGGGACTACGGTTACAAATTAACCAAAGTTCCTCTTCTATGTGATAATGAGAGTGCAATCCGCATGACGGATAATCCCATTGAGCATAGCCGCACTAAACACATAGCCATTCGGTATCATTTTCTAAGGGATCACCAACAAAAGGGAGATATCGAGATTGCATATATTAACACTAAAGATCAATTAGCCGATATCTTTACCAAGCCACTAGATGAACAGACTTTTAACAAACTTAGGCATGAGCTAAATATTCTTGATTCTAGGAATTTCTTTTGATATCTTGCATACATAGCTCATAAGTATACCTTTGATCATGTCTCTTTCATAAGCTATGACTAATGTGTTTTCAAGTGAATTTCAAACCAAGTCATAGGTGTATTGAAAGGGAATTGGAGTCTTCGGCGAAAACAAAGGCTTCCACTCCATAAATCATCCTTCGCTATCGCTCCGAGCAACTCTCCAACCTTGTCATAGGTGTATTGAAAGGGAATTGGAGTCTTCGGTGAAAACAAAGGCTTCCACTCCATAAATCATCTTTCGCTGTCGCTCCGAGCAACTCTCCAACCTTGGTATAATCTTCACTCACATTATTGTTTGCCAAAGGGGGAGAAAGTAGTTCAAAAAGGGCTTATATTTCACTCAAAGTATCCGTTTTTGGCGATTCATGCTAAAGGGGGAGAAAGTATTAGCCCAAAGCAAAAGGACCGCACCACCACCTAAATTTAAAACTGATGATTTTCAAATTGGTACTTTATTATGTGTCAAAAGGGGGAGAAAGTAGTATTTTCAAAATTGATATCTTAAAACCCTCTTGAACACTAAGAGGAGAATTTATTGAGGGGGAGTTTTGTTTAAGTCAAAGGAAAAGCATTTGAAACAGGAGGAGGAAATTTCAAATCTTGAAAATGCTTCTCAGAATCTTATTCATTTACCTTTGACTATTTGCAAAAGGACTTTGAAAAGAATTTACAAAAGAATTTGCAAAAACAAAACATGTGGTGCAACCGTGGTCCAAAATGTTAAATAAGAAAGAAACAATCCATGCATATCTTATGAATGAATATTGGCTCAATTCTAAGTAACCTTTGCACTTACAAATATGCAAACTAGTTCAATTATGCACTTCTATACTTGCTTTGGTTTGTGTTGGCATCAATCACCAAAAAGGGGAGATTGAAAGGGAATTAGGCTTACACCTATTTTCCTAATTGATTTTGGTGGTTGAATTGCCCAACGCAAATAATTGGATTAACTAGTTTGCTCTAGTCTATAAGTTCTACAGGTGCCAAAGGTTCACAAAAAGCCAATAAAAAGACCAAGAAAAGGGTTCAAACAAAGAGAGCAAGGGATAACCGAAGTGTGTCCTGGTCTGGCGCACCGGACTGTCCGGTGTGCCACCGGACAGTGTCCGGTGCACCACTGGACAGTGTTCGGTGCACCAGGGGACTTCAAGCTGAACTCCTCACCTTCGGGAATTTTCAGAGGCGCTTCGCTATAATTCACCGGACTGTCCGGTGCACCACCGGACAGTGTCCGGTGCTCCAAGGAAGAGCGACTCTGAACTCGCTAGCTTCAGGAATTCGCTCCGCTAAAATTCACCGGAATATCCGGTGCGACAGCGGAGCAACGACTACTTCAGCTCCAACGGTCACCTGCGGAGGCATTTAATGCGCGCCAGAGCGCGCAGAAGTCAGGCACGCGCGAGACGGCGCACCGGACAGTCTACAGTACCTGTCCGGTGCACCACCGGACAGCCAGGCGACCCCACCAGTCAGAGCTCCAACGGTCGAACCCTAACGGCCGGGTGACGTGGCTGACGCACCGGACACTGTCTGATGGCGCATCGGACTGTCCGGTGCGCCCGTCGACAGCAGCCTCCACCAACGGTCAAGTTTGGTGGTTGGGGCTATAAATACCCCAACCACCCCCACATTCAAGTCATCCAAGTTTTCCACCTTCCAACTACTTACAAGAGCTAAGCATTCAATACAAGACACACCAAGTGATCAAATCCTCTCCCAATTCCACACAAGGCTTTAGTGATTAGCGAGAGAGATTTGTTGTGTTCTCTTGAGCTCTTGCGCTTGGATTGCTTCCTTCTTTCATTCTTTCTTGTGAACAACTCAATTGTAACCAAGGCAAGAGACACCAATTGTGTGGTGGTCCTTGCGGGGAAGTTTTGTTCCCGTTTGATTGAGAAGAGAAGCTCACTCGGTCCGAGGGACCGTTTGAGAGAGGGAAAGGGTTGAAAGAGACCCGGTCTTTGTGACCACCTCAACGGGGAGTAGGTTTGCGAGAACCGAACCTCGGTAAAACAAATTCGCGTGTCACACTCTTTATTCGCTTGCGATTTGTTTTGCACCCTCTCTCTCGGACTTGATTATATTTCTAACGCTAACCCGGCTTGTAGTTGTGATTAAGTTTATAAATTTTAAATTTCCCCTTTTCACCCCCCTCTAGGCGACTTTCAGTTAGAAAAGAAAATATTAACTAACCATGTAGCAAGCAAGAAACAAGGAAAGAAGAAATCTTCAAGACTTGAAGATCGCCTTTGCTACATATGCCGAAATAAGGGACATCAATGCAAGGATTGTCCCATTGGTAACTATCCCACTTCTAGCTTATCAATTATTTCACACATAACTAGGCAACCCAAAATTGCAACTTGTGCTAGAAAGGTAATGAGTTTACCAAGTGCTAACACAAAGGACTTTTGGGTTCCTAGATCTTTGTTGACTAACCTTGATGAACCCATCAAGCGATGGGTACCAAAATGTGCTTGACAAGCTTTGCAGGAGAAGGAGATGATATGAAGCTTTGGGGTGCTTGAGAGAGTCAATTCAATTCTTATTAACTCAAGCTATCAATCTTCAATGATCTATATATCCAAGATTGACCCAAATTTGTTTTGAATTATTACGTCTAATGCTCATATCATCTCGGGAAAGATATTGTTGTTGTAGGAAATAAAGAATTATCCTGTGCGGAAAAATCAAGGCCTACAACATGGAGGAAATCCAAAGGATGGTAACTGTTGGGGGTATGCTTCGTCGCCGAAGATCCTGTAAGAAGAAACACCTTTGGCAGATCCTCTCAAAAGCAGTGCCGAAGCTGTAACCCATGAAGCTTCGGCATAGCGGCATATCTCAAGACGAAGGAGTGAACCGACTTAAAGATGAAATGACCAATCAACCCGTGGAAGCTTGTATTATGATTGTAGGCATTTGTAAAGGGCATGAATGTAATTTCTCACAGGCTGCGTCCTGTGCCTATAAATAGATGAACAGTACCCCTGTACTGTTCACGCAATCTTGTAATCACTTGCACGCGACACTTGGATTATTGCCTTCTGTCAAGACGAAGGTATAAATGTGATTAAATGTTATGTTTTAATATTTAAGTTTGTATAATGAAATACATGAATAAGTTTATGTGTTTTAATATATTATTCCTTCATGTTTTATATTTTATATTTCGTCTTTTACTATTTCACAACTCTAATCACGAAGGTATGACCTTCGTGATTTTTGCTCATGACCTTCGTCCGAAGTTCATTATATCCTTGGGGAGATAATGCTTCAACGGACGAAGGGCATTAACATTTAACATTTTATGTTGCCATGTTCTTAATTCGAAGCATTTGAGAACAAGTCCCCAACATTGGCGCCCACCTCCGGTGAACTCACTTTCACTTTTTGAGTTGATGGCTTCGTTCAACAACCAAGCTGAAGCTGCTTCGGCTATGAAGCTGGTGCTCCCGATAACAGGTGGTTCATGCTCAGAGCCGACCAACAAGAAGTAGAAGAAGAAGGCTCAGAGAAGGGTACAACATGTCGGGGTGCAGGGACCCTTCATCAAGTCGAAATGGTCCCACATCCCAATTACCTTCTCCCAGGAGGACCTTAAGCTCAAGGATTACCCTCACAATGATGCTATGGTCATTTCTTGTGTCATCAAGGGATTTCTGGTCCACAATGTTCTGGTTGATACAGGCAGTGCAGCGGATATTATATTTGCCAAGGCCTTCAGACAGATGCAAGAGCCAGAGGATAAGATTCATGATACACACCCTCTTTGTGGCTTCGGAGGAAGGCAGATCGTAGCACTCGGCAAGATCACGATGCCAATACCTTCGGATTTGTCAACAATACAAGGACTGAGCAAGTTGTGTTTGATATTGTCGACATGGAGTACCCCTACAATGCAATCATTGGTCGTGGGACACTCAATGCTTTTGAAACAATTCTTCATCCAGCATATCTATGCATGAAGATACCTTCGGATCAAGGGCCTATTGCTATTCATGGAAGTCAGGAAGCTGCCAGAAAGGCTGAAGGAAACTGGACAGATTCAAAAGCAATCCATAATATAGATGGAGCCAAAGTTTGTGAGAAGTATAAGTACAGAAGGGAGAAGGCTGCTTCGGCCGATCAGCCGAAGCCCATGCTTCTATGTGAAGATATAGCAGAGCAGAAGGTATTGCTGGGATCTCAATTATCTGAGGAGCAGGAGAAAACTCTAATAATGTTTTGTTCAACAACAAAGATGTCTTCGCATGGTCAGCCAACGATCTCTGTGGTGTCAACAGGGACGTCATTGAACATTCGCTCAATGTCGATCCATCCTTCAGACCCATAAAGCAGAGGCTTCGGAAAATGTCTGATGACAAAGCCGAAGGTGCTCGGAATGAAGTGAAAAGACTTCTTAGTGCTGGAGTCATCAGAGAAGTAAAATATCCAGAATGGCTAGCCAACACTGTTATGGTGAAGAAGGCCAATGGTAAATGGAGAATGTGCATTGATTTTACTGATCTCAACAAGGCTTGTCCAAAGTATGAGTTCCCATTACCAAGAATAGATTCTCTAGTAGATGCAGCAGCTTCGTCAGAGTTCATGAGTCTACTAGATTGTTATTCAGGCTTCCACCAAATCTGGATGAAGAAGGAAGATGAGCCAAAAACCAGCTTCATAACCCCCAGTGGTACATATTGTTATCTTTGGATGCCTGAGGGGCTCAAGAATGCTGGAGGAAGCTTCAGTAGAATGACAGCCAAAGTCCTTCACTCTCAGATAGGCAGAAATATGCTAACATATGTTGATGATATCATAGTAAAGAGCACAAAGCAGGAAAATCATGTTGCTGATCTGTAGGAAACATTTGCTAATTTTAGGCAAGCTGGCCTGAAATTAAATCCAGAAAATGTGTCTTCGGAGTAAAGAAGGGAAATTCCTTGGGTGTCTAGTTTCAACGAAAGGGATCGAAGCTAATCCGAACAAAATCGAAGCTATTCTTCGGATGGAGACGCCAAGCACAAAGAAGGGGGCTCAACGGCTGACAGGAAGACTGGCATCTTTGAATCGATTCATATCTAGATCAGCAGAGAGAAATTTACCATTCTTTGAAGTGCTGAAGTCGGCCGAAGTCTTTCAATGGGGATCAGCTCAGCAGAAAGCCTTCGAAGAGCTGAAGCAATACCTGATAGATCTAACAACGCTAACTCCACCCACGCCAGGGGCTCCTCTGCTATTGTATGTGGCAGCTTCGCACTCTGCAGTAAGTGCGACACTTGTGCAGGAGAAGCTTGAAGGACAAACTAAAAAGCAAGTCCCAGTATATTTTGTCTCCGAAGTATTAAGTTTATCAAAGAAAAATTACACAAAATTGGAGAAAGTGTTGTATGCTGTATTAATGGCCTCCAGGAAGCTTCAGCATTATTTTCAAGCTTACCATATAATTGTTCCCTCGTCACAGCCTCTGAAGGATATTATGAGGAACAAAGAAGCTACTGGAAGGGTTGGAAAGTGGGCCGCGAAGCTCAATGAATTCACCATTGACTACGTGCACAGATCTTTAATTCAATCCCAGGCGCTAGCAGACTTCATCGCTGACTGGACGCCAGGGGCTCACGAAGAAGGGACAAGCAAGGATACCGAAGCTTGGACGGTGTTCTGCGATGGTTCTTGGGGAACCTTCGGTGCAGGAGCAGCTGTGGTCCTAGTGGCACCTTCAAAAGTCAAAACATGTTTTGCAGTCAAACTGGATTTCAGTTGCACAAATAATATTGCTGAGTACGAAGCACTTCTATTGGGGCTTCAGAAACTAAGGGCAATGGGAATAAGAAGGGCCATCCTAAAGACTGATTCTCAAGTTATTGCTGGCCATGTGGATAAGAGCAGCAAGGCATGAGATCCGAAGCTTGAAAAATATCTGGATGCAGTCCTAAGGTTGGAAGCTTCCTTCGAAGGTTTTTCCGTCAAGAATATTCCAAGAGGTGAAAATGAGCATGCAGATTTGCTATCCAAATCAGCGGCTCAGGGGCACCCCCTACCCTCCGAAGTATTTTTTGAAGCAATAAAAGCATCTTCGGTTGAGCTCATGGAGAGAGCAGTGCTTACTATTTCTCCAGTACACAGTGAAGACTGGAGAACTGAAATAATATCTTTCCTTCAAGGCAATTGTCTTTCAAGTGATGAAGCTTATAACAAAAGAATGGAGGCAAGAACAAGACCATATGTGGTAATAGAAGGGGAATTGTATAAACATGGAGAATGTTCACCACTCCTCAAATGTTTATCAAGAACCGAAGGTATGGAATTAATGAAAGAGATACATGCAGGTCTGTGTGGATCTCACATTGGATCTAGGCCCTTGTTGGGAAAAGTTTTTCGACAAGGATTTTATTGGCCGAAGGCAGCTTCAGATGCAGCAGAATTAGTCTAAAAATGTGAAGGCTGTCAAAAATGTGCAAGAGACCAGAAGCAACCTTCATCTCTCACTCAGTTAATACAACCCACTTGGCCGTTGCAAAGGTGGGGCCTCGATTTGCTAGGCCCACTTCCACCAGCACAAGGAAATCTAAAATATGTCATGGTGGCGGTAGAGTATTTTTCCAAGTGGATTGAGGCGAAGCCTTTAGCCACAATAACTTCGGTCACTGTCTAGAAATTTTTCTGGCAGAATATTGTTTGTCGCTTCGGAGTGCCGAAGGCTATTACTGTGGATAACGGGACACAATTCGATGCTGAAGCTTTCAAAGAATTCTGTGAACAAATTGGCACGAAGATTCATTTTGCATCGGTCAGACATCCGGAGTCAAATGGACTTATTGAAAGAGCTAATGGCATTATAATGACGGGAATAATGAAGTTAATCTTCAATCAGCCCAAAGGAAAGTGGCCAGATGAATTGATCAAAGTGGTGTGGAGCCACAACACAACAATATCAAGTGGCCAGATGAATTAATCAAAGTGGTGTGGAGCCACAACACAGCAATAATTCCAGAAGAAGCTAAGGCAGGATCAATAAGAACAGTGGCTTCGGCAGAGGACGAAGCTGATTGTTCTGTGGCAAAAGATGTTATAGAAGGGATCAGGCTTCAGGCCGTCGAGAACATCAATAAATATCAAGCCGAAACAATAAAGTGGCGTGACAAAAAAGTTCGGCTAAAGAACATTAAGCCAGGGCATTTGGTGCTTCGGAGAGTTGCCAACCCAGATACAGTAGGCAAGCTACAGTTGAAGTGGGAAGGACCTTTTCTGGTAGTATCTTCGTCAAGACCTGACTCTTACAGACTGAAGGATATGGACGGCAATGACATTCCTAGATCTTGGAATGCGGATGAGCTTCGGCAATTTTATGTTTAGCTTGATGTAACCTTTTTATTTTTCCTATGGCACCCTTTTCCTTTCCGAAGGGGAGAAAGGTTTTTAATGGGGCCATAGCATGTAATTTCCGTTTTTCTTATCCAGCTCTACAAGAGCAAAATCCCCCAAAAATGTAAATGTAAAAACCGAGCATGCACCATCGAGTGCAGGCAAAAAAGAAAAAACAGGGAGAAGCTCGAAAGTCGTCCCTAAGGGGATGCAGAGCACGACGAAGCTACAAAAAGTCGTTCCTAAGGGAGCGCAGCGTAAGTTTTCTGCTCAAAAGTCGTTCCCAAGGGAATGCAGAGCTTACAGCGAAAAGTCAACGCTGATACCGCCGAAATATAAGGCGAAGCGCGAAAAGTCAACGCGAATACCGCCGAAATAGAAGGCGAAGAAGTTGAGAGCACCTAGAGGGGGGGTGAATAGGTCATCCTGTAAAAACTTAAAACTTAATGCCACAAAACTTGATTAGGAGTTAGCACATTAAAGCCAAGTGGCTAGAGAGGAGTTCTTGCACGATAACCACAAGACGATCAACACAGATAGACACAGTGGTTTATCCTTTTACCTTGCCTTGATTCCCATCACCAAATATTATTGAATCTTGGGAATCCTTATTTTTGACATAGGAGGTGAACATCTTCTTCTCCCTCGTCATATGGTTTGTGCATCCGCTGTCGATAATCCAGCTTGAACCCCCAGATGCATAAACCTGCAAGGCAAATTTAGGCTTGGGTCTTAGGTACCCAACTCTTGTTGGGTCCTACAAGGTTAGTCACAATTGTCTTAGGGACCCAAATGCAAGTTTTATCTCCCTTGCATCTTGTCCCTAACTTCCTAGCAATCACCTTCTTATTCTTTCTACAAATGGCAAATGAAGCATTGCAAGCATGATATATTGTAGAAGGTTCATTAATTTTCCTAGGAACATTAACAACATTTCTCCTAGGCATATGAACAACATATCTCCTAGACATATCTCTACCATGCATATAGGAAGAACCAGAAGCAAACATGGCATGAGAGTCAAAAGCATCATAAGCATTACAACTCCTATAAGACTGTCTTCTATCATGGTACATAAAAGCATGGTTCTTTTTAGCACTACTAGCCATAGGGGTCTTCCCTTTCTCCTTGGCGGAGATGGGAGCCTTATGGCTTGTTAAGTCCTTGGCTTCCCTCTTGAAGCCAAGTCCATCCTTAATTGAGGGGTGTCTACCAATCGTGTAGGCATCCCTTGCAAATTTTAGCTTGTCAAATTCATTCTTGCTAGTCTTAAGTTGGTCATTAAGACTAGCCAATTCATCATTCAATTTGGAAATTGAAACTAGGTGTTCACTACAGGCATCAATGTCAAAATCTTTACACCTATTGCAAATCATAACATGTTCTACACAAGAGTTAGATTTACTAGCTATTTCTAGCTTAGCATTCAAATCATCATTTATGCTCCTTAAGCTAGAAATTGTCTCATGGCAAGAAGATAGTTCACAAGAAAGCATTTCATTTCTTTTAACTTCTAAAGCATGAGATTTTTGTGCCTCTACAAATTTGTCATGCTCTTCATATAAAATGTCCTCTTGTTTCTCTAAAAGTCTATCCTTTTCATTCAAGGCATCAATCAATTCATTAATCTTTTCTATTTTAGTTCTATCCAATCCCTTGAACAAACTAGAGTAATCTATTTCTTCATCACTGGACTCATCATCACTAGAAGAATCATAAGTGGCATTGTTTCGAGTACATACCTTCTTCTCCTTCGCCATGAGGCATGTGTGACGCTCGTTGGGGAAGAGGGATGACTTGTTGAAGGCGGTGGCGGCAAGTCCTTCATTGTCGAAGTCGGATGACGAACAATCCGAGTCCCACTCCTTGCCAAGGTGTGCCTCGCCCTTAGCCTTTTTGTATGCCTTCTTCTTCTCCCTCTTGTTCCCCTGTTCCTGGTCACTATCATTATCGGGGCAGTTAGCGATAAAATGACCAATCTTACCACACTTGAAGCATGAGCGCTTCCCCTTTGTCTTGGTCTTGCTTGGCTGCCCCTTGTGACCCTTTAGCGCCGTCTTGAAGCGCTTGATGATGAGAGCCATCTCTTCATCATTTAGCCCTGTCGCCTCAACTTGTGTCACCTTGCTAGGTAGCGCCTCCTTGCTTCTTGTTGCCTTGAGAGCAAAGGGTTGAGGCTCATTGATTGGACCATTCAATGTGTCGTCCACGTATCTCGCCTCCTTGATCATCATTCGCCCGCTCACGAACTTCCCAAGAACTTCTTCGGGCGACATCTTGGTGTACCTAAGATTTTCACGGATATTGTTCACTAGATGTGGATCAAGTACAGTAAAGGACCTTAGCATTAGGCGAACGACGTCGTGGTCCGTCCATCGCGTGCTTCCGTAGCTCCTTATTTTGTTGATGAGGGTCTTGAGCCGGTTGTATGTTTGGGTTGGCTCCTCACCCCTTATCATTGCAAATCTCCCGAGCTCGCCCTCTACCAACTCCATCTTGGTGAGCAAGGTGACGTCATTCCCCTCATGAGAGATCTTGAGGGTGTCCCAGATCTGCTTGGCATTGTCCAAGCCGCTCACCTTATGGTACTCGTCCCTGCACAAAGAGGCTAACAACACAGTAGTAGCTTGTGCATTTTTATGAATCTGTTCATTAATAAATATAGGACTGTCCGAGCTATCAAATTTCATTCCATTCTCAACAATCTCCCATATACTTGGATGGAGAGAGAACAGGTGACTACGCATTTTGTGACTCCAAAATTCGTAGTCCTCCCCATCAAAGTGTGGAGGTTTGCCAAGAGGGATGGAAAGAAAATGTGCATTTGAGCTATGCGGAATACGAGAGTAATCGAAAGAAAAGTTCGAATTAACCGTCTTTCTTTTGTCGTAGTCGTTGTCGTCGTTGTCCTTTTGGGAAGAAGTGGACTCATCGCTGTCATCGTAGTAGACGATCTCCTTGATGCGTCTTGTCTTCTTCTTCCTCCCATCTTTGCGTTTGTGGCCCGAGCCCGAGTCGGTAGGCTTGTCATCCTTCTGCTCGTTGACGAAGGACTCCCTCTCCTTATCGTTGATCACAATTCCCTTCTCCTTAGGATCCATCTCTTCGGGCGGTTAGTCCCTTTGTGAAGAGAACGACTCTGATACCAATTGAGAGCACCTAGAGGGGGGGTGAATAGGTGATCCTGTAAAACTTAAAACTTAACACCACAAACTTGATTAAGAGTTAGTATAATGAAATCAAGTGAGTAGAGAGGAGAGCTCTTGTGAAGCACAATAGACACAATAAGGACAAGCACAAGAGACACGAGGATTTTATCCCGTGGTTCGGCCAAGTACAAAACTTGCCTATTCCACGTTGTGGCGTCCCAATGGACGAGAGTTGCACTCAACTCCTCTCAAGTGATCTAATGATCAACTTGAATACCACGGTGTTCTTTTCACTTTGCTCTTTTCCCGTTTGCAAGGAATCTCCACAACTTGGAGTCTCTCGCCCTTACAATAAGAATCAATATGAAGCACAAGAGTAAGGAAGGGAAGCAACACACTCAAAACCACAACAAGTACGCACACACACGATCAAGACTTGAGCTCAAAACAATATCTCAAGGTTCTCACTAGAACAGAGCTCAAATCACTAAGAATGTCGAACTAGTGCGCAAGAGTGAAGTGTGAATGATCAACAATGCTCAAAGGTTGCTTGGTACTCTCCTCCATGCGCCTAGGGGTCCCTTTTATAGCCCCAAGGCAGCTAGGAGCCATTGAGAGCAATCTGGGAAGGCAATTCTTGCCTTCTGTCGCCTGGCGCACCGGACAGTCCGGTGCACCACCGGACACTGTCCGGTGCGGATCTCCTTCCTTATTTGGCGAAGCTGACCGTTGGCGCTTTGGAGCCGTTGGTGCACCGGACACTGTCCGGTGCACACCGGACAGTCCGGTGCTCCCCTCCCGACCGTTGGCTCGGCCACGTGTACCACGCGGATCGCGCGACCGACCGTTGGCCCGACCGACCGTTGGCTCACCGGACAGTCCAGTGCACACCGGACAGTCCGGTGAATTTTAACCGTACGCCGTTAATCACTTCCCGAGAGCAGCAAGTTCGTCTGAGCGAGCCTGGCGCACCGGACACTGTCCGGTGCACCCAGACAGAGCTGACTTTGGCTGAACAAAGCTATCTTTTAATTCCTACTTGATTTTTCCTGTTTCCAGCACTTAGACATAATACATTAGTCTCTAAAACAATGTACTAAGTCTGAGAAACATACCTTTATACTTGGTTTGTACTTTGTCCACCATTTAACACTTAGGCACCTGTGTTGGACACTAAATCACCAAAAATACTTAGAAATGGCCCAAGGGCACATTTCCCTTTCAGTACCATTCATCCTCGAAGCCAGGGGGTTGCTCCACGTACACCTCCTCCTTGATTGGCCCGTTGAGGAAAGCGCTCTTTACATCCATTTGGAACAACCTGAAAGAATGGTGAGTAGCATAGGCTAACAATATGCGAATTGACTCTAGCCTAGCCATAGGAGCAAAAGTCTCCTCAAAGTCCAAACCTGCGACTTGGGCATAACCTTTTGCCACAAGTCTAGCCTTGTTCCTTGTCACCACCCCGTGCTCGTCTTGTTTGTTGCGGAACACCCACTTGGTTCCCACAACGTTTTGCTTGGGACGAGGCACCAGTGTCCAAACTTCATTTCTCTTTAAGTTGTTGAGCTCTTCCTGCATGGCCAACACCCAGTCCGGATCTAGCAAGGCCTCTTCTACCCTGAAAGGCTCAATATAAGAGACAAAAAGAGTAATGCTCACAAAAATTAACTAATCTAGAGCGAGTAGTTACTCCCTTGCTGATATCACCCAAAATTTGGTCGACGGGATGATTTCTTTGAATCGTCGCTCGAACTTAAGTTGGAGGTGCCGGTTGTGCTTCTTCCTCCATTACATGATCATCTTGTGCTCCCCCTTAATCACACGCCTCCTCTTGATGAACCTGTTCATCGTCTTGAGTTGGGGGATGCACCATTGTTGAGGAAGAGGGTTGATCTTGCTCCTTTTGTTCCTGTGGCCGCACATCTCCAATCGCCATGGTACGTATTGCGGCCGTTGGAACGTCTTCTTCATCTACATCATCAAAATCAACAACTTGCTCTCTTGGAGAGCCATTAGTCTCATCAAATACAACGTCGCTAGAGACTTCAACCAAACCCGATGATTTGTTGAAGACCCTATACGCCTTTGTATTTGAGTCATAACCTAACAAAAACCCTTCTACAGCTTTGGGAGCAAACTTAGAATGTCTACCTTTCTTTGTGAGAATATAACATTTGCTCCCAAATACACGAAAGTATGAAACATTGGGTTTGTTACCGGTTAGAAGCTCATACGAAGTCTTCTTGAGGAGGCGATGAAGGTACACCCGGTTTATGGCGTGGCAAGCCGTGTTCACAGCTTCCGACCAAAACCGCTCAGGCGTCTTGAATTCTCCAAGCATTGTCCTTGCCATGTCTATGAGCGTCCTGTTCTTCCTCTCTACCACACCATTTTGTTGTGGTGTGTAGGGAGCGGAGAAATCGTGCTTGATTCCTTCCTCCTCAAGGTACTCCTCCACTTGAAGGTTCTTGAACTCGGACCCGTTGTCGCTCCTTATCTTCTTCACCTTGAGCTCAAACTCATTTTGAGCTCTCCTTAGGAAGCGCTTGAGGGTCCCTTGGGTTTCAAATTTATCCTGCAAAAAGAATACCCAAGTGAAGCGGGAAAAATCATCAACTATAACAAGACCATACTTACTTCCTCCTAAGCTTAGGTAGGCGATGGGTCCGAAGAGGTCCATATGAAGTAACTCCAAAGGTCTTGATGTAGTCATCACATTTTCGATATGATGAGAGCTTCCCACCTGTTTACCTGCTTGACAAGCTGTACAAGGTCTATCTTTTTCGAAAGTAACATTTGTTAGACCTATCACGTGTTCTCCCTTTAGAAGCTTGTGAAGGTTCTTCATTCCTACATGTGCTAAACGGCGATGCCACAGCCAGCCCATGCTAGTCTTAGCAATTAAGCATGCATCTAGACTGGCCTCCTCTTTTGCAAAATCAACTAAATAAAGTTTGCCATCTAGTACACCCTTAAAAGCTAATGAACCATCACTTCTTCTAAAGACAGACACATCTACATTTGTGAATAAACAACTATATCCCATATTACAAAGTTGACTAACAGACAACGAGTTATATCCAAGCGACTCAACTAAAAACACATTGGAAATGGAGTGCTCGGATGAAATAGCAATCTTTCCTAACCCTTTCACCTTGCCTTGATTCCCGTCACCGAATATGATTGAGTCTTGGGAGTCTTTGTTCTTGACGTAGGAAGAGAACATCTTCTTCTCCCCCGTCATGTGGTTTGTGCATCCACTGTCGATAATCCTGCTTGATCCCCCGGATGCATAAACCTGCAAGGCAAATTTAGGCTTGGGTCTTAGGTACCAAACTCTTGTTGGGTCCTACAAGGTTAGTGACAATTGTCTTAGGGACCCAAATGCAAGTTTTATCTCCCTTGCATCTTGCCCCTAACTTCCTAGCAATCACCTTCTTATCCTTTCTACAAATAGTGAAGGAAGCATTGCAAGTATGAAAAATTGTAGAAGATTCATAGTTTACTTTCCTAGGAACAATGAACAACATTTCTTCTAGGCATAGCATTTTTCCTAGCCAAATTTCTATCATGCATAATAGAAGAACTAGAAGCAATCATGGCATGAGAATCAAAAGCATCATAGCTTCTATAAACATTTCTTCTAGGCATAGCATTTTTCCTAGCCAAATTTCTATCATGCATAATAGAAGAACTAGAAGCAATCATGGCATGAGAATCAAAAGCATCATAACTTCTATAAACATTCCTAGAATGTCTCCTATCATGATACATGAAAGCATGGTTCTTTTGAGCACTACTAGCCATAGGGGCCTTTCCTTTCTCCTTGGCGGAGATGGAAGCCTTATGGCTTGTTAAGTTCTTGACTTTCCTCTTGAAGCCAAGACCATCCTTAATTGAGGGGTGTCTACCAATCGTGTAGGCATCCCTTGCAAATTTTAGTTTGTCAAATTCACTCTTGCTAGTCTTAAGTTGGGCATTAAGACTAGCCACTTCATCATTCAAATTAGAAATTGAAACTAGATGTTCACTACAAGCATCAACATTAAAATCTTTACACCTATTGCAAATTACAACATGTTCTACACAAGATGTTGATTTATTAGCTATTTCTAACTTAGCATTCAAATCATCATTTATGCTCTTTAAGCTAGAAATAGAGTCATGGCATGTAGATAATTCACAAGGAAGCATTTCATTCCTTTTAATTTCTAAAGCAAGGGATTTTTGTGCCTCTACAAACTTATCATGTTCTTCATACAAAAGATCCTCTTGCTTTTCTAATAACCTATTCTTATCATTCAATGCATCAATTAATTCATTAATCTTATCAACCTTAGTTCTATCTAGGCCCTTGAATAAACATGAATAGTCTATTTCATCATCGCTAGATTCTTCATCACTTGAGGAAGCGTAAGTACTAGTATTATGAGTGCTTACCTTCTTTTCCCTTGCCATGAGGCAGGTGTGATGCTCGTTGGGGAAGAGGGCCGACTTGTTGAAGGCGGTGGCGGCGAGTCCTTCGTTGTCGGAGTCGGACGACGAACAATCCGAGTCACATTCCTTTCCAAGGTGTGCCTCGCCCTTAGCCTTCTTGTAAGCCTTCTTCTTTTCCCTCTTGTTCCCTTGTTCCTGGTCACTATCATTATCGGGACAATTAGCGATAAAATGACCAATCTTACCACATTTGAAGCATGAGTGCTTCCCCTTCGTCTTGGTCTTGTTGGGATGCTCCTTGCGACCCCTTAGCGCCGTCTTGAAACGCTTAATGATGAGGGCCATCTCTTCCTCATTGAGTCCCGCTGCCTCAACTTGTGCCACCTTGCTAGGTAGCACTTCCTTGCTCCTCGTTGCTTTGAGAGCAACGGTTTGAGGCTCGTGGATTGGGCCGTTCAACGCATCGTCAACATATCTTGCCTCCTTGATCATCATCCGCCCGCTTACAAACTTTCCAAGTATATCCTCGGGCGTCATCTTGGTGTACCTAGGATTCTCACGAATATTGTTCACAAGATGTGGATCAAGGACAGTAAAAGACCTTAGCATTAGGCGGACGACGTCGTGGTCCGTCCATCGCGTGCTTCCATAGCTCCTTATTTTGTTGACGAGGGTCTTGAGCCGGTTGTACGTTTGGGTTGGCTCCTCGCCCCTGATCATTGCGAATCTCCCAAGTTCGCCCTCCACCAACTCCATCTTGGTGAGCATGGTGATGTCGTTCCCCTCATGTGAGATTTTGAGGGTGTCCCAAATCTGCTTGGCATTATCCAAGCCGCTCACCTTATGGTATTCATCCCTGCACAATGAAGCTAGAAGAATAGTAGTAGCTTGTGCATTTTTGTGAATTTACTCATTAATGAACATGGGACTATTCGTACTATCAAAGTGCATTCCATTTTCTACTATTTCCCATATACTTGGATGGAGAGAGAACAAGTGGCTACGCATTTTGTGACTCCAAAATCCGTAGTCCTCTCCATCAAAGTGGGGGGGTTTACCGAGGGGAATGGAAAGCAAATGAGCATTGGAACTTCGCGGAATACGAGAATAATCAAAGGAAAAGTTTGAATTAATTGTCTTCTTTTTCTCGTAGTCGTTGTCGTCGTCCTTTTGGGAAGAGGAAGATTCGTCGCTGTCGTAGTAGACTATCTCCCTGATGCGCCTTGTTTTCTTCTTCCTCCCGTCTTTTCTTTTGTGGCCCGAGCCTGAGTCAGTAGGCTTGTCGTCCTTTGGATCATTGACAAAGGACTCCTTCTCCTTATCATTAACCACCATCCCCTTGCCCTTAGGATCCATCTCTTCGGGCGATTAGTCCCTTTCTTGAAGAGAACGACTCTGATACCAATTGAGAGCACCTAGAGGGGGGGTGAATAGGTGATCCTGTAAAAACTTAAAATTTAATGCCACAAAACTTGATTAGGAGTTAGCACATTAAAGCCAAGTGGCTAGAGAGGAGTTCTTGCACGATAACCACAAGAAGATCAACACAGATAGACACAATGGTTTATCCCGTGGTTCGGCCAAGTACAAAACTTGCCTACTCCATGTTGTGGCGTCCCAATGGACGAGGGTTGCAATCAACCCTTCTCAAGCGGTCCAAAGACCCACTTGAATACCACAGTGTTTTGCTTTGTTTACTATATCCCGCTCGCGAGGAATCTCCACAACTTGGAGCCTCTCGCCCTTACAATTTGAAGTTCACAAAGAAGCACAGAGTAAGGGAGGGATGAGCAACGCACACAAGACACAAAATCAGAGCGACAATACGCACACAAGTCACAACACGAGCTCTCAACACAACTCAAAGAGTTCTCTACTCAAATGGAGCTCTAGTTGCTATCGCAAAGAATCGAATGCGCGGAATTGAAGTCTTGGTGCTTAGGAATGCTTAGAGAATGCTTGGTGTCCTCCTCTATGCGCCCAAGGCAGCTAGGAGCCGTTGAGAGCATTCCAGGAAGACAATTCTTGCCTTCTGTCGCCTGGCGCACCGGACAGTCCGGTGCACCACCGGACACTGTCCGGTGCTGATTTCTTTCCTTCTTTGGCGAAGCCGACCGTTGGAGATTCAGAGCCGTTGGCGCACCGGACACTGTCCGGTGCACACCGGACAGTCCGGTGCCCCCTTCTGACCGTTGGCTCTGCCACGCGTCGCGCGCGGATTACGCGGCCGACCGTTGGCCGGGCCGACAGTTGGCTCACTGGACAGTCCGGTGCACACTGGACAGTCCGGTGAATTTTAGCCGTACGCCGCCGACGAAGTCCCGAGAGCGGCCTTTTTACCAGAGCCAGCCTAGCGCACCGGACACTGTCCGGTGCACCACCGGACAGTCCGGTGCACCAAGATCGAGCAGCCTTTTGGCTGTACACAGCCAACTTCTCCATAATTGTTTCTCCTGTTTCTAGCACTTAGACACAATGCATTAGTCTTCAAAACAATGTACTAAGTCTAGAAACATACCTTTAATCTTGATTTGCACTTCTTGAGTCCTTGGCACAATTTAACACTTAGGCACTTGTGTTGGACACTTAATCACCAAAATACTTAGAAATGGCCCAAGGGCACATTTCCCTTTCAGAAGTTCAAAAGACGTTCCTAAGGGGATGCAGAACTTACAGCGAAAAGTCAGCGCTGATACACCGAAAAATAAGCGGTGAAGCCGAAAAATAAACGATAAAGAGACTTCAGTCATTCCCAAGGGAATGAAGGCTATGGTTGTGGCTTCGTATGTGTGTGTTTGGAGATTCATTTGCACGACACATCACATCATACATTTGCATTCATAAACATTCATTTAGACATACATAGGATCATTATCATCATAACAATACAGACACAGGCGGATGCTTCGGCTCTAAAAATAAGGCTTCGGCAAAAAGAGAAAAAGTAGCACTTTCATGCTTCGTTGTGTACGAAAAGAAGGGAAGGTGTTTTTCGCCTTCGGCTCAAAAAATGCCAGCTTCGTTCACATCAAAGCACTTCATACATTGGTGGAAAGGTAAAAAATATATTACAAGGTATGGACAAAATTTACAGAGTAAAACCTAATTCTTAAATTACAATATTCTTTACAAAGGTTATTACAAGAGTTCTTGAGTTTTTTTCACAGCTATCCATTCAAGCTTCATCATTATCTATTAAGCTTCGGCTTTGTGCCCTTCAGCTTCGTCATCTTGCTCCTCAGCTTCGTCATCCTATACATATTCAGGTATTGTAAGGAAAATTCAAGTTTAAAGGAAAAGGTAGGCACAAGGTATGATTTTGTTACCGGCTTAAGATGACTTCGAGCTTCGTCACCAGCTATGCTTCGTCCACCCTTCGTCCATACTAGTTTTATAAATCTGTTTCCTATGCTTCGGGCAAGACTGGGAATATCAACCAGATCTGCTGGTGATAAACTAAAGTTGGGCCTATTGACAATCTTTCCATGTGTGCAACTTGATTTCAGGAAGGCGACAGCTGTGCCCCGAGAAGCTACCAGGGCACAGAAATCAACATGTCCGGCTATAATTTTATCAAGATCATCAACTTCACCCTCGATATGTTCGAAAGCCCCTGGCAGGTCTTCAGTCGAAGGACTAAATTTTTCACAGCTGGCTCCAACCAAATTGAAGATCTGCTTCAGCCGTTGTATACATCGGTTACTGAACTCCAGACATTTGTTTTGAAGCTTTGTCAATGATTTTTGCAGATTCGAACTTTTCTCGACCTCAGTCTTAAATTTGGCATTTAACTTCTGCTTCTCCTGTTCGAAGCTTTCTGACTTTGAGAGAAGCTCCGTATTTAACTTTGCAATTTTAGCTTCAGCTTCTGCCAATAAACCTTCTGTTGTCTGAAGCTCGAAATCCTTCTTTTCAAGAGCAGCTGCTTGATCTTTTAATTTGCTTTCTAAACCCTCAATTATAACTTCATGTTTTTTATCTTCAAGATCTTGTTGCATTCTCAAAGCTTTACTCAACAGCATACTCTGTGCACAAGCAACCTTCGTTAGAAAACACCTTCGTTGTTCAAAACAATAAAAAGTCAAAGAAAAGTTTTTACCTTGAAATTAGAATAGAATAAACTACCGACAAAGATGCTGTCGTCGGTAGCGGCTTATGTCAGTCTCAAGCTTCGGGAAACCAATACTCTTTGATAGAGTACTGATAACCTTCGCTCCGGTTGGTCTCGAACGTAGCCCAATTTTTCGTCGTCAACACCGCCGAAGAGTAGTGCCCCTGGTTGGTACCCGCAGGATATGGCGTATTCTCTCAACTCTTCTTTCTCAGCCCCCGACAATTCTTGCCCAATTAAGTTTTGAAAGTTAAAGTTTTCTTCTTCCGAAGCTTCTTCAGCTATTTCCTTCTCCTTCTCAGGTATTGTAGCCATGGTTTCTTCAGCGGCTGCAGCAGCTTCTTCTGTGGCCATATCCAGAAGTATCTTGTCAATGTTAGAAAGTGTGCTTTCTAAATGTTCATCTTCGGCTATGGCAGCTTCGGTAGCTGCAGCTTCAGTAGGTGCAGCTTCGACGGCTGTTGCACTCTCAACAGCTGGTGCCTTCGAAGCCGAAGCTATTGGTGGTGTCCCTTCAATAACTTCTGTCACTGTAACAAATCTTTGTTTTTTCGGCCCAGCTGCCTTCTTCGTTATCGAGGGCTCCTTTTCCTTCTGAAAAAGCTTCGTCAGATGCGGCCCCAGTGGACTTAGCTTGATAGGCAAAGATTCAGTCATTACCTTTAAGATTTCCTCCACGTCGGTGGCAGAAGGTGTTGCAGCAGTTTCTTCTTCTATATCAGTTGCCTTCTACTTCGGAGCTGCATCCTTTCTTTTCTTCGAAGCATCTGTCTTCGGCTCAGGCCTCAGCTTTCTCTTTTTCAGTTTTTCTTTATCATCTTTCACCAATTTAGCAGCTTCTTTATTCAGGACGCTAGCAACTCTCTTTCTCTTCTATCCTTCGGCACCTCGGTCCAGTCGCTCATAGTCAGGATACTCAAAGTTCAGAGCATCCATCACTCGGTTAACCTTCGCTTCGGACGAGTGCCGAAGGCTACAGTCATTAGTTGATCTTCTTTTTTAGAATAATTGCCAAAAATTTTGTTGCACATAACTTCAATTGTGTCTAACCATTCTTGGCAAGGTACTTTGAAATGTTTCTTGAATTTATAATAATAGGGCAACCGAACAAGTTCACCCATTTTCTTTTCTCCCTCGAGCTTCGGCATGTCCCACTCTTTCAAAGTTGGGAACACTCTAAAAGCCAAGAATTCTTGCACTAGATCCCTAGTGCCAATATGCTCCGCAATAACTCGAAATTCGCCCAGTGCAATTTGGCTTGGGCTCTTCGGTGTCATGTTGCACTGGGGCCTGGTTTCTCCGAAGATTAATTCTAGTGGACTTTGGACCAGCTTCTCCTTTTCTTCATCAACTTTGACGTAAAACCATTCAATCTTCCAGCCAGCTGGCCACTTGGTACGATAGCTGATAACTGGAAACTTCGTAATTTTGCGATAAGCAAAATTATAGCAGCCGAAGTTTTCATGCAGCCCATCTTCTCTAGCTTTTGTTTGATAATGAAGCTCAAGAACTCGGCAGAAGCCTTCGACAAATGGTTCTACCCCTGGCTTCGGAGGGCCCAGATGTAGACACTAAGCCTAACGATGGCGTTAGGAGTTAGTTGATGAAGATAAATCCCAAACTTCTTCAAAACATCACCAATCATCCCATTCAAAGGAAATCTTAATCCTGCTTTAAAGAAGCTTTTGAAGACTACCACCTCATCCTTTTTCTGACTTCGGAGTAATTTCCTCTCTGCCAAAACGAACCAGCTCCTTTTTTGCTTCACTGAAATAGCCTAACTTCATCAGCTTAGACATATCACCTTTGGTAATGGTGGATTTCCCAAACTCCAGGTGGCTGGGTTTAGATGGCACGACACTGTAATCATCTTCAGATTCAATTTCCTTAGCATCAACCTGCTCAGCTTTAGCGGCAGGTGCATCCTTCGATACTACCAGCCCTGACCGTTTCATCACTTCAGAGATTGGAGCGGTTTCGACACCTTCAACTTCCTCTCCATCGCGAGTAACCCTAGCTGTTGAGCGTACCCTAGCCATCTGTTGATTGAATTTCTTGTTTTTTGACGAAGTTAATTTTTTTTTAACTTTGTCGAAGCTCTTTCTTGTTACGAATCTTCAGCAAAATGAATAGCTTTGGTTGAGGATTCAGTAAGCAAGCTTCGGCTATGGTCAAATTTTTGGCAGCAAAACAGTGCAATAGCAATGAATGCTGTGGTAACTTCACACCTACCCATCTGTTTATATAGTGCCGTAGGTGGGAAGGTAAATCGTCAAGTCTTCCGCACCGGACGAACAGTCTCTCGCACCCACTGAATGGTGGGCCACAGAGCCCGAGAAGGTGAATCGCTAGGACGAGTGTAACCGATGCATGGGGGGCCACCTCGCGCTTGGATTATTTTAATCGTTTCTCGGCAACGAGATCAGGGAAGGTGTTTTTCGGATCTTCAGCATCCCGAAGCCTAGGAGACTTTTTCACGGATCAAGCTCGTTACGAAAAACGATCTAGCACCGCGAATGGGCTACTGTTGGGGGTATGCTTCGTTGCCCAAGATTCTGTAAGAAGAAACACCTTCGGCAGATCCTCTCAAAAGCAGTGTCGAAGCTGTAACCCATGAAGCTTCGGCATAGCGGCATATCTCAAGACGAAGGAGTGAACCGACTTAAAGATGAAATGACCAATCAACCCGTGGAAGCTTGTATTATGATTGTAGGCATTTGTAAAGGGCATGAATGTAATTTCTCACAGGATGCGTCCTGTGCCTATAAATAGATGAACAGTACCCCCGTACTGTTCACGCAATCTTGTAATCACTTGCACGCGACACTTGGATTATTGCCTTCTGTCAAGACGAAGGTATAAATGTGATTAAATGTTATGTTTTAATATTTAAGTTTGTATAATGAAATACATGAATAAGTTTATGTGTTTTAATATATTATTCCTTCATGTTTTATATTTTATATTTCGTCTTTTACTATTACACAACTCTAATCACGAAGGTATGACCTTCGTGATTTTTGCTCATGACCTTCGTCCGAAGTTCATTATATCCTTGGGGAGATAATGCTTCAACGGACGAAGGGCATTAACATTTAACATTTTATGTTGCCTTGTTCTTAATTCGAAGCATTTGAGAACAAGTCCCCAACAGTAACATTTATGCTTTTAAGTGCAAGTATCTTAAATTATCATTTTTATGTGGTCACATAAAAAAGTACTCCAAATGTTTTTAAATTATGTCACCATTCTTTGAAGAAATTCCTCTCATATGGTAGATTGCATATTCATCATTTCTATACTATGGCAAGCTACATGCTTTAATTTGTTGTAAGTATCTCATGGCATGCTTTACACTAACCATCCTATTATTGCCATGTTCTAGATATGAAGAGATATTCCAAGTTCTTAAAAGAATAAGGTGTCATGTAAGGAATCCAAATCCTTAGGACACTTATAAAGGGAATCTCTCTTTTTATCTAGAATCGTGAGACTAATATTTTTTTCTAAATAACCTAAGTAGTCTCACATGTAGAGAATAAGCTTCTCTATGGAGATGCGTAATTTGACATAAAAAGAAAAGTCAATCCAATGATCTATGTTGTTTTACCTCTTGCTTAAATTGGATATGATTCTTCTTCATCCATCGCTCTCCATGTTATGAATTAGATTTGTTCCCACAATCTTAAGGAATTAACTACGCTTGTCTTATAAGTTAAAACTGAGCATACATCATGGAATAATATAGTTCATATTATAAAGTTTCCGTGCTTTAGTAATCTACTTTCCATTCCTTGTCAAAAATGATTACAAAAAGGGAAACTAGTGCTTGTGTTACTAATGACATATCTCTTGAGCTTACTTATGAAAATCTACAAGAAAGTAAGTGCAAGCCACAAGCCTCAAGGGTTACTCTTCACCCAAAGGAAGAAAGGTAAAAGCAAAGGTATGGGAACTTATCTTCTTAATCAAATATAGTTCCCATCAATGGTTATTTACTCTAAATTATCATATTGATATGCTCTTAAGTTGTGATAATAAAATCAATATGAAGAAGTAAATTTCCTATGATTGATCAAAATGTTTTAAAGGTGCATATTCCTCTTTTATAATGATGTGCACTAATGTTAAGGATTTTACTTCATGTCTATGTGACTTGTGTATGATGAATTACTTACATTTCTTACCTAAAAGAAATCATCCTTCATCTTTTACTCCCTTGTGCTATTAACATCTCTCTTGAGTATTTCCAATAAGTTTGGAAGGAAAAAGAGACAACCTAAAAGGGAGGACACTCAAATGAAAGAGGAAGACATCAAGAACAACAAACACCTACGTGGACAATAAAGGTCTTCAAAACAATCAATGGTGTGGTTGTAAGCATTCTAAATCTTTTTCATTGTGAGAATACTAGGCATAAGTTCTTTATTGCAAATCTTATAAGCCTTGATCAAGATGAATAATGCTTCTCCCTATTTGTCTTTAAAAGTAAGTCCAATTCTTTCAAACATTGATGCATATCTTTAGGGGGAGCCTATTTCTATATCTTGATTATATTGAGACTAACACTTTATCTTAGTAATCTCATATAGTCTCAAGTGTGAGAATATGTTTCTCATGAAGTATGCTACTTCATTTCAACCCAACTTGGTAAAGTAATGTCACCTTTATCAAGGATTGTAACTTTCTCTGTTAAAGTAGCATATTTACTGGATTCTCCTAGTTTAAGCTTGTTTGATAATCTAATGCATATGTTGTTCTTTTAAACCGCATCTGTTATTTGTTTGATCATTGAATAACTTCAATTAACACTTATGTTTCTTAGTTCCTCATATAATTTCAATCGATATCTCTCTTGATATGCACTAAGTTAAAAGGAGAATTCATGATACATTTATGCAGTTTGTGATCTACTTGATATATAATAACAATGACTTAGAAAAGGATCACTAGTTGTAGAACCCTCTCTTGTGCAAAATATTTCCATACACTGTCTTGAATATAGGTCTTAAGTAACTAAGACTAAGGACACAGCACAATGAAGAGAGCATCTCTATGTGAAGGTACAAAAGGATAAAACTACTCCCTCTCATTTATACATGAACCTAAATCTTCCTTATCTATATATTCCTTTCATATCTTGTATAAAAGGAAGAGAAAGCATGTCTATGCATATCCCTGCTTCATACCTAGTTTAACCTCTCAAATTTCATTCCTGCATTTATGCATTTTTGTTAAAACTAGGTGAAGTGATTTTACTATCAAAGAGCTTAAAGCTTAACCTTGTAACGAGGATAAGCTACCTTTGTTTCAAAGGTGGAGGGTCCTTAAGTCTCCTTGAAATCCTTAAGGGTAATTGCTTAGAAATGTTCCCAACATGCTTTCATAAGTGCATTGTTTGTCGTGAGCATCACTCTTTTATTATGACACATTGCACTTCACAGTTTCTATGATACAAATATGTTCTCATTAACCTAATTATGTGCACTTGGCATTTAAGGCCAAAATTTGTATTCCTCTCAAGGCACATATTTAGGGGGAGCAATCTATATTATATAGAACTATTTATGCTTAATTGACATATCCTTTTAACCATGTCTCTTTCCTTTGGTACATTAGCATATTTCCTATCTCTCTTGTGCCAAGGCTAATACTAATATGTTTCCATGAGTATCTTGTGTATTAAGTCTTAGATTGAAAGGGAAATGGAGTATTCGGCAAAGACATCGCTTCCACTCTACACCATCAGTATTATCTATACTTTGTCGGTATTCCGGCATCTCTCAAAATTGGTATAATCTTCACTCATATTCATTTGTCCCACTAGGGGAGAAAGTAAAAAGGGCTCTAAAGACTCCATTTTTGGCGATTAATACCAAAGGGGGAGAGAGTATTAGCCCAAAGCAAAAGGACCGCACCACCATGCCAATTTCAAAAATTTTCGAAACAAGTTTAAGTTTTTGGATGTTCTTCAATTAGTATCTTTGAAATTAGTATTCCTTTAAGAAATTCTATCTCATTTGATATCTATAATTTAAGGAGGAGTTTTTCAAAAATTTGGTATCCAAAATATTTGATCTTCTTTCAAAAAGAAAAACCCTCTTGAACACTAAGAGGAGAATTTCTTCTAGGAGGAGTTTTGTTTAGTCAAAGGAAAACATTTGAAACAGGGGGAGAAAATTTCAAATCTTGAAAATGCTTCTCGAAATCTTATTCATATACCTTTTACTATTTGCAAAAAGACTTTGAAAAGAATTTCCAAAAGAATTTGCAAAAAACAAAACAAGTGGTGCAAGCGTGGTCCAAAATGTTAAATAAGAAGAAAGTGATTCATGCATATCCTATGAAAGTATAAATTGGTTTAATTCCAAGCAACCTTTGCACTTGCCTTATACAAACTAGTTCAATTATGCACTCATATATTTGCTTTGGTTTGTGTTGGCATCAATCACCAAAAAGGGAGAGATTGAAAGGGAAATAGGGTCAAACCTTTTCCTAAATAATTTTGTTGGTTGAATTGCCCAACATAAATAATTGGACTAACTAGTTTGCTCTAGATTATACATTCTACAGGTGCCAAAGGTTCAACACAAACCAATAAAAAGAATAAGTTAGGCTTCAAAAGAAAGGAGCAAAAAGGAAACGGAAGTGTGCCCTGGTTTGGCACACCGGACGGTGTCCGGTGCACCACCAGACAGTATCCGGTGCACCAGGGTGAATCAACTCAAACTTCTCAGCTTCGGGTTTCCCAGGCATAGCTCCGCTATAATTCACCGGACTATCCGGTGCACCTGCGGAGCAACGACTATCTGCGTGCAACGGTCGACTCTAACGGATGAACAGTGCAGCACAGTGTCGCGACAGAAGTCAGAGCAGAAGGTTAGAGGGGCACCGGACTGTCCGGTGTGGCACCAGACTGTCCGGTGTCGTATGAGGACAGAGCCTCCAACGGTCGACCAGCTCCAAGCCCTAACAACAGGGTGACGTGGCGGCGCACCGGACTGTCCGATGCGCCCATCGCCAGCAGCCTTCTCCAACGGCTATAATTTGGTTGGTGGTTATAAATACCACCCCATCCGGCCACTTCAAGGTGTGGGAGTCCAAGCAACATTCCAAGTCATATAGTTGACATATCCAAGCCCTCCCAACCACCTCTATTCATTGATCCATCCTATACACAAGATTTAGACCACTACAACCCACACAAGTGCCACAAAAGAGAGAGCAAGCAAAAGAAAGCTTCTCGTGTGAGTTTAACTCTAGTGCCTTGTGAGATTCATTGAGAGAAAGTGTGTGCTACATCTTGCGTTCATTTGTGTGTGGAGTTTTGACTCCCATTGAACTTCCTCCAAAGTTTTGGAGGCTTGTAAAGCTAGCAAGAGACACCTAAGTGTGTGGTGATCCTTGCGGGATCTTAAGTGATCCTTGAGAAGAAAAAGAGCTCGCCGATCTTGGGGGTCGGTAGAGAGAGGGAAAGGGTTGAAAGAGACCCGTCCTTAGTGGACTCCTCAACGGGGACTAGGCCTTCGAGGGCCGAACCTCGGTAAAAAAAATCACCTGTGTCTCTTGTGTTTATTGCTTGTGATTTGTTTGTTCTTTCCCTTTCTAAGTTCTCTTGCGCTACTCTTTGCTAATATTATTTTGAGTTGCTTCAAGTTACATTCACATTTAGAGAAACAACTCCTTGCAAGAAAGAACTTGTGTTTCTCTTCTTATCTAAGCTCTCTTGCATTATTCTCCACTAACATTTCTAGTAGTATTGTTATTGATTAAATTTCGCACTTTTTGAAAACAATACTCGTTGCAAGCAAAGAACTTAGTTTTATACTCCGATAATTGTGAATCTTGTTCTAACCACTAATCAAGGGATCTAGTTTGGATTTAGAATTATAATTTTCAGGTTTCGCCTATTCACCCCCCCTCTAGACGACTTTCATTATTCAAGAATTTTAGCCCTTCCAACCCCCTTCGATTTTTTGGCTCCTGAACTAGCCCTAAAGGGGAAGGGAATGTCGTGGTGGTGGTGTCCACACCCAATCACTTGTGGTGGTGACGACGGAAGTGTCAAAGTTGGACCGGCGGTCCGGCACCGACTCCTCCGAGGCGATGACACCCCGTTGGGTCCCAACTAGTGGTGGTGGTAGTGCATGTGGTGACGGCTAGGAGTTTTTTTACCTCTATTTCGTACTACATCCGTTATCGAATATTTGTCGCTCGCTAGTTTATTTTCGAACTAAACGACGACAATAAAAAAGAACGCAGGGAGTATTTAGGTTAATTCACTCCCCAACATATACCTTTGAAAACCGCACACTACACCAAAAATATAAGTTTCCTGCGGTTTCTTAACTTCCTACATCTTTTATAACAAATCGTAGGAAATTACCAACTTCCGAGAGGCTTACTGGTAGCTGTCAGTAACTCAACATATTATACGGTGTACTGATTTATGTGCTATAATATTTTTCCTTTTCCCTTCTTTGAAAGTTGATATTTGCACATCTCTTCTCTACTTTGCATTACCTATTCCTTTCATTTGGTATATATTAACCTGTTATATTTCCTGGTTTCATTTTTCAGTTCTGAACCTAGAACACTACGAAGATGCAAGGGCTTGCATTGCTGCATATGGATATTTGTTTTGCTTATTGTTTTATTTGGATCTAGATCACCGATGACTATGAATCATATGTAAATATACTTTTATCCTACCAAAAGTGTCTCGAACATATATTATATATGAAACTATGGATCAACTTCTTGTAATGCAGCTATTGATTTTTAATATATATTATTTTTGCTTATTTGCCATGTGTGTGGATGATTCCAGAAATATCAAATGTGTATTGTTCAGCATGTGGAGGTATAGACCATTACTCGTCGTTTTACCCCGATGGTGATCGACGATCGTGAGCTTCCATTTTATGTGTTGTGATACTAGAGACATTTCTTATGACTATGTATGAGATGTTGTGATATTGTCTCTTATTATGACTGAATGAGATGTGTCTTATGAATATGGATGAGACTTTTGTGATGTAATTGATGCGACAATGGATTTAATTGTTGTTATGTGATTGTGTGTGAGATGTTTTATGTGAAAATATGTTGTGTTATAGCTGTTGATATATTTGTGATGTTGTGGAATGTTGTGTAAAATGAAAATAAACAACATTTGTAATGCTGGTCAAATTAACTTCCTAGAGGTTTACTGGGTCTCTAGGAAGTTAGCCAGAGGCTACAGTAAGCCGTAGGAAGTTAGCCTAGAGGATACAGTAAGTCGTAGGAAGTTATCTGACTGACGACGCTACATAACTTAACGGCTTGAACCTACTAACTTCTGAGAGGGGCTGGTGGCTCGAGGAAGTTAGCTAACTTACTAGAGGGCTCTAGAAAGTTAAGCTAACTTTCAACAAAAAATTTCCGAGAACCAAACTTTTGACGGGATCGCTTTACTTCCGAGAGTTTCGCTAAAGTTTTAGAGTTTATGTCTAACTTTTATAGTTTAGGCTTTAGGAAGTTAACTATTTTGGTGTAGTGGTAGCTTATATGCCTATTGGAATGAACGGATGGGGTATGTTATGTATAATGCTAAAATACACGGCGATGACAGTTTTCCTCACGCTGCAAACTCTGCCATATATGTATGCTATGTATGGCCTTGTGCAAACTCTGAATGTCGAACCCAATCACAACAGAAGATAGACGCAAGCCGAAACCATGGTAACATTGATCGTTTTGGCAACAATTGACCATTTTGCACAGAATAATCACAGAAAGACAATAGAAAAAACAACATTTTTTTCTAGTGGTAAAGACACAGGCATATCTCCATCTCCATCTCCATACAAGAGGAAGAGTGGAAGAGAAACGAATGAAGTTTGGCGCGGGGGAACTCTCACGCTGAGGCCGGGAAGCAGAGCTCACAAAGCCTTCCTTCCCGTGATCTCTGCCGCCGGCCGGAGCAGACCGAAGCCAAGACGGCTCTAGTGAAGCGCGTACGTGGCCACCATGAGCAGGTAGGCGATGCCCCTGTCAACGGCCTGCCAGTCAATCCGCCGCCGCCACCACCTCCTCCATGGCCGACGACTTGCCAGCTGCTGCCATGCTTCTCTGACGCCCAGCAAAGGATCGACCGATCGAGCCTGGTGGTACAGCGTAACGCGCGCGAGGGGCAACGGAGGCTGAGAACGAAGTAAATTCGGCTCTCTGGTGTCGCTGGGAGAGGGAGGGCGTGCGGGGCATGGGGCGGTGCATATGTATAGGTGCGCCGTGCGCGCGTGCACGGAAGGGGCGGCGGCAATGGAAGCAAGACTTGGTGCCCCGTTCTTCCATGTGTACACAACGGCAAACGACCCCGCACGCAGGCCTAAGCCTGATAATGGGTCACAATCCGGCCCCAAGTGCAGGCCACAGCTACACTTGCGTATCCGCTCGTGAATCACCGTCGCATCCACGGAGCAGCCTGGATGGAAGTGGAACCAACCAACCACCTCCCGCCGCAGTGCCACCACAAGCCCGTACATTTTGAGTGTAGTGATTATTAGGCATTAGAAAAAACAAAATCAACGTACATATACCATGGTTACGCGTGACCAGTAGCGCCTAACGAAGCAAATACTATGCAGCCTCACATCTTTTGGTAGCAAAACAGAAAAGAACAACATAATATCGTTTTTGTTCTAGAACAAAAAAAAAAAGGTGCTGATGGCCGGTCCCTCACTACTCCCATGCCCAGCCTCCTCTCTTGCATGCAGTGTCCAGCCATTCGTAGCTCAGCTTTCTTGGCCGCCGCCGCCGGCGGCACCCTCCACAGGTGGAATGGTCTGCAAGAGCGGGGAAATGAATAGATGATCCGGTGTAGACATTGGGTCGAACAGGTGGTGTGCAGTGTGCAGTGTGGCGGGGGGTGCGAGGGCCGTCGGAACAAACCATGTCAGGCTTGTAGATGTTGTGGACGATGGAGGCGCCAACGAGGAGGGAGGCGACGATGACGACGGACGACCACGCGAGGGACGGGGTCCCCGTCGGCACCCGCCCGCCGCCGAACCTCTTGCCACCGGTCATCCTCCTGGGAGTCCGACGCCTGTACCAAATGGCCACCTACACCCTCAGAAGGAGTCAGGAGTCAGGACACCCAACCAACACCAAGCAAAGCATGACGTGTCAGGAAACATTTGTACTGTATTATTAAACAACAGGTGTATTTCTTTCCTCCGTCCCAACATTGCTTCCTACCAACTAGTTTTCCATGCTATTTTTTTTTCAAAAAAAAAACAAAGAAAACATCGCTTCCTTCCAGTTCAAATACCAAGACATCATACAAACCAACTCACCAAAATCTACTGTAAGGCTGGAGAATTTGTTGGCGCAGAGAGAGAGAGAGAGAGAGAGAGAGAGAGAGAAAAGCTCAAATTTGAAGACCGGGTTAGACGAGCAGTGGTGGAGTGGAGAGACTGGAGTTCCACCGGCGCACCGTGGGCATATCGCCATATCCCCATGACGGCATGGCCACAAGGTACAAGGGGCGGTGCTGGCCACTGCACCCATCTGCGACCTGCACGGGCGCACTGCACACAAGCACCTGAGGACAGGGCGAGGTGTCGAGCAAACGGCCACAGATTTGTGATGTGTCACACCGTAGTGGTGGAACCAAGAATTTGATCCAGATTACTCAGCTGAATTTACTATATGCACTTGAGTTTGAAGTGATATTATTGTCGTCGTGCTCCCCATACTTATGGTGCGTTTGGTTAGGGAGCCACCGGAGTGGAGCGGCTGCATTCTAGATTTGGAGAGTAAAGCTACTCCGTTCTATGTTTGGTAAGCAGGATGGAGCTGCTCCATTTTTTTGGTTGGGGAGTGTATTAGAGCAGAGCCATTCAGTTTTTTGTTTGGTTGAGGAATGTACCAGAGCAGAACCGCGACAACATCACTCGAGTGCTCGATTGGCCTTTCTGCTAAATGGAGCTGCTTTTGTTCAACATCACTCCACTCGCCAACAACAACATGTGCGCAGGAACAGTATGTGTTCATATCCATAGTACCAAAACATTGAAAACATGAGTTATATGCTCTGAAACATTTTAATAATACCAAAACATGAGTTCATATCCATAGTTCACCCAACCATAACTCATAACCATAGTTCATCACCAGCGATGTTCAAGTACACAAGCAAAATCACAACACATAACCATAGTTCATCAAACAACTACGATACATGAGTTCATATCACCATGACATACCAAGTTCAATTCATCAATAAAATAGTTTACAAAATCGGAAGAAGGATGCTCACTGCCATTGTTATGGAAAGAGTATAGTAGCACAGTTACCGGTTTCTTGTTGCATAGAATTCCGCCAAGCAGAGAGTAACATGAGACAACAATTGAAGAATTAAAAGTTTAAGAAACAAAACATGATTCTTGTTGCTCGTGCGTAGAATTCACATTCACAACAGTGCCATGAATGCCAGTGCTAGCTCTGCTGCTCGTGCGAGCACAAAGCAACAACAGAAAATTCCCAGATTCTTGCTGGGATTAAACTGATTCGCAGTAATCTTTTTACAGATTGCATTTGGATATATTCGAATAAAATGGCTTTTGTGCAATCGGGCGTTGGTAACCAGCTTGGATTTGTCTTGTTATCACAACTGAGCATGGTGACCATCCAAGTGGAGTGAAGATTCGTCCAAACAAGAATTATTAGTGTTTTCCTGACAGGACAGTACTTCTTTGGATGGTATTAAACCAAGAGACAAGACAACACTAATAAACAAGAATTATTAGTGTTTTCCTACAAGGCCAACCGTGTCTGTGGTGGCCGCCAACGCCTTGGGCGGTGCCGCCACGGCCGCGACGCTTGCCAACGGCATGGGCACCGCGTCGTCGTCCAACACGCAGCTGCCCCTGCCACAGCAACCCTATCGTCAACTAGTATCTATCGACGCGTCGCTGCTGTTGCTGCCTGATCAGACACTACGTCTCCACTACGACCAGATCCGGCGACGGACGGACACAGAGACGTGCACAATACCTAGCTGCCGGGTCTTTTCTGCCATTTCCCACTTCTCTTCAGATCCATCACTGTGAAGCTCCCTGCACCCAGCAGATCTGGTGAAGGGAGGAGAAGACAGAGCAGATCTGCTGACGGCGTGGAGGAAGGTGGCGATGGCAGAAGCACAAATAGTGGAGGAGGAAAGGGGCCGGTGGGGGAAGAGAAGAGGGGGCCTGGAAGGAGAAGAGGTGGTGGCAGATTCACCTGATTTGACGGATGACGGCGGACGGGCGGAGCTCCTCACGGCGGCGGTGGCTCAAGGATGCACTGCTCGCGTGAGAGAGAACGGAGGAGTAGAGAGAACGAGAGCGCTCAGGTCCGGTCGATTTGGCCGAGCGGGCTCGTTCCGGATATCAGCTGTACTGGGTGTGTGCCCGTTGCAACGGGAGTACGCTGAGATGAGCATCGACACATATCTGATCGGATCTTATATTTTCTTGGGGTCTGGAGAAAGTTTGCTCGGAAGCCAAACATGTTAAAAACTAAAGAGGGAGCAACCTAGTTGTGCCATGTCTCCCACTGCTTTGTTAGAAATAGAACCAAAATCAGATTTTGAAGAGCCAATATGTGACTTGTCAAAGATGCTGACAACCAATACAATAAGCGCACAAAGAAGATGTGCCTTCCTTGAGGTTCAACTACTAAAACTCAATTGGACCTCTCTAGAACTCAAGACAAGGGAAGACGATACGCAAACAAGCTTTGTGCCTTCCATCCCATCCTATGCAAAAGAAAATAACAGGACCAAAAGGAAAAGGGCAAAAAGTTGTTGGTGCTAGATGATGGGAGGTTGGTCCTTTATCTAGCACCAAAAGGGCTATTGTTCATTCTTGATCCAAGAACAAAATCATAGTTGGGAATTGGAAACAATAATCATGTTAATGTGAAAATCGATACGAAACAACACTTTGTGCAAAACAAGAGGCAAGGAAGGCGTCAGAGAGGTTGCTTGCAGTGACTCACATTTAGAAATTCTTAATTAGATGCGCTGGTATTCAGGACCTGCATATTATAGTAATATGAATAAATTAAACTATCGTCATTTTCTCCTGAACTAAAGAACAATACTTTTCATTTAGTTAATTTCTTCTGTCATCCTTTGTAGTCGCACGAGAAATGCAATAACCTTGACACATACAGCACGACACTAATAGCACTATTCCTAGCTAGTTGCCACTGGCATCATGAGGGTCCTATGATTTTTCGACGTCCATGAGCAGAGCTTCAAGGCTCCACCGCAGAGATAAGGGTCGGGATTGTCAATCAAGCGCCCCGAGCTGCTGGAGAGGAGAGCAGCCGCAGTCTACAGGTGCAGAGGTCCAACAATGGGAGAAAATGATGATCAGGATTCAGATGTTGGTCGGCCTAATCCAGATATATAATCTCTAGCCTAAAAAACAAGATTAGTTAGCATATAAATGTATTGCAACAAAGAACACTTTACTTAGTGTATTAGTGTTCTACTATGATACAAATCAAACTATCAATAGGGATAAAACAAATTCAATTACCAATAGGGATAAAACAAATTCTAGATCTGCATATTTGCACTGTTATAAAAAACAGTGGCTCCAATATCTGTTATGATGTCTCCAACAGTGGCTCCAATAATGGACAAGTTCTTCGAAAACTTCAATTATGATGTCTGCTTCTCTAAAGCATGCATATGCAAACAAATGCTATTATACGCTGAAACATAGATGTCTTGATTTTCCTATTTAAGCACAGCCACAAGATATAGTTCAGAGCAATCTAAATCTATTGAAAAACTAACCCTCTAAATTACAGTACCCATGTTAATAATAGGAAATGACAGCTAGATAAATTAGTACACCATTCGATGGAAATTAAATCCTCCTGATCAATCAGAGAAGAATTTAAAATCATACACATCCAGCCATCTTGACAATGACTAAATCAAGAGAAGGAATTGAAATTAGCATAATCCTTCCTAGTTTTTATGATAAGATTCCAGTATAGTACATAAAAATAAATAATTAACACAAATACTCTCACTGGTTGTAACACTCAGTTTTTTTTTTGTATTTTACATTTGTGTGAATCAAGATAACATATTTATGTCCTTGAGAACACAAACTCATGGAATCTACAGGTAACGGTCTCAATCACCTGTAATGCAAGCAATAAAACTGCTGCCAGACTATGTTCCATACTCTGTGGTAATTAGTAGCTTTTCTAAAAATGGTGATTTACAAATGGTTGAGTACCTGTTTAAAGAAATGATCACCTCAGGGATCCATGCTAATGTTTTTCTCTAATCTATCTTAATTGATACCTGTGCTGAAGCCGGAAAGGTCCAACAAGATGCATCATATTTTGGTTTAATAAAAAAGATGACTTATATGAGAGTGCTACAGTCTACAATTCTTTGATATATCTTGTTAAAACAGAGCCCGCTCCCTTTGCCTAATGAACAAGAGAGAAATGCAACATGCATAATTGATCAGGACAATCCTAGAGGTTAAAACTCTCTTAAGCTACCTATGCGACCATGCAAGGCAGCATGGAAAATAAAAGGTATACCTGAGAATAGTGTAAAGCCTGCCCAGGATGGTCAGGAAGCCTGATGTAGTTCACTTGCTTGACCCTCAGGTGAGCCGCTAGGAGTTCAATCTTCTGGGCAAATACAAGTTACAGGAAAGCTTCTCCTATTGCTTCTCCACCCGCAAAGCCATGGTTTTATTCTTGTAAATTCGTTTGACAATTATTGTGGTTGGTGAGAGATCAAAGTGTTAGATAATTCGTACATGTACATCGCAGCAACTCCAAATTGAAATTCCTCTTCATCCTTCTCCAATTCATTTCCCATTATAACCTATATTGTCGTGTACCTACGAAAATCAGAGTTTACACCAAAATAATGAGGCACACAACTCCCTAGCAAATTCACAAATCAACACAAAAAATCGCACGATCATAAGACAACAACGACATGCGTAGCCAGAATCTGTCGATGTACCTTTCTCCTTGAAGAACTCCCAGCGTCGGTGCTTGCAATGGCGCGCCCAGTCGGCGAGGCCACCTCCTCCAGCATCGTCGCCCCTAGACCCCGGCGCGTCATCGTCCCCCGCGATGACCTCAATCTGCAATTCCTGATTGGAGAAGTTGGCCTCGTTGAAGGCGAACTCAAAGTTGCCCCCGGTTGAGAAGTTCGGGTCCAAGCTCGACCACGGCACCAGCTTCCAAACGGGAGTGACGAGGAGGAGGTGGCGAAACCCGATGTAATGCGAAGGCGTGAAGGCGCGCGGACGTAGGCGCCACAGCCGGGCAGCTGACGGCAACGAGAACGGCTAGGATGGCGGGGCCTCGACAGCAACCTGCCCGTGGACGAGGCTCTGGTAGGCGGAGAGGGACAGGTAGTCCAGGCCCCAGTAGGCAAGGTCATTGTCGGAGGTGTTGCGGTACCAGTCGGCGGGCGTGAGGTGGAGTGTGAGCTCCATCCAGTGCCGCTGCGCCTCATAGTTGCCGAACTTGGGCGCCGCACCCTGACCGGAGTAGGGGCCCACGGAAACCAGCATGCGGATGAGGAGCGCAGCGAGCGAGATCAGAATGATCGTGGGGACTGCCGGCGCCGGTGGGTTCCACGGAAGCCGAACGGCGGCTACGGGCGGATCTGGAGCCGAGGTGCGGATTTTCCTCGTTTCGCCATCGGCAGCGTCGTGCGTCCCTGTAGATCTCAGAGATTGACACGCCGCCTGGCCCGACCGGGCGGTAGGGCGGGCGGTTCGCCATGGTCGCGGCTGGGTTTGCAGCGTGCGGGCGGGCGGATGGGCGTAGGGCGTGCGGGCGAGTGGTTCGCGGCGGCCGCGACGGGATTGCGACGTGCGGGCTGGATGGCGGGTGTAGAGGCGGGGGCAGTCTACAATAGGTTCTTAATAGTTGTAGAGATAATGGAATAGAGTCACTCCCCGAGCCGCTCTGCTCTTTCTTGCTGTATAACCAAACACTAGAAAATAGGAACAGAACCACTCTATTCCCTCTCACTCCTCAACCAAACGTACCCAGGCTCCGTTTGGAACCTTAGAGCTAATATTTAGTCAACAAATAAATTATTAGCTCGATTGAGCCAGTCAATGAACTAATTGTTAGCTGCGAGATAGCTAACAATTAGTTGCGGTGTTAGTTGATGGTGTTTGGAACCCAACAACTAATTTTTAGTAGCTAACTATCAGTTTTAGAGGTTCCAAATAGGGTCTTAAATGGTAAAAATAGCTAAAAGTATACATACATAAGGATTCGAACCAGGCTCTAAACCCACATTCACACCTACCTAACCAACATAACACACGTGTCTCTATGTTTTATACTCTATACTAATAATTGGAAGCCATTGTCTGCTGCCCATATTTAAACGGTAAAAAACTAAAATTTTGCACAAAACAGGATTCAAACCATAGTTATTAGCTCTAAATCTACATTCACATCCACCTAGCCAATAAACACACATAGTGTCTTTGTGTTTTATACTCTACACATATAAATAAAAATTGTAGCAACTTACAAGCAATTTGTTAGTGTATTCTTAAGAAAGTGCAGGGTGGGGAGTTGATGAGAATTGACAACCAAAAAGCTAATATTTGACATGTATAATGCCGCATAGTTCAAATTGCATTATATATATATATATATATATATATATATATATATATATATATATATATATATATATATATATATATATATATATATATATATATATATATATATATATATATATATATATAGGATATATATGATAACACATAATTGAGCATGAATTGAAATTTCTTAACGCATATTTGACTAAAGTAATTTGGAGACAAACTCTAATTCAGGCTAAGCGATTCACAAATTGCTGTCCGCCTGTCCCTAACAAACTGAATGTTTCAATTTGAACTTACAGAATGAGGGAAATTCGGACTCGCGTCTCGCTAATCGTTTCTGCGCTGGTGTTGCCGTCCGCCGGACGCGCGGCCCCGAGCGCCCCTGCCGCTGCTGGTGAGCTCTTGTCGGCGCCGACACGCTGCCGGATTGCAGTGGCGGCTCGCAGCTGGCAGCTGCCCTGCGCCCAGCGCCCTGCCCACCACAAGACGCTGCAGCGCCGCCTGCCCCTTATGTTGCGCGGTGCTGGCAGGTGCCCCCGTGCCGCTGCCGGCCGCCGCTACTTGCTCGCTTAGCGCTAGTTTGGCAACAAATGGATAAAAAATCTAGGGAATTAATCCACTAATAAGGGGATTTTAAATGACACCTCAATTCCCTAGTAGGATTTTTTCCACTCGGGTGTATTTCTCTAGACTACTAGTCCCAAGGGATCAAGGTTATTAAAACGACGAAACGTTGAAACGCTCATGGGTGAGTTTTAACTTTTAAACGGTTTAAACAAAGTTTAAACGTAGTTTTAAACAACATAGGGAAATTTCAATATATCATAATTTCAAGCAATTATATCAAGTCAAATACCAAACAACCAACATAAGTTCACATAATAATATTGTGCAAAATGACATGTCCACAACCACATCACCACAATAACACAAGTTCAACTAAAGCAACTAAAGTAGAATGCCATGTCCACAACCACAAGCACACAAGAGTTACTCAAACACTCAATAACCATCATCCAAATCATCTAAACCAACATCATCCTTGTCTTGCTCATCACCACGGCCACCACTATTGTTTGTTTCTTCTTCATCATCCATGTCAAGGTCGTCAAGCACAAAATTGTCATCGTCTTCATTCTCATCACCCTCATCAACAGCATCATCATCATCTTCATTCTCATCACCCTCATCAACATCATCTTCATCTTCATCATCCTCAAGAATCCGCCCACAAGATGTTTCTTCACCCTCAGAATTCCTCCTTTAATTTTCCTCGGGCAAAGGGCGCATTGGATCAACTCTCGCTTGCCAGGCTCTACATAATAGGCATACTTCCAGCCTGGATCATCAGATTTGGGTTTCCTTTTTGGATCTTTCAGTGGATCATATCCATCACTTCGTATTTGAGAGCCAGCTGCAGATGCTTCCGTGCTAAAATCAGCCATTTCTCCTCCAATCTATTCTGCAATAAGATGGTACTCACCACTCACCACTCACCACTCACCAGTCACCAGTCACCAGTGAATGCATATGTTCAGATGACAGCAGGAAGCACCTCACCTCAATCCTTCTTCCTTCAACAAATTAAGATGGTACTCACCACTCACCAGTCACCAGTGAAGCAGGGCTGGAGGGTTGGCTGTCTCTGTAGTGGCCGGCAGACAGCGGGAGCGGCCTGGAGCGCGGCCTGGAGCTGCTGGCGGCTGAGCGGCGGCCTGGCGCGGCCGAGCAGCGGCCTGGCGCGGCCAAGCGGCGGCCTGGAGCTGTGGCGGAGGAGCTGCGGCCTGGAGCGGCGGCGGAGGACGGGAGGAGCCGCGGCGGCCTGGAGGAGGCTGCACGGGGAGGAGCGACGGCCTGGAGCGGCCTGGGGGCAGAGAGGGTGGACTTGAGCGCGGTCTGGGGGCAGAGAACGGTGGACTTGAGCGCGGTCTGGTGCCCTAAACGTGAGCGCGACCAGGTTTGGTGAATTAGGCTGGGCCGCCGTAGAACGCCCGAAACGTGGCGTTTCACGCTAAACAACGTTTAAACGCCAAAACGTGGCGTTTAAACGTAGTTAAACGACGTTTTACGAAGAAAACTAAAACGTTTTATAGTTTCAGTTTTCTCCAGCGTTTTATAGTTTAAACGTCGTTTAAACGACGTTTAAACGTCGTTTTAATAAGCATGCAAGGGATCATTCAGTCCCAAGGGATCCAATACTAGACTACTAGTCTAGACTTGTGGTCTTCCACTAAGGAAACATGTAATTGATTTATAGAGTACAAACGAAAACAATAAGTGCATCTAGCCATGATAATTAAAGTCTGTTCATCAGAATGTGAGTGATGGCTTATAAAGTCTGTTCATCAGAGAATGCATCAGGTTTATATACCATGTTGCTGCAAAGTAAATCAGCAAGACCTGAACTAATGAACGTAGTCTTTCTGACTAATGAACAATAAATTCTAGGCCATACAATTGCCAGATTCAACAAAAATTCAAGTTATAACTTTGAATATTTTCTTCACATGATTAACGACGAACAATGTGATTAGAATGATCAGCACACATGTAACTAACAACACTCCACTTATGACAGCACTCCAATTATACCTGACAGCAGTCCAGTAAAAAAATGATCAGCACACATGTAAAAAATGATCAATATTTTCATCTCTGATTAAGCATCAAGCAAAGAATTTTCTTCTCTCAAAAAAAATGAAAATAAACTAACATCAGCTTTTTGGTTGCTCGAAGACACAGCTTAGGAAAGGTCCCAAATGTGTGCATTTTTGTGATTTTACAGAAAAGTAGTATTCCTGCTTTCGATCTTAGGGAGCACCAATACAACTTAAGAAAAAAGTGAGACTGTTTTGAAAGAAATATTTCAAGAAAAAACCAAATGATCCGATGAAAAAGGCTAGCTATCCACACTTTCTACACGGGATCCTTCCTAGTTTCCTAGAAACAATATATATCCAATCGATTTTATTACCAGAGTTAATTTTATGACGGTGCTTCCTATTGCTAGTAGCAAAGATAATTTTATGACGGTACTTCCCATTCGTACTCTCCTGACTCTCGATGCTAATATGCGCTAGCCTTGTTTCAGAGGCCTAAAAAAAATCTGAACTCCTGCTGCCCCGTGACTTAAGCCTGGCAGCCGCAAGCCTCCCAGGCGCAGAGGCCCATGCGGTAGCATAGGCACAGCGGCGGTTGCGAAGTGGGCGCGTCTGGCGAGAACAAACGAATCTGAGCGAGATCTACAAGGTGAGCGAGATCTGCAAGAATCCGAGCGAGGATAAACGAAGAAAACCTAGTAGCAGGGATATGAAGATGTGAGCAGAGCCCTTACCTGAGAAGGCGAAGCTGCTAGATCTGAGCTGATGATGATGACAAAGGAGACGGCCGCGTGCTCGGAAGAGTTGTGAACAGAGACAGGCGTAGGAGTATGTTATTTTAAGCTGATTTGCTGTACAGATACTCTGTCTGACCTTTTTATTATTGTACAGACTTATATTTTTTAACGAAGGGACAGAGCCCCCTATTTCATTAAAAAATAGGATAAGTGTCATTACAGACCACAACGATGGGATACAATCCATCACCAAAAGGAGCACCTAGTGGAACTAACCTCTACATTCTATCATACTGGATAAGCAAAGATCAGACTCCACTAGTATCAGTTCAAGTGAAACCACAGTTTTTAAGCCAAGCTTATATACAATGGCCACATGCCAAAAGCAGCAACCTAGCTAAAACACCCCAGATGAATCTAACCCACCAAAATAACATCCAAACACTTGAGCTGCAGTTAACACCCAACTAGCGCCAAAAGAAGTCTTCAACCAGCAATACGACGGTCCCTCGGACACCACCCAAAAGCCCTGCTCATCGTCTCACTTGCTATCCTTCTGATTAGCCGGCTTCCTAGGACCACCATCTTTTTTTCCTTCTCTCTCTAGCGAATAGCCCAAGAATCCAGCCAAAAGCAACAGAGAAATATTGTCTTAGCAGGGTCAAGTAGAATCTTCTCACCAAAAAACCAATAATTTCCGGTTCTCCAAATAGCCCAAAACATGGCACCACAACCAAAAATCAATAAGTTTGAAATTCTGTCTTTAGATTTATTCATCCATCTGTCACAAATTTCACCAATGTTTTTTGGAATGGAATCTAGATTTAGGGCAATTTGGACTACTCTCCACACAAATCTGGCAATAGAACATTTAAAGAACAAATGATCAATCGATTCCAGACCACCACAAAAACAGCACTCACTAGATCCCTTCCAATTTCTTTTTTCAAGTTATATTTTGTAAGAATTTTATTTCTTATCACCAACTAAAAGAAGACTTTAATTTTCTGTGGTAACTTAGATTTCCACAAAAAACTGTAGGGAACTTTCACCTGATCAATTGAAATTTTCTTATACAAAGAATTAACAGTGAAACCTTTGTTGCCCAAACACCAATTCATTTTATCTTCTTGATCTGTCAGAGTGTAATTAGTGCATAAAGCAACTAATTCATCATATAACACCTGAAGGCTACCCGTCATTCTTCTTCTGAAAGAAAGTGCTTCAAAATCTGATGACAAAACTTTATTAACCGTGACATCTTTATCCAGAGCCAAATCAAACAGAACAGGAAATTTCACAGCAAGAGGACCATCACCAATCCAGTAATTTTTCCAGAAACTGGTTCGACAACCATTACCAACAACAATCTTACAATATTTAAAGAAAACTTCTCTGAGACTTAAGAGCTTTTTCCAAAACTGAGAGTCACTCTGCCTTTGTTTAACGGAGATAAGGGGTTTTCCCTTAATATATTTTTCTGTAATAATACTTTGCCATAAACCATTTGAATTTTCCAAATTCCACAACCACTTTGTCAACAAGGCATCATTCATATAACCCAAATTCAAAACACCTAATCCTCCTAGACTTTTAGGAGAGCAAACTGCATTCCAGTTAACCAAATGCATTTTTTTTGTTTGAGAACCACCTTGCCATAAAAGTCTTTTCCTGAGCAAGTCCAAATTCCTAATAACAGATTTAGGAGCCGGATAGATTGATAACATATATAAAGGGATGTTAGAAAGACAATTATTCAGTAAAGTCAATCTGCCACCAAGCTCAGAAATCTACCTTTCCAACCAGCAAGTCTTTTATCCATTTTTTCTATCATTGGACACCAAAGAGACTTACTGATTTTCTTATTATCAATTGGGACTCCAAGATATTTCATCGGAAGATTTCCAACTGGACAAGTGAAAATATCAGCATATATATTAATACACTCTTTAGCTTCCCCTAAGTAGAAGATTTTACTTTTGTGAAAATTAATTTTCAGCCCCGACATATGTTCGAAAAGACAGAGGATAAATTTAAGATTTCTAGCACCTTCCAAACAATCTTGAATTAAAAAATAGTATCATCCGCATATTGGAGGCTGTACAGACTTATATATATATATATTATGTTGGTTGGATGGGTGTGAATGTAGATTTAGAGCTAACAACCATAATTCAAATCTTCACTTCTATATGTATTTTTACATTTTGAATATTGGCCAGATGGACGTGGATCTGGTACTGTTTATGTACACTAGAAATACTATATATTGTTAATTTTTTATATATTATATAGATGAAACTTGCTTAAATAAGATATTTAAGCTTTGTTTTGTGCAGGTAAGCATATCCCAAGTGCTGCTCATGTCCGGAAGAGCATTCTTCATGGTACAGCTGACCATGTTCTTAGAAAGCTGTCAGTTCGCTGCATACATTAAACGAATAAAAAAAACCAATCCCAAACCCCCAATGTAATCAACACTGCCTTCTCTAGCTACGACCAAGAAAACCTCCACCGCAATCCAACAACGCGATAATGCCGGCGAAACGACGATCTACCGTCTCAAGCTCAGGAGGTGGAAGTTGACGAGGACGGGGAGCACGATGACGACGACGAGCACGGCGCCGGCGACGACGGCGACGCACGCCCACTTGCGGCCGCTCCTCTGGTACTCCCGCGCCGCCTCGAGCTCGACAGCCCCGCGGAGCACGAAGGAGCTGGCACGCGCCACGTGGCTCTCGATGTCGTTCAGCTGGTGGCCCTGCGCCTCCACCAGCGCCGCCACGTCCAGGAACACCTGGTGCAGCTCCCTGAGGCTGCGCTCGACCTCCACCACCGCGCCGTGCCGCTCCTGGATCTCCGACACCGTGTCCAGCACCTGCCCGCGCCCTGCTGCCTGCTCCTGGATCGCCTTCCGCAGGAACGTCTCGCTCTGCCCCGACGAGATGAGCGCCTCGACCGTGCTGTCCGCCGCCTCCTCGCCGGTCACCGTGTAGTACCGCCGCGCCACCGTCTCCCTGTACTCCGCCGCCATGCGCGTCCGCAGGCTCTGCGTCCAGTTCAGAGATCCAAATAAATGCCTCGATCCGCGACCAAAGGAGAAGAGCGAGCCTGCAGCTACCTACTACTACGTACCTGGAAGTCGTCCGTGAGGTCCTTGAGCTTCTTGCCGAGTCCGGTGACGACGGAGGTGCGGGTGCGGTCGGTGGACGAGCCTGGCCCGCAGCCGGCGACCTTGCGGCTGGCGGCGCTGGCGCGGTCGAGCGCCTCCAGCCTGTCCTTCACGGCCTTGGCGCGGCGGAGCACCTCGTCGACGTCGGCGTCCATGCGGGCGCGGAGGGCCTTGACGGCGCGGGCGTCGTGCGCCGTCTTGCTCTCCTCGTGCGCCGACTGCAGCCGCCGGCACAGCGCCTCCATCCCGCGCAGGTCCTCCTTCACTCCCTCCACGTCCTCGAAGAACCCGTCCAGGCCCGCGCCCTCCGCCTCGCCGCCGCCGCCGCCGGCCTCCATGTCGTCCAGCACCACCTGCTGCTTCAGGTCGGCGTACTTCTTGAACGAGGCCGACGAGAAGAGGTCGTTCATCTCGGCAGTAGTCGAGATGATATCAATGTCGCGAGCGAGACGACGACGATCGCGCAGCTGGCCGGGCGCGAGCTTCGAGCTCCAATGGCCGCTATCTCTGATTGGTTGCCACCTGTGACACCGGCAGGCACCGAGCCACCAGCACCAATGCAGTAGCAAAGGCAACGAAAATGTCGCCAGTAAAGTAACAACCGGAGCGAGACGTCTTCTTTCTTGGCAATGGCAGAGCCGGAGAGTGAGGGAAGGATGCCAATTGGCGAGGGAAGAAAACGCCCGACACCAACGGTTCGTTCGATTCCTAAATCCCAGTACTAGAAATTAGGAAAGCTGGCATCCAGCAGACGAAATGGACGTGCCCACGCCGCGTCTCCTACTCTGTCCCCTCTCGGCTCCACGTCCAAGTTCCAACATGTGTGGCGTGCACGCTGCGCGCGGGTGCCTCGCGACCCCAATCATTTCACCAAGAACTTGGTTGCGTTGCACGCGCCAAAGTAGGTGCTTGGCGCACGGCCAATGTCTTGTTTTACTTGCACGCGCGAAAGTAAGGGTTGTTTGGTTCAATCCATTATATGAGGTAGTGTACCATGAGTTATTTCCATAAATTTGGTAGAATGAACTTATTTCTTGTATTATTATAATTATTGACCTACAGAGAATGAAATGATGATGAATCTACTCATTCCATTCCACAAACAAACAAGAAAGTGAGAAGTGACAAGATGATGAAATACCTTATTCTTTGGAACAAACACGCTATAAGTGTCTTGCGACCCAAATTCGTGGTTAAACGAGGACAAGATAAACAACAACGGGAAAAATCCTTAAGCACTAGTTTGGCAACACTATTTTTCTATGGGATTTCCAATTTCCCAAGGGAAAATGAACTAATTTCCCTTGAAAAAACGAAAAACCCTTGAAAAATAGGGTTTCCAAACTAGTCCTAAACAGAGTATAATCTTGGCCAAAACAGTAAGTGACATTTGAACGAGTAGGGTTTGGGTCATGGAATATGCGCCCTCGGGCCTCCCTCATCAAACACACAAGCAACACACAGCACACAAAAAAAAAAGATCAGTACACGAATCCCAAAAAACGTTGCAAAAGAATAGTTTTGGAAATATTTTATACAACAATACTAGGAATAACACATTTAGCCCACAAATCCGAAACCGGAGGGGGCGAAGATTTTGACTCGCGGATGCACCCGCACCCGCCCCGAAGTTTCGTGGTGTGTAGATATAAAAGTTTCTATTTCAACCTACGGGTGGCTTGCAACCGACCTAAAATTTGGTTTATTCTTTATTTCGTGCAAAAATGAATAAGATATAATAGTAATTATTTTAAATAGGTCACTTGGCTAATGATTAATGAAATATTTTGTTGCCGCTCAACGTAAAAATTAAGACTTAAATTCCGTACATATAACTCAACTATTGCTACTACTTAATTGTTAAATTATTGTTTAAAAGTTTATACTGATTAAAATCCGTGGGTGACCTTAAAACCCGACGGATTCATGTGCGAGTTTGGAATTGCACCTGTGGTTGCGATCGCGAGCTGGCAAGCAAATAGCTGCCGCGATGCTCCGCTGCCCCTGCTCCGCTGCCCCTGCAACCCACGCGCCATCATCCCTCGCACCCAACAACCTCCGCCATCCATGACCCACCATTGGCGGAGAGGATAGGCAATATGTCACCCCCCTGTTCTGCTAGCTACAGGTCCGTGTCCGCCTCTCTTCCCGAGTTTCTTGTTAGATGCGCTGTTTGTTTATTATTAGAGCTGACGGTTCCATTTCACTCAATAGTCTCTTCGCGGAAGGAGTTCATCCAAGCTCGGTGTGTGCAAGCCTGCAAGGTGAGACACTGATGATACTTATTGCTGTTGTTTTCTAGATGCATTGTCAGTTGATGCAAATTAATTATGCATGTCTGCTTGTATTAAGTGATTTGTTTTCTGTACTTACACAAATATTAATGTCGATGTGTAGCTTTATGTAGCCCTATGGCTGAAATATTCAACCATACAATTTAGTATACATGATGCTATTTATGGTGATGATTCTGCTTGTTTCACTTGGAGTGTTCTAGAATTAGTTGATGCTGTTGTGTATCCTTCACTTCTAGAACCAATCAAGGAAACTATTTTGAGGGTCCATAGTGTGAAGGTAGAATTTCAGTTATTCCCTAAAATTCAGTTTCTTCTCAGCCAGTTCTATATCTTTTAAATGCGCAGTTATGTGAATCTTCCTAGGTCAATCTTCTTAGAGATGCTTTGAAAGGACAATTTATTACTATACTCTCATATCTCAGTTGCCTTTTCAAGTTATGGGGGCATGGTTGGTCTACACTATCATCTCCACGGTGTAAATAGACTCGACTACTGAGGCTAGGCATCTCTTCCTTCAAGCAGACTGAATATTCTTTCAGCTAGCATCGCATTATTGTTCCTTCAATTGGACCTATCTTTTTTTTTGGAAAAATCTTCATTAGTAGTTCTGGTTTATAGTAGTTCAGTTAGGCCTCCTTATTCATTGCTCCTAGAGCAGCCGGTTCTCTGTTGGAGAACTCTGCCAAATAATGCAACGGATAGACAATGGGCAGACACTAAACTACAAATACAGGAGCAATCTCCAATTGGATAAACAAAGCACAAATTACCTGATCGTTGTATGCTCTGCCATCTTTCGAGATTGCAGCTGGGAAGACAGATTCCTTGTCACCCCTTGAGATATGGACATAGATGGTGGCAATCTACAACAGAAAGACAAGTAAACAAAACGAGTGAACTATCCCATAAGGCCATAACAGATGTAGTATATCGCTCCATCCTTGGAACCTGTTTCAACAGCTGCTTCGGCTTGAACTCATACTTCTCTGGATCCTTTACGGTCAAAGATTTCCTCTGGGGACCAGAAAGTTGCAAGAGGAAGTAATTAAGCATGCTCACGACCCTTTCCACCTGAAAAAGAATAAAGAATTATTCAAAATATTTACATAAAAGGGTCAGTCCAATAATGATTCCCATTTGGCTATCACAAGTAATATTTGTGTTACTGAGAAATAATAATTGTTCAGTACAAAAACCAAAATAGCTTTGGCAATGCTACAATAATGAAGTTTACAATAACACAGGACATCATAAAAAACGGAAACTAATATATGATTTAATGACCTTACCATTTCAGGGAGAAGGAAAGGTGCTGGAATTTGTTCCGAGGTAAATGCAAGCATCCCAACATCCTCATTGGCTAGCCTCATGTCAAATCGAACAATCTGGAAAGTGAAAATGTTCGGAAAAGGCCAATTGAAGTAGATACATGAATTGTAAGCACTGTTAAACAAGACTAACATTTTCCCATTGATGAAATACACGGAGCCGCTCCTCTCTTTCTTGAGCAGGTCTGCGCTCCCACTCAACAATGTTAGTCATTTCAGCCTCTATTTCTTTCAGTTCCAAAATTTTGTTCAAGCTCTCATCAAGAAGATAGATGCTATCATTGATGAGAAAGTTAAGAAAATTTAAGTATACACCCTTCTCCTCCTCTTTAGCTATCAGTCACAGAAAATGTGGAATATGTATCAGTAAAAAAGTGGGCGCAGAGAAAATGTTGTCCAGTAATATTCCCTCACTTGTCTCCATGCGTTTCAATGACTGGGGACATCCCATAAATACTCCAGAAGCTCAGCAATATTATGTCGAATATTAAACTTGTCAAAAAACTGCAGAAATAAAAACAATAAATTACACAAGTCTGACAAGATTTGAAGTTAACGGATTGGTTGATGGAAACTGTACTGATCGTTTCAGTTAGGCCTCCTTATTCATTGCTCCTAGAGCAGCCGGTTCTCTGTTGGAGAACTCTGCCAAATAGAAGTGATACTACTAAAATTCTGTGAAGTGAATATCTAAAATAAATTATGAGGTTGGGAGTTGAAAAGTATCTTTGCTTAATTCTGTAGTAGTAGTACGGTGCTCTCGTCTTGCGTTGTCAAACTTCAGTTACTAGCTGTATAATATTGGTAATTGCTGGCAATCGTGCGTGTTATACTGATCCTAGGGAACTCTTCTCTAAGTTGTCCACTTGTGTTTTTGATTATGTGACCAGCTGATCAGGGCACCGGCTGGGATAGACTTCAGACTTGATCTGCACCTGTACCTCCAGTTTCTCTTTGCATGTTATTGTTAATGGATGGACTCAACTAGCTCAATGAGAAAAGGTCTTGCCCTTGCGTGCGTTCCTACTGAATTTAGCTGACCATGTCTTTAGTGAAAAAGGTCAATTTTTAGTTGGTTGGTCATGTCCCAGGGAGAAGATCCTATCTTTATAAACTTGTAGATGCACTTCTCTAAGTTTACCATCGTCGGCTCAATAGATCGCACTGTGCATTCGTCTGGAATCACCACCTCATCGGCTTCAACCTCCTCCTATGGAGCTGCTTCCTCTTTTACTTGAACGGGCCTAAGTACACCTTCGCCTGTGGTAACATTCTTGCACAGCAATGTGCGCTCGCTAACATTTTCTTTGCACTTTTGAGCCAACGCCCGTTCTTTTTCGCCAGCGTAACAACCTGTACAGCAAGGAGTGGTTCAGAAACTGCCCCAAGGAATGTACACTGACTGAAAAAGGTACAGAGAAGGAAATGGGCGTTCAAAGACAGGAAGACATTTCAGAACAATAAAACATGATTCCACAGTTGCCATATCAACCATAATTCATAATCCAGGCGAAAGGAAGCAGACAATTCAATTCAAATGTTACTGGAGATAAAAGTTACGTAATTGTACTCTCACTTGACTAATTAAGTAACTGTAATCTCGTCATATTTTGTAATCCCACCTTCAATCATGACATATTTTTTTAGTGTTAAGAGTCAGGTGAAATACATTGACCCATTTTAGCTTCAAATCTAATCATCTCATCCCATAGACCCATACTCATTAATATCATTAAAGCAACCATTCAACTTGTAGGCTTTCTATGATTATGCTTTATTAGAGTACATTTGCTTTCTACAACATCCAAATCACATACATACACCGATATACAGCAGAAAAAGGGTGATACAATAAACTATCCTAAATAAGAACATCCGTACCTCAACATGAAGACGTTCTCTTTCCAAGGAAAGTTTTGCAACCAAGTCCATGATAGTCTTAGTTTTACTAGCAATGTCTTTTGCACTGGACACCTTTAGTTGGTTAGCTTCACGCAGTGAGTTTTCTAGCCTTTCTACTCGGCCTCTCAGAAATGACAGCTCTTCACAATATATGAATCCCAAAAACTACAAGTAAGAAGCATTGTATATAATATAGTTGACCAAACATTATTCTATATGGTTAATATCAGCTACTTCGTTCTACAAGCTATGGTCACGTGGGGGAATGATAGACGAATGGAATTTGATAGGGTGAGTGGAGTACGTTTGTTTAATGTTTAAACATACATTTCAGTTACATGATATAAATTTGACATTTTGTTCTCTTATGTCTTTGTGTGTAGGATGCAAAGATTCTTCGAGCGAACTTTGTGATTGATCTGTTAAGTTACGAGAATAATTCATGCCGCTATGTCATCCCTGCAGATATACAACAAAGACTTATCAATATCGCTAAAAAGATTAGATTAATGTACGGTTATCGACATATTTGCCTATTATTAAAAATTTTATATTGACTCTTTAAAAAAGTTTATGCGATATTGATAATGTTTGTCACATGGATTTTGTATATTATAGTGAATAGATGGTGAGAGACTATACACGAGACATGCAAATTAGCAAGATTCATATAAGCGCGGAACAATGTACTGATAGGGCACAAGGGTAACACATGCTCAGATCTTAACATGTTTGGCTTCCGAGCAAACTTTCTCTAGACCTACAAGAAAATATAAGATACGGTTATATATATGTCGATGTTCATCCCAGTGTACTCTCGTTGCAACGTACGGGCACACACCTAGTTATTCATGAATCGCGAAACTTCTGGTCGTCTTGGCAAGGATTATGGTATAATTGGGAACATATTCCAACAATAAGGATACAATTGCTCGTATAGTCGTATGGCCCTCGAGGATGTAATAAAAAAAAACAGTTGCCTAGCACAGTACTACTGTAGTAGTGTGCCGATGAGCCGGCAAGCAGGGCTCCAAGAGCGCGTCGCCTCGCTTCTCACCTCGCCGCCACTGCCGTGCTGCAGGCTGAATACGACGCAGCCAGCACAGCGACTCGCGGTGTAGACCATGACCATCCCAGCAGGTGATGCAGGGCGGTGACGATGCCGCTACCCGTCGGCTGTTGGTCCTGACTCCTGGCCGCCAAGCCGCATGCAGGGCGGTGACGATGCCGCTGGCCGTCGGCTGTTGGTCCAGCGTCGGCGTCCGCGCGCTACCACCGAGGTCGGTGGCAGCTGGAGCCTGGAGGCGAAACCGAGACATTTTCCAGCCGTACAGTATCAGAAAACAGACATAACAAATCATGATTTGAGCAACACTTCTTTCACAAGCTGCAGTAAAAAAAAGCACTTCGAGAGCGTTGAACACCAAAAGTGGTGGATGATCCGGCTCTGAGCCCGAACGGTCCGTGCTCTCGCGATCAGATTAATTTGGACGACTATCTTTATCTCATGTATGATTATCTATTTAATCACGTGGAATTTATTAGCTATCGTCTATGTACAGCCAATTGAAACCCCAAACACATTCAAATCAAATCAATTATTTTCTTTATCATTCCTACCTAAGAGAAGATGTAACATAGTGTAGTTATAGATTTCCGCATATCCACCTACCACCCATATTCGACTCTACGTCGTCTAGATTGTCTTAGTTGTCCTGCCGACTCTAAGACGACTATAGGATCTTAACTCCCTGGGGGCAAGATTTAGTTGTCCATTCAAGATACACTACCTCGTTTGTCTCTTAATTCCTAGTCGACTCCACGTGGTCTGAGGACGCCACGGGTGACATGTCGATCCGGAGCACCATAAGATCTCTCCTCAAGGGGCGAGATCTAGATTCCAGCGAGGAGGAAGACGGCCATGCGCCATCGCGGACCGTCCGGAACAGAGCGCGAACCGTCCGATGCGACACAGGGAAGGCGCAACCCCTACCGCGAGACTGTCTGACCCAGAGCCACGGATCGTCCATGCTGCCGCAGAGGGCCGTCAGGCGGTACACCCCTAGTGATTGGCGCTGCCAGATCGACAACAACACATTTTTTGGCATCTCTGCTAGGGAATAAGGTTGCAGATCTATAAAATCAGGTTTATATGGCTGATTCTAAATATCTCAACACTGCTTCTCTAAACAGCGACACAAGGCTTACTCATTTGTCGGCCACTAAGCATAAAAAATAGAAGATGACACGAAGAAGATGGATGAGGAGATCCAGTGACAACAAGATCAAGTGCTCAAGGTGGCGAAAAAGTGGTTCCTTTCGCACTTCAGGTTAGATTGCCACCAGAAGGTCATCCCGAAGAGGGAAATAAATGTCGATTATATGTCAGCCGTGCAGCAGCAGCTCCCCACAGTGTGTGATGCCAAGTCAGCCGATGATATTCATTCTATTAAAATTTCTTTTGATAATCGGATTAAAAGTATCACGGAGGATATAGAGAAAATGGCGCATGCATTAGGAAAATCTCACATGCCCAATTTTTTATCACATAAATTAGGCACCGAAACAATTGCGCCAAATACATCGACAACAAATGGGTTTCCTCAGCCATATTCTGGTATATCGGTGGACTCGTATCTAGCACGACTTTCACCACTATCTTTGCTAAATGGTGGGTCAACTCTGAGCACGGTCGAACTGTCCGCACACAATCTCAGTGAAAGTCGCCTAGAGGGGGGGTGAATAGGGCGAAACTGAAATTTACAAATATAAACACAACTACAAGCCGGGGTTAGCGTTAGTAATAAAGAAACGAGTCCGCGAGAGAGGGCGCAAAACAAATCCCAAGCGAATAAGCAAGTGAGACACGGAGATTTGTTTTACCGAGGTTCGGTTCTTGCAAACCTACTCCCCGTTGAGGAGGCCACAAAAGGCCGGGTCTCTTTCAACCCTTCCCTCTCTCAAACGATCCACGGATCGAGTGAGCTTTCTCTTCTCAATCACTTAGAACACAAAGTTCCCACAAGGATCACCACAAGTTTGGTGTCTCTTGCCTCAATTACAAGTGAGTTTGATCGCAATGAAAGAATCAAGAAGGAAGAAAGCAATCCAAGCGCAAGAGCTCGAAAGAACACAAGCAAATCTCTCTCTCTAATCACTATGGCGTTGTGTGGAGTTTGGAGAGGATTTGATCTCTTTGGTGTGTCTAGAATTGAATGCTAGAGCTCTTGTAGTAGTTGGGAAGTGGAAAACTTGGATACAATGAATGGTGGGGTGGTTGGGGTATTTATAGCCCCAACCACCAAAAGTGGCCGTTGGGAACCTGTCTGTTCGATGGCGCACCGGACAGTCCGGTGCACACCGGACAGTCCGGTGCCCCCTGCCACGTCATCACTGCCGTTGGATTCTAGCCGTTGGAGTTTCTGACTTGTGGGCCCGCCTGGATGTCCGGTGCACACCGGACATCTACTGTTCCTTGTCCGGTGCGCCAGAATGGGCGCGCCTGCCATCTGCGCGCGCAGAGCGCGCATTAAATGCGCGGCAGAGAGCCGTTGGCGCTGAGATGACCGTTGCTCCGGAGTCGCACCGGACAGTCCGGTGCACACCGGACAGTCCGGTGAATTATAGCGGACTAGCCGTTGGAGTTTCCCGAAGCTGGCGAGTTCCTGAGGCTGTTCATCCTTGGCGCACCGGACACTGTCCGGTGTACACCGGACAGTCCGGTGAATTATAGCGCGAGTGCCTCTACGAATTCCCGAAGGTGGCGAGTTCGAGTTGGAGTCCTCTGGTGCACCGGACACTGTCCGGTGTACACCGGACAGTCCGGTGCTCCCAGACCAGAGGGCCTTCGGTTCCCACTTTGCTCCTTTGTTGAATCCAAAACTTGGTCTTTTTATTGGCTGAGTGTGAACCTTTTACACCTGTATAATCTATACACTTGGGCAAACTAGTTAGTCCAAATGTTTATGTTGGCCAATTCAACCACCAAAATTAATTAGGGACTAGGTGTAAGCCTAATTCCCTTTCAATCTCCCCCTTTTTGGTGATTGATGCCAACACAAACCAAAGCAAATATAGAAGTGCATAATTGAACTAGTTTGCAACATGTAAGTGTAAAGGTTGCTTGGAATTGAGCCAATATAAATACTTACAAGATATGCATGGATTGTTTCTTTCTTATATAATATTTTGGACCACGTTTGCACCACGAGTTTTGTTTTTGCAAATTCTTTTGTAAATTCATTTCAAAGTTCTTTTGCAAATAGTCAAGGATAAATGAATAAGATTTTGCAAAGCATTTTTCAAGATTTGAAATTTTCTCCCCCTGTTTCAAATGCTTTTCCTTTGACTAAACAAAACTCCCCCTAAAAGAGATTCTCCTCTTAGTGTTCAAGAGGGTTTTGATATATCATTTTGAAATGCTACTTTCTCCCCCTTTTGAACACAATAGGAAACCAATTGAAAATATTCAACACTTAAGTTTTTGAAATAGGTGATGGTGCGGTCCTTTTGCTTTGGGCTCTTACTTTCTCCCCCTTTGGCATGAATCGCCAAAAACGGAATCATTAGAGCCCAAGAAGTGCTATCTTCCCCTTTGGTCATAAATAAACGAGTGGAGATTATACCAAAGGTGAAGTCCGGTCCTTTTGCTTTGGGCTCTTACTTTCTCCCCCAAAGACAAAATCCTTTTCTTGGTGCTCATGCTTTCTCCCCCATGAATGGAGAGTGACTTGGAGCGTTGGCGAGGTATGAGTTACGGAGTGGAAGCCTTTGTCTTCGCCGAAGACTCCAATTTCCTTTCAATACACCTATGACTTGGTTTGAAATAGACTTGAAAACACATTAGTCATAGCATATGAAAGGGATATGATCAAAGGTATACAAATGAGCTATGTGTGCAATCTAGCAAAAGAAATTGCGTGAATCAAGAATATTGAGCTCATGCCTAAGTTTGTTAAAAGATTGTTCATCAAGAGGCTTGGTAAAGATATCGGCTAATTGATCTTTAGTATTAATGTAAGAAATCTCGATATCTCCCTTTTGTTGGCGATCCCTAAGAAAATGATACCGAATGGCTATGTGCTTAGTGCGGCTATGCTCGACGGGATTGTCGGCCATTTTGATTGCACTCTCATTATCACATAGCAAAGGGACTTTGGTTAATTTGTAACCGTAGTCCCGCAGGGTTTGCCTCATCCAAAGCAATTGCGCGCAACAATGGCCTGCGGCAATATACTCGGCTTCGGCGGTGGAAAGAGCAACTGAATTTTGCTTCTTTGAAGCCCAAGACACCAAGGATCTTCCCAAGAACTGGCAAGTCCCCGATGTGCTCTTCCTATTGATTTTACACCCCGCCCAATCGGCATCCGAATATCCAATCAAATCAAATGTGGATCCCCTAGGATACCAAAGCCCAAACTTAGGAGTATAAGCTAAATATCTCAAGATTCGTTTCACGGCCGTAAGGTGAGCTTCCTTAGGGTCGGCTTGGAATCTTGCACACATGCATACGGAAAGCATAATATCCGGTCGAGATGCACAAAGATAAAGTAATGAACCTATCATCGACCGGTATACCTTTTGATCCACGGACTTACTTCCCGTGTCGAGGTCGAGATGCCCATTAGTTCCCATGGGTGTCTTGATGGGCTTGGCATCCTTCATCCCAAACTTGTTTAGAATGTCTTGAGTGTACTTCGTTTGGCTGATGAAGGTGCCCTCTTGGAGTTGCTTCACTTGAAATCCTAAGAAATACTTCAACTCCCCCATCATAGACATCTCGAATTTCTGTGTCATGATCCTACTAAACTCTTCACATGTAGACTCGTTAGTAGACCCAAATATAATATCATCAACATAGATTTGGCATACAAACAAGTCATTTTCAAGAGTTTTAGTAAAGAGTGTAGGATCGGCCTTTCCAACTTTGAAGCCATTAGCAATAAGAAAGTCTCTAAGGCATTCATACCATGCTCTTGGGGCTTGCTTGAGCCCATAAAGCGCCTTAGAGAGCTTATAGACATGGTTAGGATACTCACTGTCTTCAAAGCCGGGAGGTTGGTCAACATAGACCTCTTCCTTGATTGGTCCATTGAGGAAGGCACTTTTCACGTCCATTTGATAAAGCTTAAAGCCATGGTAAGTAGCATAGGCCAATAATATGCGAATTGACTCAAGCCTAGCTACGTGTGCATAGGTTTCACCAAAATCCAAACCTTCGACTTGGGAGTATCCCTTGGCCACAAGTCGAGCTTTGTTCCTTGTCACCACACCATGCTCATCTTGCTTGTTGCGGAAGACCCATTTGGTTCCTACAACATTTTGGTTAGGACGTGGAACTAAATGCCATACCTCATTCCTAGTGAAGTTGTTGAGCTCCTCTTGCATCGCCACCACCCAATCCGAATCTTGAAGTGCTTCCTCTATCCTGTGTGGCTCAATAGAGGAAACAAACGAGTAATGTTCACAAAAATGTGCAACACGAGATCTAGTGGTTACCCCCTTATGAATGTCGCCGAGGATGGTGTCAACGGGGTGATCTCGTTGAATTGCTTGGTGGACTCTTGGGTGTGGCGGTCTTTGCTCTTCATCCTCCTTGTTTTGATCATTTGCATCTCCCCCTTGATCTATGCCGTCATCTTGAGGTAGCTCATTGGATTGATCTTTTTCTTTATCAACTTGAGCTTCATCCTCATTTTGAGTCGGTGGAGATGCTTGCGTGGAGGAGGACGGTTGATCTTGTGCATTTGGAGGCTCTTCGGATTCTTTAGGACACACATCCCCAATGGACATGTTCCTTAGCGCGATGCAAGGAGCCTCTTCTTCACCTATCTCATCAAGATCAACTTGCTCTACTTGAGAGCCGTTAGTCTCATCAAACACAACGTCACATGAGACTTCAACTAGTCCAGTGGACTTGTTAAAGACCCTATATGCCCTTGTGTTTGAGTCATAACCAAGTAAAAAGCCTTCTACAGTCTTAGGAGCAAATTTAGATTTTCTACCTTTTTTAACAAGAATAAAGCATTTGCTACCAAAGACTCTAAAATATGAAATGTTGGGCTTTTTACCGATTAGGAGTTCATATGATGTCTTCTTGAGGATTCGGTGTAGATATAACCGGTTGATGGCGTAGCAAGCGGTGTTGACCGCCTCGGCCCAAAACCGATCCGAAGTCTTGTACTCATCAAGCATGGTCCTTGCCATGTCCAATAGAGTTTTATTCTTCCTTTCCACTACACCATTTTGTTGTGGCGTGTAGGGAGAAGAGAACTCATGCTTGATGCCCTCCTCCTCAAGGAAGCCTTCAATTTGAGAATTCTTGAACTCCGTCCCGTTGTCGCTTCTAATTTTCTTGACCCTTAGGCCGAACTCATTTTGAGCCCGTCTCAAGAATCCCTTTAAGGTCTCTTGGGTTTGAGATTTTTCCTGTAAAAAGAATACCCAAGTGAAGCGAGAATAATCATCCACAATAACTAGACAGTACTTACTCCCGCCGATGCTTATGTAAGCAATCGGGCCGAATAGGTCCATGTGTAGGAGCTCTAGTGGCCTGTCGGTCGTCATTATGTTCTTATGCGGATGATGAGTGCCAACTTGCTTCCCTGCTTGGCATGCACTACAAATCCTGTCTTTCTCAAAATGAACGTTGGTTAGTCCTAAAATGTGTTCTCCCTTTAGAAGCTTATGAAGATTCTTCATCCCAACATGTGCTAGTCGGCGATGCCAGAGCCAGCCCATGTTAGTCTTAGCAATTAAGCAGGTGTCGAGTTCAGCTCTATCAAAATCTACCAAGTATAGCTGACCCTCTAACACTCCCTTAAATGCTATTGAATCATCACTTCTTCTAAAGACAGTGACACCTACATCAGTGAATAGACAGTTGTAGCCCATTTGACATAATTGAGATACGGAAAGCAAATTGTAATCTAGAGAATCTACAAGAAAAACATTGGAAATAGAATGGTCAGGAGATATAGCAATTTTACCCAAACCTTTGACCAAACCTTGATTTCCATCCCCGAATGTGATCGCTCTTTGGGGATCTTGGTTTTTCTCATATGAGGAGAACATCTTCTTCTCCCCTGTCATGTGGTTTGTGCACCCGCTGTCGAGTATCCAACTTGAGCCCCCGGATGCATAAACCTACAAAACAAGTTTAGTTCTTGACTTTAGGTACCCAAATGGTTTTGGGTCCTTTGGCATTAGACACAAGAACTTTGGGTACCCAAACACAAGTCTTGGAGCCCTTGTGCTTGCCCCCAACATATTTGGCAACTACCTTGCCGGATTTGTTAGTCAAAACATAAGATGCATCAAAAGTTTTAAATGAAATGCTATGTTCATTTGATGCAATAGGAATTTTCTTCTTAGGCAACTTGGCACGGGTTGGTTGCTTAGAGCTAGATGTCTCACCCTTATACATAAAAGCATGATTAGAGCCAGAGTGAGTCTTCCTAGAGTGAATTCTCCTAATTTTGCTCTCGGGATAACCGTCAGGGTATAAAATGTAACCCTCGTTATCCTGAGGCATGGGAGCCTTGCCCTTAACAAAGTTGGACAATCTTTTAGGAGGGGCACTAAGTTTGACATCGTCTCCCCTTTGGAAGCCAATGCCATCCTTGATGCCCGGGCGTCTCCCATTATAAAGCATGCTACGAGCAAATTTAAATTTTTCATTTTCTAAGTTGTGCTCGGCAATTTTAGCATCTAGTTTTGCTATATGATCATTTTGTTTTTTAATTAGAGCCATATGATCATGAATAGCATTAACATCAACATCTCTACATCTAGTACAAATAGTGACATGCTCAATGGTAGATGTAGATGGTTTGCAAGAATTAAGTTCAACAATCTTAGCATGAAGGATATCATTTTTATCTCTGAGATCGGAAATTGTAACTTTGCAAACATCAAAATCTTTAGCCTTAGCAATTAAATTTTCATTTTCAATTCTAAGGCTAGCAAGAGAAATGTTTAATTCTTCAATCCTAGTAAGCAAATCATCATTATTATCTTTAGGATTGGGAATTGAAACATTACAAACATGTGAATCAACCTTAGCATTTAAACTAGCATTTTCATGTCTAAGGTTGTCAATCAACTCACGGCAAGTGCTTAGCTCACTAGATAACTTTTCACATTTCTCAATTTCAAGAGCATAAGCCTTTTTAACCTTAACATGCTTCTTATTTTCCTTAATAAGGAGGTCCTCTTGGGAATCCAAGAGATCATCCTTTTCATGAATAGCACTAACCAATTCATTTAATTTCTCCTTTTGAGCTATGTTAAGGTTGGCAAAAAGGGAACGCAAATTATCCTCCTCATCACTAGTATTATCATCACTAGAAGACTCATATTTAGTGGAGGAGTTAGATTTAACCTTCTTCCGCTTGCCGTCCTTTGCCATGAGGCACTTGTGGCCGACGTTGGGGAAGAGAAGTCCCTTGGTGACGGCGATGTTGGCGGCGTCCTCGTCGTCGGAGGAGTCGCTTGAGCTTTCGTCGGAATCCCACTCCCGACAAACATGGGCATCGCCGCCCTTCTTCTTGTAGTACCTCTTCTTTTCCTTTCTTCTCCCCTTCTTGTCGTCGCCTCGGTCACTGTCACTAGATATAGGACATTTAGCAATAAAATGACCGGGCTTACCACACTTGTAGCAAACCTTTTTGGAGCGGGACTTGTAGTCTTTCCCCCTCCTTTGCTTGAGGATTTGGTGGAAGCTTTTGATGACGAGCGCCATTTCCTCATTGTCGAGCTTGGAGGCGTCTATTGGTTGTCGACTTGGTGTAGCCTCCTCCTTCTTGTCCTCCGTCGCCTTGAATGCGACGGGTTGAGCCTCGGATGTAGATGGATCATCAAGCTCGTTGATCTTCCTCGAGCCTTCGATCATGCACTCAAAACTTACAAAATGCCCGATTACTTCCTCGGGGGTCATTTTAGTATATCTAGGATTACCACAGATTAATTGAACTTGAGTAGGGTTAAGGAAAATAAGAGATCTTAGAATAACCTTAACCATTTCATGGTCATCCCATTTTATGCTCCCGAGGTTGCGCACTTGGTTCACCAAGGTCTTGAGCCGGTTGTACATGTGTTGTGGCTCCTCCCCTTTGCGAAGCCGGAATCGACCGAGCTCCCCCTCGATCGTTTCCCGCTTGGTGATCTTGGTGAGCTCGTCTCCTTCGTGCGCGGTTTTGAGCACATCCCAAACCTCTTTGGCGCTCTTCAACCCTTGAACTTTGTTATACTCCTCTCTACTTAAAGAGGCGAGGAGTATTGTTGTTGCTTGAGAGTTGAAGTGCTCGATTTGGGCCACCTCATCCTCATCATAATTTTTATCCCCTACGGACGGTACCTGTGCACCAAACTCAACAACATCCCATATACTTTTGTGGAGTGAGGTTAGATGAAATCGCATTAAATCACTCCACCTAGCATAATCTTCACCATCAAAAGTTGGTGGTTTGCCTAATGGGACGGAAAGTAAAGGTGCATGTTTAGAAATGCGAGGGTAGTGTAGGGGGATCTTACTAAACTTCTTACGCTCTTGGCGTTTAGAAGTTACGGAGGGCGCGTCGGAGCCGGAGGTCGATGTTGATGAAGTGTCGGTCTCATAGTAGACCACTTTCCTCATCCTCTTTTGCTTGTCCCTACTCCGATGTGGCTTGTGGGAAGAAGATTTTTCCTTCTTCTCTTTGTGGTGAGAAGAAGATTTCTTCTCCTTCCCTTTGTTGGAGGAGATCTTCTTCTTCTCCCTCCTCTTGGTGCGGGACTCTTCCGATGAAGTGCTCCCTTGGCTTGTAGTGGGCTTTTCGCCGGTCTCCATCTCCTTCTTGGCGTGATCTCCCGACATCACTTCGAGCGGTTAGGCTCTAATGAAGCACCGGGCTCTGATACCAATTGAAAGTCGCCTAGAGGGGGGGGGGGGTGAATAGGGCGAAACTGAAATTTACAAATATAAACACAACTACAAGCCGGGGTTAGCGTTAGTAATAAAGAAACGAGTCCGCGAGAGAGGGCGCAAAACAAATCCCAAGCGAATAAGCAAGTGAGACACGGAGATTTGTTTTACCGAGGTTCGGTTCTTGCAAACCTACTCCCCGTTGAGGAGGCCACAAAAGGCCGGGTCTCTTTCAACCCTTCCCTCTCTCAAACGATCCACGGATCGAGTGAGCTTTCTCTTCTCAATCACTTGGAACACAAAGTTCCCACAAGGATCACCACAAGTTTGGTGTCTCTTGCCTCAATTACAAGTGAGTTTGATCGCAATGAAAGAATCAAGAAGGAAGAAAGCAATCCAAGCGCAAGAGCTCGAAAGAACACAAGCAAATCTCTCTCTCTAATCACTATGGCGTTGTGTGGAGTTTGGAGAGGATTTGATCTCTTTGGTGTGTCTAGAATTGAATGCTAGAGCTCTTGTAGTAGTTGGGAAGTGGAAAACTTGGATACAATGAATGGTGGGGTGGTTGGGGTATTTATAGCCCCAACCACCAAAAGTGGCCGTTGGGAACCTGTCTGTTCGATGGCGCACCGGACAGTCCGGTGCACACCGGACAGTCCGGTGCCCCCTGCCACGTCATCACTGCCGTTGGATTCTAGCCGTTGAAGTTTCTGACTTGTGGGCCCGCCTGGATGTCCGGTGCACACCGGACATCTACTGTTCCTTGTCCGGTGCGCCAGAATGGGCGCGCCTGCCATCTGCGCGCGCAGAGCGCGCATTAAATGCGCGGCAGAGAGCCGTTGGCGCTGAGATGACCGTTGCTCCGGAGTCGCACCGGACAGTCCGGTGCACACCGGACAGTCCGGTGAATTATAGCGGACTAGCCGTTGGAGTTTCCCGAAGCTGGCGAGTTCCTGAGGCTGTTCATCCTTGGCGCACCGGACACTGTCCGGTGTACACCGGACAGTCCGGTGAATTATAGCGCGAGTGCCTCTACGAATTCCCGAAGGTGGCGAGTTCGAGTTGGAGTCCTCTGGTGCACCGGACACTGTCCGGTGTACACCGGACAGTCCGGTGCTCCCAGACCAGAGGGCCTTCGGTTCCCACTTTGCTCCTTTGTTGAATCCAAAACTTGGTCTTTTTATTGGCTGAGTGTAAACCTTTTACACCTGTATAATCTATACACTTGGGCAAACTAGTTAGTCCAAATGTTTATATTGGCCAATTCAACCACCAAAATTAATTAGGGACTAGGTGTAAGCCTAATTCCCTTTCACTCAGACTATCCGGCCCTCCGCCAGACCGTCCGGCACCCTACGCCGGTGTCGGGTACCGTAATTAGGCTACCCCCAACACTCCTATACACGGCTGGTAACCACCATCAGCACAAGCTACAGAGACTGATGGGCACGATTCAGGTCAAAGTTTTGTCTACCCAAGGGAAGCGATCTCGCCTCGCCCGAACCCAGCCTCGGGCAGGAGCTGAAGTCCCGAACGAAGTTACGTCTCGCCCGAGGGCCTCCTCAGGCAGTGGGCACACCCTCGGCACGCCCGAGGCCTAGCTCGGGCAGGCTTCGTCGAGAAGCAACCTTGGCCAAATCGCCTCACCAACCGACCGTATCGCAGGCACATTCAATGCGAGGATCGCCTGACACCTTATCCTGACACACGTGCCTCAGTCGGCAAGGTCGAAGTGACTGCAGTCACTTTGCCCTTTCACTGACCGACCTGACAGGAAAACAACGTCGCTCGCCCCGCTCCGACTGCTGTGCCACCCGCTAGGGTGAGGCTGACAACAGCTAAGTTCAGCCTCAGGCGCAACAGGAAGCTCCGCCTCGCCTGACCTTGGGCCTCGGCCTCAGGAGGAGGTCTCCGCCTCGCCCGACCCCAGGGCTCGGCCTCAACCTCGGCCTCGAAAGGTGGTCTCCGCCTCGCCCGACCCCAGGGCTTGGCCCCCACCTCAGCCTCGGGAGGAATCGCGTCCTCGCCCGACCCCGGCCTCGGCCTCAGGAGGAGTCTCCGCCTCGCCCGACCTTGGCCTCAGACCGACCGCGCCACGGGGGATACATCATTAACCTACCCCTAGCTAGCTCAGGCTACGGGGGAACAAGACCGACGTCCCATCCAGGCTCGCCCCGGTAACAAGTAATGATGGCTCCCTGCGTGCGTCCATGACGACGGTGGTTCTCAGCCCCCTACGGAAGTAAGGAGACGTCAGCAAGATCCCAACAGCCCCGACAGCTGTGCTTCTACAGGGCTCAAGCGCTCCTCCGACGGCCACGATATCGCGTACACAGGGCTCTAGCACCTCTCCGACAGCCACGTTGGCATGTACACAGGGCTCAGGCACCTCTCTGCCGGACACGTTAGCGCATAGCTACACCCCCATTGTACACCTGGACCCTCTCCTTGCATCTATAAAAGGAAGGTCCAGGGCCTTCATGCAAAGAGGGTCGCGCGGGAGAACGGGCTGACGAACAGGCTCACTCTCTCTCGCGCGCGAACGCTTGTAACCCCTACTGCAAGCACACCCCCCTGGCGCGGGGTAACACGAGCCGCGTTTCTCCCCTTGTGTTCCATCTCGCGCCAACCCATCTGGGCTAGGACGCGCAGCGACAAATTTACTCGTCGGTCCAGGGACCCCCCGGGGTCGAAACACCAACAGTTGCCGCGCCAGGTAGGGGCCTGCTGCGTGTTGACGAACAACTTCCCGTTGAGTTCCAGATGGGTAGTCTCCAGCAACCTCTTCAACTCGGGACGCTGCTCCGTTTCGGGAGTCTCGAGTTCATGTCCCTCGACGGCAGCTACGACATGGTACTCCTTCCCCCGCAGCGCAACAGCGACAACGACAGTCGTCAGCTCGCCCGACGGCGGCGAACTCGACGACGTCTATCCCCCGTGGCGGAAGAGCAACATCCGGGTTTGCCCCGCCACCCTCCTCGCCGCAGGAGGAGGAGACGGGGCAACCGTGGCCAGGTAGGAGGCGGCACCTCATCGGCTGTCGAGCGAGTCGACGGCGTCGGCACCCCAGCGGGGGACATGTCGGGCGTTGTTCTCGCACCTGCGACAACGACAGATGTCGTTTCCCCGCAACATGCCAACCCCAAGCGGACAGATGACGCCAGCACACTCGCGAAGGGCTTGCTGGGTGTTAGCCTTGTACCTGATATAATGGTGCAGTCCGTCCCCGACGCGACTTCGCCACCGTCCATCAATCAAGAGGTACCGTCTGTTTTCCATCCTGTGCCTTTTAGATTCAGCTTCGATCCACCAAGCAACCCCGCTTCGGTGAGCGCTTTCGTAAAGGCATATCCTAACCTTCCGGGGTACCATATGTGGTCAACCTAGGACCGACTGACGGCCGTCTCGACCTACGGACCCCCAGATTCCGAGGAAGAAGACGAGACCGACTCTAGTTGGGATTTCTCCGGGCTCCGCGCTCCTAGTGCCATGCGAGACTTCATGACCGCATGTGACTACTGCCTCTCCGATTGCTCCGATGATGGCCACATCCTTGATGACGAGGGTTGTGGCCCAAGTCGCGAATGTTTCCACGTTGATCTAGGGGGTCACGACGAAGGCAACCACCTCGGTATGCCGGAGGATGATGATCCCCCTGGGCCTGCGCCTCGCGTTGACATCCTGCGGGAGCTAGCTGTGGTCCCAGTCCCCGCGGGAGGTCAGGACACATAGCTCGAGCAAATCCGCGAGATGTAGGCCAAGCTCGACGAGGAAGCAGGGCAACTTGTGCAGCTTCGACAAAGCATCGAGCAGGAGTGGGCAGGCCGAGCACTCGCCGGAGAAGCGCGTCATCAGGCCCGGGACGTCCAGCACCGTATCGTCGATGATGCCAGGGCAAGGCTGCCCCCGGCCTCCAGCGGGGTCGGCCAGAATCTGGCTGCAGCGACAATACTACTCCGAGCAATGCTGGAGTCATCCACCACCGAGGGGCGGCGTATCCAGGGAGAACTCAAGAATCTCCTGGAGGATGCCGCGGTCCGACGGGTCGAAAGCTCTGCCTCCCGAAGGCAAGGGTGTCCCCGGAGCATCGCGCAACGACTTCCCGACTCATGCGGGAGGCCTCGGTCCACACCGGGCGCACGCGGGACGCGACGCCTGCAGCCCCGGGTCGCCACGGCAACGAGCACCACCGCCGCGACCGTCGATTCCGACTTGACGAGAAGGTGCGCCGAGGCTACCACCCCAGGCGTGGGGGACGCTACGACAGCGAGGAGGATCGGAGCCCCTCGCCCGAACCACTAGGTCCGCAAGCCTTCAGCCGGGACATACGACGGGCATCGTTCCCAGCTCGGTTCCGGGCCCCGACTACCATCACCAAGTACTCAGGGGAAACAAGGCCGGAGTTGTGGCTTGCGGACTACCGGTTGGCCTGCCAGCTGGGAGGGACGGATGATGACAACCTCATCATCCGCAACCTCCCCCTGTTCCTCTCTGACGCCGCTCGGGCCTGGCTGGAGCATCTGCCTCCCGCGCAGATCTCCAACTAGGACGACCTGGTGAAGGCTTTCGCTGGAAACTTCCAGGGCACGTACGTGCGCCCTGGGAACTCTTGGGATCTCCGAAGCTGCCGCCAGCAGCTAGGGGAATCCCTGCGAGAATACATCCGGCGGTTTTTGAAGCAGCGCACCGAGCTGCTGTAACGCCCTGAATTTGGGGGTAGAATTTTTTCTTCTTTTCTCTCACCAAATTCGGGCGTTACTCTCTTTTCTCTTTCCTCGTTTGCTCCTTCTTCCCAATTTCAAACCAGTATAGCGACAGGTGTCCGTGTCATGGGTGTTGCATCATGCCGAAGCACATTTCTTTGTCTGATGTTGAGTGTTCGTCTCGTTCCGTTCCGGATTTCGGTTCGCAATTTAATTCCGTTTAGTGGTCGTGCTCGTCGTGGGTTTTCGATCCGCGAAGTGGCCCGGCCCAGCCCAACCTAGTCCAGCCCAGCCTAGCCGGCCCGGCCCGCCCCGGCCTGCGCGCCCCTGGCGCCCAAAACCCCCCCAGGCGCCCCCTTCCTCTCTCTCTCTCTCATTTGGATCTCCCGCGCAACAACCTCTCCTCTCCCTCTTCCACCTCTCTCTCCCCGTGGTGCCCTAGGGTTTGGAGACGGCGATCACCAGATTTTGGACCCCGAGGTGAGCTCCCCTCCCCTCCCCTTCTCTCTCTCTCTCTCCCTCTCCCTCCTCTTCCTCCCCCCCCGCGCGCGCCCTCCCTCTCCCCTGCCCGCGCCCGACCCCATCCCCGCCCCTACCCGGCGCGGCGGCGCCCCGGCCCCCCCGCTCGGCCCTCCTTGCTCGGCCCTCCCCGCTTGGCCTCCCCGGCGGCGCTCGGCCCCCGCTCGGCCCTCCCCGCGGCGGCGCTCGGCGCCCGCCCCCGGCCCGCCCGCTCGGCCCCTCCCCGCGGCGGCGCTCGGCCCCCCCGCTCGGCCCCGCCCCTTCCTCCCTGGCGGCGCTCGGCCCCCGCCCCGGCCTCCCTGGCGGCGCTCGGCCCCCGCCCGGCCTCCCTCGCGGCGGCGCTCGGCCCCCGCCCGGCCTCCCCTCGCGGCGGCGCCCGCCCTTGCCCCGGCCCCTGCGCGTGGCGCTCGCCCGCCCCGCCCCTCGGCTCGGCCGGCCATGGTGGCTCGACGCCCTCTCGCGGCGCCCACTCGCCCGCGCGCCCCCCCCGCCCCCGGCTCGGCCGCCCCCGGCCGGTTCAACCGCCCCGGCCCCGGCTCGGCCGCCCGTTCCCCGTCCCGGCCTCGCCCGACCGTATCTTCGCTCGCCCGCGCTCGCGGTGATTATTTGTTACTTAGCGTGTTGCGTCGCGCGCTTCGCCGCGCGACGGATTTGTCTAAAATTCAGATTCTATCCTGTGTTGCGTCGTGCGCTTCGTCGCGCGACGATCCATTTTGTTTCAGGTTGTTTAAGGTGTAACGCCGCGTGTGTATTCGCGCGACGTTCCACTTTGGACTCAGTTTAGTCGACGTATGCCGTCGTGCGCTTCGTCGCGCGACGCTTAACGTCTCCTCGTAACTAAGGCGAAGTGTCTCGTTGCGTGCTCGGTCGTGCGACGAGTCGTTAACTTTTTAATTTGTTTTAGAGAGCTTTGTCGCGCGTCTCGCCGCGCGACCATCCTTTTATTTATCTCCACCTGCTTACAATAATTAGACATGAAACATGACTTTACTTTACGCTAAACATAGTGTCTACATTAAATTTCCTTCTATTAAGCGAGTAGTTAATTTATAATCATGTAACGTGATCGTCTCTCGACTGTCTTTTCCTCTTTCTCTCTTAACCGTACTCGCGAGCCCGCGTGAAACGTCTGTTTACTTATTGCATTCTATTGTATGGTGTACTGTTCTTTGGTATTAAATATGTGGATGTATGTATGTTTGCGCTCGCATAGAGAATGATCCGGTTGAAGAGCCCGAGGAACTCGCAGGAGAAGCCCCTGAGCAGCAGTCGGTTGGTGGAGGCAAGTGTCCCTTGACCTATCTATGTCCTATTCATTCTTTAATTCACCTCCCGCTTTACACATTTATGCCTAAGGATTGACTAGCTTTTGTTATCCATATCCTTGTTTACCTATTTGGGTTGGATTATTACTGTTTAGTTTTATGCTATTGCTTAAACTCTAATCAATGAACATGATGAGAATATCTATGATACGCTGTTTTCCCCTTTCTTATGATGATGTTATACTTGTGGTCTTCAAGGGGGCTCGAGCGGTTTCTCGAGTGCCTCTCCGTAAGGACATGTTCTATGGATGACCGCCCGGGAAAAAAGTGCAACCATGAGGGTGGAATGGGATGCCCTTAGCTGAATAATTTGAGGATCCGGGGTGTAGTTCACTTAGCCGTCGTGCCGTCAATGGGGCTCGGTGTATGCGGCTCGCTCTGCCAAGTTTGGGTTCGCCCCTTGGGGAGGAGTGCGGTGCATTTAGGAAACCTAACGGGTGGCTACAGTCCCGAGGAATCTTTGTAAAGGCTACGTAGTGATGCCCTGCTAGGCCACCTAGGTAGTGGTCAATGGGGAGTAGCTCTCTCCGGGCAGAAAGGGAATCACGGCTTGTGGGTAAAGTGCACAACCTCTGCAGAGTGTTTGAAAACTGATATATCAGCCGTGCTCGCGGTTATGAGCGGCCAAGGGAGCTCCAGTGATTAGTGGTACTTGATCAGAGATACTTTGGTACAGGTGGTTATGAGATTGATGGTTCTGGTTATGACTATGGTACTGGTAAGTGGTATTCTTTCCGTTTGGAAAGGGTACATCGGGTTAATAACTTGGGTTAATGCTAAAATCTGGCTTTCTATTAGTAAATAATAATCTGACCAACTAAAAGCAACTGCTTGACTTATCCCCACATACAGCTAGTCCACTACAGCCAAACAGGATGCTTGCTGAGTATGTTGATGTGTACTCACCCTTGCTCTACACACCAAACCTCCCCATCCCCAGGTTGTCAGCATTGCAACCACTGCTCAGGCGAAGATGAAGCTGTGGAAGGAGACTTCCAGGAGTTCCAAGACTACGACGAGTTCTAGGTGTGGGTTAGCGGCAACCCCCAGTCGGCTGCCTGTGAAGGCCGCGGTTATCTACGTTTCTTTTCCGCACTTTGATTTATTGTAAGGACTATATGGACGTCTCAGACGTATGATGCAATCGACTATTTCCCTTATTAATACTGTCGGGGACCATAATTAGGGGTACCCTCAAGACGCCTAATTCTCAGCTAGTAACCCCCATCAGCATAAAGCTGCAAAGGCCTGATGGGTACGATTAAGTCAGGGATCAGTCCACACGAGTGACTCGATCACGCTTCACCCGAGCCTAGCCTCGGCCAAAGGCAGCCGACCTCGAGAGACTTCCGTCTCGCCCGAGGCCCCCTTTTTATGGCGGACACATCACCGGCTCGCCCGAGGCCTTGGCTTCGCTCAGAAGCAACCTTGACTAAATCGCCACACCGACTGACCAAATTGCAGGGGCATTTAACGCAAAGGTGGCCTGACACCTCTATCCTGACACACGCCCCCGGCAGAGCCGAAGTGACCGCCGTCACTCCACCGCTCCGCTGGCCAGTCTGACAGAAGGACAGCGCCGACTGCGCCACTCCGACTGCAGTGCCACTCGACAGAGTGAGTCTGACAGGCAGTCAGGCCTTGCCAAAGGCGCCACGGCGAACTCCGCTCCGCCCGACCCCAGGGCTCGGACTCGGGCTAAGACCCGGAAGACGGCGAACTCCGCTCCGCCCGACCCCAGGGCTCGGACTCGGGCTAAGACCCGGAAGACGGCGAACTCCGCTCCGCCCGACCCCAGGGCTCGGACTCGGGCTAAGACCCGGAAGACGGCGAACTCCGCTCCGCCCGACCCCAGGGCTCGGACTCGGGCTAAGACCCGGAAGACGACGAAACTCCGCCTCGCCCGACCCCAGGGCTCGGACTCCGCCCTGGCCTCGGCCGAACGACTTCCGCCTCGCCCGACCCCTTGGCTCGGGCTCGGCCACGGCAACAAAAGGCAGACTCAACCTCGGCTTCGGAGGAACCCCCATGTCGCCCTGCCTAGGGCACAGACCGCCACGTCGACAGGAGGCGCCATCATCATCCCACCCCGAATCGACTCGGGTCACGGAGAACAAGACCGGCGTCTCATCCGGCCAGCTCCGCCAGAGGGGCAATGATGGCGCTCCACAAGCTCTATGACGACGGCGGCCCCCAGCTCTCTTACGGAAGCAGGACAACGTCAGCAGGGACTCGACCGCTCCAACAGCTGTCCCTCCATCAGGCTCCGCCGCACCTCCGACAGCCACGACATCATGCCAGCAGGGTGCCCAGATCTCTCCGGCTGCCACATTGGCATGTACCTAGGGCGCTAGCTCTCCCTCCGCTAGACACGTAGCACTCTGCTACATCCCCATTGTACACCTGGATCCTCTCCTTACGACTATAAAAGGGAGGACCAGGGCCTTCTCAGAGAAGGTTGGCCGCGCAGGACCGAGGACGGGACAGGCGCTCTCTTGGGGCCGCTCGCTTCCCTCACCCGCGTGGACGCTTGTAACCCCCCTACTGCAAGCGCACCTGACCTGGGCGCGGGAAGAACACGAAGGCCGCGGGACTTCCACCCCTCTCACGCTCGACTCCGGCCACCTCGCCTCTCCCCCCTTCGCGCTCGCCCACGCGCTCGACCCATCCGGGCTGGGGCACGCAGCACACTCACTCGTCGGCTTAGGGACCCCCCTGTCTCGAAACACCGACAGTTGGCGCGCCAGGTAGGGGCCTGCTGCGTGCTGACGAACAGCTCCCCGTCAAGCTCCAGATGGGCAGTCTCCAGCAACCTCTCCGGCCCGGGACGGTGCTCCGTTTCGGGACTCTTGAGTTCATGTCCTTCGACGGCAGCTACGACCTGACACTTCTTCCACCGCCGCGCGACTACGACAATGGCGGCAGACAACCCGCCCGCCGGCGGCGGAATCGACGACGTCTTCCCCGCGTGGTGGAAGAGCAACATTCGGGCTCGCTCCGTTCTCTCCCCCGCCAGCGGAGGAGGAGGCGGGGCCGTCAAGGCCAGACGGGAGGCCGCGCTTCGTCGGCCGTCGAGCGAATCGACGCCCCCGACGCCCCGACGGAAGGCACGCCGGACGTTGACCTCGCGTTCGAGACGGAGGCAAGCGCCGTCCCCCCGCGGCACGCTGACCCTGAGCAAGAAGACGACGCCGGCGCGCTCGCGGAAAGCCTGCAGGACGTCGCCCTCGAACCAGAGATGACGGCGCAACCAGTCCCCGATGTGACTACGTCGCTCCTCGTCGACCAAAAGGTAACGACTAACTCCCATCTTGCGTCATTTCGACTCGGCCTCAACCCGCCAAACGACCTCGTTTTGGCGGGCGCTCTCATTGAGGCGAGTGCAACCCCACTGAGGTTCCGTATGCGGTCGCCTTGGGACCGACTGACGGACGTCTCGACCTACGGGCCCTCTGGGTCCGAGGAAGATGACGATCCCAGCATCGGTTGGGATTTCTCCGGACTTGGCAACCCCAGTGCCGTGCGGGACTTCATGACCGCATGTGACTACTGCCTATCCGACTGTTCCGATGGAAGCCGCAGCCTTGGAGACGAGAGCTGCGGCCCAAGCCGCGAATGTTTCCACATCGAGCTAGGGGATCCCACCGAAGGCAACCATCTTGGCATGCCGGAGGATGGTGATCTCCCTAGGCCGGTGCCTCGCGCCGACATCCCACGGGAGCTAGCTGTGGTCCCCGCTCCGGCGGGGGGTTACGACCCACAACTCGAGCAAGTCCGCGAGGCGCAGGCCAGGCTCAACGAGGGAACAGGAGCGCTTGAGCCGATCCGTCGGGACGTCGGACAGGCATGGGTGGGCCAACCCCTGGCCGGAGAAATACGTCATCTACCCCAAGGTCTCCAGCACCGCGTCGCCAACGATGTCAGGATCAGGCCGCCGCCCGCATCCAGCGGGGTCGGTCAGAACCTGGCAACTGCAGCAATGCCCATCCGCGCGATGCCGGAGCCGTCAACCACCGAGGGTCGGCGAATCCAGGGAGAACTCAAGAATTTCCTGGAAGGCGCTGCGGCCCGGCGGGCCGAGAGCACTGCATCCCGGAGGCAAGGATATCCCTCGGAACCTCATGCCACGACTTCCCGATTCATGCGGGAAGCCTCGGTCTACACCGGGCGCACGCGCAACACCGCGCCTGCGGCTCCGGGCCACCTCGGCAACGAGCACCATCGACGCGACCGTCGGGCTCACCTCGACGAAAGGGTGCGCCGAGGCTACCACCCCAGGCGTGGGGGGCGCTACGACAGCGGGGAGGATCGGAGTCCCTCGCCCGAACCACCCGGTCCGCAGGCCTTCAGTCGGGCCATCCGACGGGCGCCATTCCCGACCCGGTTCCGACCCCCGACTACTATCACGAAGTACTCGGGGGAAACGAGACCGGAACTGTGGCTCGCGGACTACCGCCTTGCCTGCCAACTGGGTGGAACGGACGACGACAACCTCATCATCCGCAACCTCCCCCTGTTCCTCTCCGACACTGCTCGCGCCTGGTTGGAGCACCTGCCTCCGGGGCAGATTTCCAACTGGGACGACTTGGTCCAAGCCTTCGCTGGCAATTTCCAGGGCACATACGTGCGCCCCGGGAATTCCTGGGACCTTCGAAGCTGCCGGCAACAGCCGGGGGAGTCGCTCCGGGACTACATCCGGCGATTCTCGAAGCAGCGCACCGAGCTGCCCAACATCACCGACTCGGATGTCATCGGCGCGTTCCTCGCTGGCACCACTTGCCGCGACCTGGTGAGCAAGCTGGGTCGCAAAACCCCCACCAGGGCGAGCGAGCTGATGGACATCGCCACCAAGTTCGCCTCTGGCCAAGAGGCGGTCGAGGCTATCTTCCGAAAGGACAAGCAGCCCCAGGGCCGCCCATCGGAAGAAGCTCCCGAGGCGTCTGCTCCGCGCGGCGCCAAGAAGAAAGGCAAGAAGAAGTCGCAATCGAAACGCGACGCCGCCGACGCGGACCTTGTCGCCGCCGCCGAGTATAAGAACCCTCGGAAGCCCCCCGGAGGTGCAAACCTCTTCGACAAGATGCTCAAGGAGACGTGCCCCTACCATTAGGGGCCCGTCAAGCACACCCTCGAGGAGTGCGTTATGCTTCGGCGTCATTTCCACAGGGCCGGGCCACCCGCCGAGGGTGGCAGGGCCCGTGACGACGACAAGAACGAAGATCACCCAGCGGGGGAGTTCCCCGAGGTCCGCGACTGCTTCATGATCTATGGAGGGCATGCGGCGAATACCTCGGCTCGGCACCGCAAGCAAGAGCGCCGGGAGGTCTGCTCAGCGAAGGTGGCGGCGCCAGTCTACCTAGACTGGTCCGACAAGCCCATCACTTTCGACCGGGCCGACCACCCCGACCATGTGCCGAGCCCGGGGAAATACCCGCTCGTCGTCGACCCCGTTGTCGGCGATGTCAGGCTCACCAATGTCCTGATGGACGGGGGCAGCTGCCTCAACATCATCTACGCCGAGACCCTCAAGCTCCTGCGCGTCGATCCGTCCTCCGTCCAAGCAGGCGCTGCGCCCTTCCACGGGATCATCCCTGGGAAGCGCGTCCAGCCCCTCGGGCGACTCGACCTCCCAGTCTGCTTCGGGACACCCTCCAACTTCCGAAGGGAGACCCTGACGTTCAAAGTGGTCGGGTTCCGAGGAACCTACCACGCCGTGCTAGGGAGGCCATGCTACGCGAAGTTCATGGCCGTCCCCAACTACACCTACCTGAAGCTCAAGATGCCGGGCCCCAACGGGGTCATCACCGTCGGCCCCACGTACAAACACGCGTTCGAATGCGACGTGGAGTGCGTGGAGTGCGCCGAGGCCCTCGCCGAGTCCGAGGCCCTCATCGCCGATCTGGAGAACCTCTCCAAGGAGGTGCCAGACGTGAAGCGCCATGCCGGCAACTTCGAGCCAGCGGAGACGGTCAAGGCCGTCCCCCTCGACCCCAGTGGCGACACCACCAAGCAGGCCCGGATCGGTTCCGGGCTCGATCCCAAATAGGAAGCAGTGCTCGTCGACTTTCTCCGCGCAAACGCCGACGTCTTTGCGCGGAGTCCCTCGGACGTGCCCGGCATACCGAGGGGTGTCGCCAAACACTCGCTGGATATTCGGGCCGGGGCCCGATCCGTCAGGCAGCCTCTGCGCCTCGATCATCAAGGAAGGGTCGGCCTCGCCATGGCGGAGCCCGACCCTCCCTCGGGGGCTAAAAAGGGGAACCCCTCTGCGTCAAGATCTTTTTAAATCAAAAAAGGGGGCCTCTTGCGTTCTCCCAGCTACGTTCTCCTGGCTATGTCAGAAGCCGGGTCTCGAGGAGCGAACGCGGGTACATGAAAATGGCAAGGCCGATTGAGCCGAGGAACTCCCGTACCTCCGGGTTAGGGATACCTCACTCATCACCTGCCACGAAGAATGGCCCAACTCGAGAAGCCACTCTATTATTGACGAGCTAGGACGAACATGCAGATGGAAAGAAAGGAGAGTACGACTCCATGCAAGAAAGACAAAAGTGTTCAGGCCTCAGCGGCCGTGGTGAGACACACGTTCAACAAGAAACTGTTCAAACGAGAATCAGGCGCCGCCTTGGGAAGGAGCCGCGCCTTCAGCTCCACCCCCGCCATCGGTGGGGTCCATCTCGGCCTCCGGTGACGTCGCAGGAGGAAGGACCTCCGCCTCAAAGGTGGTCGCCAGCACCGCGCTCCGGCCGGCGGCAACCGCGTCAAGCCGCTGCACCTCCGCCAGAGCAGCATCGTCTTCGTCAGGAAGACAGTACCCCTCACTAACCCGCTCCAGATCCACAACGTAGTGAGAAGCGAGCACGGCGAAGGCCCGCCTGACGCCGTGGTGTAGCGCTTCGCGGACTCTGCCGCGGGCGTGACCACCCAAGGCTCGAAGGCGGCTCTGAGGGGAGCTTCCTGAAGGGACGTCATCGGAGCCGAGGGCACGATAAAAGTCCGAGACGGCCTCGGACATGGCCGCGAGGTCCGCCTCCCTCTGCTCGGCGGCTCCGGCAAGCGCCTCAGCAAGCGCCTTGGCGGACTCATCAAGGGCGGACTCAAGCTCTGCAAGTAGCCAGGAGAAATACCTCAAGCACAAGCAAGGGAAACGGACAAGAAAAAGAACTAGGGAGGATCAAGACGTACTCCCGGCTCGGGCACGGTGCTCCGAGGCCGCGACTTGGGTCGCAGCTAAGTCAGCCGCGAGGGTCTCGGCTCGGCTTTCGGCCTCGGCAGCCCGGCCTTGAAGTCGGTTCCGTTCCTCGACGACCTGGGCGAGCTCCGATCGCTGCTGTTGCGCCTCCGCACGCGCCGCTGCCGCCTCGGCTCTCAGGTCGGCGCATAGCAGCTGGAGATCCGCCACCTTGGCATCTTGCTGAGAAAGGCGCGTGGTAGCCCCGGCGAGCGAAGACCTCAGGGATCGCAACGAGCCCCAGACATCAACCTCACGGCGGATGAACGACGACTTAGCGGCGCTCCGGTCCGTCAGATCCTGGGAAAAGGAAACAGGGCGTCACAGCGAGTATCACACAGAAGGAAAAAAGGTATGCCCGAAACCGCTACCTGGAGGATTTTGGGGACGTCTCTGCAGAAAACCTCCAGCGACGACCGGAGCGACCCCACCGTCGCCTCTGCGCACTCGCGGAGCTCACCCCAGGACTGGTCCTCCTGCTCATCATCGAGGACGAAGACGGGGTCCGAGGCCTCGCGGGTCCAGAATCGGAGCAACGGGCGCCGGGCCTCGGGGCTCCGCCGCACAGCGATGAGGCTGTCGCCCGGCTGGACGGATTGCGCGACCGCGCCCACCTCTTCTGGGGTCTTGGGCACCGACGCATCAGCCATCCCGGCGCTGGCGGCGGCTGGACACCCTTCGACAAGGACGGCGGCAACCTCGGCGGTGGCAGGCGCCGGCATGACCGGCACGACAGGCGATCTCAGAGCCGCGTGGGCGTCAGCCGCCTCCTCAACCACGATCGCCGCCTCGGCTGAAGAGCCGGCCTCGGGAGCCCGCTCCTCCGAGATTGGCGACGCCCGAGCCCCCGATGTCGGGGTACCCCACGAGAGGGTCGGCTGAATGGCGCTGGCCGCACAGTTCGGCGCCGTCTTGAGGGCCTTCCGGGGTGCCAGGTCGGTCTGGCCGTGACTTCGCTTGCTGGATAAAAAAGGAAGGGGATCACAACCGAAGCATACGAATGGGAGGCCAAGACGAAGACATTCCGAGGTACTCACCCACTCCGGGCCATGATCCACCGCGCCTGGGGAGAGCCTTCTTGGATCCCGGCTCTCGAAACGGCCACCGAGGTCCGCTTCGCCGGCGCTTGGGGCGCCTGGGAGGCAGGTTCCCCGGGCACGGCAGCGACGACCTGAGGGTCACTCCCATCCTCCACCAGCACAAGCGGCGACCTCTGGGGAACAGACGCCTTGGTCTGGACCTCCGGGACTACTTCAGCTCCTCCGGCGGAGGGGTCAGGTGGCCTCTCGGTTCGCCCCCGCGCCTCGAGTCGGGAGCCCGACGCCCCGACTTCGGGGGCTGACGGAGTCGGTTCGCTCGGGGGCTGGCTGGACGGCTCCTGGCCACACCCCAGGCCGAGGCTGAGGCCGAGACGGGCGGCCATGTCGTCGTCATCATCATCATCGTCGTCGTCATTGTCGTCGGGCGTCTCTGGCGACGGCTCCCTCGGGAGTCCGTCCCTCTCCTGCTGGCGGCGGCGCTTCTCCAAGGCGTCCCGAGCCCGCCTCCGCTCGCGGGCCCGGGCCTTCTCCGCGTCCTTCTTTTTCTTCTTCTCCTCCGCGGCGACCCGCCGCGCTGCACGGTCCACCGCGTCCTCCGGGACCCGTGGCAGGGAGGGTTTGTGACACCCCACATCCTAAAAGGAGGGGAGAAAGGAACCCGATCATAAGGACCCGGAGCAACCAGATATACGAAGAAGGGAGGAGCAAACGCTCACCAAAGTCACGCACCCCTGGTCGGGGCGCATCCGAAGCTGGGAGTATGCGTGGGGGTCCGGCTTCCCCATCGCAGCCGACACCCGCCATTGGAGGGCGTCGAAGGGGAGAGGATCAGGCGACATTCGTGAGCCCTCCCAGTCGGCTTCCGGGGTCATCTCCCAGAGCGACAGCCGCCGCTCCGCCAATGGGAGCACCCTCCGACGGTGGATGGCGGCGATCACTCCCGCGGCGGTAAGTCCTCCCTCCCCCAACTCCTTCAGGGCCTGGAGAAGGGGCTCGAGATTTTTCTGCCTCTCGTGCGGGGTCCCGTGGCGCCAGGCGTCGGTGGCAGCCGTAACTACTCGCTGGGAAAACGGTGGGAGCAACTCACCGTCATTCCGGAGGTAGAACCACCGGCGCTGCCACCCCTTGTTCGAAGACGCGAGAATGGCAGGAATGTACTGCAACGCCCGCGACTGCCTCAACAAGAGAATGCAGCCGCCGGCCCGCACCGCTGCACGGATCCTCCTCTCCCCCGTCGACAAGGCGAAAGGCTCGGCGAGAAAGAAGTAAGTCCACAAATCCCAATGAGGAGCGATCCCCAAGTACCCTTCGCATAACGCTACGAAAATAGCGGCCTGCGAGATGGAGTTGGGGGAGAGGTTGTGCAACTCCACCCCATAGTGGAATAGAATGGCCCGCATAAAGCGGCCCGTCGGCGCGCCAAATCCCCGCTCATGGAAGGAGACGAAGCTCACGACATACCCCGGCGGCGGGGACGGAGCGGCTCCGCCCACGGGAGGAATCCACTCTGGCCGCTGCTTGTCGGTGAGGGGGCGGAGCAAACCTTCGCCGACCAGCTCCTCCAGATCACTCGCCGTCACCGTGGAGAAGGGCCACGGATCGCGCGGGGGGATTATGGTCACTCGATCCGCCATCACCAAGATGGAGAAGATGGCGGCGCGGGGGGCAGGGAGGGCGGTTTCTCTCTCCTCCGACTAAAGTTTCCCGGGTTGCAAAAACCTAAAGGGAAAAGAAGGGAGCAGAGCGAAGAACCGTCACCGGACCCCCTCTCAAGTATATGAAGGCCAAGGCGAAACCGTTTCCAGCGCGCCGCCTGGACCGGACGCAGGATTCGAAAAGCGCGAAGCGGCACAGCCGTTCCTCGAAACGGCTCGCACACGCGTAACGGCCGCCCCGCCAACCACTCGCCCCGTCGCATTAACTCCGCGGCGGGACACGCGGCGCCTCTGGCAGGAGGAGCGCGCGATGCTTCACCTTCGCCGTAATAACCGCGTCAGAAAAGGTACGCCACGTCGTCCGATTTCGAATCCTTTTCCGTTTTCCTCTTTCTCTATCTCTTGCAACAGGGACCGGGAAAGGGGGATACCCCGAAAGGGATCCTTCCCCGTGAAGGAACCGGGCTCCGAGCCCCCCATTACTGATCAGGGGTTCGAAGGCTGGCCCCCCAAGGGTTCAACAGTCGCCTCAGGTCGCGTGGGCCCGACACCCACTACTGGTCAGGGGTTCGAAGGCCAGCCCCCCGAAGGGCTCCATGGCTGCCTCAGGCTACTCGGGCTCCGCGCCCATTACTGATCAGGGGTTCGAAGGCTGGCCCCCGAAGGGTTCACAGTCGCCTCAGACACCGAGCGAGGGATGACCAGGGGTACGTTCGATACATAACCAAGGCTCGGGCTGCGCTCCCGAGGTACCCTAGGACATTTCCGAGACCAGCGGGAACGATCTTGTAACGGAATCCCATCGGAGGGAGGCATCGAGCCCTCGGACCCCGTCGCCAGGGGACCGGGTCCGGCAAATCACCCGCAGGTACTTTTGGGCGTGCCTCTGGGCCCCTAGCCGACCCCCAACGAACGGGGCACGGACGTCCACTCGGATTACCCGCTTGCAGCTCACCGGAGACACCATGTTCGGTGCCCATCGAGGGTAACATGGCGCACTCCCCCCCTCCTCCTTGCGGAAAGGCGACGTAGGGGCGTATGTAAGAAGTCGAGTCTGTCCCTGATCTTCCTCTCGCCCTGTGCAGAGGCTCGGGGGCTGCTCTCGCAAAAACCGGCTCCGGCCAAATCGTTGACAGCGTCAACATACCAGCCCGAGAGCTTGGGCCCCGACCGTGCACCCGGGCTACGGCCAGTTCGCATGAGGGAACGACCAGACCAGCCGAAGCGTTAAGCGAAGTATTAAGACCTCGAAGGAGTGTAACCACTCCTCCAAGGCCTCGGGGGCTACACCCGGCGGGTGCGCTCGCGCGCACCCACCGGAACGAAATGCAACCGAGAAAGGCTGGTCCCCTTGCAAAAAAGTGCGACAAAAGCCTCCAAGCGAGTGCTAACACTCCCTTCGAGGCTCGGGGGCTACTGTCGGGGACCATAATTAGGGGTACCCTCAAGACGCCTAATTCTCAGCTGGTAACCCCCATCAGCATAAAGCTGCAAAGGCCTGATGGGTACGATTAAGTCAGGGATCAGTCCACACGAGTGACTCGATCACGCTTCACCCGAGCCTAGCCTCGGCCAAAGGCAGCCGACCTCGAGAGACTTCCGTCTCGCCCGAGGCCCCCTTTTTATGGCGGACACATCACCGGCTCGCCCGAGGCCTTGGCTTCGCTCAGAAGCAACCTTGACTAAATCGCCACACCGACTGACCAAATTGCAGGGGCATTTAACGCAAAGGTGGCCTGACACCTCTATCCTGACACACGCTCCCGGCAGAGCCGAAGTGACCGCCGTCACTCCACCGCTCCGCTGGCCAGTCTGACAGAAGGACAGCGCCGCCTGCGCCACTCCGACTGCAGTGCCACTCGACAGAGTGAGTCTGACAGGCAGTCAGGCCTTGCCAAAGGCGCCACGGCGAACTCCGCTCCGCCCGACCCCAGGGCTCGGACTCGGGCTAAGACCCGGAAGACGGCGAACTCCGCTCCGCCCGACCCCAGGGCTCGGACTCGGGCTAAGACCCGGAAGACGACGAACTCCGCTCCGCCCGACCCCAGGGCTCGGACTCGGGCTAAGACCCGGAAGACGGCGAACTCCGCTCCGCCCGACCCCAGGGCTCGGACTCGGGCTAAGACCCGGAAGACGGCGAACTCCGCTCCGCCCGACCCCAGGGCTCGGACTCGGGCTAAGACCCGGAAGACGACGAAACTCTGCCTCGCCCGACCCCAGGGCTCGGACTCCGCCCTGGCCTCGGCCGAACGACTTCCGCCTCGCTCGACCCCTTGGCTCGGGCTCGGCCACGGCAACAAAAGGCAGACTCAACCTCGGCTTCGGAGGAACCCCCACGTCGCCCTGCCTAGGGCACAGACCGCCACGTCGACAGGAGGCGCCATCATCATCCCACCCCGAATCGACTCGGGTCACGGAGAACAAGACCGGCGTCTCATCCGGCCAGCTCCGCCAGAGGGGCAATGATGGCGCTCCACAAGCTCTATGACGACGGCGGCCCCCAGCTCTCTTACGGAAGCAGGACAACGTCAGCAGGGACTCGACCGCTCCAACAGCTGTCCCTCCATCAGGCTCCGCCGCACCTCCGACAGCCACGACATCACGCCAGCAGGGTGCCCAGATCTCTCCGGCTGCCACATTGGCATGTACCTAGGGCGCTAGCTCTCCCTCCTCTAGACACGTAGCACTCTGCTACATCCCCATTGTACACCTGGATCCTCTCCTTACGACTATAAAAGGGAGGACCAGGGCCTTCTCAGAGAAGGTTGGCCACGCGGGACCGAGGACGGGACAGGCGCTCTCTTGGGGCCGCTCGCTTCCCTCACCCGCGTGGACGCTTGTAACCCCCCTACTGCAAGCGCACCTGACCTGGGCGCGGGACGAACACGAAGGCCGCGGGACTTCCACCCCTCTCACGCTCGACTCCGGCCACCTCGCCTCTCCCCCCTTCGCGCTCGCCCACGCGCTCGACCCATCTGGGCTGGGGCACGCAGCACACTCACTCGTCGGCTTAGGGACCCCCCTGTCTCGAAACGCCGACAAATACTATTTTGAGCACTGTGTGATGATGTCCATATTATGTAACTGTTGTGTACGTGAATAACTGATCCTGGCACGTATATGGTTCGCATTCGGTTTGCCTTCTAAAACCGGGTGTGACATAAGTGGTATCAAAGCCGTGCTGACTGTAGGACCGCTAACCTAGAATAGAATGGTCGTTCTAAGGACTATAGACCTCTGTCCCTGCCTTGACTTTGATATCTCTTCAAAAGTTGGTCATACCGACCAAACCTATGTTCTACTATATATTATACCTTGTCGAAAATCATGTTTTATTCTAATCCTTCATTTACTTATGATTCATTATTTGCTGGTCATATTAATTCTGTTCTCACCCTTTTGCTTGCGATGTCTTTTGTAGATGGCTCGACTTAGACACACTGCACGAAAGTCAGTCATCCCCTTCTTACCCTCCTGCCTTGCTGAGCGTCCGCTTCGCCGTCCCGTGGCCGGACAGTCCAGCCACTTGGAGAGACTACACCACCGCCTGCGTGAGGAGCAGGAACGTCGACGACAGGAGCAGCAGAGCTCTTCCTTCTCGCTCCACCAGGAGATAGAGTCTGTGAGGAGCTGCTCCCCTGTGCTTCCTCTGGAGGCGCCCCCTGCACCACCACTGGGCGCCCCAGCTTCTGGAGTAGCTGCTGGAGGAGACCCAGACGACGGAGGTGGCGACGACAGCTCGAGCCACGACACCGACTTCTCTGCTAACCCTGAGCCGGAAGGATGGGTTGCTCGACCCATCACTCGCGACGCTGCTCGCGGGTGTCACTTCCACGATGCGCTCGACACCCTGCTACGTCGGGCATTTAACCGGCATACTTGGTCTGTCGAGTATCGTTGTGTGGTCTACCAGCACAGTCGCGGGGTCTACCCGGACCGCTGGGAGGCGACTTGCTTGGTGCGCTGCCCGGAGAACAGTCTCCAGGGTGCGGAGGCCTGCTCAGAGCACTATTCTATCTCTGAGCGGGACTCATCTGAGGCAGCCATGCAAGATGCTGCACGGCGTGCACTTTCGCACTACTGCTCGGTTTTCGGTGGGGCAGCTGACGGTCTTGACCTGAAGTATTACCCCCGCCGTCCATCTGGCAACACAGGAGGCGTGATTGTCTCACCTGTCGGTGAGGGCAATCCTAGGTTGAGCAGCACAGTCAACTTAGCCGTCGTGCTAAACACGGAGCTGGACCATGCATTAGACGAGCTGAGTAGGGCTCGTGCTGAGATCGCCCTGCTGCGGGCTGAGCGCGCGGAACGTCGTCACCTGGATGGTGGTTCCCCCGCTCCCGTTGGGACTCAGCACCCGTACCGCTCACCTCAGCGTGGACACCAGTCTTATGGCAATCCCGCCTGCAAGACCAAGATAAATCTAGAACCATAGATCGTTAGAGTCGGATCTTGTAATTAATACGAAATATATACATAGAAGCTTCAGTCTTAGCGTTAGTCTCAGTCTTAGTTAGTCTTAGTTAGACAGGGTAGTTTGCTATATCCTGTGCATCTATGTTTGTCATGATGAACTATGTTTGGTTTGGATCTTTGTAATGACTGTTACCAGAGTGTGGGTATCCCCTGCATTTTGGTTTACCTATTATGTTAATGGAGTTAGTTATATAGTTGGGAGACCTTTTATTCCACTTTCCTTTCTATCTGAGAAGCTGTGTGGTCTGTGTTGGAGATCAGTGAAGATGCTCATCTGTTCAGTGCTGTTGAAGAATTCTATTCTCTTTTCTTATGCTGCAAGATTTGCCAGATCAGTTCTGATGTGTGGTTGCATTCTGCAGATGTCAGAGAACAGGCGCAGAGGAGGAAGGCGTGCTCAGCAGGAGCGAGCCGCTCAACAGGAGGAGGTGCCTCAGCAGGAGCACCTGCCGCCCCCGCCCCCGATGTCCATCGAGCAGATGTTTCTGATGCAGACTCAGGCAGTTCAAGCCATCGGTCAGACTTTGGCCGCCATTCAGCGGCAGCAGGCCCCACCTCAGCCTCAGATGCCTCAGATGCCCAGAGACAAGCGTGCTGAATTCATGAGGGGTCATCCACCAACGTTTGCTCATTCTTCTGACCCCATGGATGCTGAAGATTGGCTGCGCACTGTGGAGCGGGAGTTGCATACCGCTCAGTGCGATGACAGGGAGAAAGTCCTGTATGGTCCCCGTCTGTTGAGAGGAGCAGCCCAATCATGGTGGGAGTCTTACCTCGCCACCCATGCCCACCCTGACGCCATCACCTGGGAAGAGTTCAGAGGTAGCTTTCGTCAGTACCATGTTCCTGCAGGTCTGATGACAGTGAAGAAGGAGGAGTTCCTGGCCCTCAAGCAAGGGCCATCGTCTGTCAGTGAGTACCGAGACAGGTTTCTGCAATTGTCTCGCTATGCCCCTGAAGATGTCAACACCGACGCCAAGCGACAGTACCGTTTTCTGAGAGGCTTGGTTGACCCTCTGCAGTACCAACTGATGAACCACACCTTCCCGACATTCCAGCACCTGATTGACAGAGCAATCATGACAGAGAGGAAGCGTAAGGAGATGGAAGATCGTAAGCGCAAGATCAGTGGACCCCAACCTGGAAGCAGCAATCGCCCTCGTTTCTCAGGCAATCAACCTCAGCAGTTCAGGCAGAACCAGCGTCCACCTCAGCAGCATCAACAGTTTCAAAGGCAGTATCCTCAGCATCAGTACCAGAACCGTCAAAGCAATCAGTCAGGAGGTCAGTTTCAGAGGCAGAATCAGCAAGCACCTCGTCTTCCTGCCCCAACAAATCAGCAGAACAGTCAGGCAACACCAACTCAGGTTGGAAACAGAGCATGTTTCCACTGTGGAGAGCAAGGCCACTGGGTGATGCAATGTCCGAAGAAGGCAGCCCAGCAGCAGTCAGGCCCCAATGCCCCAGCAAAGCAGAATGTGCAAAGTTAAATGGAATCATCACTCTGAGGAAGAAGCAACCTGGGAGCGTGAAGATGATCTGATGGCCAAGTACCCTGAGCTCTTTGCTAGCCAACCCTGAATCTCGAGGGCGAGTATCTTTTAAGGGGGATAGGTTTGTAACGCCCTGAATTTGGGGGTAGAATTTTTTCTTCTTTTCTCTCACCAAATTCGGGCGTTACTCTCTTTTCTCTTTCCTCGTTTGCTCCTTCTTCCCAATTTCAAACCAGTATAGCGACAGGTGTCCGTGTCATGGGTGTTGCATCATGCCGAAGCACATTTCTTTGTCTGATGTTGAGTGTTCGTCTCGTTCCGTTCCGGATTTCGGTTCGCAATTTAATTCCGTTTAGTGGTCGTGCTCGTCGTGGGTTTTCGATCCGCGAAGTGGCCCGGCCCAGCCCAACCTAGTCCAGCCCAGCCGGCCCGGCCCGCCCCGGCCTGCGCGCCCCTGGCGCCCAAAACCCCCCCCCAGGCGCCCCCTTCCTCTATCTCTCTCTCATTTGGATCTCCCGCGCAACAACCTCTCCTCTCCCTCTTCCACCTCTCTCTCCCCGTGGTGCCCTAGGGTTTGGAGACGGCGATCACCGGATTTTGGACCCCGAGGTGAGCTCCCCTCCCCTTCTCTCTCTCTCTCTCCCTCTCCCTCCTCTTCCTCCCCCCCGCGCGCGCCCTCCCTCTCCCCTGCCCGCGCCCGACCCCATCCCCGCCCCTGCCCGGCGCGGCGGCGCCCCGGCCCCCCCGCTCGGCCCTCCCCGCTCGGCCTCCCCGGCGGCGCTCGGCCCCCGCTCGGCCCTCCCCGCGGCGGCGCTCGGCGCCCGCCCCCGGCCCGCCCGCTCGGCCCCTCCCCGCGGCGGCGCTCGGCCCCCCCGCTCGGCCCCGCCCCTTCCTCCCCGGCGGCGCTCGGCCCCCGCCCCGGCCTCCCCGGCGGCGCTCGGCCCCCGCCCGGCCTCCCTCGCGGCGGCGCTCGGCCCCCGCCCGGCCTCCCCTCGCGGCGGCGCCCGCCCCGCCCCTCGGCTCGACCGGCCATGGTGGCTCGGCGCCCTCCCGCGGCGCCCGCTCGCCCGCGCGCCCCCCCGCCCCCGGCTCGGCCGCCCCCGGCCGGTTCAACTGCCCCCTGGCCGGTTCAACCGCCCCGGCCCTGGCTCGGCCGCTCGTTCCCCGTCCCGGCCTCGCCCGACCGTATCTTCGCTCGCCCGCGCTCGCGGTGATTATTTGTTACTTAGCATGTTGCGTCGCGCGCTTCGCCGCGCGACGGATTTGTCTAAAATTCAGATTCTATCCTGTGTTGCGTCGTGCGCTTCGTCGCGCGACGATCCATTTTGTTTCAGGTTGTTTAAGGTGTAACGCCGCGTGTGTATTCGCGCGACGTTCCACTTTGGACTCAGTTTAGTCGACGTATGCCGTCGTGCGCTTCGTCGCGCGACGCTTAACGTCTCCTCGTAACTAAGGCGAAGTGTCTCGTTGCGTGCTCGGTCGTGCGACGAGTCGTTAACTTTTTAATTTGTTTTAGAGAGCTTTGTCGCGCGTCTCGCCGCGCGACCATCCTTTTATTTATCTCCACCTGCTTACAATAATTAGACATGAAACATGACTTTACTTTACGCTAAACATAGTGTCTACATTAAATTTCCTTCTATTAAGCGAGTAGTTAATTTATAATCATGTAACGTGATCGTCTCTCGACTGTCTTTTCCTCTTTCTCTCTTAACCGTACTCGCGAGCCCGCGTGAAACGTCTGTTTACTTATTGCATTCTATTGTATGGTGTACTGTTCTTTGGTATTAAATATGTGGATGTATGTATGTTTGCGCTCGCATAGAGAACGATCCGGTTGAAGAGCCCGAGGAACTCGCAGGAGAAGCCCCTGAGCAGCAGTCGGTTGGTGGAGGCAAGTGTCCCTTGACCTATCTATGTCCTATTCATTCTTTAATTCACCTCCCGCTTTACACATTTATGCCTAAGGATTGACTAGCTTTTGTTATCCATATCCTTGTTTACCTATTTGGGTTGGATTATTACTGTTTAGTTTTATGCTATTGCTTAAACTCTAATCAATGAACATGATGAGAATATCTATGATACGCTGTTTTCCCCTTTCTTATGATGATGTTATACTTGTGGTCTTCAAGGGGGCTCGAGCGGTTTCTCGAGTGCCTCTCCGTAAGGACCTGTTCTATGGATGACCGCCCGGGAAAACAGTGCAACCATGAGGGTGGAATGGGATGCCCTTAGCTGAATAATTTGAGGATCCGGGGTGTAGTTCACTTAGCCGTCGTGCCGTCAATGGGGCTCGGTGTATGCGGCTCGCTCTGCCAAGTTTGGGTTCGCCCCTTGGGGAGGAGTGCGGTGCATTTAGGAAACCTAACGGGTGGCTACAGTCCCGAGGAATCTTTGTAAAGGCTACGTAGTGATTCCCTGCTAGGCCACCTAGGTAGTGGTCAATGGGGAGTAGCTCTCTCCGGGCAGAAAGGGAATCACGGCTTGTGGGTAAAGTGCACAACCTCTGCAGAGTGTTTGAAAACTGATATATCAGCCGTGCTCGCGGTTATGAGCGGCCAAGGGAGCTCCAGTGATTAGTGGTACTTGATCAGAGATACTTTGGTACAGGTGGTTATGAGATTGATGGTTCTGGTTATGACTATGGTACTGGTAAGTGGTATTCTTTCCGTTTGGAAAGGGTACATCGGGTTAATAACTTGGGTTAATGCTAAAATCTGGCTTTCTATTAGTAAATAATAATCTGACCAACTAAAAGCAACTGCTTGACTTATCCCCACATACAGCTAGTCCACTACAGCCAAACAGGATGCTTGCTGAGTATGTTGATGTGTACTCACCCTTGCTCTACACACCAAACCTCCCCCATCCCCAGGTTGTCAGCATTGCAACCACTGCTCAGGCGAAGATGAAGCTGTGGAAGGAGACTTCCAGGAGTTCCAAGACTACGACGAGTTCTAGGTGTGGGTTAGCGGCAACCCCCAGTCGGCTGCCTGTGAAGGCCGCGGTTATCTACGTTTCTTTTCCGCACTTTGATTTATTGTAAGGACTATATGGACGTCTCAGACGTATGATGTAATCGACTATTTCCCTTATTAATACTATTTTGAGCACTGTGTGATGATGTCCATATTATGTAACTGCTGTGTACATGAATAACTGATCCTGGCACGTACATGGTTCGCATTCGGTTTGCCTTCTAAAACCGGGTGTGACAGCTGCCCAACATCACCGACTCGGATGTCATCGGGGCGTTCCTCGCCGGCACCACCTGCCGAGACCTGGTGAGCAAACTGGGCCGCAAGACTCCCACCAAGGCGAGCGAGTTGATGGACATCGCCACCAAGTTCGCCTCTAGGTAGGAGGCGGTCGAAGCTATCTTCCGGAAGAACAAGCAGCCTCAGGGGCGCCAGCAGGAAGACGTCCCCGAGGCGTCCGCCCAGCGGGGCACGAAGAAGAAGGCGAAAAAGAAGTTGCAAGCAAAGCGCGATGCCGCCGACACAGATCTTGTCGCTGTTGTCGTACACAGGAACCCTCGGAAGCCTCTCGGAGGGGCCAACCTGTTCGACAAGATGCTCAAGGAGTCGTGCCCCTATCACCAGGGTCCCGTCAAGCACACCCTTGAGGAATGCGTCATGCTTCGGCGCTACTTCCATAAGGCCGGGCCCCGGCGGAAGGTGGCAAAGGCCAAGACAATGACAAGAAGGAGGGTGACAAGGCAGAGGAGTTCCCCGAGGTCCACGGCTGTTTCATGATCTATGGTGGGCAAGTGGCAAACGCCTCGGCTCGGCACCGTAAGCAGGAGCGCCGGGAGGTCTGCTCGGTAAAGGTGGCGGCACTAGTCTACCTAGACTGGTCCGACAAGCCCATCACCTTCGACCAAGGCAATCACTCCGACTGCGTGCCAAGCCCTGGAAAGTACCCGCTCGTTGTCGATCTCGTCATCGGCAACGCCAGACTCACCAAGGTCCTCAGGGACGGAGGCAGCAGCCTCAACATCATCTACGCCGAGACCCTCGGGCTCTTGGAGATCGATCTGTCCACGATCCGGGCCGGTGCGGCGCCCTTCCACGGGATCATCCCCGGGAAGCGCGTCTTGCCCCTTGGACAACTCAATTTGCCCGTCTGCTTCGGAACTCCCTCCAACTTCCGAAAGGAAACCCTCATGTTCGAGGTGGTCGGGTTGAGAGGAACCTACCACACGGTGCTGGGGAGACCGTGCTACGCCAAGTTCATGGCCGTCCCCAACTACACCTACCTCAAGCTCAAGATGCTAGGCCCCAACGGGGTCATCACCGTTGGATCCACGTACCGACACGCGTACGAATGCGACGTGGAGTGCATGGAGTACGCTGAGGCCCTCGCCGAGTCCGAGGCCCTCATCGCCGACCTAGAGTGCCTCTCCAAGGAGGTGCCTGATGCGAAGCGCCACGCCGGCAACTTCGAACCAGCTGAGGCGGTTAAGTCCGTCCCTCTCGACCCCAGCAACGACGCCTGCAAGCAGGTCCAGATCGGCTCCGAGCTCGACCCCACATAGGAAGCAGTGCTCATCGACTTTCTCCACACAAACACCGAAGTTTTTGCGTGGAGTCCCTCGGACATGTCGGGCATACCGAGGGATGTCGACGAGCACTCGCTGGATATCCGAGCTGGAGCCCGACCCGTGAAGCAGCACCTACGCCGCTTTGACGAAGAGAAGCGCAGGGCCATAAGCGAGGAGATCCACAAGCTGATGGCCGCAGGGTTCATCAAAGAGGTATTCCATCCCGAATGGTTAGCTAACCCTGTGCTTGTGAAAAAGAAAGGTGGGAAGTGGAGGATGTGCGTAGACTACACTGGTCTAAACAAAGCATGTCCGAAGGTTCCCTACCCTCTGTCTCGCATCGATCAAATTGTGGATTCCACTGCTGGGTGCGAAACCCTGTCATTCCTCGACGCCTATTCAGGTTATCACCAAATCAAGATGAAAGAGTCCGACCAGCTCGCGACTTCTTTCATCACACCTTTTGGCATGTACTGCTATACTACTATGCCATTTGGCTTGAGGAATGCAGGTGCGACATACCAAAGGTGCATGAACCACGTGTTCGGAGAGCACATCGGCCGAACGGTCGAGGCTTACGTCGATGACATCGTAGTCAAGACGAGGAAAACCTCTGACCTCCTCTCCGACCTTGAAACGACATTCAAGTGTCTGAGAGCGAAGAGCGTGAAGCTCAATCCCGATAAGTGTGTCTTCGGAGTCCCCCGAGGCATGCTCCTGGGGTTCATCGTCTCCGAGCGGGGCATCGAGGCCAACCCGGAGAAAATCGCGACCATCACCAACATGGGCCTATCAAAAATTTGAAAGGAGTACAGAGGGTCATGGGATGCCTTGCGGCTCTGAGCTGCTTCATCTCGGGCCTCGGCGAGAAAGGATTACCCCTGTACCGCCTCTTAAGGAAGGCCGAGCGCTTCACTTGGACCCCTGAGGCCGAGGAAGCCCTCGGAAACTTAAAGGCACTCCTTACAAATGCACCCATCTTGGTGCCCCCCGCTGCGGGAGAAGCCCTCTTGATCTACGAAGCCGCAACCACTCAGGTGGTCAGCACCGCGATCGTAGTCGAGAGACGAGAAGAAGGGCATGCACTGCTCGTCCAGAGGCTGGTCTACTTCATCAGTGAAGTGCTATCCGAGACCAAGATCCGCTACCCGCAAATTCAGAAGCTACTATACATAGTAATTCTGATGCGGCGAAAGTTGCGACACTACTTCGAGTCTCATCCGGTGACTGTGGTGTCATCCTTCCCCCTGGGGGAGATCATCCAGTGCCGAGAGGCCTCAGGTAGGATAGCAAAGTGGGCAGTGGAACTCATGGGCGAGACAATCTCGTTCGCTCCTCGGAAGGCCATAAAGTCCCAAGTCTTGGCGGACTTCGTGGCTGAATGGGTCGACACCCAGCTGCCAACAGCTCCGATCCAACCCGAGCTTTGGACCATGTACTTCGATGGGTCACTGATGAAAACAGGAGCCGGTGCGGGCCTGCTCTTCATCTCACCTCTCGGGAAACATCTTCGCTACGTGCTGCTCCTCCATTTCCCAGCGTCAAACAACGTGGCCAAGTACGAGGCTCTGGTTAATGGGTTGCACATCGCCATCGAGCTAGGGGTTCGGTGCCTCGACGCTCGTGGCGACTCGCAGCTTGTCATCGACCAAGTCATGAAGAACTCCCACTGCCGCGACAGGAAGATGGAGGCCTACTGCGATGAAGTTCAGCGCCTGGAAGACAAGTTCTACGGGCTTGAGCTCAACCACATCGCTCGACGGTACAACGAGATTGCGGATGAGCTGGCTAAAATAGCCTCGGGGCGGACAACGGTTCCCCCGGACGTCTTCTCCAGAGACATACATCAACCCTCCATCAATATTGACGACACGCCCGAGCTCGAGGAGACCTCAGCCCAGCCTGAGGTACCCTCGGCCGCCGAAGGTGAGGCCCTGCGTGTCGAGGGGCAGCAGAATGGGGTTGCACCAAATCGAAACTGGCAGACCCCGTACCTGCAATATCTCCACCGAGGAGAGCTACCCCTCGACAAGGCCGAAGCTCGGCAACTGGCACGGCGCGCCAAGTCGATCGTCTTACTGGGGGATGAAAAGGAGCTCTACCACCGCAGCCCCTCAGGCATTCTCCAACGATGCATATCCATCGCCGAAGGACAGGAGCTATTGCAAGAAATACACTCGGGGGCTTGCGGTCACCACGCAGCACCTCGAGCCCTCGTGGAAACGCCTTCCGACAAGGTTTCTACTGGCCGGCCGCGGTGACCGACGCCACTAGGATTGTACGCTCTTGCCAAGGGTGTCAATCCTACGCAAGACAGACGCACCTGCCCGCTCAGGCCCTGCAGACAATACCCATCACCTGGTCGTTTGCTGTGTGGGGTCTGGACCTCGTCGGTCCCTTGCAGCACCCGAGGGCTTCTCGCACCTGCTGGTCGCCATCGACAAATTCTCCAAGTGGATCGAGGTCCGACCCCTAACCGGCATCAGGTCCGAGCAGGCAGTGGCGTTCTTCACAAACATCATCCATCGCTTTGGGGTCCCGAACTCCATCATCACCGACAATGGCACGCAGTTCACTGGGAAGAAGTTCCTGGACTTCTGCGAGGACCACCACATCCGTGTGGACTGGGTCGCCGTAGCTCACCCCATGACGAATGGGCAGGTGGAGTGTGCCAACGGTATGATTCTGCAGGGACTTAAACCAAGGATCTACAACGACCTCAACAAGTTCGGCAAGCGGTGGATGAAAGAGCTACCCTCGGTGGTCTGGAGTCTGAGGACGACGCCAAGCCGAGCCACGGGTTTCTCGCCGTTCTTTCTAGTCTATGGGGCCGAGGCTATCTTACCCACAGACTTAGAATACGGTTCCCTGAGGACAAAGGCGTACGACGACCGAAGCAACCGGGCCAGCCGAGAAGACTCACTAGACCAGCTGGAAGAGGCTCGGGACATGGCCTTACTACACTCGGCGCGGTATCAGCAGTCTCTGCGACGCTACCACGCCCGAGGGGTTCGGCCCCGAGGCTTCCAGGTGGGAGACTTGGTACTTCGGCTACGGCAGAACGCCCGAGGGTGCCACAAGCTTACTCCTCCCTGGGAAGGGCCGTTCATCATCGCCAAGATTTTGAAGCCCAGAACATACAAGCTGGCCAACGATCAAGGCGAGGTCTACAACAACGCTTGGAACATCCAACAGCTACATCGCTTCTACCCTTAAGATGTTTCAAGTCATTCATATACCTCGTTCTCTTTACATACACAAATAGAGTCTAACCGTCAAGGAAGGGTCAGCCTTGCCTCGGCGAAGCCCGACCCTCCCTCGGGGGCTAGAAGGGGGGAACCCCCTCTGCGTCAAAATTTTCCTCGGAAAAAGTCTTTCTGCCAGAACGTCTTTCGCGCTTTTCGACTGCTTCGATAGCGGGATCCTGAAAACGACGAGAGTACACGTAAGCGGCAAGACCGACCGAGCTGAGGGACTCCTACGCCTCCGAGATACGGATACCTCACTCATCACCTTCCGCGAGAAGTAACTCACGCTTGGATAAGCGATTCTGCTACCGAACAAGTCCTAACGCTCGAAAACTTTTCTGCCAGAACGATTTTCGTGCCTTCTCAACTATATCGATAACAGAATCCTGCGAATGAGTAAGAGTGCACGTAAGCGGCAAGGCCGACCAAGTCGAGGGACTCCTATGCCTCTGGGATACAGATACCTCACTCATCACCTTCTGTGAAAAGTAGCTCTCGCTCGGATAAGCGATTCTGCTACCGACGAACAAGTCCTGATACTCGAAACAAGAGGAAAGAAAACGCAGCTTTATAATACGACAATGAGATGTTTAGGCCTCGGCGGCCGCAAAAAAACATACGCATACTACAGACAAACTGTTCCTGCAGGTTTAGACATCGACAGAGGGAGCAGCAGCACCCTCGGCATCGTTTCCACCTTCGGCGGAATCTGGCCCGGCCTCGGACGACGACACGGGCGGAAGGATCTCCACCTCAAAGGAGGACGCCAGCACCGCGCTTGGGCCATCGTAGCCAGGGTCTCCTCCAGGGTCCCGACCCCAGCAGACACCTCGGCTGGTCGCTTTGTAGCCACAGCCAGCTGTCCCCCGAGGACCTCGGCCCGGCTCACGGCCTCGGCAGCATGACTCCGAGGTTGGTCCCGCTCGCGGATGACCTGGCCAAGCCCCAGCCGCCACTGCTGCACCTCCTCGGCCCGGGAAGCCACCTGCTCCTGGGCCGACGAAGCCTCTTCTCGAGCCGACTCCGCCTCTGTCCACGCCGACACCGCTGCCTCCGGCTCCAGCTCATCGAAGAGCGGCCGAAGGTTCTAAAACTGAGCAAGAGAGGCCTTGAGTGGCAAGGCCGACCGAGCCGAGGGACTCCTACGCCTCCGGGATACGGATACCTCACTCGTCACCTTCCGCGCAGGGCAACTCACACTCGGTTAAGCGGTTCAGCTAGCCGACAGGCGAGTCCTAGTGCTCGAAATGAGGAAGAAACACGGTATTACGCCCAAATACCTAGATGTTCAGGCCTCGACAGCCACAATGAACAAACACCCATACTCAGGGTGCCATTACAAACGGAACTCCGGTTCCACTCCCGCGGGTATGAACTACCTCCACACCGGAGGGCTTGCGGGACAACAAACTCCAGGTGGCTCGCCGGTGACCACTGCACCAGCAGCGACAACGACCTCCACCTTGGGCGGCTAAACAACAGCAGCGATGACCTCAGGGTAAACGCTGCTGTAAGAAGGTCCTCGCCCACGTCCCCACATGAGGGGCGAGGACAATCCGTCAAGGCCGAAGAGCCGGAGGTCCGACCGCAGGTGGCGCCGACGGTCTCGTCAGCGGAGAAACCTTCTCTGGCTGCCACCACCTCAGCACCAACGACAGCGGTCACCTGCCCACCAACACCGCACCAGCGAGCGGCGGCCGCCCCAAAGCGCACCGGCAGGTCCTCACTCTCGTTCTCGCCACGAGAACGAGAACGGGACCGTCCTAGAACACGAGTACCGCCCTCGCGGCGTACGACATGTTGTGCAGCCGACGACGCAGGGAGGACCTGGGCGCAGCCGGCCCACGCGCGGCACGGCTGTCGCCCGGGTGGAGGACGGACAGTTGCACTATGTCCAGGAAGCAGCAGATCGCCTTCCACCGCATGGCTGGAGGATGCCTCCTCCGCAGAGCTGGAGGATGCCCCTCTCCCCCGAGCGCCGGAGGAAGAAGCGGGTCGCCGGCCCACGCGGAGGTAGGCCCCAACTCGCCCCGCCCTCCTTCCCAGCGAGGATGATGAAGATCCTTGAAGCTGAGGGCAGGGCAGAGGCCGCAACCCGGCTTGCTTCTCGCCACCATCGAACTGGTGGTCACCATCCTGGATGACCATTGGTGAGGGAATGCAGCCGGGCTGCATGATGAAAATCCTTGAAGCCGAGCGATGGTTGAAGGGTGCCAACCCCCACGAGGTCGCGCTCCTCCAACGGCAGCAAGACGAAGGCAACGCGGGTGCTCCCCATCCGGGGGCTCGGAAGGTGGAAGGGCGCGATGCATGAGGGGAGTGCAAAAGCATGGCTACCGCCCGAGGGATCGATCCCTTTTTAAAGGCACCCCACTCGCATCCTCAAGCGTCACGGGCAAAGTCTTCACCGACGCGCTCTAGGGTCCTCCCCCTACGACACGGGGCCTGGGTCCCACACGTCATGCAAGCTAACCTGAAACGGAAGAAGCCAATCCGCCGCACGCGGAGCATGTAACCGCCCCGCGGTTACAAGCACTCCTCCATCCTCATTGAAACCAGCGGTCGAAAGGGCGGACCGCCATGCAGGTGACGTGCAACCGCACCACGGGGGCGCACCCCTTCGACTTCGTCGCATCCAGCATGGAGGCCCAGGCCCACACGTCATGCAACCGGCGCGCCGGTTACTACTTGCAAGCAACCACACCGCCACTTGCGCCAATGCCGCGCCTTCTCAACTGCGGAGCCGGTGCCGCGACTCGAGGCAACCCTACGCATGGCCCAACAGTGCCAATCGAGCACCACGATCACGGGTCAGCCAGCCGCGGGAGGAGGCGTGACGGTCGATATGGCCAAAAGTGGACTGGCAGTAATGGCGGCAGCAGACGAGTGGAAGCAGCGGTCAAATAGCCTGCAGGCTCGCGTCCCCTCCTGAAGCGGCAGGGGAGCCCTCTCCCACGGCGTGAAGACGATGCGCCCGTGTTCCGTTCCTCGAACGGCTCGCGCACGCGGTCGCTGAAAGGGAAATGTGCCCTTGGGCCATTTCTAAGTATTTTGGTGATTAAGTGTCAACACAAGTGCTTAAATGTGAATCTATGCTCATGGATTGACAAGTTGCAAATCACAAGTAAAGGTATGTTTCTAAGCCTTGGTACATTGGTTTTGTGTACTAATATACTTGTCTAAGCGTTAGAAACAGAGAGAAGAAGAAAGAAGAAGAGTTGGCTGTGTGCAGCCAAAAGGCTGTTTCGGTCTGGGGCACCGGACTGTCCGGTGGTGCACCGGACAGTGTCCGGTGCGCCAGGCTGCCTTGACCTGAAGACGCCGTTCTCGGGAAATTGCCGACGGCGTACGGCTAAAATTCACCGGACTGTCCGGTGTGCACCGGACTGTCCGGTGAGCCAACGGTCGGCCGAGCCAACGGTCGGCCGCGGAATCTGCGCGCGACACGTGGTCTGGCCAACGGTCGGAAGGAGGCACCGGACTGTCCGGTGTGCACCGGACTGTCCGGTGCGCCAGATCTGCAACGGTCGGCAACGGTCGGCTGCGCCTGTTAAGGAAAGAAATCGGGCACCGGACAGTGTCCGGTGTGCACCGGACTGTCCGGTGCGCCCGACGACAGAAGGCAAGGATGGCCTTCCAGATTTGTTCTCAACGGCTCCTAGCTGCCTTGGGGCTATAAAAGGGACCCCTAGGCGCATGGAGGAGAATCCCAAGCATTCCTTGAGCACTCTTGATCACTCACACATCAATCTTGCGCACTTGTTTGACATTCTAGTGATTTGAGCTCCGTTCTAGTGTGCTAGTCTCTTGAGCTCAAGTCTGGGACTTGTGTGTGCGTATTCGCTGTGATCTTTGTGTCGTGTGTGAGTTGCTAATCCCTCCCTTGCTCCGTGATTCTCTGTGAACATCTTTTGTAAGGGCGAGAGGCTCCAAGTTGTGGAGATTCCTCGCAAACGGGATTGAAGAAAGAAAAGCAAGAACACCGTGGTATTCAAGTTGATCATTGGATCACTTGAGAGGAGTTGAGTGCAACTCTCGTCCGTTGGGACGCCACAACGTGGAGTAGGCAAGTTTTGTACTTGGCCGAACCACGGGATAACCACCGTGTCATCTCTGTGATTGATTTCTTGTGGTTATTGTGTTTTGACTCCTCTCTAGCCACTTGGCCATAATTGTGCTAACACTTAACAAGTTTTTGTGGCTTAAGTTTTGAAGTTTTACAGGATCACCTATTCACCCCCCCTCTAGGTGCCCTCAATTGGTATCAGAGCCGTTCTCTTCAAGAAAGGGACTAACCGCCCGAAGAGATGGATCCTAAGGGGAAGGGAATCGTGATCAACGACAAGGAGAAGGAGTCCTTCGTCAACGAGCCAAAGGATGACAAGTCCAACGACTCGGGCTCAGGCCATAGACGAAAAGATGGGAAGAAGAAGAAGACAAGGCGCATCAAGGAGATTGTCTACTATGACAACGACGAATCTTCCTCTTCCCAAAAGGACGACGACAACGACTACAGGAAGACGGTCAATTCGAACTTTTCATTTGACTATTCTCGTATTCCACATAATTCGAATTCGCATTTGCTTTCCATTCCTCTTGGCAAACCTCCACACTTCGATGGGGAGGACTACGGATTTTGGAGTCACAAAATGCGTAGTCACTTATTCTCTCTCCATCCAAGCATATGGGAGATTGTAGAGAATGGAATGAAATTTGATAGCTCGGATAGTCCTATGCTTGTAAATGAACAAATCCATAGAAATGCACAAGCTACTACTGTTCTCTTAGCATCTTTGTGCAGGGAAGAATACAATAAGGTGAGCGGCTTGGACAATGCCAAGCAGATATGGGACACCCTCAAGATCTCTCACGAGGGCAACGACGTCACCATGCTCACCAAGATGGAGTGGGTGGAGGGCGAACTTGGGAGATTCGCTATGATAAGGGGGGAGGAGCCAACCGAAACATACAACCGGCTCAAAACCCTTGTCAACAAGATAAGAAGCTATGGAAGCACGCGATGGACGGACCACGACGTCGTCCGCCTAATGCTAAGGTCCTTTACCGTTCTTGATCCTCATTTGGTGAATAATATTCGTGAGAATCCCAGGTACACCAAAATGTCGCCCGAAGAAGTTCTTGGAAAGTTCGTAAGCGGGCGAATGATGATCAAGGAGGCAAGATACGTGGACGACGCGTTGAACGGTCCTATCCATGAGCCTCAACCCATTGCTCTCAAGGCAACAAGGAGCAAGGAGGCGCTACCAAGCAAGGTGGCGCAAGTTGAGGCGGCCGGGCTAAATAATGAGGAGATGGCCCTCATCATTAAGCGCTTCAAGACGGCGCTTAAAGGTCGCAAGGGACAGCCAAGCAAGACCAAGACAAAGGAGAAGCGCTCATGCTTCAAATGTGGTAAGATCGGTCATTTCATTGCTAACTGTCCCGATAATGGAAGTGACCAGGAAAAAGGGGACAAGAGGGAAAAGAAGAAGCATTACAAGAAGGCCAAGGGCGAGGCGCATCTAGGCAAAGAGTGGGACTCGGACTGCTCCTCCTCCGACTCCGATAATGAAGGACTCGCCGCCACCGCCTTCAACAAGTCATCTCTCTTTCCCAACGAGCGTCACACATGCCTTATGGCAAGGGAGAAGAAGGTATGTACTCAGAACTCTACCTATGCTTCTTCAAGTGAGGACGAATCTAGTGATGAGGATGAAGTAGATTACTCATGTCTGTTTAAGGGCCTGGATAGAATCAAGGTAGACAAAATTAATGAATTGATTGATGCCTTGAATGATAAGAATGTGCTTTTAGAAAAGCAAGAGGATTTGTTGTATGAAGAGCATGACAAATTTGTAGAGGCACAAAAATCTTATGCGTTAGAAGTTAAAAGAAATGAAGTGCTTTCTAGTGAACTATCTTCTTGTCATGAAACCATTGCTACTTTAAAGAGTGTTAATGATGACTTAAATGCTAAACTAGAAGTAGCTAGTAAATCTAATTCTTGTGTAGAACATGTTGAGATTTGCACTAGGTGTAAAAATTTCGATGTTGATGCTTGTAGTGATCATTTAGTTTCAATTTCTAAATTAATTGAGGAATTGGCTAGTCTTAATGCCCAACTCAAGACTAGCAAGAATGAATTTGATAAACTAAAATTTGCAAGGGATGCCTACACGATCGGTAGACACCCCTCAATTAAGGATGGACTTGGCTTCAAGAGGGAAGCCAAGAACTTAACAAGCCATAAGGCTCCCATTCCCGCTAAGGAGAAAGGGAAGGCCCCTATGGCTACTAGTGTTAAAAAGAACCATGCCTTTTTGTATCATGATAGGAGACAAACTAGAAATGCTCATAGGAGTTATAATGCGTACGATGATTTTTCTCATGCTATGTTTGCTTCTAGTTCTTCATATGTGCATGATAGAAATGTTGGTAGAAGAGATGTTGTTCATAATATGCCTAGGAGAAATGTTGTTAATATTCCTAGGAAAGTTAATGAGCCTTCTACAATATATCATGCTTTGAATGCTTCCTTTGCAATTTGTAGAAAGGATAGGAAGGTAATTGCTAGGAAATTAGGGGCAAGATGCAAGGGAGACAAAACTTGCATTTGGGTCCCTAAGAATATTTGTGCTAACCTTGTAGGACCCAACATGAGTTGGGTACCTAAGTCCCAAGCCTAAATTTGCCTTGCAGGTTTATGCATCCGGGGGTTCAAGCTGGATTATTGATAGCGGATGCACAAACCATATGACGGGGGAGAAGAAGATGTTCACCTCCTACGTCAAGAATAAGGATTCCCAAGGTTCAATCATATTCGGTGATGGGAATCAAGGCAAGGTAAAAGGGTTAGGTAAAATTGCAATTTCTAATGAGCACTCTATCTCTAATGTGTTTTTAGTAGAATCTCTAGGATATAATTTGCTATCTGTTAGTCAATTATGCAACATGGGGTATAACTGTCTATTTACATATGTAGATGTGTCTGTCTTTAGAAGAAGTGATGGTTCACTAGCTTTTAAGGGTGTATTAGACGGCAAACTCTACTTAGTTGATTTTGCAAAAGAAGAAGCCAGTCTAGATGCATGCTTAATAGCTAAGACTAGCATGGGCTGGCTGTGGCATCGCCGCTTAGCACATGTGGGGATGAAGAACCTTCACAAGCTTCTTAAGGGAGAACACGTGATAGGTTTGACTAACGTGCAATTCGAAAAAGATAGACCTTGTGCAGCTTGTCAAGCAGGTAAACAAGTAGGAGGAGCACATCACAGCAAGAATGTGATGACCACTTCAAGACCCCTGGAGCTGCTGCATATGGACCTCTTCGGACCCGTCGCCTATCTGAGCATAGGAGGAAGTAAGTATGGTCTAGTTATTGTTGATGACTTTTCCCGCTTCACTTGGGTGTTCTTTTTGCAGGATAAGTCTGAAACCCAAGGGACCCTCAAGCGCTTTCTCAGGAGAGCTCAAAATGAGTTTGAGCTCAAGGTGAAGAAGATAAGGAGCGACAACGGGTCCGAGTTCAAGAACCTTCAAGTGGAGGAGTTCCTTGAAGAGGAAGGGATCAAGCACGAGTTCTCCGCTCCCTACACACCACAGCAAAATGGTGTGGTAGAGAGGAAGAACAGGACGCTCATCGATATGGCGAGGACGATGCTAGGAGAGTTCAAGACCCCCGAGTACTTTTGGACGGAAGCCGTGAACACGGCTTGCCACGCCATCAACAGGGTCTACCTTCATCGCCTCCTCAAGAAGACGTCGTATGAGCTACTAACCGGTAACAAACCCAATGTATCCTACTTTCGTGTATTTGGGAGCAAGTGCTACATTCTAGTGAAGAAAGGTAGAAATTCTAAGTTTGCTCCCAAAGCAGTAGAAGGGTTTTTATTAGGTTATGACTCAAATACAAAGGCGTATAGAGTCTTCAACAAATCATCGGGTTTGGTTGAAGTCTCTAGCGACGTTGTATTTGATGAGACTAATGGCTCTCCAAGAGAGCAAGTTGTTGATCTTGATGATATAGATGAAGAAGATGTTCCAACGGCCGCTATGCGCACCATGGCGATTGGTGATGTGCGACCACAGGAACACTTGGAGCAAGATCAACCTTCTTCCTCAACCATGGTGCATTCCCCAACTCAAGACGATGAACAGGTTCATCAACAGGAGGCGTGTGATCAAGGGGGAGCACAAGTTGATCATGTGATGGAGGAAGAAGCGCCACCGGCACCTCCAACCCAAGTTCGAGCGATGATTCAAAGGGATCATCCTGTCGACCAAATTCTGGGTGACATTAGCAAGGGAGTAACTACTCGATCTCGATTAGTTAATTTTTGTGAGCACTACTCCTTTGTCTCTTCTATTGAGCCTTTCAGGGTAGAGGAGGCCTTGCTAGATCCGGACTGGGTGTTGGCCATGCAAGAGGAGCTCAACAACTTCAAGAGGAATGAAGTTTGGACACTGGTGCCTCGTCCGAAGCAAAATGTTGTGGGAACCAAGTGGGTGTTCCGCAACAAACAGGACGAGCACGGGGTGGTGACAAGGAACAAGGCTCGACTTGTGGCAAAAGGTTATGCCCAAGTCGCAGGTTTGGACTTTGAGGAGACTTTTGCTCCTGTGGCTAGGCTAGAGTCTATTCGTATCTTGCTAGCATATGCCGCTCACCATTCTTTCAGGTTGTTCCAAATGGATGTGAAGAGCGCTTTCCTCAACGGGCCAATCGAGGAGGAGGTGTACGTGGAGCAACTAGGGATGGCAATGGGTACGGATATGGTTACATAACCGCGGATAATTATCCATTAGATATGGGTATGGTGGAATTTGATATCCGCGGGTACGGTTATGGATATAATAAGGTATCCGCGGATATTTTTTTCGCGGGTATGGATATCCAGTATCCATACCCGTTACCCAATGGATATCTAACATGTGGGCCATCCAGATTTATATATTATCATAAATTCTTATTTTTCAATTTTTTATCTATAACATGTTGTTTTTTGTGCTGAAATTATCATTTAATGCTATTGGAATGATAATTATTTTGAAATGTAATAAAATTGTTATTTGGTGTTTAATGCTAAAATTGTAGTGGGCGGGCGGGTAACGGGTATCCACTGGATAGCGGATACCCGGCGGGTACGGGTATGGATACAGATCCATACCCACGAACGTTAATGGGTATGGTTATGGGTTGAGTTTTGTCTCGCGGGTATGGATTCGCGAACTATATAACCGTGTACTACCCGCCCGATTGCCATCCCTAGGAGCAACCCCCTGGCTTCGAGGATGAACGGTACCCCGACCATGTGTGTAAGCTCTCTAAGGCGCTCTATGGACTTAAGCAAGCCCCAAGAGCATGGTATGAATGCCTTAGAGACTTTCTAATTGTTAATGCTTTCAAGGTTGGGAAAGCCGATCCAACTCTCTTTACAAAGACATGTGATGGTGATTTGTTTGTGTGCCAAATTTATGTCGATGACATAATATTTGGTTCCACTAACCAAAAGTCTTGTGAAGAGTTTAGCAGGGTGATGACGCAGAAATTCGAGATGTCGATGATGGGTGAGTTGAACTACTTCCTTGGGTTCCAAGTGAAGCAACTCAAGGACGGCACCTTCATCTCCCAAACAAAGTACACGCAAGATCTGCTAAAGCGGTTTGGGATGAAGGACGCCAAGCCCGCAAAGACGCCGATGGGAACCGACGGACACACCGACCTCAACAAAGGAGGTAAGTCCGTTGATCAAAAAGCATACCGGTCCATGATAGGTTCTTTGCTTTATTTATGTGCTAGTAGACCGGATATTATGCTTAGCGTATGCATGTGTGCTAGATTTCAATCCGATCCTAAGGAGTGTCACTTAGTGGCGGTGAAGCGAATTCTGAGATATTTAGTTGCTACGCCTTGCTTTGGGCTCTGGTATCCAAAGGGTTCTACCTTTGACTTGGTTGGATACTCAGATTCCGACTATGCTGGATGTAAGGTCGATAAGAAGAGTACATCGGGGACGTGCCAATTCTTAGGAAGGTCCCTGGTGTCGTGGAACTCTAAGAAACAAACTTCCGTTGCCCTATCCACCGCTGAGGCCGAGTACGTTGCCGCAGGACAGTGTTGCGCGCAACTACTTTGGATGAGGCAAACCCTCAGGGACTTTGGCTACAATCTGAGCAAAGTCCCACTCCTATGTGACAATGAGAGTGCTATCCGCATGGCGGAAAATCCTGTTGAACACAGCCGCACAAAGCACATTGACATCCGGCATCACTTTTTGAGAGACCACCAGCAAAAGGGGGATATCAAAGTGTTTCATGTTAGCACCGAGAACCAGCTAGCCGATATCTTTACCAAGCCTCTAGATGAGAAGACCTTTTGCAGGCTGCGTAGTGAGCTAAATGTCTTAGATTCGCGGAACTTGGATTGAATTGTAGCATACATGTGTTTATACCTTTGATCATGTTCATTCTGCATTTTGTTGCTTATTGTGGTGCTCAAGTTGTACAAACACTCCCTGGACCTCACAAGTCCGTTGCAAAGTGATGCACATGTTTGAGGGGAGATGTGTTACAACTTGACCCTTTGAGACTAACCATATGCTTGAGTTTGCGTGATTTAGCCTCGAAGGCGAATTGAAAGGGAATGGTGGACTTGGACCATGACAGACTTCCACTGCACTCCGATGAGAGGGTAACTGATTCCAAGTCCATCTAATGAACTCTTATTGCCATTTGCTCTTATTGAAGATTTTGGTGAGGCAATGGGGTTACAGGGCCAAAGTTGATCCCGTTTTGGTGCTTGATGCCAAAGGGGGAGAAAATAAAGGCCAAAGCAATAAATGGATCAGCTACCACTTGAGAAATTTTGAAAATAGTAGAATAGAGCTTTTGGTTTGTCAAAACTCTTGTATTGTCTCTTTTATCAAAAGTTGGTTTCTTGTGGGGAGAAAGGTTGATTATGGGAAAAGGGGGAGTTTCTGAAACCTTTGTTCAATCTCTTTTGGAATGACTCTCTTTATGCTTCAACATGTGTGTTTGACCTAGAGATAGAGATTTGAGTTTGATTTGCAAAAACAAACCAAGTGGTGGCAAAGGATGATCCATATATGCCAAAAATGAATCAAAATAGATTTGAGTTCTATTTGAAGTGATTTTGCACTTGTTCTAGTTGCTTTATGTTGTGTTGGCATAAATCACCAAAAAGGGGGAGATTGAAAGGGAAATGTGCCCTTGGGCCATTTCTAAGTATTTTGGTGATTAAGTGTCAACACAAGTGCTTAAATGTGAATCTATGCTCATGGATTGACAAGTTGCAAATCACAAGTAAAGGTATGTTTCTAAGCCTTGGTACATTGGTTTTGTGTACTAATATACTTGTCTAAGCGTTAGAAACAGAGAGAAGAAGAAAGAAGAAGAGTTGGCTGTGTGCAGCCAAAAGGCTGTTTCGGTCTGGGGCACCGGACTGTCCGGTGGTGCACCGGACAGTGTCCGGTGCGCCAGGCTGCCTTGACCTGAAGACGCCGTTCTCGGGAAATTGCCGACGGCGTACGGCTAAAATTCACCGGACTGTCCGGTGTGCACCGGACTGTCCGGTGAGCCAACGGTCGGCCGAGCCAACGGTCGGCCGCGGAATCTGCGCGCGACACGTGGTCTGGCCAACGGTCGGAAGGAGGCACCGGACTGTCCGGTGTGCACCGGACTGTCCGGTGCGCCAGATCTGCAACGGTCGGCAACGGTCGGCTGCGCCTGTTAAGGAAAGAAATCGGGCACCGGACAGTGTCCGGTGTGCACCGGACTGTCCGGTGCGCCCGACGACAGAAGGCAAGGATGGCCTTCCAGATTTGTTCTCAACGGCTCCTAGCTGCCTTGGGGCTATAAAAGGGACCCCTAGGCGCATGGAGGAGAATCCCAAGCATTCCTTGAGCACTCTTGATCACTCACACATCAATCTTGCGCACTTGTTTGACATTCTAGTGATTTGAGCTCCGTTCTAGTGTGCTAGTCTCTTGAGCTCAAGTCTGGGACTTGTGTGTGCGTATTCGCTGTGATCTTTGTGTCGTGTGTGAGTTGCTAATCCCTCCCTTGCTCCGTGATTCTCTGTGAACATCTTTTGTAAGGGCGAGAGGCTCCAAGTTGTGGAGATTCCTCGCAAACGGGATTGAAGAAAGAAAAGCAAGAACACCGTGGTATTCAAGTTGATCATTGGATCACTTGAGAGGAGTTGAGTGCAACTCTCGTCCGTTGGGACGCCACAACGTGGAGTAGGCAAGTTTTGTACTTGGCCGAACCACGGGATAACCACCGTGTCATCTCTGTGATTGATTTCTTGTGGTTATTGTGTTTTGACTCCTCTCTAGCCACTTGGCCATAATTGTGCTAACACTTAACAAGTTTTTGTGGCTTAAGTTTTGAAGTTTTACAGGATCACCTATTCACCCCCCCTCTAGGTGCCCTCAGTCGCCCCGTGAACCGCCCATCCCGTCGCATTAACTCTGTGGCAAGGCAAGCGACACCTTTGGCAGGCGAAGCGGGCGTCGTTTCACCTCCGCCATGATGACCGCGTCAAAAAAGGTGTGCCACACCGTTTAAATTCATATCATTTTCCTCTTCCCCTTTCTCTCTCTTGCTACAGGGACCGGGAAAGGGGATATTTCGAAAGGGATCCTTCTCCGCGAAGGAAGCGGGCCCCGAACCCTCCTACTGATCAGGGGTTCGAAGGCTGGCCCCTCGGAAGGGTTCGACAGCCGCCCCAGAGCACTCGGGCTTCAAGCTCATTACTGATCAGGGGTTCGAAGGCTGGCCCCTCGGAAGGCTTCGACAGCCGCCCCAGAGCACTCGAGCTCCGTGCCCACTACTGATCAGGGGTTCGAAGGCTGGCCCCTCGGAAGGGTTCGACAGCCGCCCCAGAGCACGCAGAGCGAGGGATGACTCTGGGTACGTCTGTTACATGGCCGAGGCTCGGGCTACGCTCCCGAGGTACCCTAGGACATTTCCAAGACCAGCATGAGCGATTTTGTAACGGAATCCCACCAGAGGGAGGCATCGAGCCCTCGGACCCTATCGAACGGGTCTGAGTCCGGCAAATCACCTACAGGTACTTTTGGAGCGCACCTCTGGGCCACTAGCCGACCCTTATCGAATGGTGCACGGGCGTCCACTCGGATCACCCGTTAGCAACTCACTGGAGACACCATGTTTGGCGCCCTCCGAGGGCAACATGGCGCTTCCCCCCCCCTTCCTCCTTGCGGGAAGGCGACGAAGGGGCATATAATAAAAGTCGAGACAGTCCTTGATCGTCCTCTCGCTCAGTGTAGAGGCTCGGGGGCTGCTCTCGCAACTCGGCTACAGCCAAACCGTTGACAGCGTCAACAAACCAGCCTGAAAACTCGGAACCTGACCATGCACGCGGGCTACAATCAGGTCGCATGAGGGAACAACCAGGCCAGCCAAGGCATCACAAAAGGCATTAAGACCTCAGAGGAGTCAAACCACTCCTCCGAGGCCTCGAGGGCTACACCCGGCGGGTGCGCTCGCGCGCACCCACCGGAACAAAGTGTAACCGAGAAAGGCCGGTCCCCTCGCAAAAAAGTGCGGCAAAGCCTCCAAGCGAGTACCAACACTACCTTCAAGGCTTGGGGGCTACTGTTGGGTACCATAATTAGGGGTACCCCCAACACTCCTATACACGGCTGGTAACCACCATCAGCACAAGCTGCAGAGACTGATGGGCACGATTAAGGTCAAAGCTTCGTCTACCCAAGGGAAGCGATCTCGCCTCGCCCGAACCCAGCCTCGGGCAGGAGCTGAAGTCCCGGATGAAGTTACGTCTCGCCCGAGGGCCTTCTTAGGCAGTGGGCACACCCTCGGCACGCCCGAGGCCCAGCTTGGGCAGGCTTCGTCGAGAAGCAACCTTGGCCAAATCGCCTCACCAACCGACCGTATCGCAGGCGCATTCAATGCGAGGATCGCCTGACACCTTATATTGACACACGTGCCTCAGTCGGCAAGGTCGAAGTGACCGCAGTCACTTCGCCCTTTCACTGACCGACCTGACAGGAAAACAGCGCCGCTCGCCCCGCTCCGATTGCTATGCCACCCGCTAGGGTGAGGCTGACAACAGCTAGTTCAGCCTTAGGCGCAACAGGAAGCTTCGCCTCGCCCGACCTTGGGCCTCAGCCTCAGGAGGAGGTCTCCGCCTCGCCCGACCCCAGGGCTCAGCCTCAACCTCGGCCTCGGAAGGCGGTCTCTGCCTCACCCGACCCCAGGGCTCGGCCTCAACCTCGGCCTCGGAAGGTGGTCTCCGCCTCGCCCGACCCCAGGGCTCGACCCCCACCTCGGCCTCGGGAGGAATCGCATCCTCGCCCGACCCCGGTCTCGGCCTCAGGAGGAGTCTCTGCCTCGCCTAACCTTGGGCTCGGACCGACCGCGCCATGGGGGATACATCATTACCCTACCCCTAGCTAGCTCAGGCTACGGGGGAACAAGACCGGCGTCCCATCCAGGCTCGCCCCGGTAACAAGTAATGATGGCTCCCCACGTGCGTCCATGACGACGGTGGTTCTTAGCCCCCTACAGAAGCAAGGAGACGTCAGCAAGATCCCAGCAGCCCCGACAGTTGTGCTTCTACAGGGCTCAAGCGCTCCTTCGACAGCCACGATATCGCGTACACAGGGCTCTAGCACCTCTCCGACAGCCACGTTGGCATGTACACAGGGCTCAGGCACCTCTCTGCTGGACACGTTAGCGCATAGCTACACCCCCATTGTACACCTGGACCCTCTCCTTGCATCTATAAAAGGAAGGTCCAGGGCCTTCATGCAAAGAGGGTCGCGCGGGAGAACGGGCTGACGAACAGGCTCACTCTCTCTCTCTCTCTCGCGAACGCTTGTAACCCCTACTGCAAGCACACCCCCCTGGCGTAGGTTAACACGAGCCGCGTTTCTCCCCCTTGTGTTCCATCTCGCGCCAACCCATCTGGGCTGGGACGCGCAACGACAAATTTACTCGTCGGTCCAGGGACCCCCCGAGGTCGAAACGCTAACAGTCGGATAGTCCGGAGTCACACAGAGCCCATCACAAGGCTCGCAGGCGTTGCCCGGCACGACCGGATAGTCCAAAAAAGGTACCAGACAGTTCGTTCCGCTCGCAGACCATACGACTATGCAGGTTGGACCATTTGAAGCACCGAAATCCACCTGTGATCGGCCTAATACAGAAGGTCGGCATAAAGACAACTGACCAGCTAAGCCCTAGGAGCTAAAAAGGTTACACGTCGCTGAGTTTGTTTGAGGCCAAATCTTCTACTCGCTCTCACCCGTACTCGGCACAAAAAGGGAAACTTAAGTTCACATTTAATATTGCTAAGTGTGATAAAATATTTGATGGGTTACTTAAGCATGGTAAAATTAAATTGTCACATACAATTCCCGCGGTTGAAGAATTAAAAGGGCGTGCATATTGTAAACGGCATGACTCATTTCTTCATAACACCAATAATTGCGATGTCTTCCGTCGGCAAATACAACCGGCTATAAACTAAGGCCGATTGAGATTTCAAAAAGAGGTGAAGATTGACAGGCCGGATGTTCCTGTTACCACATTAGAGACGACAAGCAAAAAAGTCTTACTTTGGCCATGTGCGACCAATAAAAGCAAAGATAAAAATATCATTATTGGTGATCCTCGCACGCCAAATATGTCACGAAGAGTGGTTATTCGGAAGGCTCCGGACAAAAGAAAGACGGAGGCACTAGAGGGTAAGCACGATCGGACACCCGATCACGGTCACCTGTCCTACGTATGCCGAACGATCTGGGTACTAAGATCGGACAGTCTGGGACAGGCGTGGACAGTTCGTCTATGAAGGTTGGACGGTCCATAGACGAACAGAAGCAGCAACAACCTTGGACCGTTAGACCACAACGTTCCAAAATAGGTACTAGGAAGCAAAACACTTCCAAGACGTCTAGCTGACTCAGCAGATCGGTCCTACTTTTAACCACCTGCTTGCTAAACATATGAAGAAGAAGGCTATTCCACACAACCGGTCAATAAAATAAACGAAGTAAAAAGGCAATATGTGCGAAAGCAAAGGCCAACTAAACCAGCTCAAAAGGTAGTGCAACCAAGATTGCCTGGTCATCCTCCTCCAGGGATGGTATGGTGCTTCCCGGTCTATCCATCACCGATGCGTTGTCCTACTCAAGTGTGGGGTGGTACGATGATGAATTCGTATTGCTAGCTCAATCTGTTTGCTTATTTGGACTGAGAGGCACCACAAGTTTTTGCTTATTGACATGTTGATCAGGCAGACATGGCCGAAGATGATGCAATCCAAAACGACCTATGTGCATCAAAGTTCTATCAAATATTTATATTATCTGATCACAAGAGCCGACGATTTGCATCTTACTTCGAGAACAAAATACTCATGAGATCAATTGTTTCCGAAGTTCGTTGGTGCTTTTGGTTCGCCAAGCTTCACCAAAAGGCAAAGGGCATGTGTTGAACATCAAAAGTGGCGGACGGTCCGGCCCTAGGGCCCAGATGGTCCGCGCCCCCACGATCAGATTAACTCGAGCGACTATCCTTATCATGTGCGTGGTTATTCATCTAATCACGTGAGATTTGTTAGCTATCGTCTAGGAACGGGTCCAGACCTCCTCCTATATATATGAAGCGGTACGACTGGTTGAGAACCCCGAACACATTCCAATCGAAACCCCCTATTTCTTTATTTACCATTTCTGCCCTAGAATTAGATGTAGCATATTGTAGTTATAGCTTTCCGCATATCCACTTCCATCCCTATCCGACTCTACGTCGTTTAGATCCGTCTTAGGTGGCCTGCCGATCCCAAGACGACCATAGGATCTTGCCCCTCCCGGGGCAAGATCTAGTTGTCCATTCAAGATACACTACCTCAATTTTCTCTTAATTCCTAGGCGACTCCACGTCGTCTGGGACGCTCCGAGTAACATGTCGATCCGGAGCACCCTAAGGGTGTGTTTAGGATGACTCCAGGTTCTAACTCCAGTGTGGAGCTGCAGTTTATAATATAAATTTAAATAGTTTTAAAAATATTTTTAATCTAAATAATATATAAAATGACTTATCTAAGTGTCTTCTAAAGTCTTACAGCTCTAGCTCCACGATTTTCTGGAGCACTTAATGACATGCTCCACCAACTCTACCAAATTTTCTGGAGCTGGAGCTGTCCCAAACAAGGCCAAGATCTCTCTCTAGATTCTAGTGAGGAGGAAGATGATTATGCGTCATTGGGGACCGTCGGCCCAGAGCGTGGACCGTCTGACGCATTGCCGCCAGGTCGCGGACCGTCCGGCCAAGAGCCGCGGATCGTCCGCGCCGCCGCAGAGGGCACCGTCGGACAGTACATCTCTAGTGATTGACATTGATGCTGCCCAAATTGGCGCCAACACAGAGCTTTAAACTAAACAATTCACTTCAAGATAGCTGAATTTTTTGCAAAGCTTCGGAGCAGAATGATTCAATTAGCACTCAAGAGTCAATGAACATGCAGAGCTAGCAAACCACTCTCCGGACACAGCAACCAGTCTTGGCGTCACCACCAACTCCATGCAGCTCTTCTCCACAGGCAGAGCAAGCAAACTACTCCACGGAAAAAAGCACGGGAGATCTATAAATTCATCAACACCAGCGCGCTCCAACACCGAAGGATTCACTCACTCATTCCATAAAAACACTTCTGTCTGCGATTCCATTCCATAAACTAAAGCAAGCATGCCGCGCCACCTCGCGCTCCACGCGATCGCCGCGGCGCTGCCGGCGGCGTCAGGTCCAGGCAGCCGCCTCGGCGGGCCCGCGGTGGCCGCCGCGGCAGCGGCGTTCCTGGCGGTGTGCGCGCTGGCGCTGGCGCTCTGCGCGTCGCACTCGGCGCCGGGGCCCGGGCCCGGGCGGCTGCGGCGCGCGCTGGCCAGCGTGAGCCGGCGGCGGACGGAGCCGGTCATCGCGGCCGTGCACCAGGTGCAGCCCGGCGGCGGGGAGGCGTCGCCGTGCGTCTGGCAGAAGGGCATCCTCATGGGCGGCAAGTGCCAGCTCCCCGACTTCTCCGGCGCCATCAACTACGACCCCGCCGGCAACCTCGTCGCGCCCGCCCGCCCTGGCCGCGCCGTGCCCGCCGCCATTGGGCTTGGCTGGTGAAGACTGAAGACTGATGAGGATTTGATCAAGAGGTGGAGTTCAAAAAAAAAAAAATTCGTGTGTCGTTTTCTATCTGGAGTTCGAATTTCACTGGTGCTGATGTTTTTTTGAGACAACTAAAGTTGCCACCTGAAACTTGTTCTCGAGTTTGACACATCTCGTGTGCCCATGCAACATGTACATATTGCACTGTTCCGTAGAGAGAGAGAAAAACACGAGGGAAAAAAAATCCGCAAACCGACATGCCTTGTTCGATTCTGCCATTCCCGGCGGGATGGGATCACAAACCCCCGTGGATAGACTCGCATGGAAATAAGCCCGGTCCATGGGAACATCTGTTCAATTAGCCCGCACAGGGTTCTACCTCGGCAAAATTCTTTCACTCTAGCCCGATATACGACCCACAACTTTAGGGCATGTACAGTAGTGTTTAATGTGGAGTCTCTTAAAGTGTTTTAAGGGGTATTTGTAAAAAAATCTTAGAGCCGTCTTTCCGTGAAGACACGTCTCTGGCTCGTAAACCAAGTAGCAACAGACGCTCAACTTCCCACTGTATGAATTTGTCGTCTGTTCTATCGATCTGATGCTGTACAAATGCATTTAATTCTGTATTTATTAACAGACTATATTTATAGACACTCCATTGTATAATAGAGTCTCTTAGTTGTCTCTTATGCTTGGAGAACCGTTTTGGTATCTCTCCACTATACATGCCCTTAGGCGGGTACCGGCGACGGTTGGTATCGTCCGTTGACGTGATGCTCCAGACGAATGATGTTGACACAGGCAGTTGCATCGACTGTGGTTGGTTCGGCCAATCGACTAGATTGTCGACATGTCGGGGCGAATGACACGAGCCACATTGAAACGAGCACGAACGAAGTCGATCGATGCGTTGAGGCCACAACCATTAATGACCGGATCTGGTCGGTATCAACGATTGGTAGCTAACCTGGCCGCCTCTGATTGGTCCGAGCGGTTTCACCCGTTTGAATTTGGAAACAAATCCCAAAAAAATACATTTAAAAAAACCTAAATTCACCGTAAAAATAGGGGGTCCTTGGATTCATTCATACACTTTCACTTTCAATTCTTAAGCCACCTCCTTCATTCACACACTTTTATCTCTGTTTACAGTTTAGGATCTTTTGAGCCTTCGTTTAGATATGGATCCGAGGTGGAGTCTTAGCTATGAAGCGTTCATGGACTTACTCAACGAGTAATATCCACAATGTCCCGAGACCCCTGCAGGTGCGGGGTAAGACTTCTTCGACGGTCTTTCTCCCGTCCACCATCGATGAGAGGAAGACACCGCTCGTTCTCGTGGCCTAACTCCTCAACCTCTCTTTCCTTACTTGTATGCTCCTCCTCCATTTTGACACTAACCAAGTGTTGATGCCCCTCCTTCACTATTGAGCCTCCAATGACCAACGCTCCTCCTTCTAGCATTGATGAAGCCCCTTCCATCAATGTCCATCCTCCATAACCTTCCACTTAATCGTATCCTTCTCTGTACCGCTATAGGTATCCATACGCTCCTCCTCCATATGGCTCGTATGGTGCTTTTTCCATATTCCCTCCCGCGTATGGTTCTCCTACCCCTTCTCGTGCTCCCTCTGGCAGCTAGTGCCACCAAGCATCCACAACAATGCAGCCTTAAACCAGTCCGCGTACTCCAGTGCGTTACATCTCCAACGACGATAGAACTAGGCTAAGACGGAGGATGAAACACATGTAAGTATACATATATCTTAACTAGGTGAGTGACCGTGCGTTGCGACGACACACAAACATATTTAATATCTATAAAATAAAAAATAAATTTAATATCAGAGTGAACATATGGTTCACATATCAAATATTAAACTGATAAGCACAAATATTACACCTTAGCTAAAAGGCTGAGAAATGTATGAGACCCGAGGTGGTGGTATGTGGGAGCGTTGCACTACGTGTAGCTTCCTATCATGTTAGACAAAAATAGGACAACATCCTCAGTGTTACAACAACACTACATTGCTCGACAGTAGCAAATAGGGTAGCCTGAATAGCTGACTCAAAGATTTCCTTGTAGAGCCTTTGAGAGCAATCGTACATATTGAAAAGCTCTTTTGCAGTCAGTACAGAGGACGGTACCAACAATCCCTACTACTCTATAAGTCCTTATTGTAGGCGTCCAAGGAGATGAACAGGGTAAATCCAACTATTATCAAGTTCCTGGAGCTTGCTGCTTGGGTGTATCGCAATGTGGACAAACCAAGCGCGACAATTAGCGCCCAGGTGAAGCACAGAACAGAGGCGGCCAAGGCAAGAGGTATAGAGGCTAGGAGAGCTCCGATTTTACCTACAGGCAAGGAGCTCAGCTTTAGGAAGTCCGCACTTCATAAAAAATGATGGGACATAATTGCAGTATAGAAGCCGCATCATACCAAAAGAAGGAGAAGATGACTAACACGACTGCCCCAAGCTGCAAAGCCCTCCTGCTGCCCATTTTGGTTGTTTCGAGTGTGTGTATGTTCTCTGTTAACGTTGTCGATCATGTACCTGTACCCCACACTCCAGCAATAAACATTGAAACCCCTTCAAGCCCAATCGCTCTGCTGACAACTCCACGTGTAAAGGGAGAGGATTAGAGAAGTACCGCATCCCAGTGTAGTCAGCAAGCTCCCAGTGTAGTCAGCACACAATCAGCTACCCGCACTAAGGGTGTAAAGGGAGAGGATTAGAGAAGTACCGCATAGACAAGGAAGATATGGTTGCCAAACAAGGATATTTTTCTCATGTACTGAAATGGATAAGTACATTAGTTAGTAAGATATAGAGCGATACAAGTCAGGGGGGACATGCCCAGTCAAAATGATTTAAATACAAATAGGTATTAAGAAAACACAGGCAAGGAGACAAAACGGCAAGATCCGATTAAGTTTTGTTCATCAAAAGAGAGCTGCAAGGATATACCAGAGTGCACAGAAGAACCAACAGAATGAAGGGCATGCTGATTTCTACACAGCTGCCAGCCTGAGGGAAACCATAACTAAAAAATGCCAAACCCACTGCAGCAATAGTTAGTGCCACCACTACTGGATTTATTAACCTGTGAAGTCAGGCATTGAACATATTCAGTTTCTGTGAGGTGTATTCTAGATTGTAGAGTTATGCATTTGTGTTTCTGGACATACCTCATAAACAATGAAATAAGACCAGTGTATCCTAATATTATCTGGAATACTGAACCAACAAGTATAGCCCCTTGTAGTTCCCTCATTATGTGCTTGAATTTCTGCATATCAAACGAAACACATTTAAGTTAACTGAGGAATGTTTGGATTAATAAAAGTGGAAAGCTTTCCCACAACCTACAATGCTAAATCCTGATGACAGGTTTGACTGAATGTTAAACATAGTTCAATGCAAGCTCAGGCCATTCCAGAACAAAACCTCGCATACTACGAAGGAAATATCAACGGGAATTGGATCAACATCAACACATCGTTACATGAAGATCTTGGCTGCTATGTAGGTCAAAGCAGATCTCCTTTGTATCCTTATAATAGAACCAGGATCATTAGGGATTTAGGGAGTAAAGATGAAAAAAGTTCCTAAACTGATGCCCTTCTATGAGAGACAGTGGTTCATGGATATTTGGTAGTCTGCATACACATGAGGTTAGTGTCACCCTGACAATAGATGAGGGCAGGCAAATTCAACCGCCAATTGACTCCATTCATGGGTACAAAAGAGCTTGGAATATATGTCAAAATTTACTAATTTAGCTCACAGCACATATACTTTATGAAAGAGCTCTTTTGTTTACTTCCTTCTGTGCTATCAATTCAATTTGCAAGGTTTATAAGAAATTACTATCAACTTCTAAGGCCAGACACCAAAGTTATGCTCTTTGATGAAGCGATGCTCATTGAATGCAATGTGAAGGTTCGATATCGTTCAAAGCCATTACCATCCAAATCCAAGCAACCGAAACCTATCTTAGGCTTACTGCTCCGATTATATAGAGACAAAAAACTGGCAGTGCCAAAATCAAAGACGTCACAAATGGACTGCTTGAAACAATGGACATGAAAGACGTCTCAAATTAAGAGAAAGTGTATATAGATTATTGTTCCACCACTTCAAATTAAGAGAAAGTAGTAGTTAGCCACCTCATGCACTGATATAGCATCGTTATTGTTGTGCTGTTCAGATACTCAACTTGCTCCTGCTATATTTATAGACTGAACTACCCTACTACTACGACCAGTTACACATTCAGATAATTCTACCAATTTTTGTCCACATATGAGTAGATATTACTGTTTCTATGTTCGCAAACCAAGCAAAATCGATATTATTAACCCCGAAAAAGATGATACAAATGAAAAAATAGACATGTATTTTCATGTGTTTCAGTGGCCTGAGATTATCATTTGTTAAGAAAAACAGACAGGTATGTTAGCATTATCTGTTACTGAAATGTGCTCAACCAACTGCTGTAGCTGAAAATGGGGAAACATTAAATAAGTAAATCATCTTTATAATAATAGTAATAAAAGAGAATGAATCAAAGCAATCATGTAGATTTTGTACAATGTACACAATTGTTGAGATATAAAACAATTTTTTAGCTCATGCGATGCTTTACAAATACTTGAATCCAGGTGCTATAATACTTTCGAAACAACTCAGCTACATCATTATTCTAAGGAATAAATCTCAAGACAAACATAATTACTTATGATAATTAAGGCACACCTTCGAGAAAGTTCTTGAAAGATCAACAATGTCAGGAAATAAACACACCCTCCTGCAAAAAACAAAATTCCATCACAACTAAGAGTTTGTCCAACTGGGGAGTAGAGTCAGAAAAAAAACCCCACGCCTTGCACTGAACAATCAACATTCAAGTAAGCTACAACTTTGCGTCCAAGGAGGATGGCGTCTGGAATTCTTGAGGGCGATGCTCCGAGAGAAAAAAAGGGATGCGTCCAAGGAGGATGCTCTGAGAGAAAAAAGGGACCCGTGGCTTCACTGGCGTCTGGAATTCTTGAGGGCGGATGGAAAGTCCATGTGTGATACACGCCCGTGGCCAACGGCGGTGAGAACCGCGGCGTGAGGGTGCTCGGCGGTGCTCACCCTCCGACCAACTTGGAACACAAGTTTGTGGAGCAGGTATTTCTATTTTTCTTTTCTGTCTGTCTCTCCCCACGAGGTTCACCTTATACAAGTCTTAACAGAAAGCCCTACGGCCTGACAGTGGACCAACCTTTTTACAAAATACGTAAACGACAATGAAACACGTATTACACTTATGCCGTAACTCCGGTGATGGTTGGCGCCGGTGTTACATCACCCCCTCCTGGAATGGAAGCTTGGCCCCAAGCGCTTGAATCAGGGAAACGAGCTTGCATCACCGTCCAGTCTTCCCATGTAGCGAAATCAGCTGGAAGTCCTTGCCATTGCACCAGCACTTGTACAATAGCCGCGCCACCTTTCTTGACCAATCGGCGTTGGAGAATACATTGAGGCTGCAGGTCCCTTTGAGTAAGATCAGGTATCTTGGGAAGGTCAGCATATACTGGAGAGTAGTCAGCAGTATAGTGCTTCAATTGGGAAACATGAAAAACAGGGTGCACCAAACTCCCAGCCGGTAACTCCAGTTTATAAGCTGCCACGCCAATCTTCTGAAGTATTTTATAAGGACCAAAGTATTTGAAGGCCAATTTAGGAAAGGGTCGACTGACCACAGAGGATTGGGTGTAAGGTTGCAGTTTCAGAAGTACCATCTCCCCTTCTGCAAACTGCCGATCAATACGCTTCTTATCAGCTTGAAGTTTGATACGAGTTTGTGCAGCCAGCAAGTTGTGTTTCAATAATTCCAGATGAAGATCCCTTTCCTTGATCAGTGAGGGAAGATCAGTAGTGGAAACATCAGCCAACACAGGAAAAGAAGGTAATTTCGGTTCATATCCATACAATGCCTTGAATGGGGAGCATTGCAAGGATGAGTGATACGAAGAGTTGTACCACAGCTCGGCCAGAGGCAGCCATGCCTTCCACTTGGCTGGAGAATTGTAGATAGTGCAACGCAAATACATCTCCAGACATTGATTAACGCGTTCGGTTTGGCCATCCGTCTGTGGGTGATATGCTGTACTGACTAACAGCTTTGTGTCCAACAGTTTGAACAGCCCTTTCCAAAAGGCACTAGTGAAAATCCGGTCACGATCCGAGACAATAGAAGCAGGCACACCATGGAGTTTAACCACATGAGTGAGCACGGCTGAAGCAACTTGATTGACAGTGAAAGGGTGACGTAGAGGAATAAAATGGGCGTACTTAGTGAGACGATCCACCACCACCAAAATGCAATTGAAGCCATC